>NC_136071.1:1192333115-1193533115 GCF_964261635.1 Lissotriton helveticus | reverse complement strand
AGCTAGGGAGTCGCAGAGGGCTTGAGAGGGGGTGATGTCGTTGGAGTTGGCTGAGGGGTTAGTAAATTCCTTGACGATGTTGAATAATTCCTTGCTGTTGTGGGCGTTGTTGTCGAGTCGATCTTTGAAGGCGGCTTTCTTGGCATTCCTGATCAGTTGGTGGTGTATACGGGTGGCGTTTTTGAAGGCGTCCCTGGTGCTGGTGTTTGGGTCTTTTTTCCAGGCCTTCTCAAGGGTGCGACAGAGTTTCTTAGATTTCTTAAGATCATCGTTGAACCAAGATGCCTTCTTGCTGCCTGGTTTGATTTGACGTTTTTTCAGAGGTGCTAGGATGTCGGCGCTGTTGGATAGCCATTGGGTGAGGTTAATGGCTGCTTGGTCGGGGTTTGAGGAGTGGGCAGGGGGGTTTTGAAGAAGCGATGAGGCGATCTGGTCGATGGTGATTTTGTTCCAGTTTCTTCGCAGAGTAGGTTGAGGAAGGTTGTTGGTTGTGGTCTTGTTGTAGGTAAAGTGAACGCAGCTGTGGTCCGTCCAAAGGAGAGCAGTGGTGTGGCTGAAGGAGACATGTTTGCTGGAGTTGAAGATGGGGTCGAGTGTATGACCTGCGATGTGGGTGGGGGTAGTGACAAGTTGTTTAAGTCCGAGGTTGGCGAGATTGTCCAGAAGGGTGGTGGCGTTGCGGTCGTTGTTCTTTTCAAGGTGAAAGTTGAGGTCTCCCAAAAGAATGTAATCCTCGGAGGGGAGGGCGTGTGGGGTGATGAAGTCCGTGATGTCCTCGCTGAATTGTGCACGGGGTCCTGGTGGCCTGTAGAGGAGGGTGCCTCTGAGTGTGGTCTTGGGGTCGATGTGGATCTGGAAGTGAAGGTGTTCAGTATTGGCGAGATTGGAGTCTGAGCTGGTTGAGATGCGGATGGATTTCTTATGGACGATAGCGATGCCTCCTCCTGTTTGGTCGGTACGGTCCTTACGGATGATCTTATAGCCTTCTGGGATGGCAATGGTGATGTCAGGGGCTGATGTGGAGTTCATCCATGTTTCTGTTAGGAAGGCGACATCTGGAGAGATGGTGTCTAGTAGGTTCCAGAGGTCGATGGCGTGCCTGTGGACTGAGCGGGTGTTGAGCAGGATGCATTGTAGGTGGTTGGGGTCAGGAATCTGTTTTGTGTTCGTGGGTGAGGAGTTGTTCTTGGTGCCGTCGAACTTGCAGGAGTTGCAAGAGAAGGGTCCATGGGTGTGTCCAGGAGCGGCTTGGACGCAGTTGGGTGGACGGCCGGGGTTTAGGGCTAAGAGGGTGGTGGCGTCGTAAGTAATGCGGGTGGGGTGGGTGGTACGAGGGCCAAGGGGTCTGGCGCTGGGCGCGGTCCAGGCGCGGACGGGCGTAGACGGGCTTACCTTTGGCGCACCTTCGGCGCGACTGGGGCGTGACCGCTGCGCGTGGACGCTGCGCGCAGAAGTAGCTGTCATATGTGGATGGTGGAAGGGGAGGGGCGAGGGGGGGTCAGCTGGGAGGCGGTAGCGGGGTGGAGCTACGGGAGAGGACACAACAAACAAAATGGATGCAAAAATGGGGCCAAGGCGGGTCACAGCCGAAGCAAGCAGAGATCTGGCCACTGGTAGCGTTACACTTAGTTAAAAGCAGGCGATGCAGACAGGTAGTGAATAGCCAGACACTGTATGCCAAATAATGCTGTCTAATGATTCTGACGATGCAGC
The DNA here is from genome assembly GCF_964261635.1 of Lissotriton helveticus. Lineage (NCBI taxonomy): Eukaryota > Metazoa > Chordata > Amphibia > Caudata > Salamandridae > Lissotriton > Lissotriton helveticus. The sequence continues at coordinate 1,193,531,402 of NC_136071.1, read as the reverse complement.
GCTAATATGAATAACCAGCCAATATAATTAACAAGCGTCAGCTGCCTCGATAATGCAGCGCAAATTATCACAAAAGCACAGAGCACAGCAGAGCTACGATACCAGGCGCTGCGAGGAGTCAGGGAGCGTGGAGGAGCAACCAGCACGGGGCAAGCCCAGATGGTCACAGTGCGAGTAAGGACGGGGCGAGGTTTCTATCCGTGGGAGGGGGGGTCAGCTGGGAGGCGGTAGCGGGGTGGAGCTACGGGAGAGGACACAACAAACAAAATGGATGCAAAAATGGGGCCAAGGCGGGTCACAGCCGAAGCAAGCAGAGATGTGGCCACTGGTAGCGTTACACTTAGTTAAAAGCAGGCGATGCAGACAGGTAGTGAATAGCCAGGCACTGTATGCCAAATAATGCTGTCTAATGATTCTGACGATGCAGCGCTGATATGAATAACCAGCCAATATAATTAACAAGCGTCAGCGCAGTGCAAAACACCGTATCTTTGAATATATGATGCTGTCCTGTCCTCTCCTTCATACGCAACGGAGTGCACCAACACTGTATCTTTGAATATAGGATGCTGTCCTGCCCTCTCCATCATTCGCAACGCAGTGCACCAACACCGTATCTTTGAATATACGATGCTGTCCTGTCCTCTCCTTCATGCACCACGCAGTGCAGCAACACCGTATCTTTGAATATAGGATGCTGTCCTGTCCTCTCCTTCATACGCAACGGAGTGCACCAACACTGTATCTTTGAATATACGATGCTGTCCTGTCCTCTCCTTCATGCGCCACGCAGTGCAGCAACACCGTATCTTTGAATATAGGATGCTGTCCTGCCCTCTCCATCGTTCGCAACGCAGTGCACCAACACCGTATCTTTGAATATAGGATGCTGTCCTGCCCTCTCCATCGTTCGCAACGCAGTGCAGCAACACCGTATCTTTGAATATACGATGCTGTCCTGCCCTCTCCATCGTTCGCAACGCAGTGCACCAACACTGTATCTTTGAATATACGATGCTGTCCTGCCCTCTCCATCGTTCGCAACGCAGTGCACCAACACCGTATCTTTGAATATAGGATGCTGTCCTGCCCTCTCCATCGTTCGCAACGCAGTGCAGCAACACCGTATCTTTGAATATATGATGCTGCCCTGCCCCCTCCATCATTCGCAACGCAGTGCAGCAACACCGTATCTTTGAATATAGGATGCTGTCCTGTCCTCTCCTTCATTCGCAACGCAGTGCACCAATACCGTATCTTTGAATATAGGCTGCTGTCCTGTCCTCTCCTTCATACACAACGGAGTGCACCAACACTGTATCTTTGAATATAGGATGCTGTCCTGCCCTCTCCATCGTTCGCAACGCAGTGCACCAACACCGTATCTTTGAATATAGGATGCTGTCCTGCCCTCTCCATCGTTCGCAACGCAGTGCACCAACACCGTATCTTTGAATATAGGATGCTGTCCTGCCCTCTCCATCGTTCGCAACGCAGTGCAACAACACCGTATCTTTGAATATAGGATGCTGCCCTGTCCTCTCCATCATTCGCAACGCAGTGCACCAATACCGTATCTTTGAATATAGGCTGCTGCCCTGTCCTCTCCTTCGTGCGCAACGCAGTGCAACAACACCGTATCTTTGAATATATGATGCTGCCCTGTCCTCTCCTTCTTACGCAACGCAGCGCAGAAACTGTAGTTGCTGCTCTACATTATCTTAAGTAAATGTGCCCCTTTCAGACCCTAAAAGTCAGAAGGATCGTGAGGCCCAGCTTTCTCTGCCCGTATTCTCCTTAGAAGGTTTCTGTCCTCAGTGAGATCAGGCCAGCAGGCCTGGGTGCTGATCTGAGGGGTGTACGAGCCCTTTCTATCCCCCCCCTCTGTCTCTGTTCTTGGAACCAGCAGTACCCGGAAGTGGATTCCTCTAGGCTTCAGTGGTCTGTTCCTTGGAGCGGAGAGAGTCTCTTCTTTGGTTCCTTTAAGTCCCTCCTCCCCTCCTCTGCCATCTGCCTGCTGGGTGCCTTGGCAGGATGTGGCATCACGAGCATGTTGGCATCCTTTTGTTTTGATATCGTTTTTCAAGCTCTATCAGCTGTGTCATCTCGCGAGACTCGAGCTTTGCATGTCTACTGAGGGAAGGGAGACAGCCCTGCCTCATTTCATCTTTTGCCTGTTGATGGGGAACGTGTTGGGTCAGCCTGTCCTATTACAAATCTTCAAGGAAAGAAACAGCAAAATGTTATTGATCACCCGAAGCTTTTTTTGTTTTTTCTTCCTGTGTAGTTTGCACAGCGGCAGGAAATGTTAATATATTCAGGTCCTCTGTGAAATGTTGAGAATAACGTGCTTAAATAAAAGCTTTTGTTTACTTCATTCAGGGTGCTTTGATTTTTTTTCCCTCATGGATGCAGTTGTATTTTTCATTGGGATAATTCCAGTGTGTGATTCTCTTCATGCAGTTTTTTAATGCCTAATTTTTACATCATGTATGTCTGGAATATTGAAATAGTAGGGTGCTTTTTGACGAAGATGCAAAAATCTTGCCTTGAGATAAACATTTTCCTAATTATCCATAAAACTTGAGGACATGTGTGATTATGTTCTTTGATTTAGTTCTTCTATGTTGTCGGTGTTAAGTGTAAAATACATACATTTGGTAAGGAAGTAAGGGCCTTGTGTGCAAAATGTTTCAACAGTCACAGACCCTCACATTCAGTACGTCTGATGGTTTGTGACCGCTAAAACACTTTTAGTAATGTACTAACCCCAATCAGTGGTTCGGAAAAGGTATGTAAATATTAATGGACTGCTATTTGGAAGGGGGTGGTTAGGGGCATCCCTTCAATATACAGATCCCTTAAGGTATGTATGAATGTTTTGTGCCTGAACTCTGGTCATGCAATAATAATATTTCCCCGCCAATTCAAAATTGATGGTAAGCCATTTGCAAACAGGAAGGGGTCCCTGAGGGGCCCTTCTCCTTTGAGAACATTGACAAAAACATCTTTTCGGAGTGGGCAGTGGCCTATTCTTAAAAAAATGTTTATTTAACCTTTTTTTTGTTTAACTCGCCCCATGCTGCATTTTTACAAAATATACATTTATTTATTTAAAAGCAATCACAGGCATGGTGGTCTGTTGACCCAAGCAGGCCTAAATGCCTGTAACACTGGCCAATCAAAGTGGATCGAAAATTGTGGCCTGCCTCATGCATATTAATGAAGTAGGTCGCATTGTGTCCCACTATAATTTGTAATTTTGTAAACCGACTTATTAGTACAAAGGTCAGTTTGCAAAATTCCTTTCCAGTCGCAAAAAGGTGGAGCACAATTTGTAACCGCTTTTTGTGAATGAAACCTTCGGACATCTGGCCCTAAATTATTTGTGGATGAGACAGCGCTTCCGTTTGAGATCTTAATGGGGTTTTCTTTAACCAGGAGTATCCCATTTGAAATCATTTTTAACGCTTCCAATTCTTTCTACGAATGATGTGACCATGACAGCTTCATTTTTTGTGTATCTCTGTCAGACTTCTCATGCAGGGGCCATCTTGAAGATATTGTTAGTAGTGGACCACAAGAAGCTTCCGCTGCTATTCCCCCACATGGGAGTCCTTCTTGATTCCAAGGAGGGACACCCTGTTTCGGTGACCCGAGAGATGTCCTACGTCTGGGCTCCTGGTGGACCCCTCATGGTCACAACTTCCAGTCTGAAAGGGTCTGTTTGGTGTGGCAGTCCCTGGTGCACGTCTATCGCAATCCAGGCTCAGCCACTGAGCTGTCTTGGTGGATGGAGGGGGCCTTGCCTGGTGGATGCCTGGTGGATGGATGGGGCACATGGACACGTGTATGGGACCTTCTTATAGTACCGTAGACGCACGTGAAACGAGGCATCATTAGGACTTCCACAGCAGCTTTGACACCCTCCTTTACCACTCACTCCAATAGCAGCTCAGGTAAATGGACAAGATGACAGTGTCCAAGTTTTTTACCCTCTCTAAACATTGTTTTAGATATTTATTTTAAAAGTTGCTAGCTTTGGCGATCTTAATTTTGCACATCTTTAAACCTAAACTTTACCCAACACCTCATCATAAACCTTAATCCAACCTTCATCATCATCCAAGCTCAGTAACCCTGAAGATAAACTGTCCCTAAAACTAACCCTAACGTTTCCACTCTTAGTACTGTTATTCTCAGCGGTGGTATTCTCAGCGGTGGTATTCTCAGCAGTGGTATTCTCAGCGGTGGTATTCTCAGCGGTGGAATTCTCAGCGGTGGTATTCTCAATACTGGTGTTCTCAGCATTGGTATTCTCAGTGCTGTTATTCTCAGCAGTGGTATTCTCAGCGATGGTATTCTCAGCAGTGGTATTCTCAGCGGTGGTATTCTCAGCTGTGATATTCTCAGCGGTGGTATTCTCAGCGGAGGTATTCTCAGCGGTGGAATTCTCAGCGGTGGTATTCTCAATACTGGTGTTCTCAGCATTTGTATTCTCAGCGGCGGTATTCTCAGCAGTGGTATTCTCAGCGGTGGTATTCTCAGCGGAGGTATTCTCAGCGGAGGTATTCTCAGCAGTGGTATTCTCAGCAATGGTATTCTCAGCAGTGATATTCTCAGCAGTGGTATTTTCAGCGGAGGTATTCTCAGCGGTGGTATTCTCAGCGGAGGTATTCTCTGCGGTGGTATTCTCTGCGGTGGTATTCTTAGCAGTGGTATTCTCAATACTGGTGTTCTCAGCATTGGTATTCTCAGCGGCGGTATTCTCAGCAGTGGTATTCTCAGCGGTGGTATTCTCAGCGGAGGTATTCTCAGCGGTGGTATTCTCAGCGGAGGTATTCTCAGCAGTGATATTCTCAACGATGGTATTCTCAGCAGTGGTATTCTCAGCGGTGGTATTCTCAGCGGAGGTATTCTCAGCGGTGGTATTCTCAGCGGAGGTATTCTCAGCGGTGGAATTCTCAGCGGTGGTATTCTCAATACTGGTGTTCTCAGCATTGGTATTCTCAGCGGCGGTATTCTCAGCAGTGGTATTCTCAGCGGTGGTATTCTCAGCGGAGGTATTCTCAGCGGTGGTATTCTCAGTGATGGTATTCTCAGCAGTGATATTCTCAGCAGTGGTATTTTCAGCGGAGGTATTCTCAGCGGTGGTATTCTCAGCGGAGGTATTCTCAGTGGTGGTATTCTCAGCTGTGGTATTCTTAGCAGTGGTATTCTCAGCTGTGGTATTCTCAGCGGAGGTATTCTCAGTGGTGGTATTCTCAGCTGTGGTATTCTTAGCAGTGGTATTCTCAGCTGTGGTATTCTTAGCAGTGGTATTCTCAGCTGTGGTATTCTCAGCATTGGTATTCTCAGCAGCGGTATTCTCAGCACTGGTATTCTCAGTACTGGTATTCTCAACAGTGGTAATTCTCAGTCCTGGGATACTCAATACTGGTATTTTCAACAGTGGTATTCTCAGCATTGGTATTCTCAGCAGCGGTATTCTCAGCAGTGCTGCTGATCGCAGTATTCCCTTTTCTTCTATGCACCTGTACATCAGTGTAGTATATTCTCAGCAGCGCGACACACAGCATGTCAGGCCAGGTCCCAGCAGACACTCATCTCCGGCCCTAGCAGAGGCATTAATGGTATGTTTATTATTCACTGGGGCATTAATGCTGTGTTTATTATTCACTGGGGCATTAATGCTGTGTTTATTATTCACTGGGACATTAATGCTGTGTTTATTATTCACTGGGACATTAATGGTAACTGTATTACCAGTGGTAGTCTGTCCGAAATACCAGTGGTAATCTGACCGTAATAGCAGTGGTAGTCTGTCCGCATTATCATTGGTCATCTGACCGCATTACCAGTGGTAATCTGACCGCATTATCAGTGGTCATCTGACCGTATTACCAGTGGCTGTCTGACCATATTATCAGTGGTCGTCTAACTGGATTACCGGGTGGCAGTCTGACCGTATAACCAGTAGCTGTCTGACCCTATTACCAGTGGTAGTCTGACGGTATTACCAATGGCTGTATGACCGTATTACCAGTGGCTGTCTCACTGTATTACCAGTTGCTGTCTGACTGTATTACCAGTGGCTGTATGACCGTATTACCAGTGGTTATCAGACCGTATTACCAGTGGTCATCAGACCGTATTACCAGTGGTCATCAGACCGTATTACCAGTGGCAGTCTCGCCGTATTACCAGTGGCTGTATAACTGTATTACCAGTAGCTGTCTGACCGTATTACCAGTGCTCATCAGACCGTGTTACCAGTACTCATCAGACTGTATTACCAGTGCTCATCAGACCGTATGTATTACCAGTGGTCACCAGACCGTATTACCAGTGCTCATCAGACCGTATTACCAGTGCTCATCAGACCGTAGGTATTACCAGTGGTCATCAGACCGTATGTATTAGCAGTGGTCACCAGACCGTATTACCAGTGCTCATCAGACCGTATGTATTACTAGTGGTCATCAGACCGTATGTATTACCAGTGGTCATCAGATCGTATATATCACCAGTGGTCACCAGACCGTATTACCAGTGCTCATCAGACCGTATTAGCAGTACTCATCAGACCGTATGTATTACCAGTACTCATCAGACCGTATGTATTACCAGTACTCATCAGACCGTATGTATTACTAGTGGTCATCAGACCGTATTACCAGTGGTCAACAGACCGTATTACCAGTGCTCATCAGATCATATTACCAGTGGTCATCAGACCGTATTACCAGTGCTCATCAGATCATATTACCAGTGCTCATCAGACCGTATTACCAGTGCGCATCATACCGTATGTATTACCAGTGGTCATCAGACTGTATGTATTACCAGTGATCATCAGACTGTATTACCAGTGGTCATCAGACCGTATTACCAGTGCTTATCAGACCGTATTACAAGTTGCTGTCTAACCGTATTACCAGTGGCTGTATGACCGTATTACCAGTGGTCATCAGACCATATTACCAGTGGCAGTCTTACCGTATTACCAGTGGCTGTATGACTGTATTACCAGTGGCTGTATGACAGTATTACAAGTGGCTGTCTCACCGTATTACCAGTGGCTGTATGACTGTATTACCAGTGGCTGTATGACAGTATTACCAGTGGCAGTCTCACCGTATTACCAGTGTCTGTTTGACTGTATTACCAGTGGCTGTCTGACCATATTACCAGTGCTCATCAGACCGTATGTATTACCAGTGGTCACCAGACCGTATTACCAGTGCTCATCAGACCGTATTAGCAGTACTCATCAGACCGTATGTATTACCAGTACTCATCAGACCGTATGTATTACCAGTGGTCATCAGACCGTATTACCACTGGTCAACAGACCGTATTACCAGTGCTCATCAAATCATATTACCAGTGCTCATCAGACAGTATTACCAGTGATCATCAGCCTGTATTACCAGTGGCTGTATGACCGTATTACCGGTGGTCATCAGACCGTATTACCAGTGATCATCATACCGTATTACCAGTGGCAGTCTCACCGTATTACCAGTGGCTGTATGACTGTATTACCAAGCCTCATCAGACCGTATTACAAGTTGCTGTCTGACTGTATTACCAGTGGCTGTATGACCGTATTACCGGTGGTCATCAGACCGTATTACCAGTGGTCATCAGACCGTATTACCAGTGGCAGTCTCACCGTATTACCAGTGGCTGTATGACTGTATTACCAATGGTCATCAGACCGTATTACCAGTGCTCATCAGATTATATTACCAGTGCTCATCAGACCGTATGTATTACCAGTGCGCATCAGACCGTATGTATTACCAGTGGTCATTAGACCGTATGTATTACTAGTGATCATCAGACTGTATTACCAGTGGTCATCAGACCGTATTACAAGTTGCTGTCTGACTTTATTACCAGTGGCTGTATGACCGTATTACCGGTGGTCATCAGACCGTATTACCGGTGGTCATCAGACCGTATGTATTACCAGTGCTCATCAGACCATATTACCAGTGCTCATCAGATCGTATGTATTACCAGTGGTCACCAGACCGTATTACCAGAGCTCATCAGACCGTATTACCAGTACTCATCAGACCGTATGTATTACCAGTGGTCATCAGACTGTATGTATTACCGATGGTCATCAGACCGTATTGCCAGTGGTCATCAGACAGTATTACCAGTGCTCATCAGACCGTATTACCAGTGGTCATCAGACCGTATTAGCAGTGATCATCAGACCGTATTACTAGTGGTCATCAGACCGTATTACAGTGGTCATCAGACCGTATTGCCAGTGGTCATCAGACAGTATTACCAGTGCTCATCAGACCGTATTACCAGTGGTCCTCAGACCATATTAGCAGTGCTCATCAGACCGTATTACCAGTGCTCATCAGACCGTATTACCAGTGGTCATCAGACCGTATGTATTACCAGTGGTCATCAGACCGTATTACCACTGCTCATCAGACCGTATTACCAGTACTCATCAGACCGTATGTATTACCAGTGGTCATCAGACCGTATGTATTACCAGTGTTCACCAGACCGTATTAGCAGTACTCATCAGACCGTATGTATTACCAGTGGTCATCAGATCGTATTAGCAGTGGTCATCAGACTGTATTACCAGTGGTCATCAGCCCGTATTACCAGTGGTCATCAGACTGTATTACCAGTTGTCATCAGACCGTAGTACCAGTGGTCATCAGACCGTATTACCAGTGGTCATCAGACAGTATTACTAGTGGTCATCAGACCGTATTAGCAGTGGTCATCAGACCGTATTACCAGTGGTCATCAGACCGTATTACCAGTGGTCGTCAGACCGTATTACCAGTACTCATCAGACCGTATTAACAGTGGTCATCAGCCCGTATTACCAATGGTCATCAGCCCGTATTACCAGTGGTCATCAGCCCGTATTACCAGTGGTCATCAGACTGTATTACCAGTGGTCATCAGACAGTATTACCAGTGGTCATTAGACTGTATTACCAGTGGTCATCAGACCGTATTACCAGTGGTCATCAGACAGTATTACCAGTGGTCATCAGACTGTATTACCAGTGGTCATGAGACCGTATTACCAGTGGTCATCAGACAGTATTACCAGTGGTCATGAGACCGTATTACCAGTGGTCATCAGACAGTATTATCAGTGGTCATCAGACCGTATTACCAGTGGTCATCAGACCGTACTACCAGTGGTCATCAGACAGTATTACTAGTGGTCATCAGACCGTATTAGCAGTGGTCATCAGACCGTATTACCAGTGGTCGCCAGACAGTATTACCAGTACTCATCAGACCGTATTAACAGTGGTCATCAGCCCGTATTACCAGTGGTCATCAGCCCATATTACCAGTGGTCATCAGACTGTATTACCAGTGGTCATCAGACAGTATTACCAGTGGTCATCAGACTGTATTACCAGTGGTCATCAGACTGTATTACCAGTGGTCATCAGACCGTATTACCAGTGGTCATCAGACCGTATTACCAGTGGTCATGAGACCGTATTACCAGTGGTCATCAGACAGTATTACCAGTGGTCATGAGACCGTATTACCAGTGGTCATCAGACAGTATTACCAGTGGTCATCAGACCATATTACCAGTGGTCATCAGACCGTATTACTAGTGGTCATCAGACCGTATTACCAGTGGTCATGAGACCGTATTACCAGTGGTCATCAGACAGTATTACCAGTGGTCATGAGACCGTATTACCAGTGGTCATCAGACAGTATTACCAGTGGTCCTCAGACCGCATTACCAGTGCTCATTAGACTGTATTACCAGTGGTCGTCAGACCGTATTACCAGTGGTCATGAGACCGTATTACCAGTGGTCATCAGACAGTATTACCAGTGGTCATGAGACCGTATTACCAGTGGTCATCAGACCGTATTACCAGTGGTCATGAGACCGTATTACCAGTGGTCATCAGACAGTATTACCAGTGGTCCTCAGACCGTATTACCAGTGCTCATTAGACTGTATTACCAGTGCTCATCAGACCGTATTGCCAGTGGTCATCAGACAGTATTACCAGTGGTCATCAGACCATATTACCAGTGGTCATGAGACCGTATTACCAGTGGTCATCAGACAATATTACCAGTGGTCATGAGACCGTATTACCAGTGGTCATCAGACCGTATTACCAGTGGTCATGAGACCGTATTACCAGTGGTCATCAGACAGTATTACCAGTGGTCCTCAGACCGTATTACCAGTGCTCATTAGACTGTATTACCAGTGCTCATCAGACCGTATTACCAGTGGTCATCAGAGAGTATTACCAGTGGTCCTCAGACCGTATTACCAGTGCTCATTAGACTGTATTACCAGTGGTCATCAGCCCGTATTGCCAGTGGTCATCAGACAGTATTACCAGTGGTCATTAGACCGTATTGCCAGTGGTCATCAGCCCGTATTACCAGTGCTCATAAGACCGTATTGCCAGTGGTCATCGGACCGTATTACCAGTGCTCATTAGACCGTATTAGCAGTGCTCATCAGACCGTACTACTGGTGCTCATCAGACCGTATTACAGTGGTCATCAGACCGTATTGCCAGTGGTCATCAGACAGTATTACCAGTGCTCATCAGACCGTATTACCAGTGGTCCTCAGACCATATTAGCAGTGCTCATCAGACCGTATTACCAGTGCTCATCAGACCGTATTACCAGTGGTCATCAGACCGTATGTATTACCAGTGGTCATCAGACCGTATTACCACTGCTCATCAGACCGTATTACCAGTACTCATCAGACCGTATGTATTACCAGTGGTCAGCAGACCGTATGTATTACCAGTGTTCACCAGACCGTATTAGCAGTACTCATCAGACCGTATGTATTACCAGTGGTCATCAGATCGTATTAGCAGTGGTCATCAGACTGTATTACCAGTGGTCATCAGCCCGTATTACCAGTGGTCATCAGACTGTATTACCAGTTGTCATCAGACCGTAGTACCAGTGGTCATCAGACCGTATTACCAGTGGTCATCAGACAGTATTACTAGTGGTCATCAGACCGTATTAGCAGTGGTCATCAGACCGTATTACCAGTGGTCATCAGACCGTATTACCAGTGGTCATCAGACCGTATTACCAGTACTCATCAGACCGTATTACTAGTGGTCATCAGACCGTATTACCAGTGGTCATGAGACCGTATTACCAGTGGTCATCAGACAGTATTACCAGTGGTCATGAGACCGTATTACCAGTGGTCATGAGACCGTATTACCAGTGGTCATCAGACAGTATTATCAGTGGTCCTCAGACCGTATTACCAGTGCTCATTAGACTGTATTACCAGTGGTCGTCAGACCGTATTACCAGTGGTCATGAGACCGTATTACCAGTGGTCATCAGACAGTATTACCAGTGGTCATGAGACCGTATTACCAGTGGTCATCAGACCGTATTACCAGTGGTCATGAGACCGTATTACCAGTGGTCATCAGACAGTATTACCAGTGGTCCTCAGACCGTATTACCAGTGCTCATTAGACTGTATTACCAGTGCTCATCAGACCGTATTGCCAGTGGTCATCAGACAGTATTACCAGTGGTCATCAGACCATATTACCAGTGGTCATGAGACCGTATTACCAGTGGTCATCAGACAGTATTACCAGTGGTCATGAGACCGTATTACCAGTGGTCATCAGACCGTATTACCAGTGGTCATGAGACCGTATTACCAGTGGTCATCAGACAGTATTACCAGTGGTCCTCAGACCGTATTACCAGTGCTCATTAGACTGTATTACCAGTGCTCATCAGACCGTATTACCAGTGGTCATCAGACAGTATTACCAGTGGTCCTCAGACCGTATTACCAGTGCTCATTAGACTGTATTACCAGTGGTCATCAGCCCGTATTGCCAGTGGTCATCAGACAGTATTACCAGTGGTCATTAGACCGTATTGCCAGTGGTCATCAGCCCGTATTACCAGTGCTCATAAGACCGTATTGCCAGTGGTCATCGGACCGTATTACCAGTGCTCATTAGACCGTATTAGCAGTGCTCATCAGACCGTACTACTAGTGCTCATCAGACCGTATTACAGTGGTCATCAGACCGTATTGCCAGTGGTCATCAGACAGTATTACCAGTGCTCATCAGACCGTATTACCAGTGGTCCTCAGACCATATTAGCAGTGCTCATCAGACCGTATTACCAGTGCTCATCAGACCGTATTACCAGTGGTCATCAGACCGTATGTATTACCAGTGGTCATCAGACCGTATTACCACTGCTCATCAGACCGTATTACCAGTACTCATCAGACCGTATGTATTACCAGTGGTCAGCAGACCGTATGTATTACCAGTGTTCACCAGACCGTATTAGCAGTACTCATCAGACCGTATGTATTACCAGTGGTCATCAGATCGTATTAGCAGTGCTCATCAGACTGTATTACCAGTGGTCATCAGCCCGTATTACCAGTGGTCATCAGACTGTATTACCAGTTGTCATCAGACCGTAGTACCAGTGGTCATCAGACCGTATTACCAGTGGTCATCAGACAGTATTACTAGTGGTCATCAGACCGTATTAGCAGTGGTCATCAGACCGTATTACCAGTGATCATCAGACCGTATTACCAGTGGTCATCAGACCATATTACCAGTACTCATCAGACCGTATTAACAGTGGTCATCAGCCCGTATTACCAATGGTCATCAGCCCGTATTACCAGTGGTAATCAGACTGTATTACCAGTGGTCATCAGACAGTATTACCAGTGGTCATTAGACTGTATTACCAGTGGTCATCAGACCGTATTACCAGTGGTCATCAGACAGTATTACCAGTGGTCATCAGACCGTATTACCAGTGGTCATGAGACTGTATTACCAGTGGTCATGAGACCGTATTACCAGTGGTCATCAGACAGTATTACCAGTGGTCATCAGACCGTATTACCAGTGGTCATCAGACCGTATTACCAGTGGTCATCAGACAGTATTACTAGTGGTCATCAGACCGTATTAGCAGTGGTCATCAGACTGTATTACCAGTGGTCACCAGACAGTATTACCAGTACTCATCAGACCGTATTAACAGTGGTCATCAGCCCGTATTACCAGTGGTCATCAGCCCATATTACCAGTGGTCATCAGACTGTATTACCAGTGGTCATCAGACAGTATTACCAGTGGTCATCAGACTGTATTACCAGTGGTCATCAGACTGTATTACCAGTGGTCATCAGACCGTATTACCAGTGGTCATCAGACCGTATTACCAGTGGTCATGAGACCGTATTACCAGTGGTCATCAGACAGTATTACCAGTGGTTATGAGACCGTATTACCAGTGGTCATCAGACAGTATTACCAGTGGTCATCAGACCATATTACCAGTGGTCATCAGACCGTATTACTAGTGGTCATTAGACCGTATTACCAGTGGTCATCAGACCGTATTACCAGTGGTCATGAGACCGTATTACCAGTGGTCATCAGACAGTATTACCAGTGGCATGAGACCGTATTACCAGTGGTCATCAGACCGTATTACCAGTGGTCATGAGACCGTATTACCAGTGGTCATCAGACAGTATTACCAGTGGTCCTTAGACCGTATTACCAGTGCTCATTAGACTGTATTACCAGTGGTCGTCAGACCGTATTACCAGTGGTCATGAGACCGTATTACCAGTGGTCATCAGACAGTATTACCAGTGGTCATGAGACCGTATTACCAGTGGTCATCAGACCGTATTACCAGTGGTCATGAGACCGTATTACCAGGTGTCATCAGACAGTATTACCAGTGGTCCTCAGACCGTATTACCAGTGCTCATTAGACTGTATTACCAGTGCTCATCAGACCGTATTGCCAGTGGTCATCAGACTGTATTACCAGTGGTCATCAGCCCGTATTACCAGTGGTCATCAGACTGTATTACCAGTTGTCATCAGACCGTAGTACCAGTGGTCATCAGACCGTATTACCAGTGGTCATCAGACAGTATTACTAGTGGTCATCAGACCGTATTAGCAGTGGTCATCAGACCGTATTACCAGTGGTCATCAGACCGTATTACCAGTGGTCGTCAGACCGTATTACCAGTACTCATCAGACCGTATTAACAGTGGTCATCAGCCCGTATTACCAATGGTCATCAGCCCGTATTACCAGTGGTCATCAGCCCGTATTACCAGTGGTCATCAGACTGTATTACCAGTGGTCATCAGACAGTATTACCAGTGGTCATTAGACTGTATTACCAGTGGTCATCAGACCGTATTACCAGTGGTCATCAGACAGTATTACCAGTGGTCATCAGACTGTATTACCAGTGGTCATGAGACCGTATTACCAGTGGTCATCAGACAGTATTACCAGTGGTCATGAGACCGTATTACCAGTGGTCATCAAACAGTATTATCAGTGGTCATCAGACCGTATTACCAGTGGTCATCAGACCATATTACCAGTGGTCATCAGACAGTATTACTAGTGGTCATCAGACCGTATTAGCAGTGGTCATCAGACCGTATTACCAGTGGTCGCCAGACAGTATTACCAGTACTCATCAGACCGTATTAACAGTGGTCATCAGCCCGTATTACCAGTGGTCATCAGCCCATATTACCAGTGGTCATCAGACTGTATTACCAGTGGTCATCAGACAGTATTACCAGTGGTCATCAGACTGTATTACCAGTGGTCATCAGACTGTATTACCAGTGGTCATCAGACCGTATTACCAGTGGTCATCAGACCGTATTACCAGTGGTCATCAGACAGTATTACCAGTGGTCATGAGACCGTATTACCAGTGGTCATCAGACAGTATTACCAGTGGTCATCAGACCACATTACCAGTGGTCATCAGACCGTATTACTAGTGGTCATCAGACCGTATTACCAGTGGTCATGAGACCGTATTACCAGTGGTCATCAGACAGTATTACCAGTGGTCATGAGACCGTATTACCAGTGGTCATGAGACCGTACTACCAGTGGTCATCAGACAGTATTACCAGTGGTCCTCAGACCGTATTACCAGTGCTCATTAGACTGTATTACCAGTGGTCGTCAGACCGTATTACCAGTGGTCATGAGACCGTATTACCAGTGGTCATCAGACAGTATTACCAGTGGTCATGAGACCGTATTACCAGTGGTCATCAGACCGTATTACCAGTGGTCATGAGACCGTATTACCAGTGGTCATCAGACAGTATTACCAGTGGTCCTCAGACCGTATTACCAGTGCTCATTAGACTGTATTACCAGTGCTCATCAGACCGTATTGCCAGTGGTCATCAGACAGTATTACCAGTGGTCATCAGACCATATTACCAGTGGTCATGAGACCGTATTACCAGTGGTCATCAGACAATATTACCAGTGGTCATGAGACCGTATTACCAGTGGTCATCAGACCGTATTACCAGTGGTCATGAGACCGTATTACCAGTGGTCATCAGACAGTATTACCAGTGGTCCTCAGACCGTATTACCAGTGCTCATTAGACTGTATTACCAGTGCTCATCAGACCATATTACCAGTGGTCATCAGAGAGTATTACCAGTGGTCCTCAGACCGTATTACCAGTGCTCATTAGACTGTATTACCAGTGGTCATCAGCCCGTATTGCCAGTGGTCATCAGACAGTATTACCAGTGGTCATTAGACCGTATTGCCAGTGGTCATCAGCCCGTATTACCAGTGCTCATAAGACCGTATTGCCAGTGGTCATCGGACCGTATTACCAGTGCTCATTAGACCGTATTAGCAGTGCTCATCAGACCGTACTACTAGTGCTCATCAGACCGTATTACAGTGGTCATCAGACCGTATTGCCAGTGGTCATCAGACAGTATTACCAGTGCTCATCAGACCGTATTACCAGTGGTCCTCAGACCATATTAGCAGTGCTCATCAGACCGTATTACCAGTGCTCATCAGACCGTATTACCAGTGGTCATCAGACCGTATGTATTACCAGTGGTCATCAGACCGTATTACCACTGCTCATCAGACCGTATTACCAGTACTCATCAGACCGTATGTATTACCAGTGGTCAGCAGACCGTATGTATTACCAGTGTTCACCAGACCGTATTAGCAGTACTCATCAGACCGTATGTATTACCAGTGGTCATCAGATCGTATTAGCAGTGGTCATCAGACTGTATTACCAATGGTCATCAGCCCGTATTACCAGTGGTCATCAGACTGTATTACCAGTTGTCATCAGACCGTAGTACCAGTGGTCATCAGACCGTATTACCAGTGGTCATCAGACAGTATTACTAGTGGTCATCAGACCGTATTAGCAGTGGTCATCAGACCGTATTACCAGTGGTCATCAGACCGTATTACCAGTGGTCATCAGACCGTATTACCAGTACTCATCAGACCGTATTACTAGTGGTCATCAGACCGTATTACCAGTGGTCATGAGACCGTATTACCAGTGGTCATCAGACAGTATTACCAGTGGTCATGAGACCGTATTACCAGTGGTCATGAGACCGTATTACCAGTGGTCATCAGACAGTATTATCAGTGGTCCTCAGACCGTATTACCAGTGCTCATTAGACTGTATTACCAGTGGTCGTCAGACCGTATTACCAGTGGTCATGAGACCGTATTACCAGTGGTCATCAGACAGTATTACCAGTGGTCATGAGACCGTATTACCTGTGGTCATCAGACCGTATTACCAGTGGTCATGAGACCGTATTACCAGTGGTCATCAGACAGTATTACCAGTGGTCCTCAGACCGTATTACCAGTGCTCATTAGACTGTATTACCAGTGCTCATCAGACCGTATTGCCAGTGGTCATCAGACAGTATTACCAGTGGTCATCAGACCATATTACCAGTGGTCATGAGACCGTATTACCAGTGGTCATCAGACAGTATTACCAGTGGTCATGAGACCGTATTACCAGTGGTCATCAGACCGTATTACCAGTGGTCATGAGACCGTATTACCAGTGGTCATCAGACAGTATTACCAGTGGTCCTCAGACCGTATTACCAGTGCTCATTAGACTGTATTACCAGTGCTCATCAGACCGTATTACCAGTGGTCATCAGACAGTATTACCAGTGGTCCTCAGACCGTATTACCAGTGCTCATTAGACTGTATTACCAGTGGTCATCAGCCCGTATTGCCAGTGGTCATCAGACAATATTACCAGTGGTCATTAGACCGTATTGCCAGTGGTCATCAGCCCGTATTACCAGTGCTCATAAGACCGTATTGCCAGTGGTCATCGGACCGTATTACCAGTGCTCATTAGACCGTATTAGCAGTGCTCATCAGACCGTACTACTAGTGCTCATCAGACCGTATTACAGTGGTCATCAGACCGTATAGCCAGTGGTCATCAGACAGTATTACCAGTGCTCATCAGACCGTATTACCAGTGGTCCTCAGACCATATTAGCAGTGCTCATCAGACCGTATTACCAGTGCTCATCAGACCGTATTACCAGTGGTCATCAGACCGTATGTATTACCAGTGGTCATCAGACCGTATTACCACTGCTCATCAGACCGTATTACCAGTACTCATCAGACCGTATGTATTACCAGTGGTCAGCAGACCGTATGTATTACCAGTGTTCACCAGACCGTATTAGCAGTACTCATCAGACCGTATGTATTACCAGTGGTCAGCAGATCGTATTAGCAGTGCTCATCAGACTGTATTACCAGTGGTCATCAGCCCGTATTACCAGTGGTCATCAGACTGTATTACCAGTTGTCATCAGACCGTAGTACCAGTGGTCATCAGACCGTATTACCAGTGGTCATCAGACAGTATTACTAGTGGTCATCAGACCGTATTAGCAGTGGTCATCAGACCGTATTACCAGTGATCATCAGACCGTATTACCAGTGGTCATCAGACCATATTACCAGTACTCATCAGACCGTATTAACAGTGGTCATCAGCCCGTATTACCAATGGTCATCAGCCCGTATTACCAGTGGTAATCAGACTGTATTACCAGTGGTCATCAGACAGTATTACCAGTGGTCATTAGACTGTATTACCAGTGGTCATCAGACCGTATTACCAGTGGTCATCAGACAGTATTACCAGTGGTCATCAGACCGTATTACCAGTGGTCATGAGACTGTATTACCAGTGGTCATGAGACCGTATTACCAGTGGTCATCAGACAGTATTACCAGTGGTCATCAGACCGTATTACCAGTGGTCATCAGACCGTATTACCAGTGGTCATCAGACAGTATTACTAGTGGTCATCAGACCGTATTAGCAGTGGTCATCAGACTGTATTACCAGTGGTCACCAGACAGTATTACCAGTACTCATCAGACCGTATTAACAGTGGTCATCAGCCCGTATTACCAGTGGTCATCAGCCCATATTACCAGTGGTCATCAGACTGTATTACCAGTGGTCATCAGACAGTATTACCAGTGGTCATCAGACTGTATTACCAGTGGTCATCAGACTGTATTACCAGTGGTCATCAGACCGTATTACCAGTGGTCATCAGACCGTATTACCAGTGGTCATGAGACCGTATTACCAGTGGTCATCAGACAGTATTACCAGTGGTTATGAGACCGTATTACCAGTGGTCATCAGACAGTATTACCAGTGGTCATCAGACCATATTACCAGTGGTCATCAGACCGTATTACTAGTGGTCATTAGACCGTATTACCAGTGGTCATCAGACCGTATTACCAGTGGTCATGAGACCGTATTACCAGTGGTCATCAGACAGTATTACCAGTGGCATGAGACCGTATTACCAGTGGTCATCAGACCGTATTACCAGTGGTCATGAGACCGTATTACCAGTGGTCATCAGACAGTATTACCAGTGGTCCTTAGACCGTATTACCAGTGCTCATTAGACTGTATTACCAGTGGTCGTCAGACCGTATTACCAGTGGTCATGAGACCGTATTACCAGTGGTCATCAGACAGTATTACCAGTGGTCATGAGACCGTATTACCAGTGGTCATCAGACCGTATTACCAGTGGTCATGAGACCGTATTACCAGGTGTCATCAGACAGTATTACCAGTGGTCCTCAGACCGTATTACCAGTGCTCATTAGACTGTATTACCAGTGCTCATCAGACCGTATTGCCAGTGGTCATCAGACAGTATTACCAGTGGTCATCAGACCATATTACCAGTGGTCATGAGACCGTATTACCAGTGGTCATCAGACAGTATTACCAGTGGTCATGAGACCGTATTACCAGTGGTCATCAGACCGTATTACCAGTGGTCATGAGACCGTATTACCAGTGGTCATCAGACAGTATTACCAGTGGTCCTCAGACCGTATTACCAGTGCTCATTAGACTGTATTACCAGTGCTCATCAGACCGTATTACCAGTGGTCATCAGACAGTATTACCAGTGGTCCTCAGACCGTATTACCAGTGCTCATTAGACTGTATTACCAGTGGTCATCAGCCTGTATTGCCAGTGGTCATCAGACAGTATTACCAGTGGTCATTAGACCGTATTGCCAGTGGTCATCAGCCCGTATTACCAGTGCTCATAAGACCGTATTGCCAGTGGTCATCGGACCGTATTACCAGTGCTCATTAGACCATATTGCCAGTGGTCATCAGACAGTATTACCAGTGGTCCTCAGACCGTATTACCAGTGCTCATTAGACTGTATTACCAGTGCTCATCAGACCGTATTACCAGCGGTCATCAGACCGTATTGCCAGTGGTCATCAGACAGTATTACCAGTGGTCATCAGACCGTATTACCAGTGGTCATGAGACCGTATTACCAGTGGTCATCAGACAGTATTACCAGTGCTCATCAGACCATATTACCTTGCGTCACCGGTAGAGAGGAGATGCTTGTCGCCATGGAGACCAAGCGCGCTCTAGGGTATGAGGGTCACAGGGCCTTCTTGTTTTCACAGATTTGGTGGCCGAGCCCATCAGGAAGAACAAGCTTCTAAATCTGTACCCCAAGAAGGTCATCCCCCGGAATACGGATGGTCTCTTCCGGTCAGAGAGGATCTGCGCAGTCACAGAGCAGGAGGACATTGGGTGGGATGCGTAGAGAGCTGAGGAACTTTTTAAAGCGTGAAGAGGCCCCTAGGGGCAAGGGACCCAGGGGCAAGGGATCGAGGGGCAAGGGATCCAGAGGCAAGAGAGGGCAAGAAATGGTGAAGGGCAGAGGGGCAGCTCGGGTATCCCTTTCCTTAAACTGATTCTGATGTTGTTACCCAGGGTACCAAGTTAATCCTGGGTCACACCTGGGAACCCACAAAGAACTATGATATGATGGATACAGTCAGAATGTTTAGGATGGCCAGTTGTATATTGATGCCACATTACACATATTTCTATTAAATCATCTTGAAGTTGATCCTTGCCTATTCTTCCAGGGTTCCTGTTATTGTTAATCTGCATTTACGTCAGCTGGAAATAGGGGGGCTTTGGGGGTTGTAGTGACCTGACGCTAGGGACAGAGGACACTAGGACCCTGTGGGTCATGAGGGAGGTGACCAGGTCACCAGACACCACATCCGGTCAGGGGACAGGAAGAGGACAGTCTGGACGGGAACGAGGACGGGGACGGACGTGTGGGAACAGCGTGGAAAGGAAATAAAGAATAAAGAGTAGTGTTTACACCCACCTTGTGTCCAGCGTGTAATTGGATGTATGGTGACAACTGGCGACGAGGTGGAAGAACTGCCACGCGTGCAGGACATCGACGAGGACGGCCAAAAAGACGCAAGGAGCTACACGGGAGCCCACCCCGAGAGCGTCCAACGGAGCCACAGCAGAACGCGGTAAGAAGCGTTCGAGGCACAGTGCGAGTGCCAGAAATCAAAAGCGCGAAGTCCTCGCGCTCGAGATAGGAGATCTCGCGAGAGCAAGAACAGATCACGGCGGCCATTAAACAGTAAGGCGGGGAGAGCCAATGAGAAGATAGAAGAAACGAAGGGGCCATCGCAGGGTCAGGCGAGCGAGATTTCAAGAGCGAAATCTCGCGAGAAGAGAGCGGCCATTTTGAAAAATAGGACAAAAGGAAAAAGGCCATAGGAATAAACAGGGCGGCCATTCCAGAGTCAGGCGAAGAAGAAAAAGAAGCAGAAAAGGAAAGAAAAGGACAAGGAAAGCCTAGAAAAGGCTCAAAGAGACAAGGAGAGCCTAGAAAAGGCTAAAAGAGACAAGGAGAGGACAAAGACAGCCCAGAAAAGGCTAGAAGAGACAAGGAGAACACAAAAAAAAAAAAAAAAAAAAGACGAAGCAAAGACAAGAAAAGGACAAGGAAAAGAGGACACCAAAGGGACACAAGAGCAAAGGACAGAGAAGCCTAGAAAAGGCTAAAAGAGACAAGGAGAACAACAGAAGACGAAGAAGAATTAAAGACAAGAAAAGGACAGAAAAAGCATAGAAAAGGCTCAAAGAGACAAGGAAAGCATAGAAAAAGGAAAGAATGGCAGACTCAAAGCCCAGCGCGCAATACAGGAGCCCACTACCGTTCAACTTATCGGAGCCACAGGCAGGAATAAGGTGGGAGAAGTGTATCAGACGGTTTGAAAGATACGTAGAAGATACAGATGTAGCAGACGGGAAGAAACGAGGGCTACTGCTGAACTTAGCAGGGGATGACGTCGAAGAACTTCTGGTGACACTGCCTACTGAAGAAACGAAAACATATGACCAACTAAAAAAATGCCTAACAGCCATATTCGACCCACAACGAAACATTGACTTCGAACGATACACATTCACGGTTGCGTGTCAACGAGCAGACGAAACACTAGATGACTTCGCGACAAGATTGAGAAAATTGGTGACACATTGTGAGTTCGACAAATTCGATAACGAGCAGGCAATAAGACTAAGACTCATAGAAGGCTGTCGCGACACAGGATTCAGAGCAAGAATACTCAAGGAGCCAACGTCGTTGGAGAACATCCTGTCACTGGCAAGAGCAGAGGCGAGAGCAACGGAGCATGCCAAGGAAATGGAAAGAGGGAAAAACGTTGAAATAGAAAACGCGCACTTCACGACAAACAGAGATCGCACAGGCCGAGGGAGGAATGACTGGAGGGAACAAAAGGAAAGGAGGTCGCGCGAAGGAACATGTTTCCAGTGCGGAATGGGATTTCCTCACAGAGGTGCATGCCCAGCGTTTGGCCAGACGTGCCGAAGATGTGGTGGAAGAAATCATTACGCCAGTATGTGCCATAGTGCACAAGTCAGAGGCGACAAGGAAAGAACAGGAAGACAACAGGAGTCGACAACAAGACACGTCAGGTATATCGACAACGAAAGGAGAAGTATGTCACGAGGGTCAAGCGAAGAAGAGGAAGAAGAGAAAGTGCAAAGACTAAACAACATGTCGGAAGTACAGACAGAGCCAGCAGACAAAAGCAGCCGAAGGAAGACAGACAATGCAAAGATAAGAGTAGGAGCGCATGAAGCAGACTTTATTTTGGACAGTGGTGCGACATGCAACGTCATGTGTGTATCTGAGTACGAGAAAATGGAAATGAAACCGACACTGAGAGCGTCCAAGGTGAAAGTGTTCACCTGGGGGGCAAAGAAAGAGGTAACGAATTTGGGAAAATTCACAGAGGAACTGAGGTACGAGGACAAAATAAAGAAGGAGGACATTCACGTTCTAAAAGGCGATGCCCCTGGACCATGCCTGATGAGCAACAACACCGCTAAAACGATGGGACTGATAACGATGACCTATAAAAAAGAAAAAGGATATGCCGATAGCAAACAAAGAGAAGAAAGAAAAATGAGTGAAAAAAAAAGCACAGCAAAGGGCGGACGTAGAAAGAGAGGAGCAAGAAGAAAAGTGGAGGGCAGAGAACAACGATCAACACGAAGAGAGGCTGACAGAAAGAGAGCAGATGGAGAACGACTAAAAAGCAGAAGAAAGGATGATGGCAGGAAACGACGACAAAGGAAGGGGTACAAAGGAACGATGAGAATACGTAGAAAAAAGTAGGAACCAGAGACTGGGGAGAAGGGTCGACGAGACTGACACTCTCTCTCTCTCTCTCTCTCTCTCTCTCTCTCTCTCTCTCTCTCTCTCTCTCTCTCTCTCTCTCTCTGTTTCTTTTTCTTTTCTTCATGACGACAATGAGCAGGAGAATAGCACCATGAACATTTGTTTGCAACAAGGGGGGAGATGTAGTGACCAGACGCTAGGGACAGAGGACACTAGGACCCTGTGGGTCATGAGGGAGGTGACCAGGTCACCAGACACCACATCCGGTAAGGGGACAGGAAGAGGACAGTCTGGACGGGAACGAGGACGGGGACGGACGTGTGGGAACAGCGTGGAAAGGAAATAAAGAATAAAGAGTAGTGTTTACACCCACCTTGTGTCCAGCGTGTAATTGGATGTATGGTGCCTGCAGCGGGGACGTGACAGGGGTTAGGGTACCCCCACCTGAACTTGCTGCTGATACTTTGTTGAGCTAATAAAAAATGCAATTTAGCCTTCTAAGCAAAATCTACTAAATTAAAAAAGAATAATTTCTAATTGTTTTTGATGTGTTCTCCAAATGCAATTTAAAGTTGATTTTACTATGAGTTGTTTATTTATTTATAAAGTTTTATATAGCGCAAACTTGATCCCGAAGGATATCAGAGCGCTTTATAATTTGAGGCAATTAAATAACTTCCCACCCTATTCCCCTATAAACCCACATCCCACTATGGAACTAAAAATGCAAAATTAGTAGATGCAAAAAATAGCAACAACACCCTCTGGTGCAAATAGCAATGATGCTCAGGGTTTACTGAATTTTGCTTGATTCATACATTTGTAAAAAATAATGGGACTGGCCTACCTTTTAACGTGAGTAGAGTCTGCCGTCGTAAAGATACTACTGGTAAATCCCTTTGTGAATACCAAACAATGGTAAATTTTGTGAATCAGACCCACAGTTTTTTGCAAATCTTCACATTATTGGCAGGGTCTGGGAGGAAACAAAGCCATTGTGGAATCTATTATTCCGTAACTTTCTGTATCTTCTGAATTGCAGCATGACTACAGGTTCCAGCTTTAGATCTGGTGGAAGCCACAAAGCTACCCTCCTGTCGGTGGGTACCACTGGCTGCCTTCCACCGCTCTGATGCTGTGCTTTGTGCAGTGTACAGGGAACATCTGGGAGTCACTGTAAAAAGCAGGCATGGGATTGGTAGGTATAATCCTCATCCTCAGGGCTTCAAGGGTTTTATCGACTCACCCAAGAAGGGCCAGACTCACTCATATCAATGTATAAAGTAAAGTAAGTAAGTAAAGTAAAAAAAGTTGGAGCTCCCACATCCACTCCCGTAGTTAAATCCAGCACTCAGACTGTAAACTCCCTGCTTGTCATTCCCCCCATCACAGATCAAAAACTGGCAACCTTGATCGGCCACATGAAAACAGGCTCCCCCAACGACCTCCTTCCAGCTAAAATGGTGGCCCCTCTAATTTCCATCTTAGGCCCCTCGATCCAGGCAGTTATTAACACCTCCCTGGCCAAAGGTCAAGTCCCCATGGAATGGAAGACTGCGGTAGTAAACCCAATCAGGAAGAAGGCGACCCTACCCTGGACGGATCTAACTAACCTCCGACCTATCTCTCTCCTGCCTTACATCGGCAAGTTAACAGAGAAGCACGTGAACACCCACTTTTCTAACTATATCGAGACAGCGGATGGCCTAGATCCCTCACAATCTGGTTTTAGGCCCAACCATAGCACCGAATCCGCCCTACTGGCTGTCACCAATAACATCAGGATGACGCTTGACAGTGGAGGGTCAATGATTCTGGTGCTATTGGACTTATCCGCTGCCTTCGATACGGTGTCTCATGATTTGCTTCTCTGCCGCTTGAGAGAGATAGGATTGGGAGGCATGGCCCTGTCCTGGATGGAGAGCTTTCTTTCCGGTCGTTCTCAAGAAGTCAGATTGGGCTCCCACAAGTCCATCGCCAGGGAGCTCACCAGGGGTGTGCCACAGGGCTCATGCTTGAGCCCCACATTGTTCAATGTCTACGTGGCCCCCCTGGCTGACTTAGTGAGATCGTTTGGGTTTATACCGGTGTCCTACGCCGATGACACCCAACTTCTGTTCCCCTTTAAGACCTTCTCCCCTGCATTACAAAGAACATTTGCAGAAGGAATGAGGGCAGTTTCCAAATGGATGGCCAATAACTGCCTACAGTGCAACGTGTCCAAGACAGAGGTTGTACTGTATGGGGAAGCAGCAACATTATGGTCCAGTGACTGGTGGCCTGGTGAACTAGGACCCGCCCCCATCCCCAAACAGACCATAAGAAATCTGGGAGTGCTATTCGATCAGGCACTGACTTTTAAAGATCACGTTAACCAGGTTGCTGGCACCTGTTTTGGGGTTATCTCTCTGCTGAGAAGGGTGTTTCCTTTTCTCCCAGACCATCACAGAAAGACCTTGGTTCAAGCTCTGGTCGTTAGTAGACTGGACTACTGTAATGGCCTTCTTTTGTCATCCAATGAAGGCCAATTTAACAAACTACAGGTAGTGCAGAATACGGCCGCAAAGTTAGTCATGAATGCTCCACCTAGGACTCCCTCCCGGCCACTGCTGATGGAACTGCACTGGCTGCCAGTACGACAGCGGACCAAATTTAAAATCCTGTGTACAATTCATAAATGCCTGATGGGGATAGGCCCGAAATTTCTCAGTACAGCCTTTACACCCTATGTTCCTGGCCGCTCACTTCGGTCGAGCAATCTCCAGCTCCTCAATGTTCCCAAAATTAAAAAGGTCCGTCAAGGAGGTAGGGCTTTGGCCTACACAGGGCCTGTTCTGTGGAACACCCTTCCCCTCTCATTAAAGCACAGTTCTGATCACTTGTCCTTTCGAAAAACCCTGAAAACCTACCTCTTCTCCAGCATTTAATTTAATTTCTTTCCCCCACTATTTATTAGAACTGTCCGGGTACAGCAGCAGGTCTCTCCTGGATGGCAAAGCGCAGAGATACCCCTTCGGGGGTCTATTCAGGCGCTATAGAAGCATATAAATAAAATAAATAAAATAAATAAATAAATAAAAAACAATTCATTAACACTCAGATGCAAGGTTGCAATATGTACCCTTAAAGAAAACACATTTCATTGGTATGTTCCCACTCAGTGAGAGGTATGAGATTCAACCCTCAGTCCAACCAAATGTTAATGAATTGTATTTTGCACATTGATATGAGTGTGGGTAACTCTGGGTTCTCTTTGTCAAAATTTCTTAGACCGCTCCTAGCGCCTGCTATCCTATAAACAGGGGAAGCCATGCGCGATACACAGGAATGAGTGAGCCGGATAGTCCGCCAATATCTGCGTAGGTGGTAGTTATAGATGCAGAAAAGGAATAACTTGGGGATCACAAGCCCCTCTTGGCCACACACAAGTTACGCCCTATTTCCCGGGTCCACATTTTCCCTAAAGTCCAAATCACACCCTGTTTCGATACCCAGGGGTCAACCGTACCATCAGGGTCCCAAGCGACCAGCACCTCTCACTCTTTTCTGATACTAACAATGTTAAGAAACCAGCAGCACTGAGAATCCTTTTTGGCAAAAAACTGTGAGATTGAGGTTTCAACTCTTCCCATACAGGATAGCTGTATCACAAAAAACAGTGTCCTGTGTGCCATAAAGGGCTATACAATAAATATTCACCTTTCCCAGCGTAATTACTATCGAAAAAAGGTGAATTCTGTGGGATCGCCTCCGAGGCCGCCTTACGACTGATACAGTTGGGGCATATGACATAGGTAATATGCCAGGCCCTGTCAGTGGCAGGGCTCTCAGATTATCTTTTTTTACTCTTCTCCCTAGTTTGTCATATGCCAAATGCTTTAAAAGACAATTTTTTTTAAAAGTTAGGATGTGATCTCTTACCCTCTGTGATGGCTACTTCAGAACAGACCTCTGCCACGTGGATTCAGCAGAACTTCCAATCAATTACGGTGTCTGTTCACTTTCGTCGATGCGCAACGTGAATGCATCCGGGTGGGATCACCTTCCTTCGGCTGCAGTAGGGTACGAGGTCCCAATCCTCTTATTTGGCTGGCAAAATGTTGCTTGGGTTTGAATCCCTTAGTAACAACAGAAGAAAAAAGGCGTTTGTCAAAACAGGAACAGTTTTGTTCAATAAAACAATTAGTCCGGGAGAACGGTTACAGTCTGAGGACTCTCTCGATTTACATTGGGTTCGTGTTAGTCATTTATACATTTTCTCATCAAGCCATAAATACATCCGCTATCCCGTATAAGGTGAGGAATGTTGGTTACTGCCTTGGAGTCCTAAATTAATGGTCAAAAGTTACAACAGGTGGGTCTCGACCTTGCGTGGATACAGTGTGGCCAGTGGTGAATGTGCCCAGATGTCTGGCATGGGGAGCGTGTGATCACTACGTGTGCTCTGTCCTTGTTGGCTATTTGTCCCTAACTCATGTGGCATATGACTTTATGGTGTTTATCGAAGCGTGCGTACCCCCTCGGGACATGTGTGCTTTATTGGGGAAAATCTCCCCTGACCATTGTGAAATTGCAGCACCTACATGAGGGATTGATCAAGGGTTTCCCGCCTGCGTGTTTGCCTGCCAGATATGCACCCTCCCACCTGTGACCCATTAATCAGTGATCCCGGGCCTAGGTTGCAGGGCCTGCCTGACTACATAGTTGCGTGTCGAGGTAGATGTGGAGTTCAGGACGAAGGATTCGATTAATAAGGATGATAGTTCATTTTACACATCAATATCCATACTAACAGATGGTTGGTGGAAGGAGATGCGACTGTTCAGGTAGGTGGGGTCTGACCACCTTAAATGTGTGTGAGAGACAAGTTTGAATTAAGTGTGTTTGTGCATTGTACGCCAGTGTAGTTTCCTGAGGTGTGGTGTAATGTGGGGGAGGTTGAATATGAGTCCGACTGGTCGTGGTCTCCTGGTGAGTTACTTGGTGATCCCGGCGCAGTAGGTGTTCCCATAATCCAACTTGCTGGTGACTAGGGCTTGAGTGACAGTTT
This sequence comes from Lissotriton helveticus, assembly GCF_964261635.1. Classification (NCBI taxonomy): domain Eukaryota; kingdom Metazoa; phylum Chordata; class Amphibia; order Caudata; family Salamandridae; genus Lissotriton; species Lissotriton helveticus. The sequence goes on along the minus strand of NC_136071.1, from coordinate 1,193,503,333 downwards.
TTCTAGTGATGCTTGGGAGACATTTGAAGATCTTCCTCAGCATCTTCAGAATGTGGAAGCAGGATCCCGGGACGGTGTTGACTTTTGCAGTCATGTATAGTTTGCTGTCCATGAATAATCTGAGGTTCCTGGCATGGGTTCTGGATGTGGGTGTGGTCTGAGTTTGCTGGCCACCAGTTGGACTTCCATGGTGAGGTTTTCTTGCCGAAGACTACTTCGGTCTTGTCGGTGTTAAGCTTGAGACGGTTGGCTTTCAGCCAGTTAGCAACTTTGGTCATACATTTTTCTTTCATTGAGAGTCTTGTCCAAGAGGCAAGAGTTGCATGTTGCCTACGTAGGGAAGGATGGAGATGTGTTTTGCGTGGATGACATTTTCCAGAGGGATCCTGTATGCGTTGAAGAGGATGGGGCTGAAGCATGAACCCTGAGGTACTCCGCAGATGAGTTTGCGAGTTTACGAGGAGTAAGGTGCCAGACTTGCAGCTTGTGTTCTATCCATTAAGATGGAGCAGATCCAGCACAGAGAAGGTCCTTGGAAGCCAATCTCCTGCAGGTGCCTGATGAGGATGGGGTGTGAGACCGTGCTAAATGCTGCAGAGAGGTCCAGGAGAACTAGGGCTGACGTGTTTCCTCTGTCAAGGATAATCTAGTCTGCGGCAGCAATAGGTGCTGCTTCTGCCCTGTTGTTGGGCTTGAATCTGGACTGCGTGATATCGAGGAGCTGGTGGATGCCGAGGTGGTCAGTGAGCCATTGGTTGATTAGTTTCTCTTAGACCTTCGGCGGGTGTGGTAGGAGGGAGACAGGTCCAGGAATGTGGCCGAGTCTTTGTCGCTCTAATGCCTGGTCCTACCTTTTGAGGAGCTCGGCAACCTGATGGGTGGGGGAGGGTGATCCAGTTTTAGTCCTTCCTTTGGCAGAGCGTCCTGAAGTAGAAAGTGACCAGAGGAATGGAGAGTAAACACCCCTTTCTTGACTGTACCACTGTCCGATCGTTGTCATAGGTATACTTTAATTTCATCCGGAATCCAAACATGTTCAAGATCATCTTTTTGGCAGTGATTGCCCCTTCAGGAAACATGGAAGTGAGAAGTTGGCAGGTCAGACTGATAGTTTGTTCAGATGTACAGCTGCAGCAACACCTTTGTATCCTTTTCCCGAGCAGGTGGACTCCTGTAAGAAGTGCAGGTAATACCCCCAAACCAAACAGGCTTTGTTAAAGGCCTTGGTACAACAACAACTCTTATAATTTTAGCAATATTAATCGAAAAGGCAATAATTGCAAAACTACCCTTATATTTGTGTTTTGTAGATTTTAAATCTGCTTTCGACTGTGTTGATTGCGAGCTTCTTTGGGCCAAGCTTGCAAAACAAGGAATTCCAGTCAAGCTTTTAAAAATGATTAAACTCTTGCATTCTGATACTTGGGTTAGAGTGAGGATGAGTAATGGCTCAACAGTAACTAAAACTATTCCAACTTCGAATGGTCTTAAACAGGGCTGTTTGTTAGCTCCCCTACTTTTTAACTTATTTTTATCCGATCTCACTTCTGACCTAAATGATATCAATGCCCACCCACCAAGGCTGGCTCAAACTCCGATATCAAAAATGCTATATGCGGACAATGTTGTTCTAATGAGCTATACAAAGGTGGGGATGCAACAACTGATCGACGGCATATCTAAATACTCCAAGGAAAACAGTATGCACATAAATGATGCCAAAACTAAAATGATGGTAATCACCAAAAGTGTACGATTAAAGCATGCGCATACTTGGTGTTTGGAAGGTAAAAAACTGGAACAAGTAAATGATTACAAGTACTTGGGAGTAACTTACTGTGATAATGGTAAGTTCGTACATCACAAAAGTGAAATTATAAGGAAAGCAAATTCCATTACCGCTGCATTTAGATCTATCCAGAAATCCATTGGAGATTTGTCTTACCGCCCTTTATTAAAATCAATAACAGCTAAACTATTGGCTTCCCTAACATATGGGAGTGAGGTGCTCAACGGGAGTGATGCAGAGATTATAAACACCTCGGTAGCAAAAACCTATCGTCATTTATTTTCACTCCATAAGAATGCCTCACAATCCCAAGTAAGGTTGGAATTTGGTCTGAACGACCAATCTTGTGCAAGAAAAGGAAATATAATGAAAGTGTGGAATAGAATAAAAAATGATTATGACAACGAAATGTCCCGTCTTCTCTGCCAAGAAGTAAGCAACAACCGTTCTCTAACTATTGCTGACTATTTAAAATCGGCAATCAAGGACTATGGTTTAGCTCCTATTTGGAACAACACGGTCAAACAGGAGAGTTTCAAGAAGACAGTAAACAAAATCACGGACTATCTTTCTTTGATAAAGGACAAAGATAATTTCAGCAAAAGACACCATGACCGTGGCCAATAGTAAATGGTTTCAAGAAAAAGAAGATCCAAACCTATTTGCAAACATCATGGACGAAAAAAAATAAACAAATCTTTATGAATGCTAGGTTTGGTATCTTTCCAGGCTCATGTCATTTGGGCCCATGGAAAAGAACTGAAGAACTCGGGGCGTGCACGCTTTGTAAATCTGGTCAAGAAAACATCATAAACCTAATGTGCCTTTGCCCGAACCTGGAAGTCGAAAGAAAAGCTCTACTTAAGAAACTATTTAATGAACGTGGTATTAGGACTTGTAGGCAGGCTCTTATGGCAAGCTTAGATCCAGAAGACCTAGCAATTAATTCAGCATTTGTGAAATTTCTTATATTGGCCAAGAAAAAGTTGGACGCTTGTGTTTGAATAGTGTGTAACTACTCTCAAGATGATTAATGGAATACTTTTAAGGGTCAGAGTACCTTTTATTGGTTTATGAGAAGTATTTGAATATATGCAATGCATCGGCATTTTAGTTTTGTATAAGTTTTATCCGTTTTGTAGGATTTTAATTAATCAAACAAATAAATAAACAGTAACAGACTCCTGTAAGAAGGGGGTGGGCAGCTAGAATTTGCTCCAGCCCAGAGCTGGACAAGCAGCCCCTCCAGCCCTGAAAGCAGCCGCCCAGGAAGTCCTCTGGTGCCCAGGTGACCCGGTCCACGGGTGCTTCAACATAAATGTCTTTGAGATGGGGTCCTTTAATTTTCTTGCAAGAACCCTCCCCTGCTGGCTCTGCGTACAACAAAATGGTTGACCTGTTATTGGGCAGAATCACCAGTTACTACAGCTTGGATGTGCTTGTGGAAAATGGCTCTTTATTGGAGCAAGCAGAGGTCAACCTCATAAACCCTTTGGAATAGCTGTACACTTTCAACTTCCTAACATGTAACCTAACAATAACTTCCTCTACCCATACCCCTAATCATAGTACACCCCATTTTCTACCCCCAACTCCCTTCTGCAATATAATGTTATCACCTTAAATAGATTTAATAACTTCTTGCCTTCAGTTTTTGAGCACCATCCTCTTCTTCATCCACATGCCCGCAGTGGCCCAGTGGTCCTACCCCAGCAGAGCCAGGGTATCTCGCCTTCCTTTACTCTTAAACCTTCCACCTCTTTCCCCGGCTTGTCCTAAGCTCTCTTTTCTGCCTGCTTCCAGCCACAACCCAAGACCATCCCCATTCTCATCCCAAAACCCTTCTCCTCTTGCCTCCTGCAGTGCCAAGACCCCCAAACACCTGCTCCAGGACAGGCGTTGGGCCATGCTTAACATGCACAGGGAATGATAATTCTCTCTGAGCATGCAACCAACTCAGAGGCGTGCGATCATCCACACCCCCTGCAGCGCCCACCTTCAACCAATCAAATCCAGGCGCGAGGAAAACAAAAGCGCAGAGGAAAACAGGATATCCGAGATATAGGGAGCAGGAGCGGCACATTTGTGATCTGCTGCTCATGTCCAGGTTTTTTCTTTGAATTCTGGGACTTGTAGTGTTGTTTATTCCATCATAAAGCAGGAAGGCCCGTATTGAGGTAGCACATCCCGCACTGAACTGAAGAAACTGGACAGCCATGAAGCAGGGTGATGACAATAGATGGGAGAGGTGCGGGCTCTCTCGGCTCGAGGAGCCGCCATCTTGGGCTTCTGACACCATGTCCACTAGAAGACCAGCCACTGGTTTTAATCAGCGCCCGTGCCACAGGCGTCCCCATGGTTCACTTGTGAGGGTAAGTTCTCAGTTCTGGCAGGGTGAGTGGACTGTTACCCTGGGCACCTTGGCCCAGGGCAGAGTGAAAGACACCCTCTCCTGCTCTATGAACACTGCAGGTCTGGTGGCTCAGTGGACTAATGCATCCACTACAGGGTCCTGTGTTCGACCTCATGGTCACAGGTTCAAATACCGGCTGGTCCACTCAACCTTTCATCCATTTGAGGTCGATAAAATGAGTACAAATATACATCTGTTATTTCAGTGCCAAGATGCCCCGTTGCTGGGGCGAACGTGTTTTACAAATACACCTGTTATGTTATGTTAACCTGCATTCTCCCCGTAGCCTGGGCGAGGAGACACCACTCTCTGTCCACTCTGGGTGTCCCTTGGGGCTTCTGGAAAGCAGCATACTGTAATCAGGAAAGTGTGGGGTCCTCTCGGAGGTCTTCTTAGGGGCTCCCAGCGTGAGTCACTGGGCAGGAAGACACCCCAGGTCACAAAGGAGGCAGAGTGACAGACAGGTGCCAGGGGGCGGAGCTTTCAGCCTGAACACTGGTACTTGAGGTCTCTTGTGCTTCACATCCTTGATCTTGTGGTGCTGCCCCTGGGATGGGAGACACTGTCAGACCCCAAAGAATCAAAAAGCCTCTAAACGCTGCTGATGAGACATGTTCTGCCCAAGAATCAGAGCCCCCAGTACCCTGACGCACAGGCTGCACGGTCCACACTGACCGTGGCTTTGGTCTACAGCAAATACCTAGGGGCATAGTTACGAGGGCCTTGCGTCATGCTAGCACCATGCAACGTGGTACATGCATGACGCAAAGCCCCACGTCATATTCAGCAAGCCACGCAAAGCCACTTTGTGTGACTTTGAATGGCTTCACAAATGTGGAATAATGCAACGCAGCGCAAATCCCTGCATTGCCTTACTCAGCGCAAGGGAGGCGTTCCATGGGCTTTGCGGTGGGTGTTTGAAGCACTCCCAGATTTGCAAGGACATGTGAACCTGGGAATGCACCAGAATCTTAAGCCTCCCCAGGTGAGGCGTAACGAGGAGAAATGTGCTTATTTCTCCTTCTTGTGTCCTCTTTATAAGTGTGCTGAATTCTGCAGCAAACATAGAAAGAGTAAAATGCCTCTATGGATTGTTTATGTGCAGGAAGGGGTCCGTTCCTGCACAAAAACCAACCTGCCTGTACCACAGGCACCTTTGTACCATGGTGCAAGAGCGCCTACATTGGCGCTACGCTGCTGAAGTTGCTACAGCGCAGGGGGAAAGGACAGGATAAATACAGTGCATTCCAGCCTTTTCCCTATGATGCAGGGCAGCACAGCAAGGTAACTTGCTGTGCTGCCCTACGCCACCTTTCTGGTAAATATGGCCCCTGGTACATAAGGGGTGTGTTGGCATGTTGTGGATTCATAACCCTTCCCTCAGTGTTTTGCAGACATCATTTTTCCATCTGTAACAGCAGTGCCGGAGATCTGTCTCCTTTCATCGTGAAAGTGCTCTTGGCAGCTGTGATGCTAACAGAAGGATGGCACTCAGAGAGCCAGGAAGCTGGCAGCAGAGCCCACCACCAGCTGCTGATGCTGAACTTGTCCCATAAACACCTGCTTCATGTACATTTTGTTTCACTAAGGATGCTAGAGTGCCCTTGGGATGGGCACTGGACAGATGTCTTTCAGGGGGAGTTTGTCATGCACACTGAGATACAAGAACTTGGAAACCATATACGTATGTATCCACCACTCCAGCCCTCACAGTGTAGGATGTCACAGAGACCTGGGCCAGCTGCTCACCCCTAACATCCCCAGGTTTTATGTAAAACTTCAGAAATTCACTACATTTTGTATTACGCAATTTCTCATAATTTTTTACTTGTGGATTCGAACATTGGAATGTTGAGAGCTCCACTGAAGACAAAGAGGCGGCTCCGGGCTTATAATGGCTGGTGGAAGCCCGGAGCTCCAATATTCCAATGTTTGCCTCCCTTTTTAATATAGAACATTCTATCCTCAGTGGCTGGAATGTTTTAACAGTCGTATCGACCTCCTGCCTCAGGCTACACCAGTTGCCAAAGACCCTCTCCCTTATTATGGGCCCCCACCTGCGGTTCTGGCCTATAACCCAGGTTCAGGGCCTTTAATAACTGGTATAGCCCTCTATGGCGGGCTATAAGGCTATATTAGAACATTGGAATGTTGATAGATCCATTGAAGACAATGAAGTGGCCCAGGGCCTATAATGGCTGATATAAGGCCAGAGGTTCCACATTCCAATGTTTGTCTTTCTGTTTCTTTTATTTTAATTCAGAATATTCAACCCTCAACGGGTGGTATGTTCTAAAAGTCTTATAGCTCTTCTGCCTTGGGCTATCCCAGTTGTCAAAGGCCTTCTCCCTCGTTATATGCCATTGCCTGCCACACCATATTTTGCAGCATTCAGAAATGACTTATTAATTTTGTGTAATTTATTTTAAATTAGGCGACTTGCCACATTTCATCCTGGCAGCCATTTCATATGAAATGATCTTGTCCTCTTCACAGAAAGGGAAAATAATTACATTCTAGAAGCTCAGGTTCGGAATGAAATAATTGATAACAGCAGGCAGGCATTATTGGCCCCATTCACACATTTACTACTGCTGATTTCTCTGCCATGTCTCCTTGGCTCCTGGCATGCTTAAATGGATTTACACTGTAGATTTCTCTTGCACGATTTGTGAAGATGTTCACAGTAGTGCGTCCCACATTGGCCGGATTCACGAAGGGCCTCTGCACTCGTTGCAGAGGGCCCGCAGTCGTGGGGGAGTCTCTGCACTTGTAGTGGAGGCCCCGCAGTCGTGGGGGAGTCTCTGCACTTGTAGTGGAGGCCCCGCTGTCATGGAGGAGTCTCTGCACTCGTAGCAGAGGCCCACAGTTGTGGGGGAGTCTCTGCACTTGTAGTGGAGGCCCGCAGTCGTGGGGGAGTCTCTGCACTTGTAGTGGAGGCCCCGCAGTCGTGGGGGAGTCTCTGCACTCGTAGCGGAGGCCCCGCAGTCGTGGGGGAGTCTCTGCACTCGTAGCGGAGGCCCCGCAGTCGTGGGGGAGTCTCTGCACTTGTAGCGGAGGCCCCGCAGTCGTGGGGGAGTCTCTGCACTTGTAGCGGAGGCCCCGCAGTCGTGGGGGAGTCTCTGCACTCATAGCGGAGGCCCCGCAGTCATGGGGGAGTCTCTGCACTCATAGCAGAGGCCCGCTGTCGTGGGGGAGTCTCTGCACTCGTAGCGGAGGCCCCGCAGTCGTGGGGGAGTCTCTGCACTCGTTGCAGAGGGCCCGCAGTCGTGGGGGAGTCTCTGCACTCGTTGCAGAGGGCCCGCAGTCGTGGGGGAGTCTCCGCGCTCGTGGCGGGGACCCCACAGTCATGGGGGAGTCTCTGCACTCGTAGCAGAGGCCCACAGTTGTGGGGGAGTCTCTGCACTCGTAGCGGAGACCCCGCAGTCGTGGGGGAGCCTCTGCACTCGTAGCGGAGACCCCGCAGTCGTGGGGGAGCCACTGCACTCATAGCAGAGGCCCCACAGTCGTGGGGGAGTCTCCACACTCGGGCGTAATCTCCGTCTCCGCACTCGAGTGGAATCTCCGTCCCCGCACTCGAGTGGAATCTCCGTCTCCGCACTCGAGTGGAATCTCCGTCTCCGCACTCGAGTGGAATCTCCGTCCCCGCACTCGGATGGAATCCAAGGGAGATCCCGCCCCGAGTGCAGAGACTCTGCCGTGAGTGCGGAGGTCCTTTGTGAATCAGATCCTTGTTGATTAACGCATGGTTTGCCTTGTAACTTTGGGAATGCCTAATGACGTACACAAAAAGCCAAAATGTGGAACTAGGCTTCCTTGTTGACAAGGAGTGATTATGCTGCCCCTTCCCACGTGCACTGAAACGTGTTGACTTGTGAGCGTATTTAAGCAGGCTTTTTTAGCCAGGAGCACTGGGTTCTGGGAATTGTAGTTACCTGGTTGATATTCTAGATATGAGCCTACTAATCCCAGTGTGTTGAGTTATGTTGATTACTAAAGCTAGAGGGACCTATCGAAGGTGTGGCACCTTCAACCAGTGCTAACTTTGCAGCCATTGACACAGTGCATTCTGGGGGTTGTAGTTTTGCTTCTAACAATATAAGTGAGGGCATGTGTTTGACAATATTCCCTTCAGAGCTGCATAACTTCGCTAGTGAGCAGTCTCTTGGGGGAGCCAAAGTTGATTCGGAACAGAAATCTCAGCCTAACCCTATGACACTACTCTCTGTTAGAGCCTCATTGTAGCCATTTAGACATTTAAAAGTCCAGAAAAAAACTATTCCCAGAAGACATCCAGAGATTGCATTGTGTTTAAAATATGACACACCTTTGAACCTCAAATCTATCCTCTTAAGGCTGGCTAATACTTCTATTTTCCATTGACTTCTCCCAGAGACCCTCCCTCCATTCCCTCTGCATAGATTTAAACGTCTATAAATGCTCTTGAGTGTTCTGCCTACCATTTTTCTCTCAGATGTGAACCAAGCATTGGCAAAGTCAATAGAGCTGCCCATTTTAAAAACTGATAGCAGGCACAATGCTCACATCATCATTTCTTTTACATACACACATGTCAAGCACTGAGCTCTTACACACGCAAACACACAAGAATGTTGTGGTGACTGAAGTGCAGAGTATTGACGAAGAAGAAAGCCAAAGATAGGGCTCTGATACCTCCGGGTCTTGCCAACGCTATATAACCTTTCTCAAATCAAACTAAAATCTGGTTTTCCTGAATGCTGAGACCTGAGCAACACGACTGATGCCCGGTGGAGCCGCTAGACAGTGAATGAGGAGGTTGGTCCTGGTTTCCCCCTTGACCATCACCTATCCACCCGGACATTGGGCACAGTTCCTCAGAGTTTCCCCGCTATTACTTCTTCTTTCCCTCCTTCCTACGAATTTGTGAATCATTTTTATGTGTACTGTATCTTACTATGCTCTTCTATCTGATGTAACTCTTAACGCAACGATCCTAAATGTAAGCGCTCTGACACCCTCTTGGGTCTAGTTCACGCTATATAAAACTTTATAAATAAATAAATAAATAAATTAATAAGAACTTAAGAGAAAGAACTAGATACACAGCAAGATACTTACTAGTTTTCAGCGTTCAGATGTGAACTGAAATTCAACATCTGCACATTCCTGACGCTGCTGGTAGTCACGCGAGTATCCCTATATGGGAAAGAAAATCAGAGAACTGTTTATTATTTACTAGAAACAGATTTAGAACAACAAGTAAATGCATATCTTTTATAGAAATACATGAAGCCTTTTAAATCGGCTGAAGGTTAAAAGAAGAACTCTTGCAGAATATAATTATAAACAAGAGCTATCAAGAGTTAAGTTAGAAAATAACTCAGCATTAAAAAAGAAATGAGAAGAGACGCTAAGGCCTTTGTCCCATAGGGTATGTTGAAGTCAAGTTAATCAAGATAGTAAATTAACACTGTATATAGATCTATTAACATTAGACAGAGTGGTACAGTTTAAGTTAACAACATTTTTGATTTACAGTTCAGCTACTGCATATCGATATCGCAACACCAGAATCAAACGAGAAAAACATAGGGGCATATTATCAAGACAGGCGATAAAATTATCGCCGCTTTAGCGGCATGAAACTGCTGCTAATACGGCGATAATGGGCTTGATAATATGCTCTATGGAATTCCAATAAAAGCTCATGTTGGATGTCCTTCAGATCTAACCTGGGCTTCGATTGGAATAGCATAGAGCATATTATCAAGCCCAATATCGCCGTATTAGCAGCAGCTTCATGCCGCTAAAGCGGCGATAATGTTATCGCCTGTCTTGATAATATGCCCCATAGAGAGTCTGGACAAGGCAGTCTCTTCTTGTCTCTCCCCATCCCCTTTCCCCCTTGGAGCTTTTCAAGTCTACAGTAATTACTTTTGGAGGCTGGAAGGGTGCTGGGGAAGACTCTGGGATTCTAATTGTCATTCTACTCGCAAAAAAGTATTTGGCATCACAAATCAAGTCTTGACAAGTGGTGGTGATAGCGGTGTCGAGGTTGGTGATAGTTGTGGTAGTGGAGGTGAGGTGGTAGGAGTTGTGGTGTGATAGTGATGATAGTGGTGTTGGCAGTGGTGACAGGGGGTGATAGTGGCGACGGTAGTGGGGACAATGGTGATAGTAGGGGTGATCATGGGGGAGGTAATGGCATTAATGGTGGTGTTGGTAATAGTGACGGTGGTGGTGATAGTGGTGATGGCAATGGTGGCAATGGTAATGGAAGTGCGGTACTGCTAGTGATTCTTATGGTGGTCATAGTGATAGTAATGGTGATCTCACAGTGGGAGAGATAATAGTAATGACAATGGGAGTAATGACGAAAATGGTACTGTAGTAAGGGTGGTAATGGTGGTTGGGACAGTATTTGTGGTAATGATGGTGCAATTGTGGCAGCAATGGTGTTTGTGGTAATGCTGTGTTGCTAGTAGTAATAAAGTGGTGATGGTAATAATGCTGTTGATGCAGGTTGTGCTGGTAATGGTCACAGTAATGTAGATAGTATATTGTTGGTGGTAATGGTCATCGTGACCGCAATGGAGAAAGCTGTGGTGGTAATGGTGGTGGTGGTAGAAGTGATGTGGTTAGTAACTGCAGTGATGGTGACGGTAGTGGTGTAATATGGGTGGTTGCAGTGGTAATGGTGGTGGTGTAATAATGGTGGTTGCAGTGTTAGTAGTGTAATATTGGTGGTTTCAGTGGTAATGGTGGTGGTGTAATATTGGTGGGTTCAGTGGTAATGGTGGTGGTGTAATATTGGTGATTTCAGTGGTAAAGGTGGTGGTGTAATATTGGTGGTTGCTGTAGTAATGGTGGTGGTGTAATATTGGTGGTTTCAGTGGTAATGGTGGTGGTGTAACATTGGTGGTTTCAGTAGTATTGGTGGTTTCAGTGGTAATGGTGGTGGTGTAATATTGATGGTTGCTGTAGTAATGGTGGTGGTGTAATAGTGGTGGTTGCAGTGGTAATGGTGGCGGTGGTTGTGCTCGTGGTGGTGGTGGTAATGATGCTAGTACGTGATGACGGTGGTGTCTGTGGTCATAATGGTAACGGTGGTGTCCCTTGTAATGGCAATGGTAATGGTGGTGTAATAGTGATGCATTATATTGTCAAGATCACAAAGGCTCTCCATTGGCCTGACCTTCTGATAAACATTGCCATGCTAGGTGGCTGCTGAGCACTCAGCATTAAATATGAAATGAGCAGCTATGCACCATCCATGGGCGTGGTAGACCAAACCCAAGGCCCCGGGAGCCATGGTAACAAAGATGGCGGAGGAGGGCACGCGCTGGTATCACCTCGAGCCACAGTGAAGGTCTCACAAGGAGGGTAGGGTAGAGCAGAGGCCAAGCAAGGGCTGGCCCATCTGCATGCAGAATCAGACAATAAGCAGGCAAAATGCTGCCAGTCACCCTGCCTGACAAGCCAGGCACCCAATGGGTGTCCTGTGGGTTAGACAAACTGCAGCATACATTGCCTTGAAGCCTGTAGCTGAAGGCTGATAACCTAGTCTCCCACTTTATGTATGCTGTTCTCTGGGACTGCATGCATAAACACTCCAACACAACAATGGCTGCAGCAGGCGCTGATCCTCCGCTATGGCCCACCATCCAGCTGCCACAAAACAGCAGGAAAACAAAAATAAAACAATAATAAACATGTTTTATAGTGTTTTATTTTTTCTTTCCTGCTGAGTCTTTGGGGGTGGGGCCATGGGGGACGCAGGAGCAGGAGGAGTGGCCAAACCGTCATGCGCACTGAAGCTGTTTCCAACCCGAGGTGCGTTACCAGGTTGGAGAGAGCAGGCACAGGCTCCCAACGTCCCTGAGAGCAGGAACCCAGGCGGCTCAGGCCAATCCTGGCGCTGCTCTCAAGCATAAGAGCAGCGTCAGGATTGGCTGCAGTGGACTCAGGGAGCCCGTGGCTGCGAGAAGACGAGCAGAAGAGAGCGATGCAGTCGATTGCAAGTACGTTTTTAAATTAATTTTTTTACTTTGTCCCCCCAAACCCTTGTTGCACTCCCAGCTTCACCACCCTTCCACAGCACCAGCCGCTACTGGGCTGCAGGAGGCTGACACAATGCCCATCACTGAATGTAGCATTCTGAAGAATATGGTGTTTTAATCTTGACATTACAGTAGGCTGATGAGACCATTGAAGCTGTCTCTAGGCCAGACTGAGAAAGGAAGAAAGCATGGTTTCCCTGCCCCCACCCTACAATTAAGGTCCATTATTTTGTCACCAAAAACTTTAATAACATTAATTTATATGTGCAAATATTTAGAATCCCAAAAAGCAATATCATTTCTAAAATTTTACATAACTTTTTTCAATAGTTAACTTCTTGAAGCGACTGGCACTGACGGGCAAGTTTTGAATCAAGGTCTAGAACCCGTGTCGCGGGTCAAAGATCAGCATTTAGTCACTAGCCCACACCTCATGGACAGAGTGCAGGGGCCTCTGCAAGTCAAGCTGGGCCACCCACCTGGTCCCTCTCCGAGAGCGTTCTCGCGATTGAGGCCTGCAATGTTAACATTTATTTCCATTCTGAGGTGTTGAGTGGATGTTTACTAGTAACATTGCCAGTGCTTCTTTAACAAGCAATGGCAAAGCCAATAGGTCTCGTCTTTCTGTCCTATTGGCTTTGCCAAATGCTTTTTGCCAATGGTATGCAGCATTGGCAAAAAGAAGAAACAGGAGCAATGGCGTATTTGGGTGTATGCATCATGACCCTACTGCAGCCCAGCATGATGTAGAATGCGTACGCATGTGTCCCCACACATGCAGGTGTATATGGCATGACAAGGCCGCCATGTTATTTGTTTTTAACTCACCGTTCCAAGATGGCAGACACCAGTGTTGGAGCAGTAAAAAAATAAAATCCACTGTTGGAAAAACAGAAGTGCCCAGAAGCAAATGGCAGCGTGGGAACATACAAAAAATTTAAAATATGTATCTGTTATTTTTATATGAACGCAACTAGAGGCACGAGATGGGAGGGCGGGAGAGTTACTGGAGAGCACATGAGGAAGGTCGGGTGGGATTACAATGGGTGGTGGTTGGGGATAAAGCAAAGGTGCGAAAGGCAGAGAGGGAGAGAACAAATGCATTCAAAAGTGAGGGAGGGGTGGAAGTAGGAAATGGATGGATGCCCTGGGGTGGGAGGAGGGATATGCAACAAGGAGTGTGCGGGTGAGTGTTTTAGGGGGGAAACAGTGCACCAGCGAGAGAGCAATTAAAAGCACATGTACACTCATAGAGTGCTCAAAGTCCAAGAAAAATGTAGTTCCCAGAATGTGAGCAGGGGAACGATCCAATTAATCCAGCCTAAAGGATGATAAAGAGGGTGTGGTCCAGGGGAGGGACAAGTACAAGAAGAGGAAATAGAGCCACCCAATACGAAGAATGCGAATGAGAGTGGCATGAAAGCCAGCCAATGGTAAACAATGGGCAGGCCCAAAGCCCACTCCTCAGCTTTGGTGTGCTCAACAGTAGGTTTTAGGACCTAAAGACGCTGCTGCTGCAATGTGTTAGCATCAGCACCTCCGACCACTACCCCCCCCACCCCCAAATCCTGGGGAAAGTAAGTGTCTTCAAAGCTGCTTGTAAAGTAGTCTTCAACCCACAAGGCTTTAAGCAGTGTTTTAGGGGAGGCCTAAACATGCAGTTTGATGCTAAATCCCTCAAGATTTATTGGGGAGAATATCCCTCACACACTCTGCCCATCCCTGTAAAGGAGTCTTCATATCCTGCCAGGTTATGATAAGGCCACTGCGCTCATGCACTTAAAAATTAGATATTATTTGCTAGGAGAGTTCCCAAATGCCCCTGCATAAGATGTGCCCCCATATAAATAATATATTAAGATGCACTAAATAACCGGACTTGGCATAACCAATTTTAATATTCTAATATAACTTGTTTACCGCAGAAGGATGAAAGTGTGAACTTGCCCTGCTGAGATCCGCACCCACATCTGAAGAGCGAGCACTTAGTACAATGAGCAGCACTGGCAGCTTTAAAGCTCCTGTTATTCATGCACTCATCCATCTTCCACAGAAATACTCCTCTGTACCACAACTAGAGGGGGGGAGAGCTTCCTTTGATCTAAGAAAGGGGGTGGGGTTGGCAGAAAAGGGCCTTAAGAGAGCTCCGGGTGAGTGGGACAGGACTGCTCTGCCCGCTCCAGCTCCACAACCCCGTCACTGTTCCCGTGTGCTTCGAAGCCAGCCCTGCAGCGCCCAATGAGCGTGAACCTGTCGCGAGCTCACTGGAGAGTGCAGCCCAGACAGGCCGCCGGGCACCTGATCCCGGGGCCCAGCTGCTGGCTATTGATTCTGGAGATGAGTCTGATGACAGGGTGACTTTTAATAGATGAACCCAGCAGTGATCGCTTTCTGGCTGCTTGGTGCAATTAAAATGCCATTTATTCGCTGACAGTTTCATCGGCTGGAGGTTGAGCAGGACGGCATTAAATATGCCAGGGTACAGAGCCAGACAGAACAGATCTATCGGATAGTGAGGGGGTAAGGCTGATGAGCACCGACCACGCCCACTGCCTGCCTGAGTGAGTCCATGTTTAGAACAAGCAAGCACATGCAAAGGCAATAGGTTTGACCTTGCCAAACCCACTCTCCAGATCATAGGCATCAGCCAACACCCATCAGACCTGCCTGCCCGAGCTGTAAATATTCCAGATGCTCACTTGCAGCTGCCACTCGCTTCTCAAAGTGTCTGAGATTTCAACTGAAGCCGACCGGAAGTAAGAGGGCCCCTGAACCTGGGGACCTTAATGCTCATTGTTGTCCAGAAGAGGGCTCGTTAACGTGGGGACATTGATGCTCATTTTTGTCCAGAAGAGGGCCCGTGAACCTGGGGACACTGATGCTCATTGTTTTCCAGAAGAGGGCCCGTGAACCTGGGGACATTGATGCTCATGTTTGTCTGGAAGGAAGAGGGCCCATGAACCTGGGGACCTTGATGCTCATTGTTGTCTGGAAGGAAGAGGGCCCATGAACCTGGGGACATTCATGCTCATTGTTGTACGGAAGGAAGAGGGCCCGTGAACTTGGGGACATTTATGCTCATTGTTGTCCAGAAGAGGGCCCGTGAACCTGGGGACATTGATGCTCAAGTTTGTCCGGAAGAAAGAGGGTCCATGAACCTGAGGACATTGATGCTCATTGTTGTCCAAAAGGAAGAGGGCTCGTGAACCTGGGGACATTGATGCTCATGTTTGTCCAGAAGGAAGAGGGCCCATGAACCTGGGGACATTGATGCTCATTGTTGTACGGAAGGAAGAGGGCCCATGAAACTGGGAACATTGATGCTCATTGTTGTACGGAAGGAAGAAGAACTGTGAACTTGGAGACATTGATGCTCATTGTTGCACGGAAGGAAGTGTGCCTGTGAATCTGGGGACATTGATGCTCTTTGTCGCACGGGCGGAACAGGGCCCGTGAACCTGGGGACATTGATGCTCATTGTTGTACGTAAGGAAGAGGGCCCATGAACATGGGGACATTGATGTTCCTTATTGTACGGAAGGAAGAGGGCCCATTAACCTGGGGACATTGATGCTTATTGTTGTACGGAAGGAAGAGGGCCCATGAACCTGGGGACATTGATGCTCATTGTTGTACGGAAGGAAGAGGGCCCATGAACCTGGGGACATTGATGCTTATTGTTGTACGGAAGGAAGAGGGCCCATGAACCTGGGAACATTGATGCTCATTGTTGTACGGAAGGAAGAAGACCAGTGAACCTGGAGACATTGATGCTCATTGTTGTACTGAAGGAAGAGGGCCTGTGAATCTGGGGACATTGATTCTCATTGTCGCATGGGCGGAACACAGCCCGTGAACCTGGGGACATTGATGCTCATTGTTGTACGTAAGGAAGAGGGCCCATGAACATGGGGACATTGATGTTCATTGTTGTACGTAAGGAAGAGGGCCCATTAACCTGGGGACATTGATGCTCATTGTTGTACGTAAGGAAGAGGGCCCATGAACATGGGGACATTGATGTTCATTGTTGTAGGGAAGGAAGAGGGCCCATTAACCTGGGGACATTGATGCTCATTGTTGACCAGAAGGAAGAGGGCCCATGAACCCGGGTACATTGATGCTCATTGTTGTACGGAAGGAAGAGGGCCCATGAACCTTGGAACATTGATGCTCATTGTTGTCGGGAAGGAAGAGGGCCCATGAACCTGGGAACATTGATGCTCATTGTTGTACGGAAGGAAGAGGGCCCATGAACCTGGGAACATTGATGCTCATTGTTGTCGGGAAGGAAGAGGGCCCATGAACCTGGGAACATTGATGCTCATTGTTGTACGTAAGGAAGAGGAAGATGGCCCATGAACATGGGGACATTGATGTTCATTGTTGTACGTAAGGAAGAGGAAGATGGCCCATTAACCTGGGGACATTGATGCTGATTGTTGACCAGAAGGAAGAGGGCCCATGAACCCGGGTACATTGATGCTCATTGTTGTACGGAAGGAAGAGGGCCCATGAACCTGGGAATATTGATGCTCATTGTTGTCGGGAAGGAAGAGGGCCCATGAACCTGGGAACATTGATGCTCATTGTTGTACGTAAGGAAGAGGGCCCATGAACATGGGGACATTGATGTTCATTGTTGTACGGAAGGAAGAGGGCCCATGAACCCGGGTACATTGATGCTCATTGTTGTACGGAAGGAAGAGGGCCCATGAACCTGGGAACATTGATGCTCATTGTTGTCGGGAAGGAAGAGGGCCCATGAACCCGGGTACATTGATGCTCATTGTTGTACGGAAGGAAGAGGGCCCATGAACCTGGGAACATTGATGCTCATTGTTGTCGGGAAGGAAGAGGGCCCATGAACCTGGGAACATTGATGCTCATTGTTGTACGGACGGAAGAGGGCCCATGAACCCGGGTACATTGATGCTCATTGTTGTACGGAAGGAAGAGGGCCCATGAACCTGGGGACATTGATGTTCATTGTTGTCCGGATGGACGAGGACCCATGACCCCAGGCAACAATGAGCATCAATGCCCCCAGGTTCACGTACCAGTGTCTCCATCCGATTGCAGCATGCTGCAGTGGTCCAGCCACTAACATGCACCTATTGTGCAAGAGATGGCGCCAGAGCATTCTGCAGTTACCTCAGCTAAATAATATCTCTGTGGCCTCAGGCAGTATATCTGCTTTATGGTCTCAGGTAGTAGTCAGATATAATTTAATGGCTCAACACAGCACCACGCATTAACAAATATAGCAAGCTGGATTCTATCGGAGAAAGCTTGACGTTTTTTCACCGTAGTTTTTTTACCCCTACCGTGGCGTTGTAATGAACTCCCAAAGTCAGTCTGTCATTGGTCCACGTTAAGAGTCACTCATTATCTTTGGCAGAACTCGTGAAAGGGCCAACTTATCTAAACAATGACTTTGCTAACACTTAAGGCACCACAGGTCTGTCACAAGCTACGCGATATCTACGTTTCAAGGTCTGAGAGTGAATGTGTAAAATAAACATGTATTCAGAGTTGATGTATTTTCATCATGCTGGTTCGTACCGGGTATGTGTCGGATTAATGAAAAATCCCCCAATGTTGGCCAAAAGTCAGTGGTCACCACATCTAAACAGCAAAAATTATAGAGAGCAACCCTTAGACCACAAGGGAACAGTGTAAGTACCAATATAAACAAAGAAAAGTTCCCTTGATTGCAATTAATGTACTTATCTACACTTCAAATCCACTGTCCTCTCTCATACACTAAACTCCTTCTAATTCAAGGACTTCCCTCAACCATCATACATCTTAATCAGAAACACATATATAAGCAGAACCACAAAGGCACTTTACAAGCTAGAAATATATTAAAACATTACGATGCCAAGGTATATATTACATTCAGTGTTTATTAAAAAAAATATAAATTCCAATTAGGAATACTTAAAAAATGTGTGCACGTACAGATCATGTGCATTTATATTATTTGTAATGATATAATTTCTTTTCTCAATGCACTTAATCAACATCTGAAGAAACAGATGCAATAAAACAAATACACTCAATCAATAACATTAAAATTAAAACCATAGAGGTTTGAAATGTCGACGCGTTTCGTGGATCCTGCTCTCGCACCACCTTCCTCAGGACAATTAAAACCAAAGAAATCTGCAGAAAGAATGTTTTAAAAAACACACAAGAATCAGTTTACACCCTTGGCCATCGTTTACATGATTTCAGGAATATTTCATTGTTAAATCAATAAGCATACCTACATATATCATACATTGCTACTCCTCAGATGAGATATACATTACATCCTGTGCTGTTTGTGGATCCCACTTATAAACTCAAACAGAGACACATCACTGTCTTGAATTCATCAACTCAAGCAACCTGATCCTAACTTTCACATTCCTATCATAAACAAGCTTTCTTACATGATCATACCTCTTTATTTATTCAATAAATCATCTTATATGCATACCTTCATGTGCTCCAGCACTTTCCCTGATCTTAATTTCACTCTTTACTTCAAAGGAATTTGGGTCAGCTTATTTATCATTCCTTCTGTGGGGTCAAAGAGAACGCTAGATGACATCATATAATTTAATCGTTTACATTGTGGTCTATTCCATACTCATCCTACACTTGAATATTTCAGAGTGTTGGCTTCAATTTCACTCATGGGTCGTATGCTAGAACTATAAACTGGGTTATCATTGAGTAAGGAGTGCAGGCTTTAAAGTGGCCCTTTTATCCTTGATGTAGGTGTAACCGTCAGAGAGAAACAAACGTCAAACAAAGATACGTGTTGTTCTAGCATTCGACCCATGATGTAATGTATATCTCATCTGAGGAGTAGCAATGTAAGATATATATAGGTATGCTTATTGATTTCACAATGAAATATTCCTGAAATCATGTAAACGATGGCCAAGAGTGTAAACTGATTCTTGTGTGTTTTAAAAAAAATCTTTCTGCAGATTTCTTTGGTTTTAATTGTCCTGAGGAAGGTGGTGCGAGAGCAGGATCCACGAAACGCGTCGACATTTCAAACCTCTATAGTTTTCATTTTATTGATTGAGTGTATTTGTTTTATTGCATCTGTTTCTTCATATGTTGATTAAGTGCATTGAGAAAATAAATTATATCATTACAAATAGTATAAATGCACATGATCTGTACGTGCAGAAATTTTTAAAGTATTCCTAATTGGGAATTTATATTTTTTTTAATAAACACTGAATGTAATATATACCTTGGCATCGTAATGTTTTAATATATTTCTAGCTTGTAAAGTGCCTTTGTGGTTCTACTGATATATGTGTTTCTGATTAAGATGTATGATGGTTGAGGGAAGTCCTTGAATTAGAAGGAGTTTAGTGTATGAGAGAGGACAGTGGATTTGAAGTGTAGATAAGTACATTAATTGCAATCAAGGGAACTTTTCTTTGTTTATATCACCACATCTATACCCCATGAATTGCCCACTGAATGAGAGAGGCCTTTGCACCAGCTTATCACGAGAAGTCCTACGAGACGGCGGCGACCACCACTCTTCTGCCATGAGTCGATACAGCGATGAGAGGATTTGAGCCCAGCTGACCGTGTGTGTCCCTTCCAAGGGAGCACTCTCTCCCAGCTGGAGTCTGGTAAACACAGCTTCTCGACTGTGAACGGGTATGCAGAGTTCTGGGCTCCAAGCAACTCTAGACACTAGTTAGATACTCCACGTCCTCATAGTGTAGCGCATAGAACTAGTCTTTAGGGTGTTAGGCTCCTAGGAACATTCTAATTCTGTTCAAATTATTCATTGTATTCTCGCTGCTAGCAACATGCATAAGTGCTGTTTTAATTATATTCTGAGTGGTTATTACTCATAGACTGAGCAATAGGATGACATTGTTGAAATAGAACACTTGTACGTCTATGCAGTATCTTTTCTCAGTGTGCAGCGCTTGAGTGTGCAGACAAAGAGGAGGGTGAGCTGCCTTTGAGGACCTCCTGGCTGCTACCAGGAGTAGCCAAGGGCCACAGAGCAAGTCCATGCCCCACAAATGAACTTTTGCAAAGCACGAGAGAGCAGAGGTGCTGGAGGCTGCCAGGAGCTGGCAGGAACCTTCCTCCTGAAATGCCAAGGGTGAAGATGCCACTGGAGGGTTGTCCTGGTGCCTGGAGCGCACCACCAACGGCGGAGAGCACCACCAATGGTGGAGCGTACCTCAAACGGTGGAGCGTACCTCCAACGGTGGAGCGCACCACCAACGGTGGAGCGCACCACCAACGGCGGAGAGCACCACCAACGGCGGAGAGCACCACCAACGGTGGAGCGTACCTCAAACGGTGGAGCGTACCTCAAACGGTGGAGTGTACCTCAAACGGTGGAGCGTACCTTCAACGGTGGAGCGCACCACCAACGGTGGAGCGTACCTCAAACGGTGGAGCGTACCTCCAACGGTGGAGCGCACCACCAACAGTGGAGCGCCCTGGTCTGTTCGGTGTGACTGAGATATCTTAAAATGACCATGCATCTCCTGCGCAGCTTCCTGAAGATGGCTACGGGTGCCCTTGGCGCTGTTGGCACCAACGTCTGACGCTCAGGCCCAGCTGCACCTTCACGCTGAACCTGACCTTCGTCTTAAGGCCCCCTGTGGACTGGAGCACGTTCTTGTAAACCTTACGGGACATATTTATGTAGTGGGTTGCACAACGCAACCCCAAATTGCGATGTATCAGGACATGCTAAGGCCACTTTGCGCGGCCCTGAGTAGCTTGATAAATCCAGAGCAATGCAACGCAGCGAAAATCGCTGCGTTGTGTTACTCTGCCCCAGGGAGGTGTTCCATGGGTGTTCCCACGCAACACCTATAGATTTTGACGCATTCGCAGAGTTGCTAGTACTGTTAGACCTGGGAATGCGCCTAAATACTAACAGGCACATGCATCCATATTGCTTTTTGAGATTCCTTAATTGCGAAAAATAAGGAATCGCAATTAAGGAATTGCAAAATGCAATGCATCAAGAAATCGCTAAATAAATTGCGATATCTTAATATTCCTTGATTGCGACTCGCAAATTGCGAGTCGCAATTAAGGAATACCTCCCCATTCATTCCTACGGGCCTAGAGGCCCATAGGAATGAATGGAAAGACATTCTCAATTTGCGATTCGCAATTAGCGAATCGCAAATTGAGAATGCGATTTCAAGGGTGCAGGGGTGTCCAAAGGACACCCTGTTGCACCCCTGAAATCAATCTGTGCACATATGTTGTGCACACACATGCCCTAAGGGCATGTGTGTGCACAACATGAAACTTTGAAAAATGCACAAACGTGCATTTTTCAAAGTTTTCGCAAATTACCATGAGGTTCAACCTCATGGTAATTTGCTCCCCCTAATTGCGAAATCGCAATTTTTTAAAGTTTCATGCATTGCATTTAAGGAATCGCAAAATGCGATTTATTAAATGCAATCGCAATTTGAGTATTCGCAAATATTTGCGAATTCTCAAATTGCGAGGGCCTTCACCCTTCATGCATTCCAAAAGCAGATTTTGCGATCGCAAACGGACGATTTTTGTGATTCGCACCGTTTGCAATCGCAAAATCCTCTGATGCATGTGCCTGTATGCCTTCCCAGGGGAGGTGTAATGAAGAGAAATATCTATATGCATTCTGCAGCGCAGATAGAAAGAGGAAAAGGCCTCCGGGGATTGTTTTTGTGTAGGAAGGTGTCCCTTCCTTTATAAAAAAAACAGTCCTGCATGCAACGCAGGCCCCTTGCACAAAAGGGGCCTGTGTTGACCCTCAGCTGCCCATTGTGCGCCAGTTGTCATGGTTCGCCGCGCTGGCCGCTTCCTGCCATCCCCGCTTGCACGCACAGAAGCTCCAAAATACTCACTTCCGGGCGAAGGTCCGACCCGGTCTAGTCTTGGACAGCCGGCCTGAGGATCCTGAAGCACTTCCGGGGGAAACGCTTAACCATCGCGTTTCCCGCCGGCTCAGGGCTTCGAATTCTTCCCTTAGTATCCTGAGACACGGCATTGGGAGTAGGAGTGCCGTTTTCGCTTGCCGGTTACACCGCGCTGGAGCGCTGTTCCACAGCTGATCTACACCACGCTGGAGCGCTGTTCCACAGCGGGTCTCCGCCGTGCTGGAACATTTATTTATGGTTTGTTTTTCCCCACGCAGTAGCGCTTATTTTTGTTTCCCGTGTGGTTCACCGCGCCAAAGCGCGAGACAGGGCTACACGTTTTTCTGCCTCCATTACCCCAGTCGCGCAGGAGCGCTATTCATGGCTAAAGGTCAATAGCACAAGGGTGCTTTTCTTTCGGGTTTCATTTTGTCAATATCGACATTGGTTTCTTCATCACGCAGGAGCGCTGCTTGGAGAAATAGCTCTGCTGAACTGGAGCCTTGTGCATAGTTGTTTTGTTTATTAGGGATGCCTCAGAACTAGAGACTAAGACCTGATTTCTGTTACATGCGCAGGAGCGCCTTTCTTTTGCTTTCGTTTGGTTGTCTCGCGCTGGAGCGCCGCCAATTGGTTATCCTTGTTAGAAGCTGATTGAATTCTGGAAACCACAAACTACAGAATCACTGGTGAGTTCCCGGAAAGAGTTTACTTCTGTGTGTGCTTGTTTGGGTTGCGCAGAAAGAGGGAAGGGTGTTTCCTTTCTGATCTGGTTCTTTTTCTGGTTTCCCAGCTGGCCCCGAGACCCCCGCGAGCTCCACACCATTATCAAGCCTCTACATCCTGGCTCCCTTCCATGCGTCCATCTCATCCCTGCTGGTTTCTACATTCCACAAGGGTCAGGTGGGTACAGGGGCGGGCGCTCTTGTCGTCTCTGCGGAATTGCTTCACAAGCAAAGGTAAGTCTTGTGGGGCACCTGACAGACTGACACCAGTGCTGGAAAAAGGCTGGAATGTGCCATATTGGGATAAATGCAGCGCATTCCTGCCCTTTCCCTGTGATGCAGTGCAGCGCAGCAAGGTAAGGCGCTGCGTGACTTTTCAATAAATGTGTCCCCATATCTCCCGAGAGGTCCACCTGCAACCCGCAGGACTCAGAGAAGCCACTCAATCCCACCCAAGGGATCACCTTGGCCTCTCCGTGTGTCCCTCCACGGGGGACTCTCTGGGGACACAGGGAACACTGGTGCCTCCCCCCCACACCCAGGGAGCAGGAGTACAGGGCAGGCAGGACAGTGGAGGGCAAACACCGTCCCCACACGCCACCATAGGGAAACCGCACCCAGAGTAAATAAGGAGCAGTGCTCAGTGAAGGCTCCAGGAACAGAGCATTTGTATATGTGAACAGTTTATTATAAAGTCAACAGGCGTGGCTTGCACATTGAGAAGTGCATGTTGTTTATGTCATATCCCTGCAAATATGCTTATGGTTTCTGTTGATAAAAGCATCGTCAATGATACAGGCCTGGTGATTTCATAGGCGAAGTCAGTATGCATGCGTTTTTAATAGTGAAAATCATTACACGTTTTTGTTACAGACATATATATGAGCACTGCTGTCTTTATGCTGCTTGCAGCTACTGCAGAAATTATCCTATGGTGCCTCACAGATAATAGGAAAGAAATAGACTTAGATGACTAGTTGTCCCTGGGGCATTTGTTTAGGGCACATGATTTGCAGCCGGGTTATTCTGCAAGGCCCTTTTTTGGGTTGAGGCAATTTGTAACTCCACCTGCAGCCTTGTAAATATTTGTAATTATGTATGTAGCATTCAGTTGTATTAGAATACCTCTGCTTTTTAAAGTTAAAGCACTGACCCGGAAATTAATTTAGTGAATGTTATTTGGTGCTTTTCTGAGTTCTGACTTTCTAACCCTCAGCACCTCCCATTGTCACCCTTGGGCTGCTCTGCTTCACTGCCCTCACAGTCAAGTTCTTGGCCCTCAGTTTAAGGGTGCATTGTGAGAAAGTGCCCCTTTTTGTATGGTTACCCTCCCGCTTTTTGACTGCCATCTGATGCAACCTGACTTGATGTGCCTTGTGACGAAGTGTGTGATGAAGCACTGCTTGATGCCCCATCCTGCCTCGCCTCTCTTGATGATAGGATGCTGCCTTACCTATCACCGTGTCTCCTCCTTTATTTTCAGACTTACACACCTTCCATGTCGGGGGGGGACTCTGCCCCTTTAAGACCTCTCCTTTCCCTACCGTCTCAGCCGCTCACGTGACCGCGTCAGCTGACATCTCCACCTTCAAAGCGGAAGAGACAACAGACTCCGCGGCGTCGGTGGTGTGGATGGGCCTGACGGCGGTGGACGGAGAGGACCCCGGAGTGCAGGCCTTTTCCGTGGCACCTGGCTTGGGAGGACTATATAAGTTCGTATATAATTTACCTATGCCCAAAGAGAACTTAAAATAAAACTCCTTGGTCTATAATATCATGTCTGTCTCCTTGGCTTTTTCTCTTCTGCGCCACAGACTTGTTCCTTAACACCCACACATTGTCACTGCAAGCTGTATGTTTGTGTGTAGAGAAAAGTGAGGAGTTGACGTGGCACACATACCTATGTGCCATGCCTCAACCCACTGCCTGAGGCCTAGGTAAGTCACCCCTCTAGCAGGATGCACTAGCCCTAAGGTGAGTATACAGTGGCATGAGCCCTGTTCCCCTTGCAGTGTCTAAGCCCATTCTTACACATTGTAAGTGTAGTAAAGCCATGAAGAGTATATGGTCTGGGAGATGGTCATTATGAACTCCACAGCTCCATAATGGCGGTACTAAAACATTGGAAGTTTGGTAGAAAACGTCTCAGGAAATTAAACCCACAAAGCTGCCAGTGTTTGATTTGATGTAAAATGCACTCAGAAGGCATCTTAGAGATGCCCCCGAATATTGACCTGCCCTGGTGTGGTTCCTGAGTGACTGCCCACCATTTGCCACCACCAGACAGGTTTCTGGACCCCAGGGTGGAGAGCTTCCACTCTCTGGGTTCAGAAACAAAGGCCATCCTAGGTAGAGGTGTCAGGCCTCCTCCCCCAGGATGGGCTGGGTCCAACAAAGGGGAAGCTTCAAAGGCCTGCTGCCTGTGGACGCTGGCCCTGCCTTTTGCTGTCCCTGGCAACTGGCCCCCATCGGTTCTGAGAAAATCAAGCTAGGAGAAGAGGTGTGCCCAGCTTTGCCAAACCCACCCCTCTGGTGGGGGAGGCAAGGTGAAGCACACTTCTCAGTCCCCCTCCATCTTGAAGATGAAGGGGCCCAGCCAATTAGGAAGAGGCTCATGCCCCCTCCCACTGCAGGGTGGCATAATAGGGGGTGTACCCACCCCAAGGAAGAGACCCATTGGTTCCGACCTGCACACCCCTTTAACACCTCCACTAAATCAAGTATTTAGGGGCGACCCTTAACCTTGCCTCCTCAGAATCCAGGAAGAAAGAAGAAGGACCGAAGAGCCAGCTGACCCAGGAAGAAGAGGAAGACACCAACTGCTTTGGCTCCAGCCCTACCGGCCTGTCCCATTTACGACCTGCCTATAGCAAGAACCCCAGTGAGTCTTGAAGCCAGCAAGCCCAAGAGCCTGGAGGACCTGCCCTGCAACCCTCGTACAGACTCTGTCCACAGGGAGCACCGGATTTGCTTAAGCAAAGAGTCACCCACTGAATCCGGATCCCAGCAAACTCCGCGATTCTGCACCACTCTGCACCCGACGCCCATGGCCCGAGTGGCTCAACATCACAAGGACATCTCCCCAGTGATGCTGACCTGGTATCTGGTTATTCGTGACCCCCCTCAAGCTTTGAGACAACATCTGCAGCCTCAACCTGAAGGGTTCCACCGACCTGAGCTGGTAAGAAAACCTGGCGCCAGAAGACACCCCTGCACCGGACAGCCTTGGGTGGCCCAACCAACAGTGTCCAGGCATCCCCCAAGAACCCAATTTACCTCTCCTGCCAGTGGTCACCTTCAGGAAGTCTCCCTGCCCGAGCAAACAGCAACTTTGCTGAACAGAAGGTCTCCTTTGAAAAGCACAGGGTCCCGATGTCCTTTTTGCGCCCTGCACCCAGCCCCCCTAGTGACGCTAGTTGTGCAGCTCCTGTGTTGGTCGTTGACCCCTGCAGTGCTGATCTTAACCCCAGGAGACTTGCTCCTACACCTGAGTGGCCTGCTCGTTGGCAGTCCCTAACCAAAGGGCCCACTTAGCCCCATTGGCTAACATTGGGTCCCTGCACTTTGCACTCTGCCGCCCCAGTGCCGCTGGTGGTGCAACTCAAGTGCCCATCTAGACCTTGGGGAACCTTAGTCCTAACCCGCAAAACTCCCACTCGTAAGTTGTGTACTTACCTGAGAAACCTCCAATACTTTTCTCCCGTAGGAACCCATGTTAAGATATTTTGGGCCTAAAATGTTTTGTGTTGAACTGATGTGTATATGGAGAAAGGAGAACTAAACTGCAAATGTATAGAACGTCTTACTTATATCGTATTGTGAGATCCTAAGGTGTGGTATCTAGCCATACCACCCCAATACTCAAAGTAAAACAAAAGTAACTAAAAAGTAATCTAAAAGTAATTATAGTGTAATTTAAACTGTTTCCAAAGCATATAGAAACCTGTAGCGATTGCAACTGTTATTACAACTGCATTTCCTTGAACAGTCCTGCATTTGCGAGTATATTTTACTTACTGTGCCAAGCCCTGCTTGGTTCTAAAATAAAACATAAGTATACCTTTTTTTATACTTACCTAATTAGTCTGGATTCTGCCTCTGAGTGTGTGTAAGCAGTACTTGATTGAGAGTATACAATAAATGCTTAACTCACTCTCTGGATACGCCTAACTGCTTGCCCACACTACCACAAAGAAAGTTGTTAGCACTTCCCTATTTTAGCCTCTACTATACCCCTGAGGACTCCCTGGACTCTGTGCACACTATACCTTACTTTGGTATAGTATATCCAGAGCCAACTTCCTACATGCATAGTAGAGTCCTCAGAACATCACAAGTGAAAGACTCGCATAGACACAGTTCAGGCCCAGCCACTTGGCATCTCCCAAACACTACTTACTTATGCTTATGCGCCATCCTGGGATAAAATGATTCAGAAAAGGGGGTGGTGATGAACAGAGTGCCTGAATTAAGCAGACCACTCTTACCCAGTCCAAAGATCAGGGCTTGATCCATCACCGTTTTTTAGCTCACTGCACCATCCCAGCTCAGAACTTGGCTATATGCTTTCTGGTGAAGAATTGGCTTGGTAGTTTGGTCTGCCCTGTTCCCATGATGCACTGGGCCAGGGACAGACTAATTTGCATATAGCCAGGTTCTGAGCTGGGATGGGGCAGTGAGCTAAATAACGGTGATGGATCAAGCCCTGATCTTTGGACTGGGTAAGAGTGGTCTGCTTAATTCAGACACTCTGTTCATCACCACCCCCTTTTCTGAATCGTTTTTGGCCACTATGGGTGTGGCAGGGTATACTCAGACATGAGTCCCTTGCTCACTGCTCCATCAGGATTCAAGCAAGCCGGGCCGACGACGGCTGAAATGCCAGAAACCGGTCCCGGGAAGCTTGTCTCCTTTCTGGTGAAGAATTGGCTTGGTAGTTTGGTCTGCCCTGTTCCCATGATGCACTGGGCCAGGGACAGACTAATTTGCATATAGCCAGGTTCTGAGCTGGGATTGGGCAGTGAACTAAATAACGGTGATGGATCAAGCCCTGATCTTTGGACTGGGTAAGAGTGGTCTGCTTAATTCAGACACTCTGTTCATCACCACCCCCTTTTCTGAATCGTTTTTGGCCACTATGGGTGTGGCAGGGTATACTCAGACATGAGTCCCTTGCTCACTGCTCCATCAGGATTCAAGCAAGCCGGGCCGACGACGGCTGAAATGCCAGAAACCGGTCCCCGGAAGCTTGTCTCCTTTCTGGTGAAGAATTGGCTTGGTAGTTTGGTCTGCCCTGTTCCCATGATGCACTGGGCCAGGGACAGACTAATTTGCATATAGCCAGGTTCTGAGCTGGGATGGGGCAGTGAGCTAAATAACGGTGATGGATCAAGCCCTGATCTTTGGACTGGGTAAGAGTGGTCTGCTTAATTCAGACACTCTGTTCATCACCACCCCCTTTTCTGAATTGTTTTTGGCCACTATGGGTGTGGCAGGGTATACTCACACATGAGTCCCTTGCTCACTGCTCCATCAGGACTCAAGCAAGCCGGGCCGACGACGGCTGAAATGCCAGAAACCGGTCCCCGGAAGCTTGTCTCCTTTCTGGTGAAGAATTGGCTTGGTAGTTTGGTCTGCCCTGTTCCCATGATGCACTGGGCCAGGGACAGACTAATTTGCATATAGCCAGGTTCTGAGCTGGGATGGGGCAGTGAGCTAAATAACGGTGATGGATCAAGCCCTGATCTTTGGACTGGGTAAGAGTTGTCTGCTTAATTCAGACACTCTGTTCATCACCACCCCCTTTTCTGAATCGTTTTTGGCCACTATGGGTGTGGCAGGGTATACTCAGACATGAGTCCCTTGCTCATTGCTCCATCAGGATTCAAGCAAGCCGGGCCGACGACGGCTGAAATGCCAGAAACCGGTCCCCGGAAGCTTGTCTCCTTTCTGGTGAAGAATTGGCTTGGTAGTTTGGTCTGCCCTGTTCCCATGATGCACTGGGCCAGGGACAGACTAATTTGCATATAGCCAGGTTCTGAGCTGGGATGGGGCAGTGAGCTAAATAACGGTGATGGATCAAGCCCTGATCTTTGGACTGGGTAAGAGTGGTCTGCTTAATTCAGATACTCTGTTCATCACCACCCCCTTTTCTGAATCGTTTTTGGCCACTATGGGTGTGGCAGGGTATACTCAGACATGAGTCCCTTGCTCACTGCTCCATCAGGATTCAAGCAAGCCGGGCCGACGACGGCTGAAATGCCAGAAACCGGTCCCCGGAAGCTTGTCTCCTTTCTGGTGAAGAATTGGCTTGGTAGTTTTGTCTGCCCTGTTCCCATGATGCACTGGGCCAGGGACAGACTAATTTGCATATAGCCAGGTACTGAGCTGGGATGGGGCAGTGAGCTAAATAACGGTGATGGATCAAGCCCTGATCTTTGGACCGGGTAAGAGTGGTGTGCTTAATTCAGACACTCTGTTCATCACCACCCCCTTTTCTGAATCGTTTTTGGCCACTATGGGTGTGGCAGGGTATACTCAGACATGAGTCCCTTGCTCACTGCTCCATCAGGATTCAAGCAAGCCGGGCCGACGACGGCTGAAATGCCAGAAACCGGTCCCCGGAAGCTTGTCTCCTTTCTGGTGAAGAATTGGCTTGGTAGTTTGGTCTGCCCTGTTCCCATGATGCACTGGGCCAGGGACAGACTAATTTGCATATAGCCAGGTTCTGAGCTGGGATGGGGCAGTGAGCTAAATAACGGTGATGGATCAAGCCCTGATCTTTGGACTGGGTAAGAGTGGTCTGCTTAATTCAGACACTCTGTTCATCACCACCCCCTTTTCTGAATTGTTTTTGGCCACTATGGGTGTGGCAGGGTATACTCAGACATGAGTCCCTTGCTCACTGCTCCATCAGGATTCAAGCAAGCCGGGCCGACGATGGCTGAAATGCCAGAAACCGGTCCCCGGAAGCTTGTCTCCTTTCTGGTGAAGAATTGGCTTGGTAGTTTGGTCTGCCCTGTTCCCATGATGCACTGGGCCAGGGACAGACTAATTTGCATATAGCCAGGTTCTGAGCTGGGATGGGGCAGTGAGCTAAATAACGGTGATGGATCAAGCCCTGATCTTTGGACTGGGTAAGAGTGGTCTGCTTAATTCAGACACTCTGTTCATCACCACCCCCTTTTCTGAATCGTTTTTGGCCACTATGGGTGTGGCAGGGTATACTCAGACATGAGTCCCTTGCTCACTGCTCCATCAGGATTCAAGCAAGCCGGGCCGACGACGGCTGAAATGCCAGAAACCGGTCCCCGGAAGCTTGTCTCCTTTCTGGTGAAGAATTGGCTTGGTAGTTTGGTCTGCCCGGTTCCCATGATGCACTGGGCCAGGGACAGACTAATTTGCAGATAGCCAGGTTCTGAGCTGGGATGGGGCAGTGAGCTAAATAACGGTGATGGATCAAGCCCTGATCTTTGGACTGGGTAAGAGTGGTCTGCTTAATTCAGACACTCTGTTCATCACCACCCCCTTTTCTGAATCGTTTTTGGCCACTATGGGTGTGGCAGGGTATACTCAGACATGAGTCCCTTGCTCACTGCTCCATCAGGATTCAAGCAAGCCGGGCCGACGACGGCTGAAATGCCAGAAACCGGTCCCCGTAAGCTTGTCTCCTTTCTGGTGAAGAATTGGCTTGGTAGTTTGGTCTGCCCTGTTCCCATGATGCACTGGGCCAGGGACAGACTAATTTGCATATAGCCAGGTTCTGAGCTGGGTTGGGCCAGTGAGCTAAATAACGGTGATGGATCAAGCCCTGATCTTTGGACTGGGTAAGAGTGGTCTGCTTAATTCAGACACTCTGTTCATCACCACCCCCTTTTCTGAATCGTTTTTGGCCACTATGGGTGTGGCAGGGTATACTCAGACATGAGTCCCTTGCTCACTGCTCCATCAGGATTCAAGCAAGCCGGGCCGACGACGGCTGAAATGCCAGAAACCGGTCCCCGGAAGCATGTCTCCTTTCTGGTGAAGAATTGGCTTGGTAGTTTGGTCTGCCCTGTTCCCATGATGCACTGGGCCAGGGACAGACTAATTTGCATATAGCCAGGTTCTGAGCTGGGATGGGTCAGTGAGCTAAATAACGGTGATGGATCAAGCCCTGATCTTTGGACTGGGTAAGAGTGGTCTGCTTAATTCAGACACTCTGTTCCTCACCACCCCCTTTTCTGAATCGTTTTTGGCCACTATGGGTGTGGCAGGGTATACTCAGACATGAGTCCCTTGCTCACTGCTCCATCAGGATTCAAGCAAGCCGGGCCGACGACGGCTGAAATGCCAGAAACCGGTCCCCGGAAGCTTGTCTCCTTTCTGGTGAAGAATTGGCTTGGTAGTTTGGTCTGCCCTGTTCCCATGATGCACTGGGCCAGGGACAGACTAATTTGCATATAGCCAGGTTCTGAGCTGGGATGGGGCAGTGAGCTAAATAACGGTGATGGATCAAGCCCTGATCTTTGGACTGGGTAAGAGTGGTCGGCTTAATACAGACACTCTGTTCATCACCACCCCCTTTTCTGAATTGTTTTTGGCCACTATGGGTGCGGCCGGGTATACTCAGACATGAGTCCCTTGCTCACTGCTCCATCAGGATTCAAGCAAGCCGGGCCGACGACGGCTGAAATGCCAGAAACCGGTCCCCGGAAGCTTGTCTCCTTTCTGGTGAAGAATTGGCTTGGTAGTTTGGTCTGCCCTGTTCCCATGATGCACTGGGCCAGGGACAGACTAATTTGCATATAGCCAGGTTCTGAGCTGGGATGGGGCAGTGAGCTAAATAACGGTGATGGATCAAGCCCTGATCTTTGGACTGGGTAAGAGTGGTCTGCTTAATTCAGACACTCTGTTCATCACCACCCCCTTTTCTGAATCGTTTTTGGCCACTATGGGTGTGGCAGGGTATACTCAGACATGAGTCCCTTGCTAACTGCTCCATCAGGATTCAAGCAAGCCGGGCCGACGACGGCTGAAATGCCAGAAACCGGTCCCCGGAAGCTTGTCTCCTTTCTGGTGAAGAATTGGCTTGGTAGTTTGGTCTGCCCTGTTCCCATGATGCACTGGGCCAGGGACAGACTAATTTGCATATAGCCAGGTTCTGAGCTGGGATGGGGCATTGAGCTAAAGAATGGTGATGGATCAAGCCCTGATCTTTGGACTGGGTAAGAGTGGTCTGCTTAATTCAGACACTCTGTTCATCACCACCCCCTTTTCTGAATCGTTTTTGGCCACTATGGGTGTGGCAGGGTATACTCAGACATGAGTCCCTTGCTCACTGCTCCATCAGGATTCAAGCAAGCCGGGCCGACGACGGCTGAAATGCCAGAAACCGGTCCCCGGAAGCTTGTCTCCTTTCTGGTGAAGAATTGGCTTGGTAGTTTGGTCTGCCCTGTTCCCATGATGCACTGGGCCAGGGACAGACTAATTTGCATATAGCCAGGTTCTGAGCTGGGATGGGGCAGTGAGCTAAATAACGGTGATGGATCAAGCCCTGATCTTTGGACTGGGTAAGAGTGGTCTGCTTAATTCAGACACTCTGTTCATCACCACCCCCTTTTCTGAATCATCCTGGGGTTAAGGCCATCACCCAGGACTCTCCACCATCTCTGTCCTGGGCTGTTCTTTCAGTCTAACTCCAGGTGTACCCCATATCCTTACCGTCAGCCTCGAGGCCTCGGCACCAGGTGTTTCTTGGCCTTCCTCTTTTCCTTTTCCCTTGTTGGTTCCAGCTCAGGGCTTGCCTGGTGGTGTTTGATGCGGGCATGCGGACGGTGTGACCTATCCAACCCCAGCATCTTTTCATGATTGCTTCACGAGCACGGGGTTGGAAAGCCTGCTGCCATGGGTTCTTGTTGCTGATAGTGTTTGGCCAGTGGATCTGGAGTATTTTCCTTCGAAAGGTGTTGATGAAGGTTTGGACTTGTTTTTCAGCGTTAGGTCCTTGGAGCTCCAGTTCTTCTTTAGTTAAATGAAGGCAGCACTTCCGTTGGGGATTCTTGCATTGATGTTGGCGTCTGTGCCGCCCTGCTTGTCTATGACACTGCCCAGGTAGATAAAGGCCTCAACATCTCCCAGAGCGTCACCTGCAAGAGTGACTGCAGCTCTGCTGGCCATGTTAACCTTCAGGATTTTGTTTTTTCCCCTGTGAATGTTGTGGCCAAGTTGTGCTGATGCAGCTGTAACATTGCCAGTCTTCTCTTGTATCTCAGATGGGTCAGGGAGAGTGGGGTCGGTTCGTCTGTAAAGTCCCGTCATTGAGTTGCATCCAAGGTGTCCACTGGATCCCATTTCTTCTCCTTTCTGTGGATGGTACACAGACAAAATATCGAGTTTTAAATTTCGATATACAATTATATCGAAGTTTAAATATCGAAGGGACATAATATAGAAGGTAAGTAATATCGACACTCTTAATATCGATATTAGTCATATCGAAGTTTTAAATATCGATGTCAGTAATATCGAAGTAAATAATTTCGATGTTACTAATATCGATTTTTAAATACATTTTGTGTATATTATATTGTATTTATTATGTTTAATAATTTATTTTTAATGTAATTTAATTAAATGTTGTCTTTTAGTACTGTAGCGGGTTGTGGGTTTATAGGGGAATAGGGTGGGAAGTAATTTAATTATGTTAAATTAATTATTAATTAGTAGGAATTATAAATTAATTAATTGAGAATAATTTTTAAATAATTATAATTAATTGAATAATTGATAAATATGTTCTGTAGCGGGTTATGGGTTTATAGGGGAATAGGGTGGGAAGTAATTTAATTATGTTAAATTAATTAATAATTAGTAGGAATTTTAAATTAATTAATTGAGAATCATTTTTAAATAATTATAATTAATTGAATAATTGATAAATATGTTCTGTAGCGGGTTATGGGTTTATAGGGGAATAGGGTGGGAAGTAATTTAATTATGTTAAATTAATTATTAATTAGTAGGAATTATTAATTAATTAATTGAGAATTCTTTTTAATTAATTTTAATTAATTGATTAATTGATAAATATGTTCTGTAGTGGGTTATGGGTTTATAGGGGAATAGGGTGGGAAGTAATTTAATTATGTAGAATTAATTATTAATTAGTAGGAAGCATACATTAATTGTTATTAATTGGTAAATAATTAAAATTAATTGGTAATTAATTTTAAATAATTCATTAATTGATAAATGTGTTCTGTTGTGGGTTGTGTGTTTATAGGGGAATATGGTGGGAACTAATTTTAATGTAATTAAGTAATAATGAATTATTTTTTATAAGTATGTCATTTCAACCCCTACGCTATCCAACACTTTCCCTACTGTTGCACTCTCTGGAGTTGGAATAGTTATTGTTACCCCTACGCTATCCAACACGTTCCCTACTGTTGCACTCTCTGGAGTTGGAATAGTAATTGTTACCCCTACGCTATCCAACACTTTCCCTACTGTTGCACTCTCTGGAGTTGGAATAGTATTTGTTACCCCTACGCTATCCAACACTTTCCCTACTGTTGCACTCTCTGGAGTTGGAATAGTAATTGTTACCCCTACGCTATCCAACACTTTCCCTACTGTTGTACTCTCTGGAGTTGGAATAGTAATTTTTAATCCTACGCTATCCAACACTTTCCCTACTGTTGCACTCTCTGGAGTTGGAATAGTAATTGTTACCCCTAGGCTATCCAACACTTTCCCTACTGTTGCACTCTCTGGAGTTGGAATAGTAATTGTTACCCCTACGCTATCCAACACTTTCCCTACTGTTGCACTCTCTGGAGTGGGAATAGTAATTGTTACCCCTACCTATCCAACACTTTCCCTACTGTTGCACTCTCTGGAGTGGGAATAGTAATTGTTACCCCTACGCTATCCAACACTTTCCCTACTGTTGCACTCTCTGGAGTTGGAATAGTAATTGTTACCCCTACGCTATCCAACACTTTCCCTACTGTTGCACTCTCTGGAGTGGGAATAGTAATTTTTACTCATACACTATCTAAAATGTATTTAGCTTTTTTATTAGTATTATGTTGTTATTAATTGTTATTTATGTGATTATTTTATGTATATAAATGTATTAGTAATTTATTATATTTTATTTTTTTATAAGTTATGAAAATAATTAATTTAGAGTTAATATTAATGAAAAATATATTATGTATTATATATTTATTAATATTAATTTGTATTACATTTTGTATTAATTTGAAATATTATAGTACATTTTTAAATATGTTTATTACATTTATAAGTATTATTTTGTTAATATTAGATTTTTATTTAATAAAAAAAAAGATATTTTACAAAAAACAATATTTTTGTCATTCTATATATTTTTTTCGATATATTTGTACTTACCTTGTTAGGGATAGGATTCCTATATTTTTGACTTCGATATTTTTGTTACGATATTTTTGTATATCGATATTTGTGTTATCGATATTTTGTCAGACATTCCTGTGGATGTCTTCATGATCCAGTATATGTCCAGCGCGAAAAGAAAATGCGAAAGCAAACAACCCTGGAAGTCTCCAGTCCTCACTTGAAAGGCTTCCGTTAGTTGTCCTTATGGACTATCTTGCACCTCACGACCCCATAGGAGTTCCGAATGGTTCTCATGAGTTTTTTTCGCACACTATGGTGACAGAGGAGTTTTCAAAGGACCTCTCTGTTCACGCTGTTGAATGCCTTCTCATAGTCGATGAAGCTGACATAGAGAGAGGAATTCCATTCCATTGGCTGCTCGGTGATGATGCACAGTATTCTAGTCTGTGCAGGATCTGTCTAGATTGCTGGTCTCGCAGCTGAGCATTGACTTGTTTCTTAATTTTGCTCTGGATGACTGTTAAATGCTTTGTCTGAAGTTGATCGAGGAGTTATCCCGCTGTAGTTTGCACAGTTACTCAGGTCACCTTTCTTATGGATTTTGATGAGATATCCCTCCTTCCAGGCTTAGAGCACCCTTTACTCTTCCCAGATCCTTCCATACGTGGGGTAGAGCTACTGGTTTTTTAATGTCTGCCTTCAGTGCTTCTGCCGTAATGTTGTTGGGTCCTGCTACCTTCTCAGATGTTTGATGGCTGCTGAATTTCTTCCTTGGTTGCTCTGTTGCAGTTGATTGACAAGTCCTGGCAGCATGGCTGGAGGAGACTGCGGGACGGTCTGGTTCAGCATTTCTTCAAAGTGCTCAACCCATCTTCGTTGTTGTCCTTCATTACCCCATGGTTGTCTTTCCAGCTTTGTCTTTAAGAGGTCTTTCTGGCTTGCTCTATCTGCCAGAGAATGTCCTTGTTGTGTCATGGAGTTCTTTCAGGTTTATATGGCTTGCTGCTTACTGGGCTTCTGTGGGAAGTTGAACCCTCGTTTTATGCTGTTAAGTTTCACTTTGCTTCCTTGTAGGTTTTGGTGTATTCTCCTTGAGCTTTTGCTTTTACTACTATTTTCAGCTGGTGTTGGCTGTCGCTTTCTTTTCCTTTCTCTCTTGGATTTTGCGCAGATTCTCGGAGGAGATCCGTTCTTTATGCTGGTGTTTCTTGGGACCCAGGACCTCCTGACATGTTGATGTCACTGTTTCTTTGATCTTCTCCCGCTGAGTTTCTACTGGGTCTCTGTCATCCTCTAGTTCTTGCAGGACTTGAAACTTGTTACTAAGGGTGACTGAGCATTCACTCAGTTTCTGTGCCTCTGTGAGGAGGGTGGTGTTATGTCGCTGGTGTTGATTTGTCGATTCCATCCATGCTTTCCTCACTTTATCTTTAGCCTCGCCACGACAAGGTGATGGTGTGGCGCCACGTTTGCTCTGACATCACTCTCACATCCTGCAGGGGCTCCAAAACATCTTGACAATGAAGACATGGCCGATATGATTCTCTGTAGAATGGTCTGGTGACACCCATGTTGCCTGTATTTTCTTTTGTGTGGGAATTCACTACTGCCTATCACCAGACTTTTCAGGGCACAGATATCTGTGAGCCTTTCACCATTCCCATTCATTTTGCCAAGGCCATGGTTGCCCATTACTTCTTCCTATCCAGTGTATCTGCTTTCAGTCTTGGTTTTGAGGTCCCCCATCAGTATGGTGATGTCTCTCTCAAGGCATTTCTCAAGATGGACTGAAGTCAGTTGTAAACTGTTCTTTTTCCTCTTCTTTGCTGTCATTTGTCGATGCATAGCCCTGGATAACATTTATGTGGATCCTCATTTTCTTTGTGCTGAAGGTCGCTGTGATGATTCTGAACTTCCCATCCAATCAGAGCTCGGTTGACTGCTGGTGTTAGCATGAGTGCTACTCTCTTAGTATGTGGGGGGTTCTCTTCGTCGTGTCCAAAATACAGCATGATTCCTCCTGGAGCCAGTCTTTTTTGTCTGGACTGTGTCCATCTGGTCTCACTGATGCTAAGAATGGCAAGGTTGTGTTTTTTCATCTTGGGCTGTCTTGCCCGTCTCGTACAAGGTCCTCACATTCCATGTCCCAATGGTGATGGCCTTGGTCGAACCAGGTCGATCTGCTTTGTGACTTCCAGGGATCTCTGGCTTTCACCACAAGGCATCAGAGCTCTCCATTAAGGAGATTACTCTTTCTTCAAGGCTGGGATGTCTTTGGTCTTTTGATTGACATTTCTGTAGCTAGAACGTTTTCCCATGGTGGGGTAGCCAGCCCCACGCTTCATACTCCTCCTTTCACATCTAGGCCTGGTACCGGCCAAGGCGGAGTTACCTCACAAACAGGTTTCTCAAAATGACCTCACACAGTAACATCCTCCACAGTAAAAAGCAGCACTTTATTTGGACATGTGTGTTTCCAGTGGCTTTATGTTTCTTACATTTTTGATGGACCTGTTGAGTTGCATTGTGCATCTTGCTTTATGAATTAGGTGAGTGTTCTCTTATTTGGACACATCTGGTGATGTGTTGATGTTCCTTGCAAGAGCACAGGGTTCAGCTTTATTGGTGGGCTTTGGTTTCACAGGTGTGGATGTAAAGTGGTTCTCTCGAGGCATTAGTATGGTGGTTTTGCAAGGCACCCATGTATAGATCTAAGGTGGCTCTCCTGAGGACTTTAGTGTGGTGGTTTCATAGGGGCCCCATCTGTGGATCTAAGGTGATTCTTCTGAAGACCTTAATGTCGTGGTTCTAAGGTGGTTCTTCTGAAGACACGGCAGATTGCGGTTTCGGGTGCGAGCCATGTGAGGATCTATGGTGGTTCTTCTGAAGACATGGTGTACAGTGATTGCAGATGCGAGCCATGTAAGGATCTATGGTCCATGTTGTGGTTTCTCGGGGACCAGTGTGTGGCTCTAAGGTGGTTCTCCTGAGGACGTTACTGTGGAGGGCTCAGCTTATGTTTGGAATAAGTGGTGGAATGAAGAGTTTGTGGTAGAGTTGTGGATCACCTGGCCCATTGTCTGGTGGTCCTGTTGGTGAACGGCGGATGGTGAAAGGATTTAGAGCTGGAATGCGTGTTTCAACGGAACACGCAATGCATTTGGTCAACAACTAATGGTTGGCATTCATAATAAAGCCCTATGGCAGACAACCTTTGCAAAGCGGCCTTCACCTACGACAGTAGGGTCTCCCGCTCAAGGTACAATTTACGGAGGGAACGGTCAGGCACACAAGCTCTAAAATTAAGACCCAGTTAGCAGGGTTTTAATTTTAAATTGACATTTTAAGCCTAGCTTCTCATGTTCAAAAGATAACTGCATCGGATGACAAGATACAAGTTTCCTTGCCTAAGCCCTGCCACGTCAATTCAAGTCACATCTTTGAACAGGCTTTGGCATTTTGCGAACCTGCATGAATTTGACGTGGGACTTTGCAGTTGTGAGTAAGTGCAGTGGTATACAATAATGCATTCACAGTTTAAAACACTGTAGTAAGTTTATGATAACTGACTGGCTCTGTTTACATTTATCAAATGAATTGTGGCCTGGGTCTGATGTGAAGTTCAGTGTCAAACGAATAATCCACAATCCTTTATGGATTCACTAGTCCCTTCCCAAGGAGTGATCAATGGTCTGTTTCCATTTCCAAGCTTTAAAGCTAGATCTGGAGGCCATTACCCCCTTCGCTGCGTTTGTCGGCCAACGGCCGTCGCGAGCACTACCTCCGTAGTGCTGCGAACGTCCGTTGACCGACGTGACCCCGCCCACTATGCTAAACCGCCGAACCGCGGCAGAATTGCTGCTGCGGTTACTGCTGACTGTCTCCTACCCCAGCAGCCTCACCTGATACAAGGATATTTACAAATAATGGCGGCGGGGAGGAGACTATTGGCTGCAAAGGACATGCTGCGCAATCTTATGACCCAATTTAAGAGTGCCGCAAACTTTCAAAGCACGCAATACATGTACTGTACTATGAGGAAACTTTGTAAATGTAAAAGAGCTTGGCTTGTAAGTCCCAATCGACTTGTCCTTAATGAAGATGATTAACTAATCAAGGCTGAAATGTTTCGACTTGATTAGAGGAAAATGTGAAATTAATGGAATTGCAAAACTGATTGCTATACATGAAATACGAAAATATGATTATCCGTGTCAAGAATACCCTGACAGCACAATTTGGATATTCAATAAGATATTTCTTTTGTGTAATTCAAGCAAGCATAAGAACTTTGCACATAATCCAGTTGCAAATTGATGATTTGTTTTCATGATGCTTGAATATCAAAATTATAGATGAAATTGATTGAAGAGAATTCAATAATGCATGCCAGGACTGTTCTTTGGCTGGGCCAATATGCATCAAGTTGACATATCTGAAGGTCTTTAATTAATAATCCATTAATTCAAAAGCACTTCAGATTAATGCACCTCTCCTGTCATGAGTATGTCATCTGTTCCTAAAAGGAAGGGATTATTCAGATGAATTAGTAGGGTTGATGCAGGTGCATGCCATGTTGTGGGCGAGTGTTGTGTTGTGTGACTGTTTGTCTGTTGGAGATATGTTTGGTGTGCTGGTGATTTGAGATCTCTTATGTTTATTGTGCAGGAGTGGGTGCTTGTCGATGATACACCGTGCGTACTCCGTGTAAGCTGTTGGTTCTGGCTAGTCAACCACAGAGCATTAACATGAGTCCGAACAGTGAATGCCTCAAGCTAACACAACTAACGAGTCCTTGTTGAGCCAGGCGAGTCAACCACGGAGCATTAACATGAGTCCGAACAGTGAATGCCTCAAGCTAACACAACTAACGAGTCCTTGTTGAGCCAGGCGAGTCAACCACGGAGCATTAACATGAGTCCGAACAGTGAATGCCTCAAGCTGAGACAACTAACGAGTCCTTGTTGAGCCAGGCTAGTCAACCACAGAGCATTAACATGAGTCCGAACAGTGAATGGCTCAAGATGACACAACTAACTAGTCCTTGTTGAGCCAGGCTAGTCAACCACGGAGCTTTAACATGAGTCCGAACAGTGAATGGCTCAAGATGACACACCTAACTAGTCCTTGTTGAGCCAGGCTAGTCAACCACAGAGCATTAACATGAGTCTGAACAGTGAATGGCCCAAGCTGACACAATAAATCCTTGTTGAGCCACATTGTTCTTGTTGAGCCACATTGTTCAAGCTGACACAACTAACTAATCCTTGTTGAGCCAGGCAGATTTGGACTTCCTGTCCTTAGTGACAACCAATGCTGTAGCTTGGGGAATTTGAAGCCTTCATTGTGAACTCTTTGTTTTTTGTTTGTGTCACCAGAAGTGTGATTTTGTTCTGATTGTGTGAGTGGACGTCGGTCGCCACAGTGTTGACTATCTAGTTTGTCACTGAATGTTCACCAGGCGCGTGCTGGTTGGAAGCATGGCAGTGGCCGGGGACAGATGAGGATTCTGTAATTTTCTTATGACTGGCGTGCTTTATGGCAATGGATATGTATATTAAGAAGTGAGCTATTCATACCCACAAACCAGCACGCAGTCTTTTTTCTTTTCTCTAACTCACAGAAATCACTTCGGAGTAACACAGAAGAAACTATGGGGCATATTATCAAGAACGTGGTTAAAAATTATCGCGATAATGGGCTTGATAATATGCCCTTGAGAATTCCAATAGAAGTCCATGAAGAAGTAAGTGTGGTGTAGCATAGGTTTAGTATTCTTTTTGCCAAGAATCTATCTAAGATTTCTCTTAGGGTCTAATCAGCTCCGTACCTTGGTTTTAGAATGAAGGGGGTCTGTTATCTCTTTGTCTCAGACTCGATTTCCCAACACCCCACAAGGGGAGCTTGGAAACACTGGAGCTGGATTCTCAGCGAGAGAAAGGACAGCTTCTCGATCAGTGCGTCAGCTGGAGGGTGGGCTTGCTTCGGCACTTTCTGTAGCGAGCTGCGTCGGGCAAGTAAATAGTCGAGCTGCTCCGAACCACCGTGTGTTTGCTAGGGCAAGTGTAGGCATATTTATACCTTGAAGGTGCCTCTAATTTGACGTAAAGTCGGGCATAATAACGTCACCAAAGAACCCCAAGGGAATGGCAGTTCTGTGAAAACTCCATGAGTTCTTGAACAAATCCATATTCAAGCAAGGGGATGTCCCTGACTGCTGAAGCCGAGTTTTCCAAGAAATCGTTGTGGCTTTTTGGAACTAGTGGAAGTATCCATGCCTGCATTTGGACTGCATGGGCTATGTCTAAATATGGTTATGATTTCTATGCCTATATAAGGGCAAGGTGAATTGTACCTGTATAAGGGCATGAATCGGGAAAATTACACTCGGTTCCTAAAATGCTATACAACAGGGTCTTGAACATTCAGGTGAAAGAGATGCTTGTCAGTGTCCGGGAGAGGTTGTTGCAGCACAGGGAGGGGAGGGGAGTCATGCACCATGCATGTGAACGAGATGCTTGTCAGTGTCTGTGAAGGGGCGTTGCTGCACAGTAGGGGTCCCGTCCTGCACCATGCAAGTAAAAAAATGCTGGTCAGTGTCTGAGACGGGGTGCTGCAGCACAGGAGGGGCCCTGCACCATGCAGAGAAAGAGATGCTTGTCAGTGTCTGGGAGGGGGTGTTGCTGCGCCTGTGGGGTCCTGCACCATGCAGGTTAAAGAGAAGCTTGGCCGTGGTCGATACGAGGCGCTGAAGCACAGGAGGGGCCCTGTACCATGCAGAGAAAGAGATGCTTGTCAGTGTCTGGTGGAGAAGTTGCTGCACCCCAGGAGGGGACCTGCGCCATGCAGAGAAAGAGATGCTTGTCAGTGTCTGGGAGGGGGGGCGTTGCACCACAGGAGGTGTCTGCACCGTGCATGTGAAAGAGAAGCTTGGCAGTGTTCGATAGGGGGCGCAGCAGCACAGGAGGGGTCTTGCACAATACAGGTGAAAAAGAAGCTTGTCAGTGTCTGGAGGAGGGGGTGCTGCACAGGACGGGCCCTGCACCCTGCAGGTGAAAGAGATGCTTGTCAGGGTCAGATTGGGGGTGCTGCAGCACAGGCGGGGTCCTGCACCATGCAGGTGAAAGAGATGCTGTCAGTGTCTGGGAGGGGGCGTTGTACACAGGAGGGTCCCTGCACCATGCAGGTGAATGAGATGCTTGTCAGTGTCTGGGAATGGGTGCTGCAGCACAGGAGGGGTCCTGCACCATGCAGGTGAAAGAGATGCTGCCAGTGTCTGAGAGGAGGGGGCGCTGCAGCACAGGAGGGATCCTGCACAATGCAGGTGAAATAGATGCTTGTTAGTGTCTATGAGGGGCATTCCTGCACAGGAGGGGTCCTGCACCATGCCGGTGAAAGAGATGCTTGTCAGTGTCTGGAGGAGGGGGTGCTGTACACAGGAGGGGTCCTGCACCATGCAGGTGAAAGAGATGCTTGTCAGTGTCCGGGAGGAAGCGCTGCAGCACAGGAGGGGTCCTGCACCATGCAGAGAAAGATATGCTTGTCAGTGTCTGGGAGGGGGCGTTGCAGCACAGAAGGGGCCCTGTACCATGCAGGTGTAAAATATGTTTGTCAGTGTCTGGGAGGGGGCGTTGCAGCACAGGAGGGGTCCTAAACCATGTGGGTAAAAGAGATGCTTGTCAGTGTCTGGGGGGGGAGGGTGTTGCAGCACAGGAGCGGTCATGCACCATGCAGGTAAAAGAGATGCTTATCAGTATCTGGGAGAGGTGCTGCAGCACAGGAGGGGTATTGACCATTCAGGTGAAAGAGATGCTTGTCAGTGTCAGGGAGAGGTTTTTGCAGCACAGGGGGGGGGGGGATCATGCACCATCCAGGTGAAAGGGATGCTTGTTAGTGTCAGGGGGAGGGGGTGCTGCAGGAGAGGAGGAATCCTGCACCATGCATGTTGTTAGAAATGGGATTTCCAGTTGGCTGAGGCTTGCGCCAAAGCCAGGCAGAAACCACCACTCTAGTCAGGGCAAGGGAGTTACACGCCAAAGATAACCCCTGCTCACCCTCTAGGCAACGTGGCGCGAGCAGTAAGGCTTATCCCGGAGGCTGTGTTTGCGCACGCACCCCCAGCAACAACACCCAAAGCCCACACAAGGTTATGTATAACTCCATACAAGGTTATGTATAAAAATAGCCTTTGTATTATACCAAACACATTAGATAAAAACACACACTTTACAATGTGCCAACAGGCACGGGCAGAATTTACAGGGGATATGTACAAGACAGGGCCACATGGACCACTGTCAGGAATCAGCACTTTTAGAACTAGCACTTGGTAGTATTAGCACTTTGTAGAAGTAACACTTAGAACATAGAACACTTGTAGCACCAAATAGCAAATGTAGCACACAACCAGTAACCACTGGTAAGAGGTAAGTACCACCTATGCAACCCTAACCACCGTAGGAAAATATCACGCAGGGAACCAGGACCTCACTAGCAACTCCTGTACTAGGAAGAACAACCACCTAAGCATAACAATACATTTAGGGGTGTGGGCATAAAAACATTACACATGATGCATCACAACACATTCAGAGGTTTAGGGAAAGCAGAATTGCACAGGAATCACATAGGCCAAAACATATAGCTGTCCCCAGGCCAACTGGCCTCTCGGGGGCTGAAACGCCCTGTGTCCCAAAATGTCAGGGGGGCCTAAATGGAGCAGCTGCCCACTAAGTGCTGGGCAGCTGTAGCAGGGAGCCTGGCAGGCTCTGTAGATAAAATGCCCCTGATGGAGCCTCATGGGCTCCAACAACAATGCGGGCGGGGAGCCTCGGGGCTCGGAAGAAAGAATGCCCAGTGTGGGGGGAGCGGCCCGCTGCCTGCCGGGGCCGCTCTACCACCCAGAATGCGCCCAAGAGCCTCGCAGGCTCTAAGAATGAATGCCCCCGGAGCCCTTCAGGCCCGAAAGGCACAATGCCTCTTGAGCCCCTCGTGGGCTCGAGGATAAATACGGGGCAAGGTGGGAGCGACCCGCTGCCTTCCGGGGCCACTCTACCAACAAAGGAAAATGCCCCCGAAGACGTTGGAGCCTCTCAGGGCTCGAAGT
This sequence comes from Lissotriton helveticus, assembly GCF_964261635.1. Lineage (NCBI taxonomy): Eukaryota > Metazoa > Chordata > Amphibia > Caudata > Salamandridae > Lissotriton > Lissotriton helveticus. Next base: position 1,193,458,969 of record NC_136071.1, on the reverse strand, counting down.
AAAAATAAGACACCAAGAGCCTCTGCAGCTCAAAGCACCAAGGCCCTCATGCTGAAGGGGAGGGGCGGGCACCGGCAATGTGCCCCGACACCCTCCTCTTTAAGAACGGACCCCTGGCCCCACTCACCAGCGGTAGGACTCCTCCGGCATCCTCTACCGGGCTCTTGCGGGTGGCGGTGGCACGAGAGCTCTCGCTCCTCGGGGCTCTCTCTTGACAATCCTCCTTTGCTCTCCAGGGCTCTCCCTCGCTCTTGGGAGCCCCGGAGGGGGGGGGGGGGGGGGTTGATTGAAGACGCCGGCTTCCTCTCTCGCTTTCCCTCACCGGAGCGCGGGTGGGCTCCCGTCAGCTTATGGATTTTGACAGAAGCACTTCCGGGTCGTCGCAGGCACAACTCGCGGCGGCAATCTGGCGTAGGCTCCTGGTAGGGCACAACAAAGTCAGCATGTCCCTGGCGGGGTGGGCACCCGCTAGGGATATGAATAATGCAGCAACCAAGGCAAATAAACGGGGTGGCACCCGTGCCGAGTTTCAGGAACATGCTGCGGCAAAATGCAGGGTGGGCACCTGCGCCGATGTTGGCAGCCAGGGGATCCCCACACAGGGGAAACCCTGAGGAGGGCGATCGCCGCCCTGGGCGGCCCTTGGAACGTGAAAGGGCTCCCTGGAAAAGGAAACAGCGCTTCCCTGGCGCTGTGAGGAGAAATCCAGGGGCACCACAGGGCAAAGTCCAGAAATGGTCCTTCAGGAGGTGGGGGGGGGGGGCAAGGCTGGGCCCAGGGGCCAGTTCACAGGGTCCTCCTAGCCAGGGAGGCAATCTCCAGTGGCGGTCCTCCTGGTGCCCAGCAGCAGCAGGCCCCCCTCTAAAGTAAGATCAGCAAGAGGACAACATTACTGGGGACACAGCCCCTTATTATACAGGTAAATCCTTTGTCTGTGTGCAGGGTGGAGGAAAAACCAGTCGCAGCTGGTTTTGGAGCACTTTGTTTTTCTCAGCCCCTCTCCCTATTCACTGGCCAGGCTAGGGACATCAGTCGCACCACAGGGGGCGGAGCCAGCATTGTGTGGGGAAAGCCCAGCCCTATCCAGGTCCCAGGTGCACTCCTCCCCAGCCATCAACATGCAGATTTCCCATTCACCACCGGGGCACACCCATCCTGACTCCTGGAGCCTGGCACACCAGCCAGCTCCAGCCAATCATAAGCCAGACAGCCAATTCACATAATGTACTCAGACAGGCCAACTTCCAGAAGTGGCACTTCCACACTAGACGCAATCATGCCGCACACATCATCGCGCAGCATTTAATCACAGGAGTCCGCACATACCAAACTCGAGCTTGCACTCCCCACGCATCAGGAACTAACATGGACACATACATTCCCCATGCATTCCTATGGGAGGGCAGGCCAACCTCACTACATGCATGCACTTTACCCTGGGACACAGTGGTAAAGTGCGCAGAAACCAAAAATCACTACCACCAATTCACATTCATAAGCAAAAAGTTTAGGGGTGAACCTGCCAGAAGGGCCAAATCCAACACATGTGAACAAGATGCTTGTCAGTGTCTGGGAGGGGGTGTTGCTGCGCGTTAGGGGCCCTGAGCCATGTAGGTGAAAGAGAAGCTTGGCAGTGTTCAATTGTGGGCGGTGCAGCACAGGTGGAGTCCTGCACTGTTCGACCTGGCACCATTGGCATGGGTCTCCCTTCCATTTTTTGCTGTTGCCTCATATGTCTTTGCTGGTGTTAGATGCTTTGGGCACTTTGCCACTGCTGTCCAGTGCCACAGTGCAAGTGCTCCTGATTGTAAATTGATGTATGAATCAGTGGTTCAATGTTTGGCTATTTGATTTACTTGTCAGACCCTAGTCTAGTGCACTGAGTGTGCCAGGGCGTGTAATCCAAATGCTGCTGGTGGGCCTGCAGCACTGGTTGTGCCACCCACAGAAGCAGCCTTGTAAAATGTGTCTAAGGTCTGCCATTGCAGAGCCTGCGTACAGTCTGGAAATGTCATGCTGACTGGGCAAGTGCACCCACTTACCAGTCCCTAAACCTTTCCTTTTCTTCATATCAGTCACCCCTATAGTAGGCCCAAGGACAGGGTGCATTGTAAGGATACGGTAGGACAAGCCCTGGTGTGTGTGGCATGTCCTAATAGTGAATTACAGCCATTTTCGTTTTTCACTATTGCAAGGCTACCCGTTCTCCATAGGCCAGAATGGGCTGTTAGAATTGTTACATTTTATAATCCTAACAGGCTCAGAGAACATGGTAGAAATTCGAGTTCAGTATGCCTGGACTCAGAATAATGAAATACATCTTTTAGTGAAGTTTATTTTAATATTCTGCGTTTGCAAATACCACTTTTAGAAAGTAGGTATTTGCTTGTCTAACCATTCAAACCTGCCTCTGCTAGGTTGTGTATTCCTTTGTCTGGTTTTGTGAGTGACAGGGCTGGGGGATTCCAAGAGACAGGCTGAGTCACCCAGTGGTGAATAGAGAGATCTGCATCTAGATGGGAGGGAGGAGTTGCACCTGACCCTTGAATAGGGCTGAGCCTGCCTTCCACAATGCTGGCTCCACCTCATGGGGAGCGGCCGATGTCTCTGCCCTGCACACTGAAAGAAGAGAAGGAGTCCTGTCAACAAAGTGCTCCAGGACTGTACTTGCCTTCCACAATGCTGGCTTCACCTCCTGTGGAGCGTCTGATGTGCATGCCCTGCACTGTGAAAGGAAAGGAGAAGTCTGGTAAACAAAGTGCTCAGGAACTGGTTTGGACTGGGCACAGGCCCCTCTCCCCTCAGAGAACAATGGATTTTGGGGTATAAATATTGGGACCCTGCTCCCAAGAAATTAGATCACTTTTGGACTACAAGAAGAAACCTTTACTGAGGAGAGGAACCTGAAGAAACTGAGGAGAGACTATTCCCAAGCTGAAGTGCTGCTTGGGGGATTGGAAAAACAGAACAGGGTGGCTGGACAGGATTATTCGTGAAACAATTCACCAGACACACAGTCAATCTGTACCGTGTGACCACTGGATTTAATTTTCCAAACAAGTTTATTTTTCTTTTTTACATTTATCAGCAATTTTTTGAAACACAAGCACAAACAAAACCACTGTCAATTCAAAAGGTTCATATATACAGTATCTACAAAGGCACACATTTACAAATTTGCAACAAAGAATCAAACAAAAGATTGGTTAGACACACCAAAAGACAATCACAAATGTATAATAATTCAAATAAATTGCAATTATATACAGTGCAGAGATTAATCCATAAGCGAACAAACGGGAACCAGTCCTAGAGATTGAAAAAACCAAGTGACAGGCGGGGTTGAGATCAAAAACAAGCCTGCCTGTCAACGAAAGCCTGTGGTGTAATGTTAAATAGGGTTGCAAGGCTAGGATACAGAGTGGTGGTATGATTTACATCCTAGCGGCACCCTTTGTTGTAGCCACAGGGTGGTATTGTCGACGCGTTTCGAACCTAAGTATTCAAGGTTCTCTTCAGGACAGGGACTGGGAAACAGATTCTGCACGCGGGCACAAAGGTTGCCGTGGCGCAGGTATGTCGTGTTCACACCTGCAATAGGCGCAGAGCAGGACTTAAGGCGTGGTGTCAGGCTTCAGAAGCTTGCAGGTATCAGGGCGGCTCACATTATTTTGCGCGTGTAGGTCTGGCTATGCAGACCACAGGGAGGGAAGCGGCCGGTCACTGGCCTCAGTTCAGGCCGGCAGTTAAAGTTGGCCCGTTTCTGAATGAAGTAATCAAGCCACAGAAGGTCCGTGTTGCTCACTCTGTCCCAGGAACAAGCTGTCTGTAGGCTTGGGGGATTGGCCTGCAGTGGTTGACTTACTCCCCACGGAAGGAGAAAGAAACTTTGTGTACTTTGCTTTGAACTTGTGAAGGATCTCCAAGGGCTTGGAAAAGAGCTTGCCTCCTGCTGAAGTCTCAAGGACAACAGACTTCAACCCCCAGCTCCCCAGAGTTCTTTTGGAAGTGCTGGCTGCTGTTTTGGGCCTTCTGAGGAACTGCGTGTCGCAAGGAGCTGGAATCGCGATTCAACAAGAAGAAGCGTGTCGCTGCTGCTGCCGTCGCAACTCCGAAGATAAGGGTGTCGCCGCTGGAGCTGTCGCACTGCACCACATCAGGAGAAGAATCTCGCAACGAGGTCGGAACGTGTCGCCGTCGCTGTGCCTGCCATTACAACTCCGAAGGAGGGTGTCGCCGCTGGAACTGTCGCATTGCAACGCATTGACCAAGAGCACCTCGAATCCCCGAGAAGTGCGCCACCGTCAGAGCTGCTGCCGTCACATCTTGGATGTCGCCGCTGTAGTTGTCACATCGAGCAGAAGCTTCACGCATCGTGGGAGAAGAGCGTCGCCGCTGGAGCTGCTGCCGTCGCATCTTGGATGTCGCCGATGTAGTCCACACATCAAACCGAGAGCTTCTTGCATCCCCGAGAAGCATGCCGCATATGGAAGATCTTCACGTCTTTATTTCTTTGTATCTGAACTTTGCAGCATTTCCCATCGCTGCGACATTGCTTTTCGTGGAAGCGCAACGCAACTTAAGGTACATTGACGCAGAGTGTCACATCTAAGAACCGAACTGAACTAAGCTTAAATCTACCATCCTAAAGTAATCATAGTGTGCATTTTTGTCGTTTATGGTCTTGTGGTAACTCTATATAAAGTCTACTTATTTTTTATATAAAACCTGTGTGCTGTTCATTTGTAGTGTTGTCACTGGGTTACTGTATGTGATCACAACTGCTTAGCTTACAATGCCTCTGAAGTAAAGCCTTGACTGCTCTCGCCACGCTACCTTGAGGGTGAGCAGGGGTGATTGTAGGAGTGTAATCCCCCTTATCTTGACCAGAGGAGAGGGTCCCTATTTGTCACAAGTACCTACCTGTGCCAACTAGAAACCCCCAAATCTAACATGCACCATGCAGGTGAAAGAGATGCTGTCAGTGTCTGGGAGAGTACATTGTAGCACAGGAGGGGTCTGTCGCCAAGAAGGTGAAAGAGATGCCTGTCAGTGTCTGGGAGGGGGCGTTGTGCACAGGAGGGGTCCTGCAACATGCAGGTGTAAGAGATGCTTGTCAGTGTATGGGAGAGGGCACTGCAGCACATGACGGGTCCTGCACCATTCAGGTGTAGGAGATGCCTGTCGGTGTCTGGGAGCAGGCGTTGCTGCACAGGAGGGGTCTTGTACCATTCAGGTGAAGGAGGTGTTTGTCAGTGTCCCGGAGGGGGTGTTGCTGCACAGGAAGGCTCCTGCACCATGCAGATGAAAGAGATGCTTGTCAGTGTCTGGGAGGGGGCGTTGCAGCACAGGAGAGGTCCTGCACCATGCAGGGGAAAGAGATGCTTGTCAGTGTCTGGGAGGGGACGCTGCAGCACAGGAGGGGTCCTGCACCATGCAGGTGAAAGATATGCTTATCAGTGTATAGGAGTGGGCATTGTTCACAGTAGAGGTCCTACACCATGCGGGTAAAATATGCTATCAGTGTCTGTGGGTGAGGGTGTTGCAGCACAGGAGGGGTCATGCACCATGCAAATGAAAGAGATGCTTGTCAGTGTCTGGGAGGAGGGGGCGTTGTACACAGGAGGGGTCCTGCCCCATGCAGGTGAAAGAGATGCTGTCAGTGTCTGGGAGGGAGCTCTGCAGGACAGAAGGGGTCCTGCACCATGCAGGGTGTAAACGCTGCTTGTCAGTGTCTTGGAGGGGGGGTTGCAGCACAGGAGGGGTCCTACACCATGCAGGTAAAAGAGAGGGGGTCCTGCAGCACAGGAGGGGTCCTGCACCATTCAGTTGAAGGAGGTGCTGTCAGTGTCTGGTAGGGGCGCTGCAGCACGGGAGGGGTCCTGCACCATGCAGGTGAAAGAGATGCTTGTCAGTGTCTGGGAGGGGGCGCTGTAACACAGGAGGGGTCCTGCACCATGCAGGTGAAAGAGATGGTGTCAGTGTCTGGGAGGGGCGCTGCAGCACAGTAGGGGTCCTGCACATTGCAGGTGAAAGAGAGGCTTGTCAGTGTTTGGGGGAGAGGGCGCTGCAGCACAGGAGGGGTCTTGACCATTCAGGTGAAAGAGATGCTTGTCAGTGTCCGGGAGAGGTTGTTGCAGCACAGGGGTTTGGGGGGAGGGTCATACATCATGCAGGTGAAAGGGAGGCTTGTTAGTGTCTGAGGGAGGGGGTGCTGCAGCAGAGGAGAGGTCCTGCTCCATGCAGAGAAAGAGATGCTTGTCAGTGTCTAGAAGGGGGTGTTGCTGTGCTGGACGGGCCCTGCACCATGCAGTTGAAAGAGAAGCTTGGCAGTATTCGATAAGCGGCGCTGCAGCACAGGACGGGTTATTGCACCATGCAGGTGAAAGAGATGTCTGTCAGTGTCTGGAGGGGACATTGTAGCACAGGAGGGATCTGTCACCATGAAAATGAAAGAGATGCTTTTTACTGTCTAGGGGAAGGGTGCTGCAGCACAGGAGGGGTCCTGAACCATGCATGTAAAAGAGGTGCTTATCAGTGTCTAGGAGGGTGTTAGACCTGGCACCTTGGCGTGAGTCTCCCTTCCACTTTTTGCTGATGTGCCTCAGATGTTTTCCTGGTGTTAGTTGCTCAGGGCACTGCGCCACGGCCAATCCGTGCCGCAGTGCAAGTGCTCCCAATGTAAAGTGTAGCTATAATTGATTTCCATGATTGGCTCATTGGATTTACTGTCAGTCCCCAGTAAAGTGCACCGGGAGTGCCAGGGCTTGTAAATACAAATACTGCTAGTGGGCCTACAGCGCTGGTTGCGCCACCCACAGAAGCAGCCTTGTAAAATGTGTCTAGGGTCTGCCATTGCAGAACCTGCATGCAGTCTGGTACTGTCATGCTGGCTGGGCAAGTGCACACGCTTGCCAGCCTCTAAACCTTCCCTTTACTTCATATGAGTAACCCCTATGGTAGGCCCTAGGGCAGGGTGCATTGTAAGCATAAGGTAGGACAAGCCCTGATGTGTGTGGTATGTCCTAATAGTGAATTACAGCCATTTTCGTTTTTCACTATTGTAAGGCTACCTGTTCACATAGGCCAGAATGGGCTGCTGGAATTACTACACCCTATAATCCCAGCAGGCTCAGGGAACATGGTAGAAGGTCAAGTTTAGTATGCCTGAACTCAGAATAATAAAATACTTCTTTTAGTAAAGTTTATTTTAATATCCTGTGTTTGCAAATGCTACTTTTAGAAAGTTAGCATTTGCTTGTCTGACCATTTCAGCCCGCCTCTGCTAGGATGTGTATCTGCTGTCTGGTTTCTGTGAGTGACAGGGCTGGGGGATTCCAGGGGACAGTCTGGGCTGCCAGGTGGTGAATAGAGGTATTACCCCCAGGATAGGTGGGAGGAGTGCCCCTTGACTCTGAATAGGGCTGTGCTCTGCCACCACAATGCTGGCTCCACCCCCTGGAGAGCGTCTGATGTCCCTGCCCTGCACCCTGAAAGAAGAAGCCAGAGTCTCCAAAACAAAGTGCTCCAGAGCTGAATTGGACTATGCAAAGACCCCCCTGGCCTGAAAAGACAAAAGAAATGCTGTATAAAAGTAGAAGCCCTGCTCCCAAGAAATTAGATCCTGTTTTACCACGAAGAACCTCTGCCCGACTAAAAGGACCAGGAAGAAGCTGAAGGAGGAAAGACTGTCCCTGACCTGGGGGATTGGCCTGCAGTGGTGTCGTGCTGAGGAAGGAGAGGAAAAGACCAAAAAGGACTTTTCTTCATTTGTGCTTGAAACTATCTCCAAGGGCTTGATTGAGCTAGCCACCTGACCTGAGCCCCAGGACCATTGGGCTCATTGTGCTTTCGCTCGTCCTTTGCCGAGCCGTGTGCTTCCTTCCCGCCGGAGCTGTGACCTTTGGTGCCCTCGCCCCCTCCTAGGGCTGTGACACTCAGGAGCCTGGCCGCCCTTGGCCACTGAGAGCCCCGCTCGTGTTCGAGTAGCTCTCTCCCCGCTGGGCCGGGCTGCCTGCTCTCCTGTCACCTCGCCTGTTACTGGAGCCCATGGTGTGCCCCCTCACCCCTCCCGCCGGAATCGGATCGGAGTGGGATCCCCAGCCTCGGATGGCCTGTACGCTGAAATGTACCCGGCCGCCCCGCTTTTGCCCTCCAGGATCTGAAAAGGCCGCGCCGCACCCTGCAGAAACCCCAGTACGGTGCGTACTGAGGGTCCTGTGCTGCGCTTGCCCGCAGGAAGTACCAAGCCCCCAACGACCCGAAGCTAAGCCTCCTCCGCCGGCGCGTACTAGAAGAGTACGACTCGTCATCCTGAGGTACGCCGTGTGGGCCTAGACGCCGCGTCCTGGACGTCTAAAGCCAAGGTACTGTGCCATACAAACTCCGGTTGGAGTTCGCATCGGACTCGGGGTCCGCAACGTTTGTTTTCCCCGCACTGTTTATTTTAACACGAACGAGTCGCACGGCCGCCCTGCGACTTGTACCCAGCAGTAGAAGCCGTCCGCACCGTACGCTCCGCACCGCGAGATGCGTGCGCATCGGTAGGGTCTCCCGGTTCTCCCCGCACAGAGTACGCCAGCGCGCTACGCTGCGCACCCTCTTCAACAAACTGTGCCCAGAGAACAGGATTGGTTTCAAATAGCGTGGGACAGTGTTTATAAATCCGTGGGCCTTATGAATTACTCAATAATCAAGAACTTTAAAGAACTATTTTCCCAACTAAAGTATTGTGGCCTAATTTCCTAAATGTTATATTGGTCTTGTGATAAATCTGCATAACTACTTATTTTTACATAAAGTACACGTATTTTTTTACAAATCTTACGCCTGGTGTCCATTAGTGGTGGGTCATTATTATTTACTGTATGTGGTCATAAATGCTTAACTAACTGAGGATTAGCCTTGTCTGCTTGCACCACGCAACCTAAAGGGTGAACAGGGGTTATTCTTGAGGAGTAGTTCCCTTGCCCTGACTAGAAGAGAGGGTCCCTGTTTGTCACAAGTGCATACCTGTGCCAACCAGAGACCCCCAATTCTAACAGAGGGGCATTCCTGCACAGGAGGGTTTTTGCACCATGCAGGTGAACAAGAGTCTTGTCAGTGTCTGGGGGGGCATTCCTGCAGAGGAGTGGTGCTGCACCATGCAGGTGTAAGAGATGCTGTCAGTGTCTGGGAGGGGGCGTTGCTGCACCATAGGGGCCCTGCACCATGCAGGTGAAAGAGAGGCTCGTCAGTGTTTGAGGGAGGGGGTGCTGCGGCAAAGGAGGACTTGACCATTCAAGTGAAAGAGATGCTTGTCAGTGTCCGGGAGAGGTTGTTGCAGCACAGGGCGGGGGGGGGGGGTCATACACCATGCAGGTGAAAGGGAGGCTTGTTAGTGTCTGTGAAGGGGCGTTGCTGCAGAGGAGAGGTCCTGCTCCATGCAGAGAAAAAGATGCCTGTCAGTGTCTAGAAGGGGGTGTTGCTGCGCTGGACGGGCCCTGCACCATGCAGTTGAAAGAGAAGCTTGGCAGTATTCGATAAGCGGCGCTGCAGCACAGGTTGGGTCCTGCACCATGCAGGTGAAAGGGATGTTTGTCAGAGTCTGGACGGGACATTGCAGCGCAGGACAGATCTGTCGCCATGAAGGTACAAGAGATGCTTGTTACTGTCTGGGGGGGGGGTGCTGCAGCACAAGAGAGGTCCTGAACCATGCATGTAAAAGAGGTGCTTATCAGTGTCTAGGAGGGGCATTCCTGCATAGTAGGTGTCTTGCACCATGCAGTTGAAAGAGATGCTTGTCAGTGTCTGGGAGGGGGTGCTGCACAGGAGGGTCCTTGCACAAGTAGGTGAAAGAACAACTTCAGCTACCGAGATGCAAGTGGGGTTGCCACCTTCCTCAGAAAAATATTGGCTTCTTGCAGCTGTTTTAAGAGCCTGCAAAGGCCGGACACAGCACTAAATGAGTCTTTAAAGAAATGTGTCGATTCTTTTGTACCAGGACCTTTCTGCCTTGGTTTACTTTCATTATTAGGTAAACCAAAGGTGGTGATGGACGGAGCGTTGACAATACAAACACTCACCCCCAGTCAACTGATCTGGGTTTAATCCATCACCGTTCTTTAGCTCACTCCGCCACCCCAGTTCAGACATGGCCATATGCAAATCAGTCTGACCCTGTGCCTCATGGGAACAGTCCAGCCCGAACTGCCAAGCCATGTCTTCCCTGGACTGGAATCAAGCTTCCCAGGACCGGTTTCTGGAATTACAGCCGTCTTCAGCCGGGCTTGCTTGACTCCAGTGGCAAAGTGAGCAAGGGACTCACGTCTGAGCATACCCTGCCAACTTAGGGCGAACAAAGAAAAAACAAAGGTGGTAATGGACAGAGCGTTGACAATACAAACACTCACCCCCAGTCAACTGATCTGGGTTTAATCCATCACCGTTCTTTAGCTCACTCCGCCACCCCAGTTCAGACATGGCCATATGCAAATCAGTCTGACCCTGTGCCTCATGGAAACAGTCCAGCCCGAACTGCCAAGCCATGTCTTCCCTGGACCGGAATCAAGCTTCCGAGGACCGGTTTCTGGCATTACAGCCGTCTTCAGCCGGGCTTGCTTGACTCCAGTGGCAAAGTGAGCAAGGGACTCACGTCTGAGCATACCCTGCCAACTTAGGGCGAACAAAGAAAAACCAACGGTAGTGATGGACGGAGCGTTGACAATACAAACACTCACCCCCAGTCAACTGATCTGGGTTTAATCCATCACCGTTCTTTAGCCCACTCTGCCATCCCAGTTCAGACATGGCTATATGCAAATCAGTCTGATCCTGTGCCTCATGGGAACAGTCCAGCCCGAACTGCCAAGCCATGTCTTCCCTGGACCGGAATCAAGCTTCCCAGGACCGGTTTCTGGCATTACAGCCGTCTTCAGCCGGGCTTGCTTGACTCCAGTGGCAAAGTGAGCAAGGGACTCACGTCTGAGCATACCCTGCCCCAGATCAGTTGACTGGGGGTGAGTGTTTGTATTGTCAGCGCTCCATCCATCACCACCTTTGGTTTTTCTTTGTTCGCCCTAAGTTGGCAGGGTATGCTCAGACGTGAGTCCCTTGCTCACTTTGCCACTGGAGTCAAGCAAGCCCGGCTGAAGACGGCTGTAATGCCAGAAACCGGTCCTGGGAAGCTTGATTCCGGTCCAGGGAAGACATGGCTTGGCAGTTCGGGCTGGACTGTTCCCATGAGGCACAGGGTCAGACTGATTTGCATATAGCCATGTCTGAACTGGGATGGCAGAGTGGGCTAAAGAACGGTGATGGATTAAACCCAGATCAGTTGATTGGGGGTGAGTGTTTGTATTGTCAACGCTCCGTCCATCACCACCTTTGGTCTTTCTTTGTTCGCCCTAAGTGTGACAGGGTATACTCAGACGTGGGTCCCTTGCTCACTTTGCCACTGGATTCAAGCAAGCCGGGCTGAAGACAGCTGTAATGCCAGAAACCGGTCCTGGGAAGCTTGATTCCGGTCCAGGGAAGACATGGCTTGGCAGTTCGGGCTGGACTGTTCCCATGAGGCACAGGGTCAGACTGATTTGCATATGGCAATGTCTGAACTGGGGTGGCGGAGTGAGCTAAAGAACGGTGATGGATTAAACCCAGATCAGTTGACTGGGGGTGAGTTTTTGTATTATCAACGCTCCGTCCATCACCACCTTTGGTTTTTCTTTGTTCGCCCTAAGTTGGCAGGGTATGCTCAGACGTGAGTCCCTTGCTCACTTTGCCACTGGAGTCAAGCAGGCCCGGCTGAAGACGGCTGTAATGCCAGAAACCGGTCCTGGGAAGCTTGATTGCCGTCCAGGGAAGACATGGCTTGGCAGTTCGGGCTGGACTGTTCCCATGAGGCACAGGGTCAGACTGATTTGCATATGGCAATGTCTGAACTGGGTTGGCGGAGTGAGCTAAAGAACGGTGATGGATTAAACCCAGATCAGTTGACTGGGGGTGAGTGTTTGTATTGTCAACGCTCCGTCCATCACCACCTTTGGTTTTCCTTACTTTCATTATTAGTCACGGATCCTTTAACAGCTCAAGTCAAGAGCACATTTAAACATGTTTTCTGTTTTTATTTATTGTTTGAAATATGTTCAGATAAGTGTAAACATAACAGCTTTAGGTCATTTTGCTTTTTTTCGTCCCGACGGGCCGGGACACTAAATACCAGTGGTGCTAGTAGAAAACCAGCCAGGTGTCAATCCTAAATACAAACAGTCTTGAATAAGGCAATCAAACCCATTTTTTGCATTTTTGAATACTTGACCTGAAGGTATTGGAGCACTTTACATGTGCACCGCTTGCATTACTCAAGGACACATTCACTGTTTAGGCACATGGAGATTAAGTGATTTGCCCAGAATCACAGCCTGATGACCTGATGCCGAGGCTCATACCTGGTTGCCCAATTCCAAAGTTGGCAGCTCTGGCCATAATGCCACACCCTGGTTAGAGGGAGGTGGCATTCAGAAGCCACCTGAAGGCTTAGGGTCCCATTAGGATGGCAGGCGGATCGCCCCCCGCCGGCCCCGCGGGGGCAATCCGCCCACCATCCGTGCAGAAATGACCCCCTGCCATATTATAATGGCTGGTGGGTCCGCGGCGGATGGAAAGACCGTCCGCCGCTTTTCCACCCGGCCAAGAAGTTGACCGGGCGGAAAAGGGTTTAATATGGTGGCGGTGTCTGAAATTATGATGTGGGAATTGAAATGCCTTTCTGTGGCGGCACGCCACGGAAAGGCATGCGGAGTCTGCTTGGGGGACCCGTTGCGAACCCCCAGAGACTCCGGGGGGGTGGGGGTGCACATGGGGGGTACCTATGCTACCCCCCTGCACTTCCATGCACAACATGGCAGGCACCGTGCAGTGCCTGCCATGTTGCACATGGAAGTGCACAACTTGCCTTACTGGCATTGTTGCAGGCGGTGCTGAGTGCCACAATGCCAGAAATGCAGGATGCGCCCCCCAATGTGGCGGGTGCATCCTAATTGCCCCCACGGGACCCCCGCCTTTATGGTGGGCTGTGCTGTTTCCCGATAGGATGGCGGGCGGACAAAGTCCGCCGGCCATCCTAATGACCCCCTTACTTTTTTATAGGCTCGGGGTTACAGCTGGACCTCGAGCTGATCGACAGCCAAGGAGTATGCCCTTGGCGCTAATCTCTCAAATTAAGCCTGTTTCAAAGTGTTGCCATATTGTCAGATCCATGTGTGAGGTACAGGTAGAGTATTATATGCCCAGGATTAAACACTTTCTTAAATTAGTAAACCCAGGACTGCAGTACAGTACTACTTGGTGCAAAAGCTATATATTAACCACTATATAGCATTTAGGTGACTATGCCATGTGACTGGGCACCTCCTTCCTCCCCGGAAATATTCAGTCCATTTTTTAAATCATGCTGCCTAGCAGTTTTTACATTGAACCAAAATACTCCCAATCTTGCCAAAAAGGGAGCAGCAGAGCAACTGGAATTATTCAGCAGGGGTGGGACAAATCATCCAGCAAGTAAAGGCGAATTATGCAGCATAATGTAGCACATTTTATGATAGCATTACTTCACTATATTGTCCTTTTTACACTTGTTAACTCTGCCTGGGAATTGGTTGCACCTCATTGGTTCCAAATGTAGCAATAAGCCACTGAGAGGTTACCAGTCAAGCTTAGCAAAGGTCCTTCGACTGCGCAGAAACATGTCGCTGCCTTTTAGTAATGTTTTTATCTGCACATTGTGCAGCAGATAATTGATTGTGTGGCACATGTGGCAACTCTATTATTATGCAAAAATGCTGCAGCCTCACAACTGCATAATCCCAGTGGCACTGTAAATAACTTCAGAAAAGTGATTGCCCAAGAGCTCACAATTTGCCCAAATTGGAGGCCAGGATTAAAAAAACGTGTCTTCTCTTTCCATATTTCCAACTAGTCTTCTAAATCACAACTGGGGTGTCAGTGATTCTGATGGAAAGGTGAAGGGTCTGACCCTCCTAAGGAATGGTCACTCTGTTGTAGGCCCTTCCCAGCTTTAGAGCACAGTGTTTATTTCCATCATAAAACTGAGATATCTCAGTACCATGGTTAGAACGTACCCACTGGACCAAGTCCCGTGGCAGTGGGTACTTACTGGACAGTATCAGGCAATGCATCAAAGCCTTTTGCGATCGCAAATGGTGCCATTCGTAAAAATCAGCCGTTTACGATTGCAAAATTAGCTTTTGTGATGCATCAAGGGTCAAGGCCCTCGCAATTTGAGAATTCGCAATTAATTGCGAGTTCTCAAATTGTGATTGCACTTAAGGAATCACATTTTGCGATTCCTTAAATTCAATGCAAGAACCACTTTGAAGTAGCGATTTCGCTACTAGGGGGCGCAAATTGCCATGAAGTTGAATTTAATGGTAATTTGCAAAAACTTTGAAAAATGCACTCAAGTGCATTTTTCAAAGTTCAATTTTACACACACACATGTCCTTGGGGAATGTGTGTGTGCAAGATGTACTCATATGAAGATTTCAGGGGTGCAACAGGGTGTCCTTTTGACACCCTGGCACCCTTGACATTGCATTCTCAATTTGCGATTCTCTAATTGAGAATCACAAATTGAGAATGTCTTCCCATTCATTCCTATGGGCCTCTAGGCACATTGGAATGAATAGGAAGGCATTCTTTAATTGCGACTCGCAATTTGCGAGTCGCAATTAAGGCATGTTTAGAAATCACTATTTTTTAAGTGATTTCTACATGCATAGGCTTTTGCGATTCCTTAATTGCGATTCCTTAAAAATCGCAATTAAGAATTCGCAAAAGCCAACATTGATGCATGTGCCTGTATGTGTGGTGTTTCAAAGCCTATACCTTGGATTTTGAATGAAACCCCAAAAATCTGCTACGTGACTCATAGTTCCCCTGCTCCCCAAATAACATCTTCTGGTGTCTCTGCACACAAGTGCTTTTCACACGTCCAGTTTCCTCAAAGGCACAGATTGTCCTGTGAAGTGGTAATGGACAATTAGCCACTGTACTTGGCCCTCGCAGCGATGACTGGGGACCATTGCGACAAGGCCCGGGGAAGGGGATTCTCCTCCCGTGTGACCTACAGCAGCAGACCATGGTTTTGAAGCCCAGGGCCATGGGGCCAGATCTCATGTGCCTTCTAGCACTCGACAGAGCTACGAGGCCCACAGGATGGGACAACGTTCCCATGGGACCCACAGCTGTGGAATGAAAGAAACTCCCACGCGAACTATATACTTTCTCGGTGGGCTTATAACAGCTCTACGAGCTACCCTCTGATATACAGCCAAATCAAACAACTGATTGCATGAATTTGATCATTTTATTATATTATGCAATTCATTCCTATTTTAATATATAATTATTGTGATATCTCTTTAATTATACAAAAATTAAAAGCATATTAGTGAAGCCACAAAACATTCATAAGTGCAAATATGCAATTGTTCAATTTGGACATACGTGTCACATTTATTTGAAAAAATCATCCTAATTTATAAAAATTGCATGTACATTGGAACATATGGTATAGACCCATAATTAAACCACACAATCATCCTGACCTCTCACACAAAACAACACTAACAAACATACATCAGATACATACACTACCCAGCCAGAGTTGGCACACACCGTTGGAAGTCACGGAGAGAACGCTCCATAGAATATCCGTGATTGTGGTGCCGGCTGGGGTTGCACAGCACCCAGGTCAACGCACGTTTCAGCGGAGATTATAAATTGTATCCACCTTCATCAGGACCACCCTTTTTGGAATCTATAAAGGTGAGGGGAGGGATCATGAGAGCCATTAATTCTTCTATGGGATACCGATTTCCAACTTGAGGAGGTATACATACATCTCACTTATAAGGCTAAGTAGTGGTAAGATAATGACAACGTCAATGGCAATTAAGTCCACAAGGGGGCCCGACTCAAACTTTAAGGTAACATCGTACACCAGAGATGTCTTCAATTTTGGTCAACGGTGAGAAAATGGCTGGTCATTTGATGCAAATTATGCTGATGTTTATACTCGTTCTGCAACGTGTCTAGTTGAGGTAACAAACGTTTTGATGTTTGATCACTTAAGAGTCAGGCATCAATGCAGCAATCACTGAATGTTGCCGCGATCTGCATGATGCACACGTATATCACGCAGAACGCGGCAACATTCAGTGACGGCCGCATTGATGCCTGACTCTTAAGTGATCGATATATGATTGTGTAGTTGAATTATGGGATATACCATATCTCCTACTATACATGCAATTTTAATAAATTATGATGATGTATTCAAATAAAGTGACATGTATGTACAAATTGAACAATTGCATATTTGCACCTTTGAATGTTGTGTGGTTTCACTAATATGCTTCTCATTTTTGTATAATTAGAGAAATATAAAAAAAGTATATATAAAAATAAGAATGAATTGAATAATATAATAAAATGATAACATTCATACAATCAGTTGTTTGATTTGTCTGTATAGCAGAGGGTAGCCCATAGAGCTGTTATAAGCCCACCGATAAAGTATATAGGTCGCATGGGAGTTTGTTTTAATATTTTGTAGTTTGTTTCCCCTTGCTCCCAGACCTACAAATTAATGTCAGGGGGATCTTTTTCATTCTAATGTAGGGGAGTGGAAGCCTTTACCCCATGCCTCATAGGCATGATGTAGCATTTCAAGGCCCAGGGGAAGGCCCATCTTCCCTGGGCCTTACAGCCATGCTTTTGTGCTGCGAGGTCCATACGTTAGTGGACTCCCTCACCTAATCATCTCGGCGACACACTATGTCTAAGAGGCCCTGGATGGGGCTCCTCGTGTGTACCCTGACTTACGGCTCTGTGCATGGGTCCATGGCAGGGTCCATCCCCTGTATTGTAATTTCCTGTGATTTCACACTTTATGCAAATTGGAGGGCCTGACACATTCCATTTCTGCCTGGGCATAGCCATCAGTCAATAAATGACAATGCATCCTCTGGTGGACCATCTATTGTTCACTGTTCACATTCATCCTGATCACACGCATCACTCAATACAAACATAGCAGCACAAAGGGAGGTGTACTGTTCTCTGCTCAAAATAGTGTGCCAACACGCAAATGTGGTAATAGAATTTGAACAAATCAATGTATTAAAATTATGAACAATAATTCATAATAACGACAAATCAAATGTCACAGGGAATCATATATATTTCATATCTATACACAGTAATTCTAATATCCTGCAAAAATTGTATACACAGAAGACTCAATTCAAAAAGAGAAATATAACAGATGGAAAAAGGAAAAAGGAGAGCATCAATAAACCATATCCGTGTTGAAGTAGCGTTAAGGCTGGAACTTGATATATTTGGAATTATTTAATATTCATTGTGCCAACCCACAACATCGATTAGGTGTCAAAGCGTCGACGTGTTTCGATGGTATCGTCCTGGTTAAACCATCTATATCAAGTCTGTAATGTTAACTCTCAAGTTGCATATGAAAGGTCAACTAATGTGATACACCTTTCAGACTATATTTCGCTGCTTACAAGAATACAATAACGGTGTTTCCTTAGGGATACACTGTTATCCCCAAAATGGCTTGTACGGATGATCAATCTTCCAAGCTATAGTTCACAGCTTACAAGAGCATAACAGCAGATGCTTCCTTTGAAAAACACTGAAAAACAGTACCACACTGAAAACACTGAAAAACACTACCACACTGAAAACACTGAAAAACACTACCACACTAAAAACACTGAAAAAAACACTACCACACTGAAAAC
This sequence comes from Lissotriton helveticus, assembly GCF_964261635.1. Lineage (NCBI taxonomy): Eukaryota > Metazoa > Chordata > Amphibia > Caudata > Salamandridae > Lissotriton > Lissotriton helveticus. The sequence goes on along the minus strand of NC_136071.1, from coordinate 1,193,441,144 downwards.
ACTAGAAAACACTACCACACTGAAAACACTGAAAAACACCACCACACTAAAAACACTGAAAAAACACTACCACACTGAAAACACTGGAAAACACTACCACTCTGAAAACACTGGAAAACACTACCACACTGAAAACACTGGAAAACACTACCACACTGAAAACACTGGAAAACACTACCACATATGGAAGATCAATCTTTAAAAATGTTCCAAAACTGGTGACATGTGGTTAAATCTGCATCCTCAGATACAATTGGTTTCTAAATATGCTTATAGCAAAGGAACTTTAAAATAATTGTTCCAGATTTTGGGTCTTAATGTCTGAAATCCAGCGCTGTTCTACATCCGGTCTGCGTTTGTTCAAGAAAAAATATATATGATTCCCTGCGACATTTGATTTGTCTTTATTATGAATTGTTTTTCATAATTTTAATACATTGATTTGCTCAAATTCTATTACCATATTTGCGTGTTGGCACACTATTTTGAGCAGAGAACAATACTTCTCCCTTTGTGCAATTTTTGTATTGAGTGGTGCGTGTGATCAGGATGAATGAGAACAGTGAACAATATATGGTCCACCAGAGGACGTATTGTCATTTCTTGATTTAATAGTGTACAAGAGTGCAGGGATGCTTTTACTTTGCACTAGTGCCCATGGTACCATTGCTGTGCTACTTGCCTCCCTCCTCTGGGCATTGCAGCCATGCTCCAGAGCTGTGAGGCCTGGGAGAGTCCCTTCCGACCCTGGGCATTGCAGCCGGCTGTGGTTGGACCCTCAGGGGAGGAGGCACCAGCCCATGAGTTTAGCAGCAAAGAGTTATGGCTGTGAGGCTCATATGGTGCTTCTCTCAGGGGCGAGGCTATCAGTAGTGCTACAGGTGCAGTTGCACCAGTGCTCAAGGATGTTAGGTACCCCACGCACCCAGAGTATGGCTGTGTTTTACTGTTGGGCATCATTTTCTTCCATCAGGGCCCATGGCTACATCACTAAGCCACTGGTCCAGTCTCCCATGCTCCACGCAGCTATGATCTACATCTGCGATGCCCAGGAAAGGGCACCTTCCCCTCGGCATACCAACCATGGTCCAGTGCTGAGAGGCCCAAGGGAGGAAGCCTGCTGTCCTGGGTCTTGCAGCACTGGTCCTTGCTGCAAGGTGTGGGGCAAGAGGCTACACTGAAGGGCGTAGCTATCAGCTGTGCAGCAAGAGCAGCGGGACCATGGCCTTGTGGGGTTATGGGTCCACTGCACCCAAATTATGGCTGTATTTTAATGACCACAGAAGAGTATACAAAAAGTGATGAAAGGAATGCTTAAATTAATCTCAGCAGCTGGTAATCACTCAGGTCGCATCCGAGTCATTGCTCCTTTGCTCACCATGCCACCTCAGTATCGACCCTGTCATATGCAAATCAGTCTTGACCCTGCTCGAATAGGAGCAGTCCAGACTGAACAGCCAGACCCCGTATTCCCTGAACCGGAATACAAGCAACCCAGGGCCGGTTTCACCCTAGTTATGGACCCAACAGCCGGGTACAGTTTGGTTCCAGTGACACACCGTGCATGGGACCTACTGTGTGCATAGCTGTCCCACTTAGGGTGACACACTAAAGTATACAAAAAAGTGATGGATGGAATGCCTGAATAAATCTCAGTTACTGCAGAGGCTACCAGGGGGGGGGGGGCTCACCTTAACATGAAGGCCCCCGCTTACACCATTGTCCTTTATATTTTGCAAGCTTCCAAACCTGAGAGATTTTACTTAGCTGACGAGGCAAGGATTTGTTGTTTTTTATTGTTACATCCCAAGAAGTTCCACTGAGATTTTGTGCTCTATTGCTTTGGTTTAGCCATGAAAATACAGTCCATGATGGTAAAATATTGGATAGTCATAACCTTGGAGGCCTGGCCTCTCTCCCCTGGGCCTTGCAGCCATAGCCCAGCACTGTGAAGCTCAAGGAAATGGGTCGCTTAGTAGGCCGGGCTCGCAGCAGTCTTTAATTGCATTTGAATGTGTGCTTCCCAGATGTTGTTCAAAATTGGGAGAAATCAAATGAAAGGAGATGTTTCTCGGATCGGTTAATTGAATCTGCATTGTGCTAATTTATACAATAAAATTCACTCTGGAACCATGTACGCGTGCACTAATTATTAGTATCATGTAAAGGATTCAGAAGGCTTTGATAGGGGTGTTATAGCCATGGCTCACGGCACTTGACATTAAACCCTTTTAGCCTCCATACAGCTGTATTCTGGTAGTTTCTGGTATTTTAAAGTGACTTGGGTGATGCCTTTATTAGAAGTCACGCCGTTTTCAACTGTTTTACTTGCTTTCATATCTTTCGTGCACAGACCTTATCTTGCACGGGGTATTCAGGAAACCATCTTTGAATTTTAATCCACACTGGCCTCTTAAGAGCATTCTGCATGCTGCAGCACCCCTCACTGGGGGATGAAGAAATATGACCACATCATCCCACCGTGATGGGACTCCGCCGCTTCCCCTTGCCGGCCGACACAATCTTCGATCCGGGCTGCATCTTTGCAAAGCCATCACAACGCGTCAACAGTCCACGAACCAGATATCTTTCCCATCACTCCTTGACTTTATGCTTGTCTTTGACCCTGTACCGTACTCCGCTGCTTTTAGATAAGTTTGCACTGTACGACTGACTCCCCTGCCTTCTTGGATGACAAGCTCGCTGTCTCCAGTGGCTCCGCCCACACCTGCAGCAAGTTCACCTCCATGCGGAAGAAGAAGATGCGCTGAAAAGAGGGAAGACAAAAAAGGCCTTTCCCATCCGCACACCAACGATTTAGAATATTATTCCTATATCCATCCGTATCCATCAGGGACAGCCCGAAACCAGCTCCGATTTAGGAAACAACTGAATACTCAACTCTTTAAAAAACACGACATTGTGATGAACTAGTCCAAAAACCATATATTCCTTCTATCGTTTGTTGACTCTGTCGTTGGCTTTGACACTGTACAGTGTGTCGCAGCCTTTTGGCTAGGTTTGTGCTGTAAAAATACCGCATACAGACAAATTTAATTAATGTACTCATTTGGGAACACATTTGATTAACCCCTTGGCCATGGTGGTAATTCCGCCGCGGTGCTGGGGGGGAGGAGGGGTCGCGCGGCGCCGCCATGCTCGTGACGGAACCACTCCGTCACGAGCCACGGGCGCGCTGTGCTCATGATGGAGTGGTTACGTCACGGCCCCGCCCGCTAATTAAAACTGCCACGGAGGCACGGAATTGCTGCAGCGTGGGCAGGGCGGCCGTGACGGAACCACTCCGTCATTAGCACAGTGCGCCCATGGCTAGAGACAGAAGTGGTTCTGTCATGAGCACGGAATGGGTTAAACTTATAAGTTCTGGAGAGACCCAGGCCAAACCTTTCCATCCAGTGTGACTAATATAATGTATTTCCACCTAACAGAAATGTAGAATTTAGGTACTTTTTTAATAGTGATAATATTTCTGTTTTTATTGTTTTACTGATATCCATGCCAAAAAAGTTGCTCAACAAGAGTCAATTAATGGCACTTCCTGTGATGTAATTTCCTGTGATTTCACGATGTATGCAAAGTAGAGGGGCCTCACACATTCCATTCCTACCCAGAGCCCCAAAAATACTACAAGTGGCCCTGAGGGCCAGAGTACATAAAATGTGAGTAAAGTTAAAAAAAAGATAAAAGAGGGAGATGCTCTGAAAGGTACCCTGTGAGACAGAACCCAGGCTCCTTGTTATTGGAAGACCCTCATTGGCTCAAGGAAACCACAGGCCATGTTAAACCCAGAGCAGCTGTAATGACAAGCATCATCCTGGCCTCCCAGAATCCCCCTGTGTGCGGCGCGTGGCAGGAATCCATTGACGAGCGGGCCCAGCATGCACTCTGCCAGTCAATTTACCAATTTACGGACGCGACAAATGCAAAGCCGCTGTTTTTTTCTTCCCTGAGTTAAGGTTTTTATTATGGAGAGCATGAAATCAATACAAGTCTGGGCTCGCGGGGACTGGTAAGGGAGCTGGGCCATGCCTTGGAGCTGACGAGTCAGAAAAGTCCACCCGTGACTGCTTAAAACTTCCACAGACTGCGCGCCGCAGCACTTCTGCAAACTGCAGCCTGCACCGGATGGTGGTCCCTCTGTGCAGCCAATGGCGTAACAATAGCCCCTGCGGAGCGGGGTGGGGGGGTCTTGAACTCGGGTGCCCCCTGCAACACAGGGGCTATTGTTACACTCCCCCTTCGGGACAGTACATGCAACCTATGAACTTTGCTTTTTTCCCTACTGACGATTGAGGAATCATGAAACGCGTGTCTAGGGATACGAATTGAAACTAATAATACAGCACTGGCTATGAACACTTTGAATTGAATTGAGCGAGAAATAATGAACTACATGAACCATCATGCAAGAGGTAATTACGTTGGGGCGTGTCTGGTGCGCTCCCACCCCCCTAAGAGTATAAAGTTTGCGAGCTGACGAGCTCGGGAGCCTGCGCCTTCATGCTGTGAGTGGAACTGGTCCTGAGAGATGAGGCAGCATGCCCTGCAACCTATGAACTTTGCTTTTTTCCCTACTGACGATTGAGGAATCATGAAACACGTGTCTAGGGATACGAATTGAAACTAATAATACAGCACTGGCTATGAACACTTTGAATGGTATACAGCCTTTACAACGAAACATTTACAACGAACTACCATTACAACGCAACTTTTACAACGCAAACCATTACAACGCATAGCGCTGGGGGGCGCTCTAGGATAGGGAATAGTTTTAATTTACTATCCAACACCTTCCCTACTATCCACGGGGACTGGAGTTGGAATAGTAAATTAAACTATTCACTATCCAGCGCCCAAAAGCATTATGCGTTGTAATGGTATGCGTTGTAAAACTTGTGATGTAAAGGTAGGCGTTGTAAAAGCATGCGTTGTAACGTCATACATCCCTTTGAATTGAATTGAGCGAGAAATAATGAACTACATGAACCATCATGCAAGAGGTAATTACGTTGGGGCGTGTCTGGTGCGCTCCCACCCCCCTAAGAGGACAGTACATGGCCAGGCCTGAGAGCTCCTGACTGGGTACGGAGCGTGGGGAGGGCACCCGTGCACTTTGCAGGGGTCCCCTCAAGTTTTATTATGCCACTGTGTGCGGCTTCCATCTGTCCATCACACAGAGCTTATACATAAGGGCCCCCTGTCTACCACACTTGGATTGTAGCCCGGGCTCAGCACTGTGCACTGTGGGTAGGGCTACCTTCCAGCCCCCAGTGGCTGCCACCCATGACTGAAGTATCTATTTCTGAGACCCCAGTGTCTGTCACCCAGGCCTGAACTAGCTACTTCTGAGCCCCCAGTGGCCACCACCCAGGCCTGCAGCTGTGGCCAGCAAGATCTCTAATGGATGTTACCTACCCCCAGTGGCTGATACCCAGGCCCCCATTGGATGCCACCCAGGGCCCTCAGTACCCGCACCGGGCACTAATGACTGGCACACAAGCCCTCAGTTCCTGCTCCGAGGAACCTTCAGTGGCTCCCACCCAGGCCCCCAGGGGCTGCCACCCATCCCCCAGTGGCTCCCACCCAGGACCCCAGGGGCTGCCACCCATCCCCCAGTGGCTCCCACCCAGGCCCTCATGGGCTGCCGCCCATCCCTCAGTGGCTCCCACCCAGGACCCCAGGGGCTGCCACCCATCCCCCAGTGGCTCCCACCCAGTACCCCAGGGGCTGCCACCCATCCCCCAGTGGCTCCCACCCAGGCACTCAGGGCCTGTTGTGCGCCAGTTAGGCCTGCGGCAGCTGCCATGGAGGCCCTCAATCACGGGATTCCCACTTTCTGTTGGAACCGCAACATAAATTCCCCCTGATGAAGGGTTCTACCTGAAATGCATTGGGTTTGATGAACTATTGGGTTTGAACCATATTCCTCGGAAGGACCGATTTGGAAATTTCAAATCACTGTGGAATAAAAAACGTAATTCCATGTCGAACTGTTGCGCATTTATTGTATAGAAGTGGACTAACCTCCCAGTTGGAGACCGGCTGTGCCATCGAGGGAGGTCATCGGGCATGGTAGCGCTTCTCAACCTGATAAATGCTCCAGCCCCTACCACTTGGTGATCTTGGAGACCAAACTCAAGTTGTACTTGAGCGGAGGATGACGTTTTTGGAACACTCGGCATTTGTTTGAAGATTCTTGTTATTATTTTGTTCACGGGGCTGTTGTCTTTCCCTTGCATAATCTCCTGGCTGTAAGTGAGGAAGTTGAGGGTTTTTGCGTTCATGACACTTATGAGAGGGGTCAGACTTGGGCCGGACAACTGCCTTGATAGGTTCTTAAATGCCACCTGGATTGTCAAAGCTTTGGCTTCTACCTCGTCTCTATGTTTGGAGAACAAACCCCTTCTGTCCATGTGGACCCCCAGATATTTATATGAAGCGGCCCTGTCAGTACTTTTACCCTTGAACTGCCAACCGCCACCTTGGTATTTCCTTAACCCAAAGGTGATTGCCCCTGTCTTTGATAGGATCCGTTCCAGTTCATTTTCGATGGTGTAAGGAGGCAACCGATCGAGTAGTCTCTGCAAGCCGACCATTGTGTGGCTGAGCAGGACAAGGTCATCTGCTTACAGTAAATTGTTAACTCTTACCCTGACAAGTTTTGGAGGATGAGAGTTGACTTCGTCGAGTGACTCCGGCAGGTCGGAAATGAAGAGATTGAAAAGGAGGGGCGCCAGCACACAACCTTGTTTTACTCCACAAGATGCTTGTATTTTTCTGGAGATATAGGATCCGTCCCCAAGTTTTATACGGATCCATGTGTTAGTGTGTAGCTCAATTATGGCTTGTAGAAGCACTGATGGAATCCCCGGCTTCGGGGTACGCGGTCCAAAGCGACCTTGAAGTCAAGAAAAACAGCCATGCATTAGCATTCCTGATGCTGATACTTTATCCAATAGGACAACAATTGCAAGCAAGTTGGCTATAGTACCTGATTTTGGCACAAATCCTGCCTGGTTAAAGGGTATAAGATTTTTTTTGTAGCCCACGGCGCCAGATCTTGAAGGAGCAACTTGGCGTAGTATTTGGATTCCACATCCAATAGAGTAATCATCCTGTAATTTTTCGGATCTGATCTCTTGCCACCTTTGTAAATTGGGTGTATAATGGCGCCACGCCAAGATTCCGGTAATACCTGGTTAGTCAGCCTTATGGAAATAAGGGTGCCAATTGTTTAGCCCAGAATTCTGTGTCCTGTTTATACATAGCCTGGGGTAGACCATTTGAGTGACCCTCAGTTATAATTTGTGCTATTCTTTCCGTTAGAATTTCTAGTGTGTGGGTACCCATTGTGCATTCTTCTTGCTGGGAGCAACGATTTGGTATCGGTTGCCGATGGCATCCATATGTTCAGTTCAGCAGGTTCCTCAGGTGTCCCAACATGTGTTGTACCTAGCGATTGGCGTAAGTTAGGTTGTGGGGCCATAGTTGGCGGTTTGGCCGGTGGACCTTCTTCCTTTTCTGGTTTTTCAAAATGGGTCGTTAGAAAGGATACCCATTCGACTTCAGAGATATTCGCACTACTTTGTCCTCCTTAGTTATGTGTTTTTGAATTAACAAGCGACCCCAAAAAATTTGGGTTGTGGTTTTTACTTGCATGTATCAGTTTTAACCAGAACTGCTCGGAGCGCTTCTTGTTCTCTAGGAATATTGCTTGTCGAAGTGCTTTTTGAGCTTGCTTATATGTATTGAATATGTGATCTTCCCCCGGGTGCCTACGTGCTTGTCTTAGCACACTACTGCGTAATGATTTTAGCTTCTTAATTTAAGCAGTTGTCATTTAAATTACCTTTTTTGGTTTTTCGTGTGGTACGTGGGAAGTTTTTAAGCAGTTCCCGGGAGTAGATTTCCCATGCTGTAGTAGGCGGGAAGTACAGTAAATGTACTTGTAAAGGTATTTACTGTATATTGAGCAGCGTGCAGCTGTGAGAGTATTAATCAGCTTTCTTGGCAAAAATTATTTTGCTGCAGTTGTGTAGAGATTTTTTCGTCATAATATGGAGGATCAGGGTCTCTCCTTCTCCAGGGAAGAAGTAGATGCAATACTAGGGGATGATTCCCTCTTTTCTGACCCACTACTGGCGCACGCCATCTCGCAGACTGGGGATTGGGAAAAGTTAGGTGAACTTAAGCGTAGCAGGATTAGGGCCATATTACATGGAACCATGATCAAGGAATACTTGAATAACAATGCAGCACCGAAGGGGTTGCTAGTAACAAATGCTCCCAGAATATTTCTGGAGGATGCACTTTTCCGCAAGGAGTGGGCGCAGATTGCGTGGCACTGCACGCGGGATTGGGGCATCTTAATCATAAAAACTGCACTACGCCTCTCTGAAGCCATCATGGTGGAAATACAGACCACAGAAGCCCATTTTAAAACTACCATCACTGGGTATAAGAAGAGACTCGACGAGCTCAACAAAGAGCAGAACGAGTATAAGGAGAATTTGGCTCAATCCAAATCACAGAAACTACAGAAAGACCTAAAGAGGTAGTCTTACGCCAAAGTCTACCCCTACTCCACTCCTGATTTTACCCCTTCTACGAGTGCAGGGTATAATTCCGACACTTCAGCAGATTCCAATACTAGTGGTTCTAGCACTGAGAGCACCGGGAGAAGGGCCAGAGGAAGGGGCAGAGGTAAAGGGAGAGGGCGAGGCCAACAACAATTTTCGAATGAGTTTCAACCTCCGGGCTGGAAAATACCATTCCCTCAACAGGGGATGGGTTCATATCATCCCAACCCTTTTCAGGCACCTTTCCCTCCTATGAGGGGCTGGAACCCACACTATATGCCATACCCACAATTTAATCCCCAAGGATGCCCGCATCCTTTTCAGGACAGAGGCAGGAGGGGCAACCAGGGGAGGCAGAAGGGAACCAATCAAGTCCACTGGGACATGCCAGAGGGTACAGGGGATCTCACCAAGACGACAGCAGGGGACCAGAGACCAGGTCCCAGCAACGCGAAACCCTAGTTGTTAATCTATCTTCCCACAGCCTCTCTCCAACCGAAACAGATGTCTTGGAAAAAGGATTAGGTTTCATCCCTACCCCCCGGCTTGATCGTTTCAAACTCCATTGTGAATTGAGCCAATTCTTCAGGAAACTTCGATTGAGGAATTTTTTTGAATCCACAGAGAAAGAGCAAGTAGAAGGGATTGATAGCGACACTGATTTCAAACTGAAATCGACTTTCACACCTCCCCCACACACAGTCACACCAGAAATTCTAGCCTTTGAACTGGCTGTGGTCAAGGAAGTGGAACAGTTGCAAGAACCCACCCCTTTCAAGAACTTAACCGCAGATGAATTTAAGGCCATTCAATCCTTGAAAAAGAACAAGGACATTATTATAAAGAGTGCGGATAAAGGGGGAGGCATCGTGATTCTCAACAAAAAAGATTATGATACTGAGTGTCGACGTCTATTGAGCAATATCACCAATTACATCCCTCTAGTCGTGGATCCAACAGATGACCTAAGAGATGAAATCTGTGAACTCGTGTCAACGGCAGAAAGAGATGGCTGGATCACTAAAAAGGAGGCAGACTTCTTGACAACTTCGGAGGGACGAGTTCCGTACTTTTACGTACTACCAAAAACCCATAAGAATGTGTTACCTCCCCCTGGGAGACCGATTGTCTCCGGATTGGGTTCACTTCTTGAGCCCCTCTCGAAATATTGTGATTTTTTTCTAAGACCGATTATTCAGTCCACCAGCACCTATCTTAAGGACACGAAGAGTTTTCTCTCTTTGCTCAGGACGATCACCTTACCTAACGATCCTTGTTTCCTTGTCTCGATGGACATCGAGAGCTTGTATACCTGCATTCCGCAGGATGAGACCATTAAGGTGGTGAAGGAAGCATTGGACCGAGTACCATGGAACTTTAACACTACTCGTGCCTTTGTAGTAGATCGTGCCACCCTTGCCTTGAAACGCAATTTTTTCGAATACGATGGGCAAATCTATCTGCAAGCAACAGGGACGTCGATGGGCAGCACTTTTGCCCCGTCGGTGGCTGGGCTCTATGTGTTCGATTTTGAGTCCAAACACATCCTTAGCCCCATGAACCCATACAGCAGCAACATCGTCGTATGGCGACGTTATATTGACGACGTGTTTATGATTTGGCAAGGGGAGGAGACCACACTATTTGATTTTTTCACATGGGTCAATACGTGCGACGACTATCTGAGATTCACTCATGAGCACTCCCGTGAGAAATTAACTTTTTTAGATGTGAGTATCAGCAAGGAAGACAACCGGCTTGAGACCATGACTTTTTATAAACCAACTGCAAAGAACAATTTGTTACACTTCACCAGTTACCACCCCCGGGCCCTACGGGAGAATATCCCGTATGGGCAGTATCTCAGGATACGTCGGAATTGTAGCAACCTTTCCGACTATAAACAGCAAGCAAATGCATTGACCACCAAGCAAAAAATTGAGGGTACCCCAAGGGGATAATAAACAAGAGCCAAAAGAGGGCTAGAAATCAACAAAGGGATGTTTTGTTGGAAGACAACTGTCAAACAGATAGCGGTGAGATCCCCTTAACGTGTGTGACAACTTTTAACTCACTATCAAATGCAGTAAGTAAATGTATCAACAAAAACTGGAGAATTATTACCAGCAACAAGACACACTGGAAGAAGTCTCTCTTTTCGTACAAAAGGGCTACAAGTCTCAAAGACTCCTTGGTCCATACACGACCAAGGGAAGAGAAAACCAACAACCTTGTACCGAGTGTTCTCAATGCCTGGGGTTTACCACCAGTCACAGGACACTACCCATGTGGGAATTGCAATGTTTGCCATCTTACTTCCAACACTAAATTTCTGGATCTGACAGACGGCACATGATGGGAACAACGCAGCCACACAAATTGTAATACAACCAATGTTGTGTACCTGATAACTTGCAGATGTAGTCTACAGTACGTGGGGATGACATCTAGACGCATCAAAATCAGGATATGCGAACATCGCAGCAATATACGTTGTAAGAAAGCAACAACGAAATTGACATCCCACTTCTTACAACTAAATCATACACCTAATGATCTAGAGTGGACAGTGTTGGAACACCTGGGAACAAGTTCGGAGTCCACTTTGTTCGAGAAGGAACAACGCTGGGTGTACCGGCTTGGCACAAACAAAACTGGTCTCAATGATGATATTCCGTGGGGCAGTGTACTAAGAAGATAGATACATCCAGACTCATAGTACTGTTTTCCCTGCCATCATATGACTTTATGCTATGCCTCCTATCCAGCACCCTAAACTTGAGTATCCACCCGGGGGTAGCCACTCATTTTTTCATTCATTCCTTTTTTCATGAGCTCCATTTTGGATTTTCTGTATAGCTTTTGTATCTCTTGTTCCATCACTGATTTAAGGCCTTGAGGTGTAACCACTGTCTGCATTACCATCTGATTACGGGCCAGTTACACCTAGGCCCTTTTTCCCATTAAAATGATGGTTTATGTCCTTTTCATATGGATGTCTCACGCCTTATGCGGGAGTTATTGCAGGTGGCCCCGTGCTCTTAAAAAGATCGTCTAAAAAAGATCGTCTTTTGACCCTGGGACAAAATTAGACTAAAAGCTGATTAAATTTTTAGCTGGGTTTTTTAGCTTGTTGGATATTAATTTCCCATTTTTCATTGAGCCTGTGTTGGGATTCGAACCTGTGAGCTGTAACCAGCTTTCTGGTCTGTACTGCTTTAAGGTACAGGGCGTGGCTAGGGTAGTGTGACGTCACCCCGCCCACGTGATCAAGTTTGGCCACTCATGGTACCACAACACATAAAACCGATCCCACCCTCACTCCGGTATTCCCGGAAGACAGCGGCCGAGAGAGCAGGTATACCGCGGGGAGCCGCGAGTGCTGAAGTAAGTCTTCTTTTGTGCCCATATCTTTCCATCAGCAGCAGGGGTCCTTTACCACCTCTCGCGCGCTCATTGCATCTCTCTGCCAACAGATAGACACCGCGTGAAGGAAACCCGCCCTGTCCTAACCGAAGGGGCGTGTTCATGCCTCTTGTGAAGTGAGTTTATCAGCTTTCACGAAAGTTGCTACTGCATTGTTTTTTTCCCCGTATTGTCCTGGCTTTTCTAGTCTTTGATCCTACTTGCATACCTATGACGAGAATCTATAATTACTGTATAACTCTACTGACAGCTAGTCACGAACGGAATAGTACATTGTTTGGTTTCTTGATGAGGAATTAAGCAGCAGAGCAATTACGTGACACCGGTTCACTTTGATGGCCGGTTAAGTTAGGCTGGCATTGGTGCCATACCCCGTAATTAGGGCAAGCACCTTTCAGTTGGTTGTATGTCAAATATGCAACTCGCGAATTCCTGAAATGTAGAAAACTATCAATAATAACCAACGCATTTGATCAAAGAACTTATCTCGTAAGTTCCTTTATGTGTTTTTGTTTGTCTCTTTTCTCCTTACAGGTTTTTGGCAAATAGTAGTGGGTAATTACGGAGACTGTCCGGTATCCTCACTTATGATATATTTTTCACACTTAGAGCCTCTCGGGAGGGTACGCCTTAGCGCACGTACACCACCGGAGGCCTTTTCTGTAGGTCCTGACGAATGCTGAGCAAATTGCAATCAAAGCAGCAGAAACATGTTGACCAATTTTTGATATTCACTAGGACTTCGGTTCCTTAACTCAGAACCTTGCGTAGTCCGTCCACACTGTTTTTATTCCAATGCAGGTTGACCATTATTAAAGATTCTTGTAAAGGCACAACCTTTGCATTTTTTAATACACCTGTACACTCATTTATAGTCACCTCCTAATTTGGGCACTGTTACATTCACCACATCCTGCTCCGCTGTAATCAGGCGTTGTAGCACGCTGGGGGGACATTCGGTCACCCCAGCGGGGACCCAATGATGAAGCATGTCACCAACTAGTGGTGAGTGAGGGTCCTTCAAAAAGAAAGGATTTTTCCCCTTGTAACATTGGGTGATCACGACACCCGGTAGGTTTCGTCCTGAGAGGAGAACCTGTTGGGTATTCATAGGAAGATAGAGAGAAACCACTCTGTACATGCACGTGTGGGAGTATTGATCGCATTTGCAGTACAGAGTGAAATAAAATCAGATTTCACTATCTAATTCTGATAGCACTTTTTTTCACTTAGTCACTCCTTTGTTGTTAATTAAGTAGTAGGCGGGAATACATCGATGCTCCTTAAACCTTGCAGGGCTCTGCATTTGGTCATTATTGTTGGTATAAGAGGAGAAAAGTGGGCGCTGTGGTGTGTGCACACAAGATCGGGGGAGGGGGAGGGACAGCTGCCCCTCCCCCAGAGACCTGATGAACGTGGGAGCCGTGCTCTGTGCATTGACTGGCTTCTAGAGTGACAGCGAGTTTTAATTGAAGAGATGAGTAGTGTAACTTCTCTTTCGATGCCTCAATAAGACAAAGCAGGTGTGGGGTGCCTTTGTAACAGGACATAACGCGGGATATAATCAGACGATATGATGTGAGAGCGCACGCTGGCCTCTCAGGCAAGGTTCGCCCCTGGCATTCTGGGAAGTGTAGTTTCTTCAGATGTTTTTGAGTGTTTCGCCAAGGTTGGCGCAGATAGTTCTGATCTCTAGACACGTGTTTCTGGTTTATTAACCGTCATCAGTAGAGAATACCGCCAATATTTGGGGTTTGCTGAGTAGGCTGCCAAACATGACATCAGGGATATCATCAGAACTGTGACTTTCATGTGATTTTCAGAACTGTCTAAACTCCAGAGAAGCGCCAAGCCCAGCACCAGACAAGTGACAGCTTCAGGGCGCTGACAACGTGTTCCAGAATGTTCCTCTGTTGGGCGGAGGCAGGTCACCAGCCGTGTGCTTTCACTGTTCTCTGCTACTTGTATTTTTGATATTTTAGTTATAAAAACTTAGCGACAGTTTCATAACTGCAAAAAAAAACACACAAAAAATACTACCAGGACAAAGAGCAAAGGGTGCACCTGCTTTCTTGTTCAAGTGACTGTGGTAAAAGTGTCACTCGAGACACGTCAGCATCGCACACGGCGCTCTGCACACATAGAAACACCCATTCTAGCGCCCAGAGACCCTCCCAGCAGCGCTGGAAGCTAGCTGGTTCTTATATCCAGATGCTGGGACCCCAGCTGTGGGGCAGGCACGTGGCCTGCCCCTCCCCCCTCGCGTGCCGTGCCACCGCCGCCTGACTGCGCTTCACACCAGTGTCCTCAGCCGCCCTCCCCCCCCCCCCCCCCCCCCCCCGCCCCCACCAGTGAATGCCCACTCATGCGGCTAAGGGGGTAACGGACCGGAAGGCCTTCCTGGCATTAAACTCTTAATTACTTTCCTTCCGAGGCCGCTGCCCTTTCATTTCCAATTCCCTTTCACAGCGCTGCAGACATTGCTTCATTTTCCACGGGTGTGTGAGCTCATGGGCGGCTGCAGCAGCGGCGAGAGGAGGGTGTGGCGCAGCGGCCAGAGCTGCCGACTATAGAGCAGGTTCGAGCCCGGGCGTCGGCTCAGCATCCTGTGACTCTGGGCCAATCACATAATCTCTCCGTGCCTAACAAATGTGAACGTGTTCTTGTGTAATGTGATTGGAATGGTGCTGAAGGAGGGGTGTGAAGGGCGAACAGGGACACAGTTTGGCTACCTCCTCCCTCCTTATGACGTGTGAGGCATGCAGTCTGAGGGTCAGATGTTCATGGATAAGGCTTTACGCATGCGCTGTTCCATCTCCTGTGCATTTTTCAGAAGTTTAGTTCCTTTTTACAGTGTTTTTTTTTACTTTTATATCAGAGGCGTCATCTGTGATGGTCCACCTGGACGTTTTCTTTTCTGCTGCCCTCAGAAGGCTGTCTTGTTTTCAGGATTTCAGGTTGGACGCTGGCCTTCCATTGGCTGGAGAATACTTTGGGTCTGTGTGCAGCTTTGGCGTACCTGGGTTTTGAGATTGATTCTGTGCGTATGGAGGCAGGTGTTGTAATCTCACTCTCATCCCACTCCCCGCTCTCCCCCTCCTCTTGCTGCCCAATTGGTATGGTCCGCGCTCCTTTGGGAGTGTAGGTTAGAACGTTGCGAGAAGGGTTTATGCCGCCAAGCTGGGAGCACCTGTTGAACAAGACTGAATAAAAGTACCTTCAAGTAAACTTCATTTGAGTAGTGTTTCATTACTACATTTTGGCGACGAGGACCGGGAGCTGAGCCGGGGTCAGTGTGGTGCTTTCCCTCCCCGGGATGAACTTAATGCTTGTGCGGACATTGCGGATCGAGTGAACTGTGGATTTCCCAGCACCAGATATAATACCGAAGAGCGTCTCTGCTGGACGTCAGGCTCTCGCTTCGAAAAGTCGGAAGTGGTTTTAGCCGGGGAGTCGGTGAGCTGGTGCTGAGGGGAGGAGAGGAAGTTTGCCTTCTCGTTTGAAGTCACAGGCGTTGGTGGAGCCGGTGTGTACAGTCCCGTTGGTGTGACGGAGGACTTACCAAGAATCAGCGGCAGGCTGAGCGGAAGAGGCTGGGCACAACGCGTTAATTAATGAGACGATCTGAAGAGGTGATAGGAACCGTAATTGGCTGTGGCACGTTGATCTGAGGCTACGGGGCGCATCGAGCGATTTGGTGAGTGGTCCAGAAGAGGTGCACGGACCCGTAATTAAGCAGCGGCATGTTGAGCTGAAGCCGCCCGGCACAACGCGTAAAGGCTGTGTGTGAACCGGAAGAGGTGTAAGGATCTGCCAGTAAAGCGAGTGAAGACGTCGAGCGGCGGTGCGTGTGAAGAAAAAATTGCGGCTGAATTAAGCAATAAATCTAACTCAACTGTCGGAGCAGTGTGAGGAGTGTCGTCATACTTTGGGGCTCATTAAGTAGAAGACAGGACCTCAGTTGTAGTCCCCTTTGAGGAACGGAAGGCTGTCCGGCTGTCAGTGATAGCAGGGAACTCCAGTGTGTAACAAGACGTATCTGGTCTTGCCCAGAAGCGCCGCGGAGTCGTTGACAGGAAGTTCCTGTCCTGCCATTGGGAGTGAGAAGTAAATTTATAAGCACATTCGCATCTTACGCGAGAGTGTGCAAGTCGAGTGTCACGCCGGGCACAGGAGGCGAAGAGGTGGAGCGAGAAGGCAAGGACGGAGTCAGTGAGGTGAATTTAACCCTCTCAGGTCGCAACGGCTCAGGAGGTAGAAATCTTCAGGAGAAAGTGACGTGCAGCAATCAGCACACAGTGATACCGGAGCCAGCGGTGCAAAAGAACCTGAGGAAAGGAAAAAAGGCTGTGGGCTCCGTTGGTCAATGAACTGCGCAAATTTATGGCGCGAGACATTTATACAGCGTGAGGTGAAGTGAGTGGAGTGTGCATTCCAGGCGCTCTTGTAGCAACGTGAAAGGAGCTGTGTTGAGGTGAGCGAGAAATAAAGGGAGCGGATCGTGCATTAAGGTCGCATTGGAAGCAACGTGAAAGGAACTGATTTGAGGTGAGCGTTAACCATTTGTGGCATGAGCGAATGACAGCGTGGGGAAGACGTCTTTCCCTGACTCCCAGAAGTATAGGAGGTGTGTAACTGAAAGCCTCGGAGAATCCAGCTGGATTCACATGTTCTTTCGGGGGAAGGAGATTAACCGTGGGGGACACAGGCTGGACTGCATTATTGAGTTGGTCCTCTGAAAATTTGAGAGGTGCGCAGAGCGTAACTTATGGTGCATATGTCTCAAGACACTGAATGGAGGTCGTGAAGGGCAGATGTGTGAAGAGAAATAAAATATAAAACCAGAATTACAGATTGTATAGCTTGACTCTCTTCCAGGGATTGAAGATCACTGGTGGCAGCATATTGAGTGACATTACCGTCTGAACTTAACCTGGGAATTGGTACTATAGCAGCGCGTAGAAGATTCAGGCGAGGTGAACTCAGTCGTAACGCTATGTAGAAGCGGCACAAGGACATCTTAAATTTGAGGCAGCGCTGGCTAGTTGATGAGAAGGCATAGAAGGAGCTGAGAGAACGAGATTAATATATGGGTCCTGTGAAGTAAATCACCACTGCGGGGTTGAAGCAGCGTAAGGGAAATTTAGAACTGACGCAGCATCCCTAAGCGATGTGTGGAGATTTTTGGGACTGTGACTAAACATCAGGGTTATGCGTTGTAGACCCATCCACGGTAGGTGTTGAAGCAGCGGGAGGCCAAGCTTAGGATCTCGACAGTGCGTGGGAACAGCTTGAAGATATTTCCAGAGGAACATATGGTGAGGTATCTCCCGAAGTCCAGAATTGAAAATCTCATAGTGGCTGTGAAGTGAGGCGGTGTGTGGGAACCAAAGAGGGGCATATAGTGCAAGTACACCTTGAGGAATATTCATTACAGTTCAGAAGCAGCTCGTCGGGTAAGGGTTAAGCATCCCTTGGCACAAGTGAATTAGGATTTCCAAGGGTTCCCAACCCATAGACGGTGTGAGTTAAGCAGACTTAAGGATCATAGAAAGTCAAGCCAGAAACATATATACTATTCGGAAACAGTGTTTTTCAAAGCAAAATCCTAGTGGCTGTTCTTGGCACGTCTCCAGTTGCTGGTCTGGGGACGCTCGTGTTACCCTCCAAGCTCACCTTGATCACATCTTCCTGCTTAGGAAGTTAAGCATTCTCAAGTGATTTTCCAAAATCAGTTATACATTTAACATGGAGTGGGGCCAGAAGTATGATTTTCTGCCTCCAGTGTCGTTTATGGAGAGGGATGATGAAACCATGGCAGAATGGAATGAATGGAAAGTATACAGTACAGCACTGGAGGAAGGGGCAGAATCCTTGGTGTCTAAGGAAAAGTTTGAAGTATTGCTGTACAGCTTAGGAACAGGAGGGCGTAAAATGTACCTCAAAATGAAAAAAACATTCATGAAAGGAACGGCCTGTAATATTTGCGTGGATATCTTGAGAGTGAGGAATGAACATGTTGCACATGCCTCGTTGGAGAAGGTACAAAGGGTAGAAGTTTTCAAGAATGAAATGAGTAGCAACGAGCATCGAAAGCAATGCAAAGTATACCAGGGGTGGACCATCTGCATAGGAGGAGTGATGACAGATATGTTATTAGATTCAGGATCGCCGCATAGTGGGATAAGCAGGAGTGACTGGAACTCAAAAACTAAAAAAATATGGAAACGAATTGAAAGAAGCTAACATATTTCTGGAGACTTGCACAGGGGAGGACGTCAAGGTTATAGGATACCTAGTCATGGAGTTAACGTACAAGGGAAAGTATACCAGGAGTACCGTATACGTAACAGAAAGAGGACCCACCATGTTGGGGTGGGAGGATCAAAAGGTTTTGAGAATATCCCTCGAGGGAAGAAGAAGAGAACAAATGAAGGAGAAGGCACTGGAAAAAAACACGTGTGTAAAAGTGGCAGGAGGTTGTGAGGGTGCAGCAAGTTTTGAAGAACGTGAGGAAAATACTGCCAAGTGCGAACTGAGAGAAAAACGCGGATGTAAAGACGCAGCAAGTTTGAAAGAACGTGTGGAGAATACAGCCATGGGCAAACTGAGAGGAGTATTAGAATCTTATCAGGGTTTGGTGGATGAGAGAGAAATACGTAAGAAACATAAAAAAAAAAAATCAAAGGAGAGAAAAAGAAAACTGTGAAGGAATAGGTGGAGAAGAAAGAGATTTCGAAAGAAAGGAAGAAGGCATCAGTTCCACTGTTAAGAAGTGGAAAAGTATAAAATGTAAAGAGCAACATTACAGCCAGTATCAATCTTCCGGAGGTAAAGGGTAATATTAGCAGGAGAATTGCGGATTCCAAGGGAGAAATAAACTGTGGGCGAGTTCTGACTAAAGGGAACAAAGGGTGGTGTTTTACCCAGGACAGGATGCCTAAAGTACATACTCGTGAATCCCTCAATTGCACTGCCCACAGCATAGAGGTGCACATCCATGGTGCACCAGACATTCACAAGTGTCATTTGCGGTGATTGATTTCAAGGGTGGAAAGGATGTGATACCAACACCTGTGATCTACCCAGGTCAGGACGCCTAGAACGCAACCGTGCATCCATTGAACTGAACAGCCTACATCTTAATTGGGCACACCCTTGTTGCACCATAATGTTACAGTTGTTATGCGTTGGTCGATAGTATCTCATAACTCTAATTGCTGCAACCTGAAGTAAGCACATAACCGTGCATCCTTTGAATTGAACAGCCTATATCTTAACTGGGCACACCCTAGTGGCACCATAATGTTACAGTTGTTTATGCGTGGGTTGATTGTATCCCATAACTTTAATTGCTGAAACCTGAATTCTTAAGAGTTTTGTTCTGTTTGCTGCAGACACACATTTGGACAATGGGTGTCTCATTGCAATCCTTCCATATATGCCAGGAGACCGAATAACTATACCCTCAGTCACGTCAAGTAAAACCTACCCTTCACATCGCATGTACCATAGTCAACTGTAGTCTCATGAGTTTTTTCCACTTAGACTTTGGCATGGGGTCACCTGTTCCCGACCCGGTTGTTTTGTGACACATATATCCCTCCCTCTCCCCATCTCTCTCTCACTCTCTCTCTCTCTCTACCTCTCTCTCTCCCCATCTTTCCAGCACCTATTTCTGCTGGGAGCTCTCACGCTTTCCTTCTCTCCATTTTCCTTAGGGAGGATGGTGTGTTGTAATCTCACTCTCATCCCACTCCCCGCTCTCCCCCTCCTCTTGCTGCCCAATTGGTATGGTCCGCGCTCCTTTGGGAGTGTAGGTTAGAACGTTGCGAGAAGGGTTTATGCCGCCAAGCTGGGAGCACCTGTTGAACAAGACTGAATAAAAGTACCTTCAAGTAAACTTCATTTGAGTAGTGTTTCATTACTACAGCAGGTTACCAGCAGACAAAAACTGTCACTGGTGCATTTCTTAGACGACCTGTTGGTGAAAAGAAAAGTTCACGTGAAGGCCCATTCAAGCGCTCGGAGGCCATCTGAATCTTGCATGCAGGGTGGTGAGGGCAGGGAGGACAGTTTGCCCGAGGCTTAGTTTTCAGAATTTTCTTTACTTCCGGTGGCTTTTGGCATTGGTGAGTGATCAGTTCAGGACCATGCAGGGTCTGTTTGACCCCTTGCATGCGGGGCATGATTGCACAGTGCGAACAAGCATCCGGCACTGTGCAATCATTGAAAACGGCATCTTGCACAGTGCGAGCTGTAGTTTTCTGTCGCTCGAGTAGATTTTTACTCGAGCGGCAGCTTTCTCAACGCGAACAGGTAGTTTCTCATCGCGAGCGGTCGCGAGCATGCACGACCACTCGCAATGAGAAACCTGACCTCCCCGCGTTGAGAGTCTCGCCGGGATGTTATTTTGCTTGCTCGCGGTCGCGAACATGACGTTGAGGACCAAAAAATGACCGCTGCACTACGCTACGCTGCGCTACGCATGTTCGCACGGTGCTACGTGCAACTCGCGTAGTGCGAAGTTGCGCAAACTTCGCATACTACGCAAGCGTAGCGTAGTGCTTCGCCCAGGGTTAGATTGCACCAGATGCAGAGTGGGTGAAGGCTCCAACGCCAGCAGAATGATGCAGGGCAGGAGGAGCAGATTGTTGCAATGCTCCAGGTGTCTTTGGCGGCGTCAAAAAAAGGAGCGCATTTTCAGATTTGGGCAGGAGCAAAGAGGCGGCCATTGGAGGACCCTCACAGTGGGAGTCGGAGAGAGGAGTGGTCACTTTAAATATGTGAATGATTGAAAGTGGTCGGTCCTGGTGACAAGCGCTGATCAGCAAGTGGGGATTGCTCTATGCTAATATGGGGTTACCAGTCGTCAGCTGAGAAAATGGGGAGCAGGCCAGTGGAAGGGTGGGCAAAATGGGGGCCAGAGGGTGAGGACGCAATCTGATTGGCTCTGTTGAGGGGAGTTTTGACAGCATGATGTTTTTTTCGCAATAGCATGATGTTTTTTGGGGGGCGGTTTGAAACAGAAGGATGTGATGGTGAGGAGCGAAACAGAAGGATGTGATAGTGAGGAGCGAAACAGAAGGATGTGATAGTGAGGAGCGAAACCGTTAAAATGCAGGCCTGCAAGTTTACAAGCAATTGGAGGCGTCAATGACCGTACATTGGTGGTGGTGAGTACGTATCCCATAACACAGGTCCAGTCTATAGTGGTAGTGGTGGTGAGGACGTATCCCATAACACAGGTCCAGTCTATAGTGGTAGTGGTGGTGAGGACGTATCTCATAACACAGGTCCAGTCTACTGAGGTGGTGAGTACATATCCAATAACACAGGTCCAGTCTACTGTGGTGGGGTGAGGACGTATCTCATAACACAGGTCCAGTGTCATGTGGTGGTGGTGAGGACGTATCCCATACACAGGTCCTGTCTACTGTGGTGGTGGTGAGGACGTATCTCATAACACAGGTCCTGTCTACTGTGGTGGTGGTGAGGACGTATCTCATAACACAGGTCCAGTCTACTGTGGTGGTTGTGAGGACGTATCTCATAACACAGGTCCTGCCTACTGTGGTGGTGGTGAGGACGTATCTCATAACACAGGTCCAGTCTACTGTGGTGGTTGTGAGGACGTATCTCATAACACAGGTCCTGTCTACTGTGGTGGTGGTGAGGACGTATCCCATACACAGGTCCAGTCTACTGTGGTGGTTGTGAGGACGTATCTCATAACACAGGTCCTGTCTACTGTGGTGGTGGTGAGGACGTATCTCATAACACAGGTCCAGTCTACTGTGGTGGTGGTGAGGACGTATCTCATAAGACAGGTCCAGTGTGGTGGTGGTGAGGACGTATTCCATACACAGGTCCAGTCTACTGTGGTGGTGGTGAGGACGTATCTCATAACACAGGTCCAGTCTACTGTGGTGGTGGTGAGGACGTATCCCACACAGCACAGGTCCAGTGTAATGTGGTGGTGGTGGTGGCGATGAGGACATATCCCATAACACAGATCAAGTCTTCTGTGGTGATGAGGATATATCCCATACAGCACAGGTCCAGTCTACTGTAGTGGTGGTGGTGACGATGAGGATATATCCCATAACACAGGTCCAGTCTACTGTGGTGGTGAGGACGTATCCCATAGCACAGGTCCAGTCTACTAGTGGTGGTGGTGGAGATGAGGACGTATCCCATAGCACAGGTCCTGTCTACTGTGGTGGTGGTGGTGAGGACGTATCCCATACACAGGTCCAGTCTACTGTGGTGGTGGTGAGGACGTATCTCATAACACAGGTCCAGTCTACTGTGGTGGTGGTGGTGAGGATGTATCTCATAACACAGGTCCAGTCTACTGTGGTGGTGGTGAGGACGTATCCCACACAGCACAGGTCCAGTGTAATGTGGTGGTGGTGGTGGCGATGAGGACATATCCCATAACACAGATCAAGTCTTCTGTGGTGATGAGGATATATCCCATACAGCACAGGTCCAGTCTACTGTGGTGGTGGTGGAGATGAGGACGTATCCCATAGCACAGGTCCAGTCTACTGTGGTGGTGAGGACGTATCCCATAGCACAGGTCCAGTCTACTAGTGGTGGTGGTGGAGATGAGGACGTATCCCATAGCACAGGTCCTGTCTACTGTGGTGGTGGTGAGGACGTATCCCATAGCACAGGTCCAGTGTCCTGGTGGCGTTGCGTTGATTGTGGTTGTATGGGAAGGGAGTAGGTATTTCTTCACAGTGATGTTTTTAAATGCTCTATCTGTCAGTTGCCGCTGGTCCTTTGTAAGACGTTGAGGTTTTTAGGGTTACAGGCAGGGGGTTTTCCATGCCTTCATTCAGAATGAGGCTAGAGACATAGGCTGGTGCCAGGGGAGGGTCAGTGGAGAAGACGAGAGCCGGGGTAGATGGAGGACAGATTCTTATAAGTGGTATATGGTTCCAATTGGTTTGCTTTGGTAAGTTGATGCCATTACGTTATTTTTCCTGTTTTTTTGCAGGTTATTCGAGAAGCCTGGAGTGGGGATACGTTTCACTATAGATTTGTCGATACTAACTTGTAAAAGGGGCATCAGGGCGGGCCGAAAAGTACCAGTTTGGAAAGCAACTGAGTTTCAACGCCACCAGAATTCAAGGGCAGTGATGGGGAGAACGGGGGATCCGTTGGAGGAGTTGGTGCCCACATTGGAGCGTTCTGTCTGCTTTGGGGGTTTCTGATGTACTCTTGATTCACCTTGGGGAGAATGGTCTGGTGCAACCGGAAGGGGGAGCGCTGCAGACGAACATCAGACAGGACTTAGGAGAAATAAAATGGTGTGGACAGAGTGAACTCAACAGAGGGAATGAGTGCTGCAGGGTCTGAACTGGGGTGGTGGAGTGAGCTAAAGAATGATGATGGATTAAACCCAGACCTGTGACTGGGGGTGAGTGTGTGAAACGTTTCAGTGCTCCATCCATCATCTCCTTGAGTTTGCTTTGTTCGCCCTAAGTTGGCAGGGTATGCCCAGACGTGGGACCCTTGCTCACTTTGCCACTGGAGTCAAGCTAGCCTGGCTGATGAGGGGTGATACCCCAAACCAGTCCCAGGATGCTTGTTTCCGGTCCAGGGAAGACATGGCTTGGCAGTTCAGGCTGGACTGTTCCCATGAGGCACAGGGTCAGACTGATTTGCATATGGCCATGTCTGAACTGGGGTGGCGGAGTGAGCTAAAGAACGGTGATGGATTAAACTCAGATCAGTTGAATGGGGGTGAGTATTTGTATTGTCAACGCTCCGCCCATCATCCCCTTTGGTATCGCGCGGACTCCAGCAGCCATGATAAGGCGAGGAGGAAGGTCCCTAGAGGGATGCTCAGCTTCAGTGGACAGACAGGACCACGGCGGATGTTGCCTCTGGAAATGAAACCGGAGGGGAGGCATTTGTTTTGCGAGGATGGCGTGAACCTGTCGGACACTGGGATGAAGTTAACCTTGTTGCAAGTGTGAGAGGTACGGGGACAGTTTTTGGGCACTGTGTGTGGGGAGTGAAGGCACATGGGGGTCCATGGGTGGGGGCAGAAAATTCCTCAGGAGAGGGCTCTTTTGGGTGGCAGGCTGCGGTATAGAGGTTGGTGATGCTACGGACATGCAGACCAGCTGGCGGGGGAGGGGTAGAGGGTTGGGAGTCCACAATTCAGGGACCCATTGTGGAACAAGGCCATGGGATGGTAATAAGTTGAGGTAAAGTCGTGGTTGTGCACTTTTGGGGAATGTTGATGGGTTATTAGTCAGGGGTGGGGGCAGGGCTTTTAGTGGGCCGGGTCTGAACACAGGCAGTTTTTTAAAGGGGCCTCAAAACTGGTCTCTATCGGGCTCTGTTTTGTGCCCTGGCACAGGCGGACTGCTGTGAGAGCAGGCACATCGATATGCGCTGCTCACACTGCTCACTTCTCACTAGTGGAGAAGTCACGGCATGACGTCATGCCAGGTAAGCGTTGTAGGGGAAGGGGAGTCCTTTAAAGAGTCATTTTCTCTCTGGATTTCCCTTCTCTTTTTGAATCTCAGGAGCAGCAACATTGTTGTGGTGTCACCAGGGCTTTAAGTGGAAGCTTTTCAATATTATATACAATCCATAGTTGCTGCTTATTTATCTTATGCAACTAACAACCATTGACAACGTCAATAGTCCTGACTTGTATTTATGATGTTACTTGTTGTGTCATATGTCTGGATGCAATGACAGAAACAGCAAAATACAAGTCGGGCGGCACACTATGCTAAGCATAGATTTTTAGCTTACGTGTTTTAAGCCACACCCTTAATTACATTGACCACGCCCCTTTGAGGGACCCCACCTAGTTTTTCATCCCACTGAAAGCCCTGGGTGGGGGTTCACACTCAGTAGGGGGTGGCTCATTTATATATAGTGAGGCCTTAAGCTAGTCTGTAAGGTGAAGCACCTGGAGTGTGTTGTGCACCTGTTTCAATAAAGCAGCCCTTTCACACACTCTCCTTTCTGTGTTGAGTACGTCATGGACTGCGCCCCCTCGCCCTCTCTCGCCCTCTCGCCCTCTCGCCTTCTCTCTCCCTCTCGCCCTCTCTCGCCCTCTTGCCCTCTCTCGCCCTCTCTCTAGTCCCTCTCACCCTTTCTCTCCCTCTCACCCTCTCTCTTACTCCCGCCCTCCCGCCCTCTCCCGCCCTCTCTCGCCCTCCCGCCCAGGCTCTCTCGCCCTCCCGCCCTCTCTTGCCCTCTCGCCCTCTCACCCTCTCTCGCCCTCTCGCCCTCTCACCCTCTCTTGCCCTCTCTCTCCCTCTCGCCCTCTCTCGCCCTCTCTCTCCCTCTCGCCCTCTCTCGCCCTCTCGTCCTCTCTCGCCCTCTCTTGCCCTCTCGCCCTCTCACCCTCTCTCGCCCTCTCTCGCCCTCTCGCCCTCTCACCCTCTCTCGCCCTCTCTCACCCTCTCTCGCCCTCTCTCACCCTCTCTCACCCTCTCTCGCCCTCTCGCCCTCTCTCGCCCTCTCTCACCCTCTCTCACCCTCTCTCGCCCTCTCGCCCTCTCACCCTCTCTCGCCCTCTCTCACCCTCTCTCGCCCTCTCTCACCCTCTCTCACCCTCTCTCACCCTCTCTCGCCCTCTCTCACCCTCTCTCGCCCTCTCTCACCCTCTCTCACCCTCTCTCGCCCTCTCGCCCTCTCACCCTCTCTCGCCCTCTCTCACCCTCTCTCACCCTCTCTCGCCCTCTCTCGCCCTCTCACCCTCTCTCGCCCTCTCTCACCCTCTCTCGCCCTCTCTCACCCTCTCTCACCCTCTCTCACCCTCTCTCGCCCTCTCGCCCTCTCACCCTCTCTCGCCCTCTCTCACCCTCTCTCGCCCTCTCTCACCCTCTCTCACCCTCTCTCGCCCTCTCTCGCCCTCTCACCCTCTCTCGCCCTCTCTCACCCTCTCTCGCCCTCTCTCACCCTCTCTCACCCTCTCTCACCCTCTCTCGCCCTCTCGCCCTCTCACCCTCTCTCGCCCTCTCTCACCCTCTCTCGCCCTCTCTCACCCTCTCTCACCCTCTCTCGCCCTCTCGCCCTCTCTCGCCCTCTCTCACCCTCTCTCACCCTCTCTCGCCCTCTCTCACCCTCTCTCACCCTCTCTCGCCCTCTCGCCCTCTCACCCTCTCTCGCCCTCTCTCGCCCTCTCTCACCCTCTCTCACCCTCTCTCGCCCTCTCTCACCCTCTCTCGCCCTCTCTCACCCTCTCTCACCCTCTCTCACCCTCTCTCGCCCTCTCGCCCTCTCACCCTCTCTCGCCCTCTCTCACCCTCTCTCGCCCTCTCTCACCCTCTCTCACCCTCTCTCGCCCTCTCGCCCTCTCTCGCCCTCTCTCACCCTCTCTCACCCTCTCTCGCCCTCTCTCACCCTCTCTCACCCTCTCTCGCCCTCTCGCCCTCTCACCCTCTCTCGCCCTCTCTCGCCCTCTCGCCCTCTCTCGCCCTCTCTCACCCTCTCTCACCCTCTCTCGCCCTCTCGCCCTCTCTCGCCCTCTCTCACCCTCTCTCACCCTCTCTCGCCCTCTCGCCCTCTCTCACCCTCTCTCACCCTCTCTCGCCCTCTCGCCCTCTCTCGCCCTCTCGCCCTCTCTCGCCCTCTCGCCCTCTCTCGCCCTCTCTCACCCTCTCTCACCCTCTCTCGCCCTCTCTCACCCTCTCTCACCCTCTCTCGCCCTCTCTCGCCCTCTCACCCTCTCTCACCCTCTCTCGCCCTCTCTCACCCTCTCTCGCCCTCTCTCACCCTCTCTCACCCTCTCTCACCCTCTCTCGCCCTCTCTCGCCCTCTCTCACCCTCTCTCACCCTCTCTCGCCCTCTCGCCCTCTCTCGCCCTCTCTCACCCTCTCTCACCCTCTCTCGCCCTCTCGCCCTCTCACCCTCTCTCGCCCTCTCTCACCCTCTCTCACCCTCTCTCGCCCTCTCGCCCTCTCTCGCCCTCTCGCCCTCTCTCGCCCTCTCTCACCCTCTCTCACCCTCTCTCACCCTCTCTCACCCTCTCTCGCCCTCTCGCCCTCTCTCGCCCTCTCTCTCCCTCTCGCCCTCTCTCGCCCTCTCTCTCCCTCTCGCCCTCTCTCGCCCTCTCTCTCCCTCTCGCCCTCTCTCGCCCTCTCTCTCCCTCTCGCCCTCTCTCTCCCTCTCGCCCTCTCTCGCCCTCTCTCTCCCTCTCGCCCTCTCTCGCCCTCTCTCTCCCTCTCGCCCTCTCGCCCTCTCTCGCCCTCTCTCTCCCTCTCGCCCTCTCTCGCCCTCTCTCTCCCTCTCGCCCTCTCTCGCCCTCTCTCTCCCTCTCGCCCTCTCTCGCCCTCTCTCTCCCTCTCGCCCTCTCTCGCCCTCTCTCTCCCTCTCGCCCTCTCTCGCCCTCTCTCTCCCTCTCGCCCTCTCTCGCCCTCTCTCTCCCTCTCGCCCTCTCTCTCCCTCTCGCCCTCTCTCGCCCTCTCTCTCCCTCTCGCCCTCTCTCGCCCTCTCTCTCCCTCTCGCCCTCTCGCCCTCTCTCGCCCTCTCTCTCCCTCTCGCCTGATTTGCTTTCATTTGCTTCTTCCACGAAATACTGCTCTCTGTCTCTGACTTTGGAATCTGTTTTTCTGACAACACTTTATGAATCTCATTACTGAATTTGCCACATCTATAACATTTATGACATGGCACGTCTGCCAGGTGTTGCCAAAGAAAACACAGCTCGCCCATGAAAGATAGGGATTAGTTGTGTTCGGAGCACACCTCCTGGTGACGCAGGTGGATTTTGCTGTTTGCCCCCATGCTGGTGGTGGTAGGCACGTGGCTGTCCTGACTGGGGTCTTCCTGTAGGCTGATCACATTTCTGTCTTTTGCCCAAGGACTCGTTTGGGTGGAGAAGTGGCCCAGGGGCTCAAGCTACCATCCTGGGAACCTCGCGAGCCTGGTTTGAATCCCGGCTTCAGTTCTCACAGTGGTGTGATTCTGGGCAAATCACTTAATCTAGCTGTGTCTAAAATATGTGAAATTTGTGTAATCCCCACATGATAAAATTGATCTTGTAGAGAGTGTACCAGGCCCTTATATAATATAAGACACACAATTGATGGACGGAACGCAGAACAAATCAAAACATTCACCCCCAGTAAAGAGATCTGGGTTAAATCCATCATTCTTTTGCTCACCATGCCACCCCAGTTTAGACCTGGCCATATGCAAATCAGTCTTGAATCTGTGTCTCATGGGAACAGTCCAGCCTGAACTGCCAAGCCAGGTCCTCCCTGGACTGGAATTAAGCATCCTAGGACCGGTTTCAGGGTTTCACCCCTGTTCAGCCAGGATAGATTGATTCCTGTGGCACAGATAACCCAGGACTCACGTCTGGGCATACCTGGCACACTTTGGGCGAGAAAGCAAAAGACACACAATTGATGGATGGAATGCTGAACAAGTCAAAACATTCACCCCCAGTCAAGAGATCTGAGTTAAATCCATCATTCTTTTGCTCACCATGCCACCGCAGTTTAGACCTGGCCATATGCAAATCAGTCTTGACCCTGTGCCTCATGGGAACAGTCCAGTCCGAAATGCCAAGCCAGGTCCTCACTGGACCGGAAACAAGCATCCTAGGACCGGTTTCAGGGTTTCACCCCTGTTCAGCCCAGCTTGCTTGAATCCTGTGGCACAGTGAGCCCGGGACCCACGTCTGGGCATACCTGGGGCACTGAGGGCGAGAAAGCAAAAGACACACAATTGATGGACGGAATGCAGAACAAATCAAAACATTCACCCCCTTTGGTTTTGCTTATATAATATAAAGCGCTATTTTGCTTCAAAGCTAGGTTTGCGCTACCAATCCATTCATCCGTACATACACGGCTTCCTGGACAGAGCCCCTCTTCGGCATCCAAGTGGGAAACTCTCTGCAGACGGCAGCAACGACTCGGAGAAAGGCCAACATGGAGCCAGATTCTGGCATCACCTCCAAAGCCACTACCTAGTGCCTTGAGGCAAGGATGCTGCCTGGTGATGGAGCTAGTGTGTGCACGCTGTCGTGACAAGCAGATGCACACAAATTACATGTATGTTCAAGCCTTTACAGACTGGTGAAGAGGAGGATAGGGGGTGAGAAAGAGCAGGCTAGACACTTCTGGTGTTTGTATGTGATCAGGACACATGTTGGGCGGACAGTGTCCACTCATCATTTTCACAGGGTGGACGCCGTCCACCCTGCAAGAATTTGGGCCCCACAGAAATATGCTGAACTCGTCCAGAGGAATTTAGACACTGGGACATATTCAACAGCGCCTGCACGTTGACTGCTTACGATCCCAACAACATGCGGGGGGTAAGGGGGGTTAAGGGGGCTTTCTTATTTCACAATCCAGCTGGACCTATAACAAAGGCCGAATTTGAGGGGCCATAAGTCCTCCTTTTGCTCACGTCTACTGGCTGGGAGTGGTCTGGAGCCTCACACCTAGATGCAAATGCAGCTGAGGGGAAAGAAAGGTTCACACCTTGTTACCACTTCACACGCACTTGAGAGAGTCGTGCTTTTCACTTTGTTCAGTCCCTGTAGAAAGTCAGAAGTGTTGGTCTTTCCCAGTATTTACACAAAATAAATTGCATTTATATAGCACTAACTACCCCTGACGAGGCCTTGAAATAATTTAATACCACATTTTTTTCTTTTATAGCGCTACTCATCACAGTGCAGGGTGTTAGAGTGCTTTACATCACACGTGCACATTACATATACAGTAAATCGTGTACATTTGTAAATCAATTTACAGGATATGAGATATAAGACAGTGGGGGGTTACAAGGTGAGGAAGTCACATATTATCCTTCATAGCTCACATTAGGAGGATTACAATGTAAATTGATACTTGTATAGCGCACTACTCACCCGCAAGGGTCTCAAGGCGCTTGTACGAATACCGCTGTGGAACCCATCCTGGCTTTCCCTCCACTCCTGGGCACCCCCAAGGTGAGGCCAGGCATCCTTAGTGTTGTGGGGGCCGTTGTGGAGATTAAGCAAGCTATTGCCCAGAGTTGCAGAGTGGGACCCATGATTGGAATAGGCACCGAGGCGAGAATTATCAGGTCTGTGGAATTTTGAGCTCAAGACCCGCCGAGGCGGGGAATTGAACTCTGGTCCCGGGCTAGACCTCTGCATCAGGGTCTGCCGCTCTAACCATTGAGCCACACTTCTCCACTCCACAATGTAACATAAGGATCTCTGTGCTCAAAGCAATAACCCACTCACCTATGTACATAAAATAAAATCGTCCATCTGCATGTTATATGATGTGCTTTGCAGGAGACACATTAACCCTCCATGCTACTTTGAGTCAAAACTAGGGCTAGACAAATGCAGATCTTTCCAGCAAGTGCATTAACCTCCAGAGTTATCTTACAATTATTATTCACTCAGATTTCCTGGAAACACCTATCTCTGCAGCAGGTGCTTTAACCCTACAAGATCATTTAAAATTCAGGCTTTGCAACCAATTAAGCAGAACAGATTCACTGTCAGTTTTATCCTTGTTCCACTTTCTTTGTGGCAGAGTGTAAAGAAAATTCATGTATAAGTTGAGGTTCAGATTTTGCGTCAGCTTTGCGTCACTTTTCTGGCACAACCCCGATGCAAAATCTATAATGGGATTTACAGTGCCACACAAATCTTGTTTGTGCAACTTTGTCAAAAAACAACAACAACAAAAACAAATGCAAGGCAGCAAATTACCCTGCCTCGGGTTACCTTACGCACGGTAGGCAGTACATGCGTGGAGCATTGGTGTTTCCGCGACCCCATCCATATATTTTGTGTACACATATTATAAACAGTCTTCTTAAAGCAGGCAACTAGCTTACTTGGACCAGCTCTTGAGATCCACTTCCCTGTCAAAGGATCGAGGTTATTCCCTATTGATGTGTGGCGGCATTAGGCCCCGCTAGTGAGTGCAAGTCTTAGAAGTTCCATGATGGCTTTGAGAAAGTCAAAGTGCCTCTGCGTTGTAGCGTGTCAGTCAAAGCAAGCCCAGTGTTGGAGGCCTGGTATTCAGTCTTACCCGCTAGTGCTGGAGTGGAGGCTCGGAGTGCCCTGGCACGCGTCTGCGGCCCGGTGGTGAGCAGAAGACTGGATGCTACGGTGGAGGTGGCAGGCGTCCACATACTCCGCTGCCTACATGGTGAGCCTCCCGCAATCCGGCAGCTGGTCTTTGGTCCTCCTTGGATTGGTGGATAGTTGAATCATTGCTCTTTCTCTGCGGGTAATGGCTTGCTTCTCCTTCACAGCTGCACGCTGCTCCAGGGCACCAGCCCTCTCACTTCATAAAGGCCCCCCTACGGGCATATAGGGCGTGTAAAGCAGCATACAAGAAAACGGACCCTTCTGGTCACAGCATTGCACAGGGTGATGGCCCTCTTCTCGATAGAGCAATGCACCAGGGCGACACCCCTCCAGTGGCGGTTCTTCCATTAGGGCAGACGAGTATAGCCCACCCTGCTGCCAGTGCAGAAAACATAAAAAATAAAAATATTTTATTAACATTCGTTTTTTCAGTGCAGCTGGCCTGGCCGAGCCAAGTGTTGGGCCAGGGCAGGTACTGTTGACTGGCAGCAGGAGAAGAGGAGTGGTGCACACTTAAAGCTTAAAGTACGCATGCCACTTTGGCCGGCTGTCTTGTGACGGCAAGCCTGACATGCGCACTTTAAACCTCTCCCACTCCAGCTGTCTTATAGACAGCTGGGTGGAGAGCAGGCCCAGGCCTCCAGTGCTTGTAGGACCACTGAGCCAGCCGGCTCCAAGCAATCCTGGTGTTTCTCTCATGCTGGTTAACAGCATGAGCGCAGCATCTGGATTGGATAGGGGAGTTGGCTCTGAGACTTCTTGCTGACTTTTTGCCAAAGACTGCAAGACCGGAGAGTTGGTAGGTAAGTACGTTTTTTAAAATGTAATATTATTTTATTAATTCTTACACAGGTTTTCTGAATTCATACATAAAATGAACATCTTTTTATCTCTCTGATTTCACATCAAAGGTCAGTGCTTTGTCTTTAATTCTTGGTGCATGAGGTTAGAGTGTTGCTGAAAGGCAGAAGCCACATGAAAGTCAAGTGTCAAATGCATCCTACTAGTGTCCTGGATTCCGATGACTATATTCCAAGAAGGAGGGAGTGAGAAGGGATACAGGGTTCGCTCACCTTCCCAAACACCAAACCACTCAAAAACAACAGGAGGGAAACCTACCGTGCTTAGCTTATCTCTCCGTACCAGCAGAAGAATATCACCCGATGGTGTTAAAAGGACTCTCACCCACTGGGTTTCCAAGTGGCATGCATCCTCATAGAGTCCTCGCCCACCCAATGTAACTGGACGGGCTCAACCTTGGTAGCCAAGGAAGCTCTTTGGTGATTGGGTGTGATCCTAGATTTAAAATAGCCTAGTCAGTCCCAAGGGTGAATTTTATTTCCAAAGGTCACCCTGATGGAGTTAAAACAGGCAGGGATGCACTAAGGATTTCAATATCCTCAAAAGCTCTGGGACAATATGTTTCAGCCATCACACCAGTGCCTCACTGGGCTAGTTGACTTTCACCAGGACCTCTCAAGGATCCCGTTAGGGAGGCCTATTAATGTATTTCATATTGTTGGCCAGAGGGAAGTTTGCAGGAGGTGGAACGATCCCCTACCCCCACAAAGGGAAGAATGGCTCAAAGCCTCATTCTCCATGGCTCGTCTAGACTACGAGGGCGCTGAAGATAAGCCGACAAACATCTGCCACCCCTTTGTGAAATGGGGCCAAAATGTAAAATTAATATAAATGGTCTAATGATTACACCAGGCTCCGTTACAAAAAAGAGACCTAGTCGGATGACCCAAGCGAGTGCGGTAAGCCATGGGGGCCACAGATCACAAAGGCGGCTTCATAAGACCCGCAGAGGCTTGTTAGGTGAGATGAGGACCAAAAAAAAAAAAAAAGGATCCCGTTAGTATCCTATTTGTGTGCATTCAAGTGTGAAACTTCCATTCACCATTCTCAGACACACCATACATACCAACCCATTCCTTTAGTAGCATTCTAATTACAGCTCCATGAGGGTACGGAGGCAGGTGGACCCTGTAGTCAAACTTTCATCAAAGGTCTCATAAAAAAAAAATCTTTATTGCCATTTTGAAGAGAGGAGACAAGAATGCAGCAACATCAAGGAGGGGGAGGGGAAGACGGGGGAGAACGGCCTGAGAGCAAGTTTAAGTACAAGGAGAGTCAACACATTGACCCATCAGTAGAGGAACGCATGTACAACGGTTTCAGCATAAGGTTACCCAAAACTAATGCAGTGCATGTTCTAATCATTGACCAATTGGCCGAGTAACATGGGTTGTCCAAGCTCCCACCACTGAGACCTCAAGGAGCAGGTGAGCGGGCGAAAGCCTGGTGTCGGAGATGCTTGTGTTCAAGGCTTGGGGCGGGGAGAGTCATCGCCTATGGGGGAGGTTCCCCATGTCTAGCGGTGTGGGGGGTCTTTTTGTCTTAGGAATGCCAGAAATTTTTCCCGAATGTCTATGGGGCAGGAACGCAGTGGCATAAGCTCCAAGAAGATGGGAAGTTGCTCCTGGCAGTAGGTCGAGTCCTGCAGCCATGCCTCTATTGTGGGGGCGTGCCACTTCTCCCAGTGCCATGCCACCCGGCGTTTAGCCGGGGGATGGAGCATGGCAGTGAGGTGGTGGTCCCAGGAGGGACGTCCCTGACATAACCCAGGAGGCTGACCAAGGGATCTGAGGTGGGGAGTGGCCTGTGATAGTGAGTATAGCAGATATTACCCCAGTCCAGAAGTCTGCCACCCGTAGACATTCCCAAGTGAGATACAGAAAAGAGGCCTGAGGCATAGCACAGTGTAGCCAATGCACGTCTGCCACCAAGCCCTAGCAGTGGAGCTGCAATGGGGTGCGGTATAGCCTGGGAAGGAATTTGAAGAGAAAAAGATGCTACCTGTAGTTGAGGGAGAGAGAGCCAACTTTTGAACACAGCAAAAGGACAGTTGAGCATCTGTGATGGGGGAGTAGAGTCTGTTTCTCAGGCAGTGCAGGCTGCCAGTCCCAAGATGGGTGTTGTTGTTTGCACGATGGCAATTGACCCGTTTGCATGGCAAAGGGTGGGTGAGTATGTATTTTAGGGCTTGCAGTGTGGCGAGGGGCTGGGGAAGGTGCCATGTATCATGGACACTTGCCTCTCGGCCAAGATATTTTGTCTCACTTAGGGCCTTTTCTTCGAATTCGGTTAGTTTTGCCCAAATAGCTGCCATGGTGGCGCTGCTTTTGGAGGTGAAAGATTCCAGATCCAGGAACCAAGGGTCCAGTTCCAGCAAAGTTAGTTGCCCACTTATCGCCTGGAGGATGCCTGATTGTTTCACAATGGAAGTACCCCAGATTACTACTTTGAAGGCCTCCCAGAGGGACGATGGAGAGTTCACTGAACCTACGTTATTACTGTAGTAGTCAATGATCGCACTTTATCATGGAACACCACGTCCCAAAGTGCCCCAGGGGACAGATGGCAGGCGAAGGCCCGAAGGGCTGCCTTTGGCAGAGCAAGATCTAACAGGACAGGGACATAGTCAGAGAGTGTACACGGCAGGTGTGCCTGCACGGTATCCCGGGTGAGGGCATTGCAGGAAAGCAGCCTGTAATCTAAACGTAACAACGCATTATGGGAGGAGGTGCCTCCAATGCTAGTCGCATGTGTGAGCCGCCAACGTCTTTTAGGTAATTTTCGTGCAGTAGTGTGTGGAGTTGTGCCACTGCATTGGGACTGAGGTGCCTAGGAGCAAACGAGCGGTCCATCGCACCCTCAAGTACCACATTGAAAGCTCCTCCCCAGATGGTGGAACCCGGGCCCAGGCTAGCAATCAACCTTCAGGCCTCACAGAAGAATCCAGGGCTGTCTATATTGGGGCCATACTGGGGCCATAAAGAATAACGGGGTGTCTGTGCAGTGTGCCAGCCAGGAGGACATATTTCCCCTAATTATTGCAGAGGGCACGTTGAAGCTGCCATAGCAGGCCTTTGCGTAGGAGTATTGCAACTACTCTGGCATATTTAGAGTAGATGCATGAGTTACGTGGAGTTCCTGGAGGTGGCAAATGTCTATATGATGCTTGTTAAGGTAAGCATCTACCAGTCTAGCCTTCCTGTGGTAGTTGAGCCCATGTATGTTCCAGGTAAGGCAGCTAGTAGCTGTCATCGCCTTGTGTAGTGGGAACAGTGGGGCAGAGCTAAGGAGGGCCAGTAGCGGTCCTCAACTGGAGAAGGCAGGGGTATGATGCGCAGCTCTACAGGGAACATATCGGTGGGAGTTAGGGACAGCCAAAAGAAACTCTCAAATGAAACCTACCCACCCACCACCCACAGCAAACCTCAAACATGATTGAAAGCATCAACCCCTCCCCCAACCCAGCACCCATACCAAAAACATTAAAATAGCAAAGTAATCATCCCGCAGGGTGGTAGCGACCCAGGCGAATATTCCAGTCAAGGTCTGACTGGGTGGCCGATGAGGTGGCGAAGCACCCAACATATAAGCAGGAGGCTCCCGATGCAGTCTGTAGAAATGAGTGACCACGGCCGCCATGTGCAAGCGTGAGTCATCTGGCATCACAGGTGGGCCAACAGGGAATGCAAAGTCAGCGCTTGCATGGCGGGGGAGGTATAGCGCTGCTGTTGATGTCATGGTGCCACCCCGGCTGCGAGGGGAGCAGTCATAATCGCTGAGGTGGTTCTCATCCTGGTCCCGTGGGGACACCCGAGGCTACGCCTTTCAGACGGTGATGTGTTTTGCGAATTTGAGTGCAGCCTTGGCATCCATGTGGTAGTGAGGTTTTTCATTGTGAGGGATGCGTAGTTTGGCGGGATAGAGAAAGGCATATTGAATTTCTCCTTTCTGGGGGAGTCTCTTGACAGGCAGGAACTCCTGGCGTGTAGTCTGTACCGCAAGCATAAAGTTGGGGTAGAAGGAAACTGTGTTGCCCTGGTATTGGAGAGAGTGGCGCTTGCGGGTCAGGCAGAGGACAATGTCCCATTCTCTGTAGTTGAGGAGTCTGGCAACTATGGAACGGGACTGGGATTTAGGGGGGCAATATTGTAGGAAAGTAAGATCTTTCTGGCATAGATACCCCCAATTTTTGCCTCGTGTTAGAGTGTTTTGACTAGTTTACGGGGATCCTGCAAACGAGGACCCCACTGATTGTGCTCTCTCCTCTAAATTACTGGTAAGTACTTTGTACACACCACAATTGGCATACTGGGGTATCATTATAAGTACCTAGTATATGGTACTGAGGTACCCAAGGCATTGGTACATCAGGGGGTCTCCTATGGGCTGCAGCATGCATTGTGCCACCCATAGGAGCCAATGCATACTGTGACTACAGGTTGGCCATTGCTGTCTGCTTGACTGGGTGCATGTACCCTTCACTTCAGATATAAGGCTTCCCTTACATCCTGGTCACTGAACTTAAAACCTATGTTATCCCTAAGTAATGCCCTTCAGTCCAAGGGTAGGGTGCGTGGTGCTACGGGTGTGGTACCCCTGCACGAGCAGAGGTACCCATATAAACCCTAAACTACATTCTCTGGGCTTTGTAAATGCAGGACAACCATTGTAAGGTATGTAGTGGACACTGGCAAGTCAAGATGTCTAACTACATCATGGCTGCCCCAAACCTGGTCATAACTTGCTATCAAACATGTTGTAATCATGCAACTACACCGATTCCGGTGTTAGTTGCATTATACTATGCACTGGGGGGCTCCTGAGAGGACCCCCAAAACCTACCTGTGCAGCCTTACAGGGTCTGTCTGCCAGACTGTGTTGCTTCTGACCCAAGACAGTGTTTTCCCCCCTGCTGATGAGTTTCCCTTGGGCAGGGGAAGCTGAACAAAGTACTTCCTGTGAAGGAGGGGTGTGAACACCGCTCATTTAGAATTTGGTAGGGTGGGGGCACTTCTGAGCACCACCAGACTGCATTGAAGGGTACATTTGGTGCCCTCCATGAATAAACCAGTTTTGCCCTGTTCAGGACCCCTTGGTTCCCGCTCTGGTGTGAAACTACACAAAGGGCAGGAGAGCTCCTCCCCAGGGAGGTGCCCAGAGCTCCCCCAAGTGGCCACTCTATTCTGTCAGGTTGAAGCTTGGCCCCTGTGAGCATCTGACTGGCTAGGCCAGCTGAGTAGCATCCCTGACACCCCCTGATAGGTGGGTCACCGTAGAAGAGGTTCTTACCCTTTTATGGGTTACGTAAGGGCTCCCCGGAGAGTAGGTCCTTAGATTCGCCCTGACAACAACTTCAAGATCCAACTGCCTGTCATCTGAAGACTGTCCAAAAAAGACTCCTCTGCTGGTGGACACTGGAACTCTGCTGTTCTGCAAGCCAGGACCTTTGGCAAGACTGCTCCCGGTGGAAGAATGCTGCTGCATATTCTTCCCTGTGCTGCTCCAAAGATCTGCAACTCTGTGATCATGCATCCTCTAAGTCACCAAGGACTGAGCCTGCATCCTAGAATGAAGGAATCACCATTGAAGTGGAGTCACTTCCCTGCAGGCACCTCAACGTCGATGACCGGTGTTAGAATCGGGGGTCTCCGGTTGGCAAGGGTAAGCACCAGTGACAAGCAGGGACCCTCTCCTCTACGTAGGG
Source organism: Lissotriton helveticus (assembly GCF_964261635.1). Classification (NCBI taxonomy): domain Eukaryota; kingdom Metazoa; phylum Chordata; class Amphibia; order Caudata; family Salamandridae; genus Lissotriton; species Lissotriton helveticus. The sequence goes on along the minus strand of NC_136071.1, from coordinate 1,193,403,448 downwards.
CAAGGGAATTACCCCTTCAGAATAACCCCTGCTCACCCTATGGGTTGCGTGGCGCGAGCAGCCAAGGCTAATCTTCAGGGCGCTAAGTCAGTTAAGCATTTATGACCACATACAGTAAATACAATGTCCCACCACAAACTGACACCAGTCGTAAAGTTGTATCAAAAATACGTATCTTTATATAAAAATATTCAGTTGCAGGATTATCACAAGACCAATATAACGTTTAGCGAGTGAGGCCACCAGATTTAAATAGGCAATTGTTCTTCAAGTGTTCTTGGTCATCAAGGTACGATGACAGGGAAAACAAATGTTGCGGACCCTGGATACGATGCGAACTCGGGATAGAGTTCCGGTGTACCTTGTGTTGAGTGTCTGAGGCATTTCAGGCGCGGCTTTGATGAGGGTGGACCCGGGACGAGGCCAGCGGTTCTCCGGGGATGTGTCGGGCTCGGAGTCCCCTCGAGGTGCGAGGCGGGTGAGCGGGACGGTGGAGGATTGCGGCGATCTGGGGTGGGAGCAGCTCACTAGGTGAGGCGCCGTTCAGGCCTGCGGGGCGTACTACTTCTTAGCACGCTGGGTCGTACCTGTGGATCGGTGTGGGGCGTCGTGCTCTCGGGCAGACGGGTGCAGCACCGGACCTCCGGTACCACTGTACGGAAGGCCTTTCTTGAGGTGCGGCACGAGCCTTGGTATGCAGGAGGGCAAAGTGAGACAGTCAGGTACGTGTCGACGTACGAACCGTAAGAGGCTATCAGATGCGCTCCGTGCAGATTCCGGCGGGAGAAGATGAGAGGCGCACTACGCGCTCCGTAGCAGGCGAGGTGACAGAAGAGCGGGCAGCCTGGCACTGAAGCGGAGAGCGACTCAAGCTTGAGCGGGGCTCTCTACGGCGGGGCGACCAGGCTCCGAGCTGTCACGACCTTAGGAGGGGCGAAGGCACCCGAGTCACGACTCCGGCGAGGGAATAAGATCTTGAGGCCCAACAGCAGACGGGCACAGGCAGAATAGAACCCAATGGTCCTGGGGTTCAGTTCAGGGGGCAAGCTCGAGATCAAGCCCTTGGAGATAGTTTCGAGCACAATAAAGCAAAGTCATCTCTGGTCTTTTCCTCTCCTTCCTCAGCAAGGCACCACCGCGGGTCCTTCTAGTTGGGCAGAGGTTCGTTGTGGAAAACTGGATCTGATTTGCTAGGAGCAGGGCTCAGTTTCTTTTGTCTTTGCAGGCCAGGGGGCCTGAGCCTGGTTCAACCCAGTTTTGGAGCACTCTGTTGACAGGAAGCTGCCGTCTCGTTTCAGGGTGCAGGGCAGGGACATCAGACGCTCTGCAGGAGGTTGAGCCAGCATTGTGGTGGTGGAGCACAACCCTATTCAGAGTCGAGGACTACTCCGCCCACCCATCCTGGTGTAAGCACCCTGTTCACCACCTGGTAACGCAGACTGTCCCCGGGAATTCCCCAGCCCTGTCACTCACACAAACCCAGACAGCAGATACACATCCTGGCAGAGGCGGGCTCAAATAGTTAGGCAAGCAAAGGCTAACTTTCTAACAGTAGCATTTGCAAACACAGGATATTAAAATAAACCTTGCTAAAGGACGTATTTTATTATTCTGAGTTCAGGCATACGAAACTTGACGTGCCACCGTGTTCCCTGAGCCTGCCGGGACTATAGCGTGTAATAATTCCGGCAGCTCACCTTGGCCTAAGAGAACAGGCAGCCCTTCAATAGTGAAGAACGAAAAAGGCGGTAATTCACTACTAGGACATGCCACACACATCAGGGCTTGTCCTACCTTACGCTTACAATGCACCCTGCCCTTGGGCCTACCATAGGGGTGACTGATATGAGGGTGAGGGAAGGTTTAGGGACTGGCAAGTGTGGACACTTGCGCAGTCAGCATGACAGTACCAGACTGTACGCATTGTTGGCAATGGCGGACCTGAGACATATCTTACGAGGCCGCTTCTGTGGGTGGCACAACCAGCGCTGCAGGCCCACCAGCAGCATTTGAATCTACAAGCCCCGGCACCCCTCGTGCACGTTACTGGGGACTGACAGTAAACCAAATAAGCCAATCGTGGAAATCAATTACGGATACACTTTATATTGGGAGCGCTTGCACTGCGGCACGGGTTGGCTGTGGCGCAGTGCCCTGAGCATCGAACACCAGCAAAACATCTGAGGCACATCAGCAAAAAGTGGAAGGGAGACTCACGCCAAGGTGCCAGGTCTAACAAACGGTTTGCTGATTCCGTTGTCCGACGGACATTGCCCGGCTCTACAAGACAGGTGGTGGTTTTTTGGTTCTCAAGAGGCCTGACCAGTCTTCCCTGCAAGTTGGAAGTTAGCAAAGCTTGTTGGATCCTTCCACAGAAGATCTTCATGCTTCAAGAAGCCCCAGCCTCCAGGACTGAACAGCCCCACGCACATTGTCCAGCCTACATCCTCTGCATCGTGGGTTTTCGTCTCCTGAGTGCCTCTGGCAGCTTCCTTGTGACCTCCTGTGCCTGCTGCCAGAGGGTCCTCGAGGGGTCTCCATTGATTCCTGCTGGCTCTCCTGCGTGCTGCTGAGGCTTCCCTGCGGCTCCCTGTGCCTGCTGCCAGAGGGTCCTCGAGGGGTCTCCATTGATTCCTGCTGGCTCTCCTGCGTGCTGCTGAGGCTTCCCTGCGGCTCCCTGTGCCTGCTGCCAGAGGGTCCTCGAGGGGTCTCCATTGATTCCTGCTGGCTCTCCTGCGTGCTGCTGAGGCTTCCTTGCGGCTCCCTGTGCCTGCTGCCAGAGGGTCCTCGAGGGGTCTCCATTGATTCCTGCTGGCTCTCCTGCGTGCTGAGGGCTGGCCCTGACTTATCCCTGCTGGGTTAGTCCAACAGACCTTGCTGGTCTGCAACCAAGCCTCTTCTCCCATGAACCATTGTGTGCTTTTGCCAAGGCTGTTGGTGCTCCTGCTGGGCACTGACCTTCTTGCACTTGTTGACCAGCGTGGGACAGCTTGTGAAAGGCTCCTGGGCTCCTAGGACATCACCTGGTCTCCACTGCTGCTGTTTCTTCTTCTACGTGCTACACCACACAGGCTGGTATTGTGCTCCTGTGCCTCCTGGTCACCTCTGGGTGGTTTGGACTCTCTGCTTTCAGGTTCTTCTTGTATGCATTCTTTGTCTTGGTTCCCCGGCCTGGTCCACTAAACGCTGTAGCTGCTGAACTTCCACAACCACCCATTGGTGTCTGCAAAGGTTTCTCACACCACTTCGCCCTTATGCACCCGGGCTCCATGGTCCAGGTATCCTTATCTTCTGAGTATCTACGGGTGGAGTGACTCTCCAACCTTCCTTGAGCCAAGTGATTCTTTCAGGTTCATTTGAGAAAGGTCCTAGAACTCCAATTTTCCAACTGCAGCTTACCCTATGCTGTCCTATGGATGTCTGACCCATTGTAACCGCTATGCACCTTGGGGTCCCTGGCTACTCACCTTGGGTGATTCCATGCTTCCCCTGTGATCCTCCAACCTTGGGTACTAGTCCCGTTTTGGTACTCACCTCGCATCCCCCTATTTTAGTATATGGTTTGGCTCCCCAGTTGGGTCTTATGTGTTTTTCTATGCTACTTACCTCTTTTCTAAGTTGTCTTTGTGTGTAATTGATATCTCCGTGTAGGAGATATACCAAGTTAGTGATTAGTGTGTAGTAATAAATATAAAGTATTTTTCTACTCACCTGGTGTGGTTCTTGATTGTGGAAAAGGCTTACTGACCCACATAGTGGTACATGCAACTGTTTTTACATCTTCCTGGATAAGCCTTAGCTGCTCTCCACAGCTATCCCTTGAGAGCTTTGGTTTTCAGGGATCCAAACACAATCACTAAGGATTGCCTGGAATCAGCGTACAGTGTCTCAGCACAGGTGAACACTATATACTGAGCCAGCCTCCTACAGACGTGGTCCAAAAGATCGGTGTGCGTGCTCCACGATGAGGACCAGGGATAGAGCTTCTCCAAAGAGTGTACGGAGCATTGTCTCAACATAGTCCTCCATTTTGTCAATGGCTGAGGTCTCAAGAATCCCTGTGATGTGGAGATTATTGCATCAGGGCATGCTTCTAGATCTTCATTTTTAAGTTTAATGAGTTCGAGGACCTTATCCATGCGTAGAAGGTGCTTACCGGTGGTGGCTTGAGCATCGTCTGTGTCCAACACACGCGTTTCAAGGTGGTCCAATTGGTCCTTATGTTTGTCAAACCACTCTTTCATTTGGTCGAGGCAACTCATCAGAAGGTTGACCTTTGCGCCTATGGCTCGTAGGCTGTTTTTTACATCCATCAGGAGCTTATTGAAATTGTTGCATTGCTCGGAAACCCCACGGGTGCGCTCAGGGGTTCCATCAGGTGGTGCTTCCTGTTCAGCATGATGGATTTGTCGCTTGCCTCTGAAGGTTAGTTTCGATTGACACACATCTTGTTTCGGGGGAGAGTGGACCGCTTGTCCTGTGTCACCAGGGTCTCAACTAACGTGGCAGACCATCGTTGTAAAAAAACTCTCATACACGGACACAGGCATTGGGCGGTATATGTTGATTCTCCGCCTTTGTGTACCGTAACAGCATTATCATTGGGTCTTTTCTTTGTGCGTTATGCTGACCTCCACCTGGAGGAAGACCAACCGGATTTGCAGTAGTGGCCAGAGATCAAAAGAACGGGCGTGCTCCTACTAAAAAAGTGACTTTAAAATTCCTAAATTCAAGACTCATGTATTTTATTCTTGAGACGTGTGAACTAGGAAGTTAAAAACAGTGGCATGCGTGTTTATTGGTCTATCGCACTAGTGATCGTGGTCCTCAGGGTCAACATGTTTCAGCCTCTAGGAACCTCTAGAGGCTTTTGTCAGGACCAGTAAACAAAAAGCCTAATTGTAGCTTTTATTGTGAAAATCAAGGGTTGTCTTGTACTCACCCTTTTGACTGTTGGTCAGATCTACGGTATCTGAACCTTCAAATTTGTGGTAGAAGGTAACATTGGGGTGCGACTGAGTCGGGACAGCCTGTTGCGGCGGTCCTTCGGAAAAACTTGTTCTGACTCTAGCGGTTCCACCCACAAACTTGAAGGTTCAGATACCATAGATCTGACCAACAGTCAAAATGGCAAGTACAAGACATGCAGGGGATGCAGGGGGAGACATCGGGAAGTGTGCTATACGTGCTCCCACAGTACAGTCAAGCAGAAGGAGACTCGGGCACCAACTGTATGGGATTAGCACTGGTAAGGGCCCACCTGTGTGCTGCACAATCCTCAGGGGAATTGCCACACTGGTTGCCCCTCACTCACTGCAAGGCTGCAAAGCTTAATGTCCTGAGCAGCCCCACCAGGCCCTCGCACGTCTTTCACGTCACTGGTGTTCGATCCGGGGCCCTCATTTCTGTGTAGCTAGAAGGGGTGTGGTGTGCTTCTGGAATGCCTCTCACTGCTGCCGCTGGGATGGACAGCGAGGAATAGTATGCCAGGTGGGCAAGGGGTCACTGGCAGCTCATTGTCCTTCCAAGGCCGCACACCAGTGGGCAGAGTAGTGGGCCCCACTAGGGTCATGAGGCCCAGCATAGCTCCCGGGGGTAATGGGGCCGGGGGGAGCACGGTCAGGCACGGGTCCCGCGGAGGCCACCCGCAGTGCAGGCCCAGTGTGGGTTTTGAGGTGAGCTGATGTGGCGCTGGTCTCCCGTGCATCCAGGCGGCCCACTGATCACATGAACTGCTTCACAGCAACCCCCTGCAGGCTGCCATCATGGTTTGGGCCATGGCGGAGCCTGCTGGTCAAGGATGTCTGTTGGATTCTGGGATCGGACGGCAGAGCCTTCTAAAGAGCGCCCATCTTGCTGCCTGGTTAGGCTCCTCCCCCATCAAAGGTCTCTTCATGTCCATGAGGCTATTTGGTTCCTCCTTCCCCTTCATCCTAGATTCTTATTATACATGGTGAAACATTACTAACTAATAAATCACACACAAGAAAGGGATTTGCCTAGGATCACAGAATTTTGTCAAGCTGGGAATCCTGGATTGATTTCAGGTTTTCTGCTTTCACATTGTTTATTCAGCCATTTGATGGACAACTCTTTATTTCTCCCATTTCTCCTGTTTTATATCAAAGGTTAATGCTCTGTCTTTAATTCTTGGCACATGAGGTTGGAGAGTGGGTGGCCGGCAGATGCTGCAACTGAGCACTTTTCACTTCAAATAAGGACTGCCTTGCAGAATCCTGCTTGCTTCTCCATGACCCAAATATTTCAGTTTTGTGCAGAAGTATTTAAATCTGTCACACCGCAACAGAAAATGATGTCCACGCATTTGAAATGATGTGCTTTATTTGCCAGTTCCAATCACTAAATGATGAAGAGCTGTTTTGCCTAAAAGGAAGACAAGTTGCTTTTTTGTTGCTCTGTAAATTCAAGAGTGTTGGATAAGGCTATGTTAAATGTTGCCAAGTTATTACCCTGCTGAGGTATAAGTGGTCTTGTTTTCTGCCCTTCTCAATCCCACCTACTGCAGCGATGCTGCAAAGTTTGCAATGTACTCAGAACGCAATAATACAGGGTAGCTTTGTTGTTATGATGTTCGTAGGTATAAGGGATACATTTCAGGTTTAGCGTTATGCTGTATATGAAAGATGTCATGTGTGCTTACATAGGGTTGGCTCCTTCAGGATGAGGTTACAGTGAGTAGGCGAGCCCGCAGGTCAGTGTTATTGTACACAAGCAGGTCAAGTAGGCCGTCTCCGGGGCACCATGTTGGCAGTGGAACATGTCTAGGATATGCAAAGGTCTTATCAGCAAGCATAGCCTAGTGTAGATTTTGATTACTTCCCGTAGTTAGTGGTATCTCCCTGCTGTTCCTACATCTCCCCACATGGGTAGTTTTTCTATGTAAGCTAGGAATATTTCCTTCTGAATGCCAATATTTTCTTGAAAGTGCTAGCTGGGACTGGAATTGCATGTGCCTTTTTCTTGTGAGTTACCTTTGTCACCATTTCCTTTGCATCCTTCGATACGGTGCGGCTAACACATATTTTGATGTGGGACTGATACCTCTTACTGTGAAATGTATGGTCCATTGTGTGTGTGGGCATTCTAGTGTACTGATTCCAGGGTCAGCTGTCGGGTTACGCTGATAAATGTGAGGGTAGTTTAGATATAGTTATGTCAATATTAAGAACCTGAGAGCTGTCTGCTGCGAAATGTAGAGGTGACATTTTGGGGGGCAGTGTGCAATTTGTAAAAGCATACATGCAGAGCCACAAACTTTCTTAGGGTTCAATTGCTGAATGCCAAGGTCGCCATAACCTTGTTCTTTCACTACCCTACAACTGCTTATTCTTGCAGGTTCTTTTTTCATCCCCTTTTCTGCCTTTATTATTGTTTTATTATCTCTCTGTTTTCTTTCCTTTTTGTCTTTCCCTCTTGCTTTGCGTCATGGTCTGTTGGTGAAAAATGAGCCTGCATCTCCTAAAATGAGGGCAGGTGGGTACGACTGTGTAAGAATACTTCGCATCGGAGAGGGGTCTCACCTCCGGAGAGCGCAGGCAGCTAACGCAATCACATCTACATGGAAATGTGCTGCATTTGGAATATTATGCCTGGTTGAGTAGGCTGGCCATAGTTAGTTTGTTCAATCCTTGGGTAAAGGAAGCTTTACGCTGACAATAGGAAACGTTGTTTTACGTGTAATTTGCAAAAGTTTGAATCTTCTGCCTAAATCAGGAGGGTTTCCTTGTATAGTCGAAATGTGCTCAAATGTACACATGATAGACCTGATAAACATATATGTGTGGGCTTAAGGTCTGATGTCACTTCTTGTGATGCCACTTCCTGTGAAGTCATGGCTTGTGATGTCAGTTCCTATAAATATTTTGAAACAACAAGGGAACCCAAAGAAGTCGACCAGGGATCTTGGGAGTTAATTATTATGAACAACAGTGGTCCCCAGAAACGGCAATACATAGGGAATTAAATAAATATAGACTCAATTGTTTCTATATTGTATGGACGTGTCCAGCCGGACAGTGGTCAGTTTTTACTTGTTAGGAAATGTATAAGGTGATACACATAAATGTAAAAAGTGGGACACAAGCCTGTGCACAAATTAGCCGATAGAATACACAACAAGGGGAAAGCACAGGAACAACCGAGGGGGCTCAGACAAAACTGGGGTTTGTTACACACATTGAATAGACAGTGTCACAAGAACAAATCGCAAAATACACCTTTACAGCAAAAATATACAAAGTTTAAGCGCATACGGTGTTTTTACAGTGTCAACGACGTTTCGATCCAGCGAGGGGATAAGCAGATCATCATCAGGACAATTCAATAATGCCTGAGTTATTCGAGCCTCATATGCCTGGGAGAACAAGATACGGGAAGGAAAATACAAAAAGCAAGGGGTTAGGACTTGGCATTAATGAAGTCAATGAAGAGAACGCAGCACTTGACTCACTAAGAGGACATGCATAGGTTTGTGAGTTAGAAGACGGTGGAGGCCTAGTTACGATGTCCAGGATGTTTTTTGCGTTCTATACAGAAGGCCATAATCAGGATACCGGACTTATACCAATCGCTATCGCCTGGAAGCGGTCGCTAACTGCTGTTAGCGACAGCTTGGTATTTGGGCGATACAAAAATCACCACTTTATCAGCAAAATGTGCCGCTAAAGCGGTGATAACGCCCTTGCTAATATGCCCCTAGGTTTGAGTTCCAGCATCAGCATCCTGTGTTCCGGGACACATCACTTCACGCTATACAAAACTATAATAAAAAAAATCCGGCCAGATTCCAGTGAGACTAACCAAATGGTGATCCATGAAATGGACGATCTGGTAATGAGGGCCACTTTTTTGTGAGCGGCCGGGCCTAATTGTGATCCGAATCCGACCCTTATTGTAGTGTAGAGGCCGGGTGGCACTCTACAGCCCCCACCGACCCAGGGGCTGCCTGCCAGTGACTGGATCACCCTAAGTGTCATTTAGGAACTTTTGGGAACTTCAGATGAGATCAAAGCTCCATTTAAGGAAGAAGCATTCCTAATCTGAGAGCTCCGAATAATTCCAGGGAAGGCAAATGTGGGCATTAAAATAGGCCTGGGTGGTAAACTCCGTTCAGCTCGCGGAATTTGCGGAATTTGGGTAATTTCTCGTTCCGCGGCAAACACAAAATTGTCCAAAATACTGCATTCCGCAACTTTGTGAAATTTTTTGCTTGCTCGCGTTCTCAAATCCTTGTTTGTGAGATATTTCCCCCCGAGCACGCAAACAGCGATTGTGAACAGTAAAAAAGCATCGGGAACAAGCAATTTTGCGTGTTCGCGGAATTTCTGCTTGTTTGCGGAGATTTTTTACTGTTTCGTGGAGATTTTCGTAACGCGATTACGCAAATGCCACCCACCGGGGCTGCAGGTTCAGTGCGGCCTTGGCCCTTCTTAACAGAGATCACACAGGCACAGCCATCCTAGTGACGTCAAGTGGGTCATTGCTGAGGACGCCCCGGCACTGGTACTCACGTCACATGAGGGATCTGCTCCCGTGATAGCGCCTCGTTAGACTCAGCAACGCGCCTTTTGTTCTCTTATCTTTTTATACACAAAGACGTGTTAGCGTAAACCACTTTACACATTGTAAATTAGTATTTATGCACTTACAGATAGTAAGAACTCTTGCTGTCATCTCTTTTGGTGAATCTTTTTTTAATGTCTGCAGGGAAACGCAAAGAGAATACTTGTAATTGTCTGGAACACCAAATGTGGTACAAATGGAAGTGTTAGGTCACCCTACGTTTGTAAGAATTGTGTACAAGCGCTGGAAGCGCTGATTACTTTATTGTGTAACATGATTTACTTGTATACGATGATTTATGGAACGTATCCTATCCATCCCGAACTCAACACTTTTCAACAAACAGCCTGAGCGCCGCCTCCTAGCGCTGTGACTCCCTGCAAGCGCCCAGACTTCCAGCCCCCATATTCAACCCTTTTCAATCAACTGGGCACAACTCTCTTCATTTCCATCAGAAATAGTGACCAGCAGGGCAGGGCTGCACTCACTGCACGGGGCACTGCACAGATCGAGTGGGATTGAAATACACCTAGGGCCTCATTTATGAGGCCGTGCGTCACTTTTACGCCGCTGGTGCGTCACTTTTTGTGACGCACCAGTGGTGTAAATATTGCGCCTTGTTGCACCATATTTACAAAGTGATGCATCTAGGTAGATGCGTCACTTTGTACCCCCCTGCGCCACATTATACTTGCGCCAGGTATAATGTATGCAAGGGGGGCGTATTGATGCAAGAAAGGGTCATAGAAGTGACGCAGTGAAATCTATGAGATTTCACTGCGCCACTTCTAGGACACAAATGCGTCAATTTCTTACGCCTGCCTCACAGCAGGCGTAAGACTGACGCAGGCCCTTTCACATGGGGCTTGCCCCATGTGAACCAACACATTGCTGGAGTTGCGTCACTTTTGTGACACTCCAGCAATGCGTCACTTTTGCGCCATACAGATACGTCAGAAATACTGACGTATCTGTAACTCCTTGCGCAATGATGCGTCATACTGTAAATATGTCGCATCATTGGTGTTGCAAGGAGGGCACAGTGAAAAGTGACGCATCGCTGTTTTCACGCAGCGATGCGTCACTTTTCATAAATGAGGCCCCATGTTATTGTAATTGTATTTATATAGCGCTTACGACCCCTGAAGAGGCGTCAAAGCGCTTTTCAGCGAGTATCACACTACTTCGAAACCCAAAAAGGATTATGGTGGATTAGTGGAGGGAAATATGAGTTAATTTGAGTGGTGGGCATTTGAGTCTGTTAGTTGGATTACAAAGGATAATGGAGGGATAGAAGAGGGAAGCGTCTCGATGGTGATATTATGGAGATTATAGTAGTCAGATGAGGTTTGGGATGAATAAAAGGAGAGATGGAGGAGGGAAGAGTATAGAAAAGGTCATTAGGAGAAAATAGCAGTGAAATGAGGTTTGGGATGAGGCAAAGGAGGGACATGAGGGAAGAAGAATTTAGAAAGGCTTGTTTGGGAGATCAGAGTAGCAAAATGAGGTGTCGGGTGAGCCAAGGACGGATGGGGGGGAGAGTCTAGAAAGGGTTAATATGTGGTTGTGATTGTTCTGAGCTAAATAAACCAGAGTATGACAGCAAGAGAAGCAAAGACAACCTAATATTAGGAGAATATCGATTTACAGTTGTCCTATTTAGTTCACAGAGATCATTGCATTGGTTGTCGACAAACTGGATTATTGTGATGCCCCTTTGTCGGTGGCATACCTTCCTTCAAGCATGAGGGTCCAGGCTAAGCTTGTCTTAGAAACCATCTGAGCGGGGATGACGTTTTGCTATTTAGTTATAAGGCTGACAGGACAGAATCTTATGAGCAGCAAACACTGCGTGAAAAAAACCCCATAAAAGCGAAATGTCAGCTTTTCTTATTTTATCTCGTAGCCTAAAAACCAACGGCGTGAGAGACCCTCCAGTCCAGGTTTTGTTTCTTTGTTTATGGGATTTGCAATTCTGATTAAAATGAACTGAATGAGACTACAATTCCCAGAATGCAAAGCATATACCTAGGCCTGGGGAACGTGCGAGTCTTGTTGTTGCTTTTATGTTGTTCCCTGTGTTGGTTAGTCCTCTAACAGTCACTGCTAGAAAGCCCCCATTTCTCTCAAGGGATGCCAAGAGTTTGGTGGGGGTTTGCGCCAGGGATATCATTGGTTTTTTTGCAGTTTTATGTAGCGTGAAGTCATCCCGAATATACTGGAGCGCTTTACACGAGCACCAGTTACAGCACACAAGGTCACATTCATTTATTTTTTTTAGCTATCCCAAGTGTAGTAAAATACGCAGTTCCCAACTCATATCACTCCCAGAGTCCTCAAGTTTCACATCTACTTGCTTGAGTAGTTCATTCAGTATATCTTTTCTCGATTTGTATTTTAGAATTTTTACCTATTTATCCCATTTTAAAATCAGGACTACAATTCCCAGGATGCAAAGAATAAACATGGCCAATTGGAAAAGGACGGTCTGACCAGCTTCCGGTCAAACTCCACATCAAGGTCCCAATTCTTCGCCTCTTCAGGTGTAGTATGCGCTATATAAAAACACTTTTAAAAAATGCCACCCCTCTGAGCCCAGCATTGGTCCAGCCCAAAGATCTGGATCAGAGATTTATCAGGCCCACGTGTCGTACCACGTTAAGTAAAGGTCTGTAGCTAGTTAGGTCAAAGAATTGACATAAACAGTTGTAGGTCTCATCATAGTGTGCAACCACAAACTAGTCTCAGTTGAGTCATCACAAGTTAACCAAAGATAACACACTTATGTCTAAGAAAATCTTTTTCATTTTATTGTTCAGTCTGATTAATATTTTTGAGTTATCATTTTTTTCCTTTTTTTTGTATATATAAATGTATAAAAATTATTTATCTCACCAAAAAATTATTTTCAAAACAATTGTATAAATGATACGTGACAAAATTCATATAGATTAATTCATGCTATTCAATATAAAATTGCATCATCATTAAACGATAGACGTGAAGTTGATGGGGGCAATGCGGTAGATGTGGACTACGCGCGTTTCGGCATTGCTGCCTTCATCAGGAAACCGTCTATTGCTCTAGAATTCAGTATCTGTGAGATGGATTCAGAGGTAAGGACCCGATGTTTATGCTGACAGTGGACGATAAAGGTAATCACCATGTGTTCATAAATTTTAAAGGCTAAATAGAATTCCAAAGTGGGTACCCTTATTAACCATGAGTCATCCGGGAGATGGTTTTTCCATGCCACCATAGATAGTTGATAATTCGTGTTACACGAAGTTGCTGATAATCTGTTGCTCGATCAGGCTAAACCCGGATATTGGACTCCCAATGTTGCAGCTATTGTATTAAAAACAGCAGGATAATGATGTCTTCGTTTATCACGAAATTGCTGATAGTTTTTAGCTTGATCACGCAAGACCCGGATATTAAACTCCCAAAGTTGCAGCTATTTTATTAAAAACACCAGGAACACAATGTCCTTGGAAATATTGAAGTAGCTTTTCCACGAGGGATCCTGCATGGTAACAAACGTCCGTATATCATGTAAGGGCCGCCATAATCCAAGTGCCACGACCAGTCCAAGTTTTGGCTTTACATTCTGATATTTCTAGTTCCATATAGTCCATTATAACATAAAGGGGCAGATGAATCATCACCATCATTTGCGTTTCTCAAATAGCGATTTTTTAGAAATCGCTATTTGAGAATTGCAATTTGGGATGTATGTAGAAAATCGCAATTTTTTTGCGATTTCTTAATATTCCTAAATTGCGATTTGCAAATTGCGAAATCACAATTAAGGAATTATTTCACATTCATTTCTATGGGCCAGGAGGCCCATAGGAATGATTGGGAAGTTATTCTCAATTTGCGATTCGCAATTTGAGAATCGCAAATTGAGAATCGCAAATTGAGAATAATTTCAAGGGTGCAAAGGTGTCTTGAGGACACCCTGCTGCACCCCTGAATTTTACATGTGTGCGCATATGGCGCACATACATGCCCTAAGGGCATGTATGAGTGCCACATGGCACCTTCACAAATGCCCAAAAGTGCATTTGTGAAAGAAATCGCAAATTAACACCAACTTGAAGTTGGTGGTAATTTGCGATTTCTTAAAGTGAATTCGCTGAACTTAAGTGTTTCTTACATAGCATTTAAGAAATCGCTTTTTGCGATTCCTTAAATGCTGACGCAAAGTTAAGGAATTTCAAATTTTGCGATTCCTTAATTTTGCGATGCCATTTCCTTCATACATCCCGTCTTCCTGATTTTTAGTCGCAAACGCTGCTTTTTTGCAAATCGCAGCGTTTGCGACTAAAAATCCCGTTTATACTTCTGCCCCAAAGTGTCAGCTTGCAAAGCAAAATCAGGACAAGGCAAAGTTCCCCGGTTGGACGTTGGAAATGAAGAATCTACCTGCCTGCTTTGTTCTGGCCCTTAGTTCACTTACCCGTCCTCACATTCTCGTTAACCTTAGCTTAAGAGATTTAAAACATAGGGTGGTCGTCAAACAAGGACAATGTTTGTTACATTTGGTATAGATGCAGTTAAGCATCAATGCGTTTTTCCTCTTCACCGCACTGGGTGACACCAACCCTAGTGAAGCCTCTGGTTGGGGATTCTGGGCCCCAAACAGCCGTTTTTTAGTGCAGTAGTCGTATAATTTACATTTCTTTTATATTGTGTGGCTAGTGCATTTTATTTGAAGGTGTTTGCTGTTGGTATTGAGAAGGGTATTAATTTTCTGTGTTTGACTTGGGGGTGCGGGAATACTCCCCCCACACATACTTTTTTGCCTCTTACCCAGAGTTAAGCCACAGCTGGGGGAGTGGTATTTAGGTGCATAAGTGCTTTTTGGAAGCATTTTTGTTTGGAAGCGTTATTGTCTAACAGGGGCTGATTGCTCCATTGTACTCAGATTAATTGGCATAGCTTAGCAGTTGCAAACTTTTACAAGTAAATCTGGGGGACCAAAGAAGGGCGCCGAGAGGGCATGTCCGATCAGCAGGGTGGAAGAGATGATGCTCAGGATGGAACGCAGGATGGAGGCGATGGACGAGAGGCAGGCATTGCTGCAGGCACAGGACCCTCAGGGAGGGCAGCCACTGGAGCCAGCAATGCCAGACAGGCCTCCTAGGCCAGTGGTAGCACCACGGAAAACATTTCCTCTGGTCAGGAAGCTTGGCAGTGGGCAGGGGCAGGATTGCGGAAGGAGTTGGAGTTCCCAAGTCCGCCCCAGAGTCTGGTACAAATGGGGGACCAGGCAGTGCTCCCGCAGAGATGGTGCCGGTAGGCAGAATCACTGTTGGGGAAGGGCAGGTCAATCCCCCTACAGGGGTGATCTTGCCAGCAAACAGCAGCGGCGTACAGTCTGGGCATGCTAGTGTGGCAGCTCCAGTGGGCTTGGTTGGCCAGCCAGATTTGGTGGCAAGTTTTGCCAGTGTGTTGCCTTGGCTTTCAAGGGCAGGCGTGTGGTCCACACTGGTGTTGGGGGGGTGCATTGGCAGGGGTGGTGGAAGCCGACCATGTCGAGAGGGCTAAAAGGTTGGTGGCACATGTGGATGGCATTGGTAGGCTACCAGGTGTACAAAGACAGGTAGGGTTGGCAGTTGGGCCAGCAGTGCAGGAATCAGTGGTGGTGGGGACCTCGCAAGCATGTAGTGGGCCTCAGACAGTGCCGGCAGCTGCCGGACCCTTACCCGCCCTTAGGAAACTATGCAGTCATGTATGTTACAGCCATCACTGAGCGTGGGGGACGTGTGCCGGAGCCTGATCAGTTGGGCAGGCACATGCATCCAGACGTTAAAGAGAAGATTTGGAAAGGTGCTTATGTGGATATCTGTGAGTTGATTGTGGCTACGCCTAACAGAGAGGAAGCCAAACGGTGCAAGAAATCCTCAAATTCCAGGGAGTGCGGGCATTGGCCGTACAAGAGGAGGCTGGAGGTGATTTGGGTCAAAGGTTTCACGTTTTTTCAGGCAATCATGGCGGAGAAGTTACCAATGTTGGGGGGGACATTTAGCGTACTACCAAAATAGAATAGCATGTGCGCATGACGAGTTTGGAGGCACGGCCTGGAGGTAATTTGATAAATAATTCAGGCGTATTAAGGCTACTAGACCCGCTTTGGGATGAAATCAGATAGATGTGAACGCATGGCTGCGCTAGATGTATTACAAAAAGGTGATGGCCGGCCCAAACCAGCCCTTTCGGGTGGGTGCTGGAGTAAACAGTTAGTCAGGGGGCAGGGCAAGGAAGGGGGCAAGCTGGGATTTCAATAGGAAAACTTGCTCCAGAGCCCCAGGAACGTGCAAGTTCAAGCACTGTTGTTCTTTCTGCGGCCTATCTTCACACCCAGAGTCCAAGTGTTTCAAGAAAACAAGATAGGGGTCCCAAAAAGCATGAGTGAGCTGCCATCTATGGCTAAGGCCCTCTAACCAGTTAATTGGCAGGCAATGGTGTCATAGTAGAACATCTAAGGCAACACAAAGGCAGCAGAGTCTTTATATGAGGGATTTAAGAATGGCTTCAGGATTCCAGCTGAGGGTTGTGTAGGCGTGGCCTATTGCAGAAACCAGCAGTCATTAAGTGCTAATCCTAGCATCACCAGAAATAAAATTATGAAAGAGAAGAGCTTAGGGAGGTTGGCAGGTCCTTTTGAATCCCCGCATTTTGAGAATTTTGTGTGTTCACCTTTGGGGATGGTTCCCTGTCAGCACCCACGGGCAGTCAGTCAAGGAGGCTATCGATGGGGCATTGTGCTCCGTTAGGTATGCCTCTCTTGATCAGGTAATGGCGATGCTCCAGGAGCAGGGACCTGGGATCCTGCTGGCAAAGGCATATATAGAATCCGCTTTTTGGCTGCTTCTGGTTCACCCCGAGGATGTTCATCTGTTTGGCTTCCAGTTCGAGTGTGCATTCTATTTTGAAAAATGTATGCCCATGGGCTGCTCAGTCTCCTGTGCCTACTTTGAGAAGTTTGGTACCTTCTTGGAATGGGTATTTAGCAGGAGATCGGGACACCATTGGGAACTTAATTTTTTGGATGGCTTCCTGTTCTTGGGAGCTCCTGGCACAGATGACATTCTGAGACCAGATTGGTGCGCAAAAAAACGGCCAGATGAATGGTTTGAATCTGGGCTAGTGGCAAACATTGGTTTTCTTGAGCTTTTTCCCATCTTGGTTGCCCTCACGATATGGCCAGAACAGTTTCACAACCAATCAGTGGTATTCTGGTCAGATAACATGACGGTGGTGGAGTGCATTAATCAATAAGCTGCCAGGTGTAAAGTGATTTTGCGATTATTGAAAGACATTATATTGCTATGCCTGAGATTAAATGTTGATTTCTGAGCAAAACATGTTCCTGGTATACTGAACAATACACCGGATGCTTTATCTCGTTTCAAGATGGAGGCATTCAGGAGGCAGCAGAGCTCCCTCACCATTCCCGGAACATAAATGGCAGCTTGATGCCCCAGTCTACCAGACCCCGTTTCGGCCAGTTTAGCGCCCAGGACAAGGCTCGCCTATGACGGGGCATATGGCACATATCGCATGTTCCATGAAGTAAATGGGACGGGGTTGATTCTCCCATGAACCATCCCCCAAAAACATTCCTGGTGCAAAGTGCTCTGAGGGGCTGGCAGCGTTTGGAGGGGGTAGATCAGTCTTCAGGCACCCCATAGACACAGCAAAATTGGCAAAGATCGCAGCCTCTCCTGATATGGTGCGTCGGTCATTAGATGAAGTGCGCCTTTTTAGGGAGGCAATCTCCCTGGCATTTTATGGGGCATTAAGGGTGAGCGATTTGGTGGCAAAGAACAAAAAAGATTCGAAGGGTGCATGCAGCGTGCGGACATACAATGGCCAAATGGCTCCTTAGCGATCACCATTACCCATTCTAAGACTGACCAAGTGGCTAGGGGGATCACATACTGCTACATCGAGCCCCGGAGAGAGATTGTTGTCCAGTGAAGAATCTGGAATCTTTTTTGGCTCACAGGGTACAGGGAGCAGGAGGCTCTCAGTTGTTACATCAAGATGGGACACCACTCACAAGGTTCCAAATCACCGGGGAGCTCGGGGGGTTCACTGACAAAACATGGATGTCATAAATATCGATGTAGAAAATATCGATTAAAAAATATAGACTACAAAAATATCGACTCCTATACTTAAACAGGTAAATACAAGAATATTGACTAAATAATATCGATGTACAAATTATAGACGTATAAAATATCGACGTTTATATAAATATAAAACAAAATAATAAATATATTAAATATTAAAATTATTTTAAACAAAATAAAATACATTTAATATACAGTCTAATAAAATATAACAAATACACTTAATAAAAAAGATATTATTAAAGACAAAAACATAATTATTTACACATATATTTTTAAGTTAAAAAACATTACTTTTAATTTGTTAAAAGTGAAACAATATATAAAAATATATATCAATTATTTAAAATATAAAAAACATAATTCTATACTAAATTAAAACTATTTAAAAATATTTAAACTCAAGTTTCACAGTATAGTCAGTGCAACAATAGGGAAAGTGTTGGATAGCGGAGGGGTAAACATTACTATTCCCACTCAAGTGAGAGCAACAGTAGGGAAAGTGTTAGATAGCGTAGGGGCAAACATTTATAGGGGTAAACTGTATTATTCCCACTCCAGTGAGTGCAACAGTAGGGAAAGTGTTGGATAGCGGAGGGGTAAAAATGACTATTCCCGCTCCAGTGAGTGCAATAGTAGAGTGAGAGTTGAATTGCGGAGTAATTAAATTTACCATTCCAACTTCAGTGAATGCAACAGTAGGGAAAGTGTTGAATAGCGGAGGGTTAAAAAATTTACTATTCCCACTCCAGCGAGTGCAACAGTAAAGAAAGTATTGGATAGCAGAGAGGCAAAAATTAATATTCCCACTCCAGTGAGTGCAACAGTAGGGAAAGTGTTGGATAGCGGAGAGGCAAAAATTACTATTCACACTTCAACAGTTAAAAAAAAAATATATACAAATTAAAAAAAAAACGAATTTTACAAATAAATAAATATTAAAAAAAATCAGATATAGTAAATATATAAAAAGAAAACATATTATAATATTAATTATATATAACAAATACCTGCAAATATTATATAAAATAAAATTAGAACATTTAAAATAACATATTTTAAACTAGAAAATATTTACAAACAAAAACATTAAATAATACATAAATGTATTTATTTTATTTCCTACTCTATAAAACAACATCAATAACAACACACTTCAACATTTAGAAAAATGCACTTCCATTATTAACATAATTAATAATCAATTTAACAAATATCATTTATTAAAAAAACGAATAAACACTAATTACACACACTTTAACACTATGATGTCCACAACACACACCTAAATTAAACTATTAAATAATAATACACAATTAAAACTTATTTTTTATTCAATAACTATTACTATTAACAACTAATTATAAAGCAATTAAATCAATCAATCAATCATGCCATTTGTATAGCGCACTACTCACCCGGGAGGGTCTCAAGGCGCTTGGGGGGAGGGGTATGCTACTGTTCGAACAGCCAGGTCTTGAGTTGTTTCCTGAAGGCGAGATGGTCCTGGGTCAGCCGAAGGTGGATGGGGAGGGAGTTCCAAGTCTTGGCAGCCAGGTAAGAGAAGGATCTTCCTCCGGCGGTGGCTCTTCGGATGCGTGGTACGGCTGCGAGGGCGAGGCTGGTGGACCTTAGCTGGCGGGTGGGCGTGTAGAAGGTCAGGCGGTCGTTGAGGTACTTGGGGCCCAGGTCGTGGAGAGACTTGTGTGCGTGGGTGAGGAGCCGGAACGTGATCCTCTTGTCGACGGGGAGCCAGTGCAGGTTCCTCAGGTGGCTGGAGATGTGGCTGTGTCGGGGGACATCCAGGATGAGTCGGGCGGAGGCGTTCTGGATGCGCTGGAGTCTTTTCTGTAGCTTGGCTGTGGTTCCGGCGTAGAGGGCGTTTCCGTAGTCCAGTCGGCTGGTGACGAGTGCCTGGGTGACAGTCTTCCTGGTCTCGGTCGGGATCCAGCGGAAGATCTTGCGAAGCATACGCAGGGTGTTGAAGCACGATGAGGAGACGGCGTTGACTTGTCTGGTCATCAAGAGGGAGGGGTCCAGGATGAAGCCCAGGTTGCGTGCGTGGTCGGTCGGCTTGGGTGCGGTGCCCAGGGCAGGGGGCCACCAGGAGTCGTCCCAGGCGGAGGGCGAAGATCCCAGGATGAGGACTTCCGTCTTGTCCGAGTTCAGTTTCAGGCGGCTGTCCTTCATCCACTCGGCGATGTCTTTCTTCCCTTCGTGTCGGCAGGTTCTGGCGGTGTCGGGGTCTCTGGTGAGGGAGAGGATCAGCTGGGTGTCGTCGGCGTAAGAGATGATGTTGAGGTTGTGCTGGCGTGTGATGGCTGCGAGAGGTTTCATGTAGATGTTGAAGAGGGTGGGGCTGAGTGAAGATCCTTGCGGGACGCCGCAGATGACTTCGGTGGCCTCGGAGCGGAACGGGGGGAGGCGGACTCTTTGTGTTCTTCCGGCGAGGAACGAGATGATCCACTCCAGTGCCTTCTCTTGGATACCGATGTTGCTGAGGCGCTGGACTAGGGTGCGGTGGCAGACCGTGTCGAACGCAGCGGAGAGGTCCAGGAGGATGAGGGCCACTGTTTCCCCCTTGTCGAGCAGGGTCCGGATGTCGTCGGTGGCTGCGATGAGGGCGGTCTCGGTGCTGTGGTTGGCTCTGAAGCCGGACTGCGAGGGGTCGAGGGATCCGTTCGTCTCGAGGAAGGCGGTCAGCTGTCTGTTGACGATCTTCTCGATGACTTTAGCAGGAAAAGGGACGAGCGAGATGGGGCAGAAGTTTTTGAGATCGGTGGGGTCCGCTGTAGGTTTCTTCAGGAGGGCGCTGATCTCGGCGTGCTTCCAGCTCTCCGGGAAGGTGGCGGTGTTGAAGGAGGCGTTGATGATGTTCCGGAGTTGGGGTGCGATGGTGGAGTCGGCCTTGTTGAAGACGTGGTGTGGGCAGGGGTCGGTCGGTGATCCGGAGTGGATGGTGTTCATCGTGCGGGCTGTGTCTTCGGTGGTCACCGTGGTCCAGGTGCGAAGGGTGGCGGTGGGGGGCATTGGTTCCACGGTTGGGTGCGTGGGTGGGGCGCCGAAGCTGTTGTGGATGTCGGCGATCTTGCGGTGGAAGAACGAGGCGAGGGAGTCGCAGAGGTCTTGTGACGGAGTGATGTCGTTGGTGCCGGTGCTGGGGTTGGAGAACTCCTTGACGATAGTTAAGAGCTCTTTGCTGTCGTGGGCGTTGTTGTCCAGTCGTTCCTTCAGGGATTTCTTCTTGGTGGTGCGGATGAGCTGGTGGTGCTTGCGGGTAGCGTGTTTGAGGGCGGTCATGTTGTCGGTGGTCCGGTCGAGGAGCCAGGCTTTCTCGAGGGTGCGGCAGGTCTTCTTGGAGTCCTTGAGGTCGTCGGTGAACCAGGATGCCTTCTTGCTTCTGGGTCTGCTGGGAGGGTTCTTTAGTGGCGCGAGGTCGTCGGCGCAGGCGGTCAGCCACTGTGTGAAGTTGCGGGCTGCTTCGTTGGGGTCCGTTGTGTTGGCGGGTGGGCTCTGGCTGAGGGAGGTGGTGAGCTGGTCTGCGGTGATCTTGCTCCAATTCCTGTGAGGTACCTGTTGCGGGTGGTGGTGGGTTGTGGATCTTTTGAAGCTGAAGTGGACGCAGCTGTGGTCGGTCCAGTGGAGTCCGGTGGCGTGGCTGAAGGTGATGTACTTGCTGGAAGAGAAGACGGGATCAAGCGTGTGGCCGACGTAGTGGGTGGGGGTGTTGACCAGTTGCTTGTAAAGCGTATTTAACACCCACCCTTTACCCCGTTAAAAGTCAAAACAACACACACAAAAATAAACAATTACCCAAAATAAATATAAAATAATTAACATTAATTAACAACTATATATTCATTAATTAAACAGAAATTATACTAAGCTATGGGGTGCCTACTCCGCTCCCCAGCGCAGTTTGAGGAGCTTTACCTACTCCGCGCTCCGCTGGGACCACGGAGTTGAGGCAAAACTCAGACACCGTGGGGGAGCGGAGTGCGCCCCTCACCCCCTGCTCCATGGCCAAAAAAAGGGTCAAAGAACCCACTTACCTGTTCTCTGCCATTTGCGGGCTGCCCTCCTACTTTCCATGGTGTCTCTCCTCCTCTCCGCAGTCCTCGTCCTTGCTGCAAACCCCTAAATTTTACGCAAGATGTAAAACGTAGGCCAACGAGGGGGAGGATGGCGGCTAAGAGGAGACACCATGGCGAGGAGGAGGGCCGCCTGCAGACGCCAGAGAGCAGGTAAGTGGGTTTTTAGACCCTTTTAAAAAAAAATCGGTGGGACTGGGGCGGAGCAGAGCGGAGTTCCACTGAGTTTTTTGTTTTAACTCCGTGGAACTCTGCGGAATGCCACTACGCATACGCCGCCCAGGGTTACTATAAACACCACAACACACACCTAAAATTAATTACACAATTGCCATAATACATTTTTTATTAAATTAATTAATATCAATTAAGAAATAATTATTAATGAAATATAAATAAATTACTTAACACCCTTCTCCCCTATAAACCCCAAAACACACAACTAAAATTAATAACACAATCACCATCATTATTTACGAATTAATTAATTATAATTAATTAACACCCAATTATTAATTCATCAGCTAAAAATAAAAATAAATTACTTCCCACCCTTTACACTGATAAACACCAAAACACACACCTAAAATTAATTACACAATTATCATAATTAATTACCAATTAATAAGAAATTATTAATTAATTCATAATACATTACTTTACTCATTTAACACTATAACTTCTCAATTAAATGAATATTTAAAAATAATCAATTAATATAATATCATTAAGGGCATCATTACGAAGGCGTACACACCGTAACGGTATACGGGACCAACCACCAAAGGTGCTTTTGCCCATTAGGATGCGACCGCGACCCTGGCGGTCGCATCTCGCATATCGAACATTGTGGCGGGTGGTGCTTCAAGCAATGTCCAAAATGCATGTTGTGCATTGGCATGCACAGTGTGACAGGCACTGCGAGGTGCCTGCCACCTTGTTCATGCCAACATTGGGGGGTACCATAGGTATCCCCCAAGTGCAGCCTCCCAACCCCCTCGGAGCCCGCAATGGCCCTCAAAGTGAACACTGCCTGGCTTTCCATGGTAGAGTCTCCGCCATGGAAAGGCTTTGCAAATGGCACATTCTAATATGAATGGATGTGTCTGCAAGGCACCGCCACCATATTGAGGGCCTTTTCCACCTGGTCAACAAGTCAACCGGCGTAAAAGCGGCGGACGGTCTTTCCGTCTGCTGCGATGCCCCCTGCCATACTAATATGGCGGGGGGAGTACAAGGGACATTTGGCAGGCGGATGGCGGTGGCGATCCGCCCACAATCGTAATGGGCCCCTTAGTTACTTCCCACCCTATTCCCCTATAAAGCCACAACCCGCTATGGAACTAAAAATGGAAAATTCAAATTAAAAAAAAGTAATAATTACTTAAAATGTAACACATATATTAAAATATAAACAATTCATGTACAAAAAAACATATATCGCATACATTTAAAATATATACTCAAATACATGACATTCATTAAAAAATCAATATTTTTATCAACTGTCTTTTTACAAACGATATTAAAAACTTCGATATTTTTTAAATCGATATTACTTACCTTAAGTCGATATTCTTGACCACGATAATCTTGCTGTCAATATTTCTGTATCACGATATTTATGACTTGATATTTGTGCAACTCGATATTTAAAACTCAATATTATGTCTGTACACCCAAGGGGGCATTGGGAGCTACAGGTATGGATCCTGCTGAATATGGTTCCCATGTATTTCGTATAGGGGCAGCAACCACTGCCACAAGTATGGGGTTGGTGGGACAGATGGTTCAAAAGATAGGTCGGTGGAAGTCTGATTGCTACAAGCGCTATGTGAGATTGACCTGTTTGTTTTAGTGCCTTACCATATTCTGCTACCAATGCAGGTGGTGGAGCGATTAGGGGGATGCAGCCACTGGATGCTTTGTTGCCTCCAGTGTACGCTGGAGCAAGCGACATTACAGATGTACTGGTGTTGGGCCCTTCCTATGTGAGGGGTACAAAGAGTTTTTATTTAGCATGTGACTACGCATCACACGCAAGGCAGGATGCATATCAGCTGACTTTTCCATGGTCAGAGGGGGCTGTGCTTGGCCCACTGAGAACTGCATTGTACACAATGTTGCCTTGGAGGCTTATGCTTTTAGGGGTGATACTTGTACGTATTGGACGCAATGATTTGACGGAGCTAGGTCAGGGAGGTTTGTTTGAATTGATTGTTTCGGAAATGTGTTGGCTGGCAAAAAAATTCCCGGAGGCCACAATTGCATGGTGCAACATTAACCCAAGGTCTAATTGGAGAGGTGGTAAGTTGGTAAGAGCCATACATTAGTTGGTAAAAAGGTTGAACCGGAAAGTGGGTAAGTTGTTCAGGTTGTTAACCATACCTCATGGGGGGAAACAACCATTACATCGCAACTTTTACAACGCACTACCATTACAACGGAACTTTTACAACGCAAAAACCATTACAACGCAGGTATTTACAACGCAGATATTTACAACGCAGGTGCTATTACAACGCATACCATTACAACGTAAGTACTGGTAAGTATATAATTATATTTAAAATGTTATATGTTTGTTTTTTAAATGGGGTATTTTTTGGGTTAAGGGTCAGTTTTGGGTTTTAGGGTAAAGGGGCATTTTTAGGGTTCAGGGTGAGATTTGGGTTTTTGGGCTAAGGGGTATTTTTAGGGTTCAGGGTCTGTTTTTAGTTATTGGGTAAAGGGGTATTTTTAGAGTTCAGGGTCAGTTTTCAGTTTTTGGGTAAAGGGGTATTTTTAGGGTTCAGGGTCAGTTTTTAGTTTTTGGGTAAAGGGGTATTTTTAGGGTTCAGGGTCAGTTTTCAGTTTTTGGGTAAAGGGGTATTTTTAGGGTTCAGGGTCAGTTTTCAGTTTTCGGGTAAAGGGGTATTTTTAGGGTTCAGGGTCAGTTTTCAGTTTTTGGGTAAAGGGGTATTTTTAGGGTTCAGGGTCAGTTTTCAGTTTTCGAGTAAAGGGGTATTTTTAGGGTTCCGGGTCAGTTTTCAGGTTTTGGGTAAAGGGGTATTTTTAGGGTTCAGGGTCAGTTTTCAGTTTTTGGATAAAGGGGTATTTTTAGGGTTCAGGGTCAGTTTTCAGTTTTTGGGTAAAGGGGTATTTTTAGGGTTCAGGGTCAGTTTTCAGTTTTTGGGTAAAGGGGTATTTTTAGGGTTCAGGGTCAGTTTTCAGTTTTTGGGTAAAGGGGTATTTTTAGGGTTCCGGGTCAGTTTTCAGGTTTTGGGTAAAGGGGTATTTTTAGGGTTCAGGGTCAGTTTTCAGTTTTTGGATAAAGGGGTATTTTTAGGGTTCAGGGTCAGTTTTCAGTTTTTGGGTAAAGGGGTATTTTTAGGGTTCAGGGTCAGTTTTCAGTTTTTGGGTAAAGGGGCATTTTTAGGGTTCAGGGTCAGTTTTCAGTTTTTGGGTAAAGGGGTATTTTTAGGGTTCAGGGTCAGTTTTCAGTTTTTGGGTAAAGGGGCATTTTTAGGGTTCAGGGTCAGTTTTGGGTTTTTGGGTAAAGGGGCATTTTTAGGGTTCAGGGTCAGTTTTCAGTTTTTGGGTAAAGGGGTATTTTTAGGGTTCAGGGTCAGTTTTCAGTTTTTGGGTAAAGGGGCATTTTTAGGGTTCAGGGTCAGTTTTCAGTTTTTGGATAAAGGGGTATTTTTAGGGTTCAGGGTCAGTTTTCAGTTTTTGGGTAAAGGGGTATTTTTAGGGTTCAGGGTCAGTTTTCAGTTTTTGGGTAAAGGGGTATTTTTAGGGTTCAGGGTCAGTTTTCAGTTTTTGGGTAAAGGGGCATTTTTAGGGTTCAGGGTCAGTTTTCAGTTTTTGGGTAAAGGGGTATTTTTAGGGTTCAGGGTCAGTTTTCAGTTTTTGGGTAAAGGGGCATTTTTAGGGTTCAGGGTCAGTTTTGGGTTTTTGGGTAAAGGGGCATTTTTAGGGTTCAGGGTCAGTTTTAGGTTTTTGGGTAAAGGGCTATTTTTAGGGTTCAGGGTCAGTTTTGGGTTTTTGGGTAAAGGGGTATTTTAAGGGTTTAGGGTCAGTTATGGGTTTTTGGGTAAAGGGGTATTTTTAGGGTTCAGGGTCAGTTTTGGGTTTTTGGGTAAAGGGGTATTTTTAGGGTTCAGAGTCAGTTTTGGGTTTTTGGGTAAAAGGGTACAAGGTAAAAAATAAAGTAAAATTACATTTAAATTAAATTAATTAAATTAAATTAAATTAAATTAAATTAAATTAAATTAAATTAAATTAATTAAATTAGAATTATTTACATTTGTAATTTAAATTATATACTTACCTATACTTACGTTGTAATGGCATGCGTTGTAATAGCCCCTGCGTTGTAAATACCTGCGTTGTAATGCCATGCGTTGTAATGGCACCTGCGATGTAAAAGTTGCGTTGTGATGGCATGCGTTGTAAATGCATGCGTTATAATGTCATACATCCCTCATGGGTGCATCAAAGGGGAACGTTTTCTATTACAGGATGGAGTGCGCCTGTCTAAAGAAGGTACTGCAGTGTTTTTTGAAAGATTGCTGGCTTGGCTAGGCCAGCGTGCATCGTTTGCCGGTGGGGGCAAGTAGTCGGTGAACTATGCTGGCCTGTGGCGGGTATGGTCTAGATTGGGGGGACACTTCAGGCCCTTTACGGCATCGTTTTACCACATTTACATTGCATCCATGGACCCTGCAAGGGTTGCTTCCACCAGGTCAGAAGGAGGTGGCGGGCGCAGGAGGTTCTGGGCGATTGCTGACACGCGGTCCTTTATCTATCAACCACCCGCGCAGGCGCATTTGGGCACAACCTAGCACTTGCCCTTGGGGATGACAAAGCTGGGTGTAGGGGGTGCCCGCAGTAGGTATCCTATGGCAGACGGGCCCCCTGCACAAGAATTTTCAGGGGTTGGATACCTCCCCATAGGGATGTGAGAGGGAAAGTGGGCCCATCCCATAAGGTGGGCCTCCGAAAGGGTTAAAAGAAGGGGCAGAGGCAGTCTTGATCTCACTTGGAACGGTACGGAATATTTTTTTTGGGTTACACAGGAACAGACTAGTTATGGTTAGGTGATTCCCATGCACTAGAGTCTCTGTTAAGGCCAGGTTACAACTGTAAGCTCAAATGTAAATAATGTGGTTACCATGTAAACAAGCATTTACAATGCAACGGTCTCGCCTTTGCAAAAGTTAGAGCTATTGGCATTGTAAATGACAACATTTTTATTTATGTGTTGGTTTTGAAAACAGATAAATAAATGGCATTGTCATTTACAATGCCAATAGCTTAATCTCTTGCAAATGCCACACACAAACACACAGACCCACAGAAACACACACAGAGCCCCACACACACACCGAGCCCCAAACACACACAGAGCCTCCCCTCACGCACACACACAGAGCCCCCCACACACAGCCCCCCACACACACAGAGCCCCCCCAAACACACAGAGCCCCCCCACACAGAGCCCCCACACACAAAGAGCCCCCACACACACAGAGCCCCCCCACACAAAGAGCCCCCCACACACACAGAGCACCCCTCACACACAGAGCCCCCCCACACACAGAGCCCCCCACACATACACAGAGCCCCCCACACACACAGAGCCCCCCAACACACACAGAGCCCCCACACACATACAGAGCCCACACACACACAGAGCCCCACACACACACACAGCTCCACACACACACAGCCCCACACACACACACAGAGCCCCACACACACAGAGCCCCACACACACAGAGCCCCACACACACAGAGCCCCCCACACACACAGATCCAACCCCCCCCACACACAGAGCCCCGCAGCCACACACACAGAGCCACACACACAAACACAGAGCCATACACACAGAGACACACACTCACACACAGAGCCACACACACACACACAGCCACACACACAGTAAGACTCACGGCTAAATAAAATGCAGCTCTCATATGTTCAACACAGACCTACTTCATTCCCTAAAAAAAAAACCGAAATAAACGCTAGTAAGTGACCTGGGTATGGTGTGCAAGTCGCTGGCATAAATACAGACAGAGCCGTCTCAGCCTTTCACCCGGACGTGGTCCGTTGATAAAATACGTGCCTAATTTGTTGAATGTATTCAGATAAAACACTTCTGCACATTAAAGATGTTTTATTTGATTTTACAGAGACTTTCGTATTTCCAAACAACGATGTAAGATATAGATGGCAACTATTTACAGTGCTCGGCTCATGCATGAGCTCTGAGACCCCACCAAAAACGTTTGCTCGCCCTCTTTAATTTGTTGGCTCACCCGCCTCTACTCTTAGATTGTGCAGTGGAAAGGACACCATGTCATTTTAGATATTAGGGCAGCTGGGGCTGAAATTAAAAAAAGAACCTTAACATGAAAGCAAATCTGACATTACCACAAATCACCTAAGAGCAGCAACCACTCACCTTGAGCACGATGTTGAGGTCCTGCACAGGTTCCTCGTTGAGCCACAGCCGCCCAGCCTCCGCTGCCGCCAAATAGTACTCGATGGGCTCGGCTCTGAACTCGGAGCTGAAGACCTGCAGCAGGGTCTTGCCCACCCAGCAACCCTTGCAGTAGGTCTCGAAGTCGAAGTAGTAGGGCCACACCATGCGCAGGCCGCCCTCCAGGTAGCACTGCGTCTCCTGGAAGTGCTGCTCACTGAAGCCCACGCCTGTGTGCCGCTTCTTCGGGGGTGGCACATGACGCTCCCGGGGGCCCGAGCTTGTCTGGCCTCACTGCCGCTTGGACGGATGAGGCTCGGGCGTCTCGCTCTTCCTCTTCGTGGCCCCTACCTCGTCCATCACCCCGCGGAGGGCTCGCCAAGTGCCACTGAAGTTCAACACAGATCCACGGTCCGAGCCTGGGGACAGTGTGAACAAGATCCAGTGCATCGGCCCTCTGAGCATGTGCCTGATGGCGCCGTCGCCTGCTAATGACGTAGACAATAACAACAGGAAGGAAAAAGATCACAACGAGGGAATACCATCAATCACATACATTCAAGATCCATTCCAACTCACACTGGAGTCCCCTTTCCCGTGGAGACCCATGCGCTCCCAGATCCCCTTGTTTCTCTCTTACCGCCTTGCTTGGGGCCCCTGAAGAGGTGCTCGTGACACTGAGTGGAAAAGCATAGTGCGCGGTGGGTGCCTGAAGCCACTCGCGCCGGTGATCGGCTCGGATCACAGCAAAGAAAAGGCGCCCGGGGCTTTAGGCGCTGCTGACTTAGATTCCCGCTAAGTACTCTCAAAGTGGACCAAACTACCCGCTAAAATGACATCACGAGACCTGATTGGATGAACACAGTCTGGAGCCACCAAAGCCCTCGTCATTTTCTGTTTTAATGTTGTCACTTCCTGTACGAGTGGTGGGGACAAACTGAATGTAAATAGACTTAAAAAAAGTCTGAGAACCTCTATCCACAATACTGCACTCATTGACAAGCGTAACAAATATGTTAACCAAGATTCAATGATTTTTCAATACCGACTGGGCTGTCCTATTTTCACAGAAAACAAGCCGTCAGGAGGGCAGTCCAACACCACTATGTTTCTCCGAGGACCCAACAGAAATGCCTCAGAGAAACGCAGCGCATTTTGGGATTCGGGGGCGTGTTTTTCTTTCTCTCCTCTTCCCATTGGCTGAAAGGTAAAATTACAGCCAATGGGAAGAGGAGAGAAAGAGAAGAGAAAGAAAGTAAACCCCCCCCCCCCCGAATCCTGTCTTAAACGGAGTGACGCCCCTCTCCTCCAATGGCTGGCCTCCAATTAGGAAGCCAGCCAATGGAGAAGAGGGGCGGGTTCAAGCCCCCATACTGAAAAACAAAATTTCTCGCCAGCGAGACTGCGCAAGCGCAGCCTACGCAGGCCGAGACCTAAAAAGGATATATATTGTGTTTTTATTGTGTGTGAAAGGATAATAAATACAGCCAGCTGTCTTACGACCCACATCCCAAAGAAATAAGAAATGGGCTTGTTGCATTGTTTGGGTAAGTATTCACATTCCTGGGACATCGGCCCCTCCCTGGCCATATTAGTACCAGACAAGGATGCCAGGCAGAGTGGTGCATTGGAGGTCAGAACAAGAGTTTTAGCACTGAAAGCCTTACCTACCGAATGTGGGGCGACCTAGCTGAAGGCAATTATAGATGCGGTACAACCACCTTCCCCATCATGTATGCCCAGATGTGTGTGCGTTAGTATTTGTGGTCTGCAGTAGATGCCTTGTAGGCTGAGCACGAGTCAAGCCACATGCTCATAGGCCTGGAAGAAGCAAAGTATCCTTTTCGAGGGTGGAGGCTTGGTTAGTGCTGGCCACGGTTGGGTTCAAGTTCCTGGTTGGAAGCGCACCACACTCTAGGTTGGTGCTACTTTTGGAAGTATGTGTGAAGCCACCCTGAAACAACGACTAACTCCAACCTCCCTATGCAGAAATGGCCAGGAACATTTAATGGCGAACAGCTTTTGTCTGGATACGCTCAGATTCCTGCATACAGACCTATCCCAGGTCAATGGCTTCTCTTCATGCTACGTTGTGTGCACCTCCAATTCTATGATGACCCTGAATAAGCAAAATCTAGTGAATGACTTAGGCAGGACAAGCTGAACATGCCCTGTAAATGTCCTGGCTTTCCACCTTCCTGTGCAAAATACACACACCTGATGGACAGAATGCAGAACAAATGAAAACATTCACCCCCAATCAAGAGATCTGGGTTAAATCCATCATTCGTTTGCTCACCATGCCACCCCAGATTAGACCTGGCCACATGCAAATCAGTCTGACCCTGTGCCTCATGGGAACAGTCCAGCCCGAACTGCCAAACCAGGTCCTCCCAGGACCAGAAACAAGCATCCTAGGACCGGTTTCGGGGATTCACCCCTCAGTGGGATGAATGTATGACATTGTTCTGGATTCTGTCCATCAATTGTTCTTTTTCATTTGACACCCCGAGTGTGATGGATATACCCAGACGTGAGTCCCTTGCTCTCATTGCCACTGGAGACAAGCTATCCTGGCTGATGAGGGGTGAAACTCCAAAACCGGTCCTTGGATGCTTGTTTCCAGTCCAGGGAGGACCTGGCCTGCCAATTCGGGCTGGACTGTTCCCATTGGGTGCAGGGTCAAGATTAATTTGGATATGGCTGGGTTCAACCTGGAATGGCATGAGGAGCAAAAGAACTATGGATTTAGGCCCAGATCTCTGGGGTGAATGTATGACATTGTTCTGCATTCTGTCCATCAATTATTGTTTTTGCATTTTTCCACCTTCCTGTGTCCATAACCCTATCCATTTTCACAAACCATATTTAGGTCTTCAAAGTATGGTACGCACAATGACGCCATCAGGCAAGGATCAAGCGCACGGCATCAGGCCCCAGGGAGATGGACTCTTTCAAGAACGCTACTGCCAAGCCCCACGCCACCCATGCAATGTCAGTGGTCGTGAGGACCGGTCTGAAGATTCACATGTTACATGTTCTCTCTGGCTCTTACATACATGAATTGGAAACACTAAGGGCAGACATGATCAAACCAGCCCAGCTCTCCAGGAGACCTCACCTTCAAAGGGCCCATTGGGGCTTTCATCCCGGGTCACGGTAGCCCATCTGATCTTGAAAGCCGCCTCCTAGCCTGGACGCCACCAGGGACATGCAAGGTGCCTGGATGGCCAATGTGGCCCAGCGTGGCTGGCACCTCACACGGGTGGGAGACCCCTGCGTGTATCTGTGTCTCCCTCTCCATCGTTCAGTTCTTGTGAAGCTGTATGTCTTTTAGTACATGCACCTTTGCTCCATACGTGTGACATATGTATATATATATATATATATATATATATATATATATATATATATATATATATATATATATATATATATATATATATATATATATATATATATATATATATATATATATATATATTTATATATATTCCATGTTGCATAAACATTGCTTTTCCCCTGTTTGACGGTTTTGAGGTCAGAATCCTCAGAAAGAAGGAAGGCTGGGTCTGTGGTGCTGACATTTGTACTTCTGACCTTCAGTTCACTGCAGATGTCAGCAGGGAGCCTTCACTCCCCCAGCCACCAGGGTGTGTTGTGACGCAGTACGAGGGGCGCCGTCTGCCTGTATCTGTGGGGCGGATTCTTATTTTCTACAAAACAGCATTCACAACGCATTCACTGCAGACAAATCACCTTAATATGAAATAATCTAACCATTTACTTAGAGTGTAAATCTATTACTTACAAAGTCCGCGCAGTGTACATCACAAAAAAATACATGAAAAACCGTGTTGAAGATGGTGTAAGATGCAGGCGGCCCCTCCTCCACCCCCTCAACGGGGAAGGGGTTTGAAGGAAGCTCGCTTTCAGAAAATGTTGAATAATATAAAAAAAATGACATTAGACGGAGAAACGAATGGAACAGCGATATCAGTTAAAGAATGCATGTGCCACATAAAAAAAAAACCCACAAAAAAGAAATTATTTGCCTTAAAAGGCATAACATCGGAAATGGAGCTTATATCAAAAGCAAAGCGTTTTTCGCAAACTTTAAGTGGTGGATTTTAAAAGTAATAAAAATTGGAGAACAGCATTTCACGTAATTTTAAACTAGATTACAGTGACAGCTATTACACTGACGAGATAATGTAAGTGCATCTTTAGAGTAAATTACATACAATGAAATTAACATCATAAAAAGCGATTTCGATGAAATGTACGCGCTATAATCGCATAAAAGCACTAAACGTTCTGTAGAAAAGTCGCAGGAAACAACTCGGTTTGTGCGTTTAAGTCTCAGGGGCGCGGGAGGCTTGATTCCTGACTGTCTGAGCTTGAGTGAGGGAATATCTGTACCCATAAGCCATATTACACTGGTGTAACGCGGGGAGTGTGAGTGCAAGGGGCGGGGGGCCTAGCGAGTGTGTGGACACCCTCACACTCATGTATTTGTGTGTGGTCACTACTCACTAACTTGTGGACCAAGTAATGTCCTGGAAACAGTGGGAGATTTACTCCTGGAAAAGCAGGAGTAAGCCCCTTTCAAGCGGGGTAATGGGTCGGCAATGCTCCCAGAAGGTTGGTGGCTTCACCATGGGGAAAATCTTTCGAACATCGATGGAAAAAGCAATTGGACAAATGAATGGGAAAACCGTACCCCAACAATTTAAATCTGTATCCATGCTTGGCTTTCCTGTGTGCTTTGTTGTTGTGGAGAATGGAATTCAATCCATGCTTGGCGTTCCTGTGTGCTTTGTTGTTGTGGAGAATGGAATTCAATCCATGCTTGGCGTTCCTGTGTGCTTTGTCGTTGTGGAGAATTTACTTCTATCCATGCTTGGCTTTCCTGTGTGCGTTGTCGTTGTGGAGAATTTACTTCTATCCATGCTTGGCTTTCCTGTGTGCTTTGTTGTTGTGGAGAATGGAATTCAATCCATGCTTGGCGTTCCTGTGTGCTTTGTCGTTGTGGAGAATTTACTTCTATCCATGCTTGGCTTTCGTGTATGCTTTGCCGTTGTGGAGAATTTACTTCTATAGATGCTTGGCTTTCCTTTGTGCTTTGTCGTTGGGGAGAATTTACTTATATCCATGCTTGGCTTTCCTTTGAGCTTTGTCGTTGTAGAGAATTTACTTCTATAGATGCTTGGCTTTCCTTTGTGCTTTGTCGTTGGGGAGAATTTACTTGTATAGATGCTTGGCTTTCCTTTGTGCTTTGTCGTTGGGGAGAATTTACTTCTATCCATGCTTGGCTTTCGTGTATGCTTTGTTGTTGTGGAGAATTTACTTCTATCCATGCTTGGCTTTCCTTTGTACTTTGTCGTTGTGGAGAATTTACTTCTATCCATGCTTGGTGTTCCTGTGTGCTTTGTTGTTGTGGAGAATTTACTTCTATCCATGCTTGGCTTTCCTGTGTGCGTTGTCGTTGTGGAGAATTCAATTCTAACCATGCTTGGCCTTCCTGTGTGCTTTGTCGTTGTGGAGAATTTACTTCTATAGATGCTTGGCTTTCCTTTGTGCTTTGTCGTTGGGGAGAATTTACTTATATCCATGCTTGGCTTTCCTTTGAGCTTTGTCGTTGTAGAGAATTTACTTCTATAGATGCTTGGCTTTCCTTTGTGCTTTGTCGTTGGGGAGAATTTACTTGTATAGATGCTTGGCTTTCCTTTGTGCTTTGTCGTTGGGGAGAATTTACTTCTATCCATGCTTGGCTTTCGTGTATGCTTTGTTGTTGTGGAGAATTTACTTCTATCCATGCTTGGCTTTCCTTTGTACTTTGTCGTTGTGGAGAATTTACTTCTATCCATGCTTGGTGTTCCTGTGTGCTTTGTTGTTGTGGAGAATTTACTTCTATCCATGCTTGGCTTTCCTGTGTGCGTTGTCGTTGTGGAGAATTTAATTCTAACCATGCTTGGCCTTCCTGTGTGCTTTGTCGTTGTGGAGAATTTACTTCTATAGATGCTTGGCTTTCCTTTGTGCTTTGTCGTTGGGGAGAATTTACTTATATCCATGCTTGGCTTTCGTGTATGCTTTGTCGTTGTGGAGAATTTACTTCTATCCATGCTTGGCTTTCGTGTATGCTTTGTCATTGTGGAGAATTCAATTCTATTCATGCTTCTGGGCTTTCCTCTGTGCTTTGGCGTTGTGGAGAATTACATTTAATCCATGCTTGGTGTTCCTGTGTGCTTTGTCGTTGTGGAGAATTTACTTCTATCCATGCTTGGCTTTCGTGTATGCTTTGCCGTTCTGGAGAATTTACTTCTATAGATGCTTGGCTTTCCTTTGTGCTTTGTCGTTGGGGAGAATTTACTTATATCCATGCTTGGCTTTCGTGTATGCTTTGTCGTTGTGGAGAATTTACTTCTATCCATGCTTGGCTTTCGTGTATGCTTTGTTGTTGTGGAGAATTTACTTCTATCCATGCTTGGCTTTCCTTTGTACTTTGTCGTTGTGGAGAATTTACTTCTATCCATGCTTGGTGTTCCTGTGTGCGTTGTCGTTGTGGAGAATTTAATTCTAACCATGCTTGGCCTTCCTGTGTGCTTTGTCGTTGTGGAGAATTTACTTCAATCCATGCTTGGCTTTCCTGTATGCTTAGTCGTTGTGAAGAATTTACTTCTATCCATGCTTGGCTTTCCTTTGTGCTTTGTCGTTGTGGAGAATTAAATGTTATCCATGCTTGGTGTTCCTGTGTGCTTTGTCGTTGTGGAGAATTTACTTCTATCCATGCTTGGCTTTCCTGTGTGCGTTGTCGTTGTGGAGAATTTACTTCTATCCATGCTTGGCTTTCCTGTGTGCTTTGTTGTTGTGGAGAATGGAATTCAATCCATGCTTGGCGTTCCTGTGTGCTTTGTCGTTGTGGAGAATTTACTTCTATCCATGCTTGGCTTTCCTTTGTGCTTTGTCATTGTGGAGCATTCAATTCTATTCATGCTTCTGGGCTTTCCTCTGTGCTTCGGCGTTGTGGAGAATTACATTTTATCCATGCTTGGTGTTCCTGTGTGCTTTGTCGTTGTGGAGAATTTACTTCTATCCATGCTTGGCTTTCGTGTATGCTTTGCCGTTGTGGAGAATTTACTTCTATAGATGCTTGGCTTTCCTTTGTGCTTTGTCGTTGGGGAGAATTTACTTATATCCATGCTTGGCTTTCCTTTGAGCTTTGTCGTTGTAGAGAATTTACTTCTATAGATGCTTGGCTTTCCTTTGTGCTTTGTCGTTGGGGAGAATTTACTTGTATAGATGCTTGGCTTTCCTTTGTGCTTTGTCGTTGGGGAGAATTTACTTCTATCCATGCTTGGCTTTCGTGTATGCTTTGTTGTTGTGGAGAATTTACTTCTATCCATGCTTGGCTTTCCTTTGTACTTTGTCGTTGTGGAGAATTTACTTCTATCCATGCTTGGTGTTCCTGTGTGCTTTGTTGTTGTGGAGAATTTACTTCTATCCATGCTTGGCTTTCCTGTGTGCGTTGTCGTTGTGGAGAATTCAATTCTAACCATGCTTGGCCTTCCTGTGTGCTTTGTCGTTGTGGAGAATTTACTTCTATAGATGCTTGGCTTTCCTTTGTGCTTTGTCGTTGGGGAGAATTTACTTATATCCATGCTTGGCTTTCCTTTGAGCTTTGTCGTTGTAGAGAATTTACTTCTATAGATGCTTGGCTTTCCTTTGTGCTTTGTCGTTGGGGAGAATTTACTTGTATAGATGCTTGGCTTTCCTTTGTGCTTTGTCGTTGGGGAGAATTTACTTCTATCCATGCTTGGCTTTCGTGTATGCTTTGTTGTTGTGGAGAATTTACTTCTATCCATGCTTGGCTTTCCTTTGTACTTTGTCGTTGTGGAGAATTTACTTCTATCCATGCTTGGTGTTCCTGTGTGCTTTGTTGTTGTGGAGAATTTACTTCTATCCATGCTTGGCTTTCCTGTGTGCGTTGTCGTTGTGGAGAATTTAATTCTAACCATGCTTGGCCTTCCTGTGTGCTTTGTCGTTGTGGAGAATTTACTTCTATAGATGCTTGGCTTTCCTTTGTGCTTTGTCGTTGGGGAGAATTTACTTATATCCATGCTTGGCTTTCGTGTATGCTTTGTCGTTGTGGAGAATTTACTTCTATCCATGCTTGGCTTTCGTGTATGCTTTGTCATTGTGGAGAATTCAATTCTATTCATGCTTCTGGGCTTTCCTCTGTGCTTTGGCGTTGTGGAGAATTACATTTAATCCATGCTTGGTGTTCCTGTGTGCTTTGTCGTTGTGGAGAATTTACTTCTATCCATGCTTGGCTTTCGTGTATGCTTTGCCGTTCTGGAGAATTTACTTCTATAGATGCTTGGCTTTCCTTTGTGCTTTGTCGTTGGGGAGAATTTACTTATATCCATGCTTGGCTTTCGTGTATGCTTTGTCGTTGTGGAGAATTTACTTCTATCCATGCTTGGCTTTCGTGTATGCTTTGTTGTTGTGGAGAATTTACTTCTATCCATGCTTGGCTTTCCTTTGTACTTTGTCGTTGTGGAGAATTTACTTCTATCCATGCTTGGTGTTCCTGTGTGCGTTGTCGTTGTGGAGAATTTAATTCTAACCATGCTTGGCCTTCCTGTGTGCTTTGTCGTTGTGGAGAATTTACTTCAATCCATGCTTGGCTTTCCTGTATGCTTAGTCGTTGTGAAGAATTTACTTCTATCCATGCTTGGCTTTCCTTTGTGCTTTGTCGTTGTGGAGAATTAAATGTTATCCATGCTTGGTGTTCCTGTGTGCTTTGTCGTTGTGGAGAATTTACTTATATCCATGCTTGGCTTTCGTGTATGCTTTGTCGTTGTGGAGAATTTACTTCTATCCATGCTTGGCTTTCGTGTATGCTTTGTCGTTGTGGAGAATTTACTTCTATCCATGCTTGGCTTTCCTTTGTACTTTGTCGTTGTGGAGAATTTAATTCTAACCATGCTTGTCCTTCCTGTGTGCTTTGTCGTTGTGGAGAATTTAATTCTATCCATGCTTGGCTTTCTTTTGTGCTTTGTCGTTGTGGAGAATTTACTTCTATCCATGCTTGGCTTTCCTTTGTGCTTTGTCGTTGTGGAGAATTTACTTCTATCCATGCTTGGCTTTCCTTTGTGCTTTGTCGTTGTGGAGAATTTACTTCTATCCATGCTTGGCTTTCCTTTGTGCTGTGTCGTTGTGGAGAATTTACTTCTATAGATGCTTGGCTTTCCTTTGTGCTTTGTCGTTGGGGAGAATTTACTTATATCCATGCTTGGTGTTCCTGTGTGCTTTGTTGTTGTGGAGAATTTACTTCTATCCATGCTTGGCTTTCGTGTATGCTTTGTTGTTGTGGAGAATTTACTTCTATCCATGCTTGGCTTTCGTGTATGCTTTGTCGTTGTGGAGAATTTACTTCTATCCATGCTTGGCTTTCCTTTGTGCTTTGTCGTTGGGGAGAATTTACTTATATCCATGCTTGGTGTTCCTGTGTGCTTTGTTGTTGTGGAGAATTTACTTCTATCCATGCTTGGCTTTCGTGTATGCTTTGTCGTTGTGGAGAATTTACTTCTATCCATGCTTGGCTTTCCTTTGAGCTTTGTCGTTGTGGAGAATTTACTTCTATAGATGCTTGGCTTTCCTTTGTGCTTTGTCGTTGGGGAGAATTTACTTATATCCAATGCTTGGCTTTCGTGTATGCTTTGTCGTTGTGGAGAATTTACTTCTATCCATGCTTGGCTTTCGTGTATGCTTTGTTGTTGTGGAGAATTTACTTCTATCCATGCTTGGCTTTCCTTTGTACTTTGTCGTTGTGGAGAATTTACTTCTATCCATGCTTGGTGTTCCTGTGTGCTTTGTCGTTGTGGAGAATTTACTTCTATCCATGCTTGGCTTTCCTTTGAGCTTTGTCGTTGTGGAGAATTTACTTTATAGATGCTTGGCTTTCCTTTGTGCTTTGTCGTTGGGGAGAATTTACTTCTATCCATGCTTGGCTTTCGTGTATGCTTTGTCGTTGTGGAGAATTTACTTCTATCCATGCTTGGCTTTCGTGTATGCTTTGTTGTTGTGGAGAATTTACTTCTATCCATGCTTGGCTTTCATGTATGCTTTGTCGTTGTGGAGAATTTACTTCTATCCATGCTTGGCTTTCCTTTGTGCTTTGTCGTTGGGGAGAATTTACTTCTATCCATGCTTGGCTTTCGTGTATGCTTTGTTGTTGTGGAGAATTTACTTCTATCCATGCTTGGCTTTCCTTTGTACTTTGTCGTTGTGGAGAATTTACTTCTATCCATGCTTGGTGTTCCTGTGTGCTTTGTCGTTGTGGAGAATTTACTTCTATCCATGCTTGGCTTTCCTTTGTGCTGTGTCGATGTGGAGAATTTACTTCTATCCAAAGTTATTCTATCCAAATTTACTTCTATCCACCGCCTGCCACAATGCTGGGAATGCACTGCGTGCATTGTCATGCACAAGGTGACAGGCACCGCGAGGTGCCTGCCACGATGTCCATGACAATGCACCCCCCAAACCCCCAATACCCTGGGGGCCTGCAACGGGCCCCGTAAGAGATTTCCGCATGCCTTTCCGTGGCAGCGCCACCGCCACAGAAAGGCTTGTTCCTGCTCCCATGCTAATATGGATGGGGGTGTCTAGCAGATACCGCCACCATATTAAACCCTTATCTGACCGGTTAACTTGTCGACCGGGCGGGAAAGCGGCGGACAGTATTCCCGTCCGCTGCAGCACCCCCCGCCATACTAATATGGCGGGGGGAAATGGGTGGCGGGCGGGGAAGGATGTAGGGCAGATCGCCACCGCCATGCGGGCGGTGGCGATCCGCCCTACATCCTAATGGACCCCTATGTGTGGAACAACTGCGACTGCAGGAGGGGCCTGTGAACGGGAGAGTCGAAGAAAGGGAGAAGAGCAGGCAAAGGCCATATAGGGGCATATAGCCCCTATGTGGAAGGATGGGCTGGGCTTGGAATCCGGACTGAGGGGCACTGAGTCCAAGGAAAGTGGGTGGAGGGCGGCAGAAAAGACAGAAAACTAAAGATTAGTTTGACCCCTTGGATTCCATGGACTGAGGGATCTACAACAGCTCTCTGTTTGATCCCATGTTCTCATCCTGGTGGGTCTACTGGGCCTTTCATTCTCCTGAGGTCGATTCAATCAGCATCATTGAGCTGGGTAATAATACACGTTTTTTCTTCAGCATTAAGATAGCCACAGATCGTGTGATGTACGCCAACCCACAAAAACCTCCCTCTGAAGACATGCTATACAATATTTTCTGGTGGGATTGTTTTGTTATTATCTTTTATTCCTTTTAAAATTTGTGGTTTTAAGTTGAAAGTTGTAAAATAGTTCCTCAAAGATCTGCAGCATTTAAAACTTCCTTTATAACTCTTCAA
The DNA here is from genome assembly GCF_964261635.1 of Lissotriton helveticus. NCBI lineage: Eukaryota > Metazoa > Chordata > Amphibia > Caudata > Salamandridae > Lissotriton > Lissotriton helveticus. The sequence goes on along the minus strand of NC_136071.1, from coordinate 1,193,363,717 downwards.
AACAGCAGTTTCTGTGCAGATTCGTATGCATCTTTCCATTATAATCCGCATTTTAGGCTGACAAATACCCTTTGAAACTTTATATAAAGTTGGGGTAGTTAGTGAAAATGATAGTTATATATTTTTTAACATTACACAAACAAAGGCAAACTTCTAGAATTCCTAAAAAAAGGGCTTCAGCAAAGTTGGAATTCATGTCTATAAACGAATATTTTGTTTTTATATCCTTTTTTCAGCAAGCAACTAAACTGCTTTATAATTTTCATGTAACTTTTTAAACCCTTTTTTTAAATAACTTCCAGAACTTTCCACAAAGAATACTATTCTATTTAAAACTGCTAGAAAGTAGCGTGATGTCTTTATAAAACGTTTAACTAGATTTTATCCCAGCTTTCAAACTCCTTCAAAATGCCCCAGAACGTCGAGACTGTACTGGTATTCTAAATAATCTTTCAAAGGTTTTCACCAAATAGGTAAAACACATGTTAAATCAAAGTATTCCAAACGTTCAAACAGGTATTTTAAAAATGTTCACCGACCATTTGAACCCTTTTTTTCTTAAAATAATCAAATAATTCCACTACTGTTAACAAGTTTAAAGATTCAAAATCACCTTGGATTTGGTATTTGAACGTTCTGTCACTTTCTTCTGAGTCTCACCTTGCACCATGAAATAAAAAAATCCTACAGCAAAAAGACCACGAAAAAATGGTTTGTGTGAATGCACTGGAGCAGATTTATGAAGGCCTTGCGCCGCCGGTGCGTCATTTTTAACATGGGAAAAAGTGACGCACCGGCGGCGCAAGGCCTTCATAAATCTGCCCCACTATTTTTAGAGGGGTGAATACGCCTCAGATCTAGCTTTCAGGTTTATGGGCAGGTGATTTCACTCAGCTATACTTATAACACCTGAATTTTGATCACTCAAGAATAGCCCCACCTAGCATACCAAACACCCAAATGTTCCTATATGGGCAGAGATCAGCCGAATTGTGCCTGTTTCTTCTCTTACTTTGTCACTTCGCACCCTTCCCTGAAATGCCATAAACCGAGTTACCCAGGGGGTTTCAGTCTCCAATGTTAAAGTTGTAATCCAATAATCATCGGACCCGCCCCCCGCCCACTCTCTGCCTACTCAGACTTTACTAATCTGTTTCTGCAGTGAGACCCTGGTGATTCCAAACTCTACCCAGCATTTACGCCAACACCTTTTCTTAAAATATCTAGACAGTCCCCATACTGTGGTGATACACTTATTAATTCTCGCCACACGTCATCTATCGTTTAATTTTGATCTTTTACTTTATACAAAACAGACGTCGACAGGGGGTGCCCTTTCCACAACATAATCCCCTGCTCTGAATACATCTGTTCCCTTTGTTTCCCCTCAGTAACTTAAGCAAGTACTTTCAAAGTTTGTTCGGAAGCAGGTGCGTCATCTCTGAAGCCCTCACAGCCAGCGCCCCCCCTCGGTGGGTGCCAGCTCTCCAGTGGGTGCCCCAGCACCCCCAGACAGGACACCAGGCTGCAGGCGAGGAGGACCAGAAAGATGCTTCTGTGGGACTTACAGACCCCTGACTCTGAAAGGAACCCCGAAGGGGGGTTGTATCTCTTTATTGAGTGACTTTACAACTTGTACATTTGCAATTTTTTCTGTTTGTATCTTTTATGTAACTCATGGAATCCTAAATCCTTATGTAACGCAAATGGTTCTTTTGTAAAGCGCTCTGACACCTTCGGGTAATGTTCACGCTATAGAAAATCACATTAAATAAAATAAATAAAATAAAATAAATAAATAAATAAAGGGGGGCCACCGGTGGACAGGGGTCTGAAATCCCAGGCTTTCAGACTTCCATATTCAAGAATATTTTTAATCTTAGAGTCCTTCGGAAGAGAGGTCTAGAGATGGAGGCTTATATGCTGGTTCCAGGGCTTAATGTGTAAACAATTTAATGTCAGGGCCCAAGGCACTTCATAGGAGTCCACTCCGGCTGGACCACCAATGATCCTGCCACGGCTGCCGAATGCCAATAACAGCACAACCTGTATGCTAGATTTATCATTTTGAAAATAACCACTGACCTGACAATTTCAGCTGAAGAATAGACACGCAGCGCCACCATGTGGAGTAATCTAATAATATGTCCTGGTGTTTAGAAATAGGTGGAGGTGCCCAGCACCAGAAAACACTGGCACAAATTAAGCTGGTTCTTCCTATGCATACTGTGTCGACCAGGCGCGCAACTCCCATTGGCAGAACGAGCGTCAGCCCCCGCGTCATCTGCCGTTGACTGGGCTGCCTGTGCTGGACTTGATGCCTGCCTGACCTTCAAGTAGGGTGACCAACCATCCGTAAATTTCACGGACCGTCTGTGATTTGGATCTCACATCCGTTGTCTGTGGTGTTCCTTTTTACGGATGCCTTTTGTCTGTAATTTTGGGCCTTGCAGGGAGCAGCACTGATCCCCTGCAAGAAGCCTCAACTCCCTGATTGGGCCGCCTCATACTCTTGCTCTGAGCACAAGAGCAGCCACACCCGCCCATTGTCATTCTGTATACGGCTGGTTGTCCCATACCGAATGACAATGGGCCAGTCTGGGCTGTTAAAGCATGTGATGGGCCGCCTCCTGCCTCGGTATAGGGCAGGGCATTCGGTTTTAACTGTACAGAAAGAAAAATGTTGCACCTCACCCGGTGGAAGAAATGCACAGAATCCAGTTCATGAAAAGAAGCCAGCGAAAGAAGTTAAAAAGAAGGGGCTATGGGTCTTTCACAGTCTCATCATTTTAGAACTGAAGCATTTTCAATATTGTATACAACAAAAGACATAGTGTCTTCTTTTTTACTTTATGCAAATAACAACCATTGGCAAAGCCATTAGTCCTGGCTTGTTGCAGGTGTGATGCATTATATATCTGGATGCAATAACCGAAGTAGCAGAATACCCGCCGGGCAGCACACAACGCTAAGCACATACTGTTAGCTTATTTGTTTTAAGCCACGCCCTTAATTACATCAGACACGCCCTTTGGAGAGACCCCCAGGTTTTTCAAACCACTTAAAACCCTGGAAACAATACCATGTCACAGTCACCTCAGGTCCCGGCACTGTGCATCATACATGACTCATGATTTCCACTTTTTCAGATTGCCTCTGTGCAGGGGCACAGTGAACCCTCCCCACCCCATCGGCTGCTTTAGGAACTACAGCGAGGTGAAGTCCTTGATGGGCCTCTTCTGTCTGCAACTCTGCAGACAAAGGCTCAGCTCATAATTTATCTGAAAAGGTGGGTGAGTAAGTAAATGAAGGAATTGCTGGATGGATTAGTGAAGGGATGAATGGATGAATGAATGTGTGAATGGATTAATAATGAGAGAAATGATGGATGGATGAGTGAGTGGAAGGATGCATGAGAGAAAGATTAAATAAATAGATGTGTGGGTGGAATGGTGGATGTATTGGTAAAAGGGTAGGTGGGTGGCTAAAAGGGTAGATGGATGGGTAAAAGGGTGGATGGATGAGTGAAAGAATGGATAGATGAGTGACAGGGACGATGATGGGCGAGTGAATGGGTGGATGGATGAGTGAGTGAAATGATGGATGGATTGATAAATTGATAAGCAAAAGGGTGAATGGATGGATGGATGGATGAGTGAGAGGGTGGATGTAAGGATGGATGAGTGAGTGAAAGGGAGGGTAGATGGGCAAAAGGATGGATGCATGAGTGAAAGAGTGGATGGATGAAAGAAAGAATGGATGGATGAGTGAGTGATAGGGTCAATGGATGGATTAATGAGTGAATGAGTGGATGGATTGTTGGGTGGATGGATTAGTGAAAGGATGGCTAAGTGAAAGGGGGATGGTGAGTGAAAGTATGGATGTATGATTGATTGGCTGGATGGGAATATGGATGAGTGAAAAGAGAGGGAGGTGGGTCTGTTGTTGCTGAGTTCTGTTGGGGTCCACTGAGGGTTTCTTCAACAGGGGTTTGACTTCTGCTTGCTTCCAGTCCCTAGGGAAGGTGTCTGAATCCAGTGAGGTGCTGAGTAGGGTGATACGTTTGTCAAGATGTGGTGGTGCTTGGGTCGGGTGGGCCCTTTAGTGTATGGATTTAATGATGGTGATTGTGTACTGAGTGGTGAGGTGATCCCAGGTGATTAACCTAGGGAAGGTCATGGTTGTGGGGGTGTAGTCTTTGAAGAAATCTCTGTACTTGAGTTGGGTGTTAAAGCTTCAGTAGATTTTGCCGATTTTGTCATTTTAGAAATTCACTAAGCTATTGCATAGGTCCTGTGAGGGGATGATGTTGCTTCTTGCTTCTGAGTGATTGGTGAATTCTTTGACTAAGCAGGAGAGCTCCTTACTGTTGTTGATGTTGACTTCAATGCATGAGGCCAGGGCTTCTTTCTGGGTCTCGTGTAGTTGGCGGTGGTATCAGTTGAGTGCAGTTTCTTAGGTGGTTCTGTTGGCTGGGTCTTTGCTGGTGCACCATCTCCTGTACAATGACTGAAGTTTGCTGACTGATACAATGGCAGTGTTAGTAATGGTGTTCATAGTTGGCTAGGGTATGCGCCCAAGCCAGGCAAGAACCACCACTCTAGTCATGGTAAGCTAGATACACACTTAGGGGCCGATTAGGATTGCGGTTTTTCCGCATCTTCCGGGCCGGCGAAAGTGTCCGCCGGCCCGGAGGATGCTTAAAAACCGCTGCGGATCCTTCAAAGACCCCCGCCAGATTAGGATGGCTGGGGGGTCAGGAAGACCGTCCGCCGCTTTTCCGCCGCGGTCGCCTTACGACCACGGCGGAAAAGCTCTAATATGGCTGGCGGGGTCTAACAGACACCGCCAGCCATATTAGGATGGGGCAGAACACATGTCTTTCCGCGGCGGCTTCTCCGCCGTGGAAAGGCATACGGTGTTTTCTTTGGGGGCCCGTTGCGGGCACCCAGGGTGAAGGGGGGGTGGGGGGTGCACATGGGGGGTACCTATAGTACCCCCCTGCATTTGCATGCACAAAGCGGCAGGCACCGCGCGGTGTCTGCCGCTTTGTGCATGCAAATGCGAAGCATGCATATTTAACCTAGCGGCGGGTGCTGCTTCAAGCAGCACCCGCCGCAATGTTAAATATTGATGATGTGACCGCCAGGGTGGCGGTCACATCCTAATTGCACTGCAGGGAACGCCGCTGCCCCTGCGGACGTTCCCTCCACCTCGGGGGTCGCGGACGGACGCAGGTCCGTCCGCGATCCTAATCGGCCCCTAAATGTTTACCTGTGCTCATCCTCTGGTAGCCTGGCACAGAGCAGTCAGGCTTATCCAAAGAGGCAATGTGTAAAGGATTTGTGTAAAACACACACACACACACACACACACTGTAACACAATGAATACACCACACAGGTTTAGAAAAATATTGATTAAATTCTGAACAAACCATGACCAAAACAACAAAAATCCAATTTAAAGAAGATGAGACATGGAATTTGAAATGAATACGTGCAGTATAGAGCTTAGAAGCAAATAGCGCTAAAATGGTTTTTAGGTTGCGCTGGACTGGGGGTCAAGTCAAAGTTCAGGTCAAACACGATAAAGCACCGGCCAGCTACAGGAGCCATGCAAGCCCGAGGGAACAATAAGGAAAAGGTTTAGCTAGAGAATGATTTAAAAAGGTAGAAATTAATTTGTGTACCACCAACATATATTTGAAAGAGAAATCAACAATATAAATGAACCACCTTATTTAAGTAAATAAGCTATACACAGATATAGATATCAGCACATATATCTGTTCTTTTTTGTGGTATATCTTCTTTCAAGTCAATTTTTATAATTTATCCATTTCAATGAGAAAGAGGGGGAAAAAGAAAAACAAAACATAATCATATATCCATAGATACGATAGACGTAATGATGATGTAGGCAGTGCGGCGGGTGTCAACTACATGCCTTCATCAGGTAGCCGTCTATTGCACAATAACAAAACTACAATAAGAAAAACAAAAATATTCCTTAATTAATTTTTAGGTGGTTATACATCATTTAGTACAAACTTATAAAAATCTTTACATTTATAATAAATTCTCTTTCATTATTCTTCTGTCAAGGTTGTAGTTCATATTTATAAGTAACAATACGCCATACACATCCATACTAATATAATAAAGAGAGAGCCCAAACATTTGAGGCGGGTAATCACAGGAACGACAGCACCAATCACAACACCCAATACAGCGTTGGAAAGGGCAGTTGCAGCAGAAGGACATAGGCTATGCAGACGCCCACCATATACATTTAAAAGGTAAAAGAACCGTGCCAGCAAAGTAGTCCCTTCTGGGTGTGTCTGTGTTGTGCTGTGGGCGTGTGCTGGGGGCGTGACAAACGCTGGGGGCGTGTGGTACGTTCCGCCCTTCATGCCATGTCTCATATTGTGTGCTAATCGCACCCTGCTCCCTTTAAATACCCCTGCACCCCATAATCATAACCCACCCTTACTCCTTAAAATACCCCAACACCCTTAAACACTAACCCATCTTAACCATATAAATATACCCTGTACCCCAAAACCCAACCCTATCCTTAAACCCTATAAATACTCCTGTACCTCAAAACCCAAACCTACCCCTGAACCCTAAATATACCCCTTTACCCCAAAACCCAAACATAGACCTGAACCCTAAAAATACCCCTGTACCCCAAAACCCAAACCTACCCCTGAACCCTAAAAATACCCCTATACCCAAAACCCAAACATAGCCCTGAAACCTAAAAATACCCCTGTACCCCATAACCCAAAACTATATCTGAACCCTTAAAATACCCAAACACCCCAAAACATATACCTCAGTACCCCAAAACATATACCCCTATACCCATACTTACCTTATCCAAACATTTAAAAAAACCATGCTTTTACCATTCATGCATTTACAATGAATTTCGTTGTAAATGTATGCGTGGTAAAAGCATATAAAATGTAATGCCATGCGTTATAATGGCATTGCGGAATCATGGTACTTTCGTAATGAAAGTATGCGGAGTGATGGTGTGCGGAAAGAAAGTTGTGGAATAATGGGTGTTTACCCTCCCCGGTAAGTACATTGGTGGCACGGCGGCCCACATCTCCAGCAACATACTCATATTTTTTCACCACCCATTTGAAAAATGCACAGGTCTCTCTCATTGATGGCCAGCACTGACATACACTTTTAGACACACCTCCCGCCACAAGTTCTAGAATTGCGAACGTTAGAGCTGGGGAGCTACGTTTGAATCTCGGCATCAGCTCAACATCCTGTGATTCCAGGCAAATCGCTTTGTCTCCCTGTGCCTACCACAAATGAATGTGTTCTTCTGTAATGTAAATTGTGCTCATGCCATGTTGTCGAGTTCGCGCTATATAATATTGCAAGGAAAAATAAAGTCGGTAAACTCGAGTTCACACACTACTGAACGCGCACTCTTAAGTGCATCAGCAGTGCACTGTGAATCGGAGTGTTTCACAGGCCTGTCACAGATAAGAAATGCTATCAAAACGAAATCCTACAGAACAATATACTACTGGCCGGCAGCAATTCATACCCGGAAAACGTCGGGACGGGCTGCTAGTATCATATATATACACATTTTATATAAACTATACATATGTAACCTACTAAATTTTATATACAACTAAGGATCCTATACCCATTTAATCCACTCTAGCAAAGAAACTATATTGTTCTGTATAATTGAAAACACTAAATGACCAAAATACGTTGGAATCGATAGCATTCCATAACAGATTTAGACATAGAATAGTCCTCACTCTGTGCCAGCTAGTCATCTAGGTATTAAGAATCAGGGACCAGAGTGCCAATGGACAGACATGGAAATATCAAGTGGACTACCTTGAAGGACAAGGACTAAAGGTTGCTAATGTGCATATAAATGCCTACTCATATTGGCAGGCAAAGAGATCTTACCATGTATAGAAGGATGCTTGTATCCATAGGAAAACTTCTGGTTGAATGAATGTCAAAAGATTAATACGTGGGCTCCGAACCTCACTGTGAAAAACACGTTTCTATATTAGAAAATAATCGCCTATATTGTGGATTAAATAATTCTAGATAAATGCTACCCCGTATAGTATAAAGGTAATGGACATGGCAGGCATGTACTTCACAGGGTATATGTTTTAGAGTGCTCAACTAAGTCTAAGTTAATAATGTATTGATTGCGATCATATCAGGCAGGTATGTACCAGTTAACAAGATAAATACATTATTGCCTAGCGAAAGATATCTTGTTTATATAAACAGGATGAAAATATATGCGTAATTAAATAACCGCTGTAATACGAGTCCAGACTTATTTCGACTGATATCACAGATTGGGGGAAGATTTTATCCTGAATTTGCAGTTGTTGCGACATTTGCGCATACTATTACATACCATTAAATTCTCGATGATTGACCAAGTGGAAAGGTCCGTACTGGGGGTCCGATATACAGTCAAATTGGCAGATGCAATGATCGATTTATTTTGCAATCTGTAGCGGTAGACCGAAATACAAAGATATGGTCACCTTAAATATGTTGTTTTAAAACTGAGAAGAAAATTTATGATCAAATAACGCTCAGATAAATAGTCAGCGTGATGTTAACCTTATTATCAATACTCACTGATTCTATTGTAAAGTTATTAGCTGTGGCACATGACGGTGGTGAAGACGATGCACAAGAAATGTGAAAGCAGCTGTTCTACCAGGGAGGATATTCGTCTGTTTAACAGGGGGTGGCCAAAAAAGAGAATACCACTACGTTAGTCTCACATTATAGATCTCTATATCTTAGACTAGATCATAGATACTGTCTAAACAGTTCCTATTATCGACTAGTGGTGTGTCAACATTGCACCATTTAATCGTCCTTATTCATACCTATTTAGCGGTCAGAGCTTTTCTCTCTTCACTCTCCTCATCATGCCATAACTTCCTTTTCCAAAAGCGGGAGGGCCTTTTCCAGACAGGTAACCTGCTGAGAGTTTTAGAGGTGTTTTTATCGGATTAGAAAACCACGCGGAAAATTCAAAACCAACCCGGTTGGTTATACGATGTTCGAACACGTAACGAGATGACCTATCCAATTGGCCATCATTACTCTGAGTCAATCCGATTGGTAGTGTGGATCACTCAAACTAAGAACGCTGGTGTTGATAGGTGAGCAGTCGTTGTTGTGTTGGCCTGAGGGAACAAACCACCTTTCCTGGTCACAGACAATGAAATGGTTGAGCTTCTCCACGCACTAAAGGTGATGCATCAGTTCTGAAGATGGGTGCCATAGTGGACAGGTGTCAAGCAATGTGTAGCGATTCTACCAAGCAGTCGAGGGGATGCGTTGATCTCACCAAAGTGCAGCAGCAGTGACACGCTCTCTAATGCATCCATCTCTGGAGGCAAAGCGCTGGTTCCGATGCGGCATGACAATTTTATTCCCGCAACCGGACTGATGTGCAGATTCTAGTACATGCAGACAGGATCTGCGTCAAAATCCATGTTGCAAGTATCTGGGACATTGCCAGTGAGCCAGGCACAGGGGCAGGTGAAGAGACTTTGATATCCATGAGTCTCAAGCAACAGGTGGCAAGCCAACAAGCCCTTGGAGATCACTTGGAGGGAATACAGAGTCAAGCTCTCCTTCAGCAGAGTCAGAGAGCAGCAGGGCAAGAAACAGAAAAGTAGGCCTTTGAGATCAGTAGTCCATTTGAGTGATGTAAGTAGTGTGGTAAATAAATAAATAATACCCTATTTTTGAATGAATAAATGAATAACAGATAGCTCAATAAATAAGAGTCAAGATTCGAGGTAGTAGGAGTTTTGCAGGTTTAATAAAGCATAAGGACAGGAACAGGATGACCTGCACGGGAATAGGATGGCAGCTGCCGGGGACAGGATCGGGAATGACGGCGTCTAACTTTTAATAACAGTACATGAGCATATATACATAACGCAAACACATAGCATTACATTGCAATAGGCGTAGCAGTGGGTGGAGCAATAGGCGTGACGCATAGCAGTCGCGAAAGATAAGGGTGAAAAGAGGTGTAACAGGGCGTATACATAGACATGTGATGCAAACGTAACAGAATATGTCATGAATGGGGCGGAAACCATGGAGGGGGCTACCTGAGGAGCCGGGACCTCTGACCTGATGGTGCGCGCAAACTGGCAATGACGTATCACTAGGAGAAGCTGGGGGCTTCGAACTCTGTGCTAGGAGCAGAGACTGAAGTCTGGAGAGTCAGGGCGACATGTACCTAAGCAGTATCTAGTATCTGATGTTTAGGGAACATGTTGATATAAACTAGAAGTCAGGAGGGGAAAGGCTAACAGACACTAAGACTGGACCATACATTATTCTACATGTAGTGCGTGATGAAGAATATTAAATGACCATTAAATGCAGTATTTCTCTAACATGGGGCCGTAAAGGCTAGACAATGACGGTAACTATTGATGCGATTCAGTAGCTTAGGAATGCAGAGAAGGAGGACTGTACTGATAACTCGAATCATAACATACTCTTGGCAGACTCAGAGGCAGAGCCAGGGTGAACCGGGCACTGCGAGGCAGGAAGTAAGTGAAGGGTCGAGGATACAGGTGGGGGCTGTATCGCTCCTCAGCGAGGGTTCAGGAGACGGAAGCCGAATCCAGTGTCCGGGCCCTTTTGAGGCCTAGAAACGGGGACTTTACAATGAAATAACGTGCACACTGAGAAACGTGGCAACGTAACTTTACATAGGCCTGATATTCGTAGTATTCACGAGAACTGGAAACTGCCATACTAGAGGTGGACACAACTGTAATTGCGTCTTGAATCGAACATGGGGAATACATATGCATATTTAATCATGCACACATAACATATGATGGATGACACGTAGGGACACAGAACATGGCAAAATTTACTTTTCCACATTCCCTCCTTGTCACTACGTTTCATCAGGAAACATCAATATTCATGATACCGTCTATCATTTCATACAGTATCATTTGCTCGTCTCGAATTGTCTTGGAACGGGATTTAGAACGGGACTTGGGACTAGGAACACATGATGTAGCACAAATGCCGCAAATCGCAGGGCCACATTGTATACAGAGGCAGCAGCTGAATACGATCGCTACTGCAATACCTAGAAAGGACAAGACTTTCCATCCCCAGGCGGAAATTATATTCCAGAACCAACCGGACCATGTCCAGGTGCCTGGATCTTGGTGTAACAGATGGGCAATTTTATGAAGTCTGGTTATAGCTGAATAAACAGACGGCGCGTTATTTGGAATGAAAATGCAGCAACTAGATCCGATGACTCTACAGGCCCCGCCCCTATCGGCCAGTATGACGTCAAGGACGAGACGATTCTGTAAAACGACAAATCTCATAGCAGATTGCTCTTCGGTTAAGTTACCTAGAGCAGAGGCAGTCTCATTGACTACAGCTTCAAGGGTTCTGGTTAACCTACGGATCAGTTTACTATTCTGGATAGGTCCTATAAAGAAAAAGAAACCTCTATTGAAATCTGTATACTGTTCTAGGGCAGTTTCAGTATAATCGACAATTGGGGACTCCCTTCTATGTCTAATGTGTACTAGATGTGTGTTTCTATGGTAATCAGATGGGGCTAGGAAAACAGGTGGCAGTAGGAAGGCAATGTAACAGGTTCCCTCCCAATCGAGGGGCAGACGAACATATGCAGTTTGACCACAAATAAAATATGAATGACGTGAAGCTTTGAAAATAGATTTCCCACTGTCACTATACTTGACAATAGTAGTACAATCACTATGTCCTATATGTACGGAACCATTATTTCGGACACATAATTCACCTTTGACTGGTAGTACTGAAATAGCAGGTAAATCTGGAGTGGAATCAGACTGAACATTCAGGACCATGAAATTCGAAGAATAATTACCTAAATTATACACTTCATTTTCTAGATCTAACCCGGATCTGTGGGGGAGACCTTGCTTGTCTGGAAAACATGTACTGTTAAGAAAAGACATATCTGTTGAGGATGACGTTAACGTGGACCATGCTCCACACGAACCATTATGTGAAAACGGATAAGGAAAGAGTGGCAGAACTCCCTTCGGTGTCTGGAAAGGGGGGAGTCGACCACACACCCAACAATTAGTGGCATTGCTGGTCTGGTGTGAATAATGTAACATACGGATAAAAGAATTATTTCGCATAGCGAGGCGGTAAGAGAGTTCATGAGGAGGCAGATCACTAAACATATGCTCTACTGTAGCATTAGCAGACTTATTTACATGAGAAACTGGAAAATACAGGTAGAACGCATAACTGGTGCAGGAAATCATAATGCTGAGAAATAATATGAAACATAGAAAAACGATACATCGAATAGAGTTTTGACTAACTCTCTCACTATGGGGGTCTATTTTATACATGTCAGAAACAGTCTAACCGTTTCACCTAGGGGAGGACTTAGACAATCAAACTGGCTGACTTATTTTACTAGACCGGAGTTTCAACTTGTACTCCTGCTGCGGAGTATTCTCTAACGAGGGAGGGTTTGTAGCAATGTCTTTTGCGGGACAGTCCTTGAGAACAATATTTTGGCAATCCTTCAAATCCTGGGAAATGTTCTTTGAGACGGGTTTCAGTCCATAAAACTTCTTTATATGTGAAAGGTGCACCCAGCCTTTGCGACCCTCCAACTTCACGGCCGTACGGGTGGTGAGGAGGACCTGTCGGGGCTCCTTCCAGCGTGGCTCCAGCGGACTTGAGCGGTCAAAATTCCGGACAAGGACCATGGATCCTGGAACGATTTCATGCGGTGCCACCTCGGTATTGTCTGGAAATGCGGCGGCAACCTGTGAACGACAAGAGTTGAGGGCAGACATCAAGGAAGCTAGGTAATCTGTCAGCATATTACTTGAAACATCGGTAATACTTCGGGGTCTAGGAGTACCCCACATGTTAGGGGGGCGGCCGAAAACGACCTCATACGGGGACAGACCTGATCTGGAATGTGCGACCATGCGCATATAAAACAGGGCAACTGGCAGAGCTACTAGCCAGTCCACACCTTTCTCTTTGCATACTTTGGCGATGCGGATTTTCAGAGTCTGGTTATGTCTCTCTACGAGACCGGCTGCTTCAGGATGGCGTACACAATGGAACTTCCACTGGTACCCTAACAAAAGGGAAACATGCTTCATCAACTCAGATGAGAATGGCTGGCCGTTGTCAGAATATACGACTCTAGGGAGTCCATAACGGGGGAAGAACTCACGAACCAACTGCTTGGCAGTGGTCGCAGCTGTGTAATCTGGGACTGGATATGCTTCTGTCCACCTGGACAAAGCGCATACAACTACAAGGACATACTTGAAACCTCGACATCGCTCCATCTGAATATAATCCATCTGGAGGACTTCAAAAGGGTGGTCAGGAGGCTGGAATCCACCTTGTTCCACCGGGACACTTTTACCTGGATTAAACTGACAACATATCATACAGGTACGGACTTTTTGCTTGGCTGCAGCTCGTAAATGCTTGTTGAACCAAATGTTCTGGATACTGTCTAACATAGCTTTTTCTCCTAAATGTGCTGGACTATGTGCGGTATTGATAATGACTTGAACCATAGAGTCGGGGAGAAACCATGTGGCTCTACCCTTCGTTAACCATCCTTGATCTGTCTGGACCCCTCCTTGTTCGGACCATTTCTTGATTTCTTCAGGAGTAGCATGTAACTGGATATCTATGACATCTTGTGTAGGGTCCTTAACTGTCATGCATGTAGTCGGATCTGGAGTGTGTGTCATGTTAACTGGAATGTCTGGAGTCTGTGCTGTAAGCTTGGCTGTGCGATCTGCTAGATCGTTACCCTGGGAAATAACGTCAGTAACTTTCGTATGTGCTTTGCACTTCATGATAGCAATGGATGTCGGTAAATGTATGGCATCTAACAGAGCTTGAATAAGGAGACCATGCTGAATCTTGGTTCCATGAGAAGTCATGAAACCTCTCTCCTGCCAGAGCACTCCAAAGTCGTGTACGACTCCAAATGCGTAGCGCGAATCTGTGTAAACATTAACTTTCAAGTTCTTAGCGTGTATGCAGGCTTGTGTCAGAGCAACTAGCTCTGCTGCTTGAGCGGACAGGGTGTCAATACGGTGTGTTTCAATAACTTCGGTGTCGGTAGTCACTGCATACGCGGCGACTAGTTCTCCTGTACTTGTTCTCATACATGAACCATCCACATAAAGTGTCAGGTCGGGGTCTGGTAACGGAATATCTGTCAGATCTTGTCTTGGCTTTGTCGTAATGTTAACTACTTCCACACAGTCATGTGTGGCAGAATTCGAAATAACTGATGGTAACAATGTAGCAGGATTTAAAACGTTGCAGCGTCTGATTTCTATGTGTGGCTGGAACAGTGTCAATTCATAACCTGTTAAACGTGCAATTGTCAAGTGCTGAGTCTGTGTTCGGTTTAAAAGAACTTCCACGGAGTGTGGAACTTGTACTGTCAAGGAATGTCCTAATACTATGGAATCACTTTGTCTGATAGCTAGTGCTGTGGCTGCAACTGACTTGAGGCACGCAGGCAGAGCCTGGGCTACAGGATCCAATGTGCTCGAAAAATAAGCACATGGCTTGTATTGTCCTGCTTGATCTTGTGTGAGAACAGATAATGCTGTACCTTCGCGTTCTGTGACGAAAAGTGTAAAAGGCTTACTGTAGTTTGGTGTAGCTAGAACTGGAGCTTGACATAGGGCTTTCTTTAACTCATTGAAACTGAGTGTATGTTCAGATGTCCAAGGGAGGACAGTCGATACGGCTGCCTCCTGTGTCGTTAATTGTATCAGTGGCTTGGCTAGGAATGCATACTGAGGAATCCATTGTCGGCAATAAGAAGTGAGGCCAATAAAAGCACGTACCTCCTTCTGGGTCTTGGGCTGAGGAAGACTCGCTATTAACTGGATACGGTCTGGTGTCAACTGCCTACCCCTCTTGGACAGTAAGTGTCCTAAGTAGACCACTTGCTGGACACAGAATTGAAGCTTAGAAGGGGACACCTTGTGCCCCATCTCGGCTAGGAAATACAAGACTGTAAGGGATGCTCGCTCGCAAGCACGTTCAGAACGGGCTGTGATCAGTAGATCATCGACATACTGGAGCAGGGCAGTGTCAGTTGGCATGTGAATGTTGTCTAGTTGTCTCTTGAGTGCTTGACTGTAAATACTAGGACTTTCTGTGAAACCTTGAGGAGC
This sequence comes from Lissotriton helveticus, assembly GCF_964261635.1. Taxonomy (NCBI): domain Eukaryota; kingdom Metazoa; phylum Chordata; class Amphibia; order Caudata; family Salamandridae; genus Lissotriton; species Lissotriton helveticus. The sequence continues at coordinate 1,193,348,426 of NC_136071.1, read as the reverse complement.
TTGTGTGAACATATAGCTCCTTCCATTTAAACAGAATCCGAAAAGAAACTGGCTGTCTGGATGAATGGGAACACTGAAAAATGCGTTCTTGAGGTCTATGACAGTGAAAAATATGGCTTCGGAATCAATGGCTGTCAATAGGGAAGAGATATCTGGGACAACTGGGTACTGCGGAATAATACATTTATTAAGTTCTCGTAGGTCAATCACTAATCGATATACTGGGAGTGCATTTGGATCAGTACGTTTCATGACTGGAATGATCGGAGAATTGCATACATTGGAGTCAGTTTCTACAACTACTCCTTGAGCGATGAGCTCGTCAATAATTTTGGATAAGGCTGCTACAGCCTCAGGTGGCAATCTGTACTGTCTGATTCGTGGTAACACTACACCTGGCTTGAGAGTCACACGATGGGGTGTGATTTGCATGTAACCTACATCAGTTGGACCTTGCGCCCATAAATGCTGCGGAACATTGGACAATCTGGGATCAAAATCTCGTAATACATAGTGACCCTTAAAGTCACGTAGGAACAATCGTATTCCCTCTGGGGAACAGCATATAACTGCACCTAATTCTTTCAGTGTTTTAATGCCTAATAGGTTTTCTGGACATGACTTAGTAAGTAACAGATCAGTGGTACGGGACAATGGACCTACTTCTAGAGTAACTGGCTTTGATATTTCATTTACGATAGGTTTTCCTGAAAATCCAAGGGAAACATTTCTTGAGCCTGAGAGCGGAGCCCCTGGAACTTCGGCGTGGCTAATTGTGGTCCTACTTGCCCCTGTATCAATCAAAAACTTTCTGTCTTTCCCTAATACTTGACTGTGAACATAGGGACCTTCTTGATCTACAGGTATCTCGATGAGAGGCAAGCCTACCTCCCTCTCTAGGCTGTTTCATGAATACTGCTGGTACTCTGGATACTCAGACTGTGCATACTGGTACATCTGCTGTGTAACATGCTGTGTTGCAGCGATAGGCTGCGGAGCTGTAACTGTCTGTGGCGCATTCTGTGGCTGAGGAATCTGTGAAACTGGTTCTTGTCTAGGCGGACGTGATCTTTCTTTAGTCTTACCGGTAGCTATGTTATGTTTCAGAACTGCACACTCATTTATAAAATGACCTGGCTGTTTACAATAATTGCAGTTCCCTTTAACGGGAGCTGCAGGATGACTGGCTTGATTTGGACCCCTCTTCTGACTGTCTTGAGGAACAGATTGTGCAACTAGTACTTTCATTTTCGTGTCTTTCATACGTTTTCTTTCGTGTTCTTGCTCTTCTCTGATTCTATTCTGGTGGTATTGGAGCATCTGCAACATCTGGGACGGGGTATTAGCTTGCCAGGTACTTTCGACTTTCAAAACTCGATTTTTAATTTGTGGGCTTGAATTCTCGACTAATTTAGTAACAAAAAGGTGAGGGTATGACTCACTACTTGTCTTGAGACCACTGTTGATGCTAAAACATTTCTCAAATCTAGAATAAAAATCACTAATGTCTTCATCCTGTTTCTGTTTACAGGCTGAGATTGCATCCCAGTCTTCTTTTCTAGTTGTCAATAACCTAGGCAAAACTTGTATTAATAATTCCGGTAATTCTTTACATTTCGCTCCAAGACCGGTACCTGGTACTCGTGCCTTATCTTCAGCTTCTAGAACTGCCCAATCGATCTTTTTCTCTCCCACCTCCCATTCTTTTTCCTTGAGCTTTTCATACACCCCTGCGGGCAGCAGAACTTTTAACATTTTAATTATATCTGGATACGTGTATTCTCCCATACGGAGCATGTCTTTTAATTCTCGATGGAACCCTGCTGGATCTTTATCATGACAGGGAATTAATTTCTTCATCTCTAGGAGTTCCATCTTTGTAATCGGAGTGTAAACAAACACTCGTTCTAGTTCGCCACCCGTTCCTCTAACTGGGTGGACTTCTCGTAACGGATTCTGTCTTTCCATGTAAAATGGTTTACTTTCTGGGGGTGAGACATGAACAAAATGCGGGTTCAAAAACGTTCTATATTTGTGACGCTGTTCTAGAACGACACTAATTAAATCGGTACCTAAACCTTTCCATCTATACTGGAGTAACTCGTTCAGGATATCATGTAACGGGCCTGGATCAGAGTGCTGACCCTCATACAATGTAATGAGGTGCTGTATCATATACATACCCGCCAGTCGTTGCTCGGCTGGGGGCATTTTCAGAAACATTTGTGCCACTATTTCGTCTGGAAAAGTGGTAGAATCAGTAATCCATCGGACTGCTGATCGGACTAGTTCTTGTTCATGCATAGTAATCAACTCACTGTAACCGATTCGTGATTTCAGAATGTGATCGGTAGCTTGGAATACTTGTTCTAGAGAACCTTGTTCTGGTGCTGGATGATGGAAAGTAGACTTGTGTTCTAGGCGTAAATGACGATCTGGAAATCTAGATTTTCCTACATACGCTATTCTGTCGGGATTCTCGTCCTCTACCTCTTCAGTATCAGAGTTACTTTCTTTCTCGCTTACTTGTGCCGCTTTACGTTGATCGTGTAACCTTATTATTTCTTTACGAATTTTCTTGTACATACTGTCCATAGCACTGATAGTCTTGTGCTTACCCTCGGCTATACTATTACTCCACTTTGTCAGGGTTCTCATTTCGGCTTGATTTTTGGACGGGTAATCTTGTTCTCTTATTAGACAATTAATCAGAAACTTTAATATCATGAGCTGGGTCTCAGCTTTCCTTTGGGACATGACATCACTAATACTTTCTGGATCTTCCCCTGTACGGATGAAACGATATATTCTGTCTAGATCTTCTTTCATATTCGGTAGGGTGACTAGATACTCGGCCACATTCCTTACGCGTAATGAATATAAAACCATATCATCCTCGCCTGGGACTGGGTCATAGCAGCATTCGGCAAGGGATTTTCTTATTTCTGCAACAGACTGATGTCTGGGCGTACGTTGTGACGCTTGCATATGTAATTCGGCTGTCGTTAAACGCTTATGTGGCGGCGGGGTTTGAGGAGGACCTCCTCCTGCGGCCCCTAAACTAGAGTCGTCAACTGATGCTTTTCGTCTTTGCACGGCAGGAAGTTGAAATGCGGGCTGGACCTGTATGGCGGGCTGGACCGGGGGTACCGTAACAGGTACTCCGGTGTCTGGAGGAGCGGGAAGTGCCTGATTTACAGGGACTGGCGGAGCGCGAACAGGATTTGCATATTCTGGGACTGTGTCGTCCAAATAGGACGAGATGAAAATATCAGCTGCGGTCTGTTTGTGACGTAGCTTGGTCGGAACTAATGGTGGCGGAAAGTTACTGGATGCCTCCGGGGTCGCTTTTGGCAGGCCCTCGGCAAGAAGAGGATACATACCCTTAATGAGGGCGTGCCTCTGTCTGTCTGACTGTTCGGTTTTAACTTGTTCACCTATCTCGATTAATTCTTTTTCTTGTGCTCGTTCTGAGGATTCTCTACTTAATTCTGACTTTCTGATTTCTTTTTCGGTTCTTTTATGAGCTTCTTTGCGCCATAACTCGATGGCATCTTTCTGTGACTGTCTGGCTTTCTTTTTTCATAATGCCTCTTCTACTCGCATGATGCACTCGGCATCCCATGTACCCGATACGGGCCATCTATACTTTTCTTCCAACTGTTTGGTATACTCTACCCATAAATCTAGATATAGTATGGCACTTATGCCATGCTTCTGATACATAAAATGACCTGGACTGTCCCTAGGCGGAACCGGAACTGCTGCTTCCAGCAGACCCTTTCTGGTTTTTAACTGACGTAACTTAGAAAACAAGGGCATGACTGGACTGTAATCTAGACACAATACAATACACAATGAACACGATACTTATTCCCCATTCATACCACGACACTAAAATACATGAAGAACATTTAAAATAACAGTTCGAACAGAATACTACCTGGAATACGGAACACAGAATACATGAATTTTCTCGAGAACAGAACTGACTAGAACAGAAACCAGATGCACTGCTGAAACAGTACGAAACTTACCGGTCTCATAAAGAGACACGTCAGGACCCGCATCCACCGAAGTGGACACTTCGTTTGTGGGTCTGTGTACCACCAACCCATGGACCAGAGTCAATTAAATTGACCCTGTCTAGATACTACCCCAGTAATGGTACTCACCGGGCAGCAAGAACGGAAGGCCTCAGACTGGACTGGACTGCTTCGACGACGGACGACGAACTTCGGACTTCAGTTACGGGTGGACCTCCGGATACCTCGGACCTTGGACTCTCGGCTTGGGCTCTGGTCGGGACTCGCCGCGTTCCTCCACCGTCTCGTTTGGATGCTGGACCGCCTCCTCCGTCTCCTCCGTGGGCCTGAGGGATACTTGAAGCAGAAATATCTGCCGGTGCGCAGAAGAGTTCCGTCACGACTGCAGAGGGTCAGGGGGTCGGCGTGGCTTCACCGACGCGTGGGGAAAGGGCAAGTCCCTGTTCGGGCGCCATTATGTGGTAAATAAATAAATAATACCCTATTTTTGAATGAATAAATGAATAACAGATAGCTCAATAAATAAGAGTCAAGATTCGAGGTAGTAGGAGTTTTGCAGGTTTAATAAAGCATAAGGACAGGAACAGGATGACCTGCACGGGAATAGGATGGCAGCTGCCGGGGACAGGATCGGGAATGACGGCGTCTAACTTTTAATAACAGTACATGAGCATATATACATAACGCAAACACATAGCATTACATTGCAATAGGCGTAGCAGTGGGTGGAGCAATAGGCGTGACGCATAGCAGTCGCGAAAGATAAGGGTGAAAAGAGGTGTAACAGGGCGTATACATAGACATGTGATGCAAACGTAACAGAATATGTCATGAATGGGGCGGAAACCATGGAGGGGGCTACCTGAGGAGCCGGGACCTCTGACCTGATGGTGCGCGCAAACTGGCAATGACGTATCACTAGGAGAAGCTGGGGGCTTCGAACTCTGTGCTAGGAGCAGAGACTGAAGTCTGGAGAGTCAGGGCGACATGTACCTAAGCAGTATCTAGTATCTGATGTTTAGGGAACATGTTGATATAAACTAGAAGTCAGGAGGGGAAAGGCTAACAGACACTAAGACTGGACCATACATTATTCTACATGTAGTGCGTGATGAAGAATATTAAATGACCATTAAATGCAGTATTTCTCTAACATGGGGCCGTAAAGGCTAGACAATGACGGTAACTATTGATGCGATTCAGTAGCTTAGGAATGCAGAGAAGGAGGACTGTACTGATAACTCGAATCATAACATACTCTTGGCAGACTCAGAGGCAGAGCCAGGGTGAACCGGGCACTGCGAGGCAGGAAGTAAGTGAAGGGTCGAGGATACAGGTGGGGGCTGTATCGCTCCTCAGCGAGGGTTCAGGAGACGGAAGCCGAATCCGGTGTCCGGGCCCTTTTGAGGCCTAGAAACGGGGACTTTACAATGAAATAACGTGCACACTGAGAAACGTGGCAACGTAACTTTACATAGGCCTGATATTCGTAGTATTCACGAGAACTGGAAACTGCCATACTAGAGGTGGACACAACTGTAATTGCGTCTTGAATCGAACATGGGGAATACATATGCATATTTAATCATGCACACATAACATATGATGGATGACACGTAGGGACACAGAACATGGCAAAATTTACTTTTCCACATTAGCACAGCAGTTCTGCAGGCAGAGCTTCAGTTACAAGTTCAGTAGTGTCTGATTTTAGGGGGTCAGAGACCCAGTACTTATACCCAAAAGTGCCTTTGATGTTGGGGGTGACTTCAAAGCAGCTTTCTGAAGTGCACAAGTATCTCTTTCAACCCAGTCCTGCCTTCCAGGCTATCTGTGGTGGGTGATCAGTCCTTTGTGTGGGGACAGGACACAGCCTATTCAAGTGAAGAGTTGGCCCCTCCCTTCCATCCTGCCCAGGCAAGGCCATCAGAATGCAGATGGGTACTCAGGCACACCTATCCTTCCTGTGTTATGGCTGTCTAGAAGGAATGCACAAAGTGTCGCTATCACCCATCCCAGACTCGTATTGGAGACAGCCTCTCAGGCACACAGATCAGTAAGTGCAGAGACATGTCTACTTTCTAAAAGTGGCATTTCTAAAACAGTAATGTTAAATCCACTTTCAGCAGTATGGAAGATTCATCACTACCATTCCTCCAAACATATGAAACATGAAGAGCTACTCCTCTCTGAGCACTAATCACAGCGTAAAGGTGTATTAAGGAATTCCCAATGCTAGGCTATGAGAGGAGTAGGCCTCACAATAGTGAAAAACAAAATAGTCTGTTTTTCACTACCACAACATGTAAACATGCCTTTTACTTACATAGCACCCTGTCCTTAGCTTTACATAGGGCCTACCGTAGGGGTGATTTATATGTAATAAAGAGGAGTCTGAGGCTTTGCAAATATTTTTCAATGCCAAATTGAAGTTGCAGTAAACTGCACACGCAGGCACTGCAGTGGCCGGCCTGAGGCAGCTTTGAGGCTAGTTATGTTGGTAGCACAATTAGTGCTGCAGGCTCACTTGTAGCATTTGAAGTACAGGCCCTGGGTATATGGCATACCACTTTACAAGGGACTTATCAGTACATCAGATATGCCAATCAGGTATTCACCAATGTCGTCATGTTTAGAGGACATGCACATGCACTTTAGCGCTGGTTAGCGGAGGTAAAGTGCTCAAAATCCTAAGGCCCCAAAAACAATCAGCAAAAACAGGAAGTAAAAGGTAAAATATCTGGGGTAAAACCATCCTAAGGATGACAGGTCCTGCCATTCTGCCAGCTGGGTCTTTGCTAGAGTGCCATTTCCTCTTCAATGACTGCATTTTGGTGAGTGATACAACACCTTCAGCTTCTCATTAATTCCCATCAGAAAGAGTGAATGTGGCTGGAGCTTGCCACGGTTCCAAAGAGCACTTCAATTCCTCTCTATCTTTATTATTAAAGGTTGCCCATGTATCATGCATGCCAGGGCACCAATGTGTTAGTGGGTATCCTAGAGCCACAGGGCCTCTATGCGTCCCAGGACATGTAAATGTGTAAATGTATGAAACTTATATAGCGCAGGACTTACCCTGGGGCATCTCCGCGCTTGCTTAGGGAACCCGTCCTGGTATTCCCCTGTGAGAAACCCCGGCAGGGTATCCACAAGGTGAAAGCCAGGCATCCCGCCGCGAGGGGCCGATGTGGAGATTAAGCAAGCTATTGCCCAGAGTCGCAGAGTGTGACCCCGTGAGTCGAGTAGGCACCGGAGCGAGAATTGTCGAGACCGTGGAATTTATGAGCCCGAGACCCGCCGAGGCGGGGAATCGAACCCTGGTCCACGGTCGATCTCAGATTCCGGGTCTGCCGCCTCTAACCACTGAGCCACACTTCTCCACATCCATGTGCTCATGTGTCTTGGGCACCCCCGGGCACCCCCTTAAAAGTTTGACAGCCACTGGTTGACAAAGGGGCATGGTGAGGGTGCCACCTGTCCATCAAAGTGCATTCTTTTTTTTTTTTGTCAATTCTTTATTTCGGCAACATTTTGCCATAAAAGATTGCACAAAATACATACATAAATAAGTAAAAACATACCAATCTTACTGGTACACAATCATTTAAACACGATATAAAAATAATAAAAAACAAACACATGCCTGCATGGTTGAGTGTACTACCACTACATCTCATAAAATTCATGTTGCTACCTTTATCGTTACAGTTTTAGACCTTTTTTCCTACGGCAATGTAAACAGAATGTAGGAATCTACTAGCACTAAAGACAATAATTTGGGAAGTGTCAGATTTAAATATTCTATATGCCAAATTGCATGACCTAATACCCAAGTGGTTACACAAGGGTTTAATCCACTTTTTTCTGGCTTGGGAGTATGCTTGACAGAAAAACAAGATGTGAACCTCATCCTCTTTGTAGTTTCCCTCACACATTATACAATTTTCACTTGCCACATGAGTTTCATCTTTATTTTTCCTAGACCAATATGCCATTGTAGAATTAGCCATAAGGTTACCATATCTAAACTTCATAAATAAGGTCCTAGCAAGTGGGGGTTCTACTTCATCAAGGAACACCTCGAAAAGAGGTTCATCCTTAAAAGTTACAACATTTTTCACTAGAGTCCCACATCTAGTCCCATTGATTAGTTGATTATTTATGAAAGACCAAAAAACCTTTTTCACCGTGATTTTTTAATTATAAGGTAGCCTTTCCGGATACCTCCAAAACTGTCGAAGGCCTAATTTGGAAAACCATGTTTTGATATGTTTAAGCCAAATAATGGAGTTCAGTAAATCTAAGCCCATTATTTCTTGTAGACCCTTCCTATAATCAGCCAGTTCAGGTGTCAGCCAAAGTCTTACCCAGAACATTAAGGGCCTAAGGATGGAGTAGTGGTCTGTCCTCTTAAAGTTCAAGTCCAATTGGAGAGGCACTAAAGGAGTACTTGTAGGGGCCCTTACGATACTTCGCATGAATTTATTATCCATGATGGCAACGGTATCCTTAGCCGATGGCCCCCAAATATCAGCTCCGTAGAGTGCTGCTGATTGGACTTTGAACTTAAAGAGCTCCACGACAGGTGTCACTGCTTTACTTGTACTTGTGTTTTGCTTACTAAGGATCGGTTTAATATTTTGGGCAAAAATCACCTTACTTTTATCGATTTGGGGTTTCCATGTAAATTTAGAGTCTATAGCAACCCCCAGGTAAGAAAAGTGATCAACTGTTTCCAATTTTTGGCCATCTAGTACTAAGCACCCTGTATCCGGTCTACAGGGGTTTAAGGCCATGCACTTTGTTTTATTTACATTGATTTCCAACCCCTTCTTATCACACTATTCACCAAAGGAGTTAAGTAGTGCCTGGAGACCTTTCTTGGTTTGCGAAATTAGGATGGTATCATCCGCGAAAAGTAACGCAGGCACCCTTTCTCCATTAAGTTTGGGAGAATCATTCATACAGCCCTCCAGGTGTGCAGGAATATCGTTCATAAAAAGGGAAAATAACGTGGGGGCCAGGACGCAACCTTGGCGGACGCCACGTTCAATTGGTATATTATGGGTCAATTCGCCATTGGGACCCCATCTCACACTGGTGAAATTCCTGGCGTGCAACTCGATTATTTGAACCAAAAATGCATCCTGGCATCCCAGCCTCTTCGAGGGACCTCCAAAGGAGGTCTCGTGGCACTAAATCAAATGCCGCTCTCAAATCTACGAAAGCGACATATAAATGCCCTTTTCTGATGTGAACGTATTTCCAGTAAAGGCAGCAGAACCTAAAAACCTGATCAATAGTGCTGACCTTACTTCTGAACCCAGCTTGGAATTTAGTAAGTACCGTCTTCTCTTCCAACCAATCATTTATATGGGTTAGTATATGCCTTGAGTATAATTTCTGCAGTATGTCCATTAAACTGATCGGTCGGTAATTTGAGGGTTCCGACCGATCACCCTTTTTAAAAATTAAAACAATCTCGGCTCCCCGCCAACTATCTGGGAAGTCGCAGTTACTAGACAAAATGTTAAATAAATAGTTTATATAGGGTGCCCAGACCTTTGTATCGTGCTTATACAAATCCCCGGGTGTTTTGTCCAGACCTGGTGCTTTGCCACTTTTCAATGCACTAATTGCCTTCTCTCTGGAAGCAAAATGGAGGCTGGTGGTTTGAATGGTTCTGAGATCAGCAAGAACCTCTCGAGCCAATGGAACAAAACAAAGGGGTCTAAGGTGAAACGGCTCCTCTGAGCTTCAGGAACAGGTGATTTAGGCTCGCAGGAACTCAATGGTAGGTTCTATGTTCTTCTTCAAGCCACACTTCTTGCCACATCTGAGCCCAGGTCCTCGCTACAGGGATAGAGAGAAGGTGTGGAACGGTAAGCTTGAGGGATCAGTGTTTGCTCCCCAGCAGGCATGGCTCTGGGGTCTCCTGCACGTCCTCGACCCCTTGCAATGCAGAGCTGGTCCATGTCAGCTGAGCCAGCATGGGTCTCAACCAGCTGGTCTCCGCGCTTCTCCTTCAGGCCTGCACAGCTCCTCTGCTCTCTCAGCCGTCCAGTTTTAGTTTCTAAACCGGCACATCAGCAGGGCCTCGGACCTGAGGTATCAAAGGGTTTTACCCATTCTGTGTCTATGGGAGAATGTGTTAATACATACAGGCCGTGATCATCTGGTGCTCGGCTTGGTTTTGGCACATCCGGTCATTGCATCACACCTGTTCTCGGATGGCACAGCAAAGCTTCCATCTGAAGGCAGGGTGCTAACATCTGATGTGTCCGGGGCCCGTGCTCATCTACTGGTGAGAGGCAGGTGCACAATTAGAAGGCGCACCCGAGGCAGGTGCACCATTAGAAGGCGCACCAGAGGCAGGTGCACCATTAGAAGGCGTGCACCAGAGGCAGGTGCACCATTAGAAGGCACACCAGAGGCAGGTGCACAATTACAAGGCGTGCACCAGAGGCAAGTGCACCATTAGAAGGCGCACCAGAGGCAGGTGCACCATTAGAAGGCGTGAACCAGAGGCAGGTGCACCATTAGAAGGCGTGCACCAGAGGCAGGTGCACATTTAGAAGGCGCACCAGAGGCAGGTGCACCATTAGAAGGCGCACCAGAGGCAGGTGCACCATTAGAAGGCGCACCAGAGGCAGGTGCACAATTAGAAGGCGTGCACCAGAGGCAAGTGCACCATTAGAAGGTGTGCACCAGAGGCAGGTGCACCATTAGAAGGCGCACCAGAGGCAGGTGCACCATTAGAAGGCATGCACCAGAGGCAAGTGCACCATTAGAAGGTGTGCACCAGAGGCAGGTGCACCATTAGAAGGCGTGCACCAGAGGCAAGTGCACCATTAGAAGGTGTGCACCAGAGGCAGGTGCACCATTAGAAGGCATGCACCAGAGGCAGGTGCATCATTAGAGGGCGTGCACCAGAGGCAGGTGCACCATTAGAAGGCGTGCACCAGAGGCAGCACCATTAGAAGGCGTGCACCAGAGGCAGGTGCACCATTAGAAAGTGTGCACCAGAGGCAGGTGCACCATTAGAAGCCGTGCACCAGAGGCAGGTGCACCATTAGAAGGCGTGCACCAGTGGCAGCACCATTAGAAGGTGTGCACCAGAAGCAGGTGCACCATTAGAAGGCGTGCACCAGAGGCAGGTGCACCATTAGAAGGCGTGCACCAGAGGCAGGTGCACCATTAGAAGGCATGCACCAGAGGCAGGTGCACCATTAGAAGGCGCACCAGAGGCAGGTGCACCATTAGAAGGCATGCACCAGAGGCAGGTGCACCATTGGCAGGTGCACCATTAGAAGGCGTGAACCAGAAGCAGGTGCACCATTAGAAGGCGTGCACCAGAGGCAGGTGCACCATTAGAAGGCGCACCCGAGGCAGGTGCACCATTAGAAGGCACACCAGAGACAGGTGCACCATTAGAAGGCGTGAACCAGAGGCAGGTGCACCATTAGAAGGCGTGCACCAGAGGCAGGTGCACCATTAGAAGGCGTGCACCAGAGGCAGCACCATTAGAAGGCGTGCACCAGAAGCAGGTGTACCATTAGAAGGTGCACCAGAGACAGGTGCACCATTAAAAGGCACGCCAGAGGCAGGTGCACCGTTAGAAGGCGCACCAGAGACAGGTGCACCATTAGAAGACGTGAACCAGAGGCAGGTGCACCATTAGAAGGTGTGCACCAGAGGCAGGTGCACCATTAGAAGGTGCACCAGAGGCAGGTGCACCATTAGAAGGTGTGCACCAGAGGCAGGTGCACCATTAGAAGGCGCGCCAGATGCAGGTGCACCATTAAAAGGTGTGCACCAGAGGCAGGTGCACCATTAGAAGGTGTGCACCAGAGGCCGGTGTACCATTAGAAGGCGCACCAGAGACAGGTGCACCATTAGAAGGCACACCAGAGGCAGGTGCACCATTAGAAGGCATGCACCAGAGGCAAGTGCACCATTAGAAGGTGTGCACCAGAGGCAGGTGCACCATTGGAAGGCATGCACCAGAGGCAGGTGCACCATTAGAAGGCGTGCACCAGAGGCAGGTGCACCATTAGAAGGCGTGCACCAGAGGCAGCACCATTAGAAGGCGTGCACCAGAGGCAGGTGCACCATTAGAAAGTGTGCACCAGAGGCAGGTGCACCATTAGAAGGCGTGCACCAGAGGCAGGTGCACCATTAGAAGGCGTGCACCAGAGGCAGCACTATTAGAAGGCGTGCACCAGAAGCAGGTGCACCATTAGAAGGCGTGCACCAGAGGCAGGTGCACCATTAAAAGGCGCACCAGAGGCAGGTGCACCATTAGAAGGCGCACCAGAGACAGGTGAACCATTAGAAGGCGCACCAGAGGCAGGTGCACCATTAGAAGGCGCACCAGAGACAGGTGCACCATTAGAAGGCGTGAACCAGAAGCAGGTGCACCATTAGAAGGCGTGCACCAGAGGCAGGTGCACCATTAGAAGGCGCACCCGAGGCAGGTGCACCATTAGAAGGCGCACCAGAGACAGGAGCACCATTAGAAGGCGTGAACCAGAGGCAGGTGCACCATTAGAAGGCGTGCACCAGAGGCAGGTGCACCATTAGAAGGCGTGCACCAGAGGCAGGTGCACCATTAGAAGGTGTGCACCAGAGGCAGGTGCACCATTAGAATGTCATGTATTCCTATAGGTTCTGAATTGATCCCCCTATTCCTGACCCTATTCTGGTTAAACTAACTATCAAGTTAACTAACAGTCAGCCCATTAGGCAAGACAAGCCCCCATGATGCAGATACCGTTATCTGACGCAGTCACACTACGGCACAGGAACGTGTTATCTGATTAGGTCATAACGCTTGAGATCTAATTAGACAAGCGACATTCCTCCAGCCCCTGATAAGGCATACGACGTTCTCATAACAAATCAAACCTATGACAACCTGGAAAATCCGTGCGGCCATTGTTTTGATTTCACAGAGAACTTCAGTAAAGAATGTGCTAACGAGCAAGTCGTATGACATCTTTATTGACGTATCTATGTCCATCCTTACGTCAATCTCGGCACCTTTAAGGTATAAATATTGCCGATCTTGCCCTATGCAAACACACGCGTGGTGACGAGACGGAGCAGCCATACTTGCCGAAGCCGAGAGCAGAGCAGACCCCGCTGGCAGCAGCCCCGCCTTCCTGACGCGCTGAGAGACGCGCTGCTATCTCCTGCCGAGAGACCCAGCACCGGCGCTTTCGGGCAGCCCTCGCAGGCGGCCTGGAATATCGAGAACAGAGAAAGAGATACCATTCCTCATTCATCCTAAATTCCAGGTACAGAACTGAATAACCCCTCACAGAGAATTCTTTAGTTATTCACTTGGCAAAAACAAACTTAACTTAAACTGTAACTTTCTATTCCCGCCCACGCATTAGACTTAGGTCAGGTACACGGGGTAGGCGTATTTAGAAACACCAGTTGAGTACGTTTAGTCAAATGTATATGTGTATGTAAATATATTTTAATCATTTTAAACATCATATGGCTCAGAAACCATATCAATGTTTTTACAGTATTATTTTATACTATTGCTTTTAATGTATGCACTTTACTTAACTATAAGTATTGCAATAATATCGATCCATTTCTCTTGTACGAGAAAAGAGACTGATCAATAAATAACACCTTTTTATTGAACACGCCCGTCTCTTCCTTTTCTCTACATTCTGATGAGACTAAGAATGCACGTACTGACTGAGTAAAATAATTGCCTTGTGCTCACACGACTCTGGAGATACACTCTTGATTAGGGGAGAGCAAAGTTGTCATGTTCTATGGTTGTCAGAAACTAAATCCCTTCTTGTCTAATCAGGGGAGTTAATTCTTTCCTGAACATTCGAGAAAGTTTCTAGCGAACTCTGAGCTACGCTGGCAAACCCAAAACTTAAGTCTAGTATCGACAGTAGTAGACCTAGTTAACGTCTGGCCTAGGCCTTTACTGCTGTAGTTATTATTCCAATGCGCAGAGCCTATTGGGAAGATAGGAACTACACTACATGGCGCCCAACGCGTTTGGAAAGGGCGATAAAACTAACGTAAGACATTTAGAGTAACTCAGTCGTGCTTTCTCATTCAGACCCCTTTTCCCAAATACTCCAAAGACGTCTGGAGTGGGTGAAAGGTTATATCCTCCAAAACCTCGCAGGAGGGAACTCCTAAGTATGGTTCTTGGTATAGTCAACGTTGAAGGATAAACAGTTCCAAAATATTGTGCATCTAATCTCTGTTTCCATAAGAAACCTGATCTGCAAACAAACATAATACCATCCTGTCGGTAAAATGGACAGTGATGAAGAAAGAGAGACAGTTAGAATAGCAACTGAACTCGCAGCAGCTGATGCTACTTTGCAAGACGCTGACCCGGAGATAATACTCATCCCGGTCATCAAAAGGAAATCTATAACCTTAAAACTTATAGAAAATGGACTGACACCTAGAGGTGGCACAGTCATATTCGTAATTGAGGCACACGAATATCGGCAGACAGAGGTATACTATTCATGGATACATTTTCCAGCAGCAAATCCTGTAACAAAGTACTTCCACTATTACAAAATAGAGGAACCTCCTGAAATGTACACTCCTTTCGAGGAGGTGGAAGTACCACTTAAATTTCAAGAGCATTTGCTCTTATTTAATGGCGCCCTAATAAACAATAATCACATCACCAGGCTCGGTCCTTTAGGTAGACCAGGAGCAACGTGGCCGGTCCTAGCCGGATACACACCACATCCAGACATCGATGGGATGTCTGCACCACACCTGTTAACACAGCTAAAACAATTAATAAAAATACATAGACAATTAGTTCAGTATGTGATGCGGACTTCAACAATTCAGCCAGCGATTAAACTCCCACAGCTGACCCCTCACCAGGGGAACACAAATAAAATTACACCACAGAACATCCAGTCTTGCCTAGGTAAAGTACCGGCTAAACGGGAACAGATACCATTCTGGTTGGCACAGAAAATTACCCAAATAGAGGCGGTGTTTCCTGACACCACCCCGTTAGAAAAACACAGGATTCTGACTATCTGTCTTCCAATGGGAATCGCACCACACATTGAGGACTGTGACACTTGGGGTACAGTCTTTGCTTCCATCTACACAAAAACGCACGGTGTTCCATCCATTTCGGTAATACCAGATGTGCTAAAACAAATTCAAGACGAATACGGTCCAGAGCCTGCTTTAACTCTTGGTATGAAATTACTGAAAGACTTCAAGCAGGTCTCGGCTATATTATTAGCCAACATAAAAGGTGAAGCAGCAAACGTGGCGATCCGCCAGAGGTTAAAAGAGACAGATATAGCAGACCAACCAGCTGAAATTGCCAGAATCATAGAAAAATCCTATGAGGAACTAGGTAGAGATAGTTTAGGTGGAATACCAGTAAAACCGCAACTGACTGAAAGTCCTGAAAAAATATTTTTTAATAATAATTCACCAAAAAAGAACTGGGATGGAAACAAACAATCCAATCCTAAAGAAAAGAAATTCCAGTCCCGAGGAAGGTCTCCTAGGCGAAGAGAGAAATCTCCGAACCAGAGACACAGGTCACCCCAGAGTGACCCCTCTGGGAAAAGATATAACCTTAGAAATAGGGATAATATTAAAAAACCTGATAGATATCAAGACATTGATACACGTCCCTCTCAATCTTTTCAGACTTCCTCGCAGAAATCGGAAAGAAGAGGACGATCAGAACAAAGAGAAGAGCACGCCAAGTCCAAAGACAAGGAACCTGCTCAACTAAAAAAGAAATTACAATTTCCAAAAAAGAAGGTAGCCAGTATCAAGGTAGTTAACAATGCCGAGAATACTGAGGACACAACTGAAAAACGGAGAGTGGGCTCAGACAATTCTAGAGAGCGCAGCAGAAGTGAGCATAGCTCGCAAAGTCCTTATGAATCATCTGGAGACAGTGGACACGAATGAATATCTTCAAGTGGAAACTGCAGACACCAGGGTTAGCAAACCTCACAAGATATACGAGATAACATTACGTATAGAGGGAGATAAGACTAGGAAAATAAGGGGACTATTTTGGGATAACCTCTCCAAGGGTTATGACATCCTTCTAGCTGAAAAAGACTGGCCACCAGAGTTTGTCAGGGAGTGCCCTCATGGCGAAGAAGTAATTATGCCTGCCTTCTCGAATCAAATCCCGATTCATAAAAAATATACACTTGCCAGAAAGTGGGCAGTGGCTCTAGCACCTGCTTTATATAAAAATCATGTAGGATGGGATGAGGATTCTCCTCCTCACAAAATCCAGTTAAAATCACAACCAACTGCACAAAGGCAGTACCCAATTAAGCAAGAAGCTAAAAAACAGGTAAATGAAATACTAGATCAGCTAGAATACCAGGGGGTGATTGAAACTTGCACCTCACAAATGAACAACCCTTTGTTTCCGGTTTCCAAACCAGACAATTCATATCGTCTAGTTTTGGATTACCGACACCTTAACACATGTTGCAAAACTTTTGCAGTGCAAAACTCACACAGTGCTGCACTAATGAATAACATAGTGCGCAAAAAATACAAAACAACCTTGGACATCTCCAATGGATTCTTTTGTCAAAACATAGCACCAGAGAGCAGATATTTAACTGCATTCTCAGTAAATGGCACTCAAAAACAATTCTGTCGGTTAGCCCAGGGGTACAAGAACAGCCCGGGGGTATTCTCAGCGAGAGTAACAGAATTACTACAACTATATGATGATGAAGCATTATCTTATGTCGATGACATTTACTTAACAGATGATGACTTGGAGACTCACTTGAAAAGAGTGAACACCATAATACTTGGGTTCGCTGCAGAGGGTTACAAATTCAACTTTAAAAAGTCCAGAATTGCCCATCTGACGGTCCTATTCTTAGGATATGAGTTATCAAGTGAAGGCAAAAGCCTGGCTGACAATTTTCTAGAAAAATGTGCCGTAATCCAAGCACCTAGAACACTAAAAAATCTCCAGTCGATTCTAGGCTTCCTAAATTTCGGAAGAACATACATTGCAAATTACGCAGAAAGGGTCAAACCCCTTTATGATCTAATTAAACCAGATTTTAAAAGATCCAGTTGGACTCAAATACACACAGAAATTCTGAGATCCTTACAAACAGACATGCTAATTAAAACAAAATTAGAAACACGTGACAATACACGCAATCTTGTGATTCGAGTCATCCCAGGGAGATGCGGATTCACATACCTGACCTCTAATGAGGGAGAAAAGGTACCAATTGCATTCAAATCACACTTGTACACAAAAGCTGAACAGAGATTCAGCAACAAAGAAAAAATTGTTCGTGCAGTTCAAACCGCAATAGCTAGAGAAAAAGACATAGCTGACGGTAGACATATCACAGTCAGAACAGCTGAATCAGCCTTTGAGGCATTGACAACACCGTGTAATTTACCAACAACAACATTGGATCCAGAATGGTTACAATGGGTAAATTCAATCACAACGGACAAAGTATACTACTTCTTTGATCCAGAACTAGAAGAAATGGAAAATCTAGAATATGAAAAAACATATCCTCTGCCAATCGACATTCTGCCTCTACGACATTACGCCTGTGTAATCTATACAGACGGACATGCTCAACCCTCCGTTTGGGGAGAACAAGCATACAACCCCACATGTGAGATTACAAAAGAAGTGTGGCGCGGAGGTAAACTAAAACCTCTATTAACAAAAACACACTCAGTAGAAACTAATTCAGAAAAAGAAACTGAAATAATAGCATTGAAAATGGCGCTAGATAATGCGGATCGCGAATTCCCGACACTTATAGTGTCAGATTCATATTACTGCGTCAAATCATACAACAAGGATTTGCAGACATGGATTCAAAAAGGTTACAAAGATAACACAGATGCACCAATAAAGCAGAAACTGCTCTGGGAACAAATAGCTCTTTTACAAAAAGAACTACCAAAGACTCACGTGACTCACTCACTGAGTCATCAGCGTGATGGCGTTCACGTTGTAGGGAATTCATTGGCTGAAACAGCCGCAGCGGCAGCCACTAAATCGGCTCCCGTAGTTCGAAAAAAGCATACATTAAAACACATTGACGGTGAAACAGTGCTGGCGGTGAAAACGTCATCAAAAGGCGACTGCTCAGCGTTACCGATCAACTATCCACTCAATTATACATACATAATAGAAGCAAACTCCGTCCCATTTGCTCGAATCCCTGGAGTGGGGGATAGAGTGATTCCAAACATGGACAGGAGAAACTTGTTAATCGCAGACGCACACATGGGCGAGGGTCTCAGACACCTTAAATTAAAAGATTCTCTGGAAGAATTACAATCACGGTACTGGTGGCCAGGCATGAGCCTGCACCACACCATGTTTGTGAAAAACTGTCCAAACTGCAATAGAGATCGCAGTGGGGAGAGAAACAGTTTTAGACCTCGTCGTATTACGGCAGATAATATCACCAGTAAAAAGAATGGCTTGCGATTAACATATACAGGCTAGTTTCCACTTATAATGTAGATCCTCAGCACTCGGCTGACGTCCGGACTGTTATACAAAGATTTGCGAGTCTAAATGGCATATACGCTAAGAGCATGCTACGTCCGACCATCGTTTTCACTCAAGCCCACCAGCCTGGGGGGAAACATGACCGAATGAGCACAGTCCAGCGGGAATCTTCTCACTTCCTTCCTGAGGGTACGGGATGGTGTAAAGAAAAAACCAAGGCATAAAGCAATCTATAGCAGAAAGGATATTAGGTTCGGGAGCTGGGTGGGTCAAACATCTAATAAGTGTCCAACGTAGTCTAAATAACTTGCCAAGAAATTCTCTGAAGGGATTCAGTCCGTACAAATTATTATTTGGAACTAGAATGATTATCTCTGACCTCGACAGTCAGACTTCAGTGGTTAAAGAAAAAAGCTTTGATGTCAAAGACCGTTTGGCTATTTTGCAGGACTTAAACAAAACAAGAAAAGACCTGAGCAACATACAGTTGAAACAACAGCCAACAACCACTGAAGAATCACCACCTGTCCCAGCAAGACCTGTCTGGATTCCAAAAGTCGGGGATCTAGTCAGGGAGAAGATCGCGGTAAAGAAGGAATTTGGGCCTTCTTACAGAAAAGCAGTTCCTGTCTTGTCTGTCAACGGGACAAGATCAGTTGTACTACCGCCACTTGCTGGTAAAAAGGAGAACCGAGTTGTATCCATCGACCTGGTAAAACCACAACATGTGGCCGATAACAAACAGTAGGCCAAGTGGACTCCCAATAAGTAGCAGAACACCAAGGTTTGCTACCAGTACAGAGGTCCTAACGAAGAGGCTCATCACATTCGAAACGCCTACAGAAGAACAGCAAGGACTATGCAACAATGCAATAGAACTCAGACCTCTGAAAACCCAAATAAAAACATTTAGCAGAGACACACCAATCTATACTGAAGTACCAAGTGACAATGCAAGAAACAAAAATCCTGAACCAATTGGAACAATTGACAGAACTGCATCCGGTTACTTCATAAACTTCGATGATTCCTCTGAAGGCTTCAGTGAATCAAAGACACAGCCATCATCAAAAACCTTTAAAGATAAAGCTAAAGAACTTTTGAAACAACTGAAAGAAACATATCTAATTTCTCCATGGATTGAATTTTGGGTGGGTTTTGGTGCATTTATCCTCATACTTTGGCTCATCATGGTACTTACTTTGGGACGCTTCATTGAGGGAAAATATGCTAAAATGGACACAGCAAGTCAGAACATCAACTTGGTCCTCAAACCACACACATCTTCACACGTCGAGAAAAGAGAACTTTCTTCAGCCAACTTCACAGCCAATCCGATACCTGGTGGGGTAGCCTGGGACAACACTGACTATGAAATTTATGGTCCGGTCGAGATCCTGAAATATCCACACCAAATTAAGATCTCCTTGAGTGACTTTGCAAAACCGAACTCATTTGCTGATGATTGGGACTTCGAAAGCATTAATAATATGATGTCTGACTTAGTAATGTCTGCTAAATTTACCAAACATGATTATTTGCAAGGTTCTACAAATTATGACAGTATGTATTGCTATAACCACTATGGTAATCACTTTTTACATAGATCTGCACAACCAAGAAATGTTTTAAATTATAATCAATGGGAACATTGTGCAACACCTCCAAAAGGGAGCTCAAGAACCGTTTACGACGAATATTCATATTTTTCAGGTTTTAACACAAGTAACGCTGAAACATTTTATTTTAAATTGTCAAACAAGACAGGGATGAAAACCATGATAACCAACACAAAATTGTTATATTCAGACTAATTTTTTGAAAAAATGAATACTTTTGGATTTGATTATTGGGACAAAAATGTTGATTTGAAAAGTGTTCGGGGTACAAAAGAATGGCAAGTACAGGGTATAGAAGCTTTGTTTAGAGCCTGCATGATCCCAGAACAAATGATATTTTTAAATGACACTGTTCAACAAACCACCTGTCTTGGCTTAGCCAAAATCAAAGATTTAAATAAACCGTCTATTCCAAAGCCAACAATGTTTAGCAATAGCTCTGATACAGATGAAGAGATAGACGTAAACCATATATTAAACCAAAACAGAACACATCCTGATTGGAAACAGTGGTTGATCTGGCCCACAGATACAAATAACTGTCAAGACAGATTCCTGAATAAAACACAGGGGTTCAAAATGACCAGGCCAGACCCTAGATATCCCCAAAGACATCACCCAGGGATAATAACAACCTACAGTGTGGGCAAATTATGCCTTCAATGGCTACAGACCTCCACACTGGCAGAAATTAAGCAACACCTAACTTTACTTACTGATGGTGCTGACTTGCGTGATTTCACTTTGGGACCACGCAAACAGCGTCAAAAGCGTTTCATAGCAGCCTCTGTATGTGCAGCATACAATGAGGCCTGGAAGGTTACTCAAATTGAAACAGCAGAGAGAATACGGGAAATTGACCGTATTAATTTGGAAAAATCACTTTCTGCAGTGGACAATGGGTTAATGACTCTGTCCTCCAGAATTTTTTCATTGGACAGCATTGTGTCTTCAGCAATCGATATATTATCGCAAGACTTACTGTTATTACAACATGGTCAGTCACAATTGCGTTCTATTGTACAGCTTGGCTGGACGTTACAAAATTTGCGTTCAGGCTATGTGCCTTGGCGTTTAATCAACACAACGTCACTATTCCAAATCTTTAACCTTACTGATAGACAAATCGGTATGGCGCAAAAGGGTGCTGATTATACAATCTTGAGCATTGAAAAACTAGAAAGATTAACAATGACAATGTCAGAACGACCTGTCAGTGAATGGATAATACACGGAATCATAAATATTCCAATCTCAACCTTCAGGTTTCAATACTGCCAAAAATATATACAGGCTGGCATGTACGAGAAATTGGGAAAGGGGTACCTTAAAACAACATGGAACCTGCCCTATTCACATGCATGTGTCAGTAATAAAGGACAGAAAGTGTTTCTTAGTGGCAACAATTGTGCTATGTCACTAAGCGGCACGCTTCTGTGTAACTGAATTAGTTTGCATGGAGCCTGTGAAGGGAATCCATACAACCTTTCATGTCACCAGCAAGGCGCACCTGCAACTGAAATAGAACCATTCTTTCAAAGACTCTATAATGGGAGTTACATTCTTATTGTAGACCGCAGATGTTGTAGTCTTATGCCCGGGACTCCTTATCTAGTAACTACGACTGCGAAGGTCAAGTGTTGTGGACGCTCATTGTTCCCCAGCTCCTTCCCAGACAGGGAGGCAAGGGCATGGCCCGATTTGAAAATTACTTCTATTCGAATAGATACTTTAAGCAGAATGAAAACAGTGCTTCTTCAGATGCCTACAAGGCTCTCGTCATCAAAAGAAACGTATGATCTACAAGTCGCAAGGACGACTGCAGAGATACATACATTATTATCAACTAATTCCCCCGTACATTTCGCGGAAATCCTGAGCGAAATCTTAAATATTTCTGATACCACAGGGGTCTCAAAGGTATTTAAGACAGTATTTTCTATGGCATTAACACCATTCAAAGCCATACTGGGTATTTTTCCAGATTTCGTCCATTCGATTTTTGGCGGACTTCCCCTGATCCTGGGACTAATTGCAGGAATCCTATTCTTAGTCCTTATTTTTTGTTATGGCAACCCATGTCACAGATCAAACTCTCGCGACAATGGAAGATACAATCCTAGCCATTGGATACCGGGACCGGATATCAAAAATCCTGGGACTCTCCCGGCTTAGAGACCTGAACATGACTTGGTTTCTATCATTTCGACCAATGTGGCAAAGGTGTGTTTTACCTGTATTGAGGTGTCTGCTATGCGGAGAAGAATGCGTGTTAGACACCTGTCTGACGCTACAATCGGATGCGCCAGTGGATGCAGATACATTGTTGGTTCCTACCAAGGTTCACGCTTTGTGCTGCCCTCAAAGGCTGCCAATCCTGATGACGGCATTCGTGGAATCTTCACCACTACGATTGAAGAGTAGTGAAGTTCAAGATGAAAGCAGCATCGAACAGGTACGACCTTCTGTCAGCAATGCGAATCAGAATGTCAATGGAGACAATCATGCGCACGAATGCATGGTTACACCTATTTCCGACTTAGTGGAACTTTCCCATGAAGCTGTTGACAGTTTTTTCGAAAGCCTTAATGATATGATGTTCTCTCCAGAACAGAAATAGAGACTTTTTGAGCAAGCTCGCACACGGCGTTCCCTGAATTCGGCCTTCAACTTTAAAAATAAAGTCACATGAACAATTTTTCCCACCAGTTCACGGACAGCAATTTTTTAGCAGCCCCAAATTATTTTTTACTAAATTTTCGGGACTCTTATCTTCTGCTTAAAGTAAGAAACTATTCCAAGAGAACTAAGATTTCTATTTTTAGATACTTTATAAACCTTAGTTGCCCGCTGGTATGTTGACAAACATTTTATTATGTGATGAAATGGTCTCGACCTTTCTTTCTGTATAGCCATATTAAGAGCCATTTCATGTGTATTTCTCATATACCAAATAAGCAATAATGTATACAAATGCGTATTTACTTTAGCGTTTAATTCATAGCTTGAGTGCATACAAAATATATGACTGCAATTTTTCAGTATATTTGAAAATTTCAAAATGCATTTATGTATTTTGGGGTGGTAAGGTATACACTATACTCTCTAGTATGTTGTACTATGTTATACTATGCATAGATTAGTAAATATGACCATAGTTAGCGTGGAGTGGGTGTCATGTATTCCTATAGGTTCTGAATTGATCCCCCTATTCCTGACCCTATTCTGGTTAAACTAACTATCAAGTTAACTAACAGTCAGCCCATGAGGCAAGACAAGCCCCCATGATGCAGATACCGTTATCTGACGCAGTCACACTACGGCACAGGAACGTGTTATCTGATTAGGTCATAACGCTTGAGATCTAATTAGACAAGCGACATTCCTCCAGCCCCTGATAAGGCATACGACGTTCTCATAACAAATCAAACCTATGACAACCTGGAAAATCCGTGCGGCCATTGTTTTGATTTCACAGAGAACTTCAGTAAAAGAATGTGCTAACGAGCAAGTCGTATGACATCTTTATTGACGTATCTATGTCCATCCTTACGTCAATCTCGGCACCTTTAAGGTATAAATATTGCCGATCTTGCCCTATGCAAACACACGCGTGGTGACGAGACGGAGCAGCCATACTTGCCGAAGCCGAGAGCAGAGCAGACCCCGCTGGCAGCAGCCCCGCCTTCCTGACGCGCTGAGAGACGCGCTGCTATCTCCTGCCGAGAGACCCAGCACCGGCGCTTTCGGGCAGCCCTCGCAGGCGGCCTGGAATATCGAGAACAGAGAAAGAGATACCATTCCTCATTCATCCTAAATTCCAGGTACAGAACTGAATAACCCCTCACAGAGAATTCTTTAGTTATTCACTTGGCAAAAACAAACTTAACTTAAACTGTAACTTTCTATTCCCGCCCACGCATTAGATTTAGGTCAGGTACACGGGGTAGGCGTATTTAGAAACAGCAGTTGAGTACGTTTAGTCAAATGTATATGTGTATGTAAATATATTTTAATCATTTTAAACATCATATGGCTCAGAAACCATATCAATGTTTTTACAGTATTATTTTATACTATTGCTTTTAATGTATGCACTTTACTTAACTATAAGTATTGCAATAATATCGATCCATTTCTCTTGTACGAGAAAAGAGACTGATCAATAAATAACACCTTTTTATTGAACACGCCCGTCTCTTCCTTTTCTCTACATTCTGATGAGACTAAGAATGCACGTACTGACTGAGTAAAATAATTGCCTTGTGCTCACACGACTCTGGAGATACACTCTTGATTAGGGGAGAGCAAAGTTGTCATGTTCTATGGTTGTCAGAAACTAAATCCCTTCTTGTCTAATCAGGGGAGTTAATTCTTTCCTGAACATTCGAGAAAGTTTCTAGCGAACTCTGAGCTACGCTGGCAAACCCAAAACTTAAGTCTAGTATCGACAGTAGTAGACCTAGTTAACGTCTGGCCTAGGCCTTTACTGCTGTAGGTATTATTCCAATGCGCAGAGCCTATTGGGAAGATAGGAACTACACTACAAGAAGGCGTGCACCAGAGGCAGGTGCACCATTAGAAGGCGTGCACCAGAGGCAGGTGCACCATTAGAAGGCGTGCACCAGAGGCAGGTGCACCATTAGAAGGCGTGCACCAGAGGCAGGTGCACTATTAGAAGGCGCACCAGAGGCAGGTGAACCATTAGAAGGCATGCACCAGGGGCAGGTACACCATTAGAAGGCGGACCAGAGGCAGGTGCACCATTAGAAGGCATGCACCAGAGGCAGGTACACCATTAGAAGGCGCACCAGAGGCAGGTGCACCATTAGAAGGCGCACCAGAGGCAGGTGCACCATTAGAAGGCGCACCAGAGGCATTTGCACCATTAGAAGGCACACCAGAGGCAGGTGCACCATTAGAAGGCGTGCACCAGAGGCAGGTGCACCATTAGAAGGCGCACCAGAGGCAGGTGCACCATTAGAAGGCGTGCACCAGAGGCAGGTGCACCATTAGAAGGCACACCAGAGGCAGGTGCACCATTAGAAGGCGTGCACCAGAGGCAGGGGCACCATTAGAAGGCGTGCACCAGAGGCAGGTGCACTATTAGAAGGCGCACCAGAGGCAGGTGAACCATTAGAAGGCATGCACCAGAGGCAGGTACACCATTAGAAGGCGCACCAGAGGCAGGTGCACCATTAGAAGGCATGCACCAGAGGCAGGTACACCATTAGAAGGCGCACCAGAGGCAGGTGCACCATTAGAAGGCGCACCAGAGGCAGGTGCACCATTAGAAGGCGCACCAGAGGCATTTGCACCATTAGAAGGCACACCAGAGGCAGGTGCACCATTAGAAGGCGTGCACCAGAGGCAGGTGCATCATTAGAAGGCGCACCAGAGGCAGGTGCACCATTAGAAGGCGTGCACCAGAGGCAGGTGCACCATTAGAAGGCACACCAGAGGCAGGTGCACCATTAGAAGGCGTGCACCAGAGGCAGGTGCACCATTAGAAGGCGCGCCAGAGGCAGGTGCACCATTAGAAGGCGTGCACCAGAGGCAGGTGCACCATTAGAAGGCACACCAGAGGCAGGTGCTCCATTAGAAGGCGTGCACCAGAGGCAGGTGCACCATTAGAAGGCGTGCACCAGAGGCAGGTGCACCATTAGAAGGCACACCAGAGGCAGGTGCACCATTAGAAGGCGTGCACCAGAGGCAGGTGCACCATTAGAAGGCGCGCCAGAGGCAGGTGCACCGTTAGAAGGCGTGCACCAGAAGCAGGTGCACCATTAGAAGGCGTGCACCAGTGGCAGCACCATTAGAAGGCGTGCGCCAGAGGCAGGTGCACCATTAGAAGGCGCGCCAGAGGCAGCACCATTAGAAGGCGTGCCAGAGGCAGGTGCACCGTTAGAAGGCGTGCACCATTAAACTGACCTCCGGAGACAACCAGAGGGGGACCATCTCTGCTCGTGCACTTTGTAGATACACCTCTAACGACAGAACAGCCACCGGGGCAGCCACTCAGACGCAGGGGGCTGCCACCTTGGGCGGGGGTCGCAGTTCATGCGATTGTGCGCCCAGTGATGGATCCAGAGAGGTTCTCACAAGAGGGCCGGTGCCAACCCCAGCTGTCAGCCTCCCCGCAGCCTGCTGGGTGGGCGGGTCCACCGTTCCCTTTGGGTGGACCCCCTCGTGCCAGCAGGGCACGGTGCCCCGCTCGTGGCCGCCTCTAGGGGGCGCGCCAGCGCAGACTCCATTGGGAGAAACCACAGGGTCAAAAACAGCAAACCCTGAGGGCCTTTACCCGGGCAAGCCGCTTGTAATAATTAATCATTTTGCGCGCTTTGGGGCCTGAGCAGACATTAATGTACAAGTGCAGATGATAAAGGACCGCGTTTAAAGGCAATAAACGTGTAATGATGCAATAAACGAATAAAGGTTGTGTAAACAATACAATTTCTCCTAAAGAAACTTGAGTTAGAACAAAATATAGGAGCGCACAGCCTTCTCTTCGAGAGTCATTAGCAGGTGATAAAACATATGAAAAAAGACCCAGAGAGATAAGGACAGGAGAACATAAGACACTTAACCATAACTGCGTAAAAAGAGGGGTAACCAGGCAACAGCTGTTCATTAAAAGTAACCTCTGTTTACCACCTGGATTAACTCGAGGGAGCCGACGGAACAGCAGGAGCGCTGACCCCGGATCCCTTCATTAAACCAAATTGTATAAATATTGACATGCGAAAAACAAGAGGCACTTAAAATGCATAATATCAAACTAACTCAGCTCAGAAACACTCAGTAAACACGTAATGAAAAGCAAACGCAAACCCAGCCTTAAAGCAAACACGAGCTAAACCAAGTGACAAAGGAAACCTGCCACACACTGGAAATCCGCACCACTAGTACATCCCCCCCATCTACAGGTAACCAGAACACCCAAGGGGCTCACACTAACAACAACCTGCGAGAGTCCACCAGCAGAATCCGCAGCTCATTGGGCCAATCACAGCCCTTCCTGCGCCAAGCATCGCCACCGCACCGTGGGAGACTCCACCAGCAGGTCCACAGCTCCTTGGGCCCATCGCACCCCTTCATGCGTCAAACTTCACCACCACACCGTGAGAGACTCCACCAGCAGGTCCGCAGCTCCTTGGGCCCATCGCACCCCTTCATGCACCAAGCGTCACCACCACACCATGGGAGACTCCACCAGCAGGTCCGCAGTTCCTTGGGCTCATCGCACCCCTTCATGCGCCAAGCGTCACCACCACACCGTGGGAAACACCACCAGCAGGTCCGCAGCTCCTTGGGCCCATCACACCCCTTCATGCGCCAAGCGTCAACACCAAACCGTGGGAGACTCCACCAGCAGGTCCGCAGCTCCTTGGGCCCATCGCACCCCTTCATGCGCCAAGCGTCACCACCACACTGTGGGAGACTCCACCAGCAGGTCCGCAGCTCCTTGAGCCCATCGCACCCCTTCATGCGCCAAGCTTCACCACCACACCGTGAGAGACTCCACCAGGAGGTCCGCAGCTCCTTGGGCCCATCGCACCCCTTCATGCGCCAAGCTTCACCACCACACCGTGGGAGACTCCACCAGCAGGTCCGCAGCTCCTTGGGCCTATCGCACCCCTTCATGCGCCAAGCGTCAACACCACACCGTGCAAAACTCCACCAGCAGGTCCGCAGCTCCTTGGGCCCATCGCACCCCTTCATGCACCAAGCGTCACCAACACACTGTGTGGGACTCCACCAGCAGGTCTGCAGCTCCTTGGGCCCATCGCACCCCTTCATGCGCCAAGCTTCACCACCACACCGTGGGAGACTCCACCAGCAGATCCGCAGCTCCTTGGGCCCATCGCACCCCTTCATGCGCCAAGCGTCAACACCACACTGTGTGGGACTCCACCAGCAGGTCTGCAGCTCCTTGGGCCCATCGCACCCCTTCATGTGCCAAGCTTCACCACCACACCGTGCGAGACTCCACCAGAAGAGTCCACAGCTCCTTGGGCCCAGCGCACCCCTTCATGCACTGAGTGTCACCACTGCACCGTGCGGGACTCCACCAGCAGAGTCCGCAGCTCCTGTGCCCAGCGCACCCTTCATGCACCAAGCGTCACCAACACACTGTGTGGGACTCCACCAGCAGGTCTGCAGCTCCTTGGGCCCATCGCACCCCTTCATGCGCCAAGCTTCACCACCACACCGTGCAAAACTCCACCAGCAGAGTCTGCAGCTCCTGTGCCCAGCGCACCCCTTCATGCACCAAGCATCACCAACACACTGTGTGGGACTCCACCAGCAGGTCTGCAGCTCCTTGGGCCCATCGCACCCCTTCATGTGCCAAGCTTCACCACCACACCGTGCGAGACTCCACCAGAAGAGTCCACAGCTCCTTGGGCCCAGCGCACCCCTTCATGCACTGAGTGTCACCACTGCACCGTGCGGGACTCCACCAGCAGAGTCCGCAGCTCCTGTGCCCAGCGCACCCTTCATGCACAAAGTGTGACCACCACACCGTGCAAAACTCCACCAGCAGGTCCGCAGCTTCTTGGGCCCATCGCACCCCTTCATGCGCCAAGCTTCACCACCACACCGTGGGAGACTCCACCAGCAGGTCCGCAGCTCCTTGGGCCCATCGCACCCCTTCATGCACCAAGCGTCAACACCACACCGTGCAAAACTTCACCAGCAGGTCCGCAGCTCCTTGGGCCCATCGCACCCCTTCATGCACCAAGCGTCACCAACACACTGTGTGGGACTCCACCAGCAGGTCCGCAGCTCCTTGGGCCCATCGCACCCCTTCATGCGCCAAGCTTCACCAACACACCGTGCGAGACTCCACCAGAAGAGTCCACAGCTCCTTGGGCCCAGCGCACCCCTTCATGCGCTGAGTGTCACCACTGCACCGTGCGGGACTCCACCAGCAGAGTCCGCAGCTCCTGTGCCCAGCGCACCCTTCATGCACAAAGTGTGACCACCACACCGTGCAAAACTCCACCAGCAGGTCTGCAGCTCTTTGGGCCCATCGCACCCCTTCATGCACCAAGCGTCACCACCACACCGTGGGAGACTCCACCAGCAGGTCCGCAGCTCCTTGGGCCCATCGCACCCCTTCATGTGCCAAGCGTCAACACCACACCGTGCAAAACTCCACCAGCAGGTCCGCAGCTCCTTGGGCCCATTGCACCCCTTCATGCACCAATCGTCACCAACACACTGTGCGAGACTCCACCAGCAGGTCCGCAGCTCCTAGGGCCCATCGCACCCCTTCATGCGCTGAGTGTCACCACTGCACTGTGTGGGACTCCTCCAGCAGAGTCCGCAGCTTCTTCTGCCCAGCGCACCCCTTCATGCACTGAGCGTCACCACTGCACCATGCAAGACTCTACCAGCAGAGCCTGCAGCTCCTTGGGCCCATCACACCCCTTCATGCACCAAGCATCGCCACCACCGCACCGTGCAAGACTCCACCAGCAGAGTCTGCAGCTCCTTGGGCCCATCGCACCCCTTCAGGCACCAAGCTTCACCACCACACCATGCAAGATTCCACCAGCAGGCCCGCCGCTCCTTGGGCCCATCGCACCTCTTCATGCACCAAGTGTCATCACTGCACCGTGCGAGAATCCACCAGAAGAGTCCACAGCTCCTTGGGACAAGCGCAGCCCTTCATGCGCTGAGTGTCACCACCGCACCGTGCGGGACTCCACCAGCAAAGTCCCCAGCTCCTTGTGCCCAGTGCACCCCTTCATGCGCCAAGTGTCACCACCACACCGTGCAAAACTTCACCAGCAGGTCGGCAGCTCGTTGGGCCCATTGCACCCCTTCATGCACCAAGCGTCAACACCACATCGTGCGAGACTCCACCAGCAGGTCCGCAGCTCCTTGGGCCCATCGCACCCCTTCATGCGCTGAGTGTCATCACTGCACCGTGCGGGACTCCACCAGCAGAGCCTGCAGCTCCTTGGGCCCATCGCACCCCTTCATGCACCAAGCATCGCCACCATCCCTTGCGAGATCTACCAGCAGAGCTGTGACTTCCTTGGGCCCATTGCACCCCTTCATGCGCCAACCATCACCACTGCACAGTGCAAGAATCCTCCAGCAGATCCGCAGCTCCTTGGGCCCACCGCACCATGCGTGACTCCACCAGCAGAGTCCGCAGCTCCTTGGGCCCCGCACACCCCTTTGTGTACCGTCCACAGAGGAAATGCATCAAACCATGGAAGTTGTGTGGGAACACCCACTGCAATGCCCATGGAAGGGATCACTGACCAAGTATAGAATACAGAAATATAGAATACCCAAAATATCGAAGATAAAATATTGAAAGCAAAAATATCGAAGTCCTATCTACAAACAGGTAAGTACAAAAATATTGAATCAAAAATATCGAAAAAATATATATAGTTAGTCAAAATATCGAATTTTTTAAAATGTCTTAAAAGTAATATAAAATTAATGAAATAATAACTATAATTAACTAAAACATACTTAGAAATACTTATATAACTTAAAAATTATTAAATAATTTAAATAAGTAAAAAAAAAAGAAACCTACAATTTGATTTTTTAACACATATATATATCATCATAATATTAATAGAAAATATACAATATTTTTACCGTAGGATAGCGGGAGGGTAAGATTTCTATTACAACTCCAGCGACTGCAACAGTAGGGTAAACATTGGATAGCGTAGGGGTAAAAGTTACTATTCCCATTCCAGTGAGTGCAACAATAGGGAAAGCGTTGGATAGCGTAAGGGTAAAAATTACTATTCCCACTCCAGTGAGTGCAACAGTAGGGAAAGCGTTGGATAGCGGGAGGGTAAAAGTTACTATTCCCACTCCAGAGAGTGCAACAGTAGGGAAAGCGTTGGATAGCGGGAGGGTAAAAATTACTATTCCCACTCCAGAGAGTGCAACAGTAGAGAAAACGTTAGATAGCGTAGGGGTAAACATTACTATTCCCACTCCAGAGAATGCAACAGTAGGGAAAACGTTGGATAGCGTAGGGGTAAAAATTACTATTCCCACTCCAGAGAGTGCAACAGTAGGGAAAGCGTTGGATAGCGTAGGGGTAAAAATTACTATTCCCATTTCAAAGGGTGCAACAGTAGAGAAAGCGTTGGATAGCGTAGGGGTAAAAATTACTATTACCACACCAGAGAGTGCAACAGTAGGGAAAGCGTTGGTAGCGTAGGGGTAAACATTACTATTCCCACTCCAGAGAGTGCAACAGTAGGGAAAGTGTTGGATAGCGTAGGGGTAAAAATTACTATTCCCACTCCAGAGAGTGCAACAGTAGGGAAAGCGTTGGATAGCGTAGGGGTAAAAATAACTATTCCCACTCCAGAAGGTGCAACAGTAGGGAAATCGTTGGATAGCGTAGGGGTAAAAATTACTATTCCCACTCCAGAGAGTGCAACAGTAGGGAAAGCGTTGGACAGCGTAGGGGTAAAAATTACCATTCCCACTCCAGTGAGTGCAGCAGTAGGGAAAGCGTTGGATAGCATAGGGCTAAACATTACCATTCCCGCTCCAGAGAGTGGAACAGTAGGGAAAGCATTGGATAGCGTAGGGGTAAAAATTACTGTTCCCACTCCAGAGAGTGCAACAGTAGGGAAAGCGTTGGATAGCGTAGGGATAAAAATTACTATTCCCACTCTAGTGAGTTTAACAGTAGGGAAAGTAAAGATTTAATATATTAATAAAAATAAATTAAATATTACTACCAATAAAAAATTAATTAAAATAAATTACCAATTTAAAATTATGTAATATTTAATCAATTAAAAATCCAAATAAATATTAGTCATTAAAATTATTTTACTATTATTACAAATTAATTACCAATTAGCAATTAATTAACATTAAATTAAAAATAAATACCAATAAATAAATACAAATGATTTCTTAAATTACAATTAAATTACTTCCCAACCTATTTCCCTATGAACACACAACCCGCTAACGAGAATAAATTAATAACATTAACATATTTATCAATTAATCAATTAATACAAATGTATTACCAATTAAAAATTAATTAATTACAAATTAATAATTAATTAACAATTAATTCAAAATAAATACAAATAAATGCATTAACATATTTAATTAATTACAATTAAATTACTTCCCACCCTATTCCCCTATAAACCCACAACCCGCTACGGAAAATAAATTAATAAAATTAACATAATTATCAATTAATAAAAATTAATTACCAAGTAAAAATGAATTAAATACAAATTAATAATTAATTAACAATTAATTCAAAATAAATACCAATAAATAAATTAACATATTGAATTAATTACAATTAAATTACTTCCCACCCTATTTCCCTATAAACCCACAACCCTCTACAGAATTAAATTACGCAAAAATTAAATAACATAACATAAAAAAAGTAAAAAAATTCAATATTATTAAAAATTCGATATATTTTAATACCTATATTATATACTTCGATATTTTAACTTGCTATATTTTAAAAATCGATATTACATTACTTACCTTCAATTCGATATTTTTCACCACTATATTCTGTCCATTCGATATTTTGTCCATTCTATATTTTAACTTCGATATTAGTGCTATTCTATATTTTGGAATCGATATTATGTCTGTATACCCAATCAAAGACACGCAAAGTCGGTTTCCTAAATATGACTTAGAGGCTTGCGTCATGCATGTACCACTCATAAATATGCCCCAAGGCATGCAGACAAAGGCATGTTCACGTTGGGATGGAAATGTGCACCCCAGCTCCTGCGCAGAATAGAGCAGCGCTGAACGGGCTGCGCGTGGCTCCTGCAGGACCAATGTCAGCAGGTTCGGTAGAACTATGGGGAGTCAGCACAAGGAGGCTCTTGGCATGGCTGCGGGCACAGGCTCCACGTGCACCTCTAGACACAGGAGTGCAAAGAGAGTCTAGTTTCTGCTGTAAACAGATCAGGTGGTCTCTGCAGTGTGCTCTGCTGGTATGTTATGTGCAATGTAGAAGCACCTATGGCTGCACTAGCCTGCCTCATCCTATAGTCAATGGGTTAATGATGTGTAAATAATATAGGAAAATACTACTGACCGCTATGAATTGGGTCTTCACACTTACATTTCATAAAAATATTCAAATATTCAAAGCGGGACATGAGAAGAATTGTGGGTTGTTATTTAAAGAGCATGGGAATATGGGAATGTAGGCCTCTGGGGGCTGTGTGTACTTCCACTGACTTTACTCCCCTCTATCTGTACTTTCCCACCTTGATCCGATTGTATCTTTACCTCACCGCCTTTCCAAAATACTGCTGTGACCTTTAATTTGTCATGCTGTCACTTTGTTTCCTATTGATAATTATAGGTTATGTCATAATGTCGATCATTTTCTTAATCTTATGTAAATGTAATTATGTTAAATTATACTAAGGAGCCGATTCCGATCCGGTAAAAAGTCCTCCGAATAGCCGTTTGGAGCGTTTTTCCCGTACGAATCGTACCCTGCAACGTCCCCCGTACGTACGACGAAGTACGATTTGTACCAGGAGCTGGACTCTGTACGAATCATACAGCGACCGTACAACTCTAATCTCCGTACGAGTCTCACTCGGAACCCGCTGTACGCGACATCTGTACGGTTCGCGGCTGGTTCATACGACCCAGCAAGTACGATTCTTGTCGGGTATGCACCGTACGACCCTTTTTCTACGGGAGCCGAAAACAGTCGTAAAAACAGAGTTCGCACCGAAACAGGTACGGAACGGCCCCCCCCAGGTACGGCGCATACCCCTCATGATCGCAGGGGTACGGCGCGTACACCTGCGATCATGGGGTGTACGTGCCGTACACCCAGCGAACATGGGGTGCGCACCGTACCCCATGCACGCTGGGTGTACGTGCGTACCCCATGTACGCTGGGTGTACGGTGCATACCCCCATGATCGCAGGTGTACGACGCATACCCCTGCGATCATGGGGTGTACGCACAGTACGGTGTGTATGTGATTGTGCGCTTTTCTGTATGAATCGCCCTTACCTGACGTGGACCGTACGACTCGTGTCCTGATACCCCGGTCCGGATCGTACTCGTCGGGTCGTACGCCATGTGTACGAGTCGTACGGAGACGGCTCCGGATGCGAATCGTACGGACGTAATTTTACCGGATCGGAATCGGCCCCAAAATGTATTTGATGCTTGTTATTACCTGAACCATGAAGTGAATTTGACTACATTTGGTTACTTCAAATAATAAGTTAGTAATTCTAGCACTATTCCTAATCGCATTTAGTTTAATTTCATGGCTTCTGCCTCCATGCTACACAATCACACCGCATTCTTCATAGACTTCAAACTCTGTGCTGACTCTAGCATGAAGGCGGTGTAAGAGTCTCTTTACATACTTATCAACACTACGGGGGTCATAGGAAAATCACAATTCTCACTCCAGAGAGTGCAACAGTAGGGAAAGCGTTGGATAGCGTAGGGGTAAAAATTACCATTCCCACTCCAGAGAGTACAACAGTAGGGAAAGCGTTGGATAGCGTAGGGGTAAAAATTACTATTCCCACTCCAGTGAGTGCAACAGTAGAGAAAGCGTTGGATAGCATAGGGGTAAAAATTACTATTCCCACTCGAGAGAGTGCAACAGTAGGGAAAGCGTTGGATAGCAGAGGGGTAAAAATTACTATTCAAACTCCAGAGAGTGCAACAGTAGGGAAAGCGTTGGATAGGGGGAGGGTAAGAATTACTATTCCCACTCCAGAGTGTGCAACAGTAGGGAAAGCGTTGGATAGGGGGAGGGTAAGAATTACTATTCCAACTCCAGAGAGTGCAACAGTAGGGAAAGCATTGGATAGGGGGAGGGTAAGAATTACTATTCCAACTCCAGAGAGTGCAACAGTAGGGAAAGCGTTGGATAGCATAGGGGTAAAAATTACTATTCCCACTCCAGAGTGTACAACAGTAGGGAAAGGATTGGATAGGGGGAGGGTAAGAATTACTATTCCCACTCCAGAGTGTGCAACAGTAGGGAAAGCGTTGGATAGGGGAGGGTAAGAATTACTATTCCAACTCCAGAGAGTGCAACAGTGGGGAAAGCGTTGGATAGCATAGGGGTAAAAATTACTATTCCCACTCCAGAGTGTACAACAGTAGGGAAAGCGTTGGATAGGGGGAGGGTAAGAATTACTATTCCAACTCCAGAGAGTGCAACAATAGGGAAAGCGTTGGATAGCGAGGCGGTAAAAATTACTATTCCCTTCTTCCTTCGTTGGTCTGTTCAGCCCACTATTGTGGCTTCAGATTTACTCTGTCAGGCAGGAGTAAACCCCTTCCCAGCAGGGACCTGGCCACAGATTTACTCTGTCAAGGCAGGAGTAAACCCCTTCCCAGCAGAGACCTGGCCGGAGATTTACTTTGTCAAAACTAGGAGTTAACCCCTTCCCAGCAGAGACCTGGCCGCAGATTTATTCTGTCAAGGCAGGAGTAAACCCCTTCCCAGCAGCCACCTGGCCCCTTCCCAGCAGGGACCTGGCCACAGTTTAGTCTGTCAAGGCAGGAGTAAACCTCTTACCAGAAGGAACACGGCCACTGATTTACTCTGTCAAGGCAGATTTCCCAACAATCGGCTGCTTAAAATACATTATACAAAAGCAGGCAGAGGGGGCCCTTAGGGAGCAGTAGGAAGGGAGAAGAGTATGGGAAGAGGAGGTACTTATAACCAGGGGCGGCTAGCAACTTTAAAAATCGGTGGGGTGCGCCACGTCGTAAAACTCACTGATATGTTGCCTTTTCCCTCTCCCAATGACAACAAGCAGGAAAGGAGGATGGTTTACTTCCTGCATGCAAATCTAGCCAATCCTGGAGCTGCTCTCATGCTGCGTTGCAGCTCCACGATTGGTTGGAGCAGGCTAACCCAGCACTCATTTTGAGGCTTAGGGGCTGAACCGGCAGTCCCTCAGCTGCTTTACAGCACTGGGTTTGCAGGCTCTGAGGTGTGCATGTCAGATTGGCCGGCTGTAGACAGATGGAATTGCTTGTTCCGCCCGTATGCGATGCTTTTTCCTTTTCGCAAACGCTGTTTGCGTGCTCGGGGAGAAATATCTCACGAACACGCATTTTGAAAGCGCGAACGAGCAACGTTTCTGCAAAGCCGCGGATTGCGGAATTTTGGGCAATTCCGCGTTTTCCGCAGAACTTGAAATTGCTCAAATTCTGCAAATTCCGCGAGCGGAACGGAATTTACCGCCCAGGCCTAGTATTGGGTCCATATCGTTGGATGTCTAAACTCCCTCCTCCCCCGCCCTCTTTGCTGCAAGAGGGTGAAATAGAAACCATTTATAGCGCCTTCACTGAAGCTTGGAAGAGGTCAGACACCAGCTCTGCTTCGACCAGACGCCCCGGTGGCTGTCAGACATCTGTGCGGGCTGCCCTTGGACACGCATAATGGTATTAAACGCTCTCCACGCGCGTAATTCAATTCATCAGAAGAAAACCAGATATATCCTGTCACCGAGGAGCTGCGGCCTCAGGACAGTAGAAGGACTTGGGTGGGGGGGGGGAGGGGCAGGGGAGAGATGTCCTCTGATTGTAAGGGCCCCTCTTCAGAGCGGAACCGCGGCTGTCTGCCCCAGTCTCACTGACAATAGGAAATGCTGCCGTCAATTTCACGAGCCACTCTGAAAGCTTTTTATTTTCCATATATTCCATATAATTACCCTAGGAAGGATTCCCCCTCAAATCCATTTGCTTTTTATGCTGTTAAAGAAGCAGGCACCGGGAGAAATGTAAAACTGACAGAAGGAACAGCCACAAAAGCACCACTAAATAATATAGGAGCCAAAATATCGACTTTACATAAATAAAAGCATTTTTTTAAATCATCTTTTAAACTTAAGTTCTAAATCCGCCTAAACTCACTTCCCATCACAGGGCAGGGTTTATTAGTGTATTATATTGCCGACAGTCCTAGCCCACTGCCTGATAGAGGTTCTAGGCGCGTGTAGACATTTCTATATGGATATAGAGACCAAAGGAATCTCAGAAACTCCATTGAAGAGAACGGAATGCCCGGAGGGCCTTTAATGGACGGTAAAGCCCGTCTGCTCCAACATTCCATCGATTGACCCCATTTAATTAGAGCCTGCTGCCCTCCTCGGTGGAAGGGTCTGACAGCGGCAGCCTTGGGCTATACTGACCATTAAAGGCCCTCTTCCTAATTAGAAGCCCTCACCTTGGCTAGGGAAGATGACTCGGAAAAGGGCCTTAAATCCAGTCTAGCCCTCGGTAGGATGCTCTAATTTTAGAGCACGGACTCTATTTTGCAATCAATATTTTCTAGTCTATGGCCTGATTCACAGAGGGAAAGTAAGACGTGTGGCTGAAGTTTAGACCAAGAGTCTACCTCTACTACTTTTGTGTATTCACAAAGGTAAGTTACGAGTAGTATCTTTACATCCGCACTTGGGCGGAATCTCTGCACTCGGTGGGGACGTTCCGCCCCGAGTACGGAGTCAGCAATCTGGGTGTGGATGTAAAGATTCTCTTCTTAACTCACCTCTGTCAATACTGAAAGTTGTAAACTGAGGGGCTTATTTATGAGGCCTTGCGTCACTTTTGCGCCGCCGATACGTCATTTTTTGTGACGCAGCAGCAGCGTAAAAAATGCACCATGTTGCGTCATATTTACAAAGAGAGGCTTCTGAAAGAACAGGGGGCAAGCCAAGAAGCCCTTGTAGATCACACTTCAGGGTGCGCCACAGCAGCAGGTAGTCGGCACAGGCAAGCCACTTTTAAGGAGCACGCGGTCGCTATTAATGGTAGTAATCCTCCTAGTCTACAACAGAGTCCTCTGGCAGAGTGCACAACGTAGTTCCAGTATCTCCAGTCCAACGTCCACACAAGCGTATCTCACTTGGTGTTGAAGTACGGCACAAGCAGTTATTCTGGAGTGCGCCTTTGAAGTTGGAGGTGTTTCAAATCACAGTTGCAAGTGGGCTCACCGGCCAGCAATGGCAGGCCTGCCCTATGTTTAGGAACCTCCGGTAAGAACTACTTCCTACCGTGTGTAGGAGCGGTGCATGCATGTCCATACTGCCTTCACCGTGGGACTGTGCCCACGGCCCTCTGGCCACAGCAAGGGAATCTGCCACACGACCCATGGGGAGAATTGACCCCCAAGGTAGGGAAGCTACTCACCTACCCCAGTTTGGTGGTAGTGAGCGGCCCCCTCAGGGTTGGCTACAGAGTGAGCTAGGCCAACCTAAGCGCTAGACATTTTTGACAGGATATTCTGGAGGGTGGCACAATCAGTGGGGCGTTCCCCATTAGCAGGTGTAGCACCCGTCCTGGGTTTGTGGTTTACCTTTTTACAGGGCACTCCCAGGTACAACACCTACACCAATCATGTAAGCACCCTATCCTGGCATGTGTTGGAAGGGCACGTGCACTTTCCCATTGTAGTACAGTTGGAACGTGGCCAGAGTCGAAAGGTCAGGAAAAGAGAGTTGGCAAAAACCAGGAGAACAAAAAGCTAAATGTTTTTTGGCAAATCCCCCTAGGAACGGTCATGTCCAACACTACTGCACCCTTTGTGTACTTTTTCGTAACAACATAATGATGTTTCATGATTTATTGCATGACGTTTTCCATATGGTGCTACTCAAAAGTTGAAAGTGTCATCTGCATCGAAACGATACCACCTCTCTATAGAAATGGGCTCCACGGTGCCCATGGCACGGGGTGCAGGTGGCAGCTCACCTGCTTTTGTTTTTTATTTGTTTTGGCCTCCCAAGCTATTGGGTATGGCTAGTAGGGTATTATCTTATGGAGTGCCAGCAGGGTGTTTCTCCCCCTATGCACTATGTTGTGGGTTTGGTGGGGGAGGCTAAAGAGCTGTTTAACATTATAAAAAGCTTTACTTCCCCCAATGCAATGAATTCGGCCCATGTCCCTTCCCTTTCATGGTGTGAAGAACTTTCAATTCTTTTTTACTAATAAGATCAGGGCATTGCAATCGCATTTTCATAACGGTGATATCCAGCCCTCTCAGCGGTACTCTGATCACCTATCTGATCCCTCTGTCAATGTTACTCTTACTTCATTCGACCATGTATCTAAGTTGGACTCCCTGGCTGCCTTATATTGTCTTAAATCGGGCTCCCCTCATGATCCTCGCCCTGCCAAACTTATGGCGAATGAGCTGATGTCACCAATCCACTCTTGATTCAGCAGAATAATACCTCGCTTACACTTACTTCCGTTCCCACCGACTGGAGACAGGTGTTGCTTGTCCCTCTTATTAAAAAGCCTACTTTGGATCCCCATCTCCCTTCCAGCTATCGCCCCATCTCTCTGCTTCCAGCCATTGCCAAAGTATGTGAGAAAATGGTCAACAAGCAGCTCACCTCCTTTATTGAGCAGCAGGGCCTTCTCCTTCCTGCCCCATTGGGGTTTAGGGCGTCATATAGTACTGAGTCCGCCCTAGTGGAAGTGTCGGAGGCCATTCGTGAGACTCTGGATGATGGGGCCAGGGCCGTCTTGGTCCTACTGGGCCTCTCGGCCGCTGTTGATACTGTCCCCATTCACTTCTCCTTGTCCGTCTGCAGAAGTTGGGCATCAGCGGTGTCGGCTGGGAGTGGTTAAAATCCTTTTTGGAGGATAGACCCTAACAAGTTTGGATCCCCCCTTTTGTGTCAACATCACAGGCTCTGCTGACAGGGGTTCCGCAGGGGTCTATATTGAGTCCCTTGTTATTCAATCTTTATATGACCACTCTTATTCAGCTGGCCGAGGACCTGGGTGATAAAGTGGTTGCCTACGCCGATGACACTCAACTTTTGTTTACCTGGAAGAAGCACGAGGCTGCCACCTCTCATGCCAATATTATAAGTCAGTGGGGATACCCGTAATGCTACCAGTCCAGGGTTAGTATTGCGATACAATAAAGGGATGGTTGCAGTGACAACAAACAATTCTCAATAACGAGATATAAACTAAAATGAAGCTGCCTTCACAATACGTTGGAGATTTGTAAACAAAATGCAATTTATTAAATGCTATTTAAATCTGGCAACGCAGTTGCACTTATATCTTTGAATGCTTCTAATATTGAAAACGGTGTTCAGGTGTGGGAAAAGGGAAATGGAGTGTAATTGGTCAAAGTGAGACCGTGAGGATGGTGGACAAGGAAGAGAGGTGTGACATATATCCATCACACTCTCATGAAGATACTGTTCCGGCCTAACAATGGTCAAATTGTTCCACAGTCACATAGATTTCAAATTACACTGTTAATAATTCACAGTTATGAGGACTTGTGAGTAAAATATAGTCAACGTTTCGACTCCTGTGACATTCGCTAGGTGCATCCAGCCTTATGTGGAAAATGACAATGTATATGTACATAAGCGGCGTTCATTTGTGTTCACCCTCGCCACTGTTGAAGGTAAAGCGAAAGTCACGAAACAGTGGCCCCGCCATCTTGTCCCCTTTTAGGCCCCATCACGAACATAGATAGTAGCCATTTTTGTGTCATGACCTCTCTGCCCACTGCCAATAGCCTGCGTCTCTCTCTCTCTCTCCCACTCCCCAGCCTCGCGAGTATTCCCCCGCGCCCTGACAGCCCCCGGTTTCTCCTGCGCGGGCCATGAACGCACCTCTAAACACGACCCTGCCTCCGTGCTGAACCCCTGCCCCCTCGCTCTTTCATCCCACCCATAGAACAGACCCTTTCGGTAACCTCTTCCTCCCTGCCCGATTGCCCGGCCTGATCCCAGGCCATCACCTAGCCCAACAGATGCAGTTTATTGCTTCCTACAGTAGGACCTCGCCTCACATCAGAGGAGCGGTGATTAATGAAGGCCTTCACACCCCTAGATCTGACCGACACCCCTGCATTCCTCCCAGGAACACCCTTCCTCTCTTCTGATGACCCCCCCCGGCTACACCTGGCCTCTCGACCCAGTCCCAAGTCATAAAACTAGGTCTCGTGGATATAGCCCCCCGGCCCCGCATAGCAAAACGTGATCTTATCGCCTGCCCAACCTTAGATCAGACTACCCCCTCCTGCCCTCGTGTCGTGTTGGTATGTCCGGCTGCAGATTGCAATCACATGTTACATTTGGGAGGGGAAAACAACATCAGAGCGGCCGGTATGGGAATAGGCCTGGAGCTGGGATCCCAAACATGCCCTTTTTGTACTTCAAAGTGTCTTTATTGCAATAAGGAATGTTTGTGCATCATAAACCTGTGTATAAAAGACGGAGCCGTAGAGAAACTTGTTAGAGCACCTCGAGAAGATACCCTGTTGTCTGATTTGACGTGTTCTGTTCCGTCGGAAATAAACTCCTGTTTCCTGCCTTCCAGTCTCCAGCGCCTGCCTCTTTATTTGGTAATCATGAGTTGGGTGAGAAGCGGCTAACGCCGGGCAAATATGGAAAAAGGGGTAATCGACCTGACCTGCCTGAACCCTTTTGTAGCAATTGGCGTCCCAAACGTGGGGCCCATCAGCGACACGTGGATCCAGTGGGAGAGGTCCCAACGACAGAGTGAACGACTGCAACGATCGGGAAGAGCTCCTGCCTGATAGACCCTTGTCTGGCAGCCGATCATCCGAACTTCACTGGTTCCGAGCAGACCTCTCTCGAGTGATCTACGGTCCTGACTGGAAACCATCAGGAGTGCCACAGCAATTACGGAGAATAGAGGACGATCGGGCGCTGGAAACGGAAGACGAGAAACTGTCCATGCGGTCCGGGTAAGGTTGTGTAACACAGCAAATTGCGAATTGATTGTTTGATTGTCATTGGAAAATACTAGTATTACGCATTTGATTGTTGTGTTCTGAGAGATTCCCTGTCTGCAAACGGGGAAGGATAGGAGTATTCTCCCTTTGCAGATAGTGAAGGGTGGGTAGTGCAGGCTTTTGCCCCCGTTGTAACCCGTCGCGCCTACTTCCCTCTCCATTCGATTGATTGTTACCCAAGCATTTGTTGTTTTGGAATTGGTTCTCTTTGGATCATTCTCTATTTGCAAACAAGCACGGAGTTGCCATACTCTGTTTAGTCTTTGCAGATAGTGAAGGGTAGGTAACGCAGGCTTTTGCCCCCGTTGTAATCCGTCGTGCCTATTTTTATCCCCCACTGATTGATTGTTTGACCGGGCATTAATCATTCGGAATTGGTTCTCTGAAAGGATCTTCTCTGCCTACAAACAGGGAGGAACAGGAAGACCTCTCTCTTTGCAGATAGTGAAGGGTAGGTAGCGCAGGCTTTTGCCCCCGTTGTAACCCGTCGCGCCTATTTTTATTCCTCATTTGATTGATTGATTGTTTGTCCGAACACTGATTGTTTGGAATTGGTTCTCTCTTTGGGTATTCCCTATTTGCGAATACTGTAGAATAGAAATATTCTATCTAGTCTCCGCAAAGTAGTGAAGGATAGGTAGTGCAGACTTTTGTCCCCGTTGTAACCCGTCATGCCTGTCTTCTCCCCATTGTTCAGTAGTTGGTTCAGCCCGGACCATTTATTAGAGGTAGACCATCTGGCTCCACCGGAGGACACCCCTAATAAAAAGGACATATATAAAGAAAAATGCGGATTAGCCGCTGTATCATGATAGCAAATTAAAGAACATAAAAATCGTTAGGAAAAGCAAAAGGAATCGAGCAACATCAGTAGGCCACTGATGAGATCTCTTTTCGACCTCGCTGATATGGAAACATTAGGAACAACCCCTCAGGAAATATGAAACTAGTGAGAAGAGCCGAACTCAACGCTATGACTGCAAGACAACTCGGCTTCACCGCCCACCCCGCCCAAATAACGACAAACCCTAGGCAAATATTAGAAATATACAACACTCCAGCAAGGGAACATGTTAAAACGTTTTATTTTACAACTATATATTAAACAACTATTTACATGGCAAACGGCTGCAACACCAAACCCACAATGCAATTCGCCGCCTGCTTGACGCCGTTCCTGTCCCTCCTTCCTCAAAGTATCAATGTTGGGCTACTTTGGGCTACTTTTTAGTAGGTTTTTGGGCGTTAGAAAGTCTACAAAGCCATCAGCTGGCGAGGTAGCGTCGGTGGCGGCCTGGGGTGGAGGACCATTGCGCAAATAGCCCGGAGGCGACACCACGCGCCGAGGCCTGCCCCCAGGATGTATCAGCGTTCCGCTCGACGAACCCCGCGGTTGGCTGACCGGGGAACCCGCTCCTGTGGCCGTGGTAAAGAGCGGCTGGCCACCATCGGCCGGAGAAGTCGTGGGGTGAATGGCCCGGCCCGGAATGTACTGGTCCTCCCATTCCCTTCTTCTCCCTGCGCCTTGCAGGCCACGGGGGGGGGATGTCTTGCACATGCCTCCGACCCCCCCCCCTCTTTCATCGCCTGGTCCAGCCATAACGAATGTCAGCGAGACAGCGTGGGGTGCACTGGGAGGGAGAGGCGGCGCAGACGAGCCTCTCCCACCTCCCCAGGTGGAGGCTCCTCAGCTGCACCCCCAACGCTCCTTGCACCCGGCAAAGGGTTCGTCCACTCTTGCGGTGCAGCGACGCTCCACTCACCCAGCAGGGTCTCGTCCACTGCGGCGGTGCAACGACGCCTCGCCCGGCATGCTGGAATCCGTCTGCTCTTGCCGGTAGCTGCAGAACTCCTAAAAATGGCGGTCGACTCTGCAGGAATGAGCCAGGCGTGCAAGGA
Organism: Lissotriton helveticus; assembly: GCF_964261635.1. Classification (NCBI taxonomy): domain Eukaryota; kingdom Metazoa; phylum Chordata; class Amphibia; order Caudata; family Salamandridae; genus Lissotriton; species Lissotriton helveticus. The sequence continues at coordinate 1,193,304,505 of NC_136071.1, read as the reverse complement.
TGGCCTGGTCGCTGGCCAGCTAGAAAACGAGTCCCCCGTCCAGAAGCGTTCTCCTCAGCTTTGAAGATTCTACGAGAACTGCAGGGGCCCCAGGCCCCCGATGGGGAACGACTGCCATGTTTGCCCGCAGAACGACCAAGACGTAGCCACAAGACGTTGGCGCCCTCATGCTGGCGCCAGCCTCAGTTTTGAATGACCAAAAATACTGCAGACTACCGATTTGATCAGTTCTGGTGGAACATCAGTATGACCCGGTAGGAAAGATTGTTGCCTCCTCCCTTTTCTTTGATTGATGGTCCATGTCACCGGTCCCTTCTGTTGCCCCTTAACGAAACTTCTGGACTGCCGAAAGAGGTTCTGGTCCGACCACGAGTTGGTGGAGACATTTTGACTATACTTGGACCCACCTGACCCCACCCAAAATGGCGCCGGTACAAACGAAACCCGCAACTCCCTGTTGTGTTCCGGATGCTCAGATTTGATATCATGAGATATGTATGCAGTTTTTTTTGAAGCACATGGCGGGAGGGGATGAGTATTGATTGAACATTCGGACAATGATTTGATATTAAGTTCTGACGCGTCATTGATTACAGTATTATTGAAAGTTCGAATTTTCAACACTTATGATACTTGCCCACAATGAATTTTCGATATAATTTTATTGCACTTATCGTACCTTGATGAAATAAAACGACCACCGACTCAGTTACGTTTTCCTCAAATAAATATGCCCTCAGGTACAGTTCCAGTCTGCTCCGTGGCCGGCCCACGTGGTTGTAGGCCTGCATTTGTACGTCAGCATTTTTTTAAAATAAAAGTTTCGTGAAAAGCAAAAATAGTCGTAGCTCTTGGATTGGTAAGTTCGAATACATGACCATTGTTTCCGATATACGTAAAATACCGGCAAAATAAGGCAATCCGATCACTTAAAGGTTAAAAAGCAAAGTACCCAGAAATATTGCAAATATGAATGGTCCAAGTTCGTTGCGTGTGTTGTTTTTTTTAAATTTTATTTTACTTTTGTGCGTCATAAAGCAATCGACAAAGGTCCCGATGTTTTGTTTTTCTTTATATGCCACATATCTCAGGGAAATTGTTTCAGATGCCCATAAGCCAGACCCGGTACCACTGTAGACCACCCCTCCTCCTCGAAGGAAGAACACGAGTTCACCCCACTTTACACTGACTGCCCTTTTGTTTCGACCCCCCCCCACACAAGATCCGCAATACCACACGTGGGCGATCTATGCAATATACAGTCCATCAATGATTTTGCCTCCCGCACCACCAGTCCCTCTGGGCTTAAAACGCCGAGATGGAAGGGACTGCACCCCGCGGAGATAGGTCGAATACGTGGTAAGTAAAAGCCTGTTGGGTTTATGCACGCGGATGTGTTTTTAAACGCTGCCCCCACCCCTTCTTCTTCCCCTTCTTTCTGCAGGTCGCATCGGAACATCGACTAAAATGTGGAGAAGACCTAAGCAACGCGAATTTGGGTGATATGAATGCACGCGTGTATGACCGGATGTGTGTAACTCGACTGGATATACGTTGCACGCGTTAACCTGATAAGAGAGATGTTTTTGTACGACTTGAGTGATGAGTGAACGGCCGATGGAATGGGGAAAAAGGGGTGGCCTGAAGCAGAAACTTGGCGGGTTATTGCAGTATGACAAAAATATGACTCCAACCGGCCCCCGAATAATGCAACCAAGAATGACGTGCACCTACGGGTAGATTCTTACGACATGAAACTCGAAGCTGCCCATTGTTCCCCCAACTGACACCCTCCGTTGCCTCAGCGTGGATACCCATTCGCTAAAAAACGATTCAAAGATCCCACCGTAAGTACTAGCCCGACCAGGTTAGTTCCCGAACAATTGACGAAAGTGTAAGTATTTGCAACAGAGACCAACAGCAAAAGACAGCCAGGCGAATTAAATAGGAAACTAAGGATGCGCAGCATGCAGGAGGAAATATCTTTGGCCAAGTACTGTTCTATGTTTTGTCTTGAGTTCTGTATGTAAATACATGTACCCCCCCACCTGAATTCATGTGTACGTAGTATATGGATTTACGTTGTCCCTCAGTCTGTGTTTCTATATAACATGACCCCTACTGTTTTGTGTTGTGTGCGCACTAAAATGGCCTATTATTGTACACGTTTCTCTCTCTCTCTTTCTTTCTCTCCATGTCGTACGTGTACCGAATAGTTCATTTAAAATGCGGACGACTCTCTCTCCGAGGGTCCCCCTGTTCCCTCTTCCTTTGTGTGGTAACGTTGTGCCCCCGCCGGCACGAGCCTAATTGGTTTTTCGAACACAAAGGTGTTCGACAAATTGCCAGAAACTAAAACAATTGTAATTTGCCATATTACTACCTCTCCTTTCTGTAAAAATGATAGAACTTGAATTGGCTATGAAGGAAAGGACAGGTAAGACGACTGATGTCCCCTAATCTGGCCCTTTTTATAGGAGGATTATACGTCAGTGGCCTTCTGTTCTCAGCTCGTTAGAAACACAATCTCCTATGCCCAGATTGCCCCACCCCTCCGCACCCAAGTACGAATGTCCAAAACGTCCCCGTTCCCCCCGCTTGACCCCAGCTCCGTAAACTCGAAGTATAACTGACAACCCTGATTAACTGTTGCTCCCCGAGAAAAGAGTGTTTAGCCTCTACCTCTCTCATGATGATAGAAGACTGCCAGGGCTTGGGGTAGAAAAACGAGTCTCTACCTAAGGGTCCGATTTCGAGTCTGATGAAGTACACAGTCAATAAGAGTCGGATCTCTCCCTGTATGTCATGAATGAACGCCAAATAGGCTTAACACATACTCAGTAGACATGCCTGTATACATGCTCCTCAGTGATAACTTCTGACCGTGACCGATGAACGAACCCCCAACTACTTAGATTTGGGACGGAATTGAAATGTATAAATATCTTTGCTTGTCAGTTCTCTAAAACCTGTTTTGTACCCATTCAAGGACACACAGTCACCGGAAGAGAGGGGCCGGACGTGACGCACAGCCTGGCCACAGATCATGAGGCACGTGTGACCTCGACCTAAGATGGAGCCGCAGAGCAACGGGATGCGGGACGATGCACCACTCTCAAACGCAGAAAATGAAGGAATGGAGGGCTGCCTTGAAGCCCTCTACTTGTTGACCAACGCGTGCCAGAAGTCCCCGCCCCTTTGAGGCCGATTGATGGACCTGCCTGCGCATCACCCTTTGCTCCCTTGGTTTGTCCCAAAGATCTGGTCCCACTCCGCCCTCTCTTCCCTCGATTATCCGACAAAACCCCCTCTTTCCCTTTCACATGGATTTTTGACTCAGAGAAAAGGAACAGCATTTAGGTAGAATAGGGTTTGCCACGGAAGGAGAAAAGAAATGCGGGTGCCCAGCATGAGGCGCCCTTAAAAAGATTAGTTAGGAAACAGGACTGTGGTCTAACAGCAGAAGACAGATCGCACCCTGCGACGTGTAAAGAAGGATCCGAGCTGGACCTATAGCTCCACCACCGGTGCTCAACAGCGCCAACGGAAGAAAACGAACTACCAGAGCCTACCAGTGATGGCTCGCTACTAAAAAGGACACTGTGGCAAAGACCCCCCCCCCTTTTTTCGGAACTTTCTACACCCCTTGACTAATTGCTTGTATTGGACTAAATTCCTCCCTCAACCACTTTTTGCCTGTAAAATGTTTCATCGGTCACTTTTTAAATACGACAAATGTAAATTTATATGTATTCCACCTCGTATGTCGCACCAATTGCACACGGTTATATGCAAGTCCACTAGTATTGACAAACGCTATTTCATTGACAACACACGACTATATGTACACCCCGTCAGTTATGTTAAACACGGAAATGACCTAACTTATGTTAAAAAGCGGCGACTGTGGAAAATGACAATGTATATGTACATAAGCGGCGTTCATTTGTGTTCACCCTCGCCACTGTTGAAGGTAAAGCGAAAGTCACGAAACAGTGGCCCCGCCATCTTGTCCCCTTTTAGGCCCCATCACGAACATAGATAGTAGCCATTTTTGTGTCATGACCTCTCTGCCCACTGCCAATAGCCTGCGTCTCTCTCTCTCTCTCCCACTCCCCAGCCTCGCAAGTATTCCCCCGCGCCCTGACAGCCCCCGGTTTCTCCTGCGCGGGCCATGAACGCACCTCTAAACACGACCCTGCCTCCGTGCTGAACCCCTGCCCCCTCGCTCTTTCATCCCACCCATAGAACAGACCCTTTCGGTAACCTCTTCCTCCCTGCCCGATTGCCCGGCCTGATCCCAGGCCATCACCTAGCCCAACAGATGCAGTTTATTGCTTCCTACAGTAGGACCTCGCCTCACATCAGAGGAGCGGTGATTAATGAAGGGCTTCACACCCCTAGATCTGACCGACACCCCTGCATTCCTCCCAGGAACACCCTTCCTCTCTTCTGATGACCCCCCCCGGCTACACCTGGCCTCTCGACCCAGTCCCAAGTCATAAAACTAGGTCTCGTGGATATACCCCCCCCGGCCCCGCACAGCAAAACGTGATCTTATCGCCTGCCCAACCTTAGATCAGACTACCCCCTCCTGCCCTCGTGTCCTGTTGGTATGTCCGGCTGCAGATTGCAATCACATGTTACATTTGGGAGGGGAAAACAACATCAGAGCGGCCGGTATGGGAATAGGCCTGGAGCTGGGATCCCAAACATGCCCTTTTTGTACTTCAAAGTGTCTTTATTGCAATAAGGAATGTTTGTGCATCATAAACGTGTGTATAAAAGACGGAGCCGTAGAGAAACTTGAGAGAGCACCTCGAGAAGATACCCTGTTGTCTGATTTGACGTGTTCTGTTCCGTCGGAAATAAACTCCTGTTTCCTGCCTTCCAGTCTCCAGCGCCTGCCTCTTTATTTGGTAATCATGAGTTGGGTGAGAAGCGGCTAACGCCGGGCAAATATGGAAAAAGGGGTAATCGACCTGACCTGCCTGAACCCTTTTGTTTAGCACTTAGGGTGGGGTCTTCATCAGGACAGTGAGAAAGGGAGGCACCTAAAAGTGCATCCAGCTGGTGTTAGTCTGCTGGGCATACAGACAAGAGAATGGGCAAGAGCTCTATTCACATTGTAGGTGAGGTACGGCCCTTCGTGCACGTACGCGGTGATGAGCTGCCGGTCAAAAGATCCTGGGCAGTTTCCAAAGAATGGAATCTTGAAATATGTCCGTCACGCTTCGAATCTGATTGACAGGATCCTCTCATGTCAAGGCTTGCCTGTCTGCTGTATTTAGCTGGCTTTCTTTGGCTCAGTTAAAATGTAATGCAGACAAAACTGAGATCCTTTTCTTTGGAGAATTCCCCCCATTGTTTTGGCATAACTTTTGGCCCACGGATTCCCCTAGCCCCTCCCCATCTGGCCACCCTGTAAAAAATCTTGGTATCTGGTTTGATGAAAAGCTTAGCTTTGGTAACCAGATCAGCAGACTAACTGATAGGTGCTTTGGCATTTTAAAACTCCTCCGTAGTTTTTTGCCGCTGCTGCCTCTTCCTGCAAAAGACACTGTCATTTGTGCTTTGGTCACCTCTACATTGATTATGCGAATGCGCTGTATGTCGGTCTCCCTTGCTACCTTTTGGACAAATTGCAGGTTGTCCAGAATGCTGCTGCTCGGCTGTTGTTGGACCTACCTGAGCGCTCCAGTGTTAGGCAGCACCTGCGTAACTTACACTGGTTGAGAGTTAAAGCTAGGATTATGTTGCAGGCTTTGGTCATTGCTCATGCTGCGCTTTCTGGGTATGGCCCTGCCTCTCTCAGGAAACACTTTCAGTTTTACACTCCGGGCAGGCTTCTTCGCTCTTCGAACATGCTCCTGGCCACTGTCCCCAGGTTTCGCCTGAAACGTAAGGGGGGCAGCTCATTGGCCTATCTGGCCGCAACATATTGGAATTCCCTTCTCCTGGATCTGCGTAGTCTTGAGAATCCTACTCAGTTTAGGAAAAAACTCAAAACTTACCTGTTTAACTAGTTTGTCCTATCCTTTCTTCTGCTATCTGTGTCTTTGTTACTCTTTAGCTCGCGCCGGGACACTCTTCTGAGTAGATGTGCGCGCTACAAATTGCGATAGCATAACATAACATCAATCAATCAATCAATCACTACATTTGTAGAGCGCACAACTCACCCGTGAGGGTGTAAAAACCTGAGGCGGGTCGGGGGCAATCGATATTTGCCCGGCGGTATTGCCTCTGTGACCCTCTAGTTATTTAATCAATGAAGAGGCAGGCGCTGGAGACTGGAAAGCAGGAAACAAGGTTTTTATTCTCTCCGGAGGAGAACACAACGAAACGGACAGAAGGTATCGTTCTGAGGTGCTCTAACTGCATCCCTGAGGCCTGGCCTCTTATACACAAGTTTATCTTTTTATTGCATGTAACATATTCTCGTCGATACTTTGATGTACAGAAAGACATCCTCAGATCCCCCTCTGGGCCCGTTCCCACACACATTTACAGTTGAAGTCCCCACCCTAGTCACAACAGGTGATGAGTATCACGCAGCTGGATATTCCGCCGATTCACGGAATGTGGGGGGTTTGATCGGATCTCATGGAGTGGGGGCTTTGATCAACCCGGGGATCCTTTGATGGGGGAAGCTTTCTATTGTACGGGGAGGGGCAAGGAATGGTATCGGCAGAGCTGGGTGTCGGCCTGGGAACGGGGAAGACAAAACGGGCACACAGGGAAAAAGGGGGTTTGCATCTAAGGGGCGGGGATCATGAAAGGGAAGCAGGGAGGTGTCGCGCTGGGAACAGGATGAGGGCCTGGGGCAGAGCAGCGCCGAAGAGGGGTTTATGACTCAAGGCAGGTGCAAGCAGGGGGTGGTCAGCGTGCAGGCTTAGTGAAGGCGAAGGGCTATGTCAGGGGCCAGCAGCATGCAAAAGGGTTCGCTCTGATCGGGGCATCTTAAAAAAATGGCGGGCGCGCACGACAAAAGTGTGGCATCAGGGGAAGAGGCAAGATGGCGCAGATAATGTTCACCAAAACGTACTAATTTTCAACAGTCCTCCCTTTAACATATTCAAGACATCTTGCTGGTTCATTTTCTACTCGGTTCTATTGTGGTGGGCATGAGAAAGAAAACGGTAGGAACCCTAGAGGAAAAGAGTTGTAAACAATACATTTTAACATTTCTAGTTTTTAGGAGGTGGGCCTATTTGATAAACTTTGATCAATTTGTTTAGCAGGAAAGTCATAGGAATGCAATACAAAAACGATTCTGTAGCGAGAGCAGCAAGCATATTTCATACTGGCAGGTTATTACATATATATCAGGTTCGGATTGGAGCATGATCAATACGATGGCGGCTGGGAGAGAAATGAGGTCTAGCAGAAACGGCGATTGGGGACGTCAAATGTTCGAAGTTTAACGAGTTCTCATCATTCTTTGTTGCCTTTCGTTGGCGCTGTTGAGCACCGGCGGTGGAGCTACAAGTCCAGCTCTGTTCTAAGTTCTGTGTTGCAGGGCACGACCCTTTCCTCGCGTTTCTGGTCGAAAAGGTCCTTTTCGCCCTGTGTCCTTTGAGGTGTTTGTCAGAAAGTTCAGATGGAAGAAGAGCGTACAAAACAGTCCATAGGGTAGGTCAGAGGAAAAGGGGGATGGAGCAAGGCCAAATTAGGAACAAACTAGGGGAACGAGAGACTTCAAATAGGCGGGCGTGTGACCGAATTCAGAGAGCGGGGACTTGTCGACAGACACTGGACATCGAGCAGGGGCATCAGGTCGACCCTTTCTTCTCATGTTTGTCGAAAACAGTGCCTCGTCCTGCAGCTCTTTTCTGTCGTGGTCTCGCCTTGGCTAATGTCGCAGGTGTTCCTTAGTCTGTAGTCAGGCCTCGTGCTCCCACATCCGGTCCTTCTCTCCTCCAACAGCAGTACCCTTAAACAAGTTTGAAAAGACAGTCTTTAGAGAATTTGCAGATGAAGATAATCAAAAAAGTCTATTTCTCTCCCAGCTCCAGGCAAAGAATGAAAAATGCCCGTTATATTAGTGTTCACAACTGGCATATGAATGACCGGTGACGGGCCTGTTGGATTTACTATGACTTTCCTTTACAATTATTTATTACAGTCACGACAGTTCATCTGATAGTGACCCACCTTCGTGAGACGAACCTGGCAAAGATATGCCGTTCTCTAGAGTTTTACATTTACAAAGGGTACTGTGAGTCGTCAACATAGTACTACACAGGTATTTTGCTGAGAGACGAACATGGCTAAACATTTCCTTTCTATCGATGCATCCTGCCTTTCAACTACTACGGGGTTCATTTCGATGATTTCTTTACCTTGGACTAGTCTGTTAACCTTGTAAAACATCACTCTGGATCCTACGTAACCTTTTACAGCCCGATTACTTAATTAGGAGGGACAGGGGTTTTATGGGGAACAACCAGGGACATAGGAAACTTGTGGTAAGGGCATAAATCGACCCATCTCTCACAACCGGAAATGAGGGGTAGTTTCATAATTCCAGTTTTTGGGCGGCTGATACAGGGGGGTAACAGGGGTGATCTTTTTTCTGGTTTGGGTATTGCGACAATTCGGGGAGGGGAGGGTCGCGTATTCTGAGGTCCTTGTTTTATACCATAGGAGCCGTCGACATGTAGTTCCCTTATTTCGGGCCAGATTAGGGAACCTCTGTCGTCTTACCTGTCCTTTCCCTTACGGCCCAACCTCGGTTCATTGACTTCTAGCGGAAAAGGAGAGGTAATGACGCGGCCTCAGGGTGATTGTATTAAAGACAAGTTTTTGTGCAAATACTGACGGTATTTGAAGCCAATTAGGTGGTGTGCTAGGGGTGGCAATCTGCCAATTTCGGGGCTAATCACTCGGAAGAGTGGGAGTGCAAAAATAGAGGGAGAGAGGGAGAGAGAGAGAGAGAGAGAGAGAGAGAGAGAGAGAGAGAGAGAGAGAGAGAGAGAGAGAGAGAGAGAGAGAGAGAGTGCAACGGCAGGCTAAATAGTATACGTGCGACAGAGAGGGTGGCGGTGTATTCAAGAAAGGCTATTTAGTGCATTACACAGTAAAGGGCATTCACGGGTCTGCGTTAGAATCTTGTAATCATGCAGTTTGAGCATTAGACAGGGTAGAGGGGACGTGCCTTGAGAAAAAGGAAAGAAGAAAGGAGGTACCATTTTGTCGCACTTCTCGCATTCTCGGTCCTTCGACCAGTTGGGTCGACGCCTCAGTCACACACACACATTCCCTCACAGTTTACTCGTCTTTCCTCCTCGGGGCAGGGTCCCCGGGGATATGGTTTCTGGAGTCGAGGGGGGTAGTGTGTCCATATAGGTCGTGTGCGGGGAAACGTAAAAAGGTAACCGGAGGTGCTTAGTGCGAGGTATCTAGTCAAAGGATGTATCTCACTATCGGGATCCTTAAACCTCTTTCAACGCTGTGGCGTTCTAAGGTTCTTCGGTTCTTGGGTCAGCTCCGTTCCCTGATACTTTGGAACGTTGTACTTTATCACATTTACATTATTTCATTTCACCCTCCTTTTACATTCCCTCATTTACACCGTTCGTTTTACCCATCCTTGGAAGTCAAGGTCTTCCTCTACGCGAGAGTTCATGAGTCAGTCGCGTACTTTGAAGGCGGAGTGTCGTGTTGTCAATCCGATCCGTCCTCCAGGGCTGGGCAACCATCTTCTTTTAACCTTAAAGAGAGAGCAGAGTAGGGTGCACAGAAAAGAACTTTCCCACCGACCCCACATTTTTAAAATAAAGCATGCAATACCCGTCCATAGTTTCAAAAACTTTATTTTGCAAAATCATTTCAGCATGAGGATTATGAGGGTGCGGTCGTATTTGGCCGGTCGTGGCAATGGCTAAAGTGCGTACAGTGGGGGGTGTCGTTTGCAGCAATAAAAACATCGGAAAGTTTTACTCATTCATTTGTAAGAGACTAAAACGTCTATTAATTGGCTGGGGGTTCGGGGGCATTTATTTTCATAATTTAGAAGCATAATCATAATAGTGGTAATCAGATTTCCTATATGCATACCGTACGTGAGCGTCGTAAATGAGGTTTACATCAGTTATAAAAATATAATACATTGTACATTTGTAATCAACATTTGTAACGGGGATCCTTTCGTACTGTTCGTCGAGTGAGTTCTCCTTGTCTTTTCTAGCCAAGTGTACAAAGGATCATATAAAATCTTAGAACATCAAGTTTATATTAGTGCGAAGGAACACCACGAGGTGTTCGTAAGTTCCGTTTGATACCAGCGCCATTTTGGGCGGGGCCGGCTCAGTCCGGAAGCAGCATCAGGGGGAAATGTTTCCCATTACTGGCAGTTTGGACCAGAGTCCTTTTCGGCAGTTCTAGAATTCATGCTAACAGAAGGAGTGGCAATGTCATGTTTGTTTCGTTGGCGATCAAGGCAGCCGTCCCTTACCGGAAGCCTGCAAAGGCCGAAGGTTCCGCCGGGGACCTTTGTAGGATCTTCAAGGCTGCGGAGATGCTGTCGGAGATGGGGGCTCGTGCTCCAAGGGGCAAATGTTCGAGTTATATTGCTGGTCAAAGTTACTCTAGTGGCCGGGGCCCGCCTTCCAGCGGACCCAGACGCCATTTTGAGGCCCTACAGGGGCCACTCTCATCGAGTTTGCAAGAGTGGGAGAGATCCTTCGGAGTGAACGGAAGAGGTCCCTGTTGTGTGAAAGCGGGACGTTCAGCTGGGGTGCAGCTGTGATGCCCCCACCTGGGGGGGGGCGAGGGAGACTCGTTCGCATCGTCTCCTTCTCCCGGTGCACTCCATGCCGCTCCTTTTCATCGCCCCGCATGAAGGTCTCTCCACATCCGGCGTTCCCCAAGTCCTGTGCTCAGTGCTGTGGGAGCATGGCCACCTGTGGCGCGCATTCGGCGCGGCACGAGTATCAGTGCAGTCATTGCAGGTTCGGTGTTCCGAAAATATGGTCACCATTGCACGTTCGGTGCTGCGCAAGTACTGGGGTGCCACCATGGTGTGTTCGGTGCTGTGGAAGTATTGGCACCATCGCCTGACTGGGGGTGTTCGGCGTCGGGCCGGGGGCTGGGAGACCTCCTATCGGTGGAGGTGGGAGAGGCTCGTCCGCGTCGCCTCTCCCTCCCAGCCCAACTTGGACAAATTGTTGTGGAGGTACGTGCAGGACATCCCGCCGTCCAGAGCTGCTGCGGCTGTTACGGAAGAGAAAAGGAAAAAAAGGTGCCTCGTTCTCCTCTGGACATGTGGCGGGACTACTTAAGTCTATCCAGGCCCGTTGCGGCTGGCTGAGGAGACATGTGGCGGGACTACCTACAACTGCCCCGGCTGCTGGCTCCTGCCTCTCCTCCGGCTCCCCCATACGTTAAGATTTCCTGACCAAGAGTTGGCGGCCGGGCCCGCCTTATATGGGTTGCCGTTGGTTGGGCGTAGCCGTAACCCTGCCCTACTTTGGAAGGTTTCAGAATGAGGGGGGGGGGGGGGGGGGGCGAATGTTCTGTTTGACTTTCATTTTCTACAGTTTACCGTTATTATTCCTTGTTTGTTGTGTTAAATTAAAAGTTCAAGTTCATTGATGGTCTACGGATTTTGTTTTACCATTTCTTTCTTTTCAGGTTGTTTTTATGCTAAGTTTCTGCTAACAGAGGTTGAGTAACACGGAAACACGTGTAGAGGGATGACGCAGATTTGTACATTACATACACACAAACTCAGACGGGGGGGACAGTACAAGTACGACATACAAAGACCCAAGACGAATATAAAACAGTTATTGGTCATAATTATCTCTTTCCGTCTGTGAATTTGAAACGAGGCTGGGTTCCCGTCTTGACGTTGCCCGACCTAGGAGAACTTGAGCATGCCGCTGAAATTGTCCAGGCGAAATCTGTGCCATCGGGCATAATCAAACGTGGTGGTTCTGTCTGGTCTGTCTATGTAAGTCGGGTTCTTCTTTGTCTCGCGCTTCTTCTTGTACTGCCGGTCTGTCGTTCCTGTCGGCCCTTTGCCTTTACTCACGCTCAGTAGAGTCGGGCATTGGGCTTTCCAGTGTCCGACATACCTACAAAAAGCGCATTGGGCTGGCCCTAAGTCTGGTCGTCTTTTGCATAGTGTCGGGGGATAAGTTGTGGGTAGCGATGTCCTGGGGTTGTCCTGTCGGTATATTTCTCTATTTGGTTTGTCCTCGTTTTTTCTCTGTCGTTGCATAGCCTCTCTGTGCCACATACCGAGACTGTCGAGCATAATTGGCGTTGTCTTATTATTTCGAAGGGCTATTTCTAACGTTTCTATTTTATCAAGGTCAAAGGATCCTGCCAGTGGCCACTGTTTGTCTTGACTATCTTCGGTATACCTGTGCCACAATTTATTATAGGCTATGGTGACTAATCCATAGTTTATGAACATGTCCTTATTAGGGGTGCCTTCTAGTGGAGCTATATGGTCCACCTCTAATACTCGGTCCGGGCTAAACAGGCTATTAATCAGTGGGGAGAAGACAGACATGACGGCTCGTAACGAGGGACTAAAAAGTCAGCACTGCCTATCTTATCACTAGGTGCAAAGACCGGACAGAATATTTCTATTCAACGTTGTTTGCAGGCAGTGAATACCTCATGGATCAAAAATAATAAAAAGACCAATAAATAACAATGGGGAGAATGAGTAGGTCCGCAAAGATCTGCGTTACCTACCCTTTTCACTATCTGCAAAAAGGGTGGTCTCTTCCCTGTTTGCAGACAGGGAATCTCCAGGAAACAATAGTTTTGCGAACAACAGTTCAGTTTCAAGTAATTATTGAGTGGGGGAGAAAAAATAAGCACGGCTGCTGCCCTACCTATCCTCCACTGCTTGCAAAGAGAGAGCCCGTTGTTTCTCCGTTTGTAGACAGTGAATCTCCAAATAAATAAAAAGAGCAATACTAGTATTTTTAAACAATCAAGCAATCAAGCAATCATTTCGCAACTTGTCGTGATTACACGACCTTACCCGGACCATGTGGACAGTTTCTTGTCTTCCGAATCCAGCGCCCGATCGTCCTCTTTTTCTCGTATTTCTCACGGCACTCCTGATGGTCCCCAGTCAGGACCGTAGATCACTCGAGAGAGGTCTGTTCGGAACTAGTGAAGTTCGGATGATCGGCTGCCAGACGAGGGTCTATTGGGCAAGAGCTCTCCCGATCGTTGCAGTCGTTCACTCTGTCGTCGGGACCTCTCCCACTGGATCCACGAGTCGCTGATGGGCCCCACGTTGGGCGCCAATTGTAAAAACCTGAGGCGGGTCGGGGGCAATCGATATTTGCCCGGCGGTATTGCCTCTGTGACCCTCTAGTTATTTAATCAATGAAGAGGCAGGCGCTGGAGACTGGAAAGCAGGAAACAAGGTTTTTATTCTCTCCGGAGGAGAACACAACGAAACGGACAGAAGGTATCGTTCTGAGGTGCTCTAACTGCATCCCTGAGGCCTGGCCTCTTATACACAAGTTTATCTTTTTATTGCATGTAACATATTCTCGTCGATACTTTGATGTACAGAAAGACATCCTCAGATCCCCCTTTGGGCCCGTTCCCACACACATTTACAGTTGAAGTCCCCACCCTAGTCACAACAGGTGATGAGTATCACGCAGCTGGATATTCCGCCGATTCACGGAATGTGGGGGGTTTGATCGGATCTCATGGAGTGGGGGCTTTGATCAACCCGGGGATCCTTTGATGGGGGAAGCTTTCTATTGTACGGGGAGGGGCAAGGAATGGTATCGGCAGAGCTGGGTGTCGGCCTGGGAACGGGGAAGACAAAACGGGCACACAGGGAAAAAGGGGGTTTGCATCTAAGGGCCGGGGATCATGAAAGGGAAGCAGGGAGGTGTCGCGCTGGGAACAGGATGAGGGCCTGGGGCAGAGCAGCGCCGAAGAGGGGTTTATGACTCAAGGCAGGTGCAAGCAGGGGGTGGTCAGCGTGCAGGCTTAGTGAAGGCGAAGGGCTATGTCAGGGGCCAGCAGCATGCAAAAGGGTTCGCTCTGATCGGGGCATCTTAAAAAAATGGCGGGCGCGCACGACAAAAGTGTGGCATCAGGGGAAGAGGCAAGATGGCGCAGATAATGTTCACCAAAACGTACTAATTTTCAACAAGGGTCTCAAGGTGCTGGGGGGGGGTTGCTGCATACATAACATACCATAACATGGCTTGTCCTGCTCCCAAGTGGACTGCATGGACACAGGCTGGCTTGTTATGTTCCCACGAGTTGAACAGACGGTGCATGGCTTGTCTGTCTCCCAAGTGGCCAAGTGGACTGCACGGACACTGCCAGGCTTGTCCTGTTCCCACATGAGTGGAGTGGTGTGGCTCACTGGTTAGAGGCGGCAGACCTGGAAGCAGAGAACGGCCCAGGACCAGGGTTCAATTCCCGACACGGCAGGGTCGTGGACCAGGGTCAGCGGACTCGATAATTCTCGCCTCGGTGCCTACTCTAACCAGGGATCACACTCGGCAACTCTGGGCATTAGCTTGCCTCATCTCTACAACGGCCCCCCACATTTGCCGGGGATGCCTGGTTTCACCTTGGAAATACCCAGTAGGGACCATCTCACAGGGATAGCCAGGACGGGTTCCCCAGCGGTCTACAGCGCCACGACGCCTCAGGGCAGCAGTGCGCTTTACAAGACACATACATTTACATTTACATGAGCTGCCTGTATGCTCTTTGCCTTGTCCTGCATGAACTGCAGGGACTCTGCATGGTGTGTCATCTATAGCCCCCCCAGCCTGAAGTATGCAAATGAACACGCCACCCACAGAGCTCTGTAACAAATGTCTTTAGTCCAGGGTTCTACCAAGGGATTTCGGAGACGAGATGCATTTTCTGCCCCCTCTTCCCTGTGCAACGCGGGCGTCAACCCCCCCTCCATAAAGCATAAATAAAGAGGTTGGATCGAAGAATGGTACGTGGTTACTTTATGCCACTGATGGGAATTTAATAAAAAGCTTCTCGGTCTCGTCTGAATCAATAGACCCGCGTGAGGGAACTCGAGACAATTCAGTTTGTGGAATGTTCTATGAAATGAATCAATGTTATTCATTCAAATGAGAGTGGCTGTGCTTGCAGCAGGCAGGATGAGAACTGAAGGACTTCTTTCTGTAAGATTTTTATTAGAAAATAAAAAACAGAATATTATAACATGTGGCACTAAGCTCGCAAGAGTCATAGATGCAGTAAAATAACCTCAGACGGCAAATTAAAAAGGAAGTAATCACCAGAAAGGCATTATAAGAGAATAATACATAAGTGTAAAAAGAAGGAAGAAGGGCAAGATGTGAGGAGGGAAAGAGAAAAAAATAAAAGATTAAAGAGATTGAGGAGAGAGGAAGAAAAGTAGTGCTTAATTTGAGCCCGTGGTTTCTGGTGCTTAGCACCGACACTTAATTGTCAACACCGGTACTTAGACAAACAGCGCCACCATGTGGCAGACTGCCCTAATTCAGAGATAAGCGTAACATTTGTTTATTAACCACTTGGATGCTAAGGCATGCCGATCATGCCCATTGACTTTCCATTGAAATCAATGGAAACTCCATGACGAGTTACCCTTGTCATTAGCGCTGAAGGGGTTAACTCAATATGCATTCAAAATGACTAATACCTGCGGCACAAGCCATTCTTACAGCTTCGGGGGCCTAGAATAGTCTGAATTGCCACACTGCTAGGCGTGTGATGCGTAGTAGTTGTGTTAGTACTGTTGTTGGCAGTGCTGGTAGGAGCAATGAGTGGTGAAAGCTGCAGTGCCCTTGTGACGAGAGCTCTGGCACTTGTTATTTTGCAAATTAAGCACTGAAGAAAAGCAAGGTGAACAGTACAAAAAATACAATTACAATATAAATGAGCAATGAAACCACAATTTCCTGTGCAGGATCCAAGAAGAAGATTTGTGCACCTATATTAAAGTCATAATATGAACAATAGTCTTAAAATAAAGTGACTGCTGATTAGGAGATTTAGAGGTTTTGGTGACAGCATTGAGAATGGTTAGCCGCAGTTTGTCACGTTTAACAGTTAATGGTGAAGACTTATGATAATATCTGTCCAGTCTGTGGTTATGACAAACTAAATTCCACCAGGATGTGATAGAACTGTTTTCCTTGGACTTCCAATAGGAACTAATAACTTGTAAAGCAACTGCTATGAGTAAGTCCACAGGTTTACCATGAATCACACATGAGACCACATGGAATTTGTCCCACCTAGATACAATTTATCAAATGATAAAGTTGAGGACATATTATTAATAACCTTAATATTCTGCCAAACGTTGGTCCAATATTCAGAAAGTGTTGGCCACAAAGAAAAGATGAGCAATTAAGAACCAACATGAGAATCACTTCAAACATGTGTCTTGTTAACTTTCTTTTAAGGGAGTATAAAACATGGAGTATAAAACACAGAGTATAAAACTGGAGTATAAAACTGGAGTATAAAACACAGAGTATAAAACACAGAGTATAAAACCGGAGTATAAAACACAGAGTATAAAACATAGAACAGAAAACACAGAGTATAAAACACAGGGTATAAATTAGTAGTATAAAACACACAATATAAAACATGGCGTATAAAACTGTTGTCTAAAACACAGACTATAAAACACGTAGTATAAAACACGGAGTATAAAACCCGAGTATTAAACACAGAGTATAAAACATAGCACATAAAACACAGAGTATAAACACGTAGTATAAAACACAGAGTATAAAATATGGAATATAAAGCTGGAGTATAGAACACAGAGTATAAAGCACGCAGTATACAAAACAGAGTATAAAAAACAGAGTATAAAACACAGAGTATAAAACCGGAGTATAAAACACAGGGTATAAAACATAGAACAGAAAATACACAGTATAAAACACAGGGTATAAACAAGTAGTATAAAACACACAATATACAACATGGAGTATAAAACTGCAGTATAAAACACAGACTATAAAACACGCAGTATAAAACCAGAGTATAAAACCGGAGTATAAAACACAGAGTATAAAACATAGAACTTAAAACACAGAGTATAAACAAGTAGTATAAAACACACAATATACAACATGGAGTATAAAACACGCAGTATAAAACACAGAGTATAAAACCGGAGTATAAAACACAGAGTATAAAACCGGAGTATAATACACAGAGTATAAAACCGGAGTATAAAACACAGAGTATAAAACCGGAGTATAAAACACAGACTATAAAACACGCAGTATAAAACACAGAGCATAAAACCGGAGTATAAAACACAGAGTATAAAACATAGAACTTAAAACACAGAGTATAAACAAGTAGAATAAAAAACACAATATACAACATGGAGTATAAAACACACAGTATAAAACACAGAGTATAAAACCGGAGTATAAACCACAGAGTATAAAACATAGAACTTAAAACACAGAGTATAAACAAGTAGTATAAAACACACAATATACAACATGGAGTATAAAACACGCAGTATAAAACACAGAGTATAAAACCGGAGTATAAAACACAGAGTATAAAACCGGAGTATAAAACACAGAGTATAAAACATAGAACTTAAAACACAGAGTATAAACAAGTAGTATAAAACACACAATATACAACATGGAGTATAAAACACGAAGTATAAAAAACAGAGTATAAAACACGAAGTATAAAAAACAGAGTATAAAACACAGAGTATAAAACCGGAGTATAAAACACAGGGTATAAAACATAGAACAGAAAATACACAGTATAAAACACAGGGTATAAACAAGTAGTATAAAACACACAATATACAACATGGAGTATAAAACTGCAGTATAAAACACAGACTATAAAACACGCAGTATAAAACACAGAGTATAAAACATAGAACTTAAAACACAGAGTATAAACAAGTAGTATAAAACACACAATATACAACATGGAGTATAAAACACGCAGTATAAAACACAGAGTATAAAACCGGAGTATAAAACACAGAGTATAAAACCGGAGTATAAAACACAGAGTATAAAACATAGAACTTAAAACACAGAGTATAAACAAGTAGTATAAAACACACATTATACAACATGGAGTATAAAACACGCAGTATAAAACACAGAGTATAAAACCGGAGTATAAAACACAGAGTATAAAACCGGAGTATAAAACACAGAGTATAAAACATAGAACTTAAAACACAGAGTATAAACAAGTAGTATAAAACACACATTATACAACATGGAGTATAAAACACGCAGTATAAAACACAGAGTATAAAACCGGAGTATAAAACACAGAGTATAAAACCGGAGTATAAAACACAGAGTATAAAACCGGAGTATAAAACACAGAGTATAAAATATGGACTATAAAGCCGGAGTATAGAACACAGAGTATAAATCACAGAGTATAAAACAATTGATTGTAGCAGAAAAATAGAGTTTGTCTCAAACTTCCAAAACAAGCCGGAGATTGAGTTTTAGCCCAAATGTTGTCCCCTATTGACGCTGGGCACACGGTGCATGGATGTTTAAACACCTCCCATTTTATTGTGCTTGAGCTGCTTCCCTTTTCTGAGCTGCAGTACAAGCCGCAATTGAAAAAGTGATGTCTATGATCGCCTACAAGGCGATTGTATCGTAATTGGGCTGTATGGACAGCCGACTCCTTGTCGGACGGTCTTGAGCCGTAACAATGGCGGTTGGACACTCTTACGACCGCCATCATAATGAGGCCCACAGTGTGCTCAAGTGGGAGAGCTGGGATGGTAGCCCAGGTTGTCAACTCCTAGTGGTATCTCTAGAAGCAATGTTTTGTGTGGTACGCAAAGTGCCACAGATAAAAATGGGGGCTGATGGACGGGACCCGGGGATCCGAGTGATCAGAAGTGATTGCCTGCACACACCACAGTGGGTGTCATGCTTCACCATTCCTCCTCGGGCCGGTGCTACAAAGCCCAACGGGCCCCGCGAGGGGGCTCTTCAGCAGAGATCTTCAGAGTTTTGCCGTAATTATGCATGTAAGTGAGAATGTATGTGTAGGGTGGTGTGATTTGAAAGAGTCTAACGGGTCCCAGAAGATGCTTTATTAAGACGGTCCCTTGGACAGGAGTAAAAACACAGGAGCTGACACAGGAGCCAATGAACCTAGACTGCTTTAAGATAAGTGACGCACCCCAATGAGGAACAACCCAGTAATGAAGCATGACACCCACATGGGTGTGTGAGGGCAATCACTTCTGATCACTCAGATCCCCGGATCCAGCCGATCAGCTCCCCAGTTCCCAACAACAGCTTCACGTCCTCTCTCCATTCTTCTATCATTCCTGGAGGAACAGCATCCCACTTTTGCTGACCTCTGTTCGCTGGTACCCTCTGATAGTCCACCGGCACACCACACACAATGCCACATAAGCAGGTCCTGAAGTGGCTCCTGCCCGGGCCAGTGAACAAAGACATTTGATGAAAACTTCACTCCTTCAAAGGTGTGGAGACATCTTACACTGCCAAGGTCTGGATACGATAGCCACATGAGGTGTTTGGATTAATAATGAAGGGACAGGAGATTCGATTTCTACAGAATATCTCCAGTGACAACAGCGAGTCATGTGGTCATGAATGGGTAAATGTGGGGGACACATCTGACAGGACCCGGAGCTTGGAAGACGGCTCTGAACAACTTCCTGGTGAAGTGGACATTACCCCCTCATAAGTGCTCCGCGTTCCAGTCGATACTCATTGAGGTGGTCCCTGCATGAAAGGGCCCCTTTTTGCATGTTTACCCCCCATTTGTTGCCTGATTTCTGATGCACTTTGACTGAATGTGCCCTGGGTCCCTGCCATTCAGGTTCCCAGTGTCTGTGTTCTTTCCCAAAACTGTACCTTTGTTCCTACAATTGGCACACCTCACTGATACCAAGGGCCTTGTGAGCCGGGAGGGGCTCTGAGGGCTGCAGCATGCGTTGTGCCACCCTCCGAGACCCCTCACCAAACACATATGCAGTGCCATTGCAGCCTGTGTGTTTTGGTGAAGACAAAACCTAAGGGTCGACCTGGCATCAACACTGTCTGTGGCATAGTTAATCCTCCCCTCTATCGGCCTCACAGCCCCAAGACAGGGTGCACTATATCACAGGTGAGGGCACAGCTGCGTGAGTAATGTGCCCCTACAATGGCTGTGTCATTCACAGACATTGTAAGTGCACTGAAGCCGTACTAAGCACTTGGGCTGGGAGTTTGTCATTATGAACTGCACCGCTCTGTGATGGCTTTACTGAATGCTTGGAAGTTTGGTATCAAACGTCTCAGCATAATAAACCCACACTGACGCCAGTGTTGAATTTATTGTAAAATGCACTCAGAGAGCATCTTAGAGATGCCCCCTAAAAAAATGACCTACTTCCTAGTGTCCCACTGACGGGTCTGCACCCGCCTGTCACACACGAACATGTTACTGACCCCCTGAGGTGGGAGCCCTTGTGCTCTCGTGGGTCAGGAACAAAGCCTGCTTGGGGTGGAGGTGCTTCTCACCTACCCCCAAGAAAGGACAGCATTCAGGACAGCGAGCCCCAAAGGCTTCCTGTTCTTTTTATGCTAGCCAGGGCTTCTCCAGCTAATGGAGATGCCCGCCACTCGGATCAAGCCCCACTTTTGGCGGCAAGGATGGTGAGAAAATTAGAAGTCAGGAGAGGTGTGTCCCCTCTCAGCCAGGACGACCCTTAAGGTTTCCTGGATTGAAGTTATCCCCTCCTTATAAAATCCTCCATTTTGGATGGAAGGATTCTAGTCAATCGGAGTAAGAGATGCCCTATCCCCAAATGGAGGAGACATACAAAGGGTGTAATCACCCCAAAGGAAAGTAGCACATTGGCTACTATCTGCCAGTCCTAGTAACACCCTGAAATTCATTATTTAGGTGCACCCCTGAACCTTGACCCTCACATCTGCAATGTTCTAAGAAAATAAAAACATCTTGGAAGCCAACCCTGCAGAGAAACCTGAAGACGACAACTGCCTTGGCCCCAGCCCTAACGGCCTGTCTCTAGCTTAGAAGAACCTGCAACAAAAAGGAAGCCTGTCTTGCAGCCAGCTACCTCTGACAACCCTGGGAGGACTGCTGCCTTCAAAAAAGACTCCAATCTCTTGTGGACAGTGGACCTCTACTGACGAAATCTATTCCAAGGACTCTGAATCCAGCTAGAACTGTGACGCAGGTCCACTCTGCACCCGACTCCCACGGACCGAGTCTGAGTGGCTCACCTGTCCAATGAAGCCTCCCCAGTGATCCTGATCTCAAAACCATCTTGGAAAAAGCTGCCACTTCCGTTTAGGCACACGACGAACATACTAGCTATCAGGAAACAACTGAAAACCTGGTAATTTCAACAAACAGCATAATGGCTGCTATCCTGGAAGCGGAGTTCTCCTTTACGGTCCTCGTATCTTCTGTCTTTGCGCCAGGACACTCTGTTGAGTAGCTGCACGCTCTAAAAGCCCTTTTAACATTAACATTAACATTAACCAGTGTTCGTGGATCTCTCCTGTACTCCATGAAGGCGACTTCAGCCTCATCTCGAAGGGTCCCCCTGACCACGACCGGTAAAGAAAACTGACACCAAAGGGCACCCCTGCTTCCTCAGCCCACGACTTTGGGGAGCCCAGCGGACAGTGCTCCTTTGACATCTCAACTTACCTGCCCAGCAGGTGGCCACCTTCGTCCAACCTCCTGGTCCAAGCCTGCAGCCAAGATTTACATTTACTTGCATTGGGTGCCCGACACAGATTTGCACCCTCCACCCGGACGCCTCTGTGCTGCTGGTGGTGTATGGGTTGGTCTGGCTTGTGGTCCTCCTCTGTGCTTGCTTTAACCCTCAGATCCTGTGCCCTGAAACTGTGGGAACTTACCTGCAACTCGCACCGCTCGTGGGTGCCCCAAGTCTCCACTGGCTTACATTGGGCCCAGTGACCTCTGCACCCGGCCGCCTTAGGGCCCCCCACGGTGCAGTACCTACCTTGACCTGACCCTTGCCATGTGTTGATCTAAACCCCCGAAGACTGAATGTGTAAGTCGAGCACTTACCTGTAAATGTGCAGAACTGTTTTCCTTCCATACAATTACATTGGATTTCTTGAGATTTCTTGCATTGCTAAGCATTGCTACTGTTGATTTGACACCACAAAGTATTTTCAGTATCACTGTAACCTATTTGTACTGCTTTTACAAACACAATTTATTATACCTGAATAGTATTGCTATTTTAAAACTGGCTCTAACCTGCAACTGAGTTTCTCTTGGTTCTAGAAATAAAAGTAACAAAGTAATATTTTCAATACAAAAAATGGCCTTGGATTCAGTCTTTGAGTGTGTGTAACCATTTCTTCCCTGAGTGTGTACAACAAATGCTTAACGGAGCTCTCTGATAAGCCTGACGTCCCACAAAAGAGAGAAAGGTATTATCTACTTGAGCCTCTGTAAAGCCTCTGGGGATCCACTGGTCTCTGTGCATGTTATCCCTTACTGTGGTATAGTATATACAGAGCCAGCTTCCTTCAGTCCCATCTTCCGCCAGCCCATATACAAGCGGTGTAGCCACAGGTAGGCTTTTTGTAATGTTTCAAGTTAACTATATTTAGTTATGACTATAATGGCCCCTCCTTCTTTCATGGCATCCCACCGGTCCATGTCTTCAGGGGTTAGGCCCTAACTTACAGCTACAGGAAAATCTAAGTTTCTTTTTTATGATTTTGGGTTTCGGAAATGTTGCTTGCTTACGTACTAAGCCGCGCTGCGGTGCAGTGCAGCAGGACGCACTCCCCGCTCAGGTGCAAAGCTGGGGCGGGGAGTGGACTTTGGGTTTCTGCAGGTGCACCCGGTGTAAACCCAGAAGGCGGTGCTTCTGGCCGGCTGAATCTGTGGTGAACGCGTTGGTCATGGACGTAAATTCACCACAATGCTAGGGGTAGCATAAGTGACATTACACACCCTAAGAACATAATCACATCACAGAAAGTGACATCATATGAACCTATCACCCCGACTCCGCCCAGAAAGCAATGCCACATAACCTTAACTCTAAAGCTACCGCGATAATTGACATAGCTAATGTTGCATAATACCTGCATGATTGCTATAATAACACAACACTGACAAATGGCTGGTTCAGACACCACACATGTAGGGATGCTACCAGAATCTTTGACAGTGGTGGAGGGTAATACTGGCCTTCATTTGTAGTGAACGAGTGAAGTCAGCGATCCAGACCTCTTCTAGGAAGGATCAAGGGGGCTGTTCCCCAGGAACGTTTAGAAAAAAACTGGGTCATACAATGTATTTAAAGCACAATTTTCACATAAATTTGCTATAATACCAAGTGCTCTCATTAAATACCAAGTGCTCTCATTAAATACCAAGTGCTCTCATTAAATACCAAGTGCTCTCATTAAATACCAAGTGCTCTCATTAAATACAAAGTGCTCTCATTAAATACCAAGTGCTCTCATTAAATACAAAGTGCACTCATTAAACAAGTTTTTTCATAGTCTGCTGAGCCAATGAAATCAGACACTCCTCAGGAGTTACCCCATTAATGTGCACGGGCTAAAGCTATATGTCTAAATATCATCTCCATTCTGCCAGGGCCAGCATATTGCAAACACAAGGAGATGATGGATGGAGCGCTGAAACTTTTCAGACACTCACCCCCAATCACAGATCTGGGTTGAATCCATCATCATTCTTTAGTTCTTTAGTTAACTTTGCCACCCCAGTTCAGCCACAGCTATATGTATATCAGTCTTGACCCTGTGCCTCATGGGAACAGTCCAGCCTGAACTGACAAGCCATGTCTTTCCTGGACCAGAATCAAGCATCCTGGGACCAGTTTTGGGCTAACAGCCCTCATCAGGCAGGCTTGCTTGAATCCAGTGGCAAAGTGAGCAAGGGACCCAAGTCTGGGCATAACCTGCCAACTTTGGGCGAACAAAGCAAACACAAGGATATGATGGATGGAGTGCTGAACATTGCAAGCACTCACCCCCCCGTCACAGATCTGGGTTGAACCCATCATCGTTCTTTAGGTCACTTCACCACCCCAGTTCAGACACAGCTATATGCAAAGCAGTCTTGACCCTGTGCCTCATGGGAACAGTCCAGTCTGAACTGCCAAGCCAGGTCTTTGCTGAACCGGAAACAAGCATCCTGGGACCAGGGCAAGCATATTGTCATGGGTGCCCCATACATGCCATGGATACCCTTATGCCAAAAATGACATGCACTATGCCAGTGCACAAATTTTGCCATAGGTGCCCCATATGCCAAGAATTACCTCTAGTATGCCAGTGGCAGTATTTTGTGACTCATACCTGTCATGCTAAGAATTGTGTGTCACATCCAAGTGCCAGTATTTTGCCACAGGTGCGTCTCTAAGCCAAAAGGACCTCCGGTATGGTATGGGCAATTGCAGACTCAGAAGCATAATAACACATTTTTACTAATGCACAGTTATATTCACTCATTTACACTCATTAACATTCACTCATTTACACTCATCAACATTCACTCATTTACACTCTTTAACATTCACTCATTTACACTCATTAACATTCACTCTCATTTACTTGCACTCTTTCATTCTCACTCACTCTCTTGCACTCACTCTTTCTTGCTCATTCACACTCACTCATTCTTGCGTTGACCCACTCATACTTTCTCACTAACACTGTCACTCTATTATACCCATTCACTTTCACTTATTCTCAGTCTGACTCACTCATTCTCCCTAAATCATTCAAATTAACCTTTTCACACTCAGTCTTAACCTCACTCACTCACACTTTGCCACTTACAGTCACTTGCCCTCATTTCTTCTCACTCACAATTACACTCACTCACTGTTTCTTACACTCATCCAACATTCTCTCATGTTTGTTCTTATTCATTCACCTTCACCCACTCACGCTCACTTGCAGTCACTCTTACTCCGACTCACTCTTCCTCCCTTATTGAGACGTAATCTCGTGAATTCTCACTTACTACCTGGTACTGACTCTCACTTTCACCTACACACATATGCAGACATGTGCAGACATGTACGCTCACGCATATAGACTCTGTCTGTCATGAAAGAACGCTTACCGCAGACATACACACAACATATCTTTAAAAACATTGCTCTACTTATCTTCGATGCAAAGAAAAGTCTTGTTCCAGCTCCTGTTGGTCCATTTTTTATTGAATGAACAGTGAATATTATGTTATAATTAGGGCTCCCGGTTTTATGGTATTTATTTATTCGACATTTCCATCTGTATTTATTCATATTTATGTTTTGCTTATTTTACGTGTAGTTATCCATATTTATTTTGGGTTTTGTGAAAAAAATGAAGGTGAAACTGGTATATTTACACATTTATTTAACCGATAAATATGCACTCTTGGTTAAATGCCTGTCAGATTTCAGTGATATGAACACCCTCAGAAGATAAATCAATGCCCTTTTATGAAAATATACATATTTCAGTATCAGCCTTGTGCATATCTACTGCTGTTTAAGCCCCTTTACTAAAATTCCTTTCTTTTTTAACCCCTTTATCCATCAATCCACACAGTTATTGGCCTGACAGTCACAGCAGAGAGTATTTAGAATTACTCAAAAAGCCCCCAATTTCCATTTTTAGCTACATTTAAAAATAAATAGAAGAAAATAAATGGTTTTCAGGCTGCTTTTATCTGAAAAATCGGTAAAAACTGAAAACAGAGAGTCTTATTAATAATCCACTATTAGTTTAATCAAAATTGGAATGCAAACAAGAAGATCTGAACACCAGTGCCCAAAAGAGTAAGCTGTCCCTGGGTTCTTGCACTGATTTTTCCACCTCTGAGATCATGGGTCGCAAAAGCAGTGCCAGGGGTTGCGCTTACGAAGAAATGGCACTTGTGGCTCTGGCCGCGTTGTAAAGGATAGACAGTGCAGGACGTATTCCAAATAAGCAATTCAGACGTAGGAGTACCCCAATAAATTAAATTCACAAACATTTTTATGGATACCCTTGAATAGTATGTTGGGGAGTTCATAAGAAATTGAAGGCAAACTCTCACCCACCAATCTAGATGGCATACTGCCTCATGGGGTTTGATCCATGCTTACCCAAAATTTCTAGAAGGTCAGGTGGGTTTCCAAATGTTAGGGAGTGATTTGAGTGAAGGCATGAGATCCTCCTTGTAGTGGGATTGGGATCAAAGACAACTGGTTAAAAACCCCTAAGGAAAGCCAAAAGTGATTTTATTGCTGATACTGTGGAGATTTCTACAAATACTGAGCATGGGAATGTTAGTGATATCTGTTAGTCCTACAGGCCACTGGTCAACATGTTTCGGTCGTATTTCGGTAAAAGCCCATTGACTGGGCAGCGTCATAATTATTGTATATGCCGGCAGAAATACAAATAGTAAAACCGGTATGTACACTCATGAATTATTAAACGGCGTAGATCCCCACCGCCCTCTTCATGTTTCTTTTGTTTCTACGGAGTGCGTGGAATATGAGATTGATGGTGGCGGTAGGAGCAAGCTAATATGGTCAAAATAAGAAGCTCCTATGTGCAAGCTGGTTATAATTCTAGGGTGCCCTTAAACATATAGGTGGAAAAGATAGTGCAGTGTGAATGGAGCCACCAGAAGTGTGCATTATAACAAGAGAGGGGTTCCAATGTGCTATTGCACATATAGGTATATATCAGTGTGTCGATCATGTAGTTATACCCAGAAGTAATGTCGTCTGTTATGTTGATACGCTTGAGGTCACAGGACCCTTGAGAAGGGCTGGCTCTAGGGCAGTGCGACTGGTGCAACCGCACCGGCCGCTGACTTTGGGTGGGGGCGTCATGTTTGCAAGTATATTGTTTTTAAAAGCACTTGCTGACTCCTTCCTGGCCTCCAGCAATTTTCAGCAACAATAAAAATGTCATGATGACTCCATTGATTAATGTCCTTCATAGAGAGAGATGGAGTTTTGTCACGTGGAAGTTTTGACTCGCGCAGAGGGTTAATGCGCCTGCTGCAAAGAACATGTACCATGTAGATCACAAAGTGCACATAATGTAAATAGGTCAGTGGGTTACTGCTTTTGTCAGTGAGATCCTTTTGTTACTTGCAGTTTATAAGTCAAGAATCTTAACATAGAACAGTGATTGATTGTCTCTGTGTAATGTGTGTGATGTAAAGTGGTCTGACACCCTACACTGGTATCAGTGGCGCTGTAGATCAAATTAAATGTATCTGAGCGAGAATGTGGTTGCGGAGCCATGATGGGCACTGTTGACGGAATCTGTGGCAGAGGGATTCATTGGGGGGCACCAACAAACATTGTCGCACAGGGCTCCACCAGCACTAGAGCTGGCCTCTACCACTTCCTACAGTTCCAACACTAAATCAAAAACATTGATTTGAAAACCCCTTAAATCTGCAGCATACCTTCAAGTCAATGTATGATTTAGTAGTGGCCGCGATGGTTCTAAGTATTTTTTTTAAATGTATGTACAATCTTTATTTGTTTGTAATGGTGTCTTGTATTTTTGTAATATATGTGTTGTGTTTTTGCACTTGACATAATTCTGGCAAGTAAAGACTGTCCTACGAGTCTTAGCATGTGCGTAGGGGATAGTGGTGAGAGGACTTACTTTGAAACAACTTACTAAAGTAACACTCTTTCGTAAATCCCTTAAAACATGGCTTTTTAATCAGTAAGCTCCATTCCCCTACTCTGTTGTTGTCTCCGCTGGGCACTGGGAAACCCTTTTGGGTAGATGTTGCACCTAGATATGAATTTAAATAACATAACATAACCAAGTATTAATGTCATCCTAAGGTGGCACAATAATGGCACGGAAAGATAACGGAGCCTTTTGAAATTTGCGATTATATCCATGGTGTGAGGGATTTTGTCTTGTTTAATTTTATATTTTGAATGATCCCACCCCTCATTACCTCAACAGGATCTCTCCCCTTTATGAGACAGAACTTTTTTTTTTTGTAATGTATTTGTGTTGCCATTTTCATACAAAAACACAGAAACAGTGGCGTTTCCTACACAATACTGTGGTACATTCTGATCTGTCAAATAACCATAAGGCATTAGCAGCTTATATGACTTATCGTAGGCATTTCATTTTTGGTGCTATCTTGGTTCGTTAAGATCTGACCATGGTCCAGTACAACAATACCCTGCACAGTCGGTCCAATAGTATCGTCGTATAAACAGGAGATAGTGTAGGCATCACATGTGTCTATCTCTTATGTATCTTGGTCTGTGGGCTTCCCGGCACCCCCCAAAATCTCATGTGGTGTGGGGCACCTCGACATCGCAGTCCCATCTAAGTGTCCGCTACATCCACAGATCCCAGCCAGCTCACAAATGGCTGCCGTATGGCTCTTGGGCGGGAGCGCAACAGCATTGACTCCCAGTATCCCGCTAGCTGGGTCTTCCACCCTTTAGGAGACAGAACTGCATTTTTTATCATGCACTCATCTGGAAACAATCATGAAATCTGGAAATATGGAGTATAAAATATCCATCTTTTTGAGACCTTCACCTAGCTTTTCCATCCAATGTGACAAATGTAATCCATTTAAAACAGTTTTCAAATATATGGACTAATTTCACTTGTATATTTATCTTTTTGTCCATGTTACTGATATCTATATTAGATCTCTTCAGTGATGCCAAATAAGATCAATTGTCCTGCAATGTCACTTTCTGTGATGTCACTTCTTGTGATGTTCCATGCAAATTAGATGGGCCTCGCATCTTTCCTCTCGCCTGGGGCCCCGGAAGTGCTAGGACCGGCCCTAAATATTTGAGGTTTATCCCTTCTTGTTCAGGACACGTCCCATTGAAACTTCCTTCCTCAGCCACTGAGATCAAGAAAGCAGTCTGTAAATCTGGAAGGAGTCTGAACATTGCCTTGCTCTGCCCCGCCGGTCACGTGGACCGGGGTTTGGTGACGTCAGCCGACCCACAGCTGATCCATCACTCGTCTCTTCCCCAGTCAGACACCTAAGACTGGGTATTGAGTGCTCAATCCTCAACACATGTGATTTACATGTTTCGGAGTCATCAACAGTTTCTCCTGTTGCAGGATTTAATCCAAGCATGTTGTACTTACTCTAGTGGAGTGTTATCCCCTGCGGTGTTCCAATGTTTCTCTCCCTCTGCCCAAACTCGCTGCAACTCTAAATAAATAAGTAAATACATGTATACATAAATTATATACAGGTACATAAATGTATGCTGTACAATGTACCTTTACATCTACAAACAACACCCTGTTGTCTATGGGTTTGTGTCGTCTGTTCTTGCCCCTGTGCAGTTTCCCATCCAGAAGTTGGCGATGTTCTGTTGTTAATGCTCTGACGAATCCCCCAGAAATGTGAGCACTATAAAAAAAAAATAACAAATAAACTAAATATTATTGCACATTGAAAACTGAAAATTACTTTAAAAGTAGGTTTACCTATTGTAAATCCACTTGCATCCTCTGCTCGTGTGAAGGGCTTTTAAGGGATAACATTTCAAAACAGAAGAGAGAGGCGAGTCTGGCAGGACTTTTAAAGGGTCTGCTTTCAATCAGCACAGCAGGTCCTTTCAGCAAGTTTGTTTAAAGTGATAATGCTTTAGAATCAAAGCTCCGAAGTGAATTGAGGATAGATTTGAATTACAGAGATAAATGCGTCTCCCTAGGGGGGCTCTGGACATGCTATTCCTTCAGTTTAAGATAATTTAACTCCATCATACCTGGTACGGCAGAGAAGAAGAAATTCACTACACAAGTATAAAAGGGACCTCCCAGAACATGAAAGATAAACAGATAAATATGCTAAGCCTGCAACCAACAGAGAAAACCACCACAAATGTCAGACATTTAAGCCATTGGCCATTTTGATATGACAGGTACCCCAAAAGTTTAGCCCCAAGATGAAGACAATGGAGAATTGAAAATTATTTTATTACAACAGAGAAGAAAATTATCTAAGAAGTGAGCTCCTGCTCTGATTAGCAGGGACGAGATTCACAACCTTTTAGAGGATTATCCACTAGAGCACCTTTGAACACGTAGATGACAGCGCTCGCTCTGATCGACAACAAATTGTTACGCGTCTATCTGAGTATAAGTGGCTACTTCTCGGATAAACCACCTAAAAAATATAGGATCAGTGAGTGCACTTCCTTTGTGAAGAACATAACTTGAAAGGAAGTAGACAAAAGTCAATCATGGTGATGAAAGATTTTAATTCCTCCCTTGATGTCATTGTGCAAAACTTCAACGCCTCATTCTCAGAGAGCCTCAGACATCCCTTCAAATCACACTCACCTGAAGGAGATCACATTATCTCTCTACAGCAAAAGACACAGACAAGGAGTCTGCAGCACCAGGTCTGGCCATCATGCTAGAATCTAGAATTGAGGTCACAAATGTGTCTGCTAGACGCCTACTCATGGGGTGCACATGGTACATGAGGAACACGAGCCAGAATACCACATCACATCGAGGCTGAGGTAGTTGCCACACGGATTGCCTGCTTTTCCCCTCACGTATTTGTGATTATTGTTTATCTCGACCTTACAGGTAACTATGTTGCCATGCTCTAAGAACTGTGTAACCTTTGTAACGATGTAACCTGTAACTATGATCTAATGCTCATGTAAAGCGCTCTGATACCTCCGGGTCTAGCCAGCGCTTATACAAAACCTTTAAAATAAATAAATGTCATGTTAGAAGAACATCTGCCCAACACCAACACATCACCACTGCCACAATGTGGAATGCGCCTGTGTGCATGCCTACGTCACCGAACAAGACAGGAGGGCTCTCATAAGCTGCTGCCCAGCAGAATAGCTACAGCTGGTACAGCATCCAGGTGAACAAGCATTGGATGCCAGTGGAATATGAAAGACTGTTACAGTTTGTAGGTTCAATCCTGGATAAATGTATTACCTTGCCCATCGATGAACCATCCACAGCAGAGTAGCTCCTAGTGTCGGCCGAGAGATAGAAGTTAAGAAAGTTGAAGCTGGTGGCATAATTGGGAAGATGGAGGACCCGCCCCATTGGTTCACCAAACTAGTTTTCACACCCAAGCAACCTGATACCACCCGCCTGTGTGTGGACCTGTGACTCACGAATGGAGGAATCCAGTGGGAAAGGCACCAAACACCAACCGTTGGCCACCTGGTTGACGAGCTCAAGGAATCCAGGTGTATCTTCCGACTGGTTCTGAACTCTGGCTGTCGCCCTCTGCTGCTCATCCACCAGCCCAGGTGCTGCCTGTCTTTATATACCATGAATGACGGCAGCTCTGTCGGAGGCCTCATTTTGGCACATCCAGTGCAGCGGAGTTCCAAAACTGCATTCTGCATAAATGGCAGTGGCGCTATTATGGTGAATGCCGCATTCATAAGTGTGTTACAAAGGAAGGGCGATCCGAGAACCCCATGCGACCTTGGGTAACAGAATCAACCAAAGCCAACGGACAAAAAGGGGTAATTCATAAAATACAGCGGGGCTTATTTATGAGCCCTTGCATCACTTTTGCGCCGACAGTGCAACACTTTTTGTGACGCACCAGTGGCGTAAAAAGTGCGACTTGTTGCACAATATTTACAAAGTGACACATCTAGGTAGATGCGTCACTTTGTAAACCCCTGCACCACATTATTCACCACATTATAACAGCGCCAGGTATAATTAATGCAGGGGGGGCATTCCGACGCAAGAAACAGTGGCAGAAGTGACGTAGTGAAATCTATAAGAGTTCACTACGCCACTTCTAGGACGCCAATGCCTCAAAATCTTACGCCTGCCTCATTGCAGGCGTAAGACTGACACAGACACATTTCACATGGGACTTGCCCATATGTAATGACCCATTGCTGGAGTTCCGTCACTTTTGTGACACACCCCAGCACTGCAATATTTTTGCGCCTACAGATACGTCAGAAATACTGACGTATCTGTAACTCCTTGCGACATGATGTGTCATACTGTAAATATAACGTATCATTGGTGACGCAAGGAGGGCGCAATGAAAAATGACGCATCACTGTTTTCTCGCAGCGATGCGTCACTTTTCATAAATGAGGCCCAGCATTCTTAGTCCCAATATTTAGGTGTCTATGATGTATGACGTATTGAATCGAGTCATAAGAATTAAATGCAATCAAGTGTTTAACTGTATTAAAGCAAGTACACAAATCAATTGTACTGGATAAACACAATTAATCATGGGTAACACAATGAATCAAAAAAATCATAAAAAACAGGCATACAAACATAAAGCTATTGCATTCACTTTATGTGTTTTACAAAATAACATTCCAATGGAGCTGTTTTTTTTTACCTCAATCTCTTAGTGCAGTCATCAAACAGACTCCCCCACTGGTCCCATGGACCTTTAGTAGTCGACTTGAAGTGTTGAGAGAGAGCTGGCATTCAGAAGCCAGTTGAAGTTCAATAAATCAGTACAATTCTATAATAAAGACAGAGAGGATTGTACGGAACCTTAAAGGTTTATTGTCAAATGATCAGTTCAGAACAATCGTCAAACGTATCGAGGATAATCCTAGATATCATCACAGGCAAGAATTTAAAGTGCTCGTGCACTCTAAAGAGAGATATTAGAAAGTACAGAATACAAATGATCAGTATGTAAAGAATGAAAATTATCCAGCTTGAGAGTTCCATAACAAATTAATTATAGCTAAATTAAGTAATGAAAGTGCATAGGGGGTTTCTAGAGGGAAAACTAGGAAGGTGTCTGCATCATGTGAGCCTCTGTAGAAGTTCAGGAATGGAAAGTGCTTAGCATGAAGCCCCACACTCAGGGAAGATCAGGAAAGGCAGAGAGACCTGCCCTCCTTAAAGTCAGCAAATTTGGTCTTTCCCTAAAATTCTAAGGACCACTAATTAAAAGGACCAATGAAAATCCCAGAACATACATATCTCGCACCCACAGTTCAGAACCAATCCTGTGGCAGCATTTGCAGGGAACTGGCAGACTCCCCAAATGCCCACGCTCACACAGCTCGGTACAGATCTGCGCAGCCGTGACTGCTGCATCCTCCTAGTACAATCGGGCACAGGAGGCTCCTTTCACCATCATCTCTTCACGCCTGCTGACAGTTTTTTCCTCCCAGGCCTCGCTATCAATCTCGTACAAAATAATGAACCTTTCTCCAACTAAGGAGGGAGCTGATGACGCACCTGCAAAGAAAGAAATACACAGCATGCTAACAATCTCAAAGTATGAAGCACTTGGCTGAGGGTGATGGCAGCTAAGCTAGCTTGAGAATCAAAATGGAAGGACATTATACCTTTATTAGCCATAAGAGATCAAGCTGTCATCAGTATAACATGAATATTCAACCGAATGTAAATGCGTGTGTTATTTATTCACTCCATTGCACTACATTGTGATTCCCAAACGTCCACAGCAACGTTATACATGACGATGCACAAATATGAAACACATGGATTAATAGGTTACGGCACACGTTAACTATATGGATTATATGCAGTAACATATAACTAGAGTATGTATAAAGGGTGGAACCTAAATGACGTAGCTCCAATGCATTACTAAGGTACAGAGAAACGCAATCAAACGCACATATATGTTCAATGTGTCGTTTGTCCATGTTGTTAAAATAATCACGTGTGAAACAAATGGATGTCACCTCCACTCTCAAAAAGCGATCAGAAGAACATATCCATGAGGTGAAGAATTCATTCTAATGGTAAGTAAATTGCAGAAGGTTAGTCGAACTGTGTCGACGTTTCGGCCTCTATAGTGTTAAGTACATGAGACCTTCCTCAGG
This sequence comes from Lissotriton helveticus, assembly GCF_964261635.1. Classification (NCBI taxonomy): domain Eukaryota; kingdom Metazoa; phylum Chordata; class Amphibia; order Caudata; family Salamandridae; genus Lissotriton; species Lissotriton helveticus. Next base: position 1,193,270,619 of record NC_136071.1, on the reverse strand, counting down.
AGGAATTGCATTTGTGAAAGCTGAGCCCCCCATGTCTTAATGTATAAATAATGGTGAATTAGTGAGCACTACAAACATGAAGTCACACGTCTCACAGTAATTGTGCGGTGCGATGCTTAAAAATCATTTTGAAAATACGTGATTAAGATTAACCATGCACTAAATCCATAAAAAGATGTCTAACAGCATACCATTCCCCTTGAGGCGAGAGAAAGGGACCAGATTTGATCTAGAAAAGTGCCCAAAATTGGTAAAAATTTTATTTAAAAAAAAAAGGATATACAAGGGCAGTGCATGACCAAAACGACAGTAAAGTCAGCCAAATGACAGCTGTGTACTCACCAATGAACACTTTAAACATGCCCAACAAAGGCAGAGTCCTACGCTGTATTTTGGCCAGGCATCAGCTGGGAAGTGTATAGAGTGAAAAGACATTAAAAAGAGGCACCTGGGTGAGCTCAATCACCTCCTCCATTTTGTACCATAAATGCTAAAAGATCAAACACTGGCAAAAACAAGAGGCCTGGCTTTAATGTACAGATGTATGTAAATACATTCATTCACAGTTGCTGCTTACATGTGTTGCATGCAGAAATGCTGCTTATCACATTAAGGCCAGTCCTATTGGCTTTGCCAATGTTGGGGAAAAAAGTAGGAAAAAAGATTGACTGCATGTGACAAACACTGTCATGACTCCGTGTACTATTCACATCATAATATGCTCCCTCCGTCATTCCAATGGAAGCCCTTCCTGGTTGGTGGAAGGATACACCGAGTAGCCAATAGCAGGAGGTGAGCAGTAATACTCCTCTGGGCAGAGCTAAAACCTACTCTATGTATATTTTAAAAAACTGGTAACAATATTGTTACATTGCTATTGACAATCTTACTATATTCTCCCTGTCCCTTTAATTCCTTTGTATACTTATGATTATGGCACATGCCATTCAGCTTGCCTTGATTCTTTTGGATTGGAATCTTGCTCATTCTGTAACTGGAGCTGCTCTTGGCAGAACTGTGCCTGATGGAATAAACATCTTTCATCCTGCTACAAACGGTTTCCTGCATATTAATTTGGAAATCTTACACATATGTTTTGCAGTCAGTTATGTGGTCACGCCAGGCCTGAATAGGGCCCTCTCTCCATTGGGAAAAGTGTGGGGGGCATATTTTAAAGCAGAGCTGCGGCGATTTTTATCACAGATAAACCTTGGTATTACCAAGGTTTATCGCAAATGCGATATAAATCGGCCGCAATGCATGAATATCGCTGAAAAGTCAGCGATATTCATGCATTACCGAGCTAATGCTCTTAGCCATGTTATCCACCTGTGGAAAAGTAAATTTTGTCATGTTCTGTGTCCCTACGTGTCATCCATCATATGTTATGTGTGCATGATTAAATATGCATATGCATTCCCTATGTTCGATTAATGACGCAATTACAGTTGTGTCCACCTCTAGTATGCCAGTTTCCAGTTCTCGTGAATACTACGAAGATCAGGCCTATGTAAAGTTACGTTGCCACGTTTCTCAGTGTGCACGTTATTTCATTGTAAAGTCCCCGTTTCTAGGCCTCAGAAGGGCCTGGACACCAGATTCAGCTCCTGTCTCCTGAAGCCTCGCTGAGGAGCGATACAGCCCCCACCTGTATCCTCGACCCTTCACTTACTTCCTGCCTCGCAGTGCCCGGCTCAGCCTGGCTCTGCCTCTGAGTCTGCCAAGAGTATGTTATGATTCCAGTTATCAGTTCAGTCCTCCTCCTCTGCATTCCTAAAGCTACTGAATCGCATCAATGGTTTCCGTCATTGTCTAGCCTCTACGTCTCCATGTAAGAGAAATACTGCATTTAATGGTCATTTAATATTCTTCATCACGCACTACATGTAGACTAATGCATGCTCCAGTCTTAGAGTCCGTTAGCCTCTCCCCTCCTGACTTCTAGTTTATATCAACATGTTCTCTAAACATCAGATACTAGATACTGTTTAGGTACATGTCGCCCTGACTCTCCAGACTTCAGTCTCTGCTCCTAGCACAGAGTTCGAAGCCCCCAGCTTCTCCTAGTAACACGTCATTGCTAGTTTGCGCGCACCATCAGGTTAGAGGTCCCGGCTCCTCAGGTAGCCCCCTCCATGGTTTCCGCCCCATTCATGACATATTCTGTTACGTTTGCATCACATGTCTATGTATACGCCCTGTTACACCTCTTTTCACCCTTATCTTTCACGACTACTACGCGTCACACCCTTTGCTCCACCCACTGCTACGCCTATTGCAATGTAATGCTATATGTTTGCGTTATGTATATATGCTCATGTACTGTTATTAAAAGATTATTCCTTAGCGCGCTCATCCCAGATCCAGCCCCAGCAGCTGCTGGGCCCTGCCTTCCTATTCCTGTGCAGGTCGTCCTGTTCCTGTCCTTATGCTGTATTAAACCTGCAAAACTCCTACTACCTCGAATCTTGACTCTTATTTATTGAGCTATCTGTTATTCATTTATTCATTCAAAAATAGGGTATTATTTATTTATTTACCACATAATGGCGCCCGAACAGGGACTTGCCCTTTCCCCACGCGTCGGTGAAGCCACGCCGACCCCCTGATCCTCTGCAGTCGTGACGGAACTCTTCTGCGCACCGGCAGATATTTCTGCTTCAAGTATCCCTCAGGCCCACGGAGGAGACGGAGGAGGCGGTCCAGCATCCAGACGAGACGGTGGAGGAACGCGGCGAGTCCCGACCAGAGCCCAAGCCGAGAGTCCAAGGTCCGAGGTATCCGGAGGTCCACCCGTAACTGAAGTCCGAAGTTCGTCGTCCGTCGTCGTAGCAGTCCAGTCCGATCTGAGGCCTTCCGTTCTTGCTGCCCGGTGAGTACCGTTACTGGGGTAGTATCTAGACAGGGTCAATCTGATTGACTCTGGTCTGTGGGTTGGTGGTACACAGACCCACAAACGAAGTGTCCACTTCGGTGGATGCGGGTCCTGACGTGTCTCTTTATGAGACCGGTAAGTTTCGTACTGTTTCAGCAGTGCATCTAGTTTCTGTTCCAGTCAGTTCTGTTCTCGAGAAAATTCATGTATTCTGTGTTCCGTATTCCAGGTAGTATTCTGTTCGAACTGTTATTTTTAAATGTTCTTCATGTATTTTAATGTCGTGGTATGAATGGGGAATAAGTATCGTGTTCATTGTGTATTGTATTGTGTCTAGATTACAGTCCAGTCATGCCCTTGTTTTCTAAGTTACGTCAGTTAAAAACTAGAAAGGGTCTGCTGGAAGCAGCAGTTCCAGTTCCGCCTAGGGACAGTCCAGGTCATTTTATGTATCAGAAACATGGCATAAGTGCCATACTATATCTAGATTTATGGGTAGAGTATACCAAACAGTTAGAAGAAAAGTATAGATGGCCCGTATCGGGTACATGGGATGCCGAGTGTATCATGAGAGTAGAAGAAGCATTATGGAAAAAGAAAGCCAGACAGTCACAGAAAGATGCCATCGAGTTATGGCGCAAAGAAGCTCATAAAAGAACCGAAAAAGAAATCAGAAAGTCAGAATTAAGTAGAGAATCCTTAGAACGAGCACAAGAAAAAGAATTAATCGAGATAGGTGAACAAGTTAAAGCCGAACAGTCAGACAGACAGAGGCATGCTCTTATTAAGGGTATGTATCCTCTTCTTGCCGAGGGCTTGCCAAAAGCGACCCCAGAGGCATCCAGTAATTTCCCGCCACCATTAGTTCCGACCAAGCTACGTCACAAACAGACCGCAGCTGATATTTTTATTTCGTCCTATTTGGACGACACAGTCCCAGAATATGCAAATCCTGTCCCCGCTCCACCAGTCCCTGTAAATCAGGCACTTCCCGTTCCTCCAGACACCGGGGTACCCCTTGCAGTACCTGCTACGGTCCCCCAGGTCCAGCCCGCCATACCAGTTCAGCCCGCATTTCAATTTCCTGCCACACTAGTACGAAGAGGATCAGTCGACGACTCTAGTTTAGGGGCCGCAGGGGGAGGTACTCCTCAAACCCCGCCGCCACACAAGCGTTTAACGACAGCCGAATTACATATGCAAGCGTCACAGCGTACGCCCAGACATCAGTCTGTAGCAGAAATAAGAAAAGCCCTTAATGAATGTGGCTATGATCCAGTCCCAGGAGAGGATAATATGGTTTTATATTCATTACGTGTAAGAAGGGTGGCCGAGTATCTAGTCACCCTACCGAATATGAAAGAAGATCTAGACAGAATATATCGTTTCATCCGTACAGGGGATGATCCAGAAAGCATTGGCGAAGTCATGTCTCAAAGAAAAGCTGAAGTCCAGCTCATGCTATTAAAGTTTCTGATTAATTGTCTAATACGAGAACAAGATTATCCGACCAAAGATCAAGCCGAAATGAGAACCCTGACAAAGTGGAGTGATAATATAGCCGAGGGTAAGCACAGAACCATCAGTGCTATGGAAAGTATGTACAAGAAAATTCGTAAAGAAATAATAAGAATACACGAACAACGTAAAGCAGCACAAGTAAGCGAGAAAGAAAGTAACTCTGATCCTGAAGAGGTTGAGGACGAGAATCCCGACAGAATAGCGTATGTAGGAAAATCTAGATTTCCAGATCGCCATTTACGCCTAGAACACAAGTCTATTTTTCATCATCCAGCACCAGAACAAGGTTCTCTAGAACAAGTGTTTCAAGCTACCGATCACATTCTGAAATCACGAATCGGTTACAGTGAGTTAAGTACCATGCATGAACAAGAACTAGTCCGATCAGCAGTCCGATGGACTACTGATTCTACCACTTTTCCAGATGAAATAGTGGCACAAATGTTTCTAAAAATGCCCCCAGCCGAGCAACGACTGGCGGGTATGTATATGATCCAGCACCTCATTACATTGTATGAGGGTCAGCACTCTGATCCAGGTCCGTTACACGATGTCCTGAACGAGTTACTCCAGTATAGATGGAAAGGTTTAGGTACCGATTTAATTAGTGTCATTCTAGAACAGCGTCACAAATATAGAACGTTTCTGAACCCGCATTTTGTTCATGTCTCACCCCCAGAAAGTAAACCATTTTACATGGAGAGACAGAATCCGTTACGAGAAGTCCACCCAGTTAGAGGAACGGGTGGCGAACTAGAACGAGTGTTTGTTTACACTCCGATTACAAAGATGGAACTCCTAGAGATGAAGAAATTAATTCCCTGTCATGATAAAGATCCAGCAGGGTTCCATAGAGAATTAAAAGACATGCTCCGTATGGGAGAATACACGTATCCAGATATAATTAAAATGTTAAAGGTTCTGTTGCCCGCAGGGGTGTATGAAAAGCTCAAGGAAAAAGAATGGGAGGTGGGAGAGAAAAAGATCGATTGGGCAGTTCTAGAAGCCGAAGACAAGGCACGAGTACCAGGTACCGGTCTTGGAGCGAAATGTAAAGAGTTACCGGAATTATTAATACAAGTTTTGCCTAGGTTATTGACAACTAGAAAAGAAGACTGGGATGCAATCTCAGCCTGTAAACAGAAACAAGACGAAGACATTAGTGATTTTTATTCTAGATTTGAGAAATGTTTTAGCATCAACAGTGGCCTCAAGACAAGTAGTGAGTCATACCCTCACCTTTTTGTTACTAAATTAGTCGAGAATTCAAGTCCACAAATTAAGAATCGAGTTTTGAAAGTCGAAAGTACCTGGCAAGCTAATACCCCGTCCCAGATGTTGCAGATGCTCCAATACCACCAGAATAGGATCAGGGAAGAACAAGAACACGAGAGAAAACGTATGAAAGACACGAAAATGAAAGTACTAGTTGCACAATCTGTTCCGCAAGACAGTCAGAAGAGGGGTCCGAATCAAGCCAGTCATCCTGCAGCTCCCGTTAAAGGGAACTGCAATTATTGTAAACAGCCAGGTCATTTTATAAACGAGTGTGCAGTTCTGAAACACAACATAGCCACTGGTAAGACTAAAGAAAGACCACGTCCGCCTAGACACGAACAAGTTTCACAGACTCCTCAGTCACAGAATGCACCACAGACAGTTACAGCTCCGCAGCCTATTGCTGCAACACAGCACGTTACACAGCAGATGTACCAGTATGCACAGTCTGAGTATCCAGAGTACCAGCCATATTCATGAAACAGCCTAGAGAGGGAGGTAGGCTTGCCTCTCATCGAGATACCTGTAGATCAAGAAGGTCCCTATGTTCACAGTCAAGTATTAGGGAAAGACAGAAAGTTTTTGATTGATACAGGGGCAAGTAGGACCACTATAAGTCACGCCGAAGTTCCAGGGGCTCCGCTCTCAGGCTCAAGAAATGTTTCCCTTGGATTTTCAGGAAAACCCATTGTAAATGAAATATCAAAGCCAGTTACTCTAGAAGTAGGTCCATTGTCCCGTACTACTGATCTGTTACTTACTAAGTCATGTCCAGAAAATCTGTTAGGCATTAAAACACTGAAAGAGTTAGGTGCGGTTATATGCTGTTCCCCAGAGGGAATACGTCTGTTCCTACGTGACTTTAAGGGTCACTATGTATTACGAGATTTTGATCCCAGATTGTCCAATGTTCCGCAGCATCTATGGGCGCAAGGTCCAACTGATGTTGGTTATATGCAAATCACACCCCATCGTGTGACTCTCAAGCCAGGTGTGGTGTTACCACGAATCAGACAGTACAGATTGCCACCTGAGGCTGTAGCAGCCTTATCCAAAATTATTGACGAGCTCATGGCTCAAGGAGTGGTTGTAGAAACTGACTCCAATGTATGCAATTCTCCGATCATTCCAGTCATGAAACGTACTGATCCAAATGCACCCCCAGTATATCGGTTAGTGATTGACCTACGAGAACTTAATAAATGTATTATTCCTCAGTACCCAGTCGTTCCAGATATCTCTTCCCTATTGACAGCCATTGATTCCGAAGCCACGTTCTTTACTGTAATCGACCTCAAGAACGCGTTTTTCAGTGTCCCTATTCATCCAGACAGCCAGTTCCTTTTCGGATTCTGTTTAAATGGAAGGAGCTATATGTTCACACGAGCTCCTCAAGGTTTCACAGAAAGCCCTAGCATTTACAGTCAAGCACTTAAGAGACAACTAGACAACATTCACATGCCAACTGACACTGCCCTGCTCCAGTATGTCGATGATCTACTGGTCACAGCCCGTTCTGAACGTGCTTGCGAGCGAGCATCCCTTACAGTCTTGTATTTCCTAGCCGAGATGGGGCACAAGGTGTCCCCTTCTAAGCTTCAATTCTGTGTCCAGCAAGTGGTCTACTTAGGACACTTACTGTCCAAGAGGGGTAGGCAGTTGACACCTGACCGTATCCAGTTAATAGCGAGTCTTCCTCAGCCCAAGACCCAGAAGGAGGTACGTGCCTTTATCGGCCTCACTTCTTACTGCCGACAATGGATTCCTCAGTATGCATTTCTAGCCAAGCCACTGATACAGTTAACGACACAGGAGGCAGCCGTACCGACTGTCCTCCCTTGGACATCTGAACATACACTCAGTTTCAATGAGTTAAAGAAAGCCCTATGTCAAGCTCCAGTTCTAGCGACACCGAACTACAGTAAGCCTTTTACACTTTTCGTCACTGAACGCGAAGGTACAGCATTATCTGTTCTCACACAAGATCAAGCAGGACAATACAAGCCATGTGCTTATTTTTCGAGCACATTAGATCCTGTAGCCCAGGCTCTGCCTGCGTGCCTCAAGTCAGTTGCAGCCACAGCCCTAGCTATCAGACAAAGTGATTCCATAGTCTTAGGACACTCCCTGACAGTACAAGTTCCACACTCCGTGGAAGTTCTTTTAAACCGAACACAGACTCAGCACTTGACAATTGCACGTTTAACAGGTTATGAATTGACACTGTTCCAGCCACACATAGAAATCAGACGCTGCAACGTTTTAAATCCTGCTACATTGTTACCATCAGTTACTTCGAATTCTGCCACACACGACTGTGTGGAAGTAGTTAACATTATGACCAAGCCAAGACAAGATCTGACAGATATTCCGTTACCAGATCCCGACCTGACACTTTATGTGGATGGTTCATGCATGAGAACAAGTACAGGAGAACTAGTCGCCGCGTATGCAGTGACTACCGACACCGAAGTTATTGAGACACACCGTATTGACACCCTGTCCGCTCAAGCAGCAGAGCTAGTTGCTCTGACACAAGCCTGCATACACGCCAAGAACTTGAAAGTTAATGTTTACACAGATTCACGCTACGCATTTGGAGTTGTACACGACTTCGGAGTGCTCTGGCAAGAGAGAGGTTTCATGACTTCTCATGGAACCAAGATTCAGCATGGTCTCCTTATTCAAGCTCTGTTAGATGCCATACATTTACCGACATCTATCGCTATCATGAAATGCAAAGCACATACGAAAGTTATTGACATTATTTCTCAAGGTAACGATCTAGCAGATCGCACAGCCAAGCTTACAGCACAGACTCCAGACATTCCAGTTATTCCGACACAGACACACACTCCAGATCCGACTACATGCATGACAGTTAAGGACCCTACACAAGATGTCATAGACATACAGTTACATGCTACTCCTGAAGAAATCAAGAAATGGTCCGAACAAGGAGGGGTCCAGACAGATCAAGGATGGTTAACGAAGGGTAGAGCCACATGGTTTCTCCCCGACTCTATGGTTCAAGTCATTATTAATACTGCACATAGTCCAGCACATTTAGGAGAAAAAGCTATGTTAGACAGTATCCAGAACATTTGGTTCAACAAGCATTTACGAGCTGCAGCCAAGCAGAAAGTCCGTACCTGTATGATATGCTGTCAGTTTAATCCAGGTAAAAGTGTCCCGGTGGAACAAGGTGGATTCCAGCCCCCTGACCACCCTTTTGAAGTCCTCCAGATGGATTATATTCAGATGGAGCGATGTCGAGGTTTCAAGTATGTCCTTGTAGTTGTATGCGCTTTGTCCAGGTGGACAGAAGCATATCCAGTCCCAGATTACACCGCCGCGACCACTGCCAAGCAGCTGGTTCGTGAGTTCTTCCCCCGTTATGGACTCCCTAGAGTCGTATATTCTGACAACGGCCAGCCATTCTCATCTGAGTTGATGAAGCACGTTTCCCTATTGTTAGGATACCAGTGGAAGTTCCATTGTGTACGCCATCCTGAAGCAGCCGGTCTCGTAGAGAGACATAACCAGACTCTGAAAATCCGTATTGCAAAAGTATGTAAAGAGAAAGGTGTGGACTGGCTAGTAGCTCTGCCAGTCGCTTTGTTCTATATGCGCATGGTCGCACATTCCAGATCAGGTCTGTCCCCGTATGAGGTCGTATTCGGCCGCCCCCCTAACATGTGGGGTACTCCTAGACCCCGAAGTATTACCGATGTTTCAAGTAATATGCTGACAGATTACCTAGCTTCCTTGATGTCTGCCCTCAACTCTTGTCGTTCACAGGTTGCCGCCGCATTTCCAGACAATACCGAGGTGGCACCGCATGAAATCGTTCCAGGATCCATGGTTCTTGTCCGCAATTTTGACCGCTCAAGTCCGCTGGAGCCACGCTGGAAGGAGCCCCGACAGGTCCTCCTCGCCACCCGTACAGCCGTGAAGTTGGAGGGTCGCAAAGGCTGGGTGCACCTTTCGCACGTAAAGAAGTTTTATGGACTGAAACCCGTCTCAAAGAACATTTCCCAGGATTTGAAGGATTGCCAAAATATTGTTCTCAAGGACTGTCCCGCAAAAGACATTGCTACAAACCCTCCCCTGATAGAGAAAACTCCGCAACAGGAGTATAAGTTGAAACTCCGGTCTAGTAAAATAAGTCAGCCAGTTTGATTGTCTAAGTCCTCCCCTAGGTGAAACGGTTAGACTGTTTCTGACATGTATAAAATAGACCCCCATAGTGAGAGAGTTAGTCAAAACTCAATTCGATGTATTGTTTTTCTATGTTTCATATTATTTCTCAGCATTATGATTTCCTGCACCAGTTACGCATTTTACCTGTATTTCCCAGTTCTTCATGTAAATAAGTCTGCTAATGCTACAGTAGAGCATACGTTTAGTGATCTACCTCCTCATGAGCTCTCTTACCGCCTCGCTATGCGAAATAATTCTTTCATCCGCATGTTACATTATTCACACCAGACCAGCAATGCCACTAATTGTTGGGTATGTGGTCGACTCCCCCCTTTCCAGACACCGAAGGGAGTTCTGCCACTTTTTCCTTATCCTTTTTCACATAATGGTTCGTGTGGAGCATGGTCCACGTTAACGTCATCCTCAACAGATATGTCTTTTCTTAACAGTACATGTTTTCCAGACAAGCAAGGTCTCCCCCACAGAACCGGGTTAGATCTAGAAAATGAAGTGTATAATTTAGGTAACTATTCTTCGAATTTCATGGTCCTGAATGTTCAGTCTGATTCCACTCCAGACTTACCTGCTATTTCAGTACTACCAGTTAAAGGCGAATTATGTGTCCGAAATAATGGTTCCGTACATGTAGGACATAGTGATTGTACTACTATTGTCAAGTATAGTGACAGTGGGAAATCTATTTTCAAAGCTTCACGTCATTCTTATTTTATTTGTGGTCAAACTGCATATGTTCGTCTGCCCCTCGATTGGGAGGGAACCTGTTACATTGCCTTCCTACTGCCACCAGTTTTCCTAGCCCCATCTGATTATCATAGAAACACACATCTAGTACACATTAGACATAGAAGGGAGATCGAGTCCCCAATTGTCGATTATACTGAAACTGCTCTAGAACAGTATACAGATTTCAATAGAGGTTTCTTCTTCTTTATAGGACCTATCCAGAATAGTAAGCTAATCCGTAGGTTAACAAGAACCCTTGAAGTAGTAGTCAATGAGACTGCCGCTGCTCTAGGTAACTTAACCGAAGAGCAATCTGCTATGAGATTTGTCGTTTTACAGAATCGTCTCGTCCTTGACGTCATACTGGCCGATAGGGGCGGGGCCTGTAGAGTCATCGGATCTAGTTGCTGCATTTTCATTCCAAATAACGCGCCGTCTGTTTATTCAGCTATAACCAGACTCCATAAAATTGCCCATCTGTTACACCACGATCCGGGCACCTGGACATGGTCCGGTTGGTTCTGGAATATAATTTCCGCCTGGGGATGGAAAGTATTGTCCTTTCTAGGTATTGCAGTAGCGATCATATTCAGCTGCTGCCTCTGTATACAATGTGGCCCTGCGATTTGCGGAATTTGTGCTACATCATGTATTCCTAGTCCCAAGCCCCGTTCTAAATCCCGTTCCAGGATAATTCGAGACGAGCAAATGATACTGTATGAAATGATAGATGGTATCATGAATATTGATGTTTCCTGATGGAAACGTAGTGACAAGGAGGGAATGTGGAAAAGTAAATTTTGTCATGTTCTGTGTCCCTACGTGTCATCCATCATATGTTATGTGTGCATGATTAAATATGCATATGCATTCCCTATGTTCGATTAATGACGCAATTACAGTTGTGTCCACCTCTAGTATGCCAGTTTCCAGTTCTCGTGAATACTACGAATATCAGGCCTATGTAAAGTTACGTTGCCACGTTTCTCAGTGTGCACGTTATTTCATTGTAAAGTCCCCGTTTCTAGGCCTCAGAAGGGCCTGGACACCAGATTCAGCTCCTGTCTCCTGAAGCCTCGCTGAGGAGCGATACAGCCCCCACCTGTATCCTCGACCCTTCACTTACTTCCTGCCTCGCAGTGCCCGGCTCAGCCTGGCTCTGCCTCTGAGTCTGCCAAGAGTATGTTATGATTCCAGTTATCAGTTCAGTCCTCCTCCTCTGCATTCCTAAAGCTACTGAATCGCATCAATGGTTTCCGTCATTGTCTAGCCTCTACGTCTCCATGTAAGAGAAATACTGCATTTAATGGTCATTTAATATTCTTCATCACGCACTACATGTAGACTAATGCATGCTCCAGTCTTAGAGTCCGTTAGCCTCTCCCCTCCTGACTTCTAGTTTATATCAACATGTTCTCTAAACATCAGATACTAGATACTGTTTAGGTACATGTCGCCCTGACTCTCCAGACTTCAGTCTCTGCTCCTAGCACAGAGTTCGAAGCCCCCAGCTTCTCCTAGTAACACGTCATTGCTAGTTTGCGCGCACCATCAGGTTAGAGGTCCCGGCTCCTCAGGTAGCCCCCTCCATGGTTTCCGCCCCATTCATGACATATTCTGTTACGTTTGCATCACATGTCTATGTATACGCCCTGTTACACCTCTTTTCACCCTTATCTTTCGCGACTACTACGCGTCACACCCTTTGCTCCACCCACTGCTACGCCTATTGCAATGTAATGCTATATGTTTGCGTTATGTATATATGCTCATGTACTGTTATTAAAAGATTATTCCTTAGCGCGCTCATCCCAGATCCAGCCCCAGCAGCTGCTGGGCCCTGCCTTCCTATTCCTGTGCAGGTCGTCCTGTTCCTGTCCTTATGCTGTATTAAACCTGCAAAACTCCTACTACCTCGAATCTTGACTCTTATTTATTGAGCTATCTGTTATTCATTTATTCATTCAAAAATAGGGTATTATTTATTTATTTACCACACACCTCCCATTGGATAACATGGCTAAGAACTGCTCAGGGCAGGTGTTAGCTTTTGGAGATATTCGCGCTTAGAGCGAATATCTCCAAAAGTTGGTAATAGGAGATAGCGATGTTAGCGACTGTTTCCAGTCACTAACATCTTGGCACGCCCACTTTGCATGTCATTAGTGATAAATATCACTGACATGAAAAGTGGGGCCCAAGATGGTCGCTATCTCCTACTAGCTGTCGCTAACTGGTGTTAGCGACAGCTAGGTAATAGGGAGATAAACCCCCTTGATAATATGCCCCTAAATTCCTTTGTACCAGCATCTATTTGGATATTGGTTTTCTCCCAAAAGACTTGTGCCCAATCCATTGAAATCCAGACATCACAAACCCGCTGCCACCCATTTGTCAGTCTTGGCTCAGAAGCCTCAAACTTACTGGGACTGCTGAATTACTGTGGAAGATTGTGAAAACCCTGACATCCCGCACCAGTCCTGTAAGAGAGCTGCAGAAGTAAGACACACCCTTGAACTGTGACCAGGAGCCTTCAGTGCCAGCAAAGATGCTCTCTTTACCACTAAGCAATGCAATAACCAATCCTGGAGAGCCAGGCTGAGGATAGATGGCATCCCTGCATACCTACAGGCAGGACTCCTCCAGCAACCGACCAATGAGAATTGCACGCCAGCAGGCAATGCCAATTGGGTCCTCACTATGAGTGAGCTGAGATCAGTGGCGGCTTCTCTGCTAAGGAGGGGGAGCGTTGCCCCACTACTTCACAGCAGTGCCAACTTTAGAAACATAAAATGATAATAACTTAGTTATTATCATTTTATGGTTCATGTCCATCCGTGTTGCGGGTGGGCAGGTGGCCAAAGCTGCTCTGCTCTGGGAGCAGGGGAGGAGTGGTATGCCCACCCTTAGTCCGCAAACACTGTATGGTCGGCCCTCTTAGGCCACCCAAAACAGTCATGCACACTTCCCTGTTCTCCATGCATGCTGTATGAGAAGCTACCCACCCCTCCAGCCCCTGGCTAAGCACCATGTCACAGCACTCAGTCCAATCACAACCCTGATTGGCTTAGGAGAGGGAGCCTGGCTGCCTGCGCCTGTTGGAGGCAGGAGAGCAGAGAAGACATGGGATCCGGCCTTAAGGTAAGTTTACATTTTATTTTAATTCCCCCCGGCTCCGCCCAGTGTGACATCCTCAGATAAGCAGGGACTCAACGAGGATATCCCATGGAGCAGCCTATGACTTCATTGATGCAATACCACTCCTCTATGTCCTAGGTATGGTGGATTCATATTCCCATGCCCTCCTGTATGCATCCTACCTCCTTTTTAGACTTTACCAACGTCTAGTCTGGAACCAGCTCCAATAGTCTGATTGACCACTGTAAGAACAGTGTGCAATTCACAATGAAGGGACACTCGCTGACCATGCTTCTGTAAATATTGCTTAATATACGATGAGTTTCATTGGGTTATATACACGAATGCATATTAATCCATCATTGTCTATAAACTCAATGGGTTTGATTCCCCTCTCCAAGATGGCGCTCATGCTAACGTCGGTCTTCACACAATATACCAGGCGCTTTGGCAACGTCCAATATAATGGGTTCTGACCACAACTCTAGTTGTCTATTACACTGTTGACTCTCCTCGCATACAGTGTAATTGTACTAACACCCTTTATTTTGATGCACCCCTGGTTGGTTAATCGTTGATACACCTGGACTGCACCTTCTAAGATGGCGACCACGCTAGCACCACTAATCACGTGATACACCAGACGCGCTGGTGACGCCCCAAACTTCCGATATAACCATTCGAGTACCGGGAACCCGTTACTATCCGGATCCCGGTAGCGATGGGTAGGCGTGCTAGCTCTGACCAAGGCTTCGAGAAGTAAGTGAGCGGCGCGTGCGTTTTACCGTCTGGTGGGAGCGCAGTGAGATTGTTTCGCTCGCCCCGACACCAGGATACTTGTGTGCTTGCCCGGCGTTGCTGAAATTAGTGCTGGCGTTTCCTTACCGATAACGCACGAGCACGGCTGCCTCTGAATCCCCAATCTAGCTATAGAAGGGAACGGGCGACATTACAACCAACACACGGTTGTGTCTTTCACACTATCGGTGACCCTGGCATATGCATACAGAACTAAGTGTGTGAATGCTGCACTTTGGACGTTTTTACCTATATCCTGTAACCATAGCTAACATTTAATAGAACATGGCTAAAACAACACTGAGGCCTCCGCATAAATTAGAGAATGCATTGACCAAACAAGCTGCATATTATCGAATGGAAGAATGAATGTATAAGAGTGTCCCAACAATGGCATGTCTAATACTATTAGCGTGAAACATTAAGCACAAAAGAAACACCATCTCCAATTCTAGAACCATGAGTTGTTTTGGCGTTTGGGGACCCCTGACAAAACTGGAATTACGTGCCTTTGTCTCCCTTATAGCCATTAAACCCCTATTGGCTCTCCCCCTTGAAGTCACACCTACCGGGTACTGTTGACACCTGTACTCCTTGACCTGTAGGTGAGTAACTAAGTAACCCACAGTGGTTTTACGAAGTAGACACCATGAAGAAACTGCCGCTATCATGTTTTAATTTGATTTTTAAGCTTATTTTAATTTGAATTATGATAGAGGTGACATGTGGTATACGTGAATTAAGTTGATACTAAACGGTCACTGCTCACAGAATGTCACAGCCACAGAGTCACTTCTCTTCACACAATCACAGTGTGTTCACGGTCAAGAATGGGAAATTGTTGTCTGTGTATTTTGGTAACTCTCTCTTTTGTCTCCTCTAGGCAAGAGCAGTCTTAACCAGGTAGTACAACAGAAAATATAATGTTTATAGGTTGACACTTTATTAGGTCTTCCCTTGTGATAGATGTATAATTATATTAGGTCCTGAAGAATCGCAGCATAATTGCAAAAGCGAGAAACATGTCGACCTCACAGAACGCTTTGTAGTCCTAGATCGTGATACGGAACCTAACTTCTGGCGATCATAGGCTACCCACTGGTTTTATTTATAGTATGGGAACCACCAGAATAAATTGATCTCCGGTATCCCGTGCTATATTTTAACGCACCCACCTACACTATCCACCCCTCACCTGGCCCCTCACTTGCACTTCACCCACAGGCTGTTGGAAAAAAGATCTCCGACAAAGAGCCCCTCCTAGATGTGAGCCCGTTGGACATTGCACCGCCTGTCCAACGAGGAGCAACGGCCGATGATGAAGCATGACACTCGCAAGGGTGTGTGAGGCCATTCATTCCAACTAATGGGATGCCCAGGGTAGCCCTCCACTGAGCACTACCCTCCTATTAACTTTCTTCCCTCCTTGACCATATAACTCTTCACCAAGGAACAACTGAGTCCCCTTTTTGTCAGTCATTGTTATTTGGGGCTCTGACTCAGGTTGGACCTTCCATTCTACTTTTCTGGAATGGTAATTTGAGCCTTAGGATCAACATTTGATCCAATTCCTTTACCCCTCCTTTGCTACATACCTTGCACGGCTAACCACCGTGGGGAATATACCGTTTGATGGGTAAGTGTTCCTCTATCCCCCACATCTTTTTGAGTCCCTGACTAATATATCACGGACTGGGTTGATATACTTTCTAGTACTATCCCCTTTTGACCTTACCTTTCATATCACCAAATAACCCCTTACTATCCCAATATGGACGGACAGGGACTTAGTTTTGGTGATGATGACGCAGCAGCTATTCACAGGCTTCCATCTATGCTGGGCATGGAGCTAGAAATTGCAACAGGGAGCAATTCCACAGACTGGAAAGCACTCTCTGATATGAAAAGAGAGTGGGTCAGAATCACTCTACATGGAGCACTAATGGCCGAATACTTTAGGGCAAAAATAGCACCTAATGGCCTCATTGTTAAGAACTTCCCCAGGATATTCTGGGAGGACGGCCAATTTAAGATAGAATGGTCCCTCATTTCTTGGAAATGTACACATGACTTACTTATTCTTCTGGTGAATACAGCCAAACGTTTGGCTGATGAGCTCCTGACTAAAATCCAGGCAGCAGAAAGTGCCCTCAAAAATTCTGGACAGAACACCGGTTTCAAGACTAAGTTGACAGAGCTCAACAAAGAAATCACAGAACATAAAGATTTCTTAATGAAACAAAAAGTGGCAAAACTACAAAAGGATATTGAACGGTTCTCCAAAGAGAAAGTCTATCCATATCTCAAGGACGACTTTGTCCCTACAGGGACAGGATATCTCTCAGACTCAAGTGCTACCTCTTCAAGGCGAGGTTCCAATAGCGATAACAACTCGAGTGGAGATGAGTGGCAACCTAGACCCCGTGGAGGCAATAGAGGAGGGAGACGGGCACAACCCTTTTATCAACTCCCCCCCTATCAAGGTCCTCCAATGTGGCAATTTCCACATTTTCAACATCCCATGACCCCCTTTGGACCTCCGTACCCCCCTCAGTTTGCCCCACAAAGCATGAACCAGCAGCCTTTTTTAGACAGAGGTTGGGGCAGAGGGCGCGGGCGCAGGCGAGGAAACGCTCTGGACAAAAGGGTCCAGTGGGAGGACACACAAACCCTAGGGATGGAAACGAGGAGCAGGACAGGAAGGAAGTGAGTTTGGTTGTGAACTTATCATCACGCCAACTTACAATACCAGAAGAAAAAGTCCTCCAGAAAGGATTGGGCTTTGTACCCACCCCAAAAATAGACAACTTTGAATTGACTTGTGAAATTCAGAAATTCTTCAGGAAAGTCAGACTGAGAGCTTTCTTCGATGATAAAGCCGTTGAGATACGTTCTGACTCAGGTCTCCATAATCCATCAACTTTTACACCACATAGTGGGATGATACCCAACGAAGTCCTAACATATGAGCAGGCTGTGCTCAAGGACATTGGGGCCCTGAGACCATGTAAGAAATACCATAATCTGTCCAATATGGAGACACAGATACTCAATTCTTTGGGCAATGATGAAACCATCACTATCAAACAGGCAGATAAGGGTGGAGCAACAGTCTTAATGGACACTAAAGACTATGAAATAGAATGCCTAAGACAACTCGGGGATAGACGCTACTACACTCCTATCCCAACTGACCCCACTGCACGACTTAAAACCACCATTACAGGATTGGTGGAATCTGCAGAGTGCCAAGAGTGGATCACCAAAAAAGAGGCGGAATTTCTTGTGAAAAAGGATCCAAGGGTACCATATTTTTACACCCTCCCTAAAATTCACAAAGGGACAACACCAGTACCCGGACGCCCGATTGTCTCAGGGATAGGCTCTATCTTGGAACCTTTATCACAATTCTGTGACTACTTCCTGCAGCCGCTAGTGAAGAGAATCCCTTCCTATGTTCAAGACACCAAAGATGTCTTACGCCTCCTTGACAACCTGCAGGAGGACATTCAGATTGACTTCCTCATCACCCTAGATGTGGAGGCCCTCTATACGAATATCCCACAGAGGGCCACACTCGGGGTGATAGAGAGGACTCTCAGTATGGAAGTATGGACATCAGCAACACCACCTTCATTTATTATGGAATGTGCTGAACTTGCCCTGACAGAGAACTTCTTTGAGTTCAAAGGACAGTATTATCAACAGACCCAGGGCACGTCCAGGGGCAGTACTTTTGCCCCTTCGGTGGCCTGCCTGTACATGGCAGATTTTGAGGAACAATACATCAATGGACCAATGAACCCTTATCACTCCAACATCATACTATGGAGGAGGTTCATTGATGACATCCTCATACTCTGGACAGGGACATCACACCAGTACCTAGAGTTTTTCACGTGGTTGAATACCTTGAATAATTTCCTGACCTTCACAATCACTGCCTCAGACTCCAGGATAGCATTTCTGGACCTTACCATCAGATTGGAAGGGGGTAAGATCAGCACCACAATGTATCGGAAGCCCACGGACCGGAACAGCTTATTACTCTTCTCAAGCCATCATCCAAGAGCCTTGAGATTGAACCTTCCCTTTGGGCAATTTCTGCGGGTTAGGCGCAATTGCACCAACCTCACCGACTACAGGAATGAGTCTAGTATTCTTTCACGAAATTTGAAAGAAAGAGGTTACCCCACTAGGGAGATTTACAAAGCACAGAAGCAGGCACAGAACAACAATAGAGAGGCACTCCTGGAGGATAATATCAGAACCACACAAGATACCAATCCTTTGACTTGTGTGACAACCTTTACACCTATCTCTAATGACATTAAGAGAATTGTCAAGAGACACTGGCAAATTCTGAACACAGGAGAGCTGACTCTTGAGACCCCAAGGTTTGCCTTTAAAAGGTCCAGTAATATAAAAGACATTTTGGTCCACACCAGACCAAAACAAAGTGCAGTCCGCAGACAGAACACACTTTGGCAACTCCCTCCAGTTAAGGGACACTACCCATGTGGTTCCTGCAGTGTCTGCCCCTTCACTAATGTCACCAAGTCTATCAACTTAACAGAGACATTCACCTGGGAAATTCGTAACCATACCAATTGTAACTCCTCCAATTGCATCTACCTTATTAGGTGCCCTTGTGAATTACAATATGTGGGCATGACCACCCGACCGGTCAAGATTCGTATATCGGAACACCGAAGCAATATACGATGTAAGAAATCCAACACCAAGATGTGTCGACACTTTCTGGAACACAACCACACTGCCGACTCCATAAGGTGGCTCATCCTTGAAATCCCCAATAAAAGATCAAAACAGGATCTATTCCAAAAGGAACAGTGGTGGATACATAGGTTCTCCTCAGATAAGCAGGGACTCAACGAGGATATCCCATGGAGCAGCCTATGACTTCATTGATGCAATACCACTCCTCTATGTCCTAGGTATGGTGGATTCATATTCCCATGCCCTCCTGTATGCATCCTACCTCCTTTTTAGACTTTACCAACGTCTAGTCTGGAACCAGCTCCAATAGTCTGATTGACCACTGTAAGAACAGTGTGCAATTCACAATGAAGGGACACTCGCTGACCATGCTTCTGTAAATATTGCTTAATATACGATGAGTTTCATTGGGTTATATACACGAATGCATATTAATCCATCATTGTCTATAAACTCAATGGGTTTGATTCCCCTCTCCAAGATGGCGCTCATGCTAACGTCGGTCTTCACACGATATACCAGGCGCTTTGGCAACGTCCAATATAATGGGTTCTGACCACAACTCTAGTTGTCTATTACACTGTTGACTCTCCTCGCATACAGTGTAATTGTACTAACACCCTTTATTTTGATGCACCCCTGGTTGGTTAATCGTTGATACACCTGGACTGCACCTTCTAAGATGGCGACCACGCTAGCACCACTAATCACGTGATACACCAGACGCGCTGGTGACGTCCCAAACTTCCGATATAACCATTAGAGTACCGGGAACCCGTTACTATCCGGATCCCGGTAGCGATGGGTAGGTGTACTAGCTCTGACCAAGGCTTCGAGAAGTAAGTGAGCGGCGCGTGCGTTTTACCGTCTGGTGGGAGCGCAGCGAGATTGTTTCGCTCGCCCCGACACCAGGATACTTGTGTGCTTGCCCGGCGTTGCTGAAATTAGTGCTGGCGTTTCCTTACCGATAACGCACGAGCACGGCTGCCTCTGAATCCCCAATCTAGCTATAGAAGGGAACGGGCGACATTACAACCAACACACGGTTGTGTCTTTCACACTATCAGTGACCCTGGCATATGCATACAGAACTAAGTGTGTGAATGCTGCACTTTGGACGTTTTTACCTATATCCTGTAACCATAGCTAACATTTAATAGAACATGGCTAAAACAACACTGAGGCCTCCGCATAAATTAGAGAATGCATTGACCAAACAAGCTGCATATTATCGAATGGAAGAATGAATGTATAAGAGTGTCCCAACAATGGCATGTCTAATACTATTAGCGTGAAACATTAAGCACAAAAGAAACACCATCTCCAATTCTAGAACCATGAGTTGTTTTGGCGTTTGGGGACCCCTGACAAAACTGGAATTACGTGCCTTTGTCTCCCTTATAGCCATTAAACCCCTATTGGCTCTCCCCCTTGAAGTCACACCTACCGGGTACTGTTGACACCTGTGCTCCTTGACCTGTAGGTGAGTAACTAAGTAACCCACAGTGGTTTTACGAAGTAGACACCATGAAGAAACTGCTGCTATCATGTTTTAATTTGATTTTTAAGCTTATTTTAATTTGAATTATGATAGAGGTGACATGTGGTATACGTGAATTAAGTTGATACTAAACGGTCACTGCTCACAGAATGTCACAGCCACAGAGTCACTTCTCTTCACACAATCACAGTGTGTTCACGGTCAAGAATGGGAAATTGTTGTCTGTGTATTTTGGTAACTCTATCTTTTGTCTCCTCTAGGCAAGAGCAGTCTTAACCAGGTAGTACAACAGAAAATATAATGTTTATAGGTTGACACTTTATTAGGTCTTCCCTTGTGATAGATGTATAATTATATTAGGTCCTGAAGAATCGCAGCATAATTGCAAAAGCGAGAAACATGTCGACCTCACAGAACGCTTTGTAGTCCTAGATCGTGATACGGAACCTAACTTCTGGCGATCATAGGCTACCCACTGGTTTTAACTTATAGTATGGGAACCACCAGAATAAATTGATCTCCGGTATCCCGTGCTATATTTTAACGCACCCACCTACACTATCCACCCCTCACCTGGCCCCTCACTTGCACTTCACCCACAGGCTGTTGGAAAAAAGATCTCCGACAAAGAGCCCCTCCTAGAGGTGAGCCCGTTGGACATTGCACCGCCTGTCCAACGAGGAGCAACGGCCGATGATGAAGCATGACACTTGCAAGAGTGTGTGAAGCCATTCATTCCAACTAATGGGATGCCCAGGGTAGCCCTCCACTGAGCACTACCCTCCTATTAACCTTCTTCCCTCCTTGACCATATAACTCTTCACCAAGGAACAACTGAGTCCCCTTTTTGTCAGTCATTGTTACTTGGGGCTCTGACTCAGGTTGGACCTTCCATTCTACTTTTCTGGAATGGTAATTTGAGCCTTAGGATCAACATTTGATCCAATTCCTTTACCCCTCCTTTGCTACATACCTTGCACGGCTAACCACCGTGGGGAATATACCGTTTGGTGGGTAAGTGTTCCTCTATCCCCCACATCTTTTTGAGTCCCTGACTAATATATCACGGACTGGGTTGATATACTTTCTAGTACTATCCCCTTTTGACCTTACCTTTCATATCACCAAATAACCCCTTACTATCCCAATATGGACGGACAGGGACTTAGTTTTGGTGATGATGACGCAGCAGCTATTCACAGGCTTCCATCTATGCTGGGCATGGAGCTAGAAATTGCAACAGGGAGCAATTCCACAGACTGGAAAGCACTCTCTGATATGAAAAGAGAGTGGGTCAGAATCACTCTACATGGAGCACTAATGGCCGAATACTTTAGGGCAAAAATAGCACCTAATGGCCTCATTGTTAAGAACTTCCCCAGGATATTCTGGGAGGACGGCCAATTTAAGATAGAATGGTCCCTCATTTCTTGGAAATGTACACATGACTTACTTATTCTTCTGGTGAATACAGCCAAACGTTTGGCTGATGAGCTCCTGACTAAAATCCAGGCAGCAGAAAGTGCCCTCAAAAATTGTGGACAGAACACCGGTTTCCAGACTAAGTTGACAGAGCTCAACAAAGAAATCACAGAACATAAAGATTTCTTAATGAAACAAAAAGTGGCAAAACTACAAAAGGATATTGAACGGTTCTCCAAAGAGAAAGTCTATCCATATCTCAAGGACGACTTTGTCCCTACAGGGACAGGATATCTCTCCGACTCAAGTGCTACCTCTTCAAGGCGAGGTTCCAATAGCGATAACAACTCGAGTGGAGATGAGTGGCAACCTAGACCCCGTGGAGGCAATAGAGGAGGGAGACGGGCACAACCCTTTTATCAACTCCCCCCCTATCAAGGTCCTCCAATGTGGCAATTTCCACATTTTCAACATCCCATGACCCCCTTTGGACCTCCGTACCCCCCTCAGTTTGCCCCACAAAGCATGAACCAGCAGCCTTTTTTAGACAGAGGTTGGGGCAGAGGGCGCGGGCGCAGGCGAGGAAACGCTCTGGACAAAAGGGTCCAGTGGGAGGACACACAAACCCTAGGGATGGAAACGAGGAGCAGGACAGGAAGGAAGTGAGTTTGGTTGTGAACTTATCATCACGCCAACTTACAATACCAGAAGAAAAAGTCCTCCAGAAAGGATTGGGCTTTGTACCCACCCCAAAAAATAGACAACTTTGAATTGACTTGTGAAATTCAGAAATTCTTCAGGAAAGTCAGACTGAGAGCTTTCTTCTATGATAAAGCCGTTGAGATACGTTCTGACTCAGGTCTCCATAATCCATCAACTTTTACACCACATAGTGGGATGATACCCAACGAAGTCCTAACATATGAGCAGGCTGTGCTCAAGGACATTGGGGCCCTGAGACCATGTAAGAAATACCATAATCTGTCCAATATGGAGACACAGATACTCAATTCTTTGGGCAATGATGAAACCATCACTATCAAACAGGCAGATAAGGGTGGAGCAACAGTCTTAATGGACACTAAAGACTATGAAATAGAATGCCTAAGACAACTCGGGGATAGACGCTACTACACTCCTATCCCAACTGACCCCACTGCACGACTTAAAACCACCATTACAGGATTGGTGGAATCTGCAGAGTGCCAAGAGTGGATCACCAAAAAAGAGGCGGAATTTCTTGTGAAAAAGGATCCAAGGGTACCATATTTTTACACCCTCCCTAAAATTCACAAAGGGACAACACCAGTACCCGGACGCCCGATTGTCTCAGGGATAGGCTCTATCTTGGAACCTTTATCACAATTCTGTGACTACTTCCTGCAGCCGCTAGTGAAGAGAATCCCTTCCTATGTTCAAGACACCAAAGATGTCTTACGCCTCCTTGACAACCTGCAGGAGGACATTCAGATTGACTTCCTCATCACCCTAGATGTGGAGGCCCTCTATACGAATATCCCACAGAGGGCCACACTCGGGGTGATAGAGAGGACTCTCAGTATGGAAGTATGGACATCAGCAACACCACCTTCATTTATTATGGAATGTGCTGAACTTGCCCTGACAGAGAACTTCTTTGAGTTCAAAGGACAGTATTATCAACAGACCCAGGGCACGTCCAGGGGCAGTACTTTTGCCCCTTCGGTGGCCTGCCTGTACATGGCAGATTTTGAGGAACAATACATCAATGGACCAATGAACCCTTATCACTCCAACATCATACTATGGAGGAGGTTCATTGATGACATCCTCATACTCTGGACAGGGACATCACACCAGTACCTAGAGTTTTTCACGTGGTTGAATACCTTGAATAATTTCCTGACCTTCACAATCACTGCCTCAGACTCCAGGATAGCATTTCTGGACCTTACCATCAGATTGGAAGGGGGTAAGATCAGCACCACAATGTATCGGAAGCCCACGGACCGGAACAGCTTATTACTCTTCTCAAGCCATCATCCAAGAGCCTTGAGATTGAACCTTCCCTTTGGGCAATTTCTGCGGGTTAGGCTCAATTGCACCAACCTCACCGACTACAGGAATGAGTCTAGTATTCTTTCACGAAATTTGAAAGAAAGAGGTTACCCCACTAGGGAGATTTACAAAGCACGGAAGCGGGCACAGAACAACAATAGAGAGGCACTCCTGGAGGATAATATCAGAACCACACAAGATACCAATCCTTTGACTTGTGTGACAACCTTTACACCTATCTCTAATGACATTAAGAGAATTGTCAAGAGACACTGGCAAATTCTGAACACAGGAGAGCTGACTCTTGAGACCCCAAGTTTGCCTTTAAAAGGTCCAGTAATATAAAAGACATTTTGGTCCACACCAGACCAAAACAAAGTGCAGTCCGCAGACAGAACACACTTTGGCAACTCCCTCCAGTTAAGGGACACTACCCATGTGGTTCCTGCAGTGTCTGCCCCTTCACTAATGTCACCAAGTCTATCAACTTAACAGAGACATTCACCTGGGAAATTCGTAACCATACCAATTGTAACTCCTCCAATTGCATCTACCTTATTAGGTGCCCTTGTGAATTACAATATGTGGGCATGACCACCCGACCGGTCAAGATTCGTATATCGGAACACCGAAGCAATATACGATGTAAGAAATCCAACACCAAGATGTGTCGACACTTTCTGGAACACAACCACACTGCCGACTCCATAAGGTGGCTCATCCTTGAAATCCCCAATAAAAGATCAAAACAGGATCTATTCCAAAAGGAACAGCGGTGGATACATAGGTTCTCCTCAGATAAGCAGGGACTCAACGAGGATATCCCATGGAGCAGCCTATGACTTCATTGATGCAATACCACTCCTCTATGTCCTAGGTATGGTGGATTCATATTCCCATGCCCTCCTGTATGCATCCTACCTCCTTTTTAGACTTTACCAACGTCTAGTCTGGAACCAGCTCCAATAGTCTGATTGACCACTGTAAGAACAGTGTGCAATTCACAATGAAGGGACACTCGCTGACCATGCTTCTGTAAATATTGCTTAATATACGATGAGTTCCATTGGGTTATATACACGAATGCATATTAATCCATCATTGTCTATAAACTCAATGGGTTTGATTCCCCTCTCCAAGATGGCGCTCATGCTAACGTCGGTCTTCACACGATATACCAGGCGCTTTGGCAACGTCCAATATAATGGGTTCTGACCACAACTCTAGTTGTCTATTACACTGTTGACTCTCCTCGCATACAGTGTAATTGTACTAACACCCTTTATTTTGATGCACCCCTGGTTGGTTAATCGTTGATACACCTGGACTGCACCTTCTAAGATGGCGACCACGCTAGCACCACTAATCACGTGATACACCAGACGCGCTGGTGACGCCCCAAACTTCCGATATAACCATTCGAGTACCGGGAACCCGTTACTATCCGGATCCCGGTAGCGATGGGTAGGCGTACTAGCTCTGACCAAGGCTTCGAGAAGTAAGTGAGCGGCGCGTGCGTTTTACCGTCTGGTGGGAGCGCAGCGAGATTGTTTCGCTCGCCCCGACACCAGGATACTTGTGTGCTTGCCCGGCGTTGCTGAAATTAGTGCTGGCGTTTCCTTACCGATAACGCACGAGCACGGCTGCCTCTGAATCCCCAATCTAGCTATAGAAGGGAACGGGCGACATTACAACCAACACACGGTTGTGTCTTTCACACTATCGGTGACCCTGGCATATGCATACAGAACTAAGTGTGTGAATGCTGCACTTTGGACGTTTTTACCTATATCCTGTAACCATAGCTAACATTTAATAGAACATGGCTAAAACAACACTGAGGCCTCCGCATAAATTAGAGAATGCATTGACCAAACAAGCTGCATATTATCGAATGGAAGAATGAATGTATAAGAGTGTCCCAACAATGGCATGTCTAATACTATTAGCGTGAAACATTAAGCACAAAAGAAACACCATCTCCAATTCTAGAACCATGAGTTGTTTTGGCGTTTGGGGACCCCTGACAAAACTGGAATTACGTGCCTTTGTCTCCCTTATAGCCATTAAACCCCTATTGGCTCTCCCCCTTGAAGTCACACCTACCGGGTACTGTTGACACCTGTACTCCTTGACCTGTAGGTGAGTAACTAAGTAACCCACAGTGGTTTTACGAAGTAGACACCATGAAGAAACTGCTGCTATCATGTTTTAATTTGATTTTTAAGCTTATTTTAATTTGAATTATGATAGAGGTGACATGTGGTATACGTGAATTAAGTTGATACTAAACGGTCACTGCTCACAGAATGTCACAGCCACAGAGTCACTTCTCTTCACACAATCACAGTGTGTTCACGGTCAAGAATGGGAAATTGTTGTCTGTGTATTTTGGTAACTCTCTCTTTTGCCTCCTCTAGGCAAGAGCAGTCTTAACCAGGTAGTACAACAGAAAATATAATGTTTATAGGTTGACACTTGATTAGGTCTTCCCTTGTGATAGATGTATAATTATATAAGGTCCTGAAGAATCGCAGCATAATTGCAAAAGCGAGAAACATGTCGACCTCACAGAACGCTTTGTAGTCCTAGATCGTGATACGGAACCTAACTTCTGGCGATCATAGGCTACCCACTGGTTTTATTTATAGTATGGGAACCACCAGAATAAATTGATCTCCGGTATCCCGTGCTATATTTTAACGCACCCACCTACACTATCCACCCCTCACCTGGCCCCTCACTTGCACTTCACCCACAGGCTGTTGGAAAAAAGATCTCTGACAAAGAGCCCCTCCTAGAGGTGAGCCCGTTGGACACCTGTCCAACGAGGAGCAACGGCCGATGATGAAGCATGACACTTGCAAGAGTGTGTGAGGCCATTCATTCCAACTAATGGGATGCCCAGGGTAGCCCTCCACTGAGCACTACCCTCCTATTAACCTTCTTCCCTCCTTGACCATATAACTCTTCACCAAGGAACAACTGAGTCCCCTTTTTGTCAGACACCCCCATGACACCCTTCAGTTCCCCCTGCGGTCCCCACGCCTACACCCCCCACCCGTGAGCCATGCTGGCCACTCCTGGCTGAGTGTTCCCTGCCATTTTCTTTTTATGACTCACTTTTTCTTCTACCTTTCTCCTCCTCCTTTTTAGCGATCTCTGACCTCCCCCCTCTGTCCTAGTGACCTCTCTATTGTCTCTCCTGATGCCTCTGACACAGTCCTCGCTGTCTTACTTGTTACTATCTGCTTCCCTCTCTGGTTTGTCTCACTTTCCTGCCCTTCTCTGTCCCTCCCTTGGTGTTGTGACTGTATATCCAGTCATATCCCCTCCCTATGTATATAGAGATAACGCTGATCACTAGTATATGCAGTAGACCGGTGCGCTCTCTCCCATTTCTATGTGACTCTTAGAGTATATCCATGTGTATCCCCTCCCTATGTATATAGAGATAACTCTAATCACTAGTATATGCGTAGACCGTTGTGCTCTCTTCCATTCCTATGTGACTCTTAGAGTATATCCAATCTTACCCCCTCCCTTTGTATATAGAGGTAACTCTAATCACTAGTTTATGCAGGAGTCCGCTCTGCTCTCTACCATTCCTATGTGACTCTTAGAGTATATCCATGTGTATCCCCTCCCTAAGTAGATAGAGATTTCACTAGTATATGCCTAGAGTTTTACGATTTGTATCTCCTCCTTGTGTGACTTTATCTCTTGTACATTTGCAATTTTTCTCTGTTTGTACCTTTTTGTAACGCATGTAATCCTAAATCCGTATGTTTTCAACTGGTTCTTATGTAAGTCAAAAATTTGCAAATTCTTTTTGTACCGTCAGTCCTTATGTTTGAAACTGGGTCCTATGTAAAGCGCTCTGACACCTTCGGGTAAAGTTCGCGCTATATAAAATCGCATTAATAAAATAAATAAATAAATAAATAAGATATCCTCAAGAGTGTCAACGTTTTGACTTTTACTAATATGGCAGCCACTTTCAGGTCTCAACAGATCAAAAAGCGCCCACGCCACCATCCAAGCCTTTTTGACGAAACGTACAACCGACCATTGTGGACTCAGCGAAGGCACTTGGAATAACCTTAGACAGTAACCTCAAGATGCAAAATCATATTAGCAATGCTACAAAGGGAGTCAACCTTCAGATAAACACATTGAGGAAACTAAAACCCTTCCTACCACACAATGACTTTAAGCAGGCAGTACAAGCTTTGGTTATACCCAGAGTGGAATATGGTTGTGTTACCCTTTGTGGTCTGCCAAAAGCATCAACTGCACCCCTTAGAGCGTCAATCAACGCGACAGCAAGACTCATAACTGGATCTAAACGTAGCTCCCACATTACCCCGGATCTTCAATCCCTGAACTAGCTACTCCTAGATGCGAGAATTCAGCTGAAAATTGCGTGCATGATGCACAGAGCCTTACATCAAAAGACCCCCAGCTACCTAGCGGAGAAACTGACAATTTCTGGTGGGACCAGATCCTCAAGAAATGCTGAAAAATGACTACTGAAAAAACAAAAATTTCATAAGAAAAAAACCTATAACAGATCCTTCTCAGGGATGGCATCCAGAATTTGGAATGCCTTACCCCCAGAAATCAGACTTAACCCTTCCACTACTGCTTTTAAAAATGAAGTTAAATCCATCCTCATGGCTAAATAGAGATGAGTATGGTCTGTTGAATCAAGGTGGTGAAAGGCAGCTAAGCTCTTAACCACAAGACACTCAGTAATGCTAAATATAACTATATTGTCCTTCTTTATTATATTCTTTGTACTTCTGTGTGGATCTACTATTACTGCTTGTATATGTAACATTTAATGTTTGTATAGCGCTCTGATATCCGCTAGGATCTTGTTCACGCTTTATAAAACTTTCAAATAAATAAATAAATAACCTTGAATAGAAAAGCGGATTCTTCAACTAGAGGACTATTAGTTTGACATAGTATTCAAACCAGGGCCAGGCACCCTGGCTGGCTACCGATCAAGAGATCCTGCGACTGAAGACATTACACTGGCACAAGAAACCTGAGAGTACATCAAGCTCCAGATATGGCCAGAGGATGCCCCGGATAATGTGGACAGAGATGAGTGCCTAAAATGGCTACCAAAGCCACATTGAGAACTGTACGGCACAAATTCTCCAGGCCCAGACCAGAAGCCCGAGATCCCTTACAGCCTCGCACCATGTGAAACAACAGCCTGCAGATACTGTTCATGGCATGCATCCAAGGGACCTCAGGCGGGTGCAACCTGCACCTTTGAGAACCAGAGCTCTCCAAGTCACCCAGGCCAGGCGCCAAGTGGTAGCTGAAACCAGAAGTAGAATCTCTGTGAATTGATGGATCCTTATCTTGGACTTCCTGGATGAAGAGCTGACGTTACTGTTGAGTTTGCCCGGCCGCCGGGTACATGAAACCACCACCCTTAATCATCCCTGAAGAAATCTGGACGAGCCAGTGGGCAAGAGCCAGCGCCGACCTCTGAATCCTGCCTGATGGTTTATGAAGGGTAATATCGATCAACGCCTACACCAAAGCCATCGAGAAGACCTCGTCTCCTTCACTATGGCTCAGGAGATGCAGCCAATGTTCCAGAAAATAATGCCCAATTGGAGACTGCTGAAAGAGATGGTTAAAAGCGCATGGTGAACCCACTGTGAGCTGCTTAGATGGTGTCCTGATGGAGATGTGTCTTTCTTCCTCATGTTGTGATGGAGACAGTGGAGACGGTTCTTCTGATCTGGATATATGGCCTTCCCCTAAGTGGTCTGGAAAGAAGCTATTCACAAAGGCATGGGACAAGAAGCTGTGTCCACACACTATTGTTTTAAGGCATGCACTAGGGACTTCTGATGCTGACATTATTGGAAATCAAACAAGAAGAGAGCTGTTCTAGCCATTTCTTTAGGTCTCGCTTGAGCCAGCGCTCATGCACTGCTCTACGAGACATTTAGTAAGGGCTTTAAACTTTAGAACACACGCACGTGTGTGTGCTTTTGTTTTCTTCAACCGCTATTTGCCTTTGCATGCTGCCTAAATTAGACTACTGTAATGGGTTATACCTTGGATTACAGAAACAACTTTTAAGGAAACTTCAGATGGAGCAGAACGCCGCAGCCAGGCTCCTTTTGAATATACCCAAACCCCAATCTATTAAAGAAGAGATTCGTAAGCTCCACTGGTTGCCTGTGGTGCAACGTTACAAGTTTAAGGTACTCTGCCTTGTCTATAAAACATTGAATGGGACAGGACAGGTACCTTTGAAACACCTCTTCTCATGTTATTACCCAGGCAGACAGTTAAGGTCGACAAACACCAGATTAATGCTGGTTCTTAAGATCCAAACTGCAAGCTGAGGAGGTCGGAGTACGGCCTATTGTGCAGCGAAACTATGGAACACTCTCCCTGTGGCCATGAGAGAGCTCAATTCCCTCTCTTCCTTCAGGAAAAAATTAAAAACTTGGTTATTTTCAAACTAGTCCCCTCTTCTCTATGTCTTAAGGTCCTACTCCAGTCAGCGCCAAGACACCCCAGGGTATACGTGCGCTTTAAAAGTTTCATTAACATTAACATTAACATGCGTCTTTCAAAGAAAGACAGCACGCAATTGGCCAAAGGCGGGTGCATGTCCCGCCTCCTCTCTGCCCTTGCCTAGGATCCGCAGGAGCGAGCGCGGCTTTCCTCCCTCGTCATGGCTCATTAAGCACAGAGTGCACTTTCAGCTCCAAACGCGGTCGCTTTCACTTTCGCGTACCCCGCTTGTTTTATTTATTTATTCTTTTCTTCGTGAGCCACTCTCACTGCAGGCACAACCTCTTTTTTTACATCCACCACCACTTCCACCACCACACCACCACCAGGTCCACCACGTCCTCTGCCAACAACACCACCACGTCCACCACCACCACCACCATGTCCACCAGCACCACATCCACCACCACCACGTCCACATGCACCACCACCATGTCCACCACGTCCACCACCGCCATGGCCATCACCATGTCCACCACCACATCCACCACCACGCCCACCACCACCTCGTCCGCCAGCACCATGTCAACCACCACGCCCACCACCACGTCCACCTCCATGTCCACCACCATCACATCCACCACCACCATGTCCACCACCACCATGTCCACCACTACGGCCACCACCACCTCGTCCGCTAGCACCATGTCAACCACCACCACGTCCACCTCCATGTCCACCACCACCACGTCCACCACCACCATGTCCACTACCACCACGTCCACCACTATTGCCACCACCACCACATCCACCACCTCCACGTCCACCACCACCACGTCCAACACCACCACATCCAACACCACCACATCCACCACGTCCACCACCACATCCACCACCACATCCACCACCACCACCTCCACCACCACCACATCCACTGCCACGTCCTCCGCCACCACATCCACCACCACCACGTCCACCACCATCACCACGTCCACCACCACATCCACCACCACATCCACCACCACCACCACCTGTGACAGGTAAAGTGTCACTGGAGGGCAGGGGTAATAGGAGTGTCAACCCCGGCTGTACATGGGACATTTAAGTATGCATTGGGTGTGAGAAGATGGGAATAGGGGCTAGAAGTATTACACCAGACCAAAGATACATTTTGAAGAGGTGCAATGTCACAGGGGCTCCTGTAAAAGCACTCGCAGCATCTCTACCTCACAGTGGCATACCTGCACGAGCCACTCACTCAAAACAAGCATTGGCATAGCCAGTAGGTCTCACCTTTGGGATCTTATAAGTGTTTAGCTATGCAACACTTGATGTTGTTACACAAAGGATATTGCGCTGGATAACTAAACACTTATAAGGTCTCAAAGGCGAGACCTATTAGCTATGCCAATGCTTGTTCTTGTTTGGGGAGGGAACAGTGTGGTGCAGGCTGCAGGGGTAAACATTCTGAGGTTTATTCAGCAGGACTTCTGGGGGGTGAGTGTGAGGTGTGCACAGACGTGTCCTCTGTGGACAGAGCTGTTACCGAGGAGATATAGGATGACTAGTCTTAACCATCTGTTATTGATAAGGCAGGCAGGAAGATAAACAGAGGGATGAGACAGGTTTCCGAGAAAGATGAAATAACGAGGTTTAAGGGTGGCATGATGCCAAGGGCTGGATACAGCACAGATCTGTTTATTATCTTCTTGTTTGCCTGATGAAAGGGCGACTCTTCCCAGTAGCCATGGTGCCAGCCTGCACTTAGATATACATGTGAAAAGTGTCAAGAGTCTCCTTTAAAAGATCATAGTAAAGACAACAACAAAAAAAGGTAAAAACAAAACTCCTTGACAATTCAAATGTACTTGATTGGAGAAAAAGATTCATGTTGCCAGACAGCAAGCTCCCTTTAATGTCAGGAAGAGAGGAGCCCAGCCAAAGAACTTTCAAGATTAAGAAAAAAGAATCCAATAAAAAAAAAATCAAGACGAAAAATGGATGTATGACGTTACAACGCATACTTTTACAACGCCTACCTTTACATCGCAAGTTTTACAACGCATACCATTACAACGCATAGTGCTTTTAAGCGCTGGATAGTGAATTGTTTAATTTACTATTCCAACTCCAGTCCACGTGGATAGTAGGGAAGGTTTTGGATAGTACATTAAACCTATTCCCTATCCTAGAGCGCCCCCCAGCGCAATGCGTTGTAATGGTTTGCGTTGTAAAAGTTGCGTTGTAAAGGCACTGCGTGGTAAAAGTTGCGTTGTAAAGGTTGTTTACCACGAAAAATAGAAAACAAGTGGGCAATGAACACACTGAGAAATAAGGGACCACAAATGTGTTGGGGCACATCTGCCTCTCCTGATTGCCTTTATTTATATCTCAAAGTCAAAGAGGAAGTGACATCACAGGAAAGACTCACGCCTCACCTTCATCTTGGGTTGGAAAGTGTAGTTGAGTACTTTGGACAATCCACCATCGTGAAACGGGGTTCATTGGCTTGACCAACCTTCTTCTTCACCATCAAGCATTGACAAAACGCGCCTACCACCTCCCCCGCCAAATAAAGCCTCCACTGGATTGTGGGAATGCCTCTCTGGATGTCTGACGTCACAGACCCCTCAGTATGGCTCTGGTCACAGGATGCCCCGCTGAGCGCTGGGTGCGGCCACAGCCCTTTGAGGGTGTCTTCCTCTGACACTGGCGGCCTCCAGTGACCTCTGGACACAGATGCGACCCAAGGTCGGAGCCCAGATGTTTACTTTATTACGGAGGAATGCTGCATCTCTCATTATGTCTGACAGGCCTCAGGTGAGGAAGAGTAGGCAGTTACCTTTGCATTAAAGCAGTTCTTTATACCGCACTAATGTGCACGTTGTTGACTCTACTGACCTGTCAGTGGAGTGCGCCACAGGGGCACCTGTCATTGGAGTGACACCCAGCAGTACCTGTGAGTAGAGTGCTCCACAGGGGTGCCTGTGAGTAGAGTGCTCCACAGGGGTGCCTGTGAGTACAGTGCCACCCTGCAGTACCTGTGAGTGGAGTGCCCCACAGTGGGGTATGTGAGCGAAGTACCCGACAGAGGCACCTGGGAGTGGAGAGCTACACAGCTCTCCCCCGCAGGGGTATCTATGAGTGGAGTGCCGCACAGTACGGGATGTGAGTGGACTGTCCACAGCGGTGCCTGTGAGTGGAGTGCCCCACAGCGGAGCCTGTGAGTGGCGTGCCTCACAGGGGTACTTGTGAGGACAGTGCTCCACAGTGGCACCTGTGCGTGGCATGCTCCGCAGCAGTGCCTGTGAGTGGAGTGCCCCGCAGCGGTGCCTGTGAGTGGAGTGCCCCGCAGCGGTGCCTGTGAGTGGAGTGCCCCGCAGTGGTGCCTGTGAGTGGAGTGCCCCGCAGCGGTGCCTGTGAGTGGAGTGCCCCGCAGCGGTGCCTGTGAGTGGAGTACCCCACAGGGGTGCCTGTGAGTAGAGTGCCCCACAGCAGTGCCTGTGAGTGGAGTGCTCCGCAGCGGTGCCTGTGAGTGGAGTGCCCCGCAGCGGTGCCTGTGAGTGGAGTGCCCCGCAGCGGTGCCTGTGAGTGGAGTGCCCCACAGCGGTGCCTGTGAGTGGCGTGCCTCACAGGGGTACTTGTGAGGACAGTGCTCCACAGTGGCACCTGTGAGTGGCATGCTCCGCAGCGGTGCCTGTGAGTGGAGTGCCCCGCAGCGGTGCCTGTGAGTGGAGTGCCCCACAGCGGTCTCTGTGAGTGAAGGGCCCCGCAGAGGTGCCTGTGATTGGAGTGCCCCACAGCGGTGCCTGTGAGTGGAGTGCCCCGCAGCGGTGCCTGTGAGTGGAGTGCCCCGCAGCGGTGCCTGTGAGTGGAGTGCCTTACAGGGGTACTTGTGAGAACAGTGCTCCACAGTGGCACCTGTGAGTGAAGTGCCCTGCAGCAGTACCTGTGAGTGGCGTGCCCCGCAGCAGTCCTATGAGTGGAGTGCCCCACAGCGGTGCCTGTGAGTGGAGTGCCCCACAGCGGTGCCTGTGAGTGGAGGGCCCCGCAGCGGTGCCTGTGAGTGGAGTGCCCCACAGGGGTACTTGTGAGTAGAGTGCCCCACAGGGGTGCCTGTGCGTGGAGTGCCCGCAGCGGTGCCTGTGAGTGGAGTGCCCCACAGGGGTACTTGTGAGTAGAGTGCCCCGCAGTAGCACCTGAGACTGAAGTGCTGCACAGCTTTGGCTGTCAGTGGAGTGCCCCTCAGTTGTGCCTTTGAGTTGAGTGCCACACTGTGTCTTTTTGTGAGTACAGTGTCCACAGCAGTGCCTGTCAGAGGAGAGGTCCACAGGGGTGCCTGTAAGTGAAGTGCCCTGCAGCTGTACCTGTGAGTGGAGTGCCCCACAGTGGGGTATGTGAGCGAAGTACCCGACAGAGGCACCTGGGAGTGGAGAGCTACACAGCTCTCCCCCGCAGGGTTATCTATGAGTGGAGTGCCGCACAGTACGGGATGTGAGTGGACTGTCCACAGCGGTGCCTGTGAGTGGAGTGCTCCAGAGCAGTAACTGTGAGTGGAGTGCCCCAGAGCAGATCCTGTAATTGATGTGCCCTGCAGCTGTACCTGTGATAAGAGTGCTCCACAGGGGTGGCTGTGAGTGGAAAGCCCTACAGCGGTGCCTGTGAGTGGAGTGCCCGACAGTGGGGTATGTGAGCGAAGTACCCGATAGAGGAACCTGAGAGTGAAGAGCCACACAGCAGCCCCTGTTAATGTAATGCCCCGCAGGGGTACCTATGAGTGGAGTGCCCCACAGTGCGGTTTGTGAGTGGACTGCCCACAGCGGTAACTGTGAGTGGAGTGCCCCAGAGCAGTACCTGTAAGTGAAGTGCCCTGCAGCAGTACCTGTGAGTAGAGTGCCCCACAGGAGTGCCTGTGAGTGGAATGCCCCGCAGCGGTGCCTGTGAGTGGAGTGCCCCACAGTGGGGTATGTGAGCGAAGTATCCGAGATAGAGGAACCTGAGAGTGGAGAGCCACACAGCAGCTCCTTTTAGTGTAATGGCCCACAGGGGTACCTATGAGTGGAGTGCCCCACAGTGGGGTATGTGAGCGAAGTGCCCAACAGAGGTTTCTGTGAGTGGAACGCCACCCAGCAGTACCTGTGAGTGGAATGCCCCACAGTAGTCACTGTGTGTGGAGTGCCCCACAATGGTACCCGCGCGTGGATTGTCCCACAGTGGTACATGTATAAGGAGTGCCCCACAGTGGAACCTTCAAGTGGAGAGCCCCACAGCAGTACCTATGAGTGGAGTGCCCTACACCGGTACCTGTTAGAGGAGCGGCCCACAGCAGCACCAGCTAGTGGTGCCCCACTGCTGTAGCTCTATGTAGAGCTTTAGAGAGGTTATGTAGGTTCTGCTGGCACTGCACTGCACTGTACTCCCATCTGCATTCCATCCGACCAATGAGTGAGGACCATGGCCCTCTTTGAACACAGATTACTTTCTACCCCTGTGCCTGGAGGCACCTTGTCCAGTTCTTGGCTGTTTTTCTCCTGGTCTCTCAGTGACGCATGCATCTGTAACTCACCTTGTTCAGGGTCTGCCCCCACCGCTGTGAATGATCACCCCTGGGCTGTTGGTGCAGTCTCAGCAGGCAGCTACCTCCTGGGGTTATCCGTGGAGAGACCAGCCTCTTATAGTCCCATCACACACACTCATGGTGTGCATGGAGACCACCTCCAAGACATGATGGCCTCAGCTCTGATCTCCAGAGTCCAGAAGAAGCTTACAGCCCCAGGGTGGGTCCTGATGAAGGGCTGAGTGCAGAGCAGATTGGGTCGAAACGTCCAGCTGTCGGAGCCAAAACAGGAGGACTCACAGGTGTGCGGGCAGAGGCTTGTGACACCTCTGCTCCTAATCACCACACTGATGGTCGGATTACTTACTGGTAATGTTCATTACTTCGAGTCATAGTCATGCTGGTCACAGTCCTAACGGAGCTGAGCGCCTGCCCTTCCTGGACGCAGATATCACTCATATAAAAAACATCCAACCGGCCCTCCCAACATGGCTGTCACATTACTTCCTATCAAATGACCTATAAAGGAGGGGCCAGCCACAATAACTTCCTGTGAGAAACAGGCTTAACAGACATCAGCAAATGTACAATATTTTTTACCACTCTCCAAATGAATACTCTGGGAGAAGAGAGTGGGAAGCTGCAGGACTGTGACGAGGAAGGCTATGACTCGGTGTAAGAACATTTCTTTGGCCCACCAAGAATCAGGGCCACCAGCTGCCACCTTGATCCAGGGGCAACCCACGAGAAGAGTGTCCTCTTCCTGAGCAGCCTTTTAGGGGGCTTCCCTCAAACACATCTGTGCTGCGGCGACCTGTGTTTCCCCCAACACTTCTATTTCTCACTATAAATTACGAATGGAGGAGGTCATGCATGCTTCTTTTGATAAAGCGATTCTGTCCACAGCCGTCACCTGTTAGGAGCCCCTTGATTGTGGGACTCCCGAAGGAGTATCTCCGCGCTGTAGAACGCTGGGGAACCCGTCCTGGCTTTCCCTGTGAGATGGTCCCTACTGGGTATCTCCAAGGTGAAACCACGCATCCCCGGCGTCTGTGGGGGCCATTGTGGAGATGAGGCAAGCTAATGCCCAGAGTTGCCGAGTGTGATCCCTAGTTAGAGTAGGCACCGAGGCGAGAGTTATTGAGTCCGTTGACCCTGGTCCAAGACCCTGCCGTGTCGGGAATTGAACCCTGGTCCCGGGCCGTCTACTGCTCCCGGGTCTGCCGCCTCTAACCAGTAAGCCACACCACTCCCTTATTTAAGTAGTATACTATACTGTTGAAGTGATTGATATATTTTGAAATTAGATATTTATAAATAAATGCACTAAACACATAACTGAAACTTACTCATTAGAGGAGTTTTTTTCTATCCCTGATTTAACACTATTGCTGTGGAAGTCAAGGGCTACACTTCCCCCACAGTGACCACTTTATCATTTACCAATTTTCCAACCCATGTCCCTGGGTACTGGGTTTCCCCTTTTATTCTAGTAATATCAAACCGAGGCGGAGCAGGTAGCCTGGGATACATCGATTTGTTTATAGATACGATTGTATCACAAAATAAATCTTTTGTGTGGTAAATGTAAATGTAAATGTATGTGACTTGTAAAGCGCACTGCTGCCCTGAGGTGTCGTGGCGCAGTAGACCGCTGGGGAACCCGTCCTGGCTATCCCTGTGAGATGGTCCCTACTGGGTATCTCCAAGGCGAAACCAGGCATCCCCGGCGAATGTGGGGGGCCGTTGTAGAGATGAGGCAAGCTAATGCCCAGAGTTGCCGAGTGTGATCCCTGGTTAGAGTAGGCACCGAGGCGAGAATTATCGAGTCCGCTGACCCTGGTTCACGACCCTGCCGCGTCGGGAATTGAACCCTGGTCCCGGGCCGTTCTCTGCTTCCGGGTCTGCCGCCTCTAACCAGTGAGCCACATTACTCCACTGTAGGTAAACATGTAGATATTCCAGAGGGGCAGATCATCAGAGCCCTTATGGAGAAACCACCCCTGCCCCTTCTCTGCCTGTACGTTGCTGCTCGGAATGAAACCAGACAACGTGCAGGCGCTGCTGAATGTGTCCCGGTGTCTGAAAATTACATGGGGAGGTCCAACTTCTTGGCAGGATGAGTAGACACCGATGAACGTCAACTCACCCGAAGGCAAGGGGGAGCAGAAGTGACCGCACAATGCATTTGACCTATACATTCACTCACACCCGATGCTTACAAAGGAGCACACAATCACACATTCACACACTCTCTCCCGCCTGAACACACACTCACCTGCACGCATACACACACCATACATTCAAAAGCATGTTTTACATACCTCAGCAGTTAGTGATAGTTCTATATTCCAGCTAATTGTACTCCATTTGTATTACACTAATATTGAATAATATACTGTTATTCACCTTTAGTGTAATTAAAAAAATGACAAAACACAAGGAAATTGGGGCAACGATTTTCATAAGAAGGAGATGCCCCTGTGTTCACGGCTCTCATTTTGCCACCTCTGAGTCCAGGGGTCTCAAATATATTGCCAAGGGTCGCTAGGGGCAAGCAAGGGGTAGCTAGTGCGACCCCTGGCAAACCCTAAATGAAGTCCATGTAGACACCATCTACTGGCGTTTGCCTTCGACTTGTCTAAATATAGTGCAACTATGGTAGGAAGATGAGGGAGGGAGTTTGAGACTTAAGGGGTGGGTCGGATGGAATAGGGTGGGTGGGGGGGTGGAGGGAGGAAGGGATCGGTTTTGATTTTCCAACGTTGTTTAAAACAGTTTAGATTGTGTGGCAAAGTCAGGGACTTGGTCCATTTGAGCTTGGCTTGCTTCCATTCAATGCAGTCTTTAATAAAGCAGGGTAGGACCGGAATGGAGGGAACGGCCCTTTCACACAGGGAGGATGGGACGGTTCATGGGCCATGGAAGCATCTTGTCCACACATGTGCTGAGGGAATCGCTTTTTCCATCTTCGCCAATGAAACCCACGCCTTCCGCCCCGATACCTAGCATGGCGGCGCTGCTGGAGGCAGGGTGCGTGGGGTGTTAGATATGTAATGTTTTTTCTAGCTGGGAGTTGTAGTGTCTTTCCCAGCCTGGGTACCCGCCAATGACTATGCCACACACAGAGCTTAGTATTACACATCTTTATTTAAATGTTGGTAACTGCAAACCCAACATTCTAAAACAAGCTTTCATGGCATTGTGCTCGGACATCTAAAGACACAGATCTACGGAGTCCGTTGGGAGCCAAAAGGTTTCCGTCATTGCTAACTCGTAAGACACTACAGGAGTGAGCGGAAAGAGCAGTGTAGTCTTAAGGGGTTTGGGGGCCCTGGACAAGATATATTTTGTGTCCCCCTGTTCGTAATATCGGTGAATTTTATCACCCACTTTTGTGCAAGTTGTAGCAAGCATGATGCAGGGAAACAAAAGTTTGGAAAAGGGTGTCACAAAATTACTTAACATATGTATTTCCAAGGACCCCAAAAATCTTTAAGATGACGCCAGGGAAAGAGAGACAGGGGAAGAGGCAGGCAAAGAGAAGAAGAGAGGTTCAGATAAAGAACACACAGATGGGAGCTGGAGAGAGGTCAAGATCCTGGGGTGGGGTTGGTATGAGGGGACCCTGGGCAATTAACCAATTTGCCCCCTTAAAACGTGTCTGAGAAAGACTAAAGAAGTTGAGTTAAGAACAGAAACTGGGGATTAGAAATCGTCCAGGAGTGAATGGGCCTGGTGCAGCCAAGCCCTTGAGGAGTCTGAAGGTGAAACATGAATATGGAAATGACACACAGAGGTGAGAGGGACGGAAAGGGACACTGCGTCTATACAGTGGAGGTTTGAAGTTCAGGGGGGAGGGGTGCCCGAGCCGTGAGAGGTGGCATTTTTTGGGGAAAGGGAGGAGGATGAGACACATTTGATGTTAGGATGTTATCCATGCCATCCCTTCCTGCTCCCATCAAATGTGACTGACCTTTTACACAGCAGGGAAGGTACCTGTGAGTTGTGTTGTTACAATGACCGCCTGGTCCAGGGCACAACTGCCTGGAACCAGCACCCCTCCCTGAATGCACTGACTGGCAAGGTTTGCCCAAAACATGTGAACAGCCAAATACACAACCATAGGCATTACACACATACACATTACAAACACACACTGCTCACACACTGCTCACACACACAGAGTTGTACTCATGCACATACAACTAACGCACTGTCTTCCACACAAACACACACATACTATACACACTCCACACACGCAGTTGTTCTCATGCACATAAAACTAATGCAGTCTTACACACACACACAGTCATACTTATGCACATTATGCTAATGCACCGTCTTCCACATGCACGCACTCACGCACACATGAATATGATCTCACTACAGTTGCATGCACTCACACAGTCACTCACACACACACTGACTCTGCTCCCGCCCTCCACCACATTTTATGTCACATGTTCCCTGGATATCGCGATGCATCAGCGGCTTTGATGAGGTTCCTGAAAAAGAAGAGCTTGTTAAATTGTCTCCGAAGGGCCAATCAGCGTCGAGCTTGATATGGGTGAGGGTGTCCGCTTAGGCGCGTGCCCCGTCTGTCGGTCCTTCCTGTCTTCGATGCCCGCTACACCGTACAGAATGACCAACATGGTGGTGAGGTGTGCCCGAGAGGCCCAAAGCTCATCGAAACCTTAGGTTGAAGTGGCCCGATGAGAGAGGGAGGGCCCCACGTGCTCTTCAGGGGCTCCAGGGGCCTGCATCATGCTTCTGGGCCGGGCAGCAAAAGCCCCCCCGGAAGAGGAAGTCACGGTTGCTGGACATGAGGAGAAGCCGCTGGGGCCGGAACTACTTTCAGAGTCACTTGCTACTGGTGACAGCACACAAGCATCACAGGAGTCAGACAGGCGAGCGACACTGAGCAAAAGAGGTTATTGGGGTATCTAAGTCTTTACAGGGACCCCTATGAATTTTCCACCAATACATGTTTGAAAAAAGGGAACAAGGCTTCAGCTTGTAAAACATGTTCCAAACACTTGATTTAAAATATAATAGGTGATAAAGATGAGTCTGAGGAGAAGCAAATGAAGGCCTCCCATATACCAGCATTTCCAGTGGCCACAATGTGATGGTGTACCAGACCTTCACAACTATATACATGTCTATATTACACACAAATTGTTTCTGTTTGTAATTTTATATAGCGGGACATGGTGGCCCAAAGGCATCAGAGCACTTTACAACAGTAGGGTGATACAAGGGTACAGCAAGTTACAGTTACAATAATTACGCTCAGACATATTGCATCGGTAGCTGTGATCAGGACAAAGGCAGCCATTAGACAAGGGAGATACACGGTTCAAGCATTGATTAAGATGGTGGGTATATACAATGGAGGTAGTTTGTCTCCTAGATAGAGCACTTAGGTCTGGTCGTGGGTGATGAACCCAGGTGACTGTCAAATAGGAGGAGACAGAGGTCCTTTTTGAAGGTGATTATGCAGGTTTTTAGGCGAAGGGAGGGAGGTAAGGAGTTCCAAATTCTTGTGGCACCACCTGAAAATGATTGGCTCATGAACCACTCTCGACTGAAGGTGGGGGTTCCAGGATTGGGCATTACTGGAACCCTTATTTGCTCCAGGGGCCTCATTTATGAGGCCTTGAGTCAGTTTTGCGCTTCCGATGCGTCACTTTTTGTGACGCATCAGCGGCGTAAAACATGCCTCCTGTTGCGCACTATTTACAAAGTGACGCATCTAAGCAGATGCGTCACTTTGTAAACCCCTGCGCTACATTATACCTGCGTCAGGTATAATGTATGCAGAGGGGGCGTTCCCCCGCAAAAAGCCTCGTAATAGTGACGCAGTGAAATCTATACTGCGTCACTTTTAGGACGCTGTTGCGTCAAAATCTTGCGCCTGCCTCACAGCAGGCGTAAGACTGACGCAGGCCCTTTCACATGGGGCTTTCCCCATGTGAAAGGACGCTTTGCTGGAGTTGCGTCACTTTTGTGACACACCCCAGCAATGCGTGACTTTTGCGCCATACAGATACGTCAGAAATACTGACGTATCTGTTACTCCTTGCGACATGATGAGTCATACTGTAAATATGACGCATCAATCATGTCGCAAGGAGGGCGCACTGAGAAGTGACGCATCGCTGCTTTCACGCAGCGATGCGTCATTTCTCATAAATGAGGCCCCAGAGATTTTCAGTTTGTTACTTAGATAGGAGGGTGAAGAGGAGTGCAGTGCTCTGTGGGTAATGTAGGTGGTTTTGAAGTGGGTCCGAGCTTCAATGGGAAGCTATTGGAGGGTTAGTAGGGACGGGGAAATGTGGTCACACTTCTTGAGACCTAACACGAAGCGCGCTGCTGCATGTAGAATTGCTCTCAATGAGCTTAGATGAACTTTGAGAATGACTGAGGGACGAGCGATTCTGTAATTTAGTCTGGAGAGGACGAGAGACTGCACCACTGTTTTGAGGTCTTGCTCCGAGATCAATTTTCGGACACCATCCAGCTGCCTGAGTTGATGTTGTGTGCTTTTGGCCATGGCTGTGATGTCGCTGTGAAGGTTTAGATGATTGTCAAGGGTGATACCCAGGGTATTTAGTACTCTGAACAATGGCAGGCAGCCTTCCAGGACAGGAAAGTTGCCCATCCATTCCTGTACTTGGGTTTTTGCTTTCAGAGGTGAGATCAAAAGAAATTCTGTTGTAGTTGGGTTGAGTTTTAGATGATAGTGAGACATCCAGTTTTGAATATTTATGAGGGCGAGTGAAGGGAAGAGATTTTCCTGTATAAAAAAAAAAAAAAAAAAAAAAAAAAAAAAAAAATTGGAGTGTAGTCAGCCTGGATGTGGAAGAGAATCCCAGCATTTCTGAGAAACACACTTAGTAGTTCTAGGTACAGATTTAAAAGGGTTTTGGGGAGGATCGTGCCTTGAGGGACCTCTTGATGTACATTGACTGGTCTCAAGAGCACATTGCCCATTTTCGCAATTTGGGAACGGTTGGTTAGGTAAGAGGAAAACCAATTGAGCACTGTGCCTCCCCCGCCCATGCGTTGTTCAAGAGTGCCAG
The DNA here is from genome assembly GCF_964261635.1 of Lissotriton helveticus. Classification (NCBI taxonomy): domain Eukaryota; kingdom Metazoa; phylum Chordata; class Amphibia; order Caudata; family Salamandridae; genus Lissotriton; species Lissotriton helveticus. Next base: position 1,193,227,216 of record NC_136071.1, on the reverse strand, counting down.
GGAGGTCCAGATGTTTGACCTTGTCAACAGCCGCGGACAAGTCTAGGAGGAGCAAGAGTAGTCTCCAGAGTTGAGGATTCTAAGGGAATTGTCGACTATTTAGAGGATTGTAGTTTCTGTACTGTGGCCCTGGCAGAGACCTGATCGGAGAGAGTCTAGGAGGTTGTTTGTTCGAATGTGTGAAGTGAGCTGGGAAGCAACGCAACTTCCATCGACTTTGCCTAAATATTGTAGTGTGGATAGTTGTAAATGTGTCTGGGTCAAGGGATTGTTTTTTCAAAAGACGAGAGACTTGGCCCACTTTTAGTTGTTCTGGAAATATTCCCTGTTGAAGAGAGGAGTTGATCATGTTGGTCCATAGGGGGAGTAGGTGCATGGCAAGAGATTTGCTAATACAACTTGGGACGACATCCTGAAGGTGGTTCGAAGGTTTCACTTTGGAGATTGTGCGTTGTAGGTCTTGTTCGCAAATAGGGGAGGAAGAGGACCACAAATGAAGTGCCTTGCATGGTAGAATCTCAGATTCTGGAGGTTCAATAGTGTGGATCGAGATATGTAAGTCTCTGACTTTCTGTCAAAGAAATCCACAAAGTTGTAGTAGGGGTGATTGATGGCTCATGACTGAAGCGGTGGAGGGGACTGTAGCTTGTGCTAGAACCTCGAACAGGCACTTTGGTATGTTGTTTGCAGAATTCACAAATCCTCTGAAGTGTGAGGATTTGGCTCTAAGGATTCGGTCTTTGTATTGATTTCGCACTGTGTGAAGTTTAGGATCAGAGGGTTTGGGTCGAGATAATTTGCACTTTAGGGGTACAAATTTGTCGATCATGGATTCCATGCAGGAGTTGTATTTGTCGATGTCCTCATTAATATCAAGTTGGGGTGTAAACGAGATTAGGGTTGGTAGTGCCATGATGACCATGGCTTCTGTGTCAAGGATGGATGTGTCCCTGAACCATATTTCCTCTTTCTTGGGCTGCCCAGAAGCTTTGGTAAAAGAGTTGGATAGGCAAAATGGGATCTGCATGTGGTCGGACCAATTGGAATGGGGTCGTATGACTGTAGATTGGGGGAATTGGAGATTTTTAGGTCCAGGATTGCACCATTGTGGTGTGTAGGTTTACGGCAGCGTTGTTGGGGATCACTGTCTTAGAGAAAGTCGGTAAAGGTGTCCACCAGGCTGTTACCATACATTCCTCAATAGATGTTGAAGTCTCCAAGGAAGATCGAGTTGTCCGGGTTGACCAGTTGAGAGGTGAAGAGATCCATACATTCCTCGATGAAAGTGCTGTTTTTATCCGTTGGATGGTAAATCACATTCGGTCTGACGATGGAGATAGTGGATGTGGGCTTTTCCACGGACATGCATCCGAAAGACTGAAACTGAGTCGTTTGCAAGATCCTGCATCTCAGTGAGTATCTGTGAACAACTGCGAGACCTCCGCCTCATCTATCCTCCTGGTCTCTACGTAAGATGGAGTATTTGAATCCCTTGATAGAAAGTAGGACACTGTTTACCACCAGAAAGCATGTGGCTCAGAAACCTTGTGCAACCATGGAAACTTTGCCCATCTGTGCTAAGAAAAAACAAACTCCGTCATCTTGAGAATTAGAATTCATTTATCACAGCTGAAAAACTAAAATGAGAGCATTGGGATGTTGAGCGCTCCATTGAAGACAATGCAACGGCTCCCGGCCAGTAAGGACTGGTGCTGGCCTCTGCTCCAACATTGCAATGCTTGTCACTACTGCTGCCTTTTTATTTTAGAACATTCTGCTCTCGGTGGATAGAATGTTCTAATAGCCTTATAGCCCCTCTGCATTGGGCTACTGTAGTTGTTAAAGGCCCTCTCCATCATTATAGAACTACAGGCAAGAGTTAAAGGGCTGCAGGCATCTTACCCTGGTGCATATAGAGACCGTAAGTTAAAGTACCCTTCTCTGGCACGTACCAGGCTCCACCTTGAAGTAACTTTCTCTGACACATTCAATATTCTGAACTTGATGTAACTTTCTCTTGTGGATCGAAGACGCTGAGCTTTAACCCCTTCGCCGCGCGGCAAATTCCGCTGCGGTGCGACTTGGGGGCGGGGCTGGGCGTGGCGCTCGGGTACTCAGGACGGCTCCCGGCCCTCATGAGTCACAGTAGGCGTGTGCTCATGACGGCCTGGAGCCGTCATGAGCACACGCCTACTGTGACTCATGACGGCCGGGAGCCGTCCTGAGCATGGGAGGTATTAAGTGACGTTCAGAGGTACACATACAGCTATAAGCTTAATGAATCTTTTCCCTTCAGTAACATATTCACTTCAATTATTTCTTCAGCGAACACATTCCCAGGTGGCCTCTTCCACCCAGGTTGTCATATTCCACTACAAAGCTTTTTCGATTAATTCACAGGTCACCACATCATTTTGAATTTTTCCCATTCCTGTTGAGCTTGTCAAATTTCCTATCAGTGATTTTGACTCTCTTTCAATCTAACATATTCCCTCTCCGTTATTTCTATTCCCTTCCAGTCTGTCGAGTCTGCTGTGTTCCCCACAGTCGCCTCTCTTCGTTCCGAGTCGCGTTGTAGGCCTCTGTGTAGCGCACAGACTGTGGTGAGTGTCACAGAGCGCTATGCGTGTCTCTGGGGTCACTGCCACAGGTTCGACGGGTTTCACTGCAGACCCGAGGGGGCTCCCGCTTGTGAAGAGTGCACTATCACTAGTGTGAAAGGAGTGGCTCTTGTGCTCGGTTCACGCATCAGGTGCTTTGAGTCGTGGGTGGTTTGAGGGGTGAGACTGGAGGGCTGGGCCAGGTCAGTAACACGTCCTCTTAGGATAGTTGTCATGGCCATTGCTCCAGAAAGGAGTATGTTTTTAAACAATGTGACCTTCCACATGCATTGATGTATTAATGACCAGATACCTGTGGAGAACCCTGCCTGTGTGTGTAGTGGCTGTGAGAGAATCCTGCCTGTGTCTGGATTGGTTGCAGGAGCGACTTTGTGGCCTCCAGTGGAAGTCTTTGGCTGACACTGAGCCCCCCTGGACGGGTCTGCGGTGCTGGGTTTCATGTGTTTGCAGTGGTTGGCACGGCCCCCTCTATGTTTCTGTGTTAGGCAGTGACCCCTGCCTGTCTCTGCTGCACACTGTCTGTGTTAAGCAGTGACCCCTGCCTGTCTCCACAGTTCACTGGCTGTGTTAAGCAGCGACCCCAGCCTGTCTCTGCAGTGCACCGGCAGGGAGAACTTGGGTGTGCAGTGCACTGTCTGTGTTAGGCAATAACCACTGCCTGTCTCTGCAGTGCACTGTCTGTGCTAAGCATTGACCCCTGCCTGTCTCTCCAGTGCACTGTCTGTGCTAAGCATTGACCCCTGCCTGTCTCTCCAGTGCACTGTCTGTGCTAAGCATTGACCCCTGCCTGTCTCTACAGTGCACTGTCTGTGTTAGGCAGTGATCCCTGCCAAGACCCCTTGGGTGTGCTGGGCACTGTCTGTGCGAAGCAGTGACCTCTGCTTGTCTCCACAGTGCACTGTCAGTGTTAGGTAGTGACCCCTGCCTGTCTCTGCAGTGCACTATCAGTGTGAGGAAGTGACCACTGCCTGTCTCTGCTGCGTACTGTCTGTGTTAAGCAGTGACCCCTGTCTGTCTCTGCAGTGCACTGGCTTTGTTGAGCAGTGACCCCAGCCTGTCTCCAAGGTGCACTGTCTGTGTTAAGCAGTGACCTATGCCTGTCTCTGCAGTGCACTGTCAGTGTTAGGTAGTGACTCCTGCCTGTCTCTGCTGTGCACTGTCTGTGTTAGCAGTGACCTCTGCCTGTCTCTGCAGTGCACTGGCTTTGTTGAGCAGTGACCCATCCTGTCTCCACAGTGCACTGTCTGTGTTAAGCAGTGACCCATGCCTGTCTCTGCATTGCACTGTCAGTGTTAGGTAGTGACCCCTGCCTGTCTCTGCAGTGCACTGGCTTCGTTGAGCAGTGACCCCAGCCTGTCTCCACAGTGCACTGTCTGTGTTAAGCAGTGACCCCTGCCTGTCTCCGCAGTGCAGTGGCTGTGTTAAGCAGTGACCCCTGACTGTCTCCGTAGTGCACTGGCTGTGTTAAGCAGTGAGCCCTACCTGTCTCTGTGGGGCATTGTCTGTGTTAGGCAGTAACCACTGCCCGTCTCTGCAGTGCACTGTCTGTGCTAAGCATTTGACACCTGCCTGTCTCTCCAGTGCGCTGTCTGTGTTAGGCAGTGACCCCTGCCTGTCTCTGCAGTGCACTGTCTGTGTTGAGCAGTGACCCCTGCCTGTCTATGCAGTGCACTGTCATTGTTAAGCAGTGACCCCCGCCTGTCTCTGCAGTGCACTGTCTGTGTTGAGCAGTGACCCCTGCTTGTCTCTGCAGTGCACTGTCTGTGTTTGGCAGTGACCCCTGCCTGTCTCTGCAGTGCACTGTTTGTGTTAAGCAGTGACCCCTACCTGTCTCTGCAGTGCCTGGCAGCGAGACCTTGGGTGTGCAGTGCTCTGTCTGTGTTAGGCAGTAACCCCTGCCTGTCTCTGCAGTGCACTGTCTGTGTTAGGCAGTGACCCCTACCTGTCTCTACAGTGCACCTGCAGGGAGAACTCGGGTGTGCAATGCACTGTCTGTCTTACGCAGTGACCACTGCATGTCTCTGCAGTGCACTGTCTATGTTAAGCAGTGCCCCCTGCCTGTCTCTGCAGTGCACTGTATGTGTTAGGCAGTGACCCCTGCCTGTATCTGCATTGCACTGTCTGTGTTAATCAGTGGCCCCTGCCTGTCTCTGCAGTGCACTGTCTGTGTTAAGCAGTGACCCCTGCCTGTCTCTGCAGTAACTGGCAGCGAGACAATGGGTGTGCAGAGCTCTGTCTGTGTTAGACAGTGACCCCTGCCTGTCTCTGCAGTGCACTGTCTGTGTTAGCAGTGAACCCTGCCTGTCTCCGCAGTGCACTGGCTTTGTCAAGCAGTGACCCCTGCCTTTCTCTGCAGTGCACTGGCTTTGTCAAGCAGTGACCCCTGCCTTTCTCTGCAGTGCACTGGCTTTGTTAAGCAGTGACCCCTGCCTGTCTCTGTGGTGCACTGTCTGTGCTAAGCAGTGACCCCTGCCTGTCTATGCAGTGCACCTGCAGTGAGAACCTGGGTGTGCAGTGCACTGTCTGTGTTAGGCAGAAGTAAGCACTGCCTGTCTCTGCAGTGCACTGTCTGTGTTAAGCAGTGACCCCTGCCTGTTTCTGCAGTTCACTGTCGGTTTAGGCAGTGATCCCTGCCAAGGCCCCTAGGGTGTGCAATGCAGTGTCTATGTTAAGCAGTGACCCCTGCCTGTCTATGGAGTGCACTGTCTATGTTAGGCAGTGACCCTGCCTGTCTCTACAGTGCATTTTCTGTGTTAGGCAGTGACCCCTGCCTGTCTCTGCAGTGCACTGGATGTGTTAAGCAGTGACCTCTACCTGTCTCTGTGTTGCATTGTCTGTGTTAGGCAGTAAGCAGTGACCCCTGCCTGTCTCTGTGGTGCACTGTCTGTGCTAAGCAGTGACCCCTGCCTGTCTATGCAGTGCACCTGCAGGGAGAACTTGGTGTTAGGCAGACGTAACCATTGCCTGTCTCTGCAGTGCACTGTCTGTGTTAAGCAGTGACCCCTGCCTGTTTCTGCAGTTCACTATCTGTTTAGGCAGTGATCCCTGCCAAGGCCCCTAGGGTGTGCAATGCACTGTCTATGTTATGCAGTGACACCTGCCTGTCTCTGCAGTGCACTGTCTGTGCCAAGCAGTGACCCCTGCCTGTCTCTGCAGTGCACCGGCAGGGAGAACTTGGGTGTGCAGTGCTCTGTCTGTGTTAGGCAGTAACCACAGCCTGTCTCTGCAGTGCACTGTCTGTGTTAAGCAGTGACCCCTGCCTGTCTCTGCAGTGCACTGTCTGTGTTAAGCAGCGACCACTGTCTGTGCTAAACAGTGACCCCTGCCTGTCTCTGCAGTGCACCGGCAGGGAGAACTTGGGTGTGCAGTGCACTGTCTGTGTTAGGTAGTAACCACAGCCTGTCTCTGCAGTGCACTGTCTGTGTTAAGCAGTGACCCCTGCCTGTCTCTGCAGTGCACTGTCTGTTTAGGCAGGGACCCCTGCCAAGGCCCCTAGGGTGTGCAATGCAGTGTCTATGTTATGCAGTGACACCTGCCTGTTCCTGCAGTGTCTGACAGGGAGCCCTTGGGTGTGCATTGCACTGTCTGTGTTAAGCAGTGACCCCTGCCTGTCTCTGCAGTGGCTGGCAGGGAGCCCTTGAGTGTGCAATGCACAGTCTGTGTTAAGCAGTGACCCCTGCCTGTCTCTGCAGTGCACCGTCTATGTTAGGCAGTGATGCCAGTTTCTGCAGTACACTGTCTGTGTTAAGCAGTTACCACTGCCTGTCTCTGCAGTGACTGGCAGAGAGCCCTTCGGTGTACGTGCACTGTCTGGGTTAGGTAGTGACCCCTGCCTGTCTGTGCGGTGCACTGACTGTGTTAAGCAGTGACCCCTGTCTGTCTCTGCAGTGCACTGTCTGTGCTAAGCAGTGACCCCTGCCTGTCTCTGCAGTGCACTGTCTGTTTAGGCAGGGACCCCTGCCAAGGCCCCTAGGGTGTGCAATGCACTGTCTATGTTATGCAGTGACACCTGCCTGTTCCTGCAGTGGCTGGCAGGGAGCACTTGGGTGTGCAGCGCACTATCTGTGTTAAGCAGTGACCCCTGCCTGTCTCTGCAGTGCACTGTCTGTGGTAGGCAGTGATGCCTGTCTCTGCAGTGCACTGCCTGTGTTAAGCAGTGACCACTGCCTGTCTCTGCAGTGACTGGCAGAGAGCCCTTGGGTGTACATGCACTGTCTGTGTTAGGCAGTGACCCCTGCCTGTCTCTGCGGTGCACTGTCTGTGTTAGGGAGTGTCCCCTGCCTGTCTCTGCAGTGCACTGGCTTTGTTAAGCAGTGACCCCTGCCTGGCTCTGCGGTGCACTGACTGTGTTAGGCAGTGACCACTGCCTGTCTCTGGGGTGCACTGACTGTGTTAGGCAGTGACCCATGCCTGTCTCTGCAGTGCACTGGCTGCGTTAGGAGCGACCCCTGCCTGCCTCTGCGGTGCACTGTCCGTGTGAGGCAGTGACCCCTGCCTTTCTCTGCGGTGCACTGTCTCTGTTAGGCAGTGACCCCTGCCTGTCTCTGCGGTGCACTGTCTGTGTTAGGCAGTGACCCCTGCCTGTCTCTGCAGAGCACTGTCTCTGTTAAGCAGTGACTCCAGCCTGTCTCTGCAGTGCACTGTCTGTGTTAAGCAATGACCCCTTGTTAGAAAGGCACTCCCAGGGGAGACAGAAGATGACTGACTGACCACCCCGAGACCCACCAATCCTTATGGAATAGGCCGAGCGCCGTCGAGAGGCCTCCTTGGCGAGGTTCCTCTCTTACAATCATAGCAGACGAGCAATCACACCACCACAAAGGGACACCACACGAGCGTAGATTCTTAAGAGTCTTTATCTATAGAATAAAGGCAAGTTCTCGCAGCAATATGTACAAAGGGATCGAGGGACCCTTAAAGTCTCGGTATCAGGGAAATGGGGTAGCGGGACAGTCTTGGTATCAACGGGCACTAGGGTACCCGGCGCACAGCTCTCAATCCTTGAGCTGGGGGTTGCAAGGAGCCGCGACAGCGTCAGCAGGGCTCCGAAGATGGTTCAGCGTGGTCAGGCCGCGATAGCGTCAGCAGGGCTCCGAAGATGGTTCAGCGTGGTCGGGCGGCGACAGCGTCAGCAGGGCTCCGAAGATGGTTCAGCGTGGTCTGGCCGCGACAGCATCAGCAGGGCTCCGAAGATGGTTCAGCGTGGTCGGGCCGCGACAGCGTCAGCAGGGCCCTGAGGGTGGTTCGGCGTGGTCGGGCCGCGACAGCGTCAGCAGGGCTCCGAAGATGGTTCCAAGTACAAGAGTTCTTATCAGGATCAGCCGCGACGAGTACAGCAGGGCTTCGACTCCAAGATACAACTGCCCTCTTAATCCAGGGCTCGCCCAGATATAGGACTGGAGTCCTTTGATGTCCAGACTCTCCCGCCTGGGGGTCAGAGGGGCCGGGATGAGGGTGTCCAGACACCCAGCAGGGGGGTGGAGCCAGCGCCCAGGGAGGCCGGAGGGCGAGCGATACCAGGCGTCCAGGGACGGCTGGAGGGCCATCGAAACTCCCCTCCTCTTAGATCCGTCGAGTGGCCACTCTACCACCTGGGTGGATCTTGGTGCCTCGATGTCGGGGCTTCGCTGGGGCCGTGGCCGGGGTCGGGCCGAAGCCACGTGCTCGGGACGTGATGGGCCTAAGATGGAGTCGGGCCTAAAATGGTGGTCCGGAGTGGTAGCCGGACCTGCAGAGTGGGGCGAGTAGGGTTGGCTGGGTTCCAGGGGGGAGAGCCGTGGGTTGCCAGGGTGGCTGCTCCTGTCGAGAGTTCGTGGAGGGTAGTGCCAGGGGGACGACAGCGGGTCAATGGAGGGCCGATGTCGTCCCGGGCCCGCCATGCGGGTGGGTTAGGACCACGCCACGAGGCCGGGTCCAACACACGTCCCCTCCAGCTGAAGGCAGGGAGAGTCACCCATCTTCTTGGGGGTTCTCCTCGCCGAGGCGGAAGAAGCGGGACAGGCCATCAGCATTGGCGTGGTCGTTGCCAGGGCGATGCTCCACAGTGAAGTCCATCCCTTGGAGGGAGATGGACCATCGCAGCAGTTTCGGGTTCTCGCCCCGCATCTGCATCAGCCACCGCAGGGGGCGGTGGTCGGTCTGTACCCGGAAGTGGGTGCCGAAGAGGTAGGGCCGGAGTTTCTTTAGGGCCCACACGACGGCGAAGGCTTCTCTCTCGATGGTGCTCCATCTTTGTTCTCTAGCCAGCAGGCGCCGGCTGATGAAGGCCACAGGAAGGTCAATTCCCTCGGGGTTAACTTGCGATAGGACCGCCCCGATGCCGTGCTCCGAGGCGTCGGTTTGGACCACAAACTCTCGGCTGTAGTCGGGGGCTTGGAGCACAGGGGCGGTGCACATGGCAGTTTTCAGAGTCTCGAAGGCCTTTTGACACTCGGGGGTCCAGTGCACCTTCTGTGGTTGCCTTTTGGAGGTCAGTTCAGTGAGGGGCCCCACAATGCTCCCATAGTCTTTTATGAAGCGCCGGTAATATCCATTGAGCCCCAGGAAGTTTCAAACTGCTGTCTGGGTGACCGGGGGCTCCCAGGCCACGATGGCGTCAATCTTTGGTTGGAGAGGAGCCACCTGGCCACTCCCTACTTGGTGCCCCAGATAGGTCACAGACCCTTGGCCTATCTGGCACTTGCTGGCTTTTATTGTCAGTCCGGCCCGTCGGAGGGCCGTCAGGACCTCCCAGAGGTGTGTCAGGTGCTCGTCCCAGTGGAGGCTGTACACCGCAATATTGTCCAGATATGCGGTACTGAACTCTTCTAGCTCCGCCAGCACCCTATTCCCCAGTCTCTGGAAGGTGGCCGGGGCGTTTCTCATACCGAAGGGCATCACCTTGAAATTGAAGTGGCCATCGGGGGTCGAGAAGGCAGATCGCTCTTGGGCCCCAGGGGTGAGGCCGATCTGCCAATACCCGGCCGTGAGGTCGAAGGTGCTGAGGTACCTGGCGGTCCCCAGGCGATCGATCAGTTAATCGGCCCGGGGATGGGATGGGCGTCGGTCCTGGTGACGGCATTCAGCCCCCGGTAGTCGACACAAAACCTGAGTTCCGGGGGGGTGCCGGGGGCGGCGGCTTTAGGGACCAGGACAACTGGACTGGCCCAGGGACTGTCTGAGGGCTCGACCACCCCCAGGGCTAGCATCTTGGCAACTTCGGACCGGATGCAGGCCCGAACTCGGTCGGGAACTCGGAAGGCCCGGTGTCGCACGGGCGGGCTGTCCCCGGTGTCGACATCATGGACACACCACTGGGTGACCCCGGGAGTGAGTGAAAACAGGTCCGCAAATTGCCCCAGCAGCTTTCGGCAGTCCTGGCGCTGTTCGGGGGTCAGGGCGGAGGAGAGGGGGATTCCCTCGACGGAGCCGTCTTTTTCGGAGCACTTCAGGAGGTCGGGCAGAGGCTCGGAGTCGTCTTCGGCTCCGTCATCCGTAGACAACAGCAGGCTCAGCTCCGTGCGGGCAAAGTGAGGCTTGAGCCGGTTGGCGTGCAAAACCCGGAGGGGGTTCCTGGGGGACTCCATGTCCACCAGATAGGTGATGGGGCTCTTGCGCTCCACCACTTTGAAGGGCCCCGTCCATTTGTCCTGGAGGGCACAAGGTTCGACCGGGACATGACCCAGACCTGCTGGCCCGGCTCGAACTCGATGGACGAGGCGTTCTGGTCATACCAGCGTTTCATCTCCTCCTGACTGGCCTCAAGGTTGGCCTCGGCAAGTTCCCGGAACTTCCGAGTCTGGTTGCGGAGGGTCAGGAGGTACCGGTAGACATCAGGCGGAGCATCTCGGACGGTAGTCTACCAGCCTTCTTTGACCAGGCTGAGGGGACCTCGGACAGGGTGTCCGTATAATAGGTCAAAGGGGCTGAACCCCAGGGACTTCTGGGGCACCTCCTGATAGGCAAACAGGAGGCAGGGCAGCAGGACGTCCCATTTGCGGCATAGGGGCTCTTCCAGGCCCTTGATCATCCCCTTGAGTGTTCGGTTAAACCGCTCCACAAGTCCATTCCCTTGGGGCTGATACGGGGTGGTGAACTTATATGTGACCCCGCACTGTTGCCACAGGGACCGCATATATTTGGAGATAAAGTTTGTGCCCCGATCACTCACGACCTCTCGGGGGAATCCTACTCTGGAGAAGATCCCCATCAGCGCCCCGCCCATCACGGGGGCCAGTATGGTCCGGAGGGGGATGGCTTCTGGGTAGCGGGTGGCATGGTCCACCAGGACGAGGATGAAGCGGTGTCCCTGAGAGGTGCGGGGGTCCAGGGGCCCCACTATGTCGATCCCCACTCGTTTGAAGGGGGTGGTAACCACGGGAAAAGGTTGGAGCGGGGCCTTGACTTTTCCCCCGCTCTTCCCGCTGGCTTGACAGGTCGTACAGGTTCTGCAGTGATTGTGCACATCATTGCGCATTTTTGGCCAGTAAAAATGGGTCACCAGGCGGCTGTAGGTTTTGTTCTGCCCCAGGTGCCCGGCGAGGGGCACGTCGTGTGCCAGGTTTAAGAGGAAAACTCTGAATCGTAGGGGGACCACCAACACTCGGCTGGCCCCCAGTTCGGCAATTTTCTGTTCGCTGTATAGGAGGTCGTGGTCCCAGTAGACCCAGTGGGACCCCAATGTGTCCCCGGCGGCTTGTGCTGCGGCTTGCTGCCTGGTTCCTTCGAGGGAGGGGCAGGCCTTCTGTTCCTGCCGGAATTGTTCTCGGATGGGACCACCTTCCTGGCGCCATTGGGCTAGTTCGGGGATGTCGCCGAGCTCGGTGAGGTCGTCGCGGTGGGGCTCCGGTGGCCCGGACTCAGGGTCGGTTTCTTCATCGACGCGGGAGGCGGCGGCGCGGGCCACTCCTGTTCTTCGGTCGGGGCCCGGGCTGCCATGGATCGGGTGGTCGCGCAGACCCGCTCGGGTAGTCCCAACATCCCCAGGTGTTCTCTCCGCTCGATTTGGGCCCAGGGGGAACTCTCGAGGTCGTTTCCGAGGAGGCAGTCCACGGGGGCGTCATCCCGGACGGTCACCTTTAGCGTGCCCGACACCCCTCCCCACTCGAAGGGGATTCGGGCCATCTGGCACAGGGTCTCGGAATTGTCGGCGGCCATCGATCGGCCTCGACGGCGAGTTTCCGTGGCTCGGTCAGTTTGCTGTCGAGTAGATGCTGTCGGAGCTCGACAAAGCAGTTGTTGGAGAGGTGCTCCCATACGATGAGGTCGAACAGCTGCTCGTAGGTGGTCACTTTGCTGCCCTTGATCTACCCTTCCAGGGCCCGGCTATAAAAGTTTACGTACTCCACCCATGTGGTACCGGGGATCTTTTTACAGTCTCGGAATCTCTGCCGGTACATCTCAGGAGTGAGACCATAACGGGTGAGTAGGGCGTCCTTCATGTGATCATAGGAGGACATCACGTCGTCGGCCAGTTCCAGCAGGGTGTCTCTTCCTTCGCTGACGAACTTCCCCCATAAGCCGGCACCCCTATCTTTTCGGGGTATGCAGTGCGCGGTCATGGCGACTTCGTAGGCCTTAAACCACTGCTGGATGTCGTCATTTTTATAGTACTCTTTGACGACATCCTTGGGAATGTGGACCTTCGTGTCGGTAGGAGGTGGGGGGCTTCGGTTCACAGCGGCGCTAGCTTCTTCGCTCTTGGCCTTGATCTCCAGTTCTTTGAGGCCACGCTTGTGCTCGAACGTGAGTTTCTTTTCTTCCAATTCTCTCTGCCCCCGTCTCTCCTCCAGGTCTCCTTGCAGCCGGAGTTGCTCGATGGAATTTTTTTTTCCCGCTAGTTGGAGTTCTCCGTCCAGCCGGAGTCGGGCGAGCTCCAACTCATGGAGCCGGCTTCTCTCTCGCTCTTGGGCGTCTTCGTGGGAGAGGCCCGTGTCTCTGCTGGCGGTTCTTTCTTCCGCTGGGGTTGTTATGGTTCCCGGGGGCACTTCTGGGACAGTGTCACCTTCCGTTCGGGGTGGTGTCGCTCCGGCCTCCACCCAGGTTTGCAGCGCTTCTTTAAAATCCTCTTTGGTGCTTAGTCCGGTGGTAGCGATACCTAAGTCTTTGCAAAATTGTTTGAGTTCTTTATGGGTGTACTCCTCCAATAGTTCCTTTTGGAACTGTGGGGTCGTTCCGCCTTCTTTAGTACTCATGGTTGCTGTGGGTCTCTGTTAGTAGTGGGCGAGTTACTCGCTGTACGATTTGCGTCGGCTCAGATCCCATCGCCTGCCTCCAATGTTAGAAAGGCACTCCCAGGGGAGACAGAAGATGTCTGACTGACCACCCCGAGACCCACCAATCCTTATGTAATAGGCCGAGCGCCGTCGAGAGGCCTCCTTGGCGAGGTTCCTCTCTTACAATCGTAGCAGACGAGCAATCACACCACCACAAAGGGACACCACACGAGCGTAGATTCTTAAGAGTCTTTATCTATAGAATAAAGGCAAGTTCTCACAGCAATATGTACAAAGGGATCGAGGGACCCTTAAAGTCTCGGTATCAGGGAAAGGGGGTAGCGGGACAGTCTTGTTATCAACGGGCACTAGGGTACCCGGCGCACAGCTCTCAATCCTTGAGCTGGGGGTTGCAAGGAGCCGCGACAGCGTCAGCAGGGCTCCGAAGATGGTTCAGCGTGGTCGGGCCGCGACAGCGGCAGCAGGGCTCCGAAGATGGTTCAGCGTGGTCCGGCCGCGACAGCGTCAGCAGGGCTCCGAAGATGGTTCAGCGTGGTCGGGCGCGACAGCGTCAGCAGGGCTCCGAGGGTGGTTCGGCGTGGTCGGGCCGCGACAGCGTCAGCAGGGCTCCGAAGATGGTTCCAAGTACAAGAGTTCTTATCAGGATCAGCCGCAACGAGGTCAGCAGGGCTTCGACTCCAAGATACAACTGCCCTCTTAATCCAGGGCTCGCCCAGATATAGGACTGGAGTCCTTTGATGTCCGGACTCTCCCGCCTGGGGGTCAGAGGGGCCGGGATGAGGGTGTCCAGACACCCAGCAGGGGGGTGGAGCCAGCGCCCAGGGAGGCCGGAGGGCGATCGATACCAGGCGTCCGGGGACGGCTGGAGGGCCATCGAAACTTCCCTCCTCTTAGATCCGTCGAGTGGCCACTCTACCACCTGGGTGGATCTTGGTGCCTCGATGTCGGGGCTTCGCTGGGGCCGTGGCCGGGGTCGGGCCGAGGCCACGTGCTCGGGACGTGATGGGCCCAAGATGGAGTCGGGCCTGAAATGGTGGTCCGGAGTGGTAGCCGGACCTGCAGAGTGGGGCGAGTAGGGTTCGCCGGGTTCCAGGGGGGAGAGCCGTGGGTTGCCAGGGTGGCTGCTCCCGTCGAGAGTTCGTGGAGGGTAGTGCCAGGGGGGCGACAGCGGGTCGATGGAGGGCCGATGTCGTCCCGGGCCCGCCATGCGGGAGGGTTAGGACCACGCCACGAGGCCGGGTCTAACACCCCTGCCTGGCTCTGCGGTGCACTGACTGTGTTAGGCAGTGACCCCTGCCTGTCTCTGGGGTGCACTGACTGTGTTAGGCAGTGACCCCTGCCTGTCTCTGCAGTGCACTGGCTGCGTTAAGCAGCGACCCCTGCCTGTCTCTGCGGTGCACTGACTGTGTTAGGCAGTGACCCCTGCCTGTCTCTGCAGTGCACTGACTGTGTTAAGCAGCGACCCCCGTCTGTCTCTGCGGTGCACTGTCTGTGTTAGGCAGTGACCCCTGCCTGTCACTGCGGTGCACTGTCTGTGTTAGGCAGTGACCCCTGCCTGTCTCTGCAGAGCACTGTCTCTGCTAAGCAGTGACCCCTGCCTGTCTCTGCGGTGCACTGGCTGTGTTAGGCAGTGACCCCTGCCTGTCTCTGCGGTGCACTGGTTGCGGTAAGCAGCGACCCCTGCCTGTCTCTGCGGTGCACTGTCTGTGTTAGGCATTGACCCCTGCCTGTCTCTGCGGTGCAATGTCTGTGTTAGGCAGTGACCCCTGCCTGTCTCTGCGGTGCAATGTCTGTGTTAAGCAGTGACCCCTGCCTGTCTCTGCGGTGCACTGGCTTTGTTAAGCAGCGACCCCTGCCTGTCTCTGCGGTGCACTGTCTGTGTTAGGCAGTGTCCCCTGCCTGTCTCTGTGGTGCACTGGCTGTGTTAGGGAGTGACCCCTGCCTGTCTCTGCAGTGCACTGGCTGCGTTAAGTAGCGACCCCTGCCTGACTCTGCGGTGCACTGGCTGCGTTAAGTAGCGACCCCTGCCTGACTCTGCGGTGCACTGTCTGTGTTAGGCAGTGACCTCTGCCTGTCTCTGCAGAGCACTGTCTCTGCTAAGCAGTGACCCCTGCCTGTCTCTGCGGTGCACTGGCTCTGTTAGGCAGTGACCCCTGCCTGTCTCTGCGGTGCACTGGTTGCGGTAAGCAGCGACCCCTGCCTGTCTCCGCGGTGCACTGTCTGTGTTAGGCAGTGACCCCTGCCTGTGTCTGCGGTGCAATGTCTGTGTTAAGCAGTGACCCCTGCCTGTCTCTGCGGTGCACTGACTGTGTTAGGCAGTGACCACTGCCTGTCTCTGCGGTTCAATGTCTGCGTTAGGCAGTGACCCCTGCCTGTCTCTGCGGTGCAATGTCTGTGTTAGGCAGTGACCCCTGCCTGTCTCTGCGGTGCAATGTCTGTGTTAAGCAGCGACCCCTGCCTGTCTCTGCGGTGTAATGTCTGCGTTAGGCAGTGACCCCTGCCTGTCTCTGTGGTGCACTGACTGTGTTAGGCAGTGACCACTGCCTGTCTCTGGGGTGCACTGACTCTGTTAGGCAGTGACCACTGCCTGTCTCTGCAGTGCACTGGCTGCGTTAAGCAGCGAGCCCTGCCTGTCTCTGCGGTGCACTGGCTTTGTTAAGCAGCGACCCCTGCCTGTCTCTGCGGTGCAATGTCTGCGTTAAGCAGTGACCCCTGCCTGTCTCTGTGGTGCACTGTCTGTGTTAGGGAGTGTCCCCTGCCTGTCTCTGTGGTGCACTGGTTGTGTTAGGCAGTGACCCCTGCCTGTCTCTGCAGTGCACTGGCTGCGTTAAGTAGCGACCCCTGCCTGACTCTGCGGTGCACTGGCTGCGTTAAGTAGCGACCCCTGCCTGACTCTGCGGTGCACTGTCTGTGTTAAGCAGTGACCCCTGTGTGTCTCTGCAGTGCACTGCCTGGGTTAAGTAGCGACCCCTGCCTGACTCTGCGGTGCACTGTCTGTGTTAAGCAGTGACCCCTGTGTGTCTCTGCAGTGCACTGCCTGGGTTAAGTAGCGACCCCTGCCTGACTCTGCGGTGCACTGTCTGTGTTAAGCAGTGACCCCTGTGTGTCTCTGCAGTGCACTGGCTGTGTTAAGCAGTGACCCCTGCCTGGCTCTGCGGTGCACTGACTGTGTTAGGCAGTGACCACTGCCTGTCTCTGGGGTGCACTGGCTGTGTTAAGCAGTGACCCCTGCCTGTCTCTGCAGTGCTTGGCAGGGAGCCCATGTGTGTTCAATGCACTGTCTGTGTTAGGCAGTGACCCCTGCTTGTTCCTGCACTGGATGCCAGGGGCCCCTAGAGCGTCTGTCTGTATTCAGCAGAGACCCTCTGCACCTATTGGCCCTGCCTGGGTCTGTTCCCTGTCAGTCACCGGCTCACTGAATGCCACCCAGGCAGCTGCAGACATCTGTAGAGTCCACAGACCTCAGCCAGACCTCCTCGTGACCCTCCCCTGGTGACGCAGATGCGTGAGAACAGCCGCCGTGGCCGACGCAGATCCAGGAAGAGGCGTGAAACCAGACTCCTGCACAGGCAGATGCCAGCCCCCCCCACCCCCCCGTCCATGCCAAGGCATTCCTGGCACACGGAGTCTGCACCGGGGAGGGGGGCGCAGGCCCAGACCCTGCCTGCTTCCTGAGGCCTGGCAGGGCGGCTGGAAAGATGCCAGATAGCTGCAAACACCAGCCTCCTAGTGGCCGCTGTGCCAAGCAAGCAGCAGATGTCTGTCTGTCTGTCCGTCCGACGCGCTGTCAGGTGCCCTTGGTATTCAGAGTTTTACAAACACTGAAGCCGGCCTTGGCATGGCGCTTGAAGAGGCAGTAAAGCCTGGAGGGCTGCAGGGCAGAGACTGAATGTGTGAATGAACGGGAGAGAGAGCTGGCACACAGCTCAGTAAGGTGCAGCTTAGAAGTTTGAAGCAAGCGGTGTCCGGCAGCGGAATCAGGGCTCAGCCTGGTCCATTTGGCTGGCATGGCCAGGGGACGCTGAGGTCTTAGGAGAGGGTCTCACACGGAAACACTCTTCTTTCTGGTAGTCCTACCCCAGACCTCTTCAGGGGATGTATGACGTTACAACGCATACTTTTTCAACGCATATCTTTACAACGCATTTTTTACAACGCAACATCCATTACAACGCATTCCATTACAACGCATGCCATTACAACGAATTTTTAAAAACTATCTTCACAGCGCATTCCATTACAACGCATACTACCTTTACAACGCATACCATTACAACGCATAACATTACATTGCATGTATGGTAAGCATTGGATAGTGTAGGGGTAACAATTACTATTCTAACTCCAGGGGGGTGAAACAGTAGGGTAAATGTTGGATAGTGTAGGGGTAAAAATTGGGGAACATCCTTTACAACGCAACTTTTACAACGAAGTACCTTTACGACGCAACCATTACAACGCAACTTTTACAACGTCTTGCGCTGGGGGGTGCTCTAGGATAGTGAATAGTTTCCAACACCTTCCCTACTATCCATGGGGACTGGAGTTGGAATAGTAAATTAAACTATTCACTATCCAGCGCCCCCCCAACGCAAGTCGTTGTAACGACTTGCGTTGTAAAACTTGCTTCGTAAAGGCATGCGTTGTAATAACATGCGTTGTAACGTCATACATCCGTAAAAATTACTATTCTAACTCCAGGGGGTGCAACAGTAGGGTAAGTGTTGGATAGTGTAAGGGTACTATGCGTTGTAATATTATGCGTTGTAATGGTATGCGTTGTAATGACATGCGTTGTAGTGGTATACGTTGTAGTGTCATGTGTTGTAATGGTTGCGTTGTAATGGCATGCGATGTAATGGATGTTGCGTTGTAAAAGTTTAGTTGTAATGGTAGTGCGTTGTAAAAGTTGCGTTGTAAAGGTTGTTTCCCCTCTTCAGCTACCCTGAAGGACAGTCCCTAGGTATAAAGTGGCTCAGGCCGCGGCATCTGTGGGTCTAGGCACATACGTTTGCAATGCAGTGCAAAGCGACTCTGAGAAACACAGCAGCGGCAAACTAGAAGCGCATGGAAACCGCCAGACCCCTGGGTCGAGGAGGGTACGTCCGAGGGGCTCTGTGATCTTCCCAGAGTACCCCTTGAGTCCCAGCAGCAGCCATTTTGGTCTGGGCTGACTTAGCATCAATCCTGTTAGCCAGGGCTGTAAGTGGGAAAAAAAACTGGGGGTGCTCTAAAAGGAGTGTGGCAAATTTCTTAAATGGGCGTGGCCTATCTGAGTAGGGGTGTGGTCTAAATGAAGATAACTAGCATTGTGCGCTTAAGAAAATCATGAAGTCGCATACTGCAAAGGATAATAAAGTAGGCAAAAAAGTATATTTATTAAGTGTAAGCCCCTGTCACTCACAATCCAGACAGTCAATACACTACCAGGCAGAGGCACACAGAAAGGTTGAACAGGAAAATAGCCACTTTCTAAAAGTGTTATTTCAAAACTTAGAATTTAAAAACCATCTTCACTAAAGGATGTGTTATTAAATTCTGAGTTCAGGGATACCAGATTCCATATGTCTATCTTGCCGTTATGGGAAGGTATGCAGGTAAACATGTTACACAGCATTCCCCATGTTATCCTATGGGCAAGATAGCCTTTCAATAGTGAAAAACGAAATTGGCAGTATTTCACTATCAAGACATGTTAGCCACACTAGTAACACCAAACAAAAACCGAGACGTCTGGTCACCCTACCTTTGACCTTTGAGGCCCGAAAATAGAGCTCCCTAGAGCCCCCTTTCGAGACCACCCCAAAAAAAACTGGGGGGGCTCAGACCCCCAGAGACCTCCTCCCCCCTTAAAGCCCTGCTGTTAGCTCTCCAACAGCTGTGGATGGCTGGGGCAGTTGCACATCCATGAGCAGCACGCGCATCGACAAGGACCAACAAGATAGAAAGGGTAAGACAGGCTTGCAGCTCACACCAGCTCACGGGATGATGGAGCTCTGAAACCGGATGATATACACTGAACATAAGCCAGGCGGCAAGCCTTGCCTGGGCACTCCTGCAGCTCAGACCATCCTGAGAGCCACCACAGAGGCATCTGCAGCCTGAGTCTGATGAGTTCAAACCCTCCCACCTCCCTGATAGGCCCGGATCGCTTGGATCAGTCCACAAATTCTACCTCATGCACATATAGCGACTGGGAAGTCATACATGGTCATACATGGTCAGTGGATTGCGATCTATTTCTGGAAGGTTAGAAGGCTTTTTTTGTCCCAGCTACTCCTTCAGCGAGTGGAAGACCCAAGGGCGGTCTAGCTGTATATATATCTTTAGCGGTCGACTGTCAGATTCAGGTTGTGTCGACCACAAATCCAGGAATACTGGCACTGACAGTCAAAAAGTGGACACTAGATGGGGACTTATTAACTTTTGCAACTCTGTGGCCTGCCCTTGTGGTGCCTGTGATATCACCACCCAGGGCGTATGTATTAGACAGTCTTTGGTTCTATTCTACATAACCTCATGTTTTTTGTTGATTTCAACATCCATCCTTGTGGAAACCCAGTGCTATCTAGGCACAGGGGCCTCACAACCACTTTGCCTTCTACAGGTTTGACATAGTACCCCAAAGCCCTAGAGGGGTAATAGGGAATTAAGACTCAGACGAGAGGAAGCAATGTGGATCGTGCGTCTAAAAACTGCGGGACTTGGTTTGAACACTGACCATGAGACGCAATACTTTTTGGGAGACTGCTCAAGTAGATGCACATGAGTAGATTGTGCCACCAGCATGATGGGGCATTACAGGCAGTAAGCTGCATGTATCAGGGGTCCCGAAGCAACTTGAAAAATTTGGTTCTGACTATATGCTAATATTCATATGTATTTGGAATACAATTTGTTTTCATATGTATTTGGAATAAAATGTGTTTAGAAATATGTGTCTATGATATAGAAGGTCTCACAATAATGGGCCCGATTCACAGAACTAACTTAAGACAAAATCCTAAACTTACTACTTTTGGTATTCACAGAAGTTAGGATTTTGTCTTAAGTTTGTCTTAAGACAAATTTAAGACAGACTTAAGACAGACTTAAGACAGACTTAAGATAAACTTAAGACAGACTTAAGACAGACTTAAGATAGACTTAAGACTTAAGACAAAATCCTAACTTAAGTCTGTCTTAAGACAAACTTAAGACAAAATCCTAACTTCTGTGAATACCAAAAGTAGTAAGTTTAGGATTTTGTCTTAAGTTTGTTCTGTGAATCGGGCCCAATGTGTTTTTTTCAAACTGCATATATCTGATAATAATGATTGTAACCAGGTGTTAATGTTCACCTTGTAATTTATGCATCTAATAATGAAGGCATTTTCATCTAAGATCGGTCGGTTTACGTGGACCCCGTACTGCATAAAATAGATATGCCGTGACAATGTATATACTCACTCACACAGTGTGAAGGGTGACAATGACTCACATGCAAAACATTGACAGGTACACACTTGGGGCATATATATACTATTTGCTGCCACTTATAACTCTACAGATTTGTAATCTATAGTTCGTCATATTATTATTTATTTACTTGTTTTTTTGGCTTTCCACCTATCATGATTTGCCTCCTCTGAATTTATAATGACTAGTGCTGCAATACAAATACTTTTCTTTTCTAGATACACTGGACTGTACAGTCATGGATTTGCACATGTCCTTTTAGGTTTCCACAATAAGGTGAAATGTGTTCACCAATATTGTACATATAGATAATAGCACATCTGTTGATACAAATACTTGTCATATTATTTCTAGCCCTGAAGAAGCTGTGGCATCTTCCCGCTATCGACGAAACATGTGTTGGCTGGGCGTTGTTGGATTAAAAGAAAAAGAATAGACAACAGAACTTTACTCCTCTTTAGTGTGGAGAAGTGTGGCTCAATGGTTAGAGCAGGCAGACCTCGATGCAGAGCTCTGGCCAATGATCAGGTTCGATTCCCGCCTCGGCGTGTCTCGGGCTCATTAACTCCCCTGACCGTATATTCTCGCCTCAGTGCCTATTCTGATCATGGGTCCCACGCTGCAACTCTGGGCAATAGCTTGCTTAGTCTCCACAACGGCCCCCACAACGCGAGGGATGCCTGGTCTGCACCATGGGGGTGCCCAGGAGTGGACACTTCACAGGGAAAGCCAGGAAAGGTTCCCTTGCGGTATTCGTACAAGCGCCGGGAAACCCACTGCGGGTAGCTGTGCGCTATACAAGAACAAAAACATTTACATTTATTGTTTAACCTACTGTTGTGCCAATTCCACTTGTGAATAGAGCGAGTGCATAGGGTAAGAATTGTCACAATATTGGCCTCAGGGTCCAACGATTTGAGGGTCGAGGGTGTTTTCCTTCACCTTTTGCACCGCCTAGAGTACTAAGATCTAATACTGATGCAAACTCTATAGGCGCCATTCCTCTTAGTTAATGACACCCCTCCAGTGCGAGTACGCCCCCCAGTGCTTCAGGTCCAGGCCCTCAACCTCACTCTTGGTTTCAGGACCTTGACACCTGGCTCTCGTGGCTCAAGATCTCTCTGGCCTTTGAGGCCCTGATAGCCCCTGGCCCTTTGGTCCTCTAACCTCTGAGCATGTGAATGTGGCTGCTGCCTTTGTGCTTACACCAACAGCACAGGCTGTGATACATTGTACAGAACAAACTCACTTGCAACGCATTCGCTTCCAAGTCCCTGAGCCTCCATCTTAAGATGGCCGCTGCGGGAGCGAAAGGGTGCAATTCTGCAAACAGATGCCTGGAATGTTAATTTCCCTCAGGGTCAAAATCCATTTACACGCTGTGGAGCTGGGCTGGGGATGGTATTAGTCCTGGGAGTTAATGCCTCATCTCACCATTCGAAATGCAAAGTTATAAGATTGTTAAATAGTGGATTAAACAGAAGAAGCATTAGGAAATGCTGGGCTTTTGTAAAGTGTGTGAATACTGAGGCGTGCAACACACATGCGTACATCACACACAGCTTGCACCACAGTACACGCTTTCCACAAATATACAAGATGCAGGTGCAGCTATACATGCGAGGTGCACGCGGCTCACACCCTCAATGCAACAGCAAACGATGTCTGTCAACTACAGCAAATCATAACACCGATGTACTAAACCCAGGAAAAGGACAGTTGTGCTCTGTCCATCTGAGTCTACCCTTGGTGTGCCGACTCGGTCTCGGACAGGCCCGCTCAATGTCTGGGGCATGCTAGATTAGTGTGACACCAGGGCCAAAATAAAAAGCCGTATCATGATAAAGTGTTACAGCAAACATGGACGGAATGCTGACAATGCAAACGTTCTCCCCCAGTCAAAATATCTGGGTTAAATCCATTGTTCTTTTGCCCACTATGCCACCCCAGTTTGGACCCAGCCATATGCAAATCAGTCCTGACCCTGTGCCCCATGGGAACAGTTCAGACCAAACTGCCAGGCCAGGTCCTCCCTGGACCGGAAACAAACATCTTGGGACTGGTTTCAGGGTCAAGTCAAGTCAAGTCAAAAAATTTATATAGCGCACTACATACCCAGAGGGTCTCAAGGCGCTAGAGGAAGGGGGGAGGTTTACTTATCGAATATCCAGGTTTTAAGCTGTTTTCTGAAGGCCAGGTGGTTTTGAGTAAGGCGGAGGTGGGTGGGAAGGGAATTCCAGGTTTTGGCCGCTAGATAGGAGAAAGATCTTCCCCCCATGGTGGCTTTGTGGATGCGCGGCACAGCGGCGAGGGCTTGGTTGGACGAACGCAGCTGGCGGGTGGGGGTGTAGAAGGAAAGGCGTGTGTTGAGACAATCAGGTCCAAGTTCGTATAGGGCTTTGTGTGCGTGGGTGAGGAGACGGAACGTTATCCTCTTGTTGACGGGGAGCCAGTGAAGGTCTTTCAGGTGAGCGGAAATGTGGTCTGTGCTGGGGATGTCTAGTATGAGTCTGGCTGAAGCATTTTGGATGCGTTGGAGTTTTTTCTGCACTTTTGCGGTGGTACCGGCGTAAAGGGTGTTTCCGTAGTCCAGACGGCTTGTAACCAGTGCGTGGGTGACCGTTTTTCTTGTTTCGGTGGGGATCCAGCGAAATGTTTTTTTGAGCATGCGTAGGATGTTGAAGCATGAAGAAGAGACGGCGTTGACTTGTCTGGTCATCGAGAGTGAGGAGTCCAGGATGATGCCCAGGTTCCGTGCGTGGTCCGTCGGTATGGGGGCTTTTCCTAAGGCGGTTGGCCACCAAGAGTCGTCCCAGGTGGAAGGGGGTGCGCCTAAGATGAGGACTTCCGTTTTGTCCGAGTTCAATTTTAGACGGCTGTGCTTCATCCACACGGCTTTGGTGAGTGAGAGGATCAGCTGAGTGTCATCAGTGTAGGAGATGATGTTGAGGTTGTGTTGACGTGCAATGGTTGCGAGGGGGCTCATGTAGACGTTGAAGAAGGTGGGGCTGAGTGATGATCCTTGCGGGACGCCGCAGATGACTACGGTGCACTCTGACTTAAAAGGGGGGAGGCGGACTCTCTGAGTTCTTCCAGCGAGGAACGAGATGATCCAGTCTAATGCTTTTCCTTGAATTCCAATGTTTCTGAGGCGTTGTATCAGGGTGCTATGGCAGACTGTGTCGAAGGCTGAAGAGAGGTCAAGGAGGATGAGGGCGACTGTGTCTCCGTTGTCCAGTAGTGTTCGAATGTCGTCTGTTGCTGCGATGAGGGCGGTCTCGGTGCTGTGTTTGGCTCGGAAGCCAGACTGTGAGGAGTCGAGTGATTTGTTGGTTTCGAGGAAGGTGGCGAGCTGATTGTTAATGGCTTTCTCAATGACTTTGGCAGGGAATGGGAGGAGCGAGATGGGGCGGTAGTTTTTGAGTTCGGTGGGGTCAGCTGTGGGTTTCTTCAGAAGGGCGCTGAGTTCGGCGTGTTTCCAGCTTTCTGGGAATGTGGTGGAGTTAAGGGAGTGGTTGATGACATCTCGGAGATGGGGTGCGATAATGGAGTCTGCTTTGTTGAAGATGTGATGGGGACATGGGTCTGTAGGGGATCCTGAGTGGATGGAGTTCCTCAGGCGAATGGTCTCTTCTGTGGTGATTGGGTTCCATTCGAAAAGGATATTCGGGGGAGTTACGGGTTCGGAGGTGAGTGAGGTTGACTGGTTTACAGGTTGGTTGTCAAAGCTGTTGTGAATGTCGGCGATTTTGTCATGGAAGAATGAGGCGAGGGAGTCGCAGAGGACTTGAGAGGGGGTGATGTCGTTGAAGCTGGCGGTGGGGTTGGTGAATTCTTTGATGATGTTGAAAAGTTCCTTGCTGTTGCGGGCGTTGTTGTCTAGTCGGTCTTTGAGTGCTGATTTCTTGGCTGTCCGTATTAGTTGGTGGTGTTTGCGGGTGGCGTGTTTGAAGGCGGCATGTGTGATAGGGTTTGGGTCTTTTTTCCAAATTTTCTCAAGGGAGCGACAGAGCTTCTTGGATTTCTTAAGGTCATCGTTGAACCAGGGGGCGTTCTTGCTGCCTTGTTTGATTTGATGTTTTTTCAAGGGAGCTAGTTTGTCGGCGGTTTGGGTTAACCATTGTGTGAGGTTGATGGCGGCTTGGTTAGCGTTCGTTGAGTAGGCCGGGGGGTTTTGAAGAAGCGATGTGGAGATCTGGTCGATGGTGATTTTGTTCCAATTTCTTCGCAGAGTTGGTTGAGGGTGGTTGTGGATTGTGGTCTTATTGTAAATGAAGTGGATGCAACTGTGGTCCGTCCAGTGGAGGGGTGTGGTGTGCGTGAAGGAGATATGCTTGCTGGAAGTGAAGATAGGGTCAAGTGTGTGTCCTGCGTAGTGTGTGGGGGTGTTAACAAGTTGTTTGAGTCCGAGATTGGCGAGGTTGTCCAGCAGGGTGGTAGTGTTACTATCGTTGCTCTTTTCTAGATGGAAATTGAGGTCTCCCAGTAGAATGTATTCTTCCGAGGGGAGGGCGTGTGGGGTGATGAAGTCAGTGATGACTTCGCTGAATCTAGTGCGGGGTCCTGGTGGCCTGTAGAGGAGGGTGCCTCTAAGTGTGGTCTTGGGGTCGGTGTGGATCTGGAAGTGAAGGTGTTCGGCGATAGCGAGGTTGTCTACTGAGCTGGTTGAGACGCGGATGGTGTTCTTGTGGACGATGGCGATGCCTCCTCCTGTTTGGATGGTGCGGTCCTTACGAATGATCTTGTAGCCATCCGGGATGGCTATGGTGATGTCTGGAGCTGAAGAGGCATTCATCCAGGTTTCTGTTAGGAAGGCGATGTCCGGAGAAATGGTGTCGAGTAGATTCCAAAGGTCGATGGCGTGTTTGTGAACCGAGCGGGTGTTGAGAAGGATGCATTTAAGGTGGTTGGTATTGGATCTCTGTATGGTGTTAGAGGGTTTGGTGTGGGTCTTGATGCAGGTGAATTTGCAGGAGTGGCAGGAGAAGGGTCCATGGGTGTGTCCTGGCGCAGCTTGGGCGCAGTTAGGGAGTTGGCCGGGGTTAAGTGCTAAGAGGGTGGAGGCGTCGTATGTAAAGCGGGAGGGGTGGGTGGTGCGGGGACCAGGGGGTCTGGCGCTGGGCGCGGTCCAGGCACGGACGGGCGTAGACGGGCTTACCTTTGGCGCACCTTCGGCGCGGCCGCAGCGCGTGGACGCTGTGCGTTGGGACATCTGTCATAAATGGATAGTGGAGGGGGCGGAGCGTGGGAGGGTCAGCTGGGAGGCGGGAGCGAGGTGGAGGGAGGGTCTGGGATGGGCCAACAAGAAGCTAAACAAAATGGCACTGGCAATAACAAACAAATGCTGCGAGGGTCGAGGAGCTATATTGCCAATAAAGCGTTAAGTTGCAAGGATTCTAAAGGCAGCAGTGGAAAATCGCTACGCAGCAGGCAGGCAGATTAACTCACGCAATGAAAAACGTCAACAAAAATGCAAAGTAATGCCCAGCAGTGGCAAGCGCTTCGAAGCGCTACACAAATACAAATAAATGCAAAGCAGTAATGTGGCACACAATCGCAATAAGCACGATACCGGAGGAGAGGAGGTGGGGGGAGCGACCGTTCTTGTTGAAGACAGGACGGTCACAGCTTGCACGAGGGTGAGGGCAGCTCCTAGTCTCTGTGGGTGGGAGGGGCAGCTGGGAGGCGGTAGCGAGGTAGAGGGAGGGTCTGGGACGGGCCAACAAGAAGCTAAACAAAATGGCACTGGCAATAACAAACAAATGCTGCGAGGGTCGAGTAGCTATATTGCCAATAAAGCGTTAAGTTGCAAGGATTCTAAAGGCAGCAGTGGAAAAGCGCTACGCGGCAGGCAGGCAGATTAACTCACACAATGAAAAACGTCAACAAAAATGCAAAGTAATGCCCAGCAGTGGCGAGCGCTTCGAAGTGCTACACAAATACAAATAAATGCAAAGCAGTAATGTGGCACACAATCGCAATAAGCACGATACCGGAGGAGAGGAGGTGGGGGGAGCGACCGTTCTTGTTGAAGACAGGTATGTCACCCTTCTTCAGCCAGGCTAGCTTAAATCCAGTGGCACAGTGAGCAAGGGACCCATGTCTGGGCATACCCATCCCACTTAGGGCGAAAAGTGTTACAGCAAACAAATGATGGACGGAAGGCTGACAATGCAAACATTCTCCCCCAGTCAAAAGATCTGGGTTAAATCCATCGCTCTTTTGCCCACTATGCCACCCCAGTTTGGACCTAGCCATATGCAAATCCGTCTTGACCCTGTGCCCCATGGGAACAGTTCAGATCAAACTGCCAGGCCAGGTTCTCCCTGGACCGGAAACAAACATCTTGGGACCGGTTTCAGGGTATGTCACCCTTCTTCAGCCAGGCTAGCTTGAATCCAGTGCTATGCTCACTGTGCCACTGGATTCAAGCTAGCCTGGCTGATGAGGGGTGTTACCCTGAAACAGGTCCCAGGATGCTTGTTTATGGTTCAGGAAAGACCTGGCTTGGCAGTACATAACTGGAGACATAAAGTGTCCCATGCAATAAATGTTTCAAATGAGAAATCAGCAAGATACAGTAGTGCATCTGAACCGCATTGAAACTGATACCTTTTTAAGTTTCGCTTGCGCTGCGCTTGTGAAATCTATTGCATTAAATATAAAGTTTAAAGGGGACTTACATCCCTCCCCCTTGCTTTCCTTGCTTTTCATTGGTACCTGTGTTTGCCAATTACTTTCCCTCCATTTCTATTGGCTGTAGCATACTGTTTCCTGTTGATCCTCGTGTTTTCGTTGAGTGCTTCTCTTATCAGTTTCCTGGCAACCAAGTACTGTTTCCATCTGCTTTTGTGGAGCTACTTTTTTTAAGGTTTTGCATGCACAGTGCTTGATTTGGGTTCTTCTCCCTCCCACTGCTTCCTCCGTTGTCATCTTCCTCTATTGACCCCCTGTCCCACGTGGTTTGTTCAAGTCAAGTCAAGGTTTATTGTTTCCAATTATTAAAAATTATTACAAAAAATACATTAGAAAATCATTCGTTAAAAATGTGTTTGTTTTTTAAACAATGTTGAGTTTGAGCGGTCCATAAAATTATTAAATTATTTATTTATTTAATTATTTTCGGTTATGTTCTTCTTACTTAGCTGATCAGCTCAAATCTGTCCATTTTCCTGCACTTTGATAAAAAGCTAAGCTTTTATCTATCAAGTGTTCGATTTACCGTTTTCAACTTCTCTTGTCTCCCCAGGTTCCACTTGTCGTAGGAGGGATTGTACTTTCCTCATGTATTTAACCCCCCTACAAGCCAACGTGGGGGATGATCCATCCAACCATCGAATTACAGCTTGCCAGCACGTTCGAATGTTCAATGTATTACAAATATTTTTTAAAAGCCGTCTCCTTAAGTCCATAAGAGCTGGGCAAACACATAGCAGGTGGGGTAATGTTTCATTTTGGTAACCGCATAGGCGACAATGAGGGT
This sequence comes from Lissotriton helveticus, assembly GCF_964261635.1. Lineage (NCBI taxonomy): Eukaryota > Metazoa > Chordata > Amphibia > Caudata > Salamandridae > Lissotriton > Lissotriton helveticus. The sequence goes on along the minus strand of NC_136071.1, from coordinate 1,193,199,440 downwards.
CCGTGTAACTACCTTTCCAGGATGGTAACAAGTCCTTCGAAGGCTGTAAGCCCAGCCGATGTTCTATGCATCTCTGTTTTAGTGTCACATAAAAGTGACTTTCTAAATAAGGCTGCGGCTTTTTTCCCAGAGTATGAATTTATCGCTGTCCACCCATGTCGTCGCTTCGAGATTTTTGATTTGTCTTCCAGAAAGGATTTCCATTTGACAGCATTATTTGTTGTTTTGTCAAAACTGGTTCTATCTGGCATAGAATCCCATGTCGATTGGATTCCTATGCCCCTCACGGATTGGGTCAGGAAATCTCCCCAACTGCCTAGCGTGTGCTGTTTCTGCTGGTTTTCTATTTCTTTCCAACACAGGCTATCCAGTGAGCCTTCCTCTGACAGACGTATTTTATGGCAAAGTTTCGCAAAAGTACCCATACTGCGAAACTTCTGGTTCAGCAGGCCAATTTCTAGACAAACCTGTGCTGGTGAGGCTGATTTTGGGAGGTTTAAAGACATCTTGTATGCCTTTGTTTGTAGGTGATTTAACAACCCTGCCTCTTTGCCACACCAGGTGACCAATGCGTATGACAAGGTGGGTAAGGTCTGTGATTTCATCACATTTAGCAGGTTTGTGTAGTTTGGACAACTTAACTTTTTCAGTAATAGCCGGTATGCGTAGATCAAGGAGTGTGTTTTTTGCCTTTTGGTCTATTTTGTGTTCTTTGTTGGTTGGGCCTCGCCCCAGTTTTAGACCTAAATATTTATAGGATACTTCCTCCTTTATTTGGGTACTATTTGCATACCATTTGAATATCATTTTTTTCGGGTCTACTAAGCGGACCACTTTGGTCTTCTCTTTATTTAATTCCAAACTTTCGTGCTCCAGGTAAGTTACAAGGTGGTTAATCATTCTTTGGGGACCTATTGGGGTTTGACTCAGCACAACAATGTCGTCAGCATACTGCAGAAAAGGCATTGGGGTTTTTGCCAAGTACGGTGGATGTCCTTCCCCCACCTGCATGTGTCTGACGATGTCCGACATGTAAAGGTTGAATAAACTTGGGGCCAGGACACAGCCTTGTTTTAAGCCATGTTGCGTGCTAATTTTGGCTGTAATGCTGCTACCGTCTCCCAATTTAACTCTTGCCCAGGTGTCACTATACAGGCTTATTATTGCCTCCAATAGGTTCTTTGGTAGTCCCCATGATCTTAATTTTTCCCATAGTCAATTTCGGTTCACCCTGTCGAAAGCAGCTCGCAGATCTATAAAACAAGCAAACAATCTGGTCTTCTTTGTTTCTGCTTTTTCCTTTAGGAGCGCCATGGTTGTCAGGTTTGTTAATGTGCCCGTCCTTGGCCGGAAACCCATTTGGAACATGGGTATTATATTTGTGTCCTCCATCCAGTCTTGGAGGTGTAGCAATAAGCATGATCCGTATAGTTTCGCCTCCACATCCATCAGCGATATCAGCCTGTAGTTCCCTGGTTCGTTATGATCACCTTGCTTGAAAATAGGATGTATTATGCTCCGGTTCCAGGACTTGGGCATTTTGTTCTGGCTGTAGATTGAATTAAAAAGTGGTGTTAAATATTCTGCCCAAAACTCAGGGGAATATTTGAAAAGAGCATTTGGGAGCCCATTGGGACCTGCTGCACCCTCTGTTTTCAGGAGTTTTATTATACCTTTTAGCTGTTTAATTGTTACGAGGTTGTCTGGGACTGGTACTATTTCTTCTGATTTTTTTGATTCCTAAAAGATTTTTCGCGTGCTCCGAGTTTTTGGCGCATATTTCGCACTCTTTTTTGCAATGCCACTTTTGTCCATCCTCCCTGCCAATAAACATGTTTTTGACATGCTCGATCCAATTACTTTCTCCAATTCCTGCCTCTTGTCTTAGTTGGTTGCCCTTTGTCAGTTTGTTAATGATACCCCAAAATGACCGGCCATTTTTGTTTTTACCAGCAATTAGTAATTTTGTCCAGGTTTGTTGTTTGTTATCTTCCGGTGCTAAAATCACCATTAAAGATTCGATTTAAGGATCGCCTCTTGCCAGCAAACGTCTGTGTGGCAACGCTCTCAATAAAAATCGAAATCCGAAATGTCTTACCAAGCCCAAACACGTCACGCAAAGTAATAGCTTCTCCACTGCAGACATCTTGGGCAACTGATGTGGATTAAGCAAATTATGTATATTGTTTACAAAGATGAACGTGAGAAGCACGGCACAGCTGCTGTTCTACTATCAATGTGACACCCCAGAAACAAACAGTCACCTTTACTCTCTACTTGCCAGCCAAGGCCGGGGGCATGTATGCTTTGTTTCCTTGGTTTCTGTAAGAAGATCTTAACCCCTCCCACGCTTATGACGGAGCCGCTCCGTCACGCCCCTCGGGTGGGCTGTGCTGGTGACGGAGCGGTTCCGTCATGGCCCGCTCGCCGCGCCTGCGCGGCGCGTTCTATTGAGCGGGCAGGGCCATGACGGAACCGCTCCGTCACAAGCACAGCGCGCCCGAGGCGCTTGACGGAGCCGTTCCGTCATAAGCGTCGGAGCGCCGCGCGGCCCCGCCTCCCCCTTAGCGCTGCGGCGGAATAGCCACCGCAGCGAAGGGGTTAAGAGAGGGATTTGGCGAAGCCTGTCTCTGACTCTGCAACAGTATTGAGCAGTGGCACGGCCAGTAAAACCTTTGAAAAGTAGCCTATGTTCACTGCATACGCGTCGCTTTTTCACAATGAGGCTTCTCCTATCCACTTCTACGGTCTAAAACACTGAAAAACCCACTGGTCGCCACTGTAAAGATGAGCTGAAAGCCACTGGTATGATGAATACTGAGATTAGTGAATGCTTTTTACCTTAAACAAAATGTTATTGCAAGGAAATGGTGAGTAAAACTATTGCAGTTGACAATGCTTGTTGCCTTCTAGTTATCCCACTCTCCTTTGATTGCATGCAGCCCACGGTTGTGTGATCTTCCTTTTCCTCACTATTAGGCACCTTCTCAGAGCTGTCTTACAATAAACTGAACACATTTTGGAGGACGCGAAGGAACTTGACTCCACTCTTGTTCTTTTTCTGTTACTGTTGTGCTTTTTATGTACACTTCTTTGACTTGGATCCCAACCCAATTAATGCTTCTCTGTTTTCTACAGTTAAAATGTAGGGGCATATTACCTAGGGCCATTATCGCCGCCTTAGCAGGACTTTTTCCTGCTAAAGTGGCGATAATTTTATCGCCCTATTACCTAGCTGACGCTAACACCAGTTAGCGACAGTTAGTAGGAGATAGCGATCATCTTGGGGCCCACTTTGCATGTCAGCAATATTTATCGCTAATGACATGCAAAGTGGGCGTGCCAAGATGTTAGCGACTGGAAACAGTCGCTAATATCACTATCTCCAATTATCAACAAAGCCTTACTTTTGGAAATATTCGCTCTAAGCCCGAATATCTCCAAAAGCTAACACCTGCCCGGAGCAGTTCTTAGCCATGTTATCTAATGGAAGGTGGATAACATGGCTAAGAGCATTGTCACGATAATGCATGAATATTGCTGATTTTTCAGCGATATTCATGCATTTCGCAGGATTTTTACCGCTTTTGAGATAAACCTTGATAATGTCAAGGTATGTCAGCGGTAAAAATCGTCGGAGCGCTGCGATATAATTTCAGCTGCTAACCATGCATAGCGATAATTATCGCTATTGCTTGGTAATATGCCCCGTAGTTTTTGCATTTAGCGTGAATAAGCAGTAAACATGACCAGGAACCAGCATTTAATTACCAATACAGCCTAGAAACAAGCACACTCACAGTCGAGACATTAACAGCAGCCTCACATGCATGTAAACATGTCATGTAAACATGACTGTCTTGAATGAGGAATAACGAACCACCATGAGAAAGCCACTAGTCTGGCATAACTAGTGTGGCCTAAATAATGTTTACGAAAATATTGCTGCATCAGATGTAGATTTGTTGTTATTGGCTCCACTATGGCAATATTTTTGTAAACCATATTTAGAACACGCTATTTTTGTCAGACGATTCTGAAGTCACGGTTTTGAAGAGGTTCGTCAACATTTTATAATATTTTGGCATTATTAACATTGTGCAGAATAATAGTTTACACGCGAATTTACATGTGTAAACTGCAGCTATATTATTGCCTTTGAAACTATTTTGATTCGTCCTGCTGAAGTGCATTTTCTTGCCTTTTGCTAACGAGGCCTCAGCTACTTCTCAACGCCATCTTGTTCAAAATGGATGCCACATTCATTGTTTATTATTCCTGCTGCACACAGTCAAGCAAACTCATGCTTCTTTATCTTCTATTTAAACTGTTCTCAAAGAAGGCTCCCTAGCATGGGCTCAGTAATGTTACTTTCTTCAAGATCCTTCCTGGCTGCACCCAATGGCAGGGGAAACATCTTACCAAATCAAGTGTATTTATATATGAATGCATATCGGTACTAGACGTATAGTACTGTTAACTGCACCTTCCGCGCTTTTCAAGCCTCCTACGTGCTCCCCTCTACTCATTGCCGCTTCTTTCTCCTTTCAATGCAGCTCACAAACCACTCTCCTGTTTTTTCGATCCCTTGTGGTCTTATGCACTCATCTTCTGTCACTGACTGCTTTACAGCTGAAACCTCTGTGCAGTGCCCCAGTTTTAAGGGCTGCACTCAGACACTTATCAACCTTCATTCATGCACCACTCACTATGCACTGAGAGCACTGAATGAATGAATGAAATCATTTTATAAAGCGCGCATTACCCGATGGAGTCTTAGCGCTGAACAGATTCAGGCCGGAAAAAGAGGGAGTCATAGGTCTGGGGGGAGGGGGAGAAAGAAGACCGGGTGACCTCATTGATTTAATGTGGACACAGCCGTGTCTTCAGCTGCTTCCTAAACACCTGCAGCGCCGGCTGTGCGTGGAGAGCCATCCTCCCTGCACTCATACACCACCCCACACCTCTTAATGTTAATCCCATCGGCGAAACCGAATGCATTTACCAATGCTTTTTTAGAGAGAGCAGTGATGGTACCCTAATGCTCACACAGGTTGCTGCATCGGATGGATGCCCGCACTGGTTAGTTTTGTGAACATGGGTTTCTTTCTAAGAGTCTCCCCATACAACAGCCGATGCTGATTCCCAGAGTGAAAGAGATACAGCATTGGCGACCCAAGAGGCCCGCTCGCCTCCCTCACTCACCGCTGGTGAAGGGGCCATTTGTACTACCTTGGAGTCACGGACCCTTTCCTCAGTGATGTCTCCGAAGGCTTTGCATGAATGGTAGCCCTAATCAGCATTCAGTAGCCATTCTACAAGGCAGGCTTTAACGGAAGAATGCATGACTGAAAAACACAATACGGAAATCTCTATTTGCGGGCAGAGGAGCGGCTCCTGCCTCAGTCACAGCCTTTACATCAGACGTGTCTGAAGACGCATCTTTCATGAACCACAGCAGGCATCGTGCACGGGAAGAGAAATGCACGGTGTTCACTACAGGTGTGATCTCTGACTAGCAGCTACTTCAAAATAACCCAGTCCTTTAAATCCTGCAGCTGGGGTTGGCGTCTATTGCAAGAAGGGCTTCATGGACTGCACAAAGCTAGCAGTCAGGTGGGCACAGGGTGAGCACAAGTCCAGGAATCAGGTGGGCACAGGGTGAAGGGGCGCACGCACAGTCAGGTGGGCACAGGGTGAGCACAAGGCCAGCAATCAAGGGGTCACAGGGTGAGCACAAGGCCAACAGCCAGGGGGCACTGGGTTAGCACAAGGCCAGCATTCAGGTGGGCACAGGGTGAGCACAAGGCCAGCAGTCAGGGGGGCACAGGGTGAAGGGGGCGTAGGCACAGTCAGGTGGGCACAGGGTGAGCACCAGGCCAACATTCAGGGGGGCACATGGTGAGCACAAGGCCAACAGCCAGGGGGAACTAGGTGAGCACAAGGCCAGCAGTCAGGGGGGGCACATGGTGAGCACAAGAACAACAGCCAGGGGGTACTGGGTGAGCACAAGGCCAACATTCAGGTGGGCAAAGGGTGAGCACAGGGCAAGGAGTCAGGTGGGCACAAGGTAAAGGGGGCGGATGCACAGTCAGGGGGCACCAGGCCAACAGTCAGGTGGGCAAAGGAGGAGCACAAGGCAAGTAGTCAGGTGCGCATAAGTTAAAGTGGGCGGATGCACAGTCAGGGGGCACAGGGTGAGCACAAGGCAGCAGTCAGGTGGGCACTGGGTGAGCACAAGGCCAGCAGTCAGGTGGGCACTGGGTGAGCACAAGTCCAGCAGTCAGGGGGCACAGGGTGAGCACAAGGCCAGCAGTCAGGGGGCACAGGGTGAGCACAAGGCCAGCTGTCAGGTGGGCACTGAGTGAGCACAAGACCAGCCGTCAGGGGGCACAGGGTGAGCACAAGGCCAGTAGTCAGGGGGCACAGGGTGAGCACAAGGCCAGAAGTAAGGTGGGCTATGGGTGAGCACAAGGCAAGGAGTCAGGTGGGCATAAGGTAAAGGGGGCGGATGCACAGTCAGGGGTCACAGGGTGAGCACAAGGCCAGCAGTCAGGGGCACAGGGTGAGCACAAGGCCAGCAATCAAGGGGTCACAGGCTGAGCACAAGGCCAGCAGTCAGGGGCACAGGGTGAGCACAAGGCAGCAGCCAGGTGGTCACAGGGTGAGCTCAAGGCCAGAAGTAAGGTGGGCACAGGGTGAGCACAAGGTGAGTACACGGCCAGCAGTCAGGTGGGCACAGAATGAGCACAAGGCCAGCCACCGTGCAAATGGCGCCCACCTCCCCTGCGGAGCACTGGCAGTGGTCCAAGAGGAGCTTCTGACCACTCAATTAACAAGTCTGGCATACCTGGCAAAATTACTTGGTAGTTACACCCATTCCTGGCTGATGGCAGGGATGTGGCTTTCGCCTTCATCACTTAATCACAAGCTGCACTGTCAAGCGAACCCCATGGGCAGGGCCACTGGAATGTGATTGTGCGGCTGCGGCGATTTTCACATAATTAGAGATTTGCTGCATTTGCCTCATAATCCTTCATCTGCCGCATAATCTTCAGAATTTAATGATCAAAATTGTTTCTAGCTCAAATGGTTCAAAAGATACAAAAAATGCAGCGACGTTGCTGAGCAGTGGAAGGCCCTTTGCAAAGCTGGACTGGTTACCTTTCTATTGCTTATTGATATATTTGGGTGTTAATCTGACACTAATGAGGTGCAACCAATTCCCTGACAGTGTTAGCAAGTTTAAAAATGATAAAATAATGAAGTAATACTATTATGGAATGTGCCGCATTATGTTGCGTAATTTGTATTTTCTTGCCCCATAATTTACTCAAATCGGCCGCATAATTTAGCCCTCTCCTGCCACATAATTCCAGCTGCCCTTCCTATAGGCATCTCCTGCCGCATAATTCCAGCTGCCCTGCCTATAGGAAAAGGGACTGTGGGAATTCCATGGTCCTTCAGAAGCTACCAGCCTCCTGTTAGTGTCAGAGTTGCCGGTCGCCTGCGACCTGTGAACTACAAAATTGGCCGGCTCCCGCAAACACGCATTGCGTGTGAGCCGGCCGGGGAGCCCAAATACTTGTGGATTTCGAGCAGAGACGCTTTGCATTCCTGCTTCGGGATAGAGAGTAGTTCTTCCGGGTCTAGAACACAAGAAATGAGAGAGGCAAATTTGTAACAGCAAACAATCATCGGGTTCTAATCCCACAAAGGACAGAAGACAGCCATGACATTAATAATGATTCTTTCCCTAGAAGATGTTGTAGATCTTTTTTATTACATTTTTTATACACAACAGTCAACGCGTTTCACCCTTGCGGGCTTCTTCAGGTCAAGTGAACGGTCCAAATAGTCCCAAATTAGTTGGCACTTCATAGGTATTGTTACGGATCAGAAAGTCTGAAAAAGGATATCTTTCGTATAGAGATCCATAGTCACTATCTCAGTCAAAACCAAGGATTTGTGAAGTGTTGCGCGCTCAATTGCTGGCCTGATCACGTGGCCATCAAGGGAAATCCTCTCACGTCCAAGTGACTGTGGGAATTCTCAGTCAGTCAGTCAAAGCTTTTATTTTCGGTTAAAAACCATAAAAAGACAATTTACAAATTCATAATCTAATTAAAAAAAAAAATAGAAGTTAAAAACTATTTTAAAACTTCTCAATAAAAACAGTATCATAAAATATACGAAGGGACAATAAAGGCAATATGCGGACAAACACCCGTCTCATAATAACAGACATAAAATAATAGCTAGGGCCCCACACTGTTTTCCAGGAGGGGAATACTTCTACTATGGTCAAGGGGAGAACCCTTAGCTATTGGGGAGTGTTTTTGGGCTTCCTTTTAGAATTGCACACCTGATATACCACATGGATAAAAGGAACCTTGATGTTGCGAACACAGCCAGGTCCGTGGTGTCCGTTCTTAAAATTCTCAGCAATATCCTAAAGTCTCTGAGACCCCTGGACCTGCAGTACTGGACTATCCATTTGGCCCTCGCACCGTGGTACGAGGGGCAGAAGAGCAGAACGTGCTGATCTGTCTCCTCAGCAACCCCGCACCCGGGGCAAGTACTCGCTAATTGTAAGTTCACAGTCCACTTATATATGAGGCCCCTAAGCGGCAGTGAGCCATGCCTAAATTGGATATATAGTTTCTTAGCCAATGGAGGCTGGATAACGTCCAGGAATTTCTCAAAACTGGGGAGTGCCTTAAAATCAAGAAAGTCCTCAGTCAGCCTACCCAAGGAAGGATTTGTGAGTGTGCTAGCAAGGCGATGTTGGTTTAAAACCGAACTCAAGGATTTTTTAGAGATCTGGGGCAGGCCACCTCAGGGGACAACCACAGATCCCCCATTCCGATTGCTAGAGTGAGATTTTTAATATGACTCAACCATGGGATCTTTCTCGCACCACTTACAGACAGGAGATCGCGCAGGTCCTCTCTGAAGCTCTCTAGTTCCGGAGTGGACCAAAGCCGTCTCCAGTATAGCAGGGGACGATTCGAAACAATATCCTGTATAGGGACTAATCCAAGATCGAACCTGAGAAGAGTTAAGGGGGTACTCCTGGGGAGTCGCAGGATCCGTCTAATAAAACTGTTCTCCGTGAGGGAAAGTGAGGGAGTACTAGCATGCCCCCAGAGGTCCGCCCCATAGATCGCACCCCCTCGCGCCTGCACTTTATATATTTCAACCGATGGACCCACTAGTTTCCGGGATGTTTTGTTGAAAACTTTTAAGATACCACCCGAGGATTGTGACAGTTTCAAATTCGCCCTGGCTACGTGTGAGGACCAGTCCATTTTATCATTAAGGGTGACCCCCAAATAATCAAATGTGGACACTCGGTCCAAAGGCAGTCCATCCATGTGGGGGTGGGGCCAATTTTTTTTTTTTTTAAATTATACACCATGTACTTGGTTTTGGAGACATTAATCTCCAAATCCCTCATCCTACAGAAGCCACAGAAAGCCTCCAATGTTCGCTGGATACCCCCGAATGATTATGATAATAGGAGGGTATCATCAGCGAACATTAGGGCCGGTATTTTCCGCCCTGCCAGGCTGGGGTAATCCAAGTCCCTAGCCCCCGCTAGATGTGCGATCAACCCTTTAAGATATAGGGAAAAGAACGTAGGGGCTAGAACACACCCCTGTCTCACGCCCTTATCAACAGGGAACGGGGCCGACAGCTCCCCACCTTTTCCAAACCTGACCCTGGCATAGATGCCCTCATTCATTCGTCTTAAAAGGTCACACAAATAGGGCGGAGCACCCAACTCCAGAAGCAGGACCCAAAGCATGTCCCTATTGACTAAGTCGAATGCGGACTTAAGGTCCACAAAGATCAGGAACAAACTACCTGCCCCTAAAACAACAGTCCTCCAGTATATAAGCTGGAGCCTGAACAGTTAGTCGATCGTAGATACTCCCGCCCGAAATCCTGCCTGCAGGGAGGTTAGGATGTGGTGGTCATCCATCCAATTCTGCAACCTGGTCAGCAGGACTCGAGCGAAGAGCTTCTGTAATACGTCGATCAAACTGATGAGCCGGTAGTTTGCAGGATCGAGAGGGGAAGCCTTCTTAAATATGGGGATGATTTCCGCACCCAACCATGTACGAGGGATATCCAGACCCTGCATGATGGCATTGAACAGGACACACATGTATGGTGCCCAGACCCTTTGTTCGGACCGGTAAAGGTCGCCAGGGATTCTATCCAGGCCTGGAGCTTTCCCAGCAGCCAAGCTTTTAAGCGCTGTATTAACTTCCAGCAATGTGCAGGGATAGTTGACTTGAATCGTACCCCTCAAGGGCACAGTAGCCAATGGTCTTGTTAGTTCCTTTGCGACAGCTGTATGGTCTAAGGGACCGAGCGAGTATAGGGGTTTGAAATGGGCAAGCCACGTATCCTCACTGAGGTTGGGTAGTATGGCTGACATCTCTGCCGCAGATCCCCCCGGACCAAGTTCCAGAAGGATCTGTAGTCCCGGGCAGCGAGAGCCCTGCTCACCTTATCCCATCTATCCGCCTCCCATTCAGATTTGGCCTCTGTAACTAGGATTTTATAGTTTTGTCTAGCCTTCCTAATCCGTCTGGGTGACCCCGTTTTTACCTCTTTTATCAGGATAGTTTTCGCCTCCCTACAATTTTTATTAAACCAGTGGTGTTCGTTCTTCCGGACCCCAGACCTACCAGGCTTAGAGGTATAGAAGTAATCTACCAGTGCGGAAAGGAGCTCATTATGAATGTGCTGGAGGGCCAGAAGACTTGATGGATCTAAATTAGACCCTGTCATGCCACTGGCCACTAATAGGGCCCCAGCTACATGATTATAGATTTCCGCTAGCGTATCCGGGGCTAATGGCACCTTCGCCCAGCGAATTCGTCTACCTTCCGCCGTTTGCAGGTAGTTCTCATTATGTGAGAGTTCCACTGCAGTCTGTATATTATGTGCCCCTAGATGGATGGCCAATTCCAGCGTTAAGAGATTATGGCCACTCTCGACCCTGGGGATTACCCTAAACATTTTTACTTTTGCCCAGTATTCCACATTGACCAGGATGTAGTCTATTGTGGTGCTTCTCTCTGGTCTGTTAAAAGTGTGAGCAACTGGTATGTCTGGTAACAATCTACCATTGCATGCCCTAAGGGAGTTGGATACAACCAATTTATTGATTGCAAGGACCAATGGCGATAATCGCTTTACTGGATACATATGGCATTCAGAGATTGACCCAATCTCGTCCTCCTCTGTCGTAACCGGGGGAATCCCCCAGAGTGGCTCAAAGTGACAATTAAAATCTGCACCTATCACCTTATTGTAGGAGGAGGGAAAGGATGAGAATAATACCTCCAGGGCCTCTAGAGTTGATAATCCTAGCTTGAGTGGAATCGGATGTAGATAAATATTAATCACGGCCACCACCGAGGCATCCTTAAGTGTCAGAAGAATACAAAGGATGTCTGGACTATGTGTATCAACTATCTTAACTGAACACCCCAGGTGCACTGCCACCCAAATGTACAATCCTCCTGAAGGTCTTCCCCTGAGACCCTGCACTGCCGGTATATGATAGGACGCGAATCCTACCCTAAATGGGGCAAACAGGAGCCAGGTTTCCTGGAATAGGCATACATCGTAGCCAGCCATCAGGTCTCCCCACTCCGGGTTCGGCAATTTTGCCCCCAGCCCTGCAACGCTCCAGGACCCAATCAGAGAATGGCTGTGGGATCCCTGACCAACGGGAGATTCCGGGTGTAAGTCATAAGGCGGTAAAAAGCCGCCCTGGCACACACCCGACTCCCGACCCCCCCCAGAAGCATTCAAGATTGATGGTGACCATGGGGATAAAACACCGACCTCTATGTGGCACTGATTTAGATCCTCAGGCCCTATTTTACCGCTAGAGCCTCCCTCAATCAACCTCTCCGAAGAATAACTGGCCATAGTGTTATCATCCCCTTGTGGTGATAGTCAGTCAACATAGCTCAGGGCCCTTTATCTATTGGCCACTGGGACATTATACTCCAGGTCATATCCACCAAAAGAATTAGGGGGCTGCGCCCTGGTCTGAGGATAGAAGTACCCCAAGTGGTGAGAGCAAATTTTACTGGTATTTTCCAACCCACCATTGCCTAAAATGTGTTTAACCACCTCTGTGTCCCTAAAATTAATATTCACACAGTCGCCTCCTATATCCTTGTGTCTAGTAACCAGCCAGCTGACTCTACGTGCAAATATGATCTCCCCCTGCCCTGGTCCCACTATAGGTCTATGCCGATTTAGCCAGAATATGATTTTGTTTTTTAACTCTGGGTAGGATTTGGTAGAGCTTGTTTCCAGGGGTGGGACTCCCGTAAGCACTATCACATAAGGCATGGCCTCAGGCGGTAGCTGAGGACTGGGAGCAGATTTTGTTGAGCTCTCTACCTGCCGTTTCTGGGAGACAGTGGGCATGGGTTTGCCATCAGCACGTGGTCGGATCACAGGGGCTACCAAAGGTAGAGGCGGGGCACAGGTTGATGAAATTGTTGCTTTAGGTGCCTCAGAGGGACAAAGGGTACCCGCAGGACTGTTTGAAACACTAGTGGGTTTCTGCACAACTACATGGGCCATAACATGTGATGGTTTGGTTGTTTGTGTACTAACCACCAAACCCGTGGCCGCAGAAGTACCCAGAGTAGGAGTTATACCCTCTCCCATGTCATGATTCCCCTGTGAGCTGGCTAGCTTGGGCTTCCCTGGACATTTGTTAGTGACAAGAGAGAGGATTCTATCTAATCTTGATGATAAGGGTTTTACATAAGAACTAATTACTTGTTCTACATGAGCCTGCAAGTCAGTCATCAAATGTGTGACCCAAAGAGGTGGTGCAGAGGAAGGGCGGGGGGAGCTGACTCAGACTGCGCACCCATGGGAGAATGTATTTTCTTCTTCTTCGTATATTTTCTCGTGGGTTTTGATTTTTTCCTTTTGGGACTAGGCTCGGGGTCATTAGATTCTGTTGGGTGAGGAGCCAATGGAGAAGATGGGGCAGAGACAATCGCCTCTGATGTGATCTGAGCACATGGTAGCTCAAAGAAGGAGGGCATTTGACGGATTAAGAATGGTCATAGAGGCGTCACCTTCTAACCGTGGGAGGACTAGCGCAGGGGTTGAAGATAAACGCCTTTCCCTATCTTCAATGGCCGTTGCTACTGCTCCTATAGTTTTCTGGAGCATTAGATCAATTGCTGTAAGGGTCGGGAGTGGTTGGGTCGTGGCAACTTGTTGCCTGGTTCTAGGGCGTGTAAGGGAAGGGTTGGTGATTTTCCCCATACTGGTCATACCCAAGAGTGAACTACTTCAAACACCTCAATGCCCCAAATAGAGTATGAAATAGGAGGGGGTATAGCCTAAGTAAGACCCCCTTTCAAATTAAAACTAAAGCTTGACTGTTTGGGGCAAGGCCCAGTGTTATACAAGGCCAATATTGTAACCAGTAGTATGTTATTAAATAAGAACAGGTAAAATAACACAAATAAATGACCAGATGGTCAATGTCTTAAGTCTAACAGTTTTAAGATGGAGTGTCAAGGGGGTGGCCTAGCCCAGCCTCGTCCTTCCCCGGACGGCCACAGACGGCTCGCCCTTTGCCCGGGCTTCGCCCACGCGCGTCCCGTGGCGCGGGAGTCCAAGGCTGTCTTATACGTCCCGTCAGGTGAGGTGGGAGGGGCTGCCGGTTTGCTCTGCGGCCCCTGCTGGTTCCTGGGCTCTGGAGTCCTTGGATGTCAGCCCACAGCAGTCCCTGACCAAGCGCATGGGAATTCCATGATCCTTCAAAAGCTACCAGCCTCTTGTTAGTGTCAGAGTTGCCCGTCGCGTGCGACCTGTGAACTACAAAATGGCCGGCTCCCGCAAACACGCATTGTGTGGGAGCCGGCTGGGGAGCCCAAATACTTGTGGATTTCGAGCAGAGAATGCTTTGCATTCCTGCTTCGGGATACAGAATAGTTCTTCCGGGTCTAGAACACAAGAAATGGGAGAGGCAAATTTGTAACAGCAAACAATCCCACAAAAGACAGAAGACAGCGATGACAGTAATAATGATTCTTTCACTAGAAGATGTTGTAGATCCTTTTTATTAAATTTTTTATACTCAACAGTCAACGCGTTTCACCCTTGCGGGCTTCTTCAGGGCAAGTGAATGGCCCAAATAGTCCCAAATTGGTTGGCACTTCATAGGTATTGTTACGGATCAGAAAGTCTAAAAAAATATATCTTTCGTATAGAGATCCGTGGTCACTATCTCAGTCAGAACCAGGATATGTGAAGTGTTGTGCGCTCAATCGCTGCCCTGATCACGCGGCCATCAAGGGAAATCCTCTCATGTCCAAGTGTCTGTGGGAATTCCATGGTCCTTCAGAAGCTACCAGCCTCCTGTTAGTGTCAGAGTTGCTGGTCACGTGCGACCTGCGAACTACAAAAATTGCCAGCTCCCGCAAACACGCATTGCGCGGGACCCGGGGGTGGGAGCCCAAATACTCTTGGGTTCCGAGCAGAGACGCTTTGCGTTCCTGCTTCGGAATAGAGAGTAGTTCTTCCGGGTCTAACCTGCACTTCCTAGTCCTTGCTTGATCGGTGTCCTTCTGGTTGGATCGACGTTTCCTCTCCTGGCTCCATACTTCCTCTCTGGGTCCCTGCTTTAATCCGCTGCAGCCTCTGGTGAAGTCTTTACCTGAAATCAAAAGGGAAACAGAAGAAGTTGTCTAATTTGTTTATGGTAACAGCTCTTGGGCGCTGAGTATACCAATTATTATTTCTCACATTATTTCTACTTATCTGCCATGCGCTCAGTGTTTGTGGAGGTCTGCTTTCTGAGTCCATATATAGTTCTGAAAATTACCTGGAAAAGCAAAGAATCTAGTTAGGCCTGCCTGAAGCTAGGGTGGAGGCCGCAAAAAGCATTTTTCAGCCTCATAGACAATTTTATGTTGGAATATATATTGTCAGCTACTACATGGGTATTTGTACAGCTTTTTTCTGCCTGCATAACATTTACTCATTATTCTTCAACTCAAATAACTTTAATCAATCAATTAATCAATCATGGACATTTGTATAGCGCACTACTCACCCGGTAGGGTCTCAAGGCGCTGGGGGGGAGGGGTCTGTTACTGCTCGAAGAGCCAGGTCTTAAGGAGCTTCCTGAAGGAAAAGTGATCCTGGGTCAGCCGAAGGTGGATGGGGAGGGAGTTCCATGTCTTGGCTGCCAGGTAGGAGAAGGATCTTCCCCCGGCGGTGGCTTTACGGATGCGTGGTACGGCAGCGAGGGCGAGGCTGGCAGACCGTAGCTGGCGGGTGGGCGCGTAGAAGGTCAGGCGGTCGTTGAGGTACTTGGGGCCCAGGTCATGGAGGGCCTTGTGTGCGTGGGTGAGGAGTCTGAACGTGATCCTCTTGTCGACGGGGAGCCAGTGCAGGTCTCTCAGGTGGCCGGAGATGTGGCTGTGTCGGGGGACGTCCAGGACGAGTCGTGCGGAGGCATTCTGGATGCGCTGGAGTCTTTTCTGAAGTTTTGCTGTGGTTCCGGCGTAGAGGGTGTTTCCGTAGTCCAGTCGGCTGGTGACGAGTGCCTGGGTGACCGTCTTCCTGGTTTCGGTGTTGTTTCTACTTTTCTCCTTTCTAGACATACAACATCTTTTCTCTAACACAAATTACCAGAATTCTTGGAAGGAGGGAGCAATTCAGGTTGATATAAGCACGCATAGAATAGACTCAGATGTAGGAGTAGAAATACCTTGCATACTTACCTAATTTTCTGTCCTTTTTCTTAACAGAGACTTCTCATGGCTGACTGGTTGTGTCGCAGAGCGGGGTTCAACATGGAAACTTTGGTTTTCCCCCCTCCTTGTTTTCTCCCTTCTTCCCTGGGTTACTATTGGCATTTAGACTTAGTTGGGTACAATAGGTGACCAGAGGAGGTTGAGGAACTTTCATCATTTGCATGGCGTTCCTGTGGAAACGTGAGTAGACCTGACAGTTCAAGATCTCACTCTACAAACCCCAACGTCTCATGCAACTTTGGAGCACGCAGCAGCTTCACTTTCAAACGGTGCCTTTACCACCATGCAGAGTCCCTCGAGAGTTGGACAAATGCCTGGGCGTTTAGGTACTTCGCCTTACATACACCTCCAGGATCCACCAAATCTTGCACATGCAGCATCACGTCGCGGGCCGGATGCTCAGCCTCATTCCATTCAAGCTTTGTGTTCTGCTCCGGTTCACCTGCCGAGCCACACTTAGGGTCTCATTTTGGGTTTGGTAGATGTAGGACATGAGCCAAAGGTGAAGTGAATGCCCAATTCAATGCACTTGAGGTTTTCATGCTCTATTTAGAGTCAGGGGAACTACCATGCTTCTGACAGGGGATCCCTTGTTGGCTACACTGGCGAAAACCTGGGACTGATAGCCCATTGGACCGTTGTTCATTGTACATCACACTATCTGCCCTGTTTAGGGCAGATGTTCAGAGGTACATTTTTCCTGTTCAGATTCAGAACTGCCAGGTACAGCTTGGCAGTCCCGAACAGGAAACCAAAGAAATGCCCCCCAACGACTTGGAGATAACTGCCCGCTTGTTAGGGGCATTTCATTTTAGGTCAATACTAACCGCATCCTGTGAACATTCTGAAAACTTCCCAGGGATTGCATTCCACCCAATGCTTACCATTGGCTTTGTGGTTTGTAATCCACATTTGTGTGCTTTCTATTTTCTGGCTCCATTTATTTTAGGCTGTCCAGCTTGAGTTTGTCCCTTCCCTTGCCCAAACCTTCTTTACAGTATCCTTCCGAGTGCTCCTTTTTGTAAAAATGTTTTACCAAAAAGGGGTAACCCTGTGTCCCTCAGAACCTGGGTAAGTATGATTAAAGACAAAAACAGTTCTGTCGGGTGAAGGAATAAATTGCTTTTGAGTGAAGGCTAAATTAGCTCATAACACCATGTAACCAATAGGATTGATAAAACCTCTCTGACAACAGATATAGTTCAAAACTTTTATATAAGAAACTTTTATATAAGAAACATAGTCACATTTTGGTGGTCACGGCGGATCTTTATCAAGACAGGGGGGAGGGGGGCCGGGGGCAGGGGGGGTCTGGATTCACAGGAGGCAAATGTCACACACTGTAGGGAAAGCCAGTAAGTCGATCCAAAGTAGAAGGAATGCTTTTCCAAAAGAGCAGAGCACCGACTGTCATAGTTCGCAGTTGCTCGATCGAGTGTCTTGATAAAGATCCGCCGTGACCACCAATCGGGGCACACAAGGATCGAAACGTCGACGCACAATACTGGTCAAGAAGCCTCCGGGAACGGGCACAGTAACCATCTGTCTCCTTGGAGCATTAACTAAGAACTCTGACCGCCAAAAATCTTTTCCTCCCCCCCCTTTTTTTCCCGTGTATAAATTCTGTATATATTTGTAAATAAGTGTCACTGAATTTGTTGCACTATTCACTTTGCTCACTAATAGTCACTTTTCACATATGTTTGAAATTGAAATGGAATGAAGTAATTCCGGTGTTTAAATGTGACTATGTTTCTTATATAAAAGTTTCTTATATAAAAGTTTTGAACTATATCTGTTGTCAGAGAGGTTTTATCAATCCTATTGGTTACATGGTGTTATGAGCTAATTTAGCCTTCACTCAAAAGCAATTTATTCCTTCACCCTTTTTGTAAAAAGGCCTTTAAATCTTTCTCTTATCTTTTTTTTTTTTTATTATATAACTTTTTATTAAACAACAATCGGCATATCATCATTTAAATCAGTACAGTACAGAAGTATGCATGACGGCACGGCGGTACAATAGCAAAATTACATGCAGTGGAGATTTTGGAGGGGAAAGTAAGTCGTCAAGCTCAATACTTTGTGGGGGGGGCGCAAATGTCTCCATGATGGGAGTTCCACTGTCTCTTTCTCTTATCTTGTCACATTTGCTGTGTATTCAAAGACAGAGGTCAAATGTCAGGCTCTGTCTTCTGTGGGAGCTTGGTATTTACTTTTCTTTCTCTGACTTCAAAGTGAGAGGATTTATGTGACATTTAGACTGGCTACTGAGGGTGTGGTACTCCGAAGGTGGTAAGATGTTATTTTATTTCTAACACAGAACAACATTTAAATGTCTGTAAAGGAACTGTGCAGATATTTCAGAATATATCAGAATTAGGGAACTGGACTGTACGCCACTCGACTCTACTGTACTCTACTGTGCACCACTCCACTCTAATATGAAACAATCTACTCTACCCCCTGTACTCGATGATACGATACTCTACTGTATGCCACTCAACTCTACTTCGCTCCATGCCTTTCCACTCCACGATATTATGCTCGCTCCATGACACTCCACAACACTCTACACCACTCCACTCTATGCCACTGAGACACGCTGAACAGCAGCCATGCTGATGTACAACATGGCTAAAAAAATATTGGCAAAGCCAATAGCTCTTGCATAGGCAAGAGCTGTTGGCTTTGCCAATGCTTGTTGCTTTTATTACACATGCCAACCATGTACGTTTGTTTTCGAAAAACAAAACACTCTGCTGAGAGTGTGCATTAACAAGGTCTGCTGAAGGCCTAGAGCTCTCCACTAGCATGGCAGAGTTCTCACCGGCCAATGGAATGCATGCCTTCGCTGCCCTTGTGGCTGGTCATCGGCCACAGTGGCGTAACATTAGCCCCCGCAGCCCTCTAGGTGCAGAGGAGCCCTGGAACTCTAGAGGGTCCCCTCCAGGGGCACTGTGCATGGGCGACAGGCTCCTGTCCTGCGAGCTCCTGACCTAGGTCCGCTGGTGGGGGGTGCCCTCCATGTACTTTGCAGGGGGGCCCCCTCAAGTTTCGTTACGCCATCGGTCGGCCACCATATTCTAAATGGGGCCCTTAGACTGTTTCGACTCTGGGGGGGGGGCTTCTCTTATTTAGATTCCACCTTTGTAAATGTGTGATTGTAGACGAGGGCGTGTGCGTGCACACACAAACACACACACACACACGCGCGCACGTACGCACGCACACACGCCCGCACACACAGACACACACACATACGCACGCCCTGCCCCCGTTGAGTGTCAGTAAAGGGGAAGGGAAGGTGTACCCTGGACTCCAGGGCTCTCATCAGGCTTTTCTTAAGCAGTAATAAAATACCTAAAAACATTTCAAGAATCCTGTTTCAAAAGAGCCCCCAGGGCTGCATCATAAAGTCCAATAGCGAAATGAGACAAATTGCCTGTCACTGGGGGAGATGTATTCTGATTGCTCTGAGGCTGGCTGCCACCTGCTGTATTATCCTTTCACATTAGCATTGAGGTCTGGATTACATGGGTCTCTCCTGGGGCCAGGCACTGCCTGGTGATGAAGAGTTTGACATCAAGTCTGCACCACCGAGAAGCCATCCAGGGCAGGACGTGACTTGTACTGTGGCTGCCGGGTGAAGATTCTGACCCCCCCCCCCCATGAGTCGAGTCCACCCTGTGCCTTATGGCACAGGCAGCAAACCAATGCTTTCATTTCAGCAGTAGCGGCTGGCAGGGAACAAAAGTGGAGGGCGAATGGGTGGGGGGATCGTGGGTGGGGGGGTATTAAAAAAAAAAAAACCTTACCTCCATGCCGAGCTCGCAGCTACCTCTCCTCCGTCGTGTTGTCCCTCGTCATCTCTCCGGAAGCATGAAGCACATAGGCTCCCTCCCTTGACCAATCACAACGCTGCATTGACACGTTGTGATTGGTCTGAGAGCTTTGGATTGGTGCTCAGACGGTAACTGGAAGGTTTTGTATGTTCCTCACCAGGCTGTGTTATGCATCCTGGTGGGGACATGCAAAGTGCGCATGACTGCCTGGGCGGAACGAGAGGGCCGGCAAAGCAGTCTTGCACACTTAAGGAGTGCAAACCGCTCCTCCTACCGGAAGTCACGGAAGTGCCCGCCCAACCTGGCCGAAAAATAAAAATTATAATAACAGAAACTATTCCTGTTATTCTCATTTTTGTTTACACTGTTCCTCGAGCAGTAGGGCAATGCTCCTCCACCTTAGCGAAGGAGCCGCCACTGGATTTCAGAGGGGCACAGGAGCAGCGGGGCCAGAATGGAAACCAAAAGCAGCGCGGGCAACTATGTTCAAACCAGCCCTGCTCCTTTCATCTTCTCTCTCATCTCCCACGCCTTCCTTCTTTCTCTCTCCTCTCCACTGAAGCCTTCCAGACCTGTGCCTGTTGTAATTACCCTGGGAAGCTAGAGAAAGTGTCAGAAGTGCCCCCCTGCCATAAAAACCAGCCACTGAAGCTCCAGATGGCTGGGGAAACCTCCAGTTGAAAAAGTGAAAACAACAAGGTGATGATTGAATGCTCGACTTAATCTCAGCCTCCGGCATTGTTGCCCTAAGTGGGACGGGTATGCCCGGATGTGGGTCCTGTGCTCGTCATGCCACTGGAGTCAAGCTATCCTGGCTGATGAGGGGTGATACTCCGAAACCGGTCCTAGGATGCTCGTTTCCAGTCCAGGGAGGACCTGGCCTGGCAGTTCGGGCTGGATTGTTCCCATGGGGATCAGGGTCAAGACTGATTTGCATATGGCCATGCCTGAACTGGGCTTGTGGAGTGAGCAAAACAAATCGATGGATTTAACCCAGATCTCTGTACTGTGGTGAATTTCTGACACTGTTCAGTATTCTGTCCATCAATTGTTCTTTTTGCAGTGGAAATAACAGGCTGTCCGGGCCGTCAGAATAGATATAAACACAAACCAAGGAAACTAATATAGGAACAGGAGCTCAAAGGAGTGCACCAAGACTTCATATAATTGCTTAACCATGGTGTGAATTCCGCCGCAGTGCGGCGGTTTAAACGAGTGGGCGAGGCCACTGCGGCCAACGGGCATGCGCCGCACTACCGAGGTAGTGCTCGCGACGGCCATTGGCCGACGCGCGGTGCGAAGGGGTTCGACTTGGTCGGAACCACCACCAACACTCAGATCTAGTCGCCGCCACCACCCCACCAGAGTCCAGTAACGGGTAACCTTACCCCTAATTTCAACGGTGGTGGGCCGTGGTGAGCATGGCAGTAGATGCTCTGTGTCACTGGTGTCCTTGTTCTGCCTCTCTAGCAGAATCAGTAGCTACCAGACAGCCTGGTCCTGGAAAAGCCTCTATGTTCCCCATTCCTCCCTTCCCACCTCTGTGGAAGCAGAACCCGGCGCAAATTCCCTTGGCACAGGCCTAAAGTCGTGTGCCATACCCCTTGAAAGCTTCAAAAGTTGTTAATCAGATGGAAACTCCAGCAGGCAGGAGCCCAGTCCTGCTGGAATTACTGACTGCTTTCTGAATCTACTCCATAAAATGAGTGATTTTTAAAAGTGAAAAAAGACTGCTGTCCCACTCAACCACAAAGTATTCCACAGTCTGTTTCGAGTTACCTGTACAGGTAGGACAAAGGTTCAGGATTACAAACAGAAAAAGTACTGGCAAGGCCAACAGTTCTTGATCGTGACACCTGTTAGCTTTGCCAATGCTTGTTGTTTTTCCTTTCTAGCAGATGGATGTCCTGTGTGCACATACAGGTATGGCAGCCACTCTGGAATGATTTTTCTTAAAGCAAAAGAAAAATAATTTCAATAAGGGCAGAGTGCGTGGCACATACATCCGAAGACCATTTTGGAATGATTTTTCTCCTATTTTGTGAAAAATCATTTCAAGATGGCCACCACTCATGCATACACATGTGCGGCCATCTTGGAATGGTTTAAAATCCATTTTAAAATGCCTGACCACTGATTCAGCAGAAAGTGGTGCTCGAGCCAAATTGGCATGCAGCGGGGTGGGAAAGGAGTGGTCGAGAAGGAACAACCAGCGAGTGGGACAGCAAATAATCCTGTATGAACAGCAGTGAAAGTTCTGACGTCATCAGTGAAAGGATACATGCCATTCAATCAAAACGGGTGAGACGGTAATGCTCATTGGGTGGGACACACAAAAACCAGGAGGCAAGCCATCAAATTGGAAGCAGGGAACTGAGGTAGACAGCAAAGCCATTGAATGATGAGCAAGGGGTGGGCGCAAAGCCCCTCTTGAAGTCTACTGGATACAGTATGTCTGTTTGACGACGGCTCTAGGTGAAACCTAAAAACTAGTGTCAGGGGTCCCTCGAAGCACTTGACGATGGCTGTAGGTGAAACCTAAAAACTAGTGTCAGGAGTCCCTCGAAGCGCTTGACGATGGCTGTAGGTGAAACCTAAAAACTAGTGTCAGGAGTCCATCGAAGCGCTTGACGATGGCTGTAGGTGAAACCTAAAAACTAGTGTCAGGAGTCCATCGAAGCGCTTGACGATGGCTGTAGGTGAAACCTAAAAACTAGTGTCAGGAGTCCATCGAAGCGCTTGACAATGGCTGTAGGTGAAACCTAAAAACTAGTGTCAGGAGTCCATCGAAGCGCTTGACGATGGCTGTAGGTGAAACCTAAAAACTAGTGTCAGGAGTCCATCGAAGCGCTTGGAGTCTCCTTTCGGTTACTGCAGCAGACCTGACGAAAGAGTCTGCGGGAGGTGAGAGAGCGTGGGTGTAAGAGTCCATCTGCTTCGAGAGGGTCCTAATCGGATACTCTTAACTCTCAACCCCTGAAAGAGTGGAGTTTAGTTACCAGCAGGGCCACTGGAATTATGTGGCAAAGGAGGATTCAGTGATTTTGGGGCTTGAATTCAGTGAGTCTGGGGCTTGGATTCAGTGAGTCTGGAGCTTGGATTCAGTGAGTTTGGGGTTTCGATTCAGTGAGTCTGGGGCTTGGATTCAGTGAGTCTGGAGCTTGGATTCAGTGAGTTTGGGGTTTTGATTCAGTGAGTCTGGGGCTTGGATTCAGTGAGTCTGGAGCTTGGATTCAGTGAGTTTGGGGTTTTGATTCAGTGAGTCTGGAGCTTGGATTCAGTGTATTTGGGACTTGAATTCAGTGAGTCGGGGTTTGGATTCAGTGAGTTTGGGGCTTGAATTCAGTGAGTTTGGCGCTTGGATTCCGTGAGTTTGGCGCTTGGATTCCGTGAGTTTGGGGCTTTAATTCAGTGAGTTTGGGGCTTGGATTCTCAGTTTGGGGTTTGGATTCAGTGAGTCTGGGGCTTGGATTCAGTGAGTCTGGGGGTTAAATTCAGTGAGTCTGGTGAGTCAGGGGATTGGATTCAGTGAGTTTGGGGCTTACATTCAGTGAGTATGGGGCCTGGATTCAGTGAATTTGGGGCTTGGATTCAGTAAATTTGGGGTCTGGGGCTTGGATTCAGTGAGTCTTGGGCTTGGATTCAGTGAGTTTGTGGCTTGGATTCAGTGAGTCTGGGGCTTGGATTCAGTGAGTCGGGGCTTGGATTCAGTGATTTTGAGGCTTGAATCCAGTGAGTCGGGGGCTTGAATTCAGTGAGTCTGGGGCTTGAATTCCGTGAGTTTGGGGCTTGGATACAGTGAGTCTGGGGCTTGAATTCAGTGAGTTTGGGGCTTGGATACAGAGAATCTGGGGCTTGAATTCAGTGAGTCTGGGGCTTGGATTCAGTGAGTCTGGGGCTTGGATTCAGTGATTTTGGGACTTGAATTCAGTGAGTTGGGGTTTGGATTCAGTGAGTTTGGGGCTTGAATTCAGTGAGTTTGTGGCTTGGATTCAGTGAGTCTGGGGCTTAAATTCAGTGAGTCTGGTGAGTCAGGGGCTTGAATTCAGTGAGTGTGTGGCTTACATTCAGTGAGTTTGGGGCCTGGATTCAGTGAATTTGGGGCTTGGATTCAGTAAATTTGGGGTCTGGGGCTTGGATTCAGTGAGTCTAGGGCTTGGATTCAGTGAGTTTGTGGCTTGGATTCAGTGAGTCTGGGGCTTGGATTCAGTGATTTTGAGGCTTGAATCCAGTGAGTCGGGGGCTTGAATCCAGTGAGTCGGGGGCTTGAATTCAGTGAGTCTGGGGCTTGAATTCCGTGAGTTTGGGGCTTGGATACAGTGAGTCTGGGGCTTGAATTCAGTGAGTTTGGGGCTTGGATACAGAGAGTCTGGGGCTTGAATTCAGTGAGTCTGGGGCTTGGATTCAGTGAGTCTGGGGCTTGGATTCAGTGATTTTGGGACTGGAATTCAGTGAGTCTGGGTTTGGATTCAGTGAGTTTGGGGCTTGAATTCAGTGAGTCTGGGGCTTGGATTCAGTGAGTCTGGGGCTTGGATTCAGTGAGTTTGAGGCTTGAAACCAATGAGTTGGGGGCTTGAATTCAGTGAGTCTGGGGCTTGAATTCAGTGAGTCTGGGGCTTGGATTCAGTGAGTCAGGGCTTGAATCCAGTGAGTCGGGGCTTGAATCCAGTGAGCCTGGGGCTTGGATTCAGTTGGTTTGGGGCTTGGATTCAATGACTATGGGGTTCAGATTCAGTGAGTCTGGGGCTTGAATTCAGTGAATTTGGGGCTTGATTTTAGTGGGTCTGGGCTTGGATTCCGTGAGTTTGGGGTTTGGATTCAGTGAGTCTGGGGCTTGGATTCAGTGATTTTGAGGCTTGAATCCAGTGAGTCGGGGGCTTGAATCCAGTGAGTCGGGGGCTTGAATTCAGTGAGTCTGGGGCTTGAATTCCGTGAGTTTGGGGCTTGGATACAGTGAGTCTGGGGCTTGAATTCAGTGAGTTTGGGGCTTGGATACAGAGAGTCTGGGGCTTGAATTCAGTGAGTCTGGGGCTTGGATTCAGTGAGTCTGGGGCTTGGATTCAGTGATTTTGGGACTGGAATTCAGTGAGTCTGGGTTTGGATTCAGTGAGTTTGGGGCTTGAATTCAGTGAGTCTGGGGCTTGGATTCAGTGAGTCTGGGGCTTGGATTCAGTGAGTTTGAGGCTTGAAACCAATGAGTTGGGGGCTTGAATTCAGTGAGTCTGGGGCTTGAATTCAGTGAGTCTGGGGCTTGGATTCAGTGAGTCAGGGCTTGAATCCAGTGAGTCGGGGCTTGAATCCAGTGAGCCTGGGGCTTGGATTCAGTTGGTTTGGGGCTTGGATTCAATGACTATGGGGTTCAGATTCAGTGAGTCTGGGGCTTGAATTCAGTGAATTTGGGGCTTGATTTTAGTGGGTCTGGGCTTGGATTCCGTGAGTTTGGGGTTTGGATTCAGTGAGTTTGGGCTTGGATTCAGTGAGCATGAGCGCGGAAGAGGTTAATGAGCGTCCATCTGATTCCTGCAGACTGCACAGAGACATGATGTCGCGGCTATATGCTCGCAAATACCGTTTAAACCGCAGGGCCTGGAGGCTCACTGGACAAATACATCCGCCGTAAGGGCCTGTGTTCGACCTCCTGGTCACAGGTTCGAATCCTGGCGGGTCCAGCAGCGGCTCCTCCGTCTCAGGCGGAGGAGTGTCGCTCCACCGGCTGTGAGTGCAGTCAGTCAGTACTCACAGAATAATAATATGGCCACTACCTGACCATTTTATTATTCTGCGTGCCGCCGGGCGCACTAGCGCAAGGGCGATGGTGGGGGCGGAGCAGACAGACTCCTACATACTCCAGGATGACTGCTTCAAGCGCCCATGACAGATTGGCCGTCTGCCTACAACCGGCCAATCTGACATGCGCACTTCAGAGCCTGCAAACCCAGTGCTGTAAAACAGCTGAGAGATTGCAGGCACAGGCCCAGGGCTTTCAGTGGGCCGGGTCTCACCAGTGCTGAGCACTGGCAGTTTTTTAAAGGGGGCCTCGAAACGGGTCTCTATGGGGCTGTTTTGTGCCCGGGCAGAGCCGGTCCGTTTCTTTCCGGACTGCAGTGACAGCAGGCACATCGATGTGCGCTGCTCACACTGCTCACTTCTCACTAGTGGAGGTTACGGCATGACGTCATGCCAGGTGAGCGTTGTAGGGGAAGGGGAATCCTTTAAAGAGTCATTTTCTCTCTTGATTTCACTACTTTCTTTTTTAACCTCAGGAGCAGCAACATTGTCCTGGTGTCACCGGGGCTTTAAGTGGAAGCTTTTTCAATATATTATACAAGCCATAGTTGCTGCTTATTTATCTTAAGCAACTAACAACCATTGACAAAGTCAATAGTCGTGACTTTTTATAGGTATGATGTTACTTGTTGTTTCATATATCTAGATGCAATGACAAACGGAAAAATAAAATAAAAGTCGGGCGGCACACCAGGCTAAGCGCAGATTTTTAGTTCATGTGATAGTAAGCCATGCCTTTAATTTATTGGCCACGCCCCTCTGAGAGACACCCCAAGTTTTTTCATCCCACTTAAAGCCCTGCACAGGCCCCCAGGCTCAAAATAAGTGATGGATTAGCCGACCCCAACCAATCCTGGAGCTGCTGATTGGCTGGATGTGGAAGCAGGAAGCAAAACACCTTCCTTTCCTGCCGTGCATCATCAGGAAGGGCAACAGGCAAAATATAGGTGAGTTTTACGGCGCACCGTGCCTCACCTATATTAAGAGTTGCTAGCAGCCCCTGCTTTCATCCTTCTGAGGTCGATAAAAAGAGTACTATTGAGTTGGGTAGCAATAAACATCTGTTAAACAGCTCCAAGATGCCCTTGGGTGAACGTGCGCTTTACAAATACACGTTATGTGAACATACATGTTGTATCTCTGTAGCACAGTGGAAGTCAGTGCTAATATAATCACGCCACTATTGACTGTCCACTGACAGTTTGTTTACTTCAATAAAAGATATTTTAAGACAATATATATCTATCCGTGTATGTATGTGTTTGTAGATATTTATAGTAAGTAATCAGACTTTCCCAGCTACGTCGCTGGTGTGTCAGGCTAATGGCAGCATCACTTGAAGCATCACTGGCAGCATCACTGACAGCATCACTCACAGCATCACTCACAGCATCACTCAGAGCATCACTCACAGCATCACTTACAGCATCACTCAGAGCATCACTCACAGCATCACTTACAGCATCCCTAGCAGCATCCCTGAGCAGCATTACTGGCAGCATCACTGACAGCATCACTGACAGCATCACTGACAGCATCACTGACAGCATCACTCGTAGCATCACTCACAGCATCACTCAGAGCATCACTCAGAGCATCACTCACAGCATCACTTACAGCATCCCTAGCAGCATCCCTGGCAGCATCACTGGCAGCATCACTGGAAGCAGAATCACTGACAGCATCACTGACAGCATCACTCGTAGCATCACTCGTAGCATCACTCACAGCATCACTGACAGCATCACTGACAGCATCACTCGTTGCATCACTCACAGCATCACTGGCAGCATCACTGGCAGCATCACTGACAGCATCACTCGTAGCATCACTCACAGCATCTCTGACAGCATCACTCATAGCAGTACTGACAGCATCACTGACAGCATCTCTGACAGCATCACTGACAGCATCACTGACAGCATCACTCGTAGCATCACTCACACCATCACTGGCAGCATCACTCATAGCATCACTCACAGCATCACTGACAGCATCTCTGACAGCATCACTGACAGCATCACTGACAGCATCACTGACAGCATCATTCGTAGCATCACTCACAGCATCACTGGCAGCATCACTCATAGCATCACTCACAGCATCACTCACAGCATCACTGGCAGCATCACTGACAGCATCACTGACAGCATCTCTGACAGCATCACTGACAGCATCACTGACAGCATCACTCGTAGCATCACTCACAGCATCTCTGACAGCATCACTCATAGCATCACTCACAGCATCACTGACAGCATCTCTGACAGCATCACTGACAGCATCACGGACAGCATCACTCGTAGCATCACTCACAGCATCACTGACAGCATCACTCATAGCATCACTCACAGCATCACTCACAGCATCACTGGCAGCATCACTGACAGCATCACTGACAGCATCTCTGACAGCATCTCTGACAGCATCTCTGACAGCATCACTCACAGCATCACTCACAGCATCACTCACAGCATCACTGGCAGCATCACTGACAGCATCACTGACAGCATCACTCATAGCATCACTCACAGCATCACTCAGAGCATCACTGGCAGCATCTCTGACAGCATCTCTGACAACGTCACTGACAGCATCACTGACAGCATCACTGACAGCATCACTCGTAGCATCACTCACAGCATCACTGGCAGCATCACTCACAGCATCACTCACAGCATCACTGGCAGTATCACTGACAGCATCACTGACAGCATCTCTGACAGCATCACTGACAGCATCACTGACAGCATCACTGACAGCATCACTCATAGCATCACTCACAGCATAACTCATAGCATCACTGGCAGCATCACTGACAGCATCACTGACAGCATCACTGACAGCATCACTGACAGCATCACTCGTAGCATCACTCACAGCATCACTGACAGCATCACTGACAGCATCACTGACAGCATCACTCGTAGCATCACTCACAGCATCACTGACAGCATCACTGACAGCATCACTGACAGCATCACTGACAGCATCACTGACAGCATCACTCGTAGCATCACTCACAGCATCACTCACAGCATCACTCACAGCATCACTGGCAGCATCACTGGCAGCATTACAGGCAACATCACTCACAGCTTCACTGGCAGCATCAATCGTAGCATCACTCACAGCATCACTCACAGCATCACTGGCAGGATCACTGGCAGCATGACTGGCAGCATCACTGGCAGCATCACTGGCAGCATTACTGGCAGCATCACTTGCAGCATCACACGCAGCATCACTGGAAGTAGAATCACTGGCAGCATCACTGGCAGCATTACTGGCAACATCACTGACAGCATTACTGGCAGCATCACTTGCAGCATCACACGCAGCATCACTGGAAGCAGAATCACTGGCAGCATCACTGGCAGCATTACTGGCAACATCACTGACAGCATTACTGGCAACATCACTGACAGCATTACTGGCAGCATCACTTGCAGCATCACACGCAGCATCACTGGAAGCAGAATCACTGGCAGCATCACTGGCAGCATTACTGGCAACATCACTGACAGCATTACTCGCAGCATCACTGGTAGCATCACTGGCAGCATCACTGGCAGCATTACAGGCAGCATCACATGCAGCATCACTCACAGCATCACTCACAGCATCCCTAGCAGCATCCCTTGCAGCATCACTGGCAGCATCATTGGCAGCATCACTGGAGCATCACTGGCAGCATTACTCACAGCATCACTGGCAGCATCACATGCAGCATCACTCACAGCATCACTCACAGCATCACTCACAGCATCCCTAGCAGCATCCCTTGCAGCATCACTGGCAGCATCACTGGAGCATCACTGGAGCATCACTGGCAGCAATACTCGCAGCATCACTGGCAGCATCACTCACAGCATCACTCACAGCATCACTCACAGCATCCCTAGCAGCATCACTCGCATCACTGGCAGCATCACTGGCAGCATCACTCTCATCACTGGCAGCATCACTCTCATCACTGGCAGCATCACTCTCATCACTGGCAGCATCCCTTGCAGCATCCCTTGCAGCATCGCTCACAGCATCATTTGCAGCATCGCTGGCTGCATCACTGGAGCATCGCTGGCAGCATCACTCACAGCATCACTCGCAGCTTAGCTTGCATCATCATGTGCACCCTCACTCGCAGCATCCCTTGCAACATCCCTCCCAGCATCCCTTGCAGCATCACTGGCAGCATCACTGGCAGCATTACTGGCAGCATCACTTGCAGCATCACACGCAGCATCACTGGAAGTAGAATTACTGGCAGCATCACTGGCAGCATTACTGGCAACATCACTGACAGCATCACTGGAGCATCACTCGCAGCATTACTCGCAGCATCACTGGTAGCATCACTGGCAGCATCACTGGCAGCATTACAGGCAGCCTCACACGCAGCATCACTCACAGCATCACTCACAGCATCACTCACAGCATCACTGGCAGCATCACTGACAGCATCACTGACAGCATCTCTGACAGCATCTCTGACAGCATCTCTGACAGCATCACTGACAGCATCACTCATAGCATCACTCACAGCATCACTCACAGCATCACTCACAGCATCACTGGCAGCATCACTGACAGCATCACTGACAGCATCTCTGACAGCATCTCTGACAGCATCTCTGACAGCATCACTGGCAGCATCACTGACAGCATCACTCATAGCATCACTCACAGCATCACTCACAGCATCACTGGCAGCATCACTGACAGCATCACTGACAGCATCACTGACAGCATCTCTGACAGCATCTCTGACAGCATCACTCACAGCATCACTCACAGCATCACTCACAGCATCACTGGCAGCATCACTGACAGCATCACTGACAGCATCACTCATAGCATCACTCACAGCATCACTCAGAGCATCACTGGCAGCATCTCTGACAGCATCTCTGACAACGTCACTGACAGCATCACTGACAGCATCACTGACAGCATCACTCGTAGCATCACTCACAGCATCACTGGCAGCATCACTCACAGCATCACTCACAGCATCACTGGCAGCATCACTGACAGCATCACTGACAGCATCTCTGACAGCATCACTGACAGCATCACTGACAGCATCACTGACAGCATCACTCATAGCATCACTCACAGCATAACTCATAGCATCACTGGCAGCATCACTGACAGCATCACTGACAGCATCACTGACAGCATCACTGACAGCATCACTCGTAGCATCACTCACAGCATCACTGACAGCATCACTGACAGCATCACTGACAGCATCACTCGTAGCATCACTCACAGCATCACTGACAGCATCACTGACAGCATCACTGACAGCATCACTGACAGCATCACTGACAGCATCACTCGTAGCATCACTCACAGCATCACTGACAGCATCACTGACAGCATCACTGACAGCATCACTGACAGCATCACTCACAGCATCACTCACAGCATCCCTAGCAGCATCACTCGCATCACTGGCAGCATCACTGGCAGCATCACTCTCATCACTGGCAGCATCACTGGCAGCATCACTCTCATCACTGGCAGCATCACTGGAGCATCCCTTGCAGCATCGCTCACAGCATCATTTGCAGCATCGCTGGCTGCATCACTGGAGCATCGCTGGCAGCATCACTCACAGTATCACTCGCAGCTTAGCTTGCATCATCATGTGCACCCTCACTCGCAGCATCCCTTGCAGCATCCCTCCCAGCATCCCTTGCAGCATCACTGGCAGCATCACTGGCAGCATTACTGGCAGCATCACTTGCAGCATCACACGCAGCATCACTGGAAGTAGAATTACTGGCAGCATCACTGGCAGCATTACTGGCAACATCACTGACAGCATCACTGGAGCATCACTCGCAGCATTACTCGCAGCATCACTGGTAGCATCACTGGCAGCATCACTGGCAGCATTACAGGCAGCCTCACACGCAGCATCACTCACAGCATCACTCACAGCATCACTCACAGCATCACTGGCAGCATCACTGACAGCATCACTGACAGCATCTCTGACAGCATCTCTGACAGCATCTCTGACAGCATCACTCACAGCATCACTCACAGCATCACTCACAGCATCACTGGCAGCATCACTGACAGCATCACTGACAGCATCACTCATAGCATCACTCACAGCATCACTCAGAGCATCACTGGCAGCATCTCTGACAGCATCTCTGACAACGTCACTGACAGCATCACTGACAGCATCACTGACAGCATCACTCGTAGCATCACTCACAGCATCACTCACAGCATCACTCACAGCATCACTCACAGCATCACTGGCAGCATCACTGACAGCATCACTGACAGCATCTCTGACAGCATCACTGACAGCATCACTGACCGCATCACTGACAGCATCACTCATAGCATCACTCACAGCATAACTCATAGCATCACTGGCAGCATCACTGACAGCATCACTGACAGCATCACTGACAGCATCACTGACAGCATCACTCGTAGCATCACTCACAGCATCACTGACAGCATCACTGACAGCATCACTGACAGCATCACTCGTAGCATCACTCACAGCATCACTGACAGCATCACTGACAGCATCACTGACAGCATCACTGACAGCATCACTGACAGCATCACTCGTAGCATCACTCACAGCATCACTCACAGCATCACTCACAGCATCACTGGCAGCATCACTGGCAGCATTACAGGCAACATCACTCACAGCATCACTGGCAGCATCAATCGTAGCATCACTCACAGCATCACTCACAGCATCACTGGCAGGATCACTGGCAGCATGACTGGCAGCATCACTGGCAGCATCACTGGCAGCATTACTGGCAGCATCACTTGCAGCATCACACGCAGCATCACTGGAAGTAGAATCACTGGCAGCATCACTGGCAGCATTACTGGCAACATCACTGACAGCATTACTGGCAGCATCACTTGCAGCATCACATGCAGCATCACTGGAAGCAGAATCACTGGCAGCATCACTGGCAGCATTACTGGCAACATCACTGACAGCATTACTCGCAGCATCACTGGTAGCATCACTGGCAGCATCACTGGCAGCATTACAGGCAGCATCACATGCAGCATCACTCACAGCATCACTCACAGCATCACTCACAGCGTCCCTAGCAGCATCCCTTGCAGCATCACTGGCAGCATCACTGGCAGCATCACTGGAGCATCACTGGAGCATCACTGGCAGCATTACTCGCAGCATCACTGGCAGCATCACTCACAGCATCACTCACAGCATCACTCACAGCATCCCTAGCAGCATCACTCTCATCACTGGCAGCATCACTCTCATCACTGGCAGCATCACTGGAGCATCCCTAGCAGCATCGCTCACAGCATCATTTGCAGCATCGCTGGCTGCATCACTGGAGCATCGCTGGCAGCATCACTCACAGCATCACTCGCAGCTTAGCTTGCATCATCATGTGCACCCTCACTCGCAGCATCACTTGCAGCATCACACGCAGCATCACTGGAAGTAGAATTACTGGCAGCATCACTGGCAGCATTACTGGCAACATCACTGACAGCATCACTGGAGCATCACTCGCAGCATTACTCGCAGCATCACTGGTAGCATCACTGGCAGCATCACTGGCAGCATTACAGGCAGCCTCACATGCAGCATCACTCACAGCATCACTCACAGCATCCCTAGCAGCATCCCTAGCAGCATCACTGGCAGCATCACTGGCAGCATCACTGGAGCATCACTGGAGCATCACTGGCAGCATTACTCGCAGCATCACTGGCAGCATCACTCACAGCATCACTCACAGCATCACTCAGAGCATCACTGGCAGCATCTCTGACAGCATCTCTGACAACGTCACTGACAGCATCACTGACAGCATCACTGACAGCATCACTCGTAGCATCACTCACAGCATCACTGGCAGCATCACTCACAGCATCACTCACAGCATCACTGGCAGCATCACTGACAGCATCACTGACAGCATCTCTGACAGCATCACTGACAGCATCACTGACAGCATCACTGACAGCATCACTCATAGCATCACTCACAGCATCACTGGCAGCATCACTGACAGCATCACTGACAGCATCACTGGCAGCATCACTCACAGCATCACTGGCAGCATCACTGACAGCATCACTGACAGCATCTCTGACAGCATCACTGACAGCATCACTGACAGCATCACTCGTAGCATCACTCACAGCATCACTGACAGCATCACTGGCAGCATCACTGGAGCATCACTGGCAGCATTACTCGCAGCATCACTGGCAGCATCACTCACAGCATCACTCACAGCATCACTCACAGCATCCCTAGCAGCATCACTCTCATCACTGGCAGCATCACTCTCATCACTGGCAGCATCACTGGAGCATCCCTTGCAGCATCACTCAC
Organism: Lissotriton helveticus; assembly: GCF_964261635.1. Lineage (NCBI taxonomy): Eukaryota > Metazoa > Chordata > Amphibia > Caudata > Salamandridae > Lissotriton > Lissotriton helveticus. The sequence goes on along the minus strand of NC_136071.1, from coordinate 1,193,165,589 downwards.
AGCATCACTCACAGCATCCCTAGCAGCATCACTCTCATCACTGGCAGCATCACTCTCATCACTGGCAGCATCACTGGAGCATCCCTTGCAGCATCCCTTGCAGCATCGCTCACAGCATCATTTGCAGCATCGCTGGCTGCATCACTGGAGCATCGCTGGCAGCATCACTCACAGCATCACTCGCAGCTTAGCTTGCATCATCATGTGCAGCCACACTCGCAGCATCTCTTGCAGCATCCCTCCCAGCATCCCTTGCAGCATCACTGGCAGCATCACTGGCAGCATTACTGGCAGCATCACTTGCAGCATCACACGCAGCATCACTGGAAGTAGAATTACTGGCAGCATCACTGGCAGCATCACTGACAGCATCACTGGAGCATCACTCGCAGCATTACTCGCAGCATCACTGGTAGCATCACTGGCAGCATCACTGGCAGCATTACAGGCAGCCTCACACGCAGCATCACTCACAGCATCACTCACAGCATCACTCACAGCATCCCTAGCAGCATCCCTTGCAGCATCACTGGCAGCGTCGCTGGCAGCATCACTTTAGCATCACTGGCAGCATTACTCGCAGCATCACTGGCAGCATCACTGGCAGCATCACTCGCATCGCTCACAGCATCATTTGCAGCATCGCTGGCTGCATCACTGGAGCATCGCTGGCAGCACCACTCACAGCATCACTCACAGCATCCCTTGCAGCATCACTGGCAGCGTCGCTGGCAGCATCACTTTAGCATCACTGGCAGCATTACTCGCAGCATCACTGGCAGCATCACTGGCAGCATCACTCGCATCGCTCACAGCATCATTTGCAGCATCGCTGGCTGCATCACTGGAGCATCGCTGGCAGCACCACTCACAGCATCACTCGCAGCTTAGCTTGCATCATCATGTGCACCCTTGCAGCATCCCTCACAGCATCACTCACAGCACCCCTCGCAGCATCACTGGAAGCAGCATCACTGGCAGGTTTCTCACAGCATCACTAACAGCATCACTTGCAGCATCACTCACAGCATCCCTCGCAGCATCACTGGAAGCAGCATCACTGGCAGCAACCCGTACCCTTGGGCACCGTGTACATTTGCAGAAGCATCTGCTTTCCGGCGACCCCTGAAGCTGTGCATTGGGCTACTTGTAGTCCAGACCCGGAGCAGTGATTCCACTGAAGATTTCCAGCTTACACTCCACGGGTGTTCTGTAGGCCGGTATTTTCAATCAATCAATCAGAACATTTGTAAAGCGCACTACTTACCAGTGAGGGTCTCAAGACCCTGGGGGGTGGGGGGGAGTGCTGCTACTGCTTGAAGAGCCAGGTCTTGAGAAGTCTTCCGAAGGTTAGCAGGTCCTGGATCTGCAGTAGGGGGATGGGGAGGGTGTTCCAGGTCCTGGCGGCGAGGTGGGAGAACGATCTGCCGCCGAAGGTCGCTCTTCGGATGCGGGGGACTGTGACGAGGGCAAGGTCGGCGGAGCGGAGCTGGCGGTTGGGGGTGTAGAAGCTGAGTCGTCTGTTAAGGTATGCTGGTCCGGTGCTGTGGAGTGCCTTGTGTGCGTGGGTGAGGAGCTTGAAGGTGATCCTCTTGTTGACGGGGAGCCAGTGCAGGTCTCTCAGGTGGAGTGTGATGTGGCTGAGTTGAGGGATGTCGAGGATCAGGCGTGCAGAGGTGTTCTGAATGCATTGAAGTAGTTTCAGGAGTTTGGCCGAGGCTCCTGAGTAGAGGGCGTTTCCGTAGTCCAGCCTGCGGCTGACGAGGGCCTGGGTAACTGTTCTTCTTGTTTCAGTGGGGTTCCACCTGTAGATCCTGCGGAGCATGCTGAGGGTGTTGAAGCAGGAGGACGAGATGGCGTTGACCTGCTTTGTCATGCAGAGTGTAGAGTCGAGGATAAACCCTAGGTTGAGTGCGTGGTCGGTGGGTGTTGAAGCTCTTCCCAGTGCAGTCGGCCACCAGGAGTCATTCCAGGCCGAGGGTGTGGATCCGAGGATGAGGACTTCCGTCTTGTCCAAGTTCAGCTTCCGTCGGCTGGTCTTCATCCACTCAGCAAAGGCTTTCATTCCTTCATGGTGAGGGAGAGGATCACCTGGGTGTCGTCTGCGTAGGAGATGATGTTGAGGTTGTGCAGTCGGGCGACGTGGGCGAGCGGTGCCATGTAGATGTTGAACAGTGTTGGGCTGAGGGACGAGCCCTGAGGTACGCCACAGATTATCTTGCTGGCTTCGGAGTGGAAAGGGGGAGGCGGACCCTCTTGAGGTCCCTTTGCGATCGCTGGTCCGTTGGCCTGTGGGTCCCTGTGAAGGCAAATGTAACTTTCAGTGGGCTTTCCTGGTTGCTCCAAGCGTGTCCTGACTTTCCATCACTTGGGGAGTCACCAGGACCTTGCTTGTCCTCACCGAAGCATCTTTCTCAGACCGCATGGGTTGCAGTTGCCAAGGCTTGTTGGTGTTAAATCTGGACATTGGCCCCCCAGCACTTGACATCCTTCGTGGGACAGCTCGCCTGTGGACTTTGGTCATCCTCGATGTCTCCTGGTCCCAGTGACTGCAGAGTCAAGATTCACCTTTTCTCACCTGAAACACCCAACATCGGTGGGCATTCGTCTAGGGAGCCCCTGGTCACCCTGAAGTGACCCAGACTCTGTCCCCTCTGCTTTCAGGTTCCTCTCATCTCCGATCCAGGCTTGGATCTCACCGGACACTTTTCCTCTTCATGGCAGCTGCACTTTTCAGCATCACGCCATTGAAAACGACGAAGATTCCTGACACCATTTAACACCTATACACCCGGCTTCCCTGGGTTAGGTAACACGAGTACTCTGGTGCTCACATGGGTGCTGGCCTTAGAACCTTTTAAGTTTGAAAGGGTTTGTTGAAAGTTCTCTCCTAAGTGTCCTTAAACTTTAAAATTCCAACTGCGACTTTCCCATTGAGTTGTACGGAGCTCGTGGCTGTGTTCTCACACTGCACACGTCCCCCGTGGGTCCCCTGTGTCACTACCTTGGGTGTTTCCTTGGGGTCCCAGCAGTTCTACAGGCTCTAGGCACTGTGTCTAGTCAAGTCGTGGCTGTTATACCACTTTCTTAGTATATGGTTCGGTCTCCCCCTGGAGCCCACTGTGTATTATCTTATTTACTGTTGTTCTAGTGATTTAATATTGTTTGCTTTGTTCTCTAATCTCATAAAGAGGTTAGTAGATAGTGTTTAGTAATAAATACATATATTTTATATATTCCTGGTGTGGTTCTCCTTTCATTTGGTCATTCAGGAGGTTCTGATCTGATAAAACAAGCTGCTTTACACTCCTTCAAGACTTAGCCTGAAGGCGGCTCTCCACAGCTACCACTAGGATAGCTTTCAATAAAGGTTGTCTTTGACCTAATCATCAATAAGGGTTGTTTGGACTGCTGCAAGGTGCCCACTATAACTAGTGCACAGTATATACCAGGCCAACTTCTCACACTGGTCAACAGGGATGGCGCTGGGCCTCCATCTACTGCTGCACAGTGTAAGGGCAGCGCTTACATCTACTGGTGAACAGTGGTGGCGCGTGGCCTCCGTATACTGGTGCAGAGTGTAAGTGCAGCGGGCATGTCTACATCTGTGTAGAGTCCAGGCTCCGGGCACCCTTCCCTCCTCCTCTCCGGGCATGCCATTAATCAGAATAATTTCTCTCAGATCAATGCCCCAGCTCCTCGCCTGCTCAGTATGCAGTCAGGCGCTTCATGCTTAATTCTACCCACTTAATCAGAGGCCGTGCTGTGCACCTGCCTCCCTCCCAGGCAGCCTGTAATTACAGCGCCGCGCGGCCACCGTCGGGGCAGGATTTATGCGTCGGCTCCTTCCCTCCTCTTCATCACCTTCGAGGCTGCTCTGATCCCGCTGTCTCATCCACCCCTGTCTCTCCTCACCGTCTCATCCACCGCTCTCTCTCCTCACAATCGCGCTGTCTCATCCACCGCCGTCTCTCCTCACCGTCTCGTCCACTGCTGTCTCTCCTCACCGTCTCAGCCCAGCCGCCGCCGTCTCTCCTCATCATCTCATCCACCACAGTCTCTCCTCACCACCCGGCTGTCTCATCCACCGCTGTCTCATCCACCGCTGCCTCTCCTCACCATCTCATCCACTGCTGTCTTCCTCACCATCTCATCCACCGCTGTCTCTCCTCACCATCTCATCCACCGCTGTCTCTCCTCACTATCTCATCCACCGCTGTCTCTCCTCACCATCTCATCCACCGCTGTCTCTCCTCACCATCTCATCCACCGCTGTCTCATCCACCGCTGTCTCTCCTCACCATCTCATCCACCGCTGTCTCTCCTCACTATCTCATCCACCGCTGTCTCTCCTCACCATCTCATCCACCGCTGTCTCTCCTCACCATCTCATCCACCGCTGTCTCATCCACCGCTGTCTCTCCTCACCATCTCATCCACCGCTGTCTCTCCTCACCATCTCATCCACCGCTGTCTCATCCACCGCTGTCTCTCCTCACCATCTCATCCACCACTGTCTCTCCTCACCATCTCATCCACCGCTGTCTCATCCACCGCTGTCTCTCCTCAACATCTATCCACCGCTGCTGTCTCTCCTCACTATCTCATCCACCGCTGTCTCTCCTCACTATCTCATCCATCGCTGTCTCTCCTCACCATCTCATCCACCGCTGTCTCTCCTCACTTTCTCATCCACCGCTGTCTCTCCTCACCATCTCATCCACCGCTGTCTCTCCTCACTATCTCATCCACCGCTGTCTCTCCTCACTATCTCATCCACCGCTGTCTCTCCTCACCATCTCATCCACCGCTGTCTCTCCTCACTATCTCATCCACCGCTGTCTCTCCTCACTATCTCATCCACCGCTGTCTCTCCTCACCATCTCATCCACCGCTGTCTCTCCTCACCATCTCATCCACCGCTGTCTCATCCACCGCTGTCTCTCCTCACCATATCACCATCTCATCCACCGCTGTCTCTCCTCAACATCTCATCCACCGCTGTCTCATCCACCGCTGTCTCTCCTCACCATCTCATCCACCGCTGTCTCTCCTCACCATCTCATCCACCGCTGTCTCTCCTCAACATCTCATCCACCGCTGCCTCTCCTCACCATCTCATCCACCGCTGTCTCATCCACCGCTGTCTCTCCTCACCATCTCATCCACCGCTGTCTCTCCTCACTATCTCATCCACCGCTGTCTCTCCTCACCATCTCATCCACCGCTGTCTCTCCTCAACATCTCATCCACCGCTGTCTCATCCACCGCTGTCTCTCCTCAACATCTCATCCACCGCTGTCTCTCCTCACCATCTCATCCACCGCTGTCTCTCCTCACCATCTCATCCACCGCTGTCTCTCCTCACCATCTCATCCACCGCTGTCTCTCCTCACCATCTCATCCACCGCTGTCTCTCCTCACTATCTCATCCACCGCTGTCTCTCCTCACTTTCTCATCCACCGCTGTCTCTCCTCACCATCTCATCCACCGCTGTCTCTCCTCAACATCTCATCCACCGCTGTCTCTCCTCACTATCTCATCCACCGCTGTCTCTCCTCACTTTCTCATCCACCGCTGTCTCTCCTCACCATCTCATCCACCACTGTCTCTCCTCAACATCTCATCCACCGCTGTCTCTCCTCACTATCTCATCCACCGCTGTCTCTCCTCACTATCTCATCCACCGCTGCTGTCTCTCCTCACCATCTCATCCACCGCTGTCTCTTCTCACCATCTCATCCACCGCTGTCTCATTCACCGCTGTCTCTCCTCACCATCTCATCCACCGCTCTCTCCTCACCATCTCATCCACAGCTGCTGTCTCTCCTCACCATCTCATCCACCGCTGTCTCTCCTCACCATCTCATCCACCGCTGTCTCTCCTCACTATCTCATCCACCGCTGTCTCTCCTCACCATCTCATCCACCGCTCTCTCCTCACCATCTCATCCACCGCTGCTGTCTCTCCTCACCATCTCATCCACCGCTGTCTCATCCACCGCTGTCTCTCCTCACCATCTCATCCACCGCTCTCTCCTCACCATCTCATCCACCGCTGCTGTCTCTCCTCACCATCTCATCCACCGCTGTCTCTCCTCACCATCTCATCCACCGCTGTCTCTCCTCACTATATCATCCACGGCTGTCTCTCCTCACCATCTCATCCACCGCTCTCTCCTCACCATCTCATCCACCGCTGCTGTCTCTCCTCACTATCTCATCCACCGCTGTCTCTCCTCACCATCTCATCCACCGCTGTCTCTCCTCACTATCTCATCCACCGCTGTCTCTCCTCACTATCTCATCCACCGCTGTCTCTCCTCACCATCTCATCCACCGCTGTCTCTCCTCACCATCTCATCCACCGCTGTCTCATCCACCGCTGTCTCTCCTCACCATCTCATCCACCGCTGTCTCTCCTCACCATCTCATCCACCGCTGTCTCTCCTCAACATCTCATCCACCGCTGCCTCTCCTCACCATCTCATCCACCGCTGTCTCATCCACCGCTGTCTCTCCTCACCATCTCATCCACCGCTGTCTCTCCTCACCATCTCATCCACCGCTGTCTCTCCTCACCATCTCATCCACCGCTGTCTCTCCTCACCATCTCATCCACTGCTGTCTCTCCTCACTATCTCATCCACCGCTGTCTCTCATCACTTTCTCATCCACCGCTGTCTCTCCTCACCATCTCATCCACCGCTGTCTCTCCTCAACATCTCATCCACCGCTGTCTCTCCTCACTATCTCATCCACCGCTGTCTCTCCTCACTTTCTCATCCACCGCTGTCTCTCCTCACCATCTCATCCACCGCTGTCTCTCCTCAACATCTCATCCACCGCTGTCTCTCCTCACTATCTCATCCACCGCTGTCTCTCCTCACTATATCATCCACCGCTGCTGTCTCTCCTCACCATCTCATCCACCGATGTCTCTCCTCACCATCTCATCCACCGCTCTCTCCTCACCATCTCATCCACCGCTGCTGTCTCTCCTCACCATCTCATCCACCGCTGTCTCTCCTCACCATCTCATCCACCGCTGTCTCTCCTCACTATCTCATCCACCGCTGTCTCTCCTCACCATCTCATCCACCGCTCTCTCCTCACCATCTCATCCACCGCTGCTGTCTCTCCTCACCATCTCATCCACCGCTGTCTCATCCACCGCTGTCTCTCCTCACCATCTCATCCACCGCTCTCTCCTCACCATCTCATCCACCGCTGCTGTCTCTCCTCACCATCTCATCCACCGCTGTCTCTCCTCACCATCTCATCCACCGCTGTCTCTCCTCACTATCTCATCCACCGCTGTCTCTCCTCACCATCTCATCCACCGCTCTCTCCTCATCATCTCATCCACCGCTGCTGTCTCTCCTCACCATCTCATCCACCGCTGTCTCATCCACCGCTGTCTCTCCTCACCATCTCATCCACCGCTCTCTCCTCACCATCTCATCCACCGCTGCTGTCTCTCCTCACCATCTCATCCACCGCTGTCTCTCCTCACCATCTCATCCACCGCTGTCTCTCCTCACCATCTCATCCACCGCTGTCTCTCCTCACCATCTCATCCACCGCTGTCTCTCCTCACTATCTCATCCACCGCTGCTGTCTCTCCTCACCATCTCATCCACCGCTGTCTCTCCTCACCATCTCACCCACCGCTGTCTCTCCTCACCATCTCATCCACCGCTGTCTCTCCTCACTATCTCATCCACCGCTGCTGTCTCTCCTCACCATCTCATCCACCGCTGTCTCTCCTCACCATCTCATCCACCGCTGTCTCTCCTCACCATCTCATCCACCGCTGTCTCTCCTCACCATCTCATCCACCGCTGTCTCCACCGCTGTCTCTCCTCACCATCTCATCCACCGCTCTCTCCTCACCATCTCATCCACCGCTGTCTCTCCTCACTATCTCATCCACCGCTGCTGTCTCTCCTCAACATCTCATCCACCGCTGTCTCTCCTCACTATCTCATCCACCGCTCTCTCCTCACCATCTCATCCACCGCTGTCTCTCCTCACTATCTCATCCACCGCTGTCTCTCCTCACTATCTCATCCACCGCTGCTGTCTCTCCTCACTATCTCATCCACCGCTGTCTCTCCTCACCATCTCATCCACCGCTGTCTCTCCTCACCATCTCATCCACCGCTGTCTCTCCTCACTATCTCATCCACCGCTGTCTCTCCTCACTATCTCATCCACCGCTGCTGTCTCTCCTCACCATCTCATCCACCGCTGTCTCTCCTCACTATCTCATCCACCGCTGTCTCTCCTCACCATCTCATCCACCGCTGTCTCTCCTCACCATCTCATCCACCGCTGTCTCTCCTCACCATCTCATCCACCGCTGTCTCTCCTCACCATCTCATCCACCGCTGTCTCATCCACCGCTGTCTCTCCTCACCATCTCATCCACTGCTGTCTCTCCTCACCATTTCATCCACCGCTGTCTCATCCACCGCTGTCTCTCCTCACCATCTCATCCACCGCTGTCTCTCCACACCATCTCATCCACCGCTGTCTCTCCTCGCCGTCTCATCCACCGCTGCCTCTCCTCACCATCTCATTCACCGCTGTCTCTCATCACCATCTCATCCACCGCTGCTGTCTCTCCTCACCATCTCATCCACCGCTGTCTCTCCTCAACATCTCATCCACCGCTGCTGTCTCTCCTCACCATCTCATCCACCGCTGCTGTCTCTCCTCGCCGTCTCATCCACCGCTGCCTCTCCTCACCATCTCATCCACCGATGTCTCTCCTCACCACCACGCTGTCTCATCCACTTCTGCCTCTCCTCACCATCTCATCAAACGCTGTCTCTCTGCACCATCATCCATCACTGTCCACAGCCCATCATCCATCCTCATCCATCACTGTCCACATCCCGTCATCCACCCTCACATCCATCCCTGCCCACAGCCCATCATTCACCCTCACATCCATCACTGTCCACAGCCCATCATCCACCTTCACATCCATCACTGTCCACAGCCCAAGATCCACCCTCACATCCATCACTGTCCACAGCCCATCATCCACCCTCATATCCATCACTGTCCACAGCCCATCATCCACCTTCACATCCATCACTGTCCACAGCCCAAGATCCACCCTCACATCCATCACTGTCCACAGCCCATCATCCACCTTCACATCCATCACTGTCCACAGCCCATCATCCACCTTCACATCCATCACTGCCCACAGCCCATCATTCAACCTCACATCCATCACTGTCCACAGCCCATCATCCACCTTCACATCCATCACTGTCCACAGCCCATCATCCACCTTCACATCCATCACTGTCCACAGCCCAAGATCCACCCTCACATCCATCACTGTCCACAGCCCATTATCCACCCTCATATCCATCACTGTCCACAGCCCATCATCCACCTTCACACCCATCACTGTCCACAGCCCAAGATCCACCCTCACATCCATCACTGTCCACAGCCCATCATCCACCTTCACATCCATCACTGTCCACAGCCCAAGATCCACCCTCACATCCCTCACTGTCCACAGCCCATCATCCACCCTCATATCCATCACTGTCCACAGCCCATCATCCACCTTCACATTCATCACTGTCCACAGCCCATCATCCACCGTCACATCCATCATTGTCCACAGCCCAAGATCCACCCTCACATCCATCACTGTCCACAGCCCATCATCCACCCTCATATCCATCACTGTACACAGCTCATCATCCACCCTTCCTCCATCACTGCCCACATCCCGTCATCCAACACCCGGCGTGACAAATGTATTTAACTAAACAAGGATGAAATTGGTTCAATTTGTGCAGCAAGGTCCCATCACACCGAACAGCTGTTTCCTGGTTTAAAGTTGTTAAATGCAGTCTTTTGCCTCTGTGCTCCACCTGCCGTGTGCAGGCAGCCCACATTGTGCTGGGCTTTGGAGTTTGTGCAGCTAGTGATGGCTGAATGGCTCTACGCTCAACCCACTGTGGGAGATATTCTCAAGAACATGTGATAAACATCGCAAAAGTAACTTAACGCAACATTCAACATTGCAGTCTATCATGGGAAAATTACGCTGTGTTAGCTAAGTATTCACAACACGGAGGCACCATGCGATAGGCCCCCGACAACGTGCCAAATGACCCCGATAAAGTCAATGCAATGTCGCAAAAATGCAAAACACGAATGCTAGAAAACTTGCGATGAGGCCAATCGCGATACAAAAAGCAGCGGAAACCAGTGGCAGCCCTGCAAATCCCACGCATCTGGTGGGAAAATGCCCTATAAAAGCTACAAAAACAACACACCAAAAACATTCCAATGTGCGTGGCAACATGGATGCACCCTGACCGAGTCCAACGCGAACTCCACAAGCCCCACAGACCTCCAGCAAGGAACAAAGGGGTCGGGGAGGAGGCCAAGATGCGCTGGCTGGAGCTGGCTGGCGCTGGCGAGGTGCTGGCTGGCGCTGGTGAGGTGCTGGCTGGCACTGGCGAGGTGCTGGCTGGCGCTGGCGAGGTTCTGGCTGGCGCTGGTGAGGTGCTGGCATGATGTGAAAATCTAAACCAGGCACAAAGTCGCTTCCAACAGGGAGGCAGCAACAGCGACAGGAGGTGGGAGTCCTGCACCACAGGAGAAGCTGGAGGAAACGGAGGTCACACTCATCAGTGTGGAGACGGTGCAAGGAGTCGGGAGTCCGGACACAGCTCGGGAGGACCTGACACAACATCAACAGGGTGAGTAACGACCAGGGACTGGGGGGACGGGGGTATATGGGCACAATGGCACACATGCACAACGTTGTGTAGCACACTGCACACCCACAATGACCCTGGATCATGTCCCCGATCCCCGTGGCACACTGCAGCACACACACATAGCAAGAACAGCACATCCACATTGACGATAAGGTGGTACAAAGTGCAACCCCGACACTGCAGAACAGAGATGGCTCTGCACACTCGCAGACACAGGCCAACTACATCTGAAAATAGCTGGAAACTGTGAAATGGAAATGTACGCATACAACCTCACATCCGTCATGTAGTCCAAATGTCCATTGTCCCGCTTCTAAATTCAGCACCTCCAAAACAGTCACAATGTACATTGTCATACAGTCTGCATGTAAACCAGAACAATACGCCAACATACATGTCAACACAATATCTATATGCATGTCCCCTTCACATTGCAGAGGGACACACAACACCTCCAGCAGAGCAGAGCAGACCACTCATCAGTGATGCCGGAAAGGACCACCACACCTTCGACACTGATGCCCTACAGCAGCCCATGGACATCCCACGCAACCCACCACCAGGACCAGGGCAGCCAAGCTACATAGAGGAGAACGCAGCCCCTGCAACAGACCACACAGCAGGAAGCACCCGCAATCACGGCTGGCTCCCAACACTTCACCGACCCACACATGGCATCCCAATGTCATGTGTCAGAATGCCAAAAGGAGGTGGCTGAACAGGTGCGGCTGTGGTCCGAACCCATGGAAGACGAACTAGATCACATATGTGGGTGTCTAATACCCTTCAGGGACCACCTACACCCCACAAAGGAGACCCACACTGCCACAGAGACACATGCAGATGCACATTCCCAGTACAGAACACCGCCCAGGGGCACGCAATTATCAGTCACACACCCACGTTGGCTCTGCGTACGTTGGCCCAGTCCACTGCCCTTACATATTGAGTGAGTGGCGACAAAGCTACATGTCCAAGCTCGAACCCGCTGCCTGCGATGACATGTCTGCGTCCGCTGTACACAGTGCAATGTAATGTTGCATGGCCCAGGGCCCTCATGAATACAACAAAACCACAGGGACACACACAGATAGTATGTGGAACTGGCTACGGGCACGTGCGCCCGGCCCCTTTATTGGCAGTGCCACATGTACAGTGACGCCTGTGCTGGATGTGTGTGGGGTGAGTGTAAGCCAGCCCGCACGGAGTGGTTGGTGCTGGCAACAACTTGAACAGTGAGCACCATTGACACTGAAACTGTAAACACCAGCATAACAGAGTCAACTGCTGAGCAACATGAAGGGAGCCGGAGCAAGTACAGAGGTCACCCAACATTCAAACAGAAGTGTCCATGAGTTGCAGTGCACTGGGTTGGGGCACTGGAGCTGAGCGCGCTCATGTGAATGAATTGTCTGAGATTGTGTCCCTTCTGGATATTCCTGATGCAGATGCAGTGGGGTGTGTTACACATGCATCATCTTCCTCATCAACGTCCCAGGTCTCCCACAATGCTTGAGGTGACATTGCAGCGCAACCTCTTCACAGCACAAAACTCAATCAGCAACGGTCCATGGGTTGCGGTGCACTGAGTCAGTGGCACCTGAAGTGCTGAGCAGGGTATCAGCATGATGGCATCCACGACAGGTGTGAGAAACTCTGTTAGTCTGCCAGTACCACTGTTTCTACTCTGGCAGATGGCGGTTGGAGGTGGTCCTAGCGATGGTGGCATGTGCCTCCTGCGGTGATGCTTCGTCCGGGTCGGTCAGGACTCGATTTGATGTGTGAGCCCTGGTGGACCGCAGTTGAGGCCGTAGGCAGGGGACAGCGCAGGGCCACAGACACATGGCATTGATGACCCCAAGCCATCGTCTCACTTAAAAGTGACCCTGATATCGTGATTAAGAGCGCCGATAAGGGCGGAGGCATCGTTATACAGGATACTGTCGCATATGACGCTGAATGTAGACGCCTCCTTAGTGACACAAGGAGTTATTCAATTTTGGAAGAGGATCCATCATCATCACTAAGGGACGAGATAGTTGAATTAGTGATGACTGCTGAACGAGATGACTATATCAGCAAACACGAAGCAGACTTCCTCACAAGTTCTAAAGGAAAAGTTCAGTATTTTTACTCTCTACCCAAAACCCACAAGAACCGTCTTCCACCCCCTGGAAGACCCATTGTTTCGGGTATCGGGTCTCTTTTAGAACCCCTTTTTAGGTCTCGGCTAGCCGCGCGAAGCGCGTCTCCGCCGAGCCCCTATTGTCGGCATGTGAGCTTCCCAGGAGACAATCCTGGCCGCGCGCATCGCCTTGGAGGCGATTTGAAAGTGGCACGCGGACGCGAACGAGCGCTGGGGCCAGGCACTGTCTCCTGGGAAGCTCACGCATGCGCATACACACACCGAGACACACACAGATACAAGCACCCACGCACGAACATACATACATACATAGGACCCCCCACACATACACACAGGCGCGCGCACACGAGTGCACCCCGCACGCATACACACAGGCGCGCGCAGACACGAGTGCGCACCCCCCCCCGTCGCCCAACTCCACGGCTCACGGGACTTCACTGTCACTACATTAATGGACCAACCTTTCTCTAAATCCCTCCTGTTTGCTCAGTCAATGCAGCTGCCGACGTACGAATCCTTTTAGAACCAACCCTGGAGCGCGATTGCAATTGGCGGGTGGTGTACGCCCATTTAGTGTTGCTATGCCCCCAATTGGTTAATTTTACTGTCGCTCACACGTTGATCCTGTTGGGCTAGAGGGCGGGCACTTCCGCTCTGCCGTTGCTTAGCACCCGCGCCTTGAGCGATATCTCAGGGGAGTCTGGGAGTGCAGCTATCGGGGCGGAGAATGCTCGGTACGGGGCGACCGGGGCGGGGAGAAACGGGCCTCGGCTCTTCAAGATGTTGGTGTTCCTTTCAGTATTGACCCTCATGGCATTTGGCGCAAGATGAGTGGAGGGGTAAAGAAGGTGCTGGAGCATACATTGTCTTCATTTTTTGGTGTTTACTTGGTAGTAAGGCTTCCTGGCTTCGAGTGAGAGATGGGTATGAGGAAAATATGTTGGTACGCAGCTACATTTGTTCTCTTGGGGTTCATGGCGTACTTGTAGAGAATAAAAGGGGCATGGGATGAAGATACTCCGTACCATGCTCTGTCACTGTCTTTGGAGTTAGTCCACACCCCCCCCTCCTCCCCCACGTATGATATTGTGTGTGAGAAGAGTGTGTGGTGACGATTGTAATTACTGTTATACAGTGCTTCCCTGTATTGTGTTGGGCCTCATGACATCGAGTGAGGTGGGGTTGGAGGGAAGATGCCGGAATTTGCACTATTCTCGTCACATAGTAGTGTTCAGGACGTCCTGGCTTTGGGAGCAATAGGTGTGTGGTAAAGAAGCTCTTCCTTTGCAAGGCCTCTGGGGAATGATAATGTGTTGGTTCTGATCCTCTGACATTCCTACGGTGCTAATAGCAGGTTGGAAGGTATTGTGTCTGCTGGGCCTGACTGAGGTCACGCAGCAGGGAATTTCGATTTATGCACCTAATTTCACCTCTGACGGCAGGGGCCAGGGATTAAGCTTCTTAGACACCGAAAGCCCTTTTGTATTCTCGGAAGGAGGTGCATAGCCTCTATTATTGTTAACCTTTGATGCAAGGCCGACATGATGTCAGTGAGGTGAACGTGTTGTGAAGGTGACAGGCGGCGACTATTCTACATTCCTAGCAGGAACCGCTTCCTTGGGGCTGTCATGTGCTTTCGCCAGCACCGGTCGGATGCTTCGTAGGGGTTCGCCGAATCTAAATACATATCCCTGCGGACGTTTTCTTCCTCATCCTATAATTCAACTCGTTAGGTGTTTGCCTTGAGAGTGACTGCAGAGTGAGAGTGACTGCAGAGTGAGAGTGACTGCAGAGTGAGAGTGACTGCAGAGTGAGAGTGACGGCAGAGTGAGAGTGACGGCAGAGTGAGAGTGACGGCAGAGTGAGAGTGACGGCAGAGTGAGAGTGACGGCAGAGTGAGAGTGACGGCAGAGTGAGAGTGATGGCAGAGTGAGAGATTGCGACGCCAGAGTGAGAGATTGCGACGGCACAGTGAGAGTGACGGCAGAGTGAGAGTGACGGCAGAGTGAGAGATTGCGACTGCATGAGTGAGAGCGACTGCATGAGTGAATGACAACAATTCCGATCCAACCCACATAATTCCATTACACACTACATACATACACTCCATAACACATGGCGAAAACACATTGCTGTTTACAATGCCATTTACTCTAACTCAAATAAATCCGAGACCTATTGCATTTTTAAATATTGCGACTTCTTCTTCAAACCTTTGATACAATCGACGAGTACCTATATTAAGGATACTAAGAGCTTACTGGCAATGCTTTGACAGTAAAGCTGCCTGAGGAGTCGTGCTTTCTTGTCTCTCTAGACATTGAAAGCCTATATACCTGCATTCCGCAGGATGCTACATTGAAGGTTCTGGCGGATGCTTTGGAACAGACTACGTGGGAATATAAAACCTCCAGAACGTTTGTCATTGAGTGTGCAACTCTGGCCTTAAAACGTAATTATTTCCAGTGTCAAGATCAGATCTTCTTACAAAAGACAGGGACTTCTATGGGCAGCACTTTTGCCCCTAGTATTGCTGGACTATACGTCTACAATTTTGAGAAAACCCATATTTTGGGCAATACCAATCCATACACTCTCAATGTAATCCTGTGGCAGAGGTACATTGATGATGTACTGTTGATATGGAAGGGAACCGAGGAGCGCCTTTTGGCTTTTTTCGATTGGGTGAACACCTGTGATCCTCATCTGAGGTTCACCCACCAGCATAGTCGAGATACCATCGAGTTTTTGGATGTCACGATCACCAGGACTGGTGACCATTTAACAACTAAGACGTATTACAAACCCACCTGCAAGAATAACCTGCTCCACTTTACGAGTTTTCATCCGCGCCCTTTGCGCGAAAACTTACCTTATGGTCAGTACCTACGTATACGTAGAAATTGTAGCAGTGTTACTGACTATAAGAAGCAGGCTAAGGATCTGACTGACAAATTAACGCACAGAGGGTATCCAGCAAAAATCCTAAAGAAAAGTTGCAAGAGGGCCAGAAATCAAAATAGGGAAGCCCTTCTAGAAGATGACACGAGAAGGAGAACCTGAAACACCGTTGACTTGCGTAACTACATATAGCAACATTTAAAATGTAGTAAATCGCAGTATAAATAAACAATGGAGAATTTTGACCAGCATTAGCCTTGAATGGCAAAAGCCATTATTTGCCTACAGACGTGAGAGAAGTCTGAAGGACGCTCTAGTCCACACTCGCCCCAGAAATAGAAACGCAATACAGAATCCAAATGTGCTCACCACCTGGGGTTTACCACCAGTAGTGGGTCATTACCCATGCGGTGGATGCAGTGTGTGTCATTTGACTGCGGCAACCAAAACCCTTGACCTGGAAGAAGGTAAAATCTGGCACCTTAGGAGCCATACTAACTGCAATACGAGTAACGTGGTTTACCTGATAGTCTGCCCATGCAATCTGAAATACGTGGGCATGACCACACGAAAAATAAAACTACGTATAGGAGAACATCAATGCAATATAAGGTGCCAGAGGAACACAACCAAATTGACAGCACACTTTCTAGAACGGGGGCATGGTCTGAATGATTTAAAATGGACCATAATAGAACATCTTGAGCAGAGCAATGAAAGTTCCATTTTTAAAAAAGAACAAAGATGGATACACCGTTTGGCAACTCACCGTCACGGACTCAACGATGATATTCCTTGGGGGTCCGTGATGAGGCGCTAACCCATTCCTGTTTAGAGTGTTGTAAATGGAGTGTTTGATCACTAATAGAGGTGGGGCTATTACATAGTAAAGATACGGTGACACATTGAATATGAGTGACCATACGTTTCATTTTTCACCATGTAATAACATAGCCAGACGATCCACCACAGCCCTGTAACATACATGTAGTTCTGTTTTCGGCTATGAGAACATGTAATGACATGCAACTAATAGTGAAAGAGAAATACAATTATTCTTCTGCTAAAAATACTCATATTAGTATGATATCTCCGTCTATTGACGAGGCATAGACATACAGTGACTTAATTTTGAATAAACATACTGCTCAGTCTGAATAAATCTTTTACGGATTATTTATTTCCTACAGGAATTTAGAATGGAGCTTTCTGTGAACGCTGAGTCCCACTGTGTGTGTATATGCGTTTTCACGCAGTTGGTCTTTATTTAAATAGAAATCTCCACATGATGAAAGGTGCCCTTTGAAACACGTCATTGCAGTAAATACGTAATGATACCTACAGTGCTAAATCACCAGTGAACAAAGTTACTTCGGCTTTAAATTTGCAAGAAACGCGATCTGACAAGACCACCTGGTTCCAAAGCACGTAGGTCGCGTTGGGTCGCTGGAGGTTAAAAGAGGGCGTTTTCCGCAGGTCGGGTTGTTTACGAGCCGTGGAAGAGCCCAGACTAGGTGGAAGAGGCTGAAATGCCAGAAACCGGTCCCCGGTAGCTTGTCTCCTTTCTGGTGAAGAATTGGCTTGGTAGTTTGGTCTGCCCTGTTCCCACGATGCACTGGGCCAGGGACAGACTAATTTGCATATAGCCAGGTTCTGAGCTGGGATGGGGCAGTGAGCTAAATAACGGTGATGGATCAAGCCCTGATCTTTGGACTGGGTAAGAGTGGTCTGCTTAATTCAGACACTCTGTTCATCACCACCCCCTTTTCTGAATCGTTTTTGGCCACTATAGGTGTGGCAAGGTATACTCAGACATGAGTCCCTTGCTCACTGCTCCATCAGGATTCAAGCAAGCCGGGCCGAAGAGGCTAGAGGCTGAAATGCCAGAAACCGGTCCCCGGTAGCTTGTCTCCTTTCTGGTGAAGAATTGGCTTGGTAGTTTGGTCTGCCCTGTTCCCACGATGCACTGGGCCAGGGACTAATTTGCATATAGCCAGGTTCTGAGCTGGGATGGGGCAGTGAGCTAAATAACGGTGATGGATCAAGCCCTGATCTTTGGACTGGGTAAGAGTGGTCTGCTTAATTCAGACACTCTGTTCATCACCACCCCCTTTTCTGAATCAGACTAGGTGGATAGGCGGGGAGCCGTCAGCCAGGGAGTGAGTGAAACATGACTTTTTATGTTTTTTGAATCTCCATTTGCACGTGGAAGCCTGTTTCTAATTTCAATTAACTGTAAGCATTAAGACGCCCTATACAAACGGCGCGTAGACTAACGGTGGGATAGGTTGCTCCGTGAGATGGACTGTGCCTCCGCATATTGAATAACAGACGAGGGTTAACCATTAAGTGGGCAACTAGTAACGTCATCACCGCAATGTAAAAATCGTGAGGGATACTTTCTATCTGGAGCAGAGATGCAATAAGGGAATTGTCAAGAAAATACGCTGATAACGATAGATAGATGCATCCGCATAAAAGGGAATTGACTCTTCTTTCACGTTAGATGCTGACGTGAAGAATTCCCCCACCACGGACTCAGGAAGATGTTTTTTTTTTAGGATTGACTGAGTAAGTCACCCTGATAATGTGCAACTAGTTAGGTTGACATCACTGATTACAGGCTTTATAAGCGAATTTAAAATCAAATTTAGACTAATTCCATCTTGACGAGATTGAGAAAGAAAATTATTCGAAGTTTGTTTTTTCCAAACAGATCCTGAGGTGAAGGTTTCTCCTTCCTTGTGTTTAGGAAGCAGTTGGAAAACAAACTGAGTAAGTTTAGAGAATGACGAATGTAATACATGCACCAGAGTTGTCCTGTTATGTTGTTATGTTATGTTGTCCTCCGTTGTCCTGATGGACAACGGAGAAACAGCGGCCCTCATCCTCCTGGACCTCTCCGCGGCATTCGACACTGTCTGCCACCGCACCCTAGTGCAGCGCCTCGGCAACGTCGGAATCCAGGAGAAGGCACTGGAATGGATCACCTCCTTCCTCGACGGAAGAACACAGAGAGTCCGCCTACCACCGTACAAGTCTGAGGCCACCAAAGTCATCTGCGGCGTCCCTTAAGGATCCTCGCTGAGTCCCACCCTCTTCAACGTCTACATGAGCCCCCTCGCGGCCATCGCACGCCAACACAACCTCAACATAATCTCCTACGCCGACGACACCCAGCTGATCCTCTCCCTGACCAACGACCCAGCCGCCGCCAGAGCCAACCTGCACGAAGGGATGAAAGATGTAGCCGAGTGGATGACGACCAGCCGCCTGAAACTGAACTCAGACAAGACGGAGGTCCTCATCCTGGGCTCCTCGCCCTCCGCCTGGGACGACTTCTGGTGGCCCCCCGCCCTGGGCACCGCACCCAAACCGACGGACCACGCACGCAACCTGGGCTTCATCCTGGACTCCTCCCTCTCCATGACCAGACAAGTCAACGCCGTCTCCTCGTCATGCTTCAACATCCTGCGCATGCTACGGAAGATCTTCTGGTGGATCCCCACCGAGACCAGGAAGACTGTCACCCAGGCCCTCGTCACCAGCCGACTGGACTACGGCAACGCCCTCTACGCCGGAACCACCGCCAAGCTCCAGAAGAGACTCCAGCGGATCCAGAACGCCTCAGCCAGACTCATCCTCGACATCCCACGAAACAGCCACATCTCCGGACATCTGAGAGACCTGCACTGGCTCCCCGTCAACAAAAGAATAACCTTCCGTCTCCTCACATAGCACACAAAGCCCTACACGATCAAGGCCCGAGCTACCTCAACAACCGAATCAACTTCTACGCTCCCAAGCGCCACCTCCGATCAACCAGCCACGCCCTCGCCGCCGTCCCCCGCATCCGAAGAGCGACAACAGGAGGAAGGTCCTTCTCCTACCTGGCCGCCAAGACCTGGAACTCCCTCCCGACCGACCTGCGCCTGACCCAAGACCACCTCTCCTTCAGGAAGAAGCTCAAGACCTGGCTGTTCGAGCAGTAACGGCACCCCCCCCCCAGCGCCTTGAGACCCTACGGGTGAGTAGTGCGCTCTATAAATGTCTTTGATTGATTGATTGATTGTTATTAAGGCGTGATGTAAATATGTTCATATTGATAGGGATGCGCAATACTGATGGCCCCTAATTAACTTCTCAAAGGAAAACTGTTGTTTTTAACTTTATTACTATATGAAGATCGTGGGCAAGAAGGTCAAGCCAGGATCTAGAGGTATTATGCATAATAAATTCTTCAGGATAATGCGTGAAAGCATACGTCGAGTAAGACGAAGATCACTACTATCAAGCTGGTAGTTAGTGGCTCAAATTTGAACTTGCCCTTTACATAACGGATAGGGGTATGTTATGTGTCTGTACTCATTGATTTGACTGTGCCACTGGGTGTGTGACGGGTAGTTTAAAAGGTATAATTATGTAAAAAAAACTTGAAAGTGAGGAAAATGCGTAATTGTTTATTATTTATTCTGTTTTGTTGGTCTCATTTCAGATTCCATATCCCTCATAGAACAGAGGTTTTGCACCTGAGTTTACCAGTGCAGCGATTCCAAGTTGGTAAACGCGTATCTATAGTTGATAACTTTCCTCCCAATGTGAGTAGGCTCTTTAGGGTGTGCTCTGCCCTTTTGGGGGAGAGAATACATTACTGGTCCTGAGGAATGCTGAGTCGAATAGGACTCAAAAGCTGAAACATGTCGACCGATTTTTAGGACAGGGGGTTCAAATTTACTTAACCCTTTTTTGTCCGTTCATCCACACTGTTTTTAATTGAGCTCGAATCACCCCTCTATTAAAAGTGTTGGTTGAGGGAGTGGTCTACACTCATTTTAATTTGCACCTTTTTGGTTTGTTGTATTTCTACACGTACTAACAACAGGAACCCGATGAAGACAAACAGCTACCTACCATTTGTGGGTGCCTGAGGGTTCCTTTTTCCTCACTGGGAATTCACAACCTTTAATTTTGACACAGCTAATATTTTTTGCGTAGGGCACTTATGGGTGGTGGTGGACTGGTTGTCTCACCTTTCCTCCTTTTGTGCTTTATGTATATTACAGTTTCTCTCACCTGGCTCCTAAGCTATGGAATTCTCTTCCACTCTCACTTAAGACCTCATGCTCTCTCTTATCCTTTAGGAAATCTTTAAAAACTCTGCTTTTCTCACACCCCCACTAACTCTTTTCGCTTGGCCCAGTGTCCTATCAGCGCCAGGAAACTCATGGTGACAGTGCGCTTAATAAATCCCCCTAAACATAAACAAACAAACATAAAGATACTCTTTAGTTGTTCTTGAATGATTATCCCAAGGGGTGTGTGAGTATTCTACGTTTCCCTTTCTCTCTTGTTGTTTATATAGGTAGTGTTCCATCACCTCTGTAAAGATGATCGTTTTTTCCTCCCGACTGCAACGTGCCATCCCCTTGCATCTCTCCTTGCGTGCAATGATATGTACGCTGCCTTTGAAAAATCGATGCTCAATTCCAATTGTGTGACCTACTCGAATGCAGCATAGGCCAAGGGCAGTAGTCCGCGTGGGCCCACAGACACGTGTGGTTGGAATGCTATACACAGACTTGGTGGCACCACATCGAAGGTAGTTTAGTGACATCAAACGTCCCATGAACATGTGAACTCGCCCATCAGGATATCAAGACTCAGTTCCAAATGTGTGACCTACTTGTGCGCAGCATAGGCCGAGGGCAGTAGTCCGCGTGGGCCCACATGCACGTGTGGTTGTGATGCTATGCACAGACTTGGTGTCCCCACATCGAAGGGATTATAGTGACATAAACTCATCCATAATTTATGTTCACTGCCATGATGTAAGCAAGACTCAGTTCCAAATGTGTGACCTACTTTCCCGCTGTGTCTGCTGGTAGAGTACGTCAACGAGAAATCAGTACAGCGGGTCTGTATTGCGGAGGCAGTGATGGTGTGAGGGGGCTGCCAAGGTCACGGGCCTCGGGCTTGGAGCTTGCACCGGCCCGTGGTGGGCCCTCTTTGACACACGGCGGTGTCGGCAGGTGGGCATTGAGGCATTGGTGTGCAGGGGCGGGCAAGACTGGGTCGGGGACCAGCAACCCGGGGTGCAGCAGGCCCACAGGATCGCAGGCAACACCCCTCACGGTGACGGCCTCATGGCAGGGTGAGAGGTGTCGCCCTGGCAGAGAGGTTGGGCATTCCAGAAGAGGACCACGCCCAGAGTTACATGCCTTTTATTCACACCCCTACGCTGGCCTGGCGTACGCCGGGACAGCGCACTCTGCTCACGCTTACTGGGGGACGTAACAAGCTAAATTTTCACGTTCTTCCCCACTGGCTGGGGTGATCACTGGTTGCGTCCACTGTCCACTACACTCCAAACACTAGCGGTGTGTGTCGACATGGGTATGTGTGTAGTCTGCATACTGCAGTCTGGCCCTCACATCCACGCCACACTTGGCATTGTGTACATTCTCACTCATCGGTCACTTGCCTCCTTCGCACATGCCTGGTCCCAACCTCTTCCCACATTCTGCTATTGTGCGGCTGAGGTGCCATGCTGTTGATGGCTAATGTACATGGCTAGCCCAGGTTCCCACAGTAAGTTGTGCTGTCGTGTCTGGTCGGTGTACATGTTGTTTGGAATGTTGTATGTGAGATTGTGACGTGTGCATTTCCAGTGTTGTCAGTTGCATGATTGTGGGGTTGAGGGGTGTGGTGTGTTCATTTGATATTTGCCAACGAGCAATGCATTTCCATGGGTGCCATCCCGGTAGGGCAGGTTGATGATGGACTGTTGGAAGATGTAGGGATCATGCACACTGCCTGGGTGGTTGGCGACGACGTTGGTGGAGATACCCCGGTGGTCCAAATTGCCTGGACATTGGTAGAATACGTGCGCTGTCTTTTGCGGTTATTGTGTGCAGTGTTGCCAGGGGGCACAAGTAGGACATGTGTGCAGTCAATTGCCCCCTGACACGTGTGGGAAGCCAGCTGTGGCGTAGATGCCTTGCTTGGTCTCCAGCTGTTTCTGTGCAGTGTGGAGGAAGTATTGATAGTGGGGTACCAAGCTGATGGTGTTATCCATGACACTTGTGAGGGACTTGGATTGGGCTGGCTGTGTGACTCCTCCATCTCAGGCGGATGTTGGTTGGAGGGTACCAGAGGCCGACACGTGCAGCTCGGTCAGCAGCTTTGTCTGAGGTGGGATGTTGGTTGTCCGCTGTGTTGGTACCGTCAGCGTGTGGACAATGGTGATCAGGATACGGAGGATGGTTGTCTGTTTGAGCATGTAGTAGGTACGACATTCTCTGGTGCTGGGTCTGTGAGGTTGGTACGTTTTCTGTAGGTCGCTATCTTTGTCTGCGCTGCCTCAGTGTGGTCGGGGTTGGTCCAGGGGGGAGGTCCTGGGGGTGGTGGGTGTTGTGGCTCTGTTGGGGATCCGCGCTGCATGATCATTGGCTCCATGGCATCTGTTGCCCTTCGGGTGTGGCTCTGGGCTCTCGTTTTTTGTGGTGTGCCTTTACACCAGGTCAGAGCAGGTGTTAATTTCCTGCTGCTAACGCGTCTTATCGCCTGTTTTGTGTTCTTATCGCCTATCTGGCTGGTCGTTGAGAATGTAGCGGAGTGGTGTTGTCACAGCTTTTTGCTTGGGAACGCCTTCCCTACATCTCATTAGCGATAGTTGCCGGGCTCATCTGTGACGATTTTTTTTGCGGCTGCTATCGCAGGTAAACTGGTGATATGGACTGTTACCACCAGCTTGTGAATGAGCCGATACATTTTTCGCCACTTTGGCTGTGATAAAGTGCTGTTAACTTGGCGATAAGTCCTTGAGAATATGCCCCTGTGTGGGGTCAACACCTGCAACCAATGGTCTTTGGCCATGCATGGTGGGTGGGTGTGGCACCCACCCACCCCCGTGGTATAACGACAAACTACGCACTCTGAAACAACAGCTTCGCCAAGGGGAAAGAGCCTGACGGAAAGCATACGACCCTCCCACCCTCTCACATTATCTTGAAACCTTCTCAGCATATAAACACGCAATACAGACTGAAAAGGCGGCTTATTATGAAAACAAGATTGTGTCTGCCTCCAACACTCAGAAAGAAACGTTTAAAGTGTTAAAAGAACTCCGACAGGTCAAAGAACAGAAATCTGCCTTTAACAAAGAGGATTGTGAGAAGTTCCAAACCTTCTTCACCTCCAAAGTGGCGGACCTTTTGATTACGATCGAGAATACTCCTAAGCTGACATGCTCGTTAAACCCAGTCCCCATCGGCCCTTCCCTAGAACTCTCCCTCATGTCCTTCCCTCTGCTCACACACGAGGCCCTGGGGCCACTCTTCGGATGTGTGAAATCAGGTTCCCCAGCCGACCCCTGCCCACCCAGGATCTACAAGCTGGCCCTCCCCGAAATCGAAGGCGAGACTCTCTCACTCCTAAACATGTCTTTGGAAACAGGAGTGGTCCCGAGCGCTTTCAAGGAGGCGCGCGTGATCCCCCTTTTGAAAAAACCTGGGGCCGACACAAAAAATTTGAAAAATTTCCGGCCCATACCCCAGCTCCCTTTTCTCGCCAAAGTCCTTGAGCAACATGTGCTCTCCTCCCTCGCGCACCATCTAGAGGCCAACGACCTCCTGCAATTCAACCAGGCGGGCTTCCAACCCCATCACAGTACCGAATTAGTGATGCTGGCAGTCCTAGATGATCTGAGACTGAGAGCTGATTCGAAGGACCCCTGCGCCCCGATTTTGTTAGACCTATCCGCGGCCTTTGATACCGTGAACCACAAGTTACTCATGTCCGATTTCGGGGTGCAGGGCATTGCAATGACATGGCTCACATCCTTCCTAAAAGATCGCTCCCAGAGAGTGCAGTTGGGGGAAGCCGTATCCAGGTCAGGTACCCTTCCATGCGGAGTCACTCAGGGATCCGCACTGTCTCCCCTCCTATTCAATGCTTACCTTCAGCCCTTGATAGCTGCGCTCAATCAGTTGGAGTGCCAGATATACAACTACGCAGATGATACTCAAATTATCATTCGGATAGACAACTCCTTGTCAAAGCGCTTAGAGACCGCTGGTGATAACGCGCTATATACCTTCCTGAAGCCAGGCCGTGTGCCAATCCACAATATGTATGGGCAACTCGCACTCTGCGTCCAGCGCATCTCATGCGGCAACCCCTTGCACTGACTCACGCAGCGGCGGCTGGATGCGGTCTTAGACTGCACCCAGACCCTGACCCCATCATCCCCCCCTCCCCCCCACCCCAGCCTTGGACTCTTGAACACTGCTGCTCACAGTCTTTGATTGATGAAAGCAGCAATTTCTATTGGGAAGATTAGTTTCCTACATTTTCACAATTTTTTGTGTGATACAGATTTGAAATTTTAAAGAAAATCACGATTTTTAGCACAAAGTGATGCCTTTTTGCTGTTCACAAAATAGGGGCTGCTAAAGTGCGATTTTCATTAAAACATAATTGTTGTGCTTCAAACCCATTTTTGTACATTTACCATCATTTTTTTGTGTTTTTCCATGCCTCTCATTGCCCCTCGGCACTCTACTGATGCTCCACCATCTCATGGTGCCCCACACCCCCATAGCTGTGGAAATTGTTTTTCCCATGGGAATTTTTTTTTATTTTTAAATCGCAGATTTCAATCTGGCTGAAAAAACTGTGGACTTTCTTCAGCTAATCACATCTTATTTTTAAAAAATCACATGTGATTGTCAGGAGTCACAAATGTTTGACTTGCGATTTACAGTGGCAGAGATTTACAAAATATTTAACCTTTTAACGCCCACCCACCAGCTTTTATAAAGAGTTATATCTCAAAACCTGTTGAACTGATTCACAACAAACCAATGGAAGTACACTTTCAAAGTGTTTTTCTACTTTCTTGCCAAGTTTCACAAAAATCTATTCAGTACTTTTTGCTGTAGGCGCTAGCAAAGTTTTCTATGGGATCTGAAATGATAAAAGACAACGTTTTTCAACCCCACTTTACCTTTTTTCCCCTGCACCAATAATCATTAAGTGAGGCCTGGGTATAAAATTCCGATCCGCTCGTGAGGTTTGCAGTGATTTTCCCACTCAACGAACAGTGCGGGGTTCTAAAAATCTCTGCTTAGAGGTGTAGAGCGGTTTTAACTCTCTTGCGGCTTGCCAATGTTAAGTTGGCGAGCACCAGAGACGAAAATCGTACGTTAGACCACTTCCTGGTGAGATTTCTCATCGTGGGCAGTCGCGGCAGGTCACTACCGCTCACGCTGTGAAACCTGCCGCTCGCCTTTAGGAAGCTTCTGCTCGAGTAGAACATCTCCGCCCTTCTGTGCTACGCGTGGTGGTGTTCGTGCTGATTTTACAGCACGGGACAAACTCCTGGTGCTAAAAATCGCAAGTAGCGCAACTTACCTCACTCCACTACTTGCAGAACTTCTCTGCAGAGTTTTTTCAGCACTTCGCGAAGTTCCGTGAGCTGCACCCAGGCCTAATTAAAATGAGTATGCTGGACCTTAGCAGACTATGCAAATCAATTGCCATTTTTGGTGCAGGTCTGTGTACAGGAAAAAAAAAGTTAAAGACAAATCAAAAAAAGCCTTCTCAATTGAAAGTGAGACTTAGCTTCAACTTCACAGTGGTGACTGCCTCCGTCTAATATATATCATCCCCACAGCGATCCAAGACATGTCGGGCGATTGTGGTGCTCTTAATGCTGGTGTTGCAGCACTACCAGCAGGGTCATAATGTTACTATTGCTCCATTAATGTTACTTCTTGTAACAAAATGAGTCGTATTCACGAGCAGGAATAAAAAAATTCTAGCATTCACAACAATATTTTTCAATTCTATTAAAGTCACGGAGGCGCGGATTAGGCTTCTCTTGCTTTACTCTTTATTTTCAGCAGCCAGTCAGATTAAACTTTTTTTTAAACGCGACATTTCTCATGAACCCATTTCAGACACATGTATACCCATAAAGCCACAGACGTATATACCCTTCCAACAGCACTGCAGCTTACTCTTTCTTTGCTCTAGTCTGTTGAAACATTTAAACAGTCTGATATCCTATAATGACAGGATCATTAACCAACTAGGAAAGAACACAACAGGCCCCAACGGGAGCCCAGCTCGGATCACCCCACAACGAACTAAGGTATCAACGAGGAACATTCCCACAGAGCCGGAACGTCACATGAGATGAATCACGTGTCCTCCTTTCCCGGTAAGGAAGTAAAACACCAAAGCCGTAAACACTGATCCATATAGGACATATCATAAAAAATACACATCTTCATCAGGGAGGGAAAAAACACATGCATCAAACAATTAATCAAATACATATGTATTGTAATAAATGGGTGGAATAATCTTCTCCTCTGTGTTCTTAATAGCATTGAAAATTCTTGTGCCGAACGCTAGAAATGTTTTCATTCTACGTCAGGACCAGAGGCTCCGATTATGCGTGTTTAAAGCTGAGCCACCAGCACAGAAGCAACATCCACAGTCGGCTTATAATGAAATGACTTAAATGTAGATTCTGATGACCAATCTTCTGCCTTTAGGATACCATCCAAACGAGAACTCAAAGCAAATGATTTGGAAGCCATCACCACTCTTGAAATAGGCGTATCAACACCAGCTTCATTCAGAAGCCAGCACATCCATCTAGGAAGAGCAGAAGATGCCACCAGATGAAAAGGTTTTTGCAAAGCAATCAACAATTATCCTCTCATATCCGTATGAAATTCAGCGGCACTCACCTCATAAGCCTTCAAGCATTGCACTATGCATGGTTTGGAATTATCCGGAAAAGCTGGAAAAGATACTGACCTGGAATTACAATTAGTCCATTTAGAAATAGAAAAGGTAAAGCCTTCCGGAGAAAAAACTATCTCCGCCAGATCTAAAGCACGCACATGACACATGTGCTTGTTTGAAATCAGGCACAACTGCTTGGTCAATGTAGCTGGCAACTGTTTACTTGATACATATTTATTGTCTGGCCAAGATTCTAAAAACCTAAGGACTATGTTAATGTTCCATAAAACAGAATATTTAGGCTGAGGAGTCTTTCCCATACGAATACCTCTCAACAACTTACACACTACTAGGTGATCGCCAACTGGCTGACCCTCAATTGGTAAATGACCCGCTGAAATAGCTGACCTAAAATTGTTTACTGATCGATAAGCCATGCCTGCGGAGGCTAGGAAGGAAAAATTGTATAATCAAACTACAATCTGCCCCTATGGGATCTGCATACCGTTCATGGCACCAACTACACCAGCGTCTCCATGCTGACACATATCTCCTGTCTGTTCCCGAGGACCAGGCTTGACAGATGAAAACATTAGCCTCTTGTGGAAGGCCCAGGAGACTCCATCTTTCCTGAAAACGCTCTACGCCACTAGAATGAGGTGTTCCGATAGGATCATTGGATGTGGAAGGCCCACAAGATCCAGAAAGAGGCTCAAACAGAAAGGGATCAGAATTGGGCAGGCACAGACCATTTCCATAACTACTGAATACCACATTTGTGCTCTCCAAAGCGGAGTCACTAAGATCAGCACTGCCCTCTGGTGTCTCAGCTGTGCCAAAATTCAGAGAATCATCATGAACGTGGAAAAGGCGTAACCCTGGAAGGGGGACCAGTCCTGAAGAAAAGCTTTGCTGGATTGGGCTTCCAAATCCAGACAGCAACTGAAAAGGTCGGAAGTTGATGATTGAGGTGCAATGCAAAAACGTCAACTAAGCATGGCCCCCAACGTTGTTGAAGCGAGTGGAATCCTTTTGGATGAAGTCACCAGTTACTGAAGTCTACAATCCTATTACACTGTCCTGAGAGATACTCTGCTACCATTGATATTGATTTTGGAGACAAAAGTGCCCAAAATCCTTGGCTATCTCCGCAAGAAGTTGAGATTTCCCAACTTGTTCACATAAAATACTGCAAAGAAGTATACGACAATCTGTCTTCTCCGGTGAGAGACTCTGAATTGCAAAAGAACCCACTAGGAGTTCTAAGTAATTGATGTGGAGATCCAGTTCTGCTTTGGACCAAAGATCCCCCATGGAGATCAGACTTGATTATCATCTTTGGGAGTGCATAATTTGTTAATAAAAGTGCCAGGGCCGTTGTTAGGATGCCCTTGCCACTTGCACCATATATTGCTCCCTCCAGCGCAGCGAATGGCAGTACCAACACAATTACTAATCATCGCACTCTTAAAAGTGTGACAATTCAGAGTACTCTAGGTCCCCAAAGCTATGAGTAAGGCTTGGGCAGCAGTCAAAAAGCCATTTTGAACAGCGCCACCTTGTGGCAGACTGGTACAAGCCCCGGTGTTGACAATTAAGTGGTGGTGTTGAGCACCCGAAACCACCGGCTCAAATTAAGCACTGATTTCTGGAGTTGATGCAAAAATTGCTCTGCCGTTCCAGGCTTCCATGCTGTTTAACCACCAAGACATATCCGTCCTGTTTTCCTCTGATAGAACAATCTGCTCTGAGCAGTGAGACCCTTGCAGAGATGTTGAATTTTGAGTTGTTGAAGGGTGCAATGGTGGAGGGGACCATGGAATATTTCCTGGATTGATGAGGTCAATAGCAAGCTATCGACTTCAAGGATACAGTCTGCTTGCTCAACGCTGACCTCATTTTTGTCTTGATGTTCCGGACTTTTTGGGGTGGAAGGACTAGTTGGGGAAGAAAAGAATCTACCTGAAAACCCAGGAACTCTTGTCATTGGGAGGGAATCAGCATTGCATTCTGAGCATTTATGACGAAACCGAGGTCTTGAATGAGGAGAATCATCCACTTTAAATGGCTTAGGGCCAACTGAGGATACTGGGCCATGATAAAGATGTTGTCTCGATAGATGATCAGACGAACACCTTGACCTCGAAGGGACTCCAAACCGGTCTTGTGATCTTTGTGAAGCACCAAGGGGAGGAGGAGAGACCAAAAAGGAGGACTTTGCACGCGTATCAACGGCCTTGACCGAGGAACTGAGGAACATGTCGATGAGGAGGAAAAATGGGGACGGAAAGGCGTGTCTCTTAGATTTAACCAGACCATCCAATCTCCCTCTTGAAGGCTATTCCTTAAGAGATGGATTCCCTCCATCTTGAAATGGCGATAGACGATCCAACCATTGAAAAATCACCCCTGATTTAACATCAGGCAAGGGCGCCTACCTTCTTTTCCACTGAGAAGATGCAACTGAGAAATCCGTTAGGTGGGGGAACGATACTTCTACAGAGCATTTATGCAGTAGGGCTTGAACCTCTGAGGAGATGAAATCTTGCTCTTGTTGGGAAAAATACATTGTGGGAGAGAGGGTTGGAAAGGGGTGACGTAAAACTCTAACTCGTAACCCTGTATGGACTCGAGAACCCATGGGTCTTGTGTTCGTCTCTGCCTGGTGTGTAGGAATAACCTGGTCCAGCCCCCCAGTAAAACTTCAGAAAGCGGAATAATCCTCACCTGTGGAACCAGACTACTGGAAATAACCTTGCAACCCTCTGTACAGTCCCTTCAGGATATGGGTTCTGTTGGCTCTGGAACAGGAGAGCTAGAAGGTGGAATTTTAAGAGGAATCTTGATTTCCTCCTTTACCTCATCAGTAGAAATCACGCAGTGCGCCTTGTTGGTAGACACGGCCGAACGCTCACCCCCTAAAGCATCCGGCCCTGCCAGAAAGTGGGCAGAACACTTTCTTGAGCAATCCCTTTGCTTTACCCTAGTTTCTTTAAGTTGTAATAAACTTTGACAACACCTCCAGAAAGTAGGTCTCAAACAGAAGGCCTTGAGTTATAGGGTCTGAATCAGACGACGAAAGCTCATTGAGCTTTGGGTCGGTTTTCAGGAGGACGGATCAGTGCAGTTCGCTGGAAATGGTGCAGTTTGCATTACCAAGCTGGCAAATAGCTCTTTGGGCCCAGCCGGCCAAGATGTCAGGGTCTATGGAGGTGGCTGACTCTTTAGCGTGGTAACCAAGTTCAAGAATTCCAGTTAGTGGGCCTGAGATGTCCAGCAACTTATTGTGACAACTGCTCCAAGCGCGATCAAGAACTTTGTTCGGATCTTTACAGTACTTCTTGAGAGAGGTTACCAGGTGGGGGTCCAACAATGGGGTTTTAGTGACCTTGCCAGGAAATTCTGGTCTGGGGCATTCAGAGCGTAGACGGGACCTGACATCTTTCTCGAACCTTGTTGGATTTACGACTGCACATAATACGCTACCTCCTATGGGGGCAGCCACACTGTAGATCTTGGGTGGATGAAATCACCAAGCTCAAAGGTAAGAACCTTGGTCTGCTTCTGGACATTAGTATGGTGTGTCTTGTGCTTGCGCTTACCAGGGCCAAGTTCGTCTTCTTGATCTGAGCTCTGTGATGAAGTAGAGCTTGTACCATCAAGTACTGGGTTGGGATTTCTGGGGGGAACAGGTGGAGCGCTATAACCGTAGTCTTTGGCCATTGAGTGTGTAATTTTTTCAAAAGCTACGGCGTGGGTTCCCTTAGGGGATTTTATGCTCTGCTTGACTTGGAGGGCCGAAGTGCCACCCTCAATTATCACGGGGGGTGTTGGAATCCAACCATGCTAATTTGGCATAACCACACGGGTGGCGTTTAAGAGGTCCCATGGTCTTCACTAGGGCCTTGTTAACCGAGTGTTGCCCCCCAGCGTCAAGCTCTTTCACAAAGTCCTGCTCCACAGACCCCTCAGGGTCATCATAGTAATAGCCCTCCATGTCTTTATCAAAATATTCATACATTCTTAATGTCTGTCAAGCAGCGATCCAATTGCCTCAGGAGAGTACAAGGACCTGCGGGTGGGAGGAGGTGAAAATGCAATCCACCAATTTTGGAGAAATCAATTAGCACCCAATGCAGGTCACGTCTTGCCACCTCTGGCAGCAGAATCACAAATAGAACATGCAGGGGAGACCTGCAGGAAACTCTAGGCAGGGTCTATGCTTTATTTTACAACCTTGGGAGAGTTTTAACCCACCAGGGCATTGTCGGGGAGCGATCAGACGAAGGGATGGGACGAGAAAGGAAAAACGTGCCCGCAAGAGCCGAAATGGTCAATGTGGCCAACGCGTTTGCGCTGGCTGCCCATTTATCGAAGCAGAAAGAGAACATAGGGGCATATTATCAAGCAGGGCGTTAAAATTATCGCCATTTTAGCGGCAAAAACTGCCGCTAAAGCGGCAATAATGGGCTTGATAATATGCCCTGGAGAATCCCAATAGAAGCCCATGTTCACACCAGAACATGGGTTTCTATTGGAATTCCCAAGGCCATATTATCAAGACCATTATCGCAGCTTTAGCAGCAGTTTTCTGCCGCTAAAACACGCAATGCTTTTTAAAGCTCTGCTTGATAAAGTGCCCCACAGTGGCAAGCGGCCGCGCATCCTCACTCTCCTTCCCCATGTTATTAAGCGGAACGGCAAGCAACCCTGCTGGCAGGATAATTGCTCCCTTTAGCAAGCACAGGACATGTGCTGAAGTGGAGGAAATGAAGCGGAGCGAACGCGGCAATAATAATCCAACTGTACCAACTGCAAAGGATACTCATAAACAGGGTCACAAATACCAGAACAAACTGCAAATTATATTTATAAGCAGCGTTGGAAATATTATATCAGAATAAACCATACAATGGAAAACAAAACATCAGTAATTACTCAATGGTCATAAGTTAAGCTCAAAGGAATGTACCTAACTGGCTGTGAAGAAGCAAAGAAAGAGGAATCTGGATTGCTGTTGGATGGTTATATAAGGCTGTGGCTCTATGGTTATACATGTGACTGTAATGGGTTCATGGGAAATGTAGTCTTTTAAAAAAAACAATCTGATTGGCTGCTGAAATAAACACTAAAGAAAGACAAGCCTAATTGGAGCCTCCTGTCCTGACATAGAATTACATTCTATTTTATTGAAAAGGTGGTTGGTAGATCAAACCCTACGTGTTTCGGTCCCCCTGGACCTTGTTCACGGGTTCTTAGTTCTGTTCTATGTTGTCGTTTATATCCCTTGTCCTGGTTCTCTTAAATCCGTTACAACCTCCCATCCTCTGGGAATTGTAGTTCATAAAATTCTTAAAGTGCTCACTCCTGAGAAATAGTGCAAGGATTGTCAAACAAGTGAATACGTGCAAAGGGGATGTATGACGTTACAACGCATACTTTTACAACGACTATCATTACAACGAATTTTTTACAACGCAAAAACTTTTACAACGCATACCATTACAACGCAGGATTTTACAACGCAAGTACCTTTACGACGCATACCATTACAACGTAAATATTGGTAAGTATATAATATTTTTTTTATATAAATTATTGTAAATTATTAAAATATAATTAAATTTTATTTATTTTTATTTATTTTATTTAATTTAAATATAATTTTAATTTATTTTTACAAATTAACCCTGTACCCCAAAAACCCCAAACTGACCCTGAACCCTAAAAATATTTTTTTTAATTTAAATTAATTTAAATTATTAAAATATAATTAATTTTTATTTAATTACATTTAATTAATTTAATTTGAATATATATATATATTTTTTTTTTACAAATTAACCCTGTACCCCAAAACCCCAAAACTGTCCCTGAACCCTAAAAATACCCCTTTACCCAAAAACCCAAAACTAACCCTTAACCCTAAAAATACCCCTTTACCCAAAAACCCAAAACTGACCCTGAACCCTAAAAATACCCCTTTACCCAAAAACCGAAAACTGACCCTGAACCCTAAAAATACCCCTTTACCCAAAAACTGAAAACTGACCCTGAACCCTAAAAATACCCCTTTACCCAAAAACTGAAAACTGACCCTGAACCCTAAAAATACCCCTTTACCCAAAAACTTAAAACTGACCCTGAACTCTAAAAATACCCCTTTACCCAAAAACTGAAAACTGACCCTGAACCCTAAAAATACCCCTTTATCCAAAAACTGAAAACTGACCCTGAACCCTAAAAATACCCCTTTACCAAAAAACCCAAACATATAATATTTTAAAAATAATTATATACTTACCAATACTTACGTTGTAATGGTATGCGTTGTAAAGGTACTTGCGTTGTAAAATCCTGCGTTGTAATGGTATGCGTTGTAAAAGTTTTTGCGTTGTAAAAGTTTCGTTGTAATGGTAGTTCGTTGTAAAAGTTGCGTTGTAATGGTTGTTTCCCGTGCAAAGGTGGTATGAATGGTTTAAAAATAGTACAGGAGAGAACACGCATTCCAAATCAAGCAGTTTTTTCTTCCTTGAAAGATCATTATCCTGTTTGTGTTTTTCAATTATGTCCTTATCCTAATTGGCTACAGTAATATTTCAATTCATTCGGATTGTCACTTGCCCATAAAATCTGGACTAAGCCTGAAGGCTGCTCACAACAACTACCACTTAGAGAGCTTTCTAATGTTGTCTAAGAGCACTAAAATCACCATGAATGTTATCTGGATTAGTGCAGGGTGCTGCACTTACATACGTGAGCACCATATACTAAGCCAGCTTCTCACGGAAGATTAGACACAGCTACAGCCAAAATGGCTAAACTGAATGACACCAAATTTGGCAGAAGGCTATATCTTGGTCCAACAAGTGTGCTTTTGTGATTTGGTGTAAATCTGTTCAGTAAATTTCATGAAATTAAGGTTTACAAAACATGGGGGCAGATTTATGAGGCCCTTGCGCCTCTTTGCGCCGCAATTGCGTCACTTTATTTGACGCAACGGCGGCGCAAACAATGCACCCTATTTACAACGTGACGCATCTAGGAGATGCGTCACGTTGTAAAGCCCTGCGCCATAAGGAGGCGTTCCTGCGCAGGGGGGGGGGCGTTCCTGTGCAGGAACGCCTCCTAAAAGTGGCTGAGTGAAATCTATAAGATTTCACTCAGTCACTTTCTACGTCAATTCCTTACGCCTGCTTGAAGCAGGCGTAAGGGTGATTCACAATGCTTTGAAGTGGTGGCCCCTGTGCATTGCAGGAGTCATGTCGCACTTGCGACATGACTCCTGCAATGCGCCGCCCGTACGCCGAGAGATGCGGCACGCATCTTCACTGCCTTGCACCATGGTGCGCCGCATTGTAAATGCGGCGCACCATGGGTAGCGGAGCAGTGGCGCACATTAACTGGCGCATCCCTGGGGATGCGCCAGTTAACATAAATCTGCCCCATAGTGTTTTTTTTTTGCTGCAATGATCCGTGGATTAAGCAGATCTCGAAGCGAGATCTGATTGGCTGTCACCACATCAATAACAATGTGGAAACCATCTTAGGACAGAGGACTCAGTACTGAGTCCTAGAAAAAACAGTTAAACCAAACATCTGAGGGGGCAGGGTAGCAATACCATGCCCACCGAGATCTGGTGAGGGCCAAAATCATATATAAAAAAAAGAAATGCCACAGTGGATCTGCGAACCGCCGTAGAATTGGCTTGGGAAGGGGGAAGGAAACACCCGGTTTCTTCTTTATATGAAGCTTGGGTCCAGGGATGGGGTCCTGGGGCTAGTATTGGCTTGGGCGGATTCTCCCCTCCCCTAAAATAAAAAAGAAAGGAAAATAATTTACGGCTCCTCCAGGACCCACAGTGGGTGCTGGCATAGATGCCTCTGGGGCCCTGGGA
Organism: Lissotriton helveticus; assembly: GCF_964261635.1. Taxonomy (NCBI): domain Eukaryota; kingdom Metazoa; phylum Chordata; class Amphibia; order Caudata; family Salamandridae; genus Lissotriton; species Lissotriton helveticus. The sequence goes on along the minus strand of NC_136071.1, from coordinate 1,193,130,114 downwards.
CTCCTACTGTAACCTTTGACTAAAAATAAGGATCTTGGGGCCAGATGTAGGTAAATCTCATTTACCGATTCATAAATACCGAATTTTACCGATTCGGTATTTATGAATCTGTAAATGAGATGTAGGTAAAAATTCGGTATTTAAATACCGAATCGGTATTTGCTATTGAATCGTATGGGCCTTGAAGCCCATAGGATTCAATAGCAAATACCGATTCGGTATTTACCGAATCGGTAAAAATACCGAATTGCTAAGGGGGACAGGGTGTCACTTTGACACCCTGTTGCACCCCTGAAACTGGCTTTTGCGCCATGTGACACACATACATGCCCTCAGGGCATGTCTGTGTGCCACATGGCACAGGTGTACATGCACAGATGTGCATGTACACAAGAATTCGTAATTTACCATGCAATTGTATTGCATGGTAAATACCGAATTCTAAAGGCCCTGTAGCACTGTTAGAAGTGCTACCTACATCACAAAATACATTTTCGGTATTTTTACCGAATGGTAAATTTACTGATTCGGTAAAATTTACAGAATCGGTAAATTTACCGATTCTGTAATTTTACCGATTCGGTAAAATTACCGATTCGGTAAAATTACCGAAAATGTCCGTTTTTTGTGCCCCTACATCTCCATAGCCCTTTACCGGTCGGAAACGGCCGAAAATCGGTATTTTCGTCCGATTCCGACCGGTAAAGGGCTACCTACATCTGCCCCCAGGTGTTTTGGGTGGGCAAAGTATCAATTAAAAAAATATTAATAATAAATAAGTGGAAAGAGCTGCTATTTTATTATTCACTGCTCCTTACAAGGAGTGCCCCAGAATGCCTTGCGGGTGCTTTTGAACATCACCTGGGGCCAATTCTAAATTAAAGGGGCATGGACTTAGAAGGCCCCGGGAGCCCTAACCCCATAGGCCTTCTATATTTAAAAGTGAAGGGGGCAGGCTGCCCTTTTCCAGAGACTCTTAAGTTCCTGGGTTCTCATCCCCAGGGGCCGGCTCCAGTGTTGTGTCCCGGGGAGCCCAGAATGGGGACACAATTCCCCTGCCCGCAAGAGCATGGGCAGGGAACAAAAATGTGTACACCCACTGAGCAGAAAGAAAAAACCTGCTCCCAACAGGCAGGAGTAAAACTGTCACCCACTACACTTAGGCCAGGTGCTTGCAGGGCAGCCGGTAGGCTGGCGTGTCCATGAGGCTTCCACCCTAGTCCACAGTCAAAGCTTGTGTGTCCTCGGTGGGCAGCGGGACACCTAGCTTGGACACTGGGGGTGGAGTTCCCGAGGCCAGAGTTGACTTCGGGAGGGGTGCCACACACCCCTACTACCCTTTAAATGAAGGTGGGCTTCGGGGGATGGTGTGCCTGAGGCCAAAGATGGCTCAGAAGGGGGCGTGCAAGCCCTGCTCCCCTTTATATGAAGCTCGACCCTGGGGATGGAGTCCCTGGCGGCCAGTATTGGCTTGGGGAGGGGGCAGCACTCTCTTCTGGGCTCCACAGGAAAAAAAGAAAGGAATTGCCAGCTCCCACCGGCAGGGCTGGACTGGCTGTAGCGGTCACTGGACGTTTCCAGGGTGAGCCACCAGGGTGGGGGCCGATTTTGGGCCCCTCGGGCCGTTTTTATAGCATAGCAGCAATATCAGGCCCTGTAACAAAATCGGTCGAAACCGGCCCTGGCAAACAGCTCGACCGCACCCCTAACATTCCGGGGTCCTTTGCCAGGGCCAGTTTTGGTTCTCACTCGGGCCCTGCCCACCGGCCCCCAAAAAGGGTGCTAGCAGAGCAGCTGTGTGGGCCCTAGGACACCTATTGTGGCCCCTAACAAAAGAATAAGGATCTGGGTGCCCGGATGGGCACTGGGACACCCCAAAAATATTTAAAAGCATTTATGAATAATACATTTGCATCAGGAGCTTCTCCTTTACTATTCACTGCTCCTTGCAAGGAGCGCCCCAGAATGCCCTGCGGGGCCTTTAACCATATTTTGCAGCACATTCTCTGGCAGTTTTGTTTTAATCTATTTGCGATAGAAACAATTTTGCAAATTAGGTGGCAAATGATGTGGGAAATGCAATAAATTCATAAGTATTTGGTAAATGCAGACACAGAATGACCTAAATCCACGGACCCCCTTGACAACAATTGCCCCCACAGCCCCCACGTTTTAGGCGGGACCCGAGCTCCAGGGTGCCCCCTCCGAGTATCTTACACGGGCAGGCCTGAGAGCTCCTGACTGGGTCTGGAGGGGGCCCCCCCATGTATTTTGCAGGGCAGCCCCCTCCAGTTTCGTTACGCCTCTGCCTCATGATTGCCCATTGTGTTATTAACAATTTTTTCAAGAAAGGTAAACAAAACCTAAGCATTCTAATTATAATATGTGCCCACTGTTTACTGTACTTTGAAGACAACAGCCCATTAAGCTAACGACCCCAAAATGAACCTGTGATATGCAGCCGCGGCCGGCAGTGGGAGTACCTGCAGGGTGGTAACGTGGGGAGGGGGAGCGGCAGGGTGGAGGGTAGTAATGTATGGATTACGGAGCTTTCCAGGTAAGTAAACATTTAAATAAATAAAACGAATTCCGTTGCTTGCACTGCATCGCATTCGGTGATGCAGTGCACGTAACGAAATTCGTTTAATTTTTTTATTTTAAAAAAAATCTTTTTATTACAACAAAAACAGCTCCATTACAGTGCACAGTTATCAGCATCAGAAGTTCATTGGCGGGTATAACAGTATCGTTTTATTTATTTATATGTTTACTTACCTGTTAATGTCTGGAATCCATACATTACTACCCCCCACCCTGCCCTCCCCCTCCCCACGTCACCGCCCGGCAGGTACTCCCACAAGCAGCCGCGGCTGGTGATATAGAAAAGAAATAAGTGGGCCGCGGTCTAATGTGGTCTCAGATTGCCATCCTGGGGTTCTGGTGACACTTACAATCCACACAGCCTTCAGCCTCGAGGTTTATGATGATGGTGGTATAATAGTACCAAATTATGTGGTTACCCCTCATTTATTCTCTTTCTATTAGAGTTTCCATGTATTTTAATTCTTAATAACTTTGTTGGCGTTCATCGAATCTGCACAAAACGTTCCTATTTTTTTTAACCTGCTTTGTACATTTCTTGGTAAGTGTTGTGCAGTCTGTGCACTGGGGTCCAAATAAAAGGGCTGAGGTAAAAGGCCCATTTACCCTTTTACTTCTCGAAGGATTCTTTGGTTCAGGATACAGAAAAAAACAGCTTAATGGAATTACATCAAATTTGGCACAGAGGTAGACCTCTGCACGAGGATTATAGGGGCAGATTTACAACTGCTGGCGCATCTCTGCTAATCAGCAGGAATGCGCCAGAACAGTTGTGACACGCCAAACCACCTGTGCACCACCACTGATGCGCCACATTTACAATGCGGCGCACCATGGCGCACGGATGGGCAGATGTGTGTCGAATCCCCCGCGGAAAGGTGGCGCATTATTGCAATTGCGTCGCAAGAGCGACGCGGCTTCGGCAAGGCTAGGGGTGCCCCCATGCCTAACATGCTGCATCAAACCTTACGCCTGCTTCAAGCAGGCGCAGGGTTTTGGTGCAGCATGGCCGTAAAAGTGACTGAGTGAAATCTTGTAGATTTCACTCAGCCACTTTTCCGAGGCGTTCCTGCACCAGAACGCACCCCCGTGCCAGAACGCTCACATGTGGTGCAGGGCTTTACAACGTGATGTATCTCCCAGATACGTCACATTGTAAATACCCTCCAGCATGGCGCTGGCTTTGCGCCGCCGCTGCTTCACAAAAGTGACGCAATGGCGGCGCAAATGTGGCATACGGGGCTTGTAAATCTGCCCCGTGGTGTTTTTTATTTGAAGTAAATCTGGCAAGTATATTTTTTAAATAGCTTTTAAAGAGGATCTTAGGTTCTGCACGAAGGGGTTAAAGCTAAGAATATTTTAGAGCTCTCTAGGTCAACGCATCCTCCAAAAGGACCCGATTGGCTGGCACAACATTGAAACAAAGGTGTGGCAGCAACACAGGACTTGAGGGACCCCATCTGTGAGTCCTGAAATCAAATGTGAAATGACCCATAAGGGGGCATGGTGTGCCCACCCTGGCTCCCACATTAATTGGATTTTTGGGCAGATGCTGCGGATCTGGCACCTGGATTTGAGTGGCAGCGATGCCCTCCCGTGTGAACTGGAGAATCATGATGGTTGCGACTCCTGTTGTAACTGTCTGTGTGGTAGCGACAAACACCGGCTCAAATGAAGGGTACATACTCCGAGGACGAGCCAATATAATTATTTAATGAGATACTTCATTGCTGTGCTTCACACAAGCAAATGAAAATTCGGGTGTACATTTTGAGGCTCTGGGCTTGTGGGTTTGGAACCGCGTGCTCTAATTCAGAGACCAAGAAACCCTTTGCAAGACACCCATGGGCCTCATTTATGAGGCTGCGCGTCACTTTTACGCCGCCGGTGCGTCACTTTTTGTGAGGCACCAGTGACGTAAAAAATGCGCCTTGTTGCGTCATATTTACAAAGTGAAGCCTCTAGGTAGATGCGTCACTTTGTAAACCCCTGCGCCACATTATACCTGCGCCAGGTATAATGTATGCAAGGGGGCCTTCTGACGCAAGAAAGGGTCATGGAAGTGACGCGGTGAAATCTACGAGATTTCACTGCGCCACTTCTAGGACGCAAATGCGTCAATTTCTTACGCCTGCCTCACAGCAGGCGTAAGACTGATGCAGGCCCTTTCACATGGGGCTTGCCTCATGTGAAAGGACACATTGCTGGAGTTGCGTCACTTTTGTGACACACTCCCGCAATGTGTCCTTTTTGCGCCTACAGATACGTCAGAAATACTGACGTATCTGTAACTCCTTGCGCCATGATGCGTCATACTGTAAATATGACGCATCATTGGTGTCGCAAGGAGGGCGCAGTGAAAAGTGACGCATCGCTGTTTTCACGCAGCGATACGTCACTTTTCATAAAGGAGGCCACAAGAGCTTTAAACCGATGCCAGGACCAGCGCCTACCTCTCCTAGTGCTAAGAAACTTGAAGATAGAGTCAGGGAGCAGACACCACACTCTTCAGCGTCACATGAAGGAGACCCCGCAGTCAGGTTTCTGGGGCTCTTCTGTTTTACCTGCACAATGGGGTGGGTGAGCCCACACCCCTATTAATGCCAGGGAAGTGACAGGCACGTGTCCCCTGGTCCCCTCCCTGTTCCTCAAACACTGTTACATGAATCTAGGAGCAGAGCTTTGCACAAGTCAGGATCAGTGCACCTTCTTTACACCAGTGTGCACTGAGGCCTGATGCACAGCATTGAGCACACTCAGCGCTCATTGGGCCCGATTCACAGAACTAACTTACGACAAAATCCTAAACTCACTACTTTTGGTATTCACAGAAGGCATTTAGTAGTAGTAAAGTTAGGATTTTGTCTTAGGTTTGACTTAAGACAAACTTAAGACAGAGTTAAGACAGACATAAGACAGACTTAAGACAGACTTAAGTTAGGATTTTGTGTTAACTTTGTCTTAAGTCTGTCTTAAGTTTGTCTTAAGTCAAACTTAAGGCAAAATCCTAACTTTACTACTACTAAATGCCTTCTGTGAATACCAAAAGTAGTAAGTTTAGGATTTTGTTTTAGGTTAGTTCTGTGAATCCGCCCCAGTGTCCGGAGTGAGGTCTCTTTGTGGCCGAGCTCCTCTGCGCGAGGGTCGATGGGGCAGTTTGTCACTAGCGTTCAAAGCAGACACTGTGATAAAATTAGGAGATTTACCGATGACCACTGCCCGGTAAAAGCCATGAGCACCCATATGAGATGCCTCCATGTTAGCGTCACCTCTGGACCAGGAGAGAACTGCCCCACCCCCACTGGCCTCTCCAAGGCAAGGGCTTGGAAGAAAAACCCTTGATTTCTTCCTCAGCCAGTCCACGTTTGTCAAGATGTGAAGTGACTCAACCAGCCTTGGCTTTTTAGAGACCGCACTGCACTCTGGGTCTTGTAGTTGTGCTAATTCCATCACAAGCGTGGCCGATACGAAGAACGCACAGCGGCTTATTTCTGAGAAAAACATCATGCAGCGCGGTGCCGCAAGTTAATTTGCTGTGCAACGCTGCGTTCGTTTCGCGGCACTGGGGTGCAACATATTTACAGCAACACGTTGCATCTCTGTGCGTTCCTCTGCGCTGGCGCACAAACTGATGCCATGACCCGGCGCAGGCACCCTTGCACCAGGGTGCAAGGGTGCCTGCGTCATGGGGAGATTGTGTTTGTGCAGGAAGGGGCCCCTTGAGGTGATTTCCTCTTCCAAAGCGTGCTGTAGAATGCATTGAAATACATTGAAAGATGAAAAAAACGAGGATAAATGAAAACATTTCTACTATTTGTGCCTCGCTACGCCATTCCTGGGGGTGGCGTAGCATTCTAACTCATTTTCAGGTTTACGATTGCTCGTAAATCTGGAAATGCATCAGTGGACATGGGTGTTGCAAACCCACGCCCCTAACACACAATGTGTTGCGGGAAATGGGGCCACGCAGGGTGGGTTTACGTGTGCTTGTAAATTTCATGCAGCAGGTTGCGCCGCTGGTGCGTCATGCAACGTGACACACTAACGGCACAAGGGGCTCATAATTAAGCACCTTGCAGCCTGATTCATCAAGCCGAATTGCGCTCGCAAAGGGCCAGATTCTGAGAATCTGGCCCTTTGCGAGCGCAATTTATGCATTTGGGATTCATCATCCCAAATGCAAAAATCGGTAATTGCTAATTCGCTAAATTGCGAGGAATTACATTGATTCCTTAAATGCAATTCATGAAGCATTTTAAAATTGCGAAAAAGCAACTTCGGCCCGCTATTTACCGCGAGGTCAAACCTCTCGGTAAATAGCAAAAACTTAGAAAAATGCTTTTAAAAGCATTTTTCTAAGTTGCATGTTGCACACACACATGTCCCTTGGACATGTGTGTGCGCAACACCTGTTTCAATTTGCATTTCAGGGGTGCTACAGGGTGTCCTTTGGACACCCCTGGCACCCTTTAAATCGCTATCTTATTTGCGATTAGCAAATTGCTAATCGCAAATAAGGAATACTCCCCATTCATTCCTATGGGCCTTTTGGCCCATAGGAATGAATGGGGAGTTATTCCTTATTTGCGATTAGCAATTTGCTACTCGCAAATAAGGAATGTGTAGGAATCGCTATTTATTTAGCAATTCCTACAAGAATACCGTTTTGTGAGTCCTTAATAGCGATTCGCTATGAATCGCTATTAGGGGCTCGCAAAACGGCCCGTTGATGAATAAGGCTGTTGCAGCCTGATTCATGTACAATCCGTTTTGCGTGGCCCTAATAGCGAATCATAGCGACTCGCTATTGAGGACACGCAAAACGGCATTCATGTAGGAATTGCTAATGAAATAGCGATTCCTACATGTTCTTTATTTGCGAGTAGCAATTTGCTACTCGCAAAAACTCCCCATTCATTCCTATGGGCCAAGAGGCCCATAGGAATGAATGGGGAGTATCCCTTATTTGCGAGTAGCAATTTGCTACTCGCAAATAAGATAGCGATTTTAAGGGTGCCAGGGGTGTCCAAAGGACACCCTGTTGCACCCCTAAAAAGCACATTTGAACAGGTGTTGCGCACACACATGTCCAAAGGACATGTGTGTGTGCAACATGCAACTTAGAAAAATGCTTTTAAAAGCATTTCTCTGAGTTTTTGCTATTTACCGAGAGGTCTGACCTCTCGGTAAATAGCGGCCCCAAAAGTGCTAAATCGCAATTTCTGGATGTGTCATGAATAGCATTTGAGGAATCTCTAATAGAGATTCCTTAAATGCTATTCCTCGCATATTTGCGACTTCTTAAATAGCGATTTTTGCATTTGGTATCATGAATACCAAATGCAAAAATCGCACTCGCAAAGGGCCAGATTCTCAGAATCTGGCCCTTTGCGAGTACAATTTAGCTACATGAATCAGGCTTGGTGTTTTATTTCCTGCGCTTCGCCTATCTTCCATCCACTTCGCCGCTAATGAACAATGTCGCTGCTCCAGCTTCCCCTCATGAGCCCCCTCCCTGTGACCTCCTCTCTTGTTCTAATTTCATAACTTAATATTCCATCCTAATTGAGGCCTGGCACGACTGGCTCAGCTGGAGGGGAAACAAACAGTTTGAGAGCCAGCGGGGGCGTCGTCAATAATTCAGACCTGACCCTGCGGCTTCCACGCCCCCCTGGTGGTCTGAGCTGCAGGAGCTCAGAAGGAACAGCAGTGACCCCATGGTCAGTAATAAGACAGGAAAATAAATGTGGGTCACTGCCCTGCTTGCTCGGGGTGTCATTAACGCATTTATTTATAGAAGAAATAAAAACCCTGCAGTATGTTATAAGGAAATTGCAAATCACTAAAGAACAAGGCTGAATGCCAGCATCCTCATAAAGTCAAGCAACTCTGAGGTGACTTGCAGTATCCTTTTAATGTACAACAGTGGGTATTTTATTCCTTATAATACATGTCCGCAACATTATTCATTCCACGGCCCAGGTGTCTTGTGCGTTCATCTGCATCACAGATTAATAGCAGACTCTGTATTGCAAAATTCAGCAAACAAAAAGCAGTGCTTTTTACAAAGATATTACCATCAGTTTAATGTAAGTCAGGTTAAAAATGCTGTGGAAGAAATTGCCTAGATGTAGAGATTTTGGGCCATATGTATCAACATACCCTTTTGCGATTTCTTAATAGCGATTTTTAAGGAATCGCTATTTAGAAATCGCAAAATGGTATGTATGTAGAAATTCGCTATTTTTTAGCGATTTCTTAAAATTCCTTCATTGCGATTAGCAAATTGCTAATCGCAATTAAGGAATAATTTCCCATTCATTTCTATGGGCCAGAAGGTCCATAGGAATGAATGTGAAGTTATTCTCAATTTGCGATTCGCAATTTGCTAATCGCAAATTGAGAATAATTTCAAGGGTGCAGGGGTGTCTAAAAGACACCCTGTTGCACCCCTGAAATAAGCATGGGTGCACATGTGGTGCACATACATGCCCTAAGGGCATATATGTGCATCACATGGCACTTTGAAAAATGCCAAAATTGGCATTTTTTGAAGAAATTCGCAAATTACCACCAACTTGAAGTTGGTGGCAATTTGCGATTCCATAGGGACAACTAGCAATTGTTTTTTTGCATCATACATTGCATTTAAGGAATCGCAAATTTTGCGATTCCTTAAATGCAATAGCAAAATAAGGAATCGCAAAATTTGCGATTCCTTATTTTGCACCACATTTTGCTTAATACATTGTATTTAGCAAATTCGCATTTGCAAAGGCCGAAATTCGCTGCGAATGCGAATTTACTTGATACATATGGCCCTCTATCTTTCCTTTAATAACCTGGAGCATACATTTCTCCTTTATACAGATCAGGGTTTCTTTTCAGAAACAATATCATAAGAAGCAAACGCCAAAAACTGCAGCTGTAATTATGTTCTAAGATGTGTCTAGCTGTCACCTTGAGATCTGGCTCTGCAACCGGGTATCGTGATGTCAGAACTCAACTGTAATAACGTATTACAGTTGAACAGCTATGTCTTGTCTTCATTACACATATCAGTGTGAACACCAAACACCCCCTGCTAATTGTAGGAGGTCCCAAGGCAGGGAAATTATAGAGCGGCAGATTTACAAGCCCTGCGCGCCACCAGTGATTCAAGTTGCATGACGCACCGGTGGCGCAACCTGCTAAGGGATATTTACAAGCACAGGTAAAGTCACCCTGCGTGACTTAACCGGTGCTTGTAAATATCACCCCTGTTCACGTAGCACTTTGCGTGTTGGGGGTGTGACATGGGTGTTGCTGTGGGTGTTCCCATGCAACACCCATGTCCACCGAGGCATTTCCAGATTTATGAGAAATCGTAAACCTGGAAATGCGTCAGTTTGCTGCGTGTGGCGGCATAGCCAAGCGAAACGAGGAGAAATGTTTTCATTTCTCCTCGTTTTTTCCTGTTTCAATGCGTGCTGCATTCTACAGCAGGCATTGGAAGAGGAAAATGCCTGCAGGGATTGCTTTTGTGCAGGAAGGGGCCCCTTCCTGCACTAAAGCAATCTCCTCATGGCGCAGGCATCCTTGCACCACGGTGCTAGGGTGCCTGCGCCGGCGCATGGCTGCAGTTTGTGCGCCAGCGCAGGGGAGAGCACAGGAATGCGACATATCATTCCTGTGCTCTGAAAGTGCCGCAGCGTGGCGCAGCCAAAGGGCTTGCGGTGCCGCGCTGCGGCACTTTCTTGTAGATCTGCCCCATGGTATATAAAGACCTCAGGCAGCCTCATTATTTAATTCAATCATACTTATAAATATGATTACAAAGGAGAGCCAAGCAAAGTCAACAACTGCATTTTATTATCAAAAATATGGATTAAAAACTCCCCCCCAAAAAAGATTAATATGTTAACCAAATCCTGTCCTATAGGTAATCTACACCAGGAGCATTATAGGGAAAAGAAACGCATCACGGACGCCCTCCACTCAACATCAATAGCACACACAGAAGCACTTGTCGCAGATCACACATCAAGTCTGAAAATCTTCTGGGTCCCCCACTTGCCACTTTCAGGCGGGGGAGGTTCTAGAACCTACATATGAACCAGCCCCCTAGGTGTGTTTTTATTACAAAAGGTTAAAACGGGTCCCATGCGACGTGGTGAATCCTACGACGCACCTGTGCTCGCGCCTTCAGGCCCATAGGAACGAATGGTTTAGGATTTCCTAATTTACGATTTCTGTAGGAATCGCAGTTAGGGAAACGCAGGGTATGCACATACCAATTTGCATTTCCTAAATAGCGATTTCTTGAGAATCGCTATGTAGGAAAAGCAAAAAAGGAACCTTCGTACATCAGGCCCTATATATGTGGCCCTTACCGATGAAACTGTGTCCCTTCAAGTCATGCATGTCATCATCACCTTCTCCCACTTCAGGGGTAACGGAGGCATTGCTCAATATGATGCACCAATGAAAATTATACTACCTTTTTTATGTTTTCTATTGTGTTTCCAATTTTTCCTTGTGTTGCTCTGAAAATACAAACATACAACTAGCCTTGGGATTCATGAAAATGAAAAAAGTCTGCATCACCCTACATTATCTTTGGAGTATATGAATTGTCGGTTATAAGAGTTCTCTTCAATAGGAAGATGCATTGAAAAACATGCAATCGTCATATATTGCTGGAATTATGATAGTGGAAATACCAGTTGTTGATGACAATAGTTGATTTTTAGAAGGAAAAGCAGAGAACCAACGGGGTGAGTAGCTAGGGACCCCAAGGCGCCACGGTGCAGAGTGGTTACATCGGGTCAAACGTCCATAGGATGACACAAGGTGAGTTGCGGTTGGTATTTTCTTGTTTCAGGACCTTTCCCAAAGGACCGAGAGGGCACCAGTCGAATCAGAGGAGGTTGGAGGGCACCCCACCCGCGGTTACCCAGGGAACCAGGATACCTGTGCCAGGGAGCCCGCGTGCATGGGGGTGAAGTAATGTCGGAACCACCCGTTGACACCAATGGAGGATCTTGGAAGTCCGACAGCTACAGCGACTCGTGGACCAGGATGGTGGAATCCAAAAGTTGATTCTGTACAAGAATTACCTGAAAGCAGAGGGGACAGAGTCCAAACCACCCGGAGGTGACCAGGAGGAGCCGAGCACAATGCCACCCCTTGTCGAAGGTACTTGCTGTAGCACGACTGTGTTGATGAAGCAGCTGTGGAGACCAAGCAATGATGCAGGAGCCGTCTAAAAGTTGTCCCATGATGGTTGAAGAAGGCAGGAGGGTCAGTGGCCGGCAGGACCACCATCAAACCTTGGCAACTGCAACAATGAGGGTTGAAGCAAAAGATGCTTGGTTGCAGACAAGCAGGGTCTCTGGGACTAACCCAGCAAGGGAAAGTCAGAGCCGGCCCTCAGCACACAGGAGAGCCAGCAGTAACTGATGGAGCCCCTCGGGGACCCTCTGGCAGCATGTACAGGGAGTCGCAGGAAACCTGAGCAGCGCACAGAAGATGAAGGCCCGCGATGCAGAGGATCCATGCAGGATGTTGTTCTTGGAGCTGTGCAGTGCTGGAGGCTGGGGATTCTTGGAACTTGAAGATCTTCAGGCAGAAGAGTCACCAAGCCTTGGCAACGACAAACAGATGCGCTGAACAGGAATGCGGTTCAGGTCAGCTGGAGGGGGATTACAGTGTCCTAAATGGCTGGGAAGACTGGTCAGGCCTCTGGGGAGCCAGCAAACCACCACCTGTGTTGCAGAGCCAGGCGATGTCCGTGGTACAGCAGGATCAGCAAATCACTGGTTGATGCTGAGATGTCTGCGGATGCAGGGAAGTGACCCCATCACTCCAAAGGAGATTCCTTTGTGCTTGGATGCATGCAGACTCACAGGATGCACATTTATGGAGTTGCAAAATCTTGAAGAGCGTGGAGACAAAGTTGCAGCAGGAGTCTTCCCGCGAAGAGCAGTTGTGTGTTTGGTCCTGGCTGAAAGAAGCGGCAGAGTTCCAGTGTCTAACTGCAGAAGAGTCTTTAGACTATCCTAAGAAGACAGGCAGCCGGTTCTTGAAGATGTTGTCTGGACGAATCTAAGGACCCATCCTCAGGGGAGCCCTTAAGAAACCCTGAAAGGGGGAAGGATGTATTTTGTGATGACCCATCTATCAGGGGGTGGGGTCAAGGATGCTACTCAGCTGGCCTAGCCAGTCAGATGCTCCCAGGGGCTAAGATTCAACATGGAGGATCAAGTGGCTAACTAGAGGAGCTCTGGGCACTTCTCTGGGGTAGAGCGGGCAGGGGGGTGGACACTCCCCTGTTCTTTGTGTAATTTTATACCAGAGCGGTAGCCGAGGGCTCCTGAACTGGACAAAACTGGTCTATGGAAGGAGGTCACCAAATGTGCACTTCAATGCAGTCTGGCGGTGCTCTGAAGCACCCCCACCCTACTTAATTCTAAAGGAGAGGTGGTCACACTTCTCCTTCGCAGGAAATCCTTTGTTCAGCTTCCCCTGCCTGTTATATTCTGGCCTGTCACTTTAAATGTACCTTTAGGTCGCATGCCAGTGCATGAGACATAGCATGAGACATGCTTACCTTCAATTGTAATCTGTGTTCCAGAACTGTTATTGAAAGAAGGTTAACTGTACCAGCTCAGAGAAGACTTGGCTGGGGACTCTGAAGGATGTCATTCGTGCTACTAATAAACTAAACTTATTTTTACAATCTTTGACTGGAATATTACTACAATTTTGGCGACAAGGAAAATCACCACTTGCAGCACGGATTCAAAGTGGTGTTTTGAACCCAATTTATCAATTTCTACTTCACCGTTTTCATATGGTATGTACAACGTTTTTACTTAAGCAAATTTGATTTTGCCAGCGGCTGTTTCCTTAACCCTGTGTTGAAAATTAGTACGTTTTGGTGAACATTATCTGCGCCATCTTGCCTCTTCCCCTGATGCCACACTTTTGTCGTGCGCGCCCGCCATTTTAAGATGCCCCGATCAGAACAAACCCTTTTGCATGCCGCTGGCCCCTGACATAGCCCTTTGCCTTCGCTAAGCCTGCACGCTGACCACCCCCTGCTTGCACCTGCCTTGAGTCATAAACCCCTCTTCGGCGCTGCTCTGCCCCAGGCCCTCATCCTGTTCCCAGCGCGACACCTCCCTGCTTTCCTTTCATGATCTCCGGCCCTTAGATGCAAACCCCCTTTTTCCCCGTGTGCCCGTTTTGTCCTCCCCGTTCCCAAGCCGACACCCAGCTCTGCCGATACCATCCTTGCCCCTCCCCGTACGATAGAAAGCTTCCCCCATCAAAGAATCCCCGGGTTGATCAAAGCCCCCCACCCCATGAGACCCGATCAAACCCCCCACATTCCGTGAATCGGCGGATTATCCAGCTGCGCGATGCTCATCACCTGTTGTGACTAGGGTGGGGACTTCAACTGTAAATGTGTATGGGAACGGGCCCAAAGGGGAGTTCCGAGAATGTCTTTTCCGTACATCAAAGCTTTAACATGTATGTGTAATCTGCAATAAAGTCATAAATGTGCGTATAAGAGGCCAGGCCTCAGGAATACAGTTAGAGCACCTCAGAACGATACCTTCTGTCCGTTTCGTTGTGTTCTCCTCCGGAGAGAATAAAGAAAACCTTGTTTCCTGCTTTCCAGTCTCCAGCGCCTGCCTCTTCATTTGATTTAATAACTAGAGGGTCACAGAGGCAATACCGCCGGGCAAATATCGATTGTCCCAGACCCGACTCAGGTTTTTACAATTGGCGCCCAACGTGGGGCCCATCAGCGACTCGTGGATCCAGTGGGAGAGGTCCCGACGACAGAGTGAACGACTGCAACGATCGGGAGAGCTCTTGCCCAATAGACCCTCGTCTGGCAGCCGATCATCCGAACTTCACTAGCTCCGAACAGACCTCTCTCGAGTGATCTACGGTCCTGACTGGGAACCATCAGGAGTGCCGTGAGAAATACGAGAAAAAGAGGACGATCGGGCGCTGGATTCGGAAGACAAGAAACTGTCCACATGGTCCGGGTAAGGTCGTGTTGCCACGACAAGTTGCGAAAAAAATTTTGTTTGATTGCCTGATTGTTCAAAATACTAGTATTGCTCGTTTTATTTTTATTTTTTTTATTTGGAGATTCACTGTCTGCAAACGGAGAAACAACAGGCTCTCTCTCTTTGCAAGCAGTGGAGGATAGGCAGGGTAGCAGCCGCGCTTGTTTTCTTTCTCCCCCACTCAATAATTGCTTGAAACTGAACTGTTGTTCGCAAAAATATTGTTTCCTGGAGATTCCCTGTCTGCAAACAGGGAAGTGACCACCCTTTTTGCAGATAGTGAAAAGGGTAGGTAACGCAGATCTTTGCGGTCCTACTCATTCTCCCCATTGTTATTTGTCGGTCTTTTGGTTTTTGATCCATGAGGTATTCACTACCTGCAAACAACGTAGAATAGAAATATTCTGTCTAGTCTTTGCACCTAGTGATAAGATAGGCAGTGCTGACTTTTTTTAGTCCCTCGTTACGAGCCGTCATGTCTGTCTTCTCCCCACTGATAAATAGCCTGTTTAGCCCGGACCGGGTGTTAGAGGTGGACCATATAGCTCCACTAGAAGGCACCCCTAATAAGGACATGTTCATAAACTATGGGTTAGTCACCATAGCTTATAATAAATTATGGCACAGGTATACCGAAGATAGCCAAGACAAACAGTGGCCACTGGCAGGATCCTTTGACCTTGATAAAATAGAAACGTTAGAAATAGCCCTTCGAAATAATAAGACAACGCCAATTATGCTCGACAGTCTCGGTATGTGGCGCAGAGAGGCTACGAAACGACAGAGAAAAGACGAGGACAAACCAAGTAGAGAAATATACCGACAGGACAACCCCAGGACACCGCTACCCACAACTTATCCCCCGACACTATGCAAAGGACGACCAGACTTAGGGTCAGACCAATGCGCTTTTTGTAGGTATGTCGGACACTGGAAAGCCCAATGCCCGACTCTACTGAGCGTGAGTAAAGGCAAAGGGCCGACAAGAACGACAGACCGACAGTACGAGAAAAGGCGCGAGACAAAGAAGAACCCGACTTACATAGACAGACCAGACAGAACTACCACGTTTGATTATGCCCGATGGCACAGATTTCGCCAGGAAAATCTCAGCGGCATGCTCAAGTTCTCCTAGGTCGGGCAATGTCAAGACGGGAACCCAGCCTCGTTTAAAATTCGCAGACGGAAAGAGATAATTGTGACCAATAACCGTTTTTATATTTGTCTTGGGTCTTTGTATGTCGTACTTGTACTGTCCCCCGTCTGAGTTTGTGTGTATGTAATGTACAAATCTGCGTCATCCCTCTACACGTGTTTCCGTGTTACTCGACCTCTGTTAGCAGAAACTTAGCATAAAAGCAACCTGGAAAGAAAGAAATGGTAAAACAAAATCCGTAGACCATTAATGAACTTGAACTTTTAATTTAACACAACAAACAAGGAATAATAACGATAAACTGTAGAAAATGAAAGTCAAACAGAACACTCGCCCCCCCCCATTCTGGAACCTTCCAAAGTAGGGCAGGGTTACGGCTACGCCCAACCAACGGCAACCCATATAAGGCGAGCCCGGCCGCCAACTCTTGGTCAGGAAATCTTAACGTATGGGGGAGCCGGAGGAGAGGCAGGAGCCCGCAGCCTGGGCATTTGCAGGTAGTCCCGCCACATGTCTCCTTGGCCGGCCGCAACGGGCCTGGAAAGACTAAGGTAGTCCCGCCACATGTCCAGAGGAGAACGAGGCACCTCTTCCTTTTCTCTTCCATCACAGCCGCAGCAGTCCTGGACGGCGGGATGTCCTGCACGTACCTCCACAACAATTTGTCCAAGTTGGGCTGGGAGGGAGAGGCGACGCGGACGAGCCTCTCCCACCTCCACCGATAGGAGGTTTCCCAGCCCCCGGCCCGACGCCGAACACCCCCAGTCAGGCGGTGGTGCCAATACTTGCGCAGCACCGAACGTACAATGGTGGCACCCCAGTACTTGCGCAGCACCGAACGTACAATGGTGGCACTTGGTGAACACCGGATGTGGAGAGACCTTCATGCGGGGCGATGAAAAGGAGCGGCATGGAGTGCACCGGGAGAAGGAGACGATGTGAACGAGTCTCCCTTGCCCCCCCAGGTGGGGGCATCACAGCTGCACCCCAGCTGAACGTCCCGCTTACACAAAACAGGGACCTCTTCCTTTCACTCCGAAGGATCTCTTCCATTCTTGCAAACTCGACGAGAGTGGCCCCTGTAGGGCCTCAAAATGGCGTCTGGATCCGCTGGAAGGCGGGCCCCGGCCACTAGAGTAACTTTGGCCAGCCATATAACTCGAACATTTGTCCCATGGAGCACGAGCCCCCATCTCCGACAGCATCTCCGCAGCCTTGAAGATCATACAAAGGTCCCCGGCGGAACCTTCGGCCTTTGCAGGTTTCCGGTAAGGGACGGCTGCCTTGATCACCAACGAAACAAACATGACATTGCCACACCTTCTGTTAGCGTGAATTCTAGAACTGCCGAAAAGGACTCTGGTCCAAACTGCCAGTAATGGAAACATTTCCCCCTGATGCTGCTTCCGGACTGAGCCGGCCCCGCCCAAAATGGCGCTGGTATCAATCGGAACTTACGAACACCTCGTGGTGTTCCTTCGCACTAATATAAACTTGATGTTCTGAGATTTTATACGATCCTTTGTACACTTGGCTAGAAAAGACAAAGAGAACTCACTCGACGAACAGTATGAAAAGATCCCCGTTACAAATGTTGATTACAAATGTACAATGTATTATATTTTTATAACTGATGTAAACCTCATTTACGACGCACACGTACGGTATGCATATAGGAAATCTGATTACAACTATTATGATTATGCTTCTAAATTATGAAATTAAAATGCCCTCGAACCCCCAGCCAATTAATAGACGTTTTAGTTTCTTGCAAATGAATGAGTAAAACTTTCCGATGTTTTTATTGCTGCAAACGACACCCCCACTGTACGCACTTTAGCCATTGCCACGACCGGCCAAATACGACCGCACCCTCATAATCCATATGCTGAAATGATTTTGCAAAATAAAGTCTTTGAAACTATGGACGGGTATTGCATGCTTTATTTTATAAAAAAATGTGGGATCGGTGGGAAAGTTTTTTTCTGTGCACCCTACTCTGCTCTCTCTTTAAGGTTAAAGGAAGATGGTTACCCAGCCCTGGAGGACGGATCGGATCAACAACACGACACTCCGCCTTCAAAGTACGCGACTGACCCATGAACTCTCGCGTAGAGGAAGACCTTGACTTCCAAGGATGGGTAAAACGAACGGTGTAAATGAGGGAATGTAAAAGGAGGGAGAAATAAAATAATGTAAATATTATAAAGTACCACGTTCCAAAGTATCAGGGGCCCAAGAACCGAAGAACCTTAGAACGCCACAGCGTTGAAAGAGGTTTAAGGACCCCGATAGTGAGATACATCCTTTTGACTAGATACCTCGCACTAGGCACCTCTGGTTTCCTTTTTACGTTTCCCCGCACACGACTTATATGAACACACTACCCCCCCCCTCGACTCCAGAAACCATATCCCCAGGGACCCTGCCCCGAGGAGGAAAGACGAGTAAGAGGTAAGTAAAGGACTTATGAATCCATGTATTTGAATGTGCGCGAATGCTGTCTCCCACCCCCCCCCCCTTTTTTCCTCCCTCTGCAGGTTACATCAGAGATTACAGCCGAGGTGTGGCGAAGATCCGAAACCTTGCCATGTCTAATGCACGAAACGGACTAGCGCCGCAAGGTGGCGTCTAAGCATGCCTGCAGACTACTCACGTACCGAACAAACCCGAAAAATTAGCACAACCCAGATACAAAGTGATCACCCTTAAACCAGACCGGACGAATGAACCCATGTCACGTATGATGCGAAACTATGAGGGAATGTGTGTGTGTGACTGAGGCGTCGACCCAACTGGTCGAAGGACCGAGAATGCGAGAAGTGCGACAAAATGGTACCTCCTTTCTTCTTTCCTTCTTCGCAAGGCGCGTCCCCTCTACCCTGTCTAATGCTCAAACTGCATGATTACAAGATCCTAACGCAGACCCGCGAATGCCCTTTACTGTGTAATGCACTAAATAGCCTTTCTTGAATACACTGCCACCCTCTCTGTTGCACGTGTACTATTTAGCCTGCCGTTGCACTCTCACTCTCTCTCTCTCTCTCTCTCTCTCTCTCTCTCTCTCTCTCTCTCTCTCTCTCTCTCTATTTCTGCACTCCCACTCTTCCGAGTGGTTAGCCCCGAAATTGGCAGACTGCCACCCCTAGCACCCCACCTAATTGGCTTCAAATACCGTCAGTATTTGCACAAAAACTTGTCTTTAATACAATCACCCTGAGACCGCGTCGTTACCTCTCCTTTTCCGCTAGAAGTCAATGAACCCAGGTGGGGCCGTAAGGGAAAGGACAGGTAAGACGACAGAGGTTCCCTAATCTGACCCGAAATAAGGGAACTACATGTCAACGGCTCCTATAGTATAAAACAAGGACCGCAGAATACGCGACCCTCCCCTCCCCGAATTGTCGCAATACCCAAGCCGAAAAAAAAAAAAAAAAAATGATCACCCCCGTTACCTCCCCTGTATATGTCCCTGGTTGTTTCCCATAAAACCCCTGTCCTTCCTGATTAAGTAATCGGGCTGTAAAAGGTTACGTAGGATCCAGAATGATGTTTTACAAGGTTAACAGATTAGCCCAAGGTAAAGAAATAACCGAAATGAACCCCGTAGTAGTTTAAAAGCAGGATGCATCTATAGAAAGGAGATGTTTTAGTCATGTTCGTCTCTCAGCAAAATACCTGTGTAGTACCATGTTGATGACTCACAGTACCCTTTGTAAATGTAAAACTCTAGAGAACAGCATATCTTCGCCAGGTTCGTCTCACGAAGGTGGGTCACCATCAGATGAACTGTCGTGAACTAATTATGAAGGAAAGTCATAAGTAAATCCAACAGGCCCGTCACCGGTCATTTCATATGTCAGTTGTGAGAACGAGCATTTTCATTCTTTGCCTGGAGCTGGGAGAGAAATAGACTTTTTGATTATCTTCATTTGCAAATTTTCTAAAGACTGTCTTTTCAAACTTGTTTAAGGGTACTGCTGTTGGAGGAGAGAAGGACCGGATGTGGGAGCACGAGGCCTGACTGCAGACTAAGGAACACCTGCGACATTAGCCAAGGCGAGACCACGACAGAAAAGAGCTGCAGGACGAGGCACTGTTTTCGACAACATGAGAAGAAAGGGTCGACCTGATGCCCCTGCTCGACGTCCAGTGCCTGTCGACAAGTCCCCGCTCTCTGAATTCTGTCACACGCCCGCCTATTTGAAGTCTCTCGTTCCCCTAGTTTGTTCCCACTTTGGCCTTGCTCCATCCCCTTTTTTTCCTCTGACCTACCCTATGGACTGTTTTGAACGCTCTTCTTCCATCGGAACTTTCTGACAATCACCTCAAAGGACACAGGGCGAAAAGGACCTTACCGACCAGAAACGCGAGGAAAGGGTCGTGCCCTGCAACGCAGAACTTAGAACAGAGCTGGACTCGTAGCTCCACCGCCGGTGCTCAACAGCGCCAACGAAAGACCACAAAGAACAATGAGAACTCGTAAAACTTCGAACATTTGACATCCACAATCACCGTTTTTGCTATGCCTCATTTCTCTCCCAGCCGCCATTGTATTGATCCTGCTCCAATCCGAATCTGAAATATGTAATAACCTGCCAGTTCACGTTATGATATGTACTTGCTGCTCGCTACAGAACCGTTTTTGTATTGCATTCCTATGACTTTCCTGCTGAACAAGTTTATCAAAGTTTATCAAATAGGCCCACCTCCTAAAAACTAGAAATCTCAAAATGTATTGTTTACAATTTTTCATCTAGGGTTCCTACCGTTTTCCTTCTCATGCCCACCACAATAGACCTGAGTAGAAAATGAACCAGCAAGATGTCTTGAATATGTTAAAGGGAGGACTGTTGAAAATTAGTACGTTTTGGTGAACATTATCTGCGCCATCTTGCCTCTTCCCCTGATGCCACACTTTTGTCGTGCGCGCCCGCCATTTTAAGATGCCCCGATCAGAACAAACCCTTTTGCATGCCGCTGGCCCCTGACATAGCCCTTTGCCTTCGCTAAGCCTGCACGCTGACCACCCCCTGCTTGCACCTGCCTTGAGTCATAAACCCCTCTTCGGCGCTGCTCTGCCCCAGGCCCTCATCCTGTTCCCAGCGCGACACCTCCCTGCTTTCCTTTCATGATCTCCGGCCCTTAGATGCAAACCCCCTTTTTCCCCGTGTGCCCGTTTTGTCCTCCCCGTTCCCAAGCCGACACCCAGCTCTGCCGATACCATCCTTGCCCCTCCCCGTACGATAGAAAGCTTCCCCCATCAAAGAATCCCCGGGTTGATCAAAGCCCCCCACCCCATGAGACCCGATCAAACCCCCCACATTCCGTGAATCGGCGGATTATCCAGCTGCGCGATGCTCATCACCTGTTGTGACTAGGGTGGGGACTTCAACTGTAAATGTGTATGGGAACGGGCCCAAAGGGGAGTTCCGAGAATGTCTTTTCCGTACATCAAAGCTTTAACATGTATGTGTAATCTGCAATAAAGTCATAAATGTGCGTATAAGAGGCCAGGCCTCAGGAATACAGTTAGAGCACCTCAGAACGATACCTTCTGTCCGTTTCGTTGTGTTCTCCTCCGGAGAGAATAAAGAAAACCTTGTTTCCTGCTTTCCAGTCTCCAGCGCCTGCCTCTTCATTTGATTTAATAACTAGAGGGTCACAGAGGCAATACCGCCGGGCAAATATCGATTGTCCCAGACCCGACTCAGGTTTTTACACCTGTGCTCTGATTGCACCTGCGGCTGTTTTTCACAATAATTTCAACTGCATGTTGTTTTTCCTACAAGGATTATTTGAGTTTTAAAGCTTGCACGAACGCTCCATTCTCCGTGCCTTTTTAAATATTCCACTGTTTGTTTGGAGACTTTGACTGCCTATCTCCAGTAATATTTTACAGATTTGCTCTGGGCTTGCTATCTGAATGCCAGCGTGTTACTCGAAATTTATTATTTGGATATATGACCATCGTATTGTTATTTAAAATCTGCCCGCATCTTACCTGTTTAGAATTCTTCTCCGTCCTCCATTCCAAGGCGCGTCTACAAGTAACGTCAACACGCATTGAAATTGCAATGCCTACGCGCATGCGCATATACGTCATTGCGCACTGCGTGGCGGCCATTTTATAAAAATTGTGGATCTTGAGTTGTCATGACAACCCTGCGCCGATAACTACATCGCGCACTACATCAACTGCACGCTAACCTCGTTTACCAAAGGATATTTTGCAGATTATAAAACACATCGTTGTGGACAACAAATACGGAGCAGAAGTAAGCTTTGTTAAAAATAACATATTTTAAGCAGAAAAATACATTATCAACTCACACTGTTTTGTTGATATCAAACAAAATTCTTACTTAAGGACTGTATATACGTTATTATAGTATGACTATATTTTAAATTTTGTTTTCACATTCTATTTATAATTTAACAGTATTTCCTCATTATTTTCGTTACATTCAATCTTATACACAAGCAACATGCAATTTGATCCTCCCAACAAATTCCTTCAAACAAAGGGTGATCCACCCATGCCATGGACACGTTGGAAGGAAGAATTCATAAATTACATGAAAGCTATTGACGGTGAAAGAATGGGTGCAGAAAGAAAGAAAAGTATTCTTCTCCACTGCCTTGGCTCAGAAGGCCAAGAAATTTTTAGATCATTACCTCAAGTTCCTTCTTTAAATGAAGGTGGTGGAGATAATTTAAATCCATATACCGAGGCTCTGGCTAGACTGGAAAAGAGATTCAAACCAAATGTAAGCATTGCACTTAAACGTTTTAAATTCTATACCAGAAAACAGAAAGAAGATGAATCCTTTGAAGACTTTCTAACTTCGTTACGGTCTCTTAGCTTACACTGTAATTTTGGTACTATTGCGGACGAAATGATTCGAGAACAAATCATTGTCCATACAAAGTGTAAGAAAACTCAGGATAAACTATGGGTTATGGGAGATCCTAATTTAACAGAAACCATTGCTATAGCTAAAGCACAAGAACAGTCAGACTTGTGGATGAATACAGTCAAAGGCAATGTTGAAAAGAAACAAGTTGATGAAGAAGTCTGCGCTATAAAACACAAACAAGGATCTAAACAAGACTTTTCCTCTTATAATAAGGGCAAACAATTTCCTCCTCAAAAGTCTTTTAATCAAAATTTTCAGGGAATATGTTTTAGATGTGGGAGTAAATTTCACATTGCTTCTTTTTCAGGTTGTCCAGCTATAAAGAGAGAATGCAATTTTTGCAAACGCATAGGTCATTTCAGTAATATGTGTAGGGATAAGCGTTCACCTACACAATATAAACGACCTGTATCCATTGTATCTGAGGAAATGGTAAGCAATATTAGGAATGATGAAAATATTATTAATTCCAATATAGAATCTGGTTTTGTAGTCTCCATTGTAAACAACCATTCAGAGATACAGCGTAATTCTCCAAAATGTATTTTTACTATTTGTGAAGTGAATTTGTTTCTTATGGTAGATTCTGGTTCACCATGGACCATAATCACACAAGAATATTTTCAAAGTATGTTATCTCATTCTAACAAATTAGGAAAAATGAATGAATCGGATGTTGCTGCTGTAAATTTCTCTGGTACAAAAATTGAAATGATTGGATTCTTCAACGTTGAAATTCAATTTAAGTACAGAAAAGCTTCCATCAAGTTATATATATCTATTAAGGGTATCAACGTGTTGGGTCAAAATTCACCTTAAGAACGGATCACAAGCCTTTAGTCAATATTTTATCAGTAGGTGGAGGATGGAATTCCACAGCCAGAATTGCGAGGTTGACTTCAAGGTTACAAGAATATAATTTTGTTACAATTTACGTTCCAGGAAAGAAAAATGTTACGGCAGATTGTTTATCACGGCTGCCATGCAAAAGTGAGGAAGTTTGTACTATTCAAGAAAAATTAGAGAATAGTGATTTTGTTTTAGCTATTGAAGATGTGTTACAAAGGAAGTTCAAGAAAGTTTCCGAGTCTGATTGGAAAGACTGTATAGAAAAAGATTCCAGATGGAAAGACTTAGTAAATTACATTCAGAATGGTTGGCCAAATAAGAACATTATTAGTTCAGAGTTAATGCCATTTTACAATGTTATGGATGAGTTGGAACTGGATTCTGGTTTCATTTTTAAATCTGGGAAATGTATACCTCCAGAGGGCATGCAAGACATCATTTTACAAATTGCCCATGATACGCATCCTGGTATTTCATCCATGAAAAGATTAGTTCGCTCTGTATTTTGGTGGCCAGGGATTGACAGATTTGTTGACAGGACAGTTAGAGAATGTCAAGAATGTGTGTGTAAAGAAAGAATGTTAAAGGTATATACTCCACCCCTCAAAGTTGTTAAATGGCCTTCAGAACCATGGCAAAAGATTGCTTTTGACATATCAGGTCCTTTTAACATATTACCTGAATCTTCCCGCTATGCTTTAGTTATAGTGGATTACCATTCCAAATGGCCTGAAGTGAAATTTGTCCCTAAAGCTTCCACTGAAACTGTCATTTCCTTTTTCAAAGAAGTTTTTACTAGAGAAGGGTGCCCTTCTGTGTTGGTATCTGATAATGGGGTTCAATTGACATCTGGTGAAATGGCACACTTTCTAAAGAATTGTAACATTGTTCACAAATTTACTTCATTATACGAACCCCATGAGAATGGTCAAGTTGAGAGATTCAATCGAGTGTTGAAAAAGTTTGTAGTAGAATCTGTCAAATTTGGAGTTTCTTGGGTAAGTGCTTTAAGGGAAAGGCTATGGACATACCGTATTACACCTCACACAATTACTGAAGTAAGTCCTTTTAAGTTATTTAAAGGTCGTAATCCAGCCTCAAGAATGTTACCGTGGTGGCTTAAAGAGAAATGCAATCAGTTTTCTTTTGACCAGGTTAAAATAGAGGAGGTTGCCAGACGTGTAGAGAATAAGCAACTCAAAACAAAAGAATGGTATGACAAAAAGTGGAACACAAAATCCCAAGAGTTTCAAGTGGGAGAATGGGTGAGAATTCTCAGACCTGGTTTATTGTCCAAAGGCACTAACAAGTTTAGTGACCCCATTCAAATCAAAAAGATCTTTGCCAATAGTGTCATGACTCAGGATGGCAAATATTGGAATGTAAGAAAATTAGCTAAGTGTACTGTCATGAATGATAAATGTAATTTATCTAATGAACCAAATGTTTTATTAGCAGATAATTCTATTGCTCGAAGAGTGAAGGATATTAAACGTGTTATCAATATTCCTAAAAGATATATAAATTGATGTAGTTCAAGTTCAAAGTTATACTTCATTCTCTGCTATGTTTTATTATTAAGTTAAGGGTTACACAATGTTATGATCATAGACGTCATTGTTTTTTTATTCATTTCATTTTATAAAAAAGGGAGATGTGTTATATTCTGGCCTGTCACTTTAAATGTACCTATAGGTCGCATGCCAGTGCATGAGACATAGCATGAGACATGCTTACCTTCAATTGTAATCTGTGTTCCAGAACTGTTATTGAAAGAAGGTTAACTGTACCAGCTCAGAGAAGACTTGGCTGGGGACTCTGAAGGATGTCATTCGTGCTACCAATAAACTAAACTTATTTTTACAATCTTTGACTGGAATATTACTACACTGCCCGAGTTAGGCTCATCAGCAGGGGGGCAGAACAGCGTCTGGAATCAGCAACATCACGAGCTGGCAGGCAGACCCTGTAAGGCTACACAGGTAAGTACTGGGGGTGTCCTCTAAGGAGTACCCCAGTACATGGTATTATGCAACTAGCACTGGAATCGGTGCAGTTGCTTTATTCCAACATATTTGATAGTAAACATGACCAGGCTCGGAGCAGCTATCATGTAGTTGGACATCTCGACTTGCCAGTGTCCACAAAATACCTTAAAATGGCTTGCCGTACTTACAAAGCCCAGAGAATGGAGTCCGGGGTTTGTAGGAGTACTTCTGCTTGTGCAGGGGTACCCACATACTTATAATCATGTACCCCGCCCTAGGACTGAAGGTCCTATCTTAGTCTTGACTTGTAGGTTTAAAGTGCAGTGACCTGGATATAAGAAAAGCCTTATATTTAAAGTGAAAGGTGCAAGCACCATTTCAAGCAGACCGCAATAGCAGCTCTGCAGACACAGTTTGCATGGGCTCCCATGGGTGACACAATATATGCTGCAACCCATGTGAGACCGTTTCCAATGCCATGGGTACCTCAGTACCATATTCTAGGGTACCAATGTGTACAAAGTACTTACCAGCAAATTTAGAGGAGAGAGTATTACCATTGGGGTCCTGATTATCAGGATCCCAGTGAAGTACACTCAAAACACATTGACACCTGGGAAAATGTGGGGGTATCTATGCCAGAAAGATCCTACTTTCCTACATAACCCCCTCCCAAATGTAAGAAGATAAGACTAACATTGCCCAGTTGAGTCTTCATTTTCTAAGTGGAAATATTTGGAAAGCCCATCTGCGTTGGCATGGTTACTCCCAGTTCTATTTTCCACTTAGAAGTCCATCCCCTGTAGGGAAATGGACCACCTCAAAAGGTTGGCGTTTTCACCCTTCATCAGTTTTAGCCACAAGAGGGGCTTATGGTCTGTCTGAACAATGAGGTGAGTGCCAAACAGGTATGACCTCAACTTCTTCAAGGCCCAGACCACAGCAAAGGCCTCCCTCTCAATAGCTGACCAACGTTTGTCTTTAGGGGTCAATCTTCTGCTGATAATAGCGACTGGTTGAACCTGACCCTCTTCATTCAGTTGTGACAACACTGTTCCTATTCCTATTTCAGAGGCATCTGTCCAGACAATAAATTGTTTGGAGTAGTCAGGGCTCTTCAGAATGGGAGCTAAGCACATGGCCTTCTTCAGGGCATCACTTGCCTCTTGACAGCTAACTGTCCAACTCACCTTCTTAGGCATCTTCTTAGAGGTGAGGTCATTAAGGAGCCCCATACCCCTTAACAGCCCTTCCGTTGTACCCATTCAGGCCCAGTAATGCTCTGACCCGAGTCTCGATAGTGAGAGGAACCAAATTCACAATGGTTTGGATTCTGCTCTCCAGTGGTTGAATTTGGCCTCCACCTACAAGGTGGCCCAAGTATACAACTTTACTCTTTCCCATCAGGCACTTACTGGCCTTGGCAGTGAGACCTGCCTTCTGCGGGCCTTAAGTACACTCCTGAGGTGGACCAGGTGACCCTGCAAGGTGGCGCTAAAGACAGCAATATCATCTAGATATGCTGCACTAAAATCTTTCAGACCTGACAGAACTTGATTCACCAACCGGTGGAATGTGGCAGGTGCATTTTTTAAACCAAAGGGATTATTGTAAATTAATAGTGCCCTCCAGGGATTGAAAATGCTGTTTTGGGTTTTACAGCAGCTATGAGTCTGATCTGCCAATAGCATGCAGTCAGGTCAAAGGTGCTGAGATACTTGGCAGAAGCCAGAATATCTTTCAATCCATGTGCCCTTGGGATAGGATGGGCATCAGTCTAAGTGACTGCATTGAGGCCTCTGTAGTCTACACAAACCCTTATTTCTCTCTTTATGTCCTGGGAATAAGGTTTTGGCGCAATGACTGCTGGACTGGCCCAGGGGCTACCTGAAGGCTTAATGGCCCCTAAACTCTAGCATGTTCTGGAACTCTGTCCTGATGCAATCTCTGACATGGTCAGACTGCCTGTAGATTTTACTCTTGACAGGCACCCTGTCACCTGTGTCCATCCCATGTGCACACCAGGTAGTCTGACTGGGTGTCAGGGAAAAGAGTCCTGGGAACTGACTGAGAACCTGTCTGCAGTCAGCATGTTGCTGGTGAGTGAGACTGTCTGTCAACGCTACTCCATAAACTGAGCCATCAACTGGATTGGGTGAGAGGAGATCAAGGGGATGGTCACTCTCTTTCTCCTGTCCCTCATCAGTAGCCACGAGCAAGCTCATGTCACCCCTGTCGAAGTAAGACTTTAGGCGGTTCACATAAAGCACCCTGTGGGGGCTTCTAGGAGTACCCAGGCCCACCAGGTAGGTGAACTCGACTTTCTTCTCCTGGATAGTATGGGGGCCACTCCACTTGTCTTGGAGGGCTCTTTGGGCTACAGGCTCCAAGACCCACAATTTCGACCCACACTTTCTGCCCTGGCTGGTACACAGTTAGAACAGCCTTTTGCTTTTATTGTAGATCTGGTTTTGGTGACAAAAAATTCTTTTTGTATATATATTCCAGATCCCCTGGATACCTGGGTTGTTTTTATTGGAAGAGGTCCTGAAGAAGGTGGCCTTGAGCTGCCGAAACGCGCGTCGACCAAGTGCGGGGTCTCACATTGAGTGTTGAGACTTGTATTCATGATTTTTTCTTCCTTGTTGCATATGGTGTAGGGATGTATGTAGATAGGGTGAGAATGTTGTGAATGCTGATTGTGTGATAGTATTGTGATCTTTGTTTCTCTCCAGGTGGATAATAAAATTATGTGTATTTGTACATAAAATGTGTATATCGCTGGACATTACATTTTTTTTATCATGTTTTTTCCTTTTTCTATTTTTTTGATCTATTTAAAAAAAAACTATATATAAAAAAATTGTCTTTTTTTATAAAGAAAGGTATAGAACTTTTGATGTATTAGCAAATGAATGAATTATAATATAATGCAATAAAATGTATACCTTTTTGAAAGAATGCTATGTATGGTTTAACATTTGTCACCAATTTGAGGTATACTGACATTTAGAGTTTGTGGCCGTTAAGGGGAATTTCTCTCTTGTTGTGTGTTAGTTCATTCCCCTCCTTCCCTGGCTGTAATTAGCTTTGAGGCGGTCCCATCAATTTTGCTATCAGCCTTTTGGTCGTGCCATAACTTCTGAAGTTGGTGTCTGGCCTCCAAATAATTTACAATGTCCTGCTTAGGAGATTTGAGAGGCTTCTCCGATCCCTCCTTCACAAGACAAAGTGGACCCTAACTGGATGTACAAACAGAAGTGCAAATGGGCTGTAGAACACCTCCTTCTGTGGAACCTCTCTGTAGGAAAAAAAGAAGGCAATGCAGTAGGGCATCTCATCCCCTTATGAGTTTGTCAGACAGTCCCACAATCATACCTTTAAGGATTTTGTTAAATCTTTCAACTAACCTGTTACACCTGCCCAATTTTCCCAAGATTTAGCGACTGTGTTACATCATTTTTTTGATGCAGCCCGTCGCAAAATCCATTGGGCCCAATTCACAGAACTAACTTAAGACAAAATCCTAAACTTACTACCATTTTGGTATTCACAGAAGGCACTTACTCATTTTGGTATTCACAGAAGGCACTTACTCATTTCGGTATTCACAGAAGTTAGGAGTCCTAACTTTACTACTCCTAAACTGAGAACAATCCTATTTTTAAGACTTTCGGTATTCACTGAAGGCATTTAGGAGTCCTAAAGTTAGGAGTCCTAACTTCTGTGAATACCGAAATGAGTAAGTGCCTTCTGTGAATACCAAAATGAGTAAGTGCCTTCTGTGAATACCAAAATGGTAGTAAGTTTAGGATTTTGTCTTAAGTTAGTTCTGTGAATCGGGCCCAATGTGTATTTATTGATCCACACAAATGCCGATTCGTGAGGCATGGTAGGAAAAACGAATGCTATGCGGCGCATTGCGCTGCCCTGTATTGTTTTGTGCCAGGTAAGAGTTTCATGGCTGGTGCATAGTTGTTACCATGCATCAATTAATGCATTTGGACACAAACCCATAATGACTTAGCGTTGTAAATATGGGTTAGCGCCTGAGGCTGGAGTAACAGGGTGAAATATCTTTATTTATCCTTCTTTTTTATTTTTTTTGTAGAGTTTTATATAGCGCGAACTAGACCCGAACCGAATCAGGTATCAGAGCGCTTTACATAGCACAAGTGACGTTTTTTTCACATGAGGACACACTTTCATTTTTAGGCACGGGGAGTTTAAGTGATTTGCCCAGAATCACAGGAGGTTTTGGCGTCGTTACCGAGACTCGAACTCAGATCCCCAGGTCGAGCGCCTTAGCCGTTAGGCCAACTCCTCTCCCCTTATTTCCTCTTTGCATTTGTGTATCATTTTACAGCAAACATGCAAAAAGGAAAAAGCAGGTGACAGAAAGTAGTGCAGCACCTTTGCTTGCTGCACAGCTTTGTGTCACTTCTTTGCTAAAATACTTCTTAGTGACCGGTTTAGCAAACAAAGTAGCAAATCTGCACCCACAGACGTGCTCCTGGAATGCGTACAAATGTACTACTTTTAGGAATTCACAAACACTGACAGTAGTAAGCTTCAAAAGCTGCACCTTTCTCAGGTTTCCAAGCATACTCCTGTCAATCAAATACCCAATATGTGACGGACGAATGCTTGGACGCAGTATAACCACGGGCAATCCCATTCCAAGCCATTATTTTCAAGGGTGATGGCTGGCAGTAAAATCTTTACAGAGTTTTTTTTTTTTTAAACAAACTCCTAGGGCCTCATTTATGAGGCTGTGCGTCACTTTTACGCCGCCGGTGCGTCACTTTTTGTGACACACCAGTGGCGTAAAAAATGCGCCTTATTGTGCCATATTTACAAAGTGACGCATCTAGGTAGATGGTCACTTTGTAAACCCCTGCGCCACATTATACCTGCGCCAGGTATATCGTATGCAGGGGGGGCGTTTTGACGCAAGAAAAGGTCATGGAAGTGACGCAGTGAAATCTATAGGATTTCACTGCGCCATTTCTTGGCCGCCAATGCCTCAATATCTTACACCTGCTTCATGGCAGGCGTAAGACTGACGCAGGCACTAACAACATGGGACTTGCCCATGTAAAAGTACACATTGCTGGAGTTGCGTCACTTTTGTGACACTCCAGCAATGCGTCACTTTTGCGCCTACAGATACGTCAGAAATACTGACGTATCTGTAACTCCTTGCGCCATGATGTGTCATACTGTAAATATGACGCATCAATCATAACGCAAGGAGTGCGCACTGAGAAGTGACGCATTGCTGCTTTTACGCAGCGATGCGTCACTTTTCATAAATGAGGCCCCTAATGCGCAAATTTGTTTTTGAAAAAACCCAAAAAAATAATGACCCTCACACCAGTTTTCTCTCATAGTGTAGGGGTCATTTATCTTATTCCATTGTTTCTCACCACTAGGACATGCCTGCCAATGATGGTCAGTAAAAAAAAACATCTGACCATCAACTCTAAAAACGCCAAAGAGTTGCATAACTTACTTTCACTGGTACTACGCCGTCACGCCTTTGAAGTAAGTTTTACACTGAAAGAGTAAATTTAACTCAATCGGCATATAACTTGGTGTATGCCTGATTCAGAATTGGGTGGACGGACCCTGAGTTTGGCATACAGGTTACTCTGCCGCCTTTGCCACAGAGTACCTGTCCGCCAAACTCTAAATCCGCCCTAGAGTCCCACATAATTCAAATCAGTACTGACCCTGTCCTCATGGGAACAGTCCATCCCAAAACCTGGCTATTTCACCCATTCCCCCTGCAGCCCACTGCTTTTTGAGTTGGGAAATTTGACATTCACACTCCCCGAAACACACTGAGCAACCTACACCCTTGACCACAAACCTCTAGCATGCTACAGCGTCTGTCTTTAGACTCAAAACATGTCCAGAGTGGGGATAAAACACCCTTGAACTATTGTACCAATCAATTGAAATCAATCAGGATCTTAATAAGACCCAAGGGGCATATTCAATAAAAAATGTCGGAGCGCATTGTTACGCCAAATTTGGCAACGCCACGCTCTGACATTTTTAAAACGCATGGATGTGCTGTATTCACAAGAATACTGCTCAGCCGTGCATTTCCCCTAGCCCTGGTACTAAAAAAGCTGCTTAACGCCAGAGCAGGCACCCTGCCAGCATGGAGTAGGGTGCCTGCGCTGCAGGGTTGAGTGTTTATGTGCAGGAAGGGATACCTTCCTGCACATAAACAATCATTAAAGACAATTTGCTCTTTCTATGTGTGCTGCAAAATACGTAGAGAAATTAATACTTTCTCCTTGTATCGCCATAATAGGGCCAGGTATTCCCTGGCATTCGTTTTGGCGCTACCACAGCCTTGTAAATTTGAAGCTGCGTCAAAAAGCAATGGGTGTTGCGGTGGAACAACCACAGCAACACCCATTGCAAGCCCCTTTGCCACAGAGAACTGCGGTGGAAAGGGGCATATTTACCCGGTGGTATTAAGCCCCAATAAGGGCTAGATGTAGGTAAGTACATTTACCGATTCTAAAATACCGAATTTTACAGATTCAGTATTTTAGAATCGTTAAATGCAATGTAGGAAAAAATTCGGTAATAATTACCGAATCGGTACGATTCGGTATTTACCGAATCGGTATTTACCGTTTCGGTAATTCCCATTCATTCCTATGGGTCTGGAGGCCCATAGGAATGAATGTGAATTACCGAATCGGTAAAACCGATTCGGTGAAATAGGGAAACATTCAAGGGTGGCAGGGTGTCACATTGACACCCTGTTGCAGCCCTGAATAGTGCTTGTGTGCA
The DNA here is from genome assembly GCF_964261635.1 of Lissotriton helveticus. Lineage (NCBI taxonomy): Eukaryota > Metazoa > Chordata > Amphibia > Caudata > Salamandridae > Lissotriton > Lissotriton helveticus. Next base: position 1,193,097,713 of record NC_136071.1, on the reverse strand, counting down.
CATGTGGCACACATACATGCTCTAAGGGCATGTATGTCTGTCAGATGGCACTGTTGAAAATTCACAGATTTGCATTTTCAAAGGTATTCGTTATTTACCACCAACTAATAGTTGGTGGTAAATAACGAATCCTTGAAGCACATGAGCACTCTTTAAATGCTTCCTACATGCCATTAACTGATACGGTAAGTTTGGAATCGGTAAATGATGATTCGGTAAATACCGATTCGGTATTTACCGAATCATCCCCTACATAGGAAATGGCCCAATACCGGTCGGTAGGCCTGAAATGTACCGGATTTAGTGTTTACCGACTGGTAATGGGCCACCTACATCTGGCCCTAAGTGGCTTAGCGCGGCCTTGTAAAAATGTGAATTGGCGCTATGCCACCGGAGCGTCAAAAAAGTGACGCTCTGGTGGCAAAAGGGGCTTGTAAATATACCCCCAAGTATGTGCGCCATATTCTAGGTATGCATACTGATAGCATTTAATTTACAATAAATTAAATTTTTTGTCATTTTCCTAGTATTTCACAAATCAGGATACTCTATGGATATATTTCTTCGTTTGCGCTTAACTCCCTCAAAAGATGAGGACATTTGGGTCAACTTCGCCAGGGTGCACCAGCCCTGCAAGAGGGTTAGGACAACTTCGCCGGGGAACAAATACAGCAGCTCCACTCCTAAAGGGGCCAGTGACTGACAGCCAGGGCCTGGGGTGTCACCGTGGGGGAGGTCAGCGTGACCAGGTGTCTCAGCACAATATACCTAATACAAGTTTAGCATTAACAGAGGGCAAGGCTCCAAATCTCACTCACAGCGTTCGCATCCAATCCTACCCCGTGGTGAGCGGGAGAGGGCGGGATCGATGCCGGGGAATGACGTCTGGCCTCATGCAGGGATGCATCCGGCAGCGACCAAATCTGGGTCGCCGGCTGCATCTCTGGCCTACAGCGGTTATCACCGCAGACCCCCTGGTGCTGAAGCTTGCGTCACATTGCAGAAAGTTGATTTACTGCCTGACTTCCGGCTCTTTGTTCAGGAAGGGGGAAGCAGCCTGGGACAGGCCATACTATAATACATCGATTTCTTTAGCGATACGGTCTGAGATCTTTTCTATAGATAGATCGATGTATTTAATACTTTTTGCGGAAAAGATGTAGGAATTTTAGTAGGGGGCAGCCCTCGAGCCCTAAAACCGAAACTGCCCCTGCACGAGTCTCCTGATGTTAACTATTGGACACAGGATAAACAATTAGGGGTCATATTATCCATGGCCAGCGATAATTATCACTAGCCGTGCTTAGTGATAAATTTGTTATCGCAGGCTATCTCTGGAATTTATCGCCCTGGTAGCACATTATTAACAATGCGTTCCTCCAGGGGGATAAAAATTCCAGAGACAGCGAGGTTATCGCTGTTTTGCAGGGAATGTCGCTGGTTTTCCAGCAATGTGCCCTGCAAAACGGCGATAACCTTGCTGATACGACCCTGTGGTCGTATCAGCATAATCCACCCCTTATGTTAAGCATAGGTAAGTAAGGATTTTAGCAGACATTAGTTTTTGGCGAAAACCGCCATTTTCACCAAAATCTAACGTGTGCTAAAATCCTGAGGGCTGCCTTGTAAATATTGCGATGTAAACATCAGCGATATTTGCAAGGTAGTCCATCTGGGGTACGCCCAGTGACACCCACTTTGCATCTCATTACAGATGCAAAGGGAGGCGTTGGGAAAAAGGGTGCTAACGTGATTATGCATGTTAGCACCCTCTTGTAAATAGGGCAATAGTTTTATCTCCGCTTTTTTGGTTTTTTAAGCCAAAAAAGCGGAGATAAAGCCCCTGTAAATATGCCCCTAGATTACTTTTACACAATCTTACCGGAACTTCTGTCTCACAAGTGATCTGTACGGGGCATGTTTATGCAGAGATTTAACTTCCCTGACCCTTCCGGTGACAAAATCTAAGGCCGCCTCTTATTGCTTTCGCTTTTAGAACAAAATATACCTGATTTCCTACTTGCAATCAGTTTTTGGGAAACAAAGTTCAACGTTCATATTTATTATTAATGCACGTTTCAATAAAAAAGTTACATAACTATCGTTTTAAAATCGATCGAAGGTTTACAAAGTTAATAGGAACCAGAAACCAAATTAAAAGACTATGAACTAAAGCAGTGTTAAATGCAAGAAACGTGAATTACGATGTAGCGTCCATGGTTTGAATTTTTGATGTAATTTTTTCACAGATTAACCCTTACGAGTTGTGCATTGAGTCTTATATTTCTGCCATTGTAGCGTGAGATGACCGCCTGCACGCGGATGTATGACGTTACAACGCATACTTTTACCACGCATACCTTTACAACGCGGTATTTACAACGAATACCGTTACAACGCATAGCGCTTAGAGGTGCTGGATAGTGGTAAGTATAATTTTCTATTCCAACTCCAGTCCCCGTGGACACTAGGGAAGGTGTTGGATAGAAAATTAAACTTATTACTTAACCTAGAGTGCCCCCCAGCGCAATGCGTTGTAATGATATGCGTGGTAATACCTGCGTTGTAATGGTAGTGTGTTGTAAAAATTTCGTTGTAAACGTTGCATACCCCTGCACGCATGTTCACACCCTAATTCACTCACTTACCTTCCCGCCCTTTTGCATTAATTATGAACCTTTGTCTGCTGAGCTGCAGACAGAAAAGGCACATAAAGAGCCCCACCCCGTTGTAGCTGCTAAGGTGGGTGGTATAGGACACCCCTGAGGGTGCCACCCGGCATCATCCTTGCGCTGCTGCAGAGAGTCGTCCTCCTATAGTTTGAGTGAGCGCCTAGCTGGGTGAGACCACGTGGATGGGGAGTGGCTCAGAGGCAGGCCGGGCGGTGCTCGGCTTCATTGATCTGAAGCCCAGGACCACCTTTACTTGTCAGTGTTATTGTAAGACCCTAGGCGGTTCTCCAATTAATTTATGAAATAACATTCACTCTGAGACAATTCTTGCCAGGCTGCAGAGTAAGCCAATTTTACCGCGCTGGCTGGATGCGTATGTGTCTTGTTGTGGGGGTTTCCTAAGGGCGTAATGCGGACACCAGCACTAAAATGCGTTAGTCTAACCCCTGATGCGTGCTACTTGGCAGGGCTGCATAAGGTAAGTGAAAAACAAGTTGATGGGGGGTGTGTGTGTGTGTGCACAGGTGTATGTGTTTGAGCACATGCATGTGAGTATGGGTGCACGTGTTTGTGATCATGCCTACTATCCATCTGGTAGTGCTGTCCCTGACTTAATGCTGGTAAGTCTTAGCAACTTTTTGACATGTATGGACTGATGTGCATTTCTCACCTCATTACAATGATGGCCCCTGCACAGTGGTGGCCATTCTTAGGGTCTAAGGCGCTTCCTCAAATGCCTCTTTCTCATCTAAAATATTTGGTATTGCTTTGGTTACAGACAAATGACCACCGTCGAGGTTGGTTAAACCCAGACTTGAATTGGGACAGAAATAAAGCGGTCCCCATCAGTGATTTAGGGAGCTGCCAAGTGGCCATCTTTGCAGACTGGGGCAGTTCTGGGCTTGTAAGGGGCGCTGTAGAAGTGTTTTCCAAAGTATGGAAGACTGGCTGGACTTGAGCTTGCTGCAGGCAAAGTTTGCTTTAAAATCAGGGAAATCAAGAGTAAACAAAATACAACACAGGCCAAGAAACCGCCCAAAAACCACAGCCCACACACCGACCCTCAAACCAGCACCCAACCCACTGATGTGACTCTGATGTCCTAGGTGAGCACATTCCAAGGTATTGCATGTGCCCCTTTCCAGATATAATCCCCCACTAAACCTTCGCTCTGCTTCTAAAGCTTTACTGGCTGTTCCACCTTTTAAGAAAAAACGCCTTGGCGGTTGCTGCTTTGACTACCTTGCAGCCACTTTTTGGAACTCGTTACCAATCTCTCTAAAAATCAGTCCAGATCTTCTCACCTTCAGACATTCCTTAAAAACTTGGCTTTTTAATCAGGCTTACTGTTGAGACTTATAACTGTTCGTGTTGAGTTTTGCAATATGTTTTGTTCTTACGATAGCGCCATGAAGCCCTTGGGCGTACGAGCGCTTAATAAATAAATTTTAACATAACATAACATAACATGCATGGCAGTCATTACGCCTCATGTCCATTGTAATGAATGTGTGTGTTTGTAAGCACGCATGTGTGTATGTGTTGGGTATGTGTGTGTGTGTGTGATGTGGGAGGGTATGTGTGTATATGTGTGTGTGGGGGGCACAGGTCAGTGTGTGTATTTGAGCAGGAGTGTGTGTGTATGTATGTGTGGGTGTGTATCTGGGGGTTTGTGTGTGTATCGGTTGATGGGTGCGTTTGTGTGTTGGCAAGTGTGTGTGTGTGTTTGCATATGTGCACATAGCTGGATGTGTATGTTTGGGTGTGGATGGGTGTGAATATGTATGGGTGTTTGTCTATGATTGGTGAGTGTGTGGTGTGGGCAGGCAAGTCACTGTGTGCGTGTGTAGGCAGGTGTGTGTATGTATGGGTGGGTGTGTCTGTGGACAGTGTGTGTCTTTGTGTTGAGTGTGTGTGTTTACCAAAGGGTGTGTGTTGTGTGGGCGGGTGTGTGTTTTGTGAGCATGTGTGTGTTTTGTGAGCATGTGTGTGTTGTATGGGCGGGTGAGTGTTGTGTGGGCAGATGTGTGTTGTGTGGACGGGTGAGTGTTGTGTGGGTGGGTGAGTGTTGTGTGGGTGTGTTGTGTGGGCGGGTGTGTGTTGTGTGGGAGGGTGTGTGTTGTGTGGGCGGATGTGTGTTGTGTGGGCGACTGTGTGTTGTGTGGGCGGGTGTGTGTTGTGTGGGCAGGTGTGTGGGCGGGTGTGTGTTGTGTGGGCGGGTGTGTGTTGTGTGGGCTGGTGTGTCTTGTGTGGGCAGGTGTGTGTTGTGTGGGCAGGTGTGTGTTGTATGGGCGGGTGAGTATTGTGTGAGCGGGTGTGTGTTGTATGGGCGGGTGAGTATTGTGTGGGCAGGTGTGTGTTGTGTGGGAGGGTGTGTGTTGTGTGGGCGGGTGTGTGTTGTGTGGGCGGCTGTGTGTTGTGTGGGCGGGTGTGTGTTGTGTGGGCAGGTGTGTGTTGTGTGGGCGGGTGTGTGTTGTGTGGGCGGGTGTGTGTTGTGTGGGCTGGTGTGTCTTGTGTGGGCGGGTGAGTGTTGTGTGGGCGGGTGTGTGTTGTGTGGGCGGGTGAGTATTGTGTGGGCAGGTGTGTGTTGTGTGGGAGGGTGTGTGTTGTGTGGGCGGGTGTGTGTTGTGTGGGCGGCTGTGTGTTGTGTGGGCGGGTGTGTGTTGTGTGGGCAGGTGTGTGTTGTGTGGGCGGGTGTGTGTTGTGTGGGCGGGTGTGTGTTGTGTGGGCTGGTGTGTCTTGTGTGGGCGGGTGAGTGTTGTGTGGGCGGGTGTGTGTTGTGTGGGCGGCTGTGTGTTGTGTGGGCGGGTGTGTGTTGTGTGGGCAGGTGTGTGTTGTGTGGGCGGGTGTGTGTTGTGTGGGCGGGTGTGTGTTGTGTGGGCTGGTGTGTCTTGTGTGGGCAGGTGTGTGTTGTGTGGGCGGGTGTGTGTTGTATGGGCGGGTGAGTATTGTGTGAGCGGGTGTGTGTTGTATGGGCGGGTGAGTATTGTGTGGGCAGGTGTGTGTTGTGTGGACGGGTGAATGTTGTGTGGGCAGGTGTGTGCTGTGTAGGCGGGTGTGTGTTGTGTGGGCGAATGTGTGTTGTGTGGGCAGATGTGTGTTGTGCGGGCAGGTGTGTGTTGTGTGGGCGGGTGTGTGTTGTGTGGGCGGGTGTGTGTTGTGTGGGCGGGTGTGTGTTGTGTGGGCGGCTGTGTGTTGTGTGGGCGGGTGTGTGTTGTGTGGGCAGGTGTGTGTTGTGTGGGCGGGTGTGTGTTGTGTGGGCGGGTGTGTGTTGTGTGGGCTGGTGTGTCTTGTGTGGGCCGGTGTGTGTTGTGTGGGCGGGTGTGTGTTGTATGGGCGGGTGACTATTGTGTGAGCGGGTGCGTGTTGTATGGGCGGGTGAGTATTGTGTGGGCGGGTGAGTGTTGTGTGGGCAGGTGTGTGTTGTGTAGGCGGGTGTGTGTTGTGTGGGCGAATGTGTGTCGTGTGGGCGGATGTGTGTTGTGCGGGCAGGTGTGTGTTGTGTGGGCGGGTGTGTGTTGTGTGGGCGGGTGTGTGTTGTGTGGGCGGATGTGTGTTATGTGGGTGGATGTGTGTTGTGTGGGTGGATTTGTGTTGTGTGGGCGGGTGTGTGTTGTGTGGGCGGATGTGTGTTGTGTGGGCGGGTGTGTGTTGTGTGGGCGGGTGTGTGTTGTGTGGGCGGGTGTGTGTTGTGTGGGCGGGTGTGTGTTGTGTGGGTGGGTGTGTGTTGTGTGGGCGGGTGTGTGTTGTGTGGGCGGGTGTGTGTTGTGTGGGCGGGTGTGTGTTGTGTGGGCGGGTGTGTATGTGGACATATAGGTGTGTTTTTTGTTTGTAGATGTGTGTGGCCATGTGTACACATGGGTGTGTGTGTATGTATTAGATTGGTGTGTGAGTTGTGTGTCTGTTTGTGTGTGTTATCATTTTTCATGCATGTACTCCTCCCCTCTCACAGAGGCATCTTGACACCCCCCAGCCCCCCCTCGCCGCCTCCATCAACATGCATTGCTTTCCATCCCCTCCCTGTCAGCACATCTGTTTATTAGCAGAGCTGCTGCAGTTGTTCACGTCTCTTATTGCCGAATTATGAAATATCGGGGCTTCGCTGCGCCCATCACAAGCCTTTTATTTTGCTTACGATGCGGTTTATCTGAAATTTAGAAGATTAATGTCGGATTTCTCTCCATAATGCTTCTTACCAAAGTGCTCCCTTCAGCCTGTAACTGCAGGATTGATTGTACCAATATGCCCGGACCAAGGATATTGCAAAAGACAATCCATAAAATCTCCACATTGAATTTAAAGGTCGCTTTCCTTGAACACTAAACCCTTCCAGTTTCTTCTGGATGTAATTGCGAATTAAAGCCTCATTTTCCCGCCTGCTTTCCAAGCAGATGCATCTCAGCACCTCCAGCCCTCTGCTGCTTTTAATGCACTTTGCTCAATAAGATGGGATGTTTCAGGCACTTGGAGTTCTGTTTTCCTAGGTAAATGTGCGCATAAGCTGTGCTTAATTTGTAAAAAAAAGTTAGTGCAGGGGCCCTCGGTATTTCTTTCTCAGCGGCCCCTGCAGGTAGCTGCGCCCACTGCCCCCGCCGGCGCTGCCAAGTGCCACAAGTTGTGCTAAATGAGAGAGGCTGGCCTATTCCAGGGTACCCATACCCAAGGCCACTGGAGTTATGTGGCAGGAGAGGGCCAAATTACGTGGCAGGGTGAAGTAAATTACAGTGCAAAAAAAGCCAAATTATGCAGCATAATGCGGCATGTTTTGAAGTAATATTACTTAATTATTTCGTCATTTTTAGGTCTCGCCTACGCAGCGCGCATGCGCTACTTAGGAGAGAGACCTAATGCCATCGACACAGCTTGGGGGCAAGAACGTGCACGCGTTGCATTGCTTGCAATGGCAACACGTGCACGTCTGGCAAGTTCGTTGCGGGAATGCGCGGCGCCATATGTTGGTGCCATATAGTCGCACACTCCCGCAAGGGAATCGTGCAGGCCCCCTCCCCCTGCTGCAGCTCGAGACATGTCGCTTTACATTTAAACAGCGTGGGACTCGGTAAACACATCTTTATATGTAATGTGTTGCTAGTGCCGGGGCACATTGTTTCTTGGCTGACCATATAAAGACACATTACATATGTCCTGTGTCACAGCCAGAACATGCACCAGTGGTGGAACAATACTTGTTGTTTCCTTATTCAAAGATACTTCCTGACATGTTGGCACTGCTAATAGGGACTACTCCCTCAATATAAATAAACATATTTGTCATGCCTTTACCCGCAAAGCCGATTAGGAGCCTTGGATTTGGAGGTTGGCACTGCCCTGGGGAGAAACTTAAAAAAATTTACCATAACTCCCTGAGTATAAGCGCAGGAGTTTTTCTGCCATTTCTAGAAAGGGCGCGCAATTGTCCCTCCTCCCGTCTGCCACATACGGCAGCTTGACTGCTCATCCCAATTTTTCAGTAAAAATGTAGAGCCCAAATGGCTTGTTGTATGCCATTAAACGGTATGGTTCACTGTCTTGACACAGAAAAGCTTTCCTGCTGCGTTTAAAAATATGCGTTTAAAAGCTTTTTGTTGAGTTCCTTTGCATCTCGCTGAAACAAGGCCGCCATGGCAGGAGGCTGTTCGGAAGTATTGCGCATCATAACCTTGTTTACTGCAGTGAGAAGAACAGGCACAGTCTGCAGTTCACTGGTTTCCGAATCAGCAACTTGAGCACCATCTCGTTGCAGCATGGGGATGTAAGCAGAAATATGACTTGTCTTTGAGTGTTGAGTGCATGAAGTCCTAGCTCTTGACTCTCGTTCCCTGTGTAGGCAAACAGCAGCCCACTTCTTGCACGTCTGGCCCCAGATCCCTAATGATTGCTTCAGCGATTCACCTTTTATTCCGACTCACTATAGGGAGGTCTAGTTTATATGATTTCATAATTGTCGCCCCATTTTTGTTTCTTAAATTGGCCTCTTTTTTATTGTTGGACTGAGAAATAATGTTTTTTTTTTCTCCAGTAGGCAGTTCATTTTAAATTTATTCTGATGAAAATATATATTTTTTTAATTTTGAAGCTGCCAAATGAAGAAAGTTCCGAGGTCCGTGACTGCCAAGGCCTGCAGACTAGGCCCACAGTGGCTTGTGTGTGACTGATCTATGCAGGGAATCGTGGGGCATATTACCAAGGGTGGTGATAGGCAAATATCAGCGGTTTAGCGGACGTTTGCGGCCGCTAAGCGGCGATAATTCTATTGCTCTATTAGCAAGCTGTCGCTAACTGATGTTAGCGACAGCTTTTAGGCGATACCGAGCGGTTTGGGGCCCGCTTTGCATGTCAGCGATATTTATCGCTAATGACATGCAAAGTGGGCGTACCCAACCTGTTAGCGACTGAAAGCAGTTGCTAACATCGCTATCGCCTATTAGCAAGGCAGACGTAGCGATGGAAATATTTCCGCTATCGCCAAAAACCAACGCCTGCTCAGACCAGTTGTTAGCCATGTTATCCAATCGGAGGTGGATAACATGGCTAAGAGCATTTCGTCGCTAATGCGTGAATATCGCGGTATTTTCAGTGATATTCACGCATTTCGCCTGATTTTTATCGCTTTTGAGATAAACCTTGCTAATAGCAAGTTAGCTCAGCGATAAAAACCGGTGATGCGCGTCGATAAAAATATTGCCGCTAACCCTACTTAGCGATAAATATCGCTATTTGTTGGTAATATGCCCCCGTGTTTCTTAACATTGTGATTTTTGTAGGTGAGTACAACGCTATTTAAGATAGAAAATGACCCCTGCTGTCCTCCCAAGCTGCAGTCCTTGCAAACGTTTGCCCCATTAGCTCACCCAACTTGAGATGTTCTATTTGCAGTGGGAATCTGCAGTAAATCAAAACTATACTCTCTGAACCCCAAATTATTTGCGTCTCCTTAAATCCGGCCAACATACCTACCTTGAATAAGTGGCCCATGTGTGTGTGCTCCCTGGGTGACCACAGATCTATGATGAATCTGAAAATGTGGTAGGACCCACAAAGGTACAAGGTAGTATGTTGCGTGCCTCTCATACTACACATGTCTTCTCCCCATACATGAGCCATCAGAGTGATAAGGTATTGCACAGTCTCCATGTATATCTGCAAATATTGACTTTTCAGCACTAAACCCTTCCTCCAACCATTTTAGATAAGTGCTGTTATTGCAAAATTAGATATTACAGCTCCAGGTCAGAGAGTGCTAGTTCACCCTGATCATATTGATGCTTCTGAGTCTCCAGCTTAACTTTAACAGTTTTGTCTTTTATTCGCAGTTGGAATCCCCCAAGGCTGTCACTTTTCATGAAAAGATTTTGTCTTACTAGAATGCAGCACATCGATTAATTGTCTGTGCACTCGTTCATCAATTCATGTAATCCTCATTCATCCGGCCATTGATTCATTCTCACCCACACGCCCCCACCCATGCAAAGGCACCTATGAAAGACAAGCATTGGCAGAGCCAATAGGTCTCGCCTCTGGGACCTTATAAGTGTTTAGCCATGCAACAGTTGATGTTTTTGCACCAAGGATATTGTGCTGCATAACTAAATACTCATAAGGTCCCAAAAGCGAGACCTATTGGTTATGCCAATGATTGTTAAACTGGGTAACATTGTCTGGGCATTGGATGCAACCAACATAGCCAAATGGATGAGACACCACTGCCTCCAACTCAACTCTGACAAATCTGAATTACTGATCTTCGGGAAGAACGTTCCCGCAAAGGACCACAGCTGGTGGCCCTCGGAACTACACCCACATCAGCCAACCATGAATGCAACCTCGGCATCCTCCTCGACAGCCAACTGACCATGAAACGACAAGTCAACGCAGTCGCTTCCACACACTTCGCATGCTCCGCAGAATCTTCAGATGGATCCCACCCGAAACCAAAACGACCATCACTCAGGCCCTCGTTACAAACCGCCTCGACTACGCCAATGCCTTCTGCGCCGGCATCTCCACCCGGCAGACTCAAGACCATACAGAATGCTACAGCCAGACTCATCCTGGACCTCCCTAAATGAACCCACATCGCCCCCCACCTGAGAGACCTCCACTGGCTCCCCATCCAGAAGAGATGCCAGTTTAAGTTCCTCACGCATGCCTACAAAGCCATCCATGACCTAGGACCTGCCTACATCGACCATCGACTCTACATCCACCAACCCTTTAGACACCTGCATGCCTTTTCACTCACCCTCCCACACACCCCCTTCATCCGTTGCAGCCGTGGCCGTTCCTTCTCCTACATCCCTGCCAAGACCTGGAACTACCATCCCTCCCTCTCCGTTCAGCCCCCTCGCTGGCAGACTTCATGAACAGACTCAAGACCTGGCTCTTCGACAGAGACAAAGCGCCCAGATACCCCTAGGGCGACAGTGTTTTACAATTGCTGTCTGATTGATTGCACCTCATTAGTACCAGTTTAATACCCAAATATAGCTTTAAGCAATAGAAATGTGATCAGTCTAGCTGTGCAAAGGGCCTTGCACAACACAGCAAAATGTTTTGCTGCATTTTTATTAACTTTTGAACCGTTTGAGCTAGAAACAAATTTTTATTTTGTTAAAATCTGCAGATTATGCAGCAGATGGTGGATTATGTGACAAATGTGGCAAATCTATAATAATGTGAAAATCCCTGCGGCCGCACAATCGCATAATTCCTTCGGCACTGTCCACAGCTGTAAAAATGGCATGGATGCGGTGGTATGATTTCTATTAGTGTATAAGCTGTTGAGCACAATTTTGATGTACTCATTTAAAAGCATAATCAGGCAGCGCCACCATGTGGTAGACTATCAAAGTGCTGAAATCAACAAAGAGGTGCTGGTGCCAGGCACTGAAAAAACTGGCACAAAGTAAGCACTGCCGATGCATGATTACAAACTGCGTCTAGGCATACATCACAGTGGTACAACTTTGTTTTCAGTTTATATCCATCTCTTTCCCAGTGGGTCCTTCATACAGATGTCCCAGAACCTTCCCTGAAATTGCAGACGTGTTTACTGGTCTTCCCTGCTTGAGAACCGCAGTTCTGTGCATGACAACCACACAAACACCTGAACACAAGAGCTGCTACTGGAACACTATTCACAAAGAAACAGCAGACACCAAAGGCATACCGCAGCCCCCTGCAGCCCCTGCGGTGCCGGGGGCCCCAGCTGTTCATGGCACCCCACTGCCTTTCATGAGGGCCCGATTCAGCCCAAGGTCAATGAATATCTGCTAAATGTGTGAGGCCCATGGCCCCCCTTCGCATACCGCAGGGTGGTGGTATTATTTTGTATTATACCACTGCAGACACCATCTGAAGGCCCCACTGACCTGAGGCCGGTCACATGCACACCAGACACCAACAGTTGTATGTGCACAGAACATGCAGCGAGCAGGCGTGTGCTGCTGGCGAGCACCGGTTTCATGCTGTGAGGTCTCTCCTCAGGCTGAAGTTATGATTGTTTGAGGCTGGAACAGTTCTTTAGGTTTCTTCAAGAATGCAAGTAGGCAGGTAAGAGGCATCAAGAAGAACCATAGAATACACCCTGAGCTGTGGTGGTGACACTGGCTCCGCCCAGGGAACTTTGACCCGGAACCAGAGCTAAAATGTAACACAGTCCCACAGAGACTGACAACCCCAGTGACAGCACACACCCTAGACAAGCTATGATGGACGGCTTAACAGGCGCCCTGAACAAAGTGACATTTTGTCACCTCGTCTCCTGGGCAAGGCTCCATATTTGATGTTTCCAGGCGTGGTCTGGCTCCCCAGAGGGGTTCGCCCTAAGCCGTAGGCTGGTGCTGCCCTACCACTGATCTAGCCTTTGACATTTCTGGTGTAGCACTAGGCCAGCCAAGGAGGGTCTTTGCTGACACCTCTAGACAGTGTGTGAAAAAGAGGTCATTTTCAATCAATCAATCAATCATAACACTTGTATAGCGGACTACTCACCCGGAAGGGTCTCAAGGCGCTTGGGGGAAAGGGTCCGCTACTGCTCGAACAGCCAGGTCTTGAGTTGTCTCCTGAAGGCGAGATGGTCCTGGGTCAGCCGAAGGTGGATGGGGAGGAAGTTCCATGTCTTGGCTGCCAGGTAGGAGAAGGATCTGCCTCCGGCGGTGGCTCTTCGGATGCGTGGTACGGCAGCGAGGGCGAGGCTAGTAGACCGTAGCTGGCGGGTGGGCGTGTAGAAGGTCAGGTGGTCGTTGAGGTACTTGGGGCACAGGTCGTGGAGAGACTTGTGTGCGTGGGTGAGGAGCCGGAACGTGATCCTCTTGTTGACGGGGAGCCAGTGCAGGTCTCTCAGGTGGCCGGAGATGTGGCTGCGTCGGGGGATGTCCAGGATGAGTCGGACGGAGGCGTTCTGGATGCGTTGGAGTCTTTTCTGTAGCTTGGCTGTGGTTCCGGCGTAGAGGGTGTTTCCGTAGTCCAGTCAGCTGGTGACGAGTGCCTGGGTGACCGTCTTTCTGGTTTCGGTCGGGATCCATCGGAAGATCTTGCGAAGCATGCGTAGGGTGTGAAAGCATGATGAGGAGACGGCGTTGCCTTGTCTGGCCATCGAGAGGGAGGAGTCCAGGATGAAGCCCAGGTTGCGTGCGTGGTCTGTTGGCTTGGGAGTGGTGCCCAGGGCGGGGGGCCACCAGGAGTCGTCCCAGGCGGAGGGCGATGGTCCCAGGATGAGGACTTCCGTCTTGTCTGAGTTCAGTTTCAGGCGGCTGCTCTTCATCCACTCGGCGACGTGTAGTTGACTATAATGTAGGTATTTCATATACCAAACCCTTGGACATAAGCACGGTCCTCCTCACTGTGACATACATACATGCAACACATATGTGCACGCCCACAAAACACACAAACGCACACACACACTATATTACACACACACATACACCCACACACACACACCCACACACACACACACCCACAATGCATTGATGAACCACTCAGAAAGAGAAGAACATCAAATACAGATGTCCACTGCCCACCACTGGCAAAACGGTGTGATGTCTTGGCACCTTGGAGGCATCAGTGGTGTGATGTCCACTACCCGGCTGTGGTAAAATGGAGACTCTGGTATAATAGTGGGATTTCTGGCCAACATATGGGTATTCACATGAAACCCATTCCTGGTAAAATGCTGACCCTACCAAAAGGATGGGAATGCTAACAGCTGGTGGGCATCTATGCATGGTGCTTGCCCCTGACAAAATGCTGGCCCTGGTACAATGATCTGAAATGCTTGCCAACTTGTGGCTTTCCACTGTATGTTGCCCGTTCTGGTCTAGTGCGCGCTCTCGCATAATGGTGCAAGGTCTTGACGAGAACAGATTGTGAGGATCTATGCTCGACCTGGAAGGACGGTGGCCATGTCTGGGATACTGCCAATATTCATGTTATGATGGTGCCAGCCTTGGGCATCATGCTGGCCTGGCATCAAGGTGTTATCTCCTGGCATATTGTGGACTCCCATCATATGACTGTACCATGTGCATCCTGACCGAATGGTGCTCATTCTTGACATTTTGGGATCATCCTTGGCACAATGCTGCTCACCGTAGTATTGTGGTGGTCCTGGAAGTGTGATGTGTGTATGTGGTATTTATTTAGTGATGTTCATGGTCAACAAGAACGCTGTGAGTGACGGAGAGACAGCTGCTTCAAAGGACAGGGGGCCCGATCCACAGAACTAACTTAAGACAAAATCCTGAACTTACTACCATTTTGGTACTCACAGAAGGCACTTACTCATTTCGGTATTCCCAGAAGTTATGAGTCCTAACTTTAGGACTCTTAAATGCTCTCTGTGAATACCGAAAGTCTTAAAGTTAGGATTTTTTTCAGCTTAGGAGTCCTAAAGTTATGAGTAAGCTGAGTAAAGTCATGAGTAAGTGCCTTCTGTGAATACCGAAATGAGTATGGGGCCGATTCACAGAACTAACTTAAGACAAAATCCTAAACTTACTACTTTTGGTATTCACAGAAGTTAGGATTTTGTCTTAAGTTTGTCTTAAGTCTGTTTTAAGATAAACTTAAGACAAAATCCTAACTTCTGTGAATACCAAAAGTAGTAGGTTTAGGATTTTGTCTTAAGTTAGTTCTGTGAATCGGGCCCTTAATGTTGTGTGATGTAGTGCCCTGGCCCGACTGGGAACCCAGAGCAGCCATGTGTGACCAGATCTTCCTCCTCCTGGGGGAGGGGTGCAAGAGTGAAGCTCTGCTCCTTTTGTTTTTAGGGGATGACATTGGAGCAGCACTGCAGAACCAGCTCCCAGTAACAAAACAAATTCCCCCCTACTGCTGCAAAACCGGCCCCCACCCTTCCAGCTCACTGCCCGCTACGGCCAGTCCGGCCCTGGCCGTGCTCTTTAAAGAGGCGAGTTTTCAACTCTTTCCAAACTGGAGCGGTGTTGGGGCGGTCCTGGTGGATACAGCGATGGTGCTCAGATCCTGGTGAATAGAAGGAAAAGGCCTCCTGTCTTGTTTTCTTCTGATGACACTAGTGATAAGTCTTGGCACAAATAGGGCATCCATTGCACAGAGGTGCAGAAGGCTGGTGTGATGTTGAGCCTGGCACAATGGTGGGTATTCCTGGAATATTGTGGCATCCGAGGCACGGTGAGGGTCCTGTCAGTGCGGTGGTGCTACTTGTCATATGGTGGAAGCCATGGAATCTTGACATGAATCCGGACAAGCTGTGGGCACACACGGCACATTAGTGCCTCCCCTTCTGTAACGCTGGCATGCCTCAGTGGTAGTCATTCATGGACTATTGTAGGCAGTCGTGGTGTTTATTATATATTTATTTAGGGTATTTGTAAAGTGCACCACTCATCCCCTAGGGGATATCACGGCGCTGTAACACTCCCACTAATCTTAGCTAAAGAAAAACTCCACGAAAGGCCATTTTATGCCGCTAAATGATATTGCCACGAAAACAAACAGGTTTTCAATTTCTTTCTAATCATCAGTAAGACGGAGATCCAGAGGAAGAGAATTCCAGGGGGATGCTGCCAAGTGAGAGAACGAGCGTCCGCCTGGTCTGGCTTTCCCGATGCGAGTGGACTCGGCTGAGGCCAAATGACAGGAACTCTACTTCCGAGCAGGCTTGTTAAATTCAATTATGACCCGTAGAATCCCGGGTCCTGTGTTGTACAAGGCCTTATGGGCATGGCATCAAAGTTGTAAGTACACAACAGTCCCCTGCACACGCTTAAAGTGTAAAGTCGCGGGATAATTTCTTGATAACGTAGCGAAACACGTGTCAGCTAAGGTTATAAAAGGTTCCAGTCATGCAGAAGAACAGAGAAAAACATTAAAAACAAAGGATGAAGAAGAGGACTGTCATTTCATTTTTATGTCACTTGACTTTACACTTTAAGCGTGTGCAGGGGACTGTTGTGGACTTTGGATGTGGTCTCAGACCTCAAATTAGGGGGACAGGTGTTTTTTCCTACCTCTTTGCGCTGCATTCATATCACGTTGCACTGAATACCAGTGCGAACTGCCTGAGAGTGCCATTGACCTATACCTTGCCACCCGAATCAGAATAGAGGCATGAAAGTGTTAAACCGGCTCCTTCCTACACTGGTAACCAGTGTACAGAGGTCAGGCAGGCGGATGCTGAGCCAAATCTGTCTATATTGCAAATTAACTTAGCAGCAGCGTTTTTTTGACCTGTAATCTAGTGAGGCGGTAATCCGCCATGCCAACACATAGGTCATGTCCATAGTCCAATTGACTAGTAATCAAGGCTTGAACAATGGTTTATCCCCAGGCAATCGGGATCCACTTAACCATCTTAACAACTTGAGAATGCCGAAGCATTTACCACAAGTGGCCTTGACATGGTCTTTCATGGAGAGAGAACCGTGTTCAATCATCCCCAGGTTTTTAGCTGATTTCTTAGGGGTGGGCACATCCCCCAATGAGACTGGCCACCAAGCAGGGGCGGCTCCTCCATGTAGGCGGAGGAGCGTCGCCCCACTGCTTTCTCGCAGTGCTAGAAGCAGAAACATAAAATGGCATTTTAAATATAATTTTATGTTTCTGCTTCTCACTCTGCAGGAAATCAGAAGGGAGGGTTTGGTTGGGGGCAGGCATGTGGGTGTTCTTGCTCCAGTCATGGGAGGAGTGGCTAGCCCACTGTTGTGGGCGAAGTCTGTTTGGTCTGCCCCAGGGCAAAAATAAAATTGGGCTGCAGAATGACCCCGCCCGCCTCAGCCCCTTACCCTAGTTACCGACACCATTCTCCCTGTAATCTTTGATCTTATCAACTCCTCCATTTCATCTGGAACAGTTTCTTTGGCATGGAAATGTGCACTTGTAAAGGTTCTTTTAAAGACACCTAACCTCGACCAGCCCATTTTAGCCAATTATCATCCTATCTGGCTCCTCCCTTGGATGAACAAGATTCTAGAAAAACATATAAATACTACTTTAGTAGATTTTCTGGAATCTAATGACCTTCCCCACCATTCCCAACCCGGCTTTCGCCCTCAACTAGGGACTGAGACTGCCCTACTTGCCGTAACTGAGGAGGCGAGGAGGATACTGGATCTAGGATGCATGGCGGCGATCATCCTCCGCGACCTCAGTGCCGCTTTTGACATTGTCAACTATAACACGTTGATCCTCCGGTTAAAGATGATGGAAGTGACCGGCACTGCTATAACTTGGCTACAGTCCTTTCTCAGCAACCAGTCCTTTCAGGTGTTTGAAGGAGTTGTTGTATCCAACCGGCTGCCTCTCACCTGTGGGGTGCCTCAGGGCTCCACCCTGAGCCCCAGGCTGTTTAACATCTATATGAGACCCCTGGTGGAGATTGTATAACCATTTGGCATTAAAATCATCACCTATGCAGATGACATGCAGCTCGTGGTGGCATTGAACCACCCCGAGAGGTCATCTCGACCTTGCTGTAGTCCCAAGATTCAGGCTTTGTCGGGCGGGTGGACGCTCTTTTAGTGTTAAGGCTGCAATCCTTTGGAACTCCCTTCCGGTCGAAATCCGCCTGTTGGAGGACCTCATGCTTTTTAGGAAAGCAATCCAGACTTTCTTGTTTTAAAATGCTCTCCAGGCGTCTCAATGATTAGTTTCTGTTATGTTGTGTCCTACCTTGTCAATCCGCCAGGACGCTCCTTCGCTGGAGCAGCTGTGCGCATAACAAAAACCAATAACATAACATAACATCTAGCACCCTAGGCCCCTGCCTAGAGGATGTTGCCAGATGGATGGAACTCTCATGCCTCAAACTCAACGGGGACAAGACGGAGCTCATGCTCCTTGGCAACTCCCTCTCCTTCAATCCTGTTCTGCTCTGGCCTAACTGTCTCGGTTCGGCACCAGATCCGAAGATCCAGATTAAGAGCCTTGGCATGTGGCTCGACCGCTCTCTCAGCTTCAATCACCAGGCTGCCAAGATCTCTGCCACTTGCTTCGGCCTTCTGAGGATGCTTTGCAAGATCCTCCCCCTTCTCCCTTTCCAAGCGAAAGGGATCATGGTCCAAGCTCTCATCCTTTCTGGGTTAGATTATGGGAATTCCCTCTATCTGGGAGCCTCCTAACCTACCACCCGAAAGGTCCAGATTATCCAGAACTGTGCTGCTTGCATGCTCCTTCAGATCCCTCGTCGACAATCTGCAAAACCAGCACTAAGTAGCCTTTATTGGCCGCCAATCAAGGTGAGAATTCAGTTTAAGGCCATGTGCCTGACTCATAGGGCCTTCTGGAAGAAGGGCCCTGCAAAAATAATCTATGATCAACCCCTACCAACCTCGCAGAGATCTTCACTCTATGTTACAATCGGCCTCTAGGCACCATAGTCGACGTTGGTCGAACTTCTCCCAAATTAAATTTAATCAGGCCCTTAGGGATAAAGGTCAATTAGGGGGAGTGGGAGTGGAAGCTTTAAATACCAACTTGGACCTGCTCATTACGGAGGCCTTGGACCAGGTGGCCCCACTGGGCATATCGAGAGGGGGTGGTCGGTTGCAGGGTACGGCACCATGGTATGATGAGGAGGTACGGGCAGCCAAAGTGGTGTGTAAATGCGCAGAGCGATAATGGAGAAAAACCCTTACGGTGCTTGCTAAAACAGAATACAACGTTATACGGCGAACCTACCACAGACTGATTAGGAAAGCCAAGACGTCATACTTTGGCACCAGGATCTTGGAAGCTGAAAATTCCACTAAAGAACTGTTCCTAATATACAAAACGTTATCGGTAGGGAAACCTGTAGCAGTGCCGGAAGAACTTTGCACAGTGGAGGGTTGCGACCGAATAGCAGAATATTTTGCCAACAAGGTAGCAACAATCTACGCCTCCTTTCCACACCAAATTGATCAAATCCCCAGGCTTGGGGTAACTACCAAGGGATTAGGAAAACAACGGCTGTCCAGTTTCACTACCCCCCCGACTGAGGAGCTCATCCGCATTTGCGGATCGATACGATCTGGCTCACCTAGGGACCCCACTACTCCCAGACGGCTGATGGGAAGTTTGGATGTTCTCGAACCACACATCCGCCATCTGCTTAACACCTCTTATGAGACTCAGACTGTCCCTGCTGCATGGAAACAAGCGATTGTCCTCCCGCTGCAAAAAAAAGCCAATATCAGCTTTGACAAATTTGAGAATTTACGTCCCATCTCTCTCCTGCCTTACATGTCAAAGGTTGCGGAAAAGATTGCCAATCACCAGCTGATGAAGTACGTGGATGATGCTTGTTTGCTCCACGACTCTCAGTTTGGTTTCCGCCCTCGTCATTCGACGGAATCAGCTCTTCTAATGGCGGTGGAGGCCTTGCGTCAGGGTGCGGATGAAGGCCAAACTATGGCTTTAATCCTGCTAGACCTCAGCGCTGCATTTGACACTGTAGCACACTCCATTCTGCTACAGTGTCTGGAGGAAGGTGGAATCTCAGGTGCAGCGCTGGGGTGGATAGGATCTTTTCTATCTGACAGACGCTTTCAGGTCCATCTGGGCGATTGTTATTCTAGAGAGATCGGGTTGGGCCAGGGAGTGCCTCAGGGCTCGTCCCTGAGCCCCACCTTGTTTAATCTCTATGTTGCCCCTTTGGCGGGAATAGTGGAGAAATATGGTCTACGTGTTGTGTCCTATGCCGACGACACGCAGCTGGCCATCTCCCTCTCACGTGCCCCGGATCTTGCGGCGGACAATTTCAGGAACTGCATGAAAGATCTAGCAGCCTGGATGTCCGCCAACTGTTTAAAGTTAAATGGTAGCAAGACCGAGGTACTGATTGTGGGTGGGACGCCGGATGCTTGGTCGTCGGCATGGTGGCCTTCTTGCTTGGGCGAGGCGCCAGTTCCTTGCCGGGAGGCAAGGAATTTAGGGGTCTGGCTGGACACTGGCCTGACCTTTGACACACATGTGGGCCGTGTGGCTGGGGTATGTTTCGGCGTTCTGAGGACCTTAAAAAAGGTGGGCCCGATTCACAGAATGAACTTAAGACTAAATCCTAAACTTACTACTATTTGGTATTCACAGAATGCACTTACTACTTTCGGGATTCACAGAGTGAACTTACTACTTTCGGGATTCACAGAATAAACGTACTACTTTCGGTATTCACAGAATAGATTTAAGACTACTAACTCTAAGTCCGAAATCGGGGAGTAAATTCCGGCCCGGAGGCGGAGCTTCCGGCGTGGGGGCGGAGCTTGCGGCCCGGAGGCGGAGCTTCCGGCCCGGAGTCGGAGCTTGCGGCCCAGTGATGGAGATTTCAGCATGGCAAAAATCCCCACCTCCGAGCCGGAAGCTCCGCCTCCAAGCCGCAAGCTCCGCCTCCGGGCCGCAAACTCCGCCCCCAAGCCGGAAGCTCCGCCTCCGGGCCGGAATTTACTCCCCGATTTCGCACTTAGAGTTAGTAGTCTTAAATCTATTCTGTGAATACCGAAAGTAGTAAGTTTATTCTGTGAATCCCGAAAGTAGTAAGTTCACTCTGTGAATCCCGAAAGTAGTAAGTGCATTCTGTGAATACCAAATAGTAGTAAGTTTAGGATTTAGTCTTAAGTTCATTCTGTGAATCGGGCCCGGTGTTAGATCTTCTTCCTCTTGCGGCCCGCAGAGCGTTGGTGCATGCCCTGGTGACATCCCGTCTTGATTATGGCAACCTACTATACCTGGGTGCCCCAAGTAAGGTCACCAGGCGCCTTCAGGTGTTGCAGAATGCGGCAGCCCGTTTGGTGCTGAGGCTCCCCAGGAGATCCCCCTCCAAACCCGCGCTCCACGCACTTCACTGGCTTCCAGTTGCCAGTCGGGTGGAATTTAAATCTCTCTCCACTTGCCACCGTATTTTGAATGGCAAGGCTCCTGCGTTGCTCAGGAGTCTGGTGACCGGGTATGAGCCCACACGCAACCTCCGCTCCTCCTGCACAGGACTCTTAACAGTACCAAGAGTAAGGAAAGCGCGTATGGGGGTAGATCTTTTAGACATCTGGCGGCCAAGTACTGGAATGCTCTACCCTTAAGCCTGCGCTTGGAGCCATCGGAATTGATTTTTAGGAAAATACTCAAGACCCTTTTGTTTAGCAGGTAGACGGTTGGGAGGGTGGGTGGATCTTCAGTTCTCACTTATCACAGCGCGGGGACACGCCGGTGGGCGTACTTCCAGGCGCTCTATAAATGTCCAAAATAAATAAATATGTCTTCCTTCCTAGTCACCACACACAGAATAAGGAAAGCTAGATGGGGGGGGGGACGTTGCTTCTCGCATAACACTGCCATCTCTTGGAACGCCCTCCCAATGCATATGCGGAAGGAGCCTAACCTGCTGACATTCCGTAGGCTCTTAAAAATCATTCTTTTCAAGAGCCATACATAACTCTCTCCTTCTCTGTCTCTCTGTGGGGCATATCAGCAAGGGCCGAAGTAAAAATTATCGCCGCTTTAGCGTCCGTTTTTGGACGAAAAGGGGCGATAATTTTAACGCCCTATTAGCAAGGACATGGTAACGCGTGAATCCATGCTTCTTCACCCTTTCCCTTAACGCCCAGCTCTGCATCGCTAATGAGATGCAAAGTGGGCGTTCTTCCCCAGGATAACGGGAGAAATGTCGCTAAGCGACATTTCTCCTATTATCAAGCCTCACGCAAAGAAGCATAGCGACAAGAAAAGTAGCGATAACCTCTGTTATCGCTACTTTCCTTATGCCTGCTTTGAAACGGACTTACCCATGATATCCTATGGAAGGTGGATATCATGGCTAAGTATGTGTAGCTCAGCAAGCTATCGCCAAAAGTTGTGCGGTAATCACACAGTTGGCAGCTTGCGCTCTAAACTTTATTGCTGATAGCACGCTATCTCTGCGATAAAATTCAGAGTTGGCCAGCGATAATGATCCTAGCGCTAACTGCACTTAGCGATAATTATCGCCGACCCTTGCTGTTATGCCCCTGTATTCGTCCACAGCGCTGAGAGGCCTCAGGGTAGCCATGGCGCGATATAAATTCCACTTCATACAATCCCGCTCAGAAGAGGGGGGTAGGCGCAAGTTACCATATCTAATACGTGCGTTAGAGCACAGGCGTACCTCTCCAAAACCCGGGACCGATTCATTGCTGCCAATGCCTGGGTTTTGCGAGAGAGTCGTCCAAGGCAAAACCTATTCTATTTGTTGGTGTTTGTTATCGAGTTACTTAATGCCAATTAATGTTCTGTATGCATTTTACATTTTGAAACCGAGCACTTTTATTGAATGTTATTATAAAAGTATTCATGCTGACCATAATTCATATGTTTTATTTTACAGAATGTTTTTATTAGATCTCTTGAGAAGGAATCATGCTGAAAATTTGGTCTAATAACAGAGGGGCATATTAGCAAAAAGCTCGTTAAAATTATCCCCGCTTTAGCGGCAGGAAACTGCTGCTAAAGCGGCGATAATGGGCTTGCTAATATGCGCTTTAGAATTCCAATAGAAGCCCAGGTTAGATGTCCTGCACATCCTGGGCTTCTATTGGAATTCTATAACGCATATTAGCAAGCCCATTATCGCCGCTTTAGCGGCAGTTTCCTTCCACTAAAACGGCGATAATTTGAACGAGATTCTTGCTAATATGCCCCATAATTTCCCCACTGCTTCTGGACTGTGGAGCGGATACACAAGGGCTGGCTGTGCATGTACCCGTCTGCCAGCTGTGGCCTCATCAGAAAGCGGAATGCCGCTTCACTACAGAAGCCTCCCACTAAGTGCCTGGCACGGGGTTAAGGGCAGACACCGCTGTGCATGCTCTGAGGGGGCATTTCCATGCCTCCCCTGGGAGCCGGGTGCGTGTAGGGAACAGTAGCTTGTCTGCCACACAATGCACCAAAGTGATTTTTTTTCCCGATGGGCTCCCTGCTGTTACTAATGCACGCCAGCAGGAAGTGAAATCAGGTGAGAGAGCAGCAAGCAAGAAAAAGGCAAAACAAAGAATGGTGTAACCAGTGGCGACCGGCACGGATCAGGGGTGGCGGAGCAGGGGTCGACAGGGACAGGGTGGTAAAAAATATTGGAGAAAAAAAACGTACCTCTTCTCAGCATCACTACTCCGCCGTTGCCGCGTGTTTCCCACGCAAGGAACAGGAAGCACATCCAGGCCCCCCAGACCAATCACTGGAAACAATACTGAACTGCAAGGAACAGCGCAGAGCATTGTGCGCTCACAGGAGCAATTGCAAGCATCTATTTTAAAATCCCGTTTTGCTATTTTTGTTGTGATTTATTTGCCGGTTGTCCCTGTTTTTAAAATTCGCCCATTTACTTGCACGTTAAAACTGGAAATGTACCGTGTTTGGTGCGGGTCCTTTTTCCTCTCAGAGCAGCACGGCGGCGGACATCTTGGGTAAGAGCTGTGTGGCCCAGAAGCTTCGCACGGTCTAGTCGTCACAAGGACGCTAGACCGGTACTTAAACTGGGAAAATTAGGCGGCCAGTCATTGGAAACAATACTGAACTGCAAGGAACAGCGCAGTTGTGCGCTCACAGGAGCAATTGCAAGCATCTATTTTAAAATCCCGTTTTGCTATTTTTGTTGTGATTTATTTGCCGGTTGTCCCTGTTTTTAAAATTCGCCCATTTACTTGCACGTTAAAACTGGAAATACACCGTGTTTGGTGCGGGTCCTTTTTCCTCTCAGGGCAGCACGGCGGCGGACATCTTGGGTAAGAGCTGTGTGGCCCAGAAGCTTCGCACGGTCTAGTCGTCACAAGGACGCTAGACCGGTACTTAAACTGGGAAAATTAGGCGGCCAGTCATTGGAAACAATACTGAACTGCAAGGAACAGCGCAGAGCATTGTGCGCTCACAGGAGCAATTGCAAGCATCTATTTTAAAATCCCGTTTTGCTATTTTTGTTGTGATTTATTTGCCGGTTGTCCCTGTTTTTAAAATTCGCCCACTTACTTGCACGTTAAAACTGGAAATACACCGTGTTTGGTGCGGTTCCTTTTTCCTCTCAGGGCAGCACGGCGGCGGACTTCTTGGGTAAGAGCTGTGTGGCCCAGAAGCTTCGCACGGTCTAGTCGTCACAAGGACGCTAGACCGGTACTTAAACTGGGAAAATTAGGCGGCCAGTCATTGGAAACAATACTGAACTGCAAGGAACAGCGCAGAGCATTGTGCGCTCACAGGAGCAATTGCAAGCATCTATTTTAAAATCCCGTTTTGCTATTTTTGTTGTGGTTTATTTGCCGGTTGTCCCTGTTTTTAAAATTCGCCCATTTACTTGCACGTTAAAACTGGAAATACACAGTGTTTGGTGCGGGTCCTTTTTCCTCTCAGGGCAGCATGGCGGCGGACATCTTGTGTAAGAGCTGTGTGGCCCAGAAGCTTCGCACGGTCTAGTCGTCACAAGGACGCTAGACCGGTACTTAAACTGGTCATGCTGACGCGCAGCGGGCACGCGCTGCGGGCTCGCCAGAGCATCGCCGGAGTCACGCCAGAGTCCAGCCCGTCTGCGCCCGTCCGCGCACGGACGGGCCATAGGGCTAGGACTCATGACCATCGGCTGGTATACTCGTCGGAGGAGCTGCTCCAATTTGATAACGGTGAGCAACCTTTAGACCCTGTAGTTGTAGCAAAACTGATGAAGTATGCTATCAAACGTTCTGATATCGGCAAGCTCGGTAGCAAATCCTTGTTGTTAAAGCTCGCCTGCCTTAACACTAGGTCGCTCCATAAACATCATGTGGAGATCTTAACACTGCTTCAGGATAGCGATATTGACGTTTTAGCCGTGACTGAGACTTGGATGAACGATAGCTCCATGCCAGACATCATTGCAGCTCTCCCAGCTAACTATGACGCAATATGGCAAAACCGTGCAGGAGAAGCACGGGGGGGGGGGGAGTAGCGATTTTATTAAAAAAGAGTCTGATAGTAGAAAAACTAGTGTCAGAGTCAGTGGACTTATCTGATGTACTAGGGATAAAGATTACCTCGAACAAATCTTGTTTGGTAGTCTTGGTAGTCTATCGACCACCTAACTCCACCCCACTATTTAATGACCTATTTGCTCCCATCATATCTGACCTCTGTACGAGATATAAAAATATTATAGTAACTGGAGATTTTAATCTACATTGGGATAACTCCCACAGGGACTTGGCCACACGTCAATTGGATATTATAATGTCCTCTTTGGGCCTCAAAAAACTTGTGGAAGTACCCACACACATCAAGGGTCATACCCTAGATCTTGTATGGACCTCTGATCCAAACGTGATACTTAGAGAGGTTACACCATGTATATGGACCGACCATTACTTATTGAATTGTGAAGTCCATATCGATGGTCTCCTGAGCCACCCATTGCGTGGAGCTAGAAAAATTTGCAAATGGAACGAGGTTGATTTAAAAACCCTGAGGGAGATATTTCCGGATGTGGCCCGGCCTTTTGGCGTTGGTTGCAACTTGGATTTGGAATACTCGGACCTAACTGAGAGCTTGTGTCAAGCTATCGATCAGATAGCCCCGGAACGGATGCAGTCCATTAAAGGACATGGTAAAGGAGCGCCATGGTTTACTCCGCTCCTGAGGGAGCACAAGCGGAAACTCCGAGCTTTAGAGAGATCTTGGAGGAAAGCCAAACATGTCATAGCTAGGGATCAGTACAAAGCCTCTCTTCATACATATAAAAAACTCATATTGCAAACAAAAGCGGAACACTATGAGCAGCGCTTAAAGAAGGCTGGGAACATCCAGAAAGAGACTTTTAATATACTATCCGAGTTGAGTAAAAAACCGGAAAAGTCAGAAACCACTATAAGTGGAGAATATCCTCTTGGAAATGAAAAACACCAAGGTGAATAAGCCTGTAATACACCTTGAGCCCCATAAAGCTACTGACTGTACTATTGAGGAGTTTCCAGAGATAGACGCGTTGGGCTTGGAGCAATTGATGGGCAGGACAAAATCTGGCTCCCAAGCTGACCCATGCCCTCCGAGTATATTTCGAGAGGTACGCCCCGTCCTGGAAGAACGTATCATCTCTCTCCTCAACAGATCATTAGCAATGGGATATTTACCTGCAGAACTTAAGGAAGCAAGAGTCAAGCCCCTATTGAAGAAGGCCGGCGCGGATCCCATGGTTCTGAAGAATTATAGACCGATCTCTCAGCTGCCCTTCCTCTCCAAGATTTTGGAGCAGCATGTCCTGAAATCCTTATCTCTCCATGTGGAGTCCCACCACCTACTTCATGAGCGCCAGGCGGGGTTTCGAGCACATCACAGCACTGAGCTGGTGATGCTGTCAGTGCTGGCTGAGTTAAGAGGCATGGCTGACACTAAGAAACCGAGCGCCCTGATTCTTTTAAATCTGTCAGCGGCGTTCGATACTGTCAGCCATGCCCTGCTCTTGGAGAGATTACGGGACTTCGGGATTAGGAATGTGGCCTTTAATTGGCTGAAATCCTTTCTTTTAGGAAGGACACAGAGGATACAGCTGGGGGATTTGTTTTCAGATGTGGGGACTTTAGAGTGTGGGGTGCCTCAGGGCTCCGCACTGTCCCCGTTACTGTTCAATCTATATCTTCAACCCCTGATAGCATCTCTGGTTAATATGGGCTGTAAAGTTTTTAACTACGCGGACGATACTCAGCTTGTGCTGAGTATCGATAACACCAAGGCCGCGCAGCTCCAAGTGCAGAACATCCTAAAGCACACGGTTGGGTGGATGACTGAAAACCTATTAAAGATCAACCCGGACAAAACCAAGGTATTGGTAATTCCATCCACCACCTCACCTTGGAGTGATCTCTACTGGCCACAAGAGTTAGGCTTAACTCCAAAACCGAGTGCAAAGGTAAAAAGTCTGGGGATTAAACTGGACAGTGATTTATCAATGTGTAGCCAAATCTCCTCTGTCATCGGAAGCTGCACGAACATCATTAGGCAGCTACGTAAGCTAGCCCCTGTCCTGTCTCAGTCTATGCTGCTTACAGTCGTAGCGGCGACCATAATATCCAGAATGGATTATGGTAATTCCCTCTATTTGGGCCTTCCCAAATCTCTAACCAACCGGTTGCAGGTCGTGATGAATGACGCGGCGCGTCTGATTTTTAAACTTCCCAGAAGGACCAAGGCCTCTCCCCTGTTACAGAGCCTACATTGGCTCCCTGTAAAAGAGAGGGTAGAGTTTAAGAGCCTTTGCACGGTCCATAAGGCAATTTATGGCCATGCACCCGACTACATCAAAGATCGTTTGAGAGTATACAGTCCAAAAAGAACTCTCAGATCCTCTGGCTCTCAGCTGTTGATCTGCCCTCGGTACAAATTGGTGACCAAGGGAGGGAGAGCTTTTTCTGTGTTAGCCCCCAACCTGTGGAATAAGCTACCTGAGGGGCTACGCAGTGAGGTGAACCTCCTGCAATTTAGGAAATCCTTAAAAACATTGCTATTTAGAAGGGTGTGGGTATAGCTGGTTGGTGCACTATTTCTCCATGTTGTACGTAGTTATTGTATAAACTCCATCGATTTCCACGCGCCTAGAGACCTGTAGGTGATTGGCGCGATAAAAATCCAAAATAACAATAACAACGCTGCAATGAAGCATTGTGATTGGATTGAGCGCCATGGTTTGATGCTCAGCCTGGGAATTGGAGCCTGGGCATGTTCACCACCCAGGCTGTAATGCAGCGTGGATGGAGAACATGCAAAGTGTGCATGACTGTTTGGCCGGCCCGAGAGCCTGGGGTCGCAAACCCAGTGACAGGAGTTGCAAGGGGCAAGCCATGAGTCACAGCTGTGACCCCTGGTGACCCCTAAATGATGTCCGTGAGCACTCCATACATTCCTAATGGGCCTGGGGTCCAGTAGTTCATGACAAGAGGAACAGACTACTGGCTTCATCCATGGTAGCCCCTTCTCAATGCTGCTCAGTCCTCCCGGAGTCTGCAGGTGAAGTGCGTCCCTCCCTGGTGGAGGTTTGCGCGTGAGAGGCCTTGACAAGACAAATTGAAACGGGTGCAAGTTGCATCTGTTGCTTGACCCCAGCTCCAGCAGCAGTGGCGGCTGATAGGGAATGGGAGTAGTGCCTCTCTCCTCTTCGTCTCTCCGCTTCTCTTCCTGACTTCAAGCCTGGACGAAGCAGGAAGCATACAGGCTCCCCTAAGCCAATCACAACGCTGCAACGCAACATTGTGATTGGTCTGAGCATCATGGTTCGGTGCTCAAACGGGGACAGGAAACCTGTGCATGTTCTCCACCCAGACTGTGTATTATAGCCCAGTAGAGAAAATGCAAATTGCGCATGACTGATTGGTCAGCCCAAGACGTCCGGCCAAACCGCCATGCACACTTAAGTTCATGAACCACTCCTCCTTCCTGTGCCACCAGCCCCGCCCGACCTAACCCAGCCCTGCAACAACGAAAAATAAAATGATAATAATGTTGCTATTATCATTTTCCCCCTTTCCACTGCTCTGGGAGCAGTGGGGCGACTCTCCTCCGCCTTAGCGGGGGAGCCGCCCCCGTGCAGCAGACTGGAAACCCTGAGGCTGCCTCTATTTTCAGGCGAACTGTCCTGCTGCCTGTGTTCCTCGTGCTGCCCTTTGCAGCCTGAGTGCAGGGGTCTCAAGGACGGAGGCAGAGTTTGCAGGGGGCAAAATAGGGGTCAGAACTGCGACCCCATGGTGACCCCTAAATGATGGCCATAGCGCTCCATTGAGCGCTGTAATCATTGTTGCAGTGACTGTCCCTTACTGTCTTTACATTGTCTCTTTTGATACATGAAATCAATAAAGAGACATATAAAAAAAAAACTTGTGAATGTGCCTTGGGTGGGCCACAGGGCACCCTTGAGAGGGCATCTCCCTCCTGTCCCCAGCCCCCCAGAACCTGGCCTGCTTCAGGTACACACATGTCACCGTAGTATGATTAATAGAAGAACAGTGAGCAACCCAATAAACCCTTGAGGGCTTGGGTAATTAGATAAAGGGGTAAATATGCCGTCAAGGGAATTCGTTTGAATAGTATTTAGTAAGTTGAAAGCTGACTTAATAGGATTAACCAATATATCCAATGTGAAATTAATTCATCAACATTAATTAAACCAACAAAAACATATATAACACGTAAAACATTAAAATTCGTCCGCAGGTCATGCAAATCAGGGCGTTCGTTGCATTCGACTTCCCTTCTATGACCGCTGTGCATAGAGACGCCAGAGTGTGCACTACCTCTGATTCCCCTGGTCCGTGACTCTCGCTGGCACCTTCCCAAAATAAGACTACTAGATCGCCATTACCAGGTTTGGAAATCCCATTGAAAATCTATTGGATTGCTTCCTGCAGTGTTACGCTAGACTCGTGGTGTCCGCCCTGATTTGCATGACCTGCGGACGAATTTTAATATACATAGCTGCCGGCTATATCGAGAAGCCTTCTTCACATAAAAGATTAGGAGCAGTAACGATCCATTCGCCCTCCCCGCAAAAGGCGCTATCCTATGAATAGAAAGCGTTCTCCAATTGAGTAAGATTACGCTGGTCTTTTATACAGTACACATATGACTTCTGTCCTGAAGATGGTCTCACCAAGTAGCATCTAAGAGACCGAAACGTCGACTTTCACCTCATCTATTTCTTGTTTTATTTCATATTGATTTTAGATAGGTGTATTTAGGTTTTGTCGAGTCTTTAGTTTCAATTTATTTGCTTTTGTGCCCACAAAACCTAATCATTTTTGAATGAATTTCACCTGTATATTATAGCTCTGACCATTGAATTTGATAAACTTCTTTTTCATTACACCTTTGTGTTCGTCTTTCATGTTTCACGTGTTATATATGTTTTTGTTGGTTTAATTAATGTTGATGAATTAATTTCACATTGGATATATTGGTTAATCCTATTAAGTCAGCTTTCAACTTACTGAATACTATTCAAACGAATTCCCTTGACGGCATATTTACCCCTTTACCGTCGTATGATGGCTCTTTTGTGCTCATGTTTGTCTCTGGAACTTAGGGGAATATGTATCGAAATCCATTACTGCGATTCTCAAATAGCGATTTTTTGAGAATAGCTATTCGAGAATCACAAAACGGGATGTATTTAAAAATTCGCAAATATTTTGCGATTTCTTGGTATTCTTTAATTGTGATTAGCAAATTGCGAAATCGCAATTAAGGAACACCTTCCCATTCGTTCCTATGGGCCAGGAGGAATTGAGTCATTTTCAATTTGCGATTCGCAATTAGAGAATCGCAAATTGAGAATAATTTCAAGGGTGCAAGGGTGTCATAAGGACACCCTGATGCCCCCCTGAAATGAGCATGTTTGATACATATGCCCCTTAGAGACAACCAAACACAATGGATCCTGCGAGGCTCAGTGCAATAAACACACAGGGCCCGATTCACAGAACTAACTTAAGACAAAATCCGGGGGGCGTGGCCACGGCGGCGACCGGAATGGCTGCTTCGCTGTGAAGCTCCTCCATGCGGGCTCCTGTAGGCGGCTGAAATGCAGTGACAAGGCGATCCTCGGCCTCACATCGACACTCCATCCGACAGATAGAGCCACCCTGCCCACCTGGGTGGCTCCTGCGATGCGGGGATGGCTTGGTGTGTACGCTTCGGCGGAGGGGAGCTGAGGCCGGCTGGCCTCGGCGCCATCTTTCTCTTTCCACGCCGGATTTCGGGTGAGTGCCGCTCTGGGCTGCGCCGCGGACCCTGCGTGCCCTCGTTGCTCCGCCTGCGGGCTTTCGCGTTCGCTGTGGGTGCTCCGTGGGCTTTCGGGTGGGGGCTCCTGGCTCAGGGGTGAAGTCGTGGCCTTTGGGCCTGGGCGCGCTCCGGAGCCGGGGCCTCGATTTGGGGGCTCGCGGTAGAGCTGGCGGACGGGGGCGCTCGCGCGGGGGTGGGAGGAGGGGTGTGGGAGTTTGTGGTGTGGCTCGGGGGGGGGGGCCTCCCTGGGATCGCTGGTGGACCCGCCCTGGCAGTACAAGCGGACACCGTGTAGCCCCCCATAGACTCCTGCATTGTCGGTAACAGTTCGACCTGAGGAACTGCGTACGTTATACCCTGCTGTTTATTATTGAAGGACTGTGCTCCCTTCTGGTTGCCTAATCATCGGACGGCCGTTTTATTGACCTACGTGGCCTGGCTGCGACATCCACGCTGTACTGAGCAGGTCCCGCGCCCTCTCGCAAACGTCTGGCCCTGAATCTGGCTGTACTCCACCGGGCTGCCTGCCACACACGAAACACATATTCGCTTCGTGCTTGTCACTATACTGCGCTATCCTTGGGCTCCGCCATGGGGAAAAGAGACCCCAACCAGAGGAAATTGAGTTTTGATAAAACCTCTCTATCAACAGCGGATCCTCAGCCCAGTATCACGGCTGGGGCGACATGCGCGCCTGAGGGGGGTGATGCTGCTGCTATGGTTGCCGCCATGATGGGTGAAATGCGCGCGGGCTTCAAGGCCCTCGACACGCGCTTCGACACCCTCGAGCAGAAAATTACGGATATGGGCTCCAGAGTGCAAGCCCTTGACAGACGCCTGGATGTAGTGGAATCTAGGGTTTCGGACGTTGAGGACGGCGCGGCCAAAACACTTAAGAGGCTGGAACGTGTTGAAAAGATTCTGAAGGATGTGGCCATTAAAAACGAGGATTTGGAAGCGCGCAGCCGACGGAACAACATACGCATAATTGGCGTGGCGGAGACAACAGAGACGGGGCGCTTTGACACTTTTGTCGAACGTTTACTCATTGAACTGTTCGGGGGGGACACGTTCACGGCTGGCTTTGTAGTGGAGTGTGCCCACAGGGCGCTGGGGCCTAGACCTCGCACCGGTCAAGCTCCGCGCCCCATAATTGCCAGAATCATGAACTTCCGTGATCGCGATGCCGCACTCCGTGCCGCACGTGAGGCCGGAGAGGTGAGATGGCAGGGTAGTACACTATCATTCTTCCCAGACTTTACGATGATGGTGCAGGATGCGAGACGCAAGTACAACGGCGTCAAAGCGACTCTGCGGAATCTTGGATTGAAATATGGCATGCTATATCCCGCAAGACTGAAGGTAGATGTGAATGGCAGGTACTGCATTTTTTAATCCCCCGCAGAGGCGCAGGACTTTTGTCAAAGCTACAGAAAGCAGGGCTCACCTTCGGCCTCCAATAATGCACCGCACTCCCCTCCTCGAGTGGACACTCAGAACAGTGTGGACCTTTTTGCAGAAACCGGTCTGGGCTGACGACCTTCGCATGCTGCATGGCTTGACTTTGCTGATAATGTCTCACAATTGATGTGGTTTACCAGTGGGTAGTTGACTGGCCGATACCAATCGGGCCGCTGGTCGGAGCCACCCGCATGGGGTAGCGTTGCCCGCCCCTATGGCTCATGCCTTATTGTCTTACCTTATTGGGGTTTTCTTTTGTTGGAAATGTTATTGTTTCACGATATGGTTCTTGTTCTCGAAGTTCCGCTGGTTACGACCGTGCACTCATGGGGATTGCCTCTCCTGGGCAGTTGGGAGGCTGGGTGGTGGGTGGGGGGCGGGATATGTCAGGCTTTATGATTCTTTTTTTCTTTTTTGCTATTGCTTGAGTGATTGTGTGGAGGTTGGGAGCGAGAAGCTGGGGTCATTACTACTGGACAGTGTTGCTGCTTTTGTGCGATGGCCAGGATAGGCAGGCAGTCTGGCCCGTCCAGTAGTATGTCTTGGAATGTTCGGGGCTTGAATACCACACGGAAACGCAAACAGGTATTGAACTATGCTGCACAACACCGGGTGGATGTCCTCTTTCTTCAGGAAACACACTTGGCACCGTTGGCAGACGTAACGGTAGCTAAGAGTTGGGGTACACATAGATTTTTTTCTAATTACAGCAGTTATGCCAGGGGCGTTGCAATTTTTGTACATAAGCGTGTTCCGGCTGTGCTGACTGGAAGTGTTACTGACAGGGAGGGCAGATACGTGTTGCTGCACGGGGAGTTGATGGGATACAAGATCGCCATGCTAGGGGTGTACGGGCCTAATGTTGATTCCCCTGCCTTCTTTCAGGAACTTCAACTGACATTGCTTAATTATGACATAGAACTGCTTGTGATGGGGGGCGATTTTAACGTGGTGCTGAACCCAGATAGGGATAGTACTTCCACCTCCCCGGACTCTAAAGCCCGATCCCGACGTGTGCTTACTGATATTTGCTCTCACTTCTCCCTGATAGACGTAGAGGCCAGGTTACATCCACATGCGCCAGGGTTTACACACCATTCTGGGTTCCACGGAACTAGCACGAGAATAGATTAGTGGCTGCTTTCCCCAGGGGTCGCTGGTTGGGTGGATGCCCTTTCCGCTCTGCCGCGAACTCTTTCAGACCACTCCCCAATTGTACTGACTCTGCTAGTTCCCAGACTGGGTGGGTATGAGAGACAGTGGCGGTTTCCGGGAAGGGCCCTGCTAGATCCGGTTTTTACTGAAGAGATCCGCAGCGCTATTGAAGAGTACTTTGACATCAACACCGGTTCTGTGGACACCTGGGCCACGCTGTGGGAGGGATTCAAAGCCACCATTCGCGGGATATGTATTGCCAAACATGTGGGTGCCCTGAAGGAAACTCAGACCACTCTGACCCGTCTTGAAAACGACATTGCTAGGATAGATGGGGAGGTGCCCGGGGACCAGTCCGAGTCGGCTGAGGCCAGGAGGTTGGAGTTGCTGTCGGAATTCAGGGATACTGCTGATAGAGAACTGAAATTCATGGGTAAATACCACACAGCACGCCAATACGGGGAGGTTGATAGACCCGGGAAGCTTCTTGCACAGTTGCTCCGTCCCCCTCGACAGGCGACTTACATCACAGACATAACAGACACTCAAGGCTCACGACACCACACCACACCTGCGGTGTGCGGCACCTTTTTGTCGTACTACCAAACACTTTACACGTCAACACTTACGGGCAAACAACACGACCCTGGCCCCTACTTAAATGAGATTGCAATGGTGTATCTCGAGAAACATATGCAGGAGTTTCTTGCTTCTCCAATCACCCCAGACCCTATAGTGGAGGCCATTGATTCCTTGAAGGGCTCTTCAGCGCCGGGACTAGATGGTTTTTCCGCTGATTTTTACAAAGAATACAAGGAGGAACTGGTGCCAAAATTGGTCGAGGTATATGCTGAGGCACTAGAGACTGGTACGCTGCCTCCTACGCTAAGAGAGGCGGTAATCGTGCTTCTCCCAAAACCGGGACGCGATCCTTCTTCTTGTGGGACCTTCAGGCCCCTGTCCCTCTTGAATCTGGACTATAAGATCCTGGCGAAGGTTCTTGCGATACGCTTATCGCTCCTGATGCAATCTATAATATCCCCGGCGCAGTCCGGATTTGTCCCTCATCGATCCACCTCTTTCAATTTGAGGACGTTGTTCTCTGTGATTCACAGGATGGATCCTTCTCTCCCTGCTGCAGCTGTGTTTCTAGACGCAGAAAAAGCGTTTGACACTTTAGAGTGGCCCTTTTTTTTGTCGGTCATGAGGCGAATGGGAATGCCTGAGATGTTTGTGGCGACGGTAGAGTTATTGTATACCGCTCCTACCGTGAGAATACGACTGAATGGCACTCTTACGGACAGCTTCTCTCTTTCGCGAGGCACCCGCCAAGGATGTCCGCTATCGCCGCTACTGTTCATCCTAGCAATGGACCCCTTAGTGCGGCATTTCCAGGAGAAACATCTGCACAGAGGACTTCAGTTTCATACTGGTCCTCTCCTCGTCTCGCTTTATGCAGATGACACGATTCTGTATGTCCACATGCCGCAGACGAATCTGGAACCACTGTTGTTGGAGATAACCCGTTTTGGAGAATATTCGGGCCTCCGCATGAATTGGCACAAATCGGTCATTTTCCCACTCACTCCCTCCACCTCCGAATGGCATTGCGCCTTTCCTTTGGAATGGAATGCAGACTCTGTTAAATATTTGGGGATTCATGTTCACCTCGACACTGTGTCAATTGTCTGCCTAAACTATGGGGACGCTCTTGATTTCTTAGAAGATCACATGGAGCGATGGCTTCGCCTCCCTCTGACTATGGCAGGCCGCATCGCCATAATTAAGATGATAGTGCTTCCACGGTTTTTGTACCTATTCCACAATATACCGATACCCCTCACCAAGATTTTTTTTACACAACTTCGAACACTGCTATTGAAGTTGGTGTGGGGCGGCAGGAACCCGAGGGTATCATGGCACACATTGACACTGCCCTATGAGCGTGGCGGATTCGGGGTGCCGGATTGTTACCTGTATTATCTAGTCGCACAGGCTTCGTATGCCTATTACTGGTTCCATCCTGATGCCAGGATTTTGCATTTAAGACCAGAGGCGGACCTTGCGCTTTCGGTGCCGCTTGGGTCACTCCTCCCCAAAGGTTTTCCCCGAGACCCGCTTGACATTCAGACTGTGTCCACCACGTGCTGGGCTTGGGATAAATTGCGCAGATTGCTCCACATTGACACACTCTACTCCCCCGCCCTTCCCCTGCCCAATCCCTATTGGCTGCCTATCACCGACGAAATGGTAGTGCAGCGTACACTGTCCAAATTCCACTTAGACACTATTGGGGATCTTTTCCAGGAGGGACATGTTTTCTCCGTTACGGAAGATCAGCGCTTCACTGAACGTACCTTCATGGACTCTTTCACGTTGACCAGACTTAGATCCATGCTCCGAGCCGGATTCAGCACTTTCCCACTCCCCCCCCTGATGAGGCCGAGATGCTCACATTCCTAATACAGAACCCAACGGGATAACATCTTGTTTCTAAACTGTACAGGTTGTGTCTTGCCGCTCTTCCCTCACGAGACGCGGTGGTGCGTGCTGCCTGGGAGGGGGATCTAGGTAACCCGATCACCGACGACCAGTGGGAGGCGTGCTGTGTGGTCACAAGGGACGTATCATTAAATAGTAGACATAAATTTATACATTTTAAATTTCTGAGACGGATGTATTACACCCCCGTTCTAGCGCACAAGATTGATCCAAATAGACCACATTGCTGTCCTAAGTGCGGGCACCGCAGGCTGACTTTGCCCATCTTTCCTGGACATGTCCACGATGTTATGTTAGGTTATGTTAGGTTGTCTTGTAAAGCGCATGGCTACCCCAGCAATGGGGCGTCCCAGCGCTGTAGACCGCTGGGGAACCCGTCCTGGCTTTCCCTGTGAGATGGTCCCTACTGAGTATCTCCAAGGTGAAACCAAGCATCCCCAGCATATGTGGGGGGCCGTTGTGGAGATGAGGCAAGCTAATGCCCAGAGTTGCCGAGTGTGATCCCTGGTTAGAGTAGGCACCGAAGCGAGAATTATCGAGTCCGCTGACCCTGGTCCACGACCCTGCCGTGTCGGGAATTGAACCCTGGTCCCGGGCCGTCCTCTGCTTCCGGGTCTGCCGCCTCTAACCAGTGAGCCACACCACGATTGCATGACTATTGGCTTCAGGTGCACCGACTACTGGGGGATATGCTAAAACTGGACTTGACACCCACTCCTGAGGTAGCTCTGCTTGGCTATGTATTCAATTTCCCACGTTCTACGCGCAAGCTGGCTGCCATTGGTTTGCTACTGGCAAAAAGAGAAGTCGCGTTGCTGTGGGGTGCCAGGCGGGCTCCCAGTGCGCGGGCCTGGCTCCGCAGCATGTCGCACTGCAATATGAACAGTGTGGAATACTCCGCACAGACCCCGGTAGCCTCCCGGCCGCTGGACATTTGGAGGCCATATCGCGCATACATCGAGAAGCTCACACAAGAGCAGCAGCTCAAGGTGATTAATTCCACAACACAAGAAGGGATGGGCTAACGTGTTGTGCTGGTTGCACTGTGCAGTTGTGTCCCATTAACAGGATGCGGGTTTCTTGTCTGCTGCTTGCATGGATACTGTGATTGTGGGAAATGGTATAAGTGGCCGTCCATTATGCTAACTGTGGTATGTTTTTTGTATTTGGGAGACCGCCGGTCCTTGCAGACCCCGAACTCAGTATGCCCTGGCTTGCACTGAACTATGAAAATACTTGCGCCCACCGGGCGATGGTACTGTCCTTTTACATTCGATGTACCGGCTGATCGGCTCTCTTGTACTCGCCTCCACTTGCACACTTTTTTTTTTTTTTTTTCTTTTTTGGGGTTTTATTTTATTGATATTATTTGTTTGATGTAACTTTGGTCCAACACTCGAATCCGACATAACCAAATTGTTTTTTGTCTTGTTTTTGGAGAGAAAATTTGAAAATGTGAATGATGCTGCACTGTATTACATGCCACTCCATACAACTGCTTGTGATGTACTGCACCTCAATCTGTTACGATTCGTTTATATATGTGATACACATGCTATTGAGTGGTACACGGATTTTTGCGAATAAAGAAATTATTTAAAAAAAAAAAAAAAACTTAAGACAAAATCCTAAACTTACTACTTTTGGTATTCACAGAAGTTAGGATTTTGTCTTAAGTTTGTCTGTTCGACTGAGAATGAGTCTAGCCGACTCCTTCTAGCATTATGCGAGTTAAGTTAGCATTTGAGGCACCATTTTGTATTCAGCTGCTCTTTTGTACTATTATCGAAAGCAAGCTTCTGTCTCATACTGTCTGCCTCAGCAGAAAACAACCTTGATTGTTTCTCTATATCATTCAAGGTTGAGCTCCGCTGCATTAATGAATAGATCGTTGCAAGCCTTTCCCCTGTAGGTAGCCCCGCTCCCACTCTAAGAGAGACGGGCAAGGGTTGAGTAACCTTCAAACCAAGATAGCATGTACCCGGTCTGAGGATGGTAACTCGTCCTTCTGTACCTCCTTTGTTCATTTGCACCCATACTTGAAAATTCCAGTCTGAGCGGGTCTTGAGGGGTGCAGGAAATGTATATCTGACATTACCATGTTGGCGGGGGTCAGTCCCTCTACAGCATTCCAAGGAGGCTGGTCAGACTGGACTCCACTTGAGTGTATGACTAATGAAAAACTTTGGTTTGTATTCATTACAGTCTGACCGACTCTTCATTTGTATAGAAGGCTGAGAGGTGGTCGCGAGAGACTCGGCGGGCCCTAACCGGGTCACTTCCTTCAGGCCTGAGCCAAATATCGAGCGATGGATTCCAATAGTAGCTCCACCAGATGCCAGTTTCATGTTGTGAGCGTCTGGTGCCATGACAAGGTGTTACCAAACACTGCCGATGGGGGTGGGGGGGCCTTAGGAAGTAAAGGCTGAGCTGGTGGTGACGCTGGTGGATGCCGGAGCAGGGAGGGTCTTTCTGCCACCTCAGTCCACTTGGACCAAGGGCCAAACGTGACTCCCAAGAAAAGTCCAGAAGAATGAGGAATGAGGTGCTGGCCCTATGTAAGGGCCGCATGAGGGACTCTCTGCATTCTCTTTTTGATATCAGTTGACCTATCACGTGACCATGTAAGGCCCCATAAAAAGCACCAGCAATTCTCCCTGAGCTGTGGGACTGAGCCATACCCAGGTGCCGCAAGCCGCCAGCGCTCTGCCGTTCACACACAAGCATCCTCCAGGTAGGATCAGCACATGTTGCCGTCACCTGGCATGCACGTGAGGGGCATTTATTAATCATTAATGCCCTTTGCTCAGGGCATTAACGGTGACTAGCACTATCTGCAGAGGCAATAACTACTAATTGTCTGGCGCATAAATATAGGCCTGAATATAACACACAAGGTCATAATTATGGGAACAACCATTAGCATTTACACTGGTTAACCCCATAACGCCATCTGCAAAGAGCAATAAGTGCTGTTAATT
The DNA here is from genome assembly GCF_964261635.1 of Lissotriton helveticus. Lineage (NCBI taxonomy): Eukaryota > Metazoa > Chordata > Amphibia > Caudata > Salamandridae > Lissotriton > Lissotriton helveticus. The sequence continues at coordinate 1,193,058,736 of NC_136071.1, read as the reverse complement.
GCCTCCCTCACAATAATGGGACTGAAGAGGACACCTGGGGATAATTATGGCAATAGCAATTATCATGTGGATAATAAAGCAATTAATGCCTAGCTTATAATGTCATAAAAAACATGCAAAGAAGCCAGCACCGTAGAATTCAGGAAAACAACCATAGTTAGTGTAAGCGTTCTGATTGGCTGAACCAATCTCAGCATTGTATCGCGCATGCTATCATATATTGGATTATAGCCAGGGGGCCACTGGAATTGTGCGGCATGGGAGCAGCAAATGATGTGGCAGGCTTGACTAAATTATGCAGCAAGAAATTCCAAATTATGCGGCATGATGCAGCATATTTTTTGATAGCACTACTTCATTATTTTGTAATGTATTACTTCATTATTTTGTAATTGTCACACACGGTAACACTGCCTGGACAAAGATTTCACCTCATAATAGCAGTTTAACAGACAAATGCTGAATTACGCAACTGAAAGAAGACCAGTTAACCTTTGTGAAGGGCCTTTCACTGCCCGCGACCACGTGCCGCCACATTTTTTTGTCACTTTTGATTTGTTTCAGCCAGAAACATATTTGTTTCTTAAAATTTCAAGATTTACAGCAGATAATGGATTATGCGGCAAATGCGGCAAATCCATAATTATGCGATAGAACTGTGGTGGCAGAATCGCATAACTCCAGTGGCCCTGATTAAGGCCACGTGTAAGGGCCCCATGGGACCCATTGTTACTGGCCCACTGCCATCCCGTCGCCTTCACAGGAACTCACAACATTCCCCGGTTCTAAGCGCTATGTGCTGCGGGCAATGGACCCATCAACAGCAGCGAGAAGCCATCTGCCCAGGGCACAACTCCTATAAAAAGAAGTGGGGGGACGCTGATATCACGACAGGAAGTGACGTCACGAAAGGTGGCTTGCACCATCAGACTCATTGCCTCCCCTCGCTCACCCCTTAGATACGATTGTGTCAGAGAAGCCGGCGCGTGAGCAGCGTTCTGAATGAGCTCCGATCTCGCCCCAGAGAGGCCAAAGAGTGAATGTGTGGCTCCATTTGCTCCAGTTATCGAGCTCCTGGTAAAATAAGTGGGTGGACGCCGTCCACCCGCGTGGTACCTTGCCTCGAGCCCTGCATGATCTGCCCTGTCCTGCGCGTACTTGGGGGCATAGTTATAAAGGGGGGGGGGCATCGGTGACTGGATGGGGTGCTCGAGGCGCTGCAGGTCACGTTCAGTGCGGCTCCAATGTAGCGCTGCTGCAGCGGCTGGGCGCTGCCGCCATTACAAGGCCCTCCACTCGCCTCTGCGCGTCCCTCTGCCCCCCTCCTGTGCTCGCCACCGCGCCCTCACTTGCCCCGGCTCCCCCGTGGCGCAGTCACCGCGACCCCCGGGCATCCGTGGCCACCTGAAAGGGCAGAGTCGTGGGGAGAGCTTCCCGCGCCATCAATAAGGCATCTCTTAAATGTCAGCGTCGCCATGGCAACAGCAGCATCCCGACAAAGAAGCCCATTATCCTTCGGAGAAAAGCTGCATTACCCGGGGAGCCGAAAGCATATATTTACCGACAGGAGCGCTGCCTGCGCCCAGAAGCCGCGGCAGAGGCGTGGGAGGCGCTGCCTGGGACCGGGGAACGCGCGTCAGACGTCTCCAAACAGGGGCCCGCCTGCAGGGGGCGCTCCGGAGTGAGGGAATGATGGCAAGCATGGCCCTGCCTCCAAAGCACTGCCTCCCCGCCTGCCTTCCTCGCCCCAGGCCTCCCCGCGTGAGGCCACCCGAGCCCTGGAGGCGAGTTGCTGAAGATCACGCAGTGAGTCAGTGAGTCACACGGATTGAAAATACAACACCCTTTCCCCGCAGGCAGCGCTTCTGCACAGGACAGCAACTCCTTCTCTCCGAAGATGAATGGCTCAGGCTGTCAATAACTTTCTGAGGCTTGTTTTAGTGGAGTCTGACCCAGAGGGCACAGGTAACAAATCAAGAGGTCTTAGAAGACACAAACATGACTTCCTGGCCCCTCATACAATTATGGGGTCAACGTGGCCCTCGCGTAGATGTTTTTAGCTGCATAAAATATCCAGCGGTCATTTCTGCAGGTCACGTGCAGTGCGGACGTGGCCACTGGTAGCCATATTTTATTGTGTAGATTTTAATACAAATCAATCACAATACAGGTGTCAGAGATTGATTTCCAATATTTACAACATATTATAACTTAAAGTGGACAGCGGTTAAAATCCAGATAAGTTAATCTTCTGCCACCTATAAGTAATTGTATTTAAAGGTAAGAAATGTAATTAAACAAGCAATAAAGCCATTTGAGGATCCTTTAAAACAGTAAGAAGCCATGTTGGTAAATGTGTTTGCTGCTCTGATCGTAGGCATTTCTTTTGGAGGTCCAAGGGTTTGGGCAATACAAACCATGTTACTACACAGACAACAAGAAGGACAATGCAAACCATGTGCTGTAGATTCTCAAACATCTTACTACACAGACAACAAGGAGGACAATGCAAACCATGTGCTGTAGATTCTCAAACGCGTTATAGATATTAGGGTCAAACCCATATAGTCAGTGGGACCTGGGTGGGTAATCGTTATAAGCATAGGGGTCCCTGACCAAACACAGGATTATTTTCGATATTCGCAAACATATTAAACAAACACCATTACTGAAAAATTAAATTAAATAAGTGCAGTGTTTTTATTTTCACTGTACTCTTTACCATTCAATGGTTAGTTGATGTGTATCAAGACATTTATATTACACAATTCTTTTTGCCCACACAGGGAAGGGGTGCACGGTGAAATTAACAAGTAGTAAGGCACTAATCATAAGTTACTAATATACACATAAATTCGTGAATACAGTAAATAAATGCTAATGGTCCCCACAAAGAAGGCCAAACAAAAAACAGACACAAATCAAAACATTGTCATATTGAACATATTCCTAAACAGCTGTATACATCATGCTCTTGTTAGGAATTGATAAGGTAGATAGCAGTCTACGTTTCGACCCAGAAGTTGTAGGATAGTGGATCCTTACTGCACGGGTCTTCGTCAGGACGGGTGGGAAGGGGTAGGACAGGGGCTGATTCCTAGGTTTAAAAAGGGGAAAAGGGCTAGTTACTCAAAACGGTCTCTTTTAGAGTCCCGAAAAAACCTTTGCGGAAAAGCCGCACACAGCGTTAATTTATGTTACTACAAAACTGAGGAATATATACTAGGAATGAGCTCACATTGCGCTCTAGAACATTACAGTCATCGGGTTACCTGATATATTGACGGGGCAGGAGGTGTTTTTCTTCAGTTACAGTTACCGAGCCTTGATAGCTCTGTTTGGTTTTCTGTGGCACTTCCTGGTTACCCGAGACGAGCACAGACGCTGTACTTGAGCCCTCCGCAAAGTGTCCATTTCAATTTAGTCGGGTAAGTTTTCACTGGAAGACGCCGTGTGCGGATATGCTTGGAATAACCGCACAGGTGTCCATATCAATGACCGGCTTCTATCCATTATTCCCATTTTTGTAGATAATGATAGCGGATTGTTCCGCCTAACGTCCTGAATGTTCACGCCTTCGTGGTGGAGTCCTTAGATGACGATTGCTTTGAATTTCTTAATCTATTTTAACTCGAACGATCGGGTAAGCCTTTTTTAACGTTACTGTCCAACTCTGTTTATAAGCGGTGTGTAACGATGGTGTCACAATAAATATGACTGGCCCCTGCTCTTCCGTTTTTCAGATACGGACAGCAGCTGGATCCTTTGTGACTAATTCTTCAGCAATACAGGTAAACTTCTCTTCTGCCTGTAATTCTGTCCAATATGTATGTTATCTTTCCTCACACCGGGAGTGATCATGATTAGACTCTCTTAATTACACAGATTGTCTACGGACCCCGTTTGGCTACACCTCCTGCCCCGCCAATATATCAGGTAACCCGATGACTGTAATGTTCTAGAGCGCAATGTGAGCTCATTCCTAGTATATATTCCTCAGTTTTGTAGTAACATAAATTAACGCTGTGTGCGGCTTTTCCGCAAAGGTTTTTTCGGGACTCTAAAAGAGACCGTTTTGAGTAACTAGCCCTTTTCCCCTTTTTAAACCTAGGAATCAGCCCCTGTCCTACCCCTTCCCACCCGTCCTGACGAAGACCCGTGCAGTAAGGATCCACTATCCTACAACTTCTGGGTCGAAACGTAGACTGCTATCTACCTTATCAATTCCTAACAAGAGCATGATGTATACAGCTGTTTAGGAATATGTTCAATATGACAATGTTTTGATTTGTGTCTGTTTTTTGTTTGGCCTTCTTTGTGGGGACCATTAGCATTTATTTACTGTATTCACGAATTTATGTGTATATTAGTAACTTATGATTAGTGCCTTACTACTTGTTAATTTCACCGTGCACCCCTTCCCCTTCCCTGTGTGGGCAAAAAGAATTGTGTAATATAAATGTCTTGATACACATCAACTAACCACTGAATGGTAAAGAGTACAGTGAAAATAAAAACACTGCACTTATTTAATTTAATTTTTGAGTAATGGTGTTTGTTTAATATGTTTGCGAATATCGAAAATAATCCTGTGTTTGGTCAGGAACCCCTATGCTTATAACGAGTAGATTCTCAAACATCTTACTACATAGACGACAAGAAGGACAATGCAAACCATGTGCTGTAGATTCTCAAACATCTTACTACACAGACAACAAGGAGGACAAGACAAACCATGTGCTGTAGATTCTCAAACATCTTACTACATAGACGAAAAGGATGACAATACAAAGCATGTGCTGTAGATTCTCAAACATCTTACTACACAGACAACAAGGAGGACAAGACAAACCATGTGCTGTAGATTCTCAAACATCTTACTACATAGACGAAAAGGAGGACAATACAAAGCATGTGCTGTAGATTCTCAAACATCTTACTACATAGACGAAAAGGAGGACAATACAAACCATGTGCTGTAGATTCTCAAACATCTTACTTCATAGACGAAAAGGAGGACAATACAAAGCATGTGCTGTAGATTCTCAAACATCTTACTACATAGACGACAAGGAGGACAATACAAACAATGTGCTGTAGATTCTCAAACATCTTACTACATAGACGACAAGGAGGACAATACAAACAATGTGCTGTAGATTCTCAAACATCTTACTACATAGACGACAAGAAGGACAATGCAAACCATGTGCTGTAGATTCTCAAACATCTTACTACATAGACGACAAGAAGGACAATACAAACCATGTGCTATAGATTCTCAACTGTCTTACTACAGAGACAACAAGGAGGGTAATACAAACCATGTGCTGTAGATTCTCAAACATCTTACTACATAGACGACATGGAGGACAATACAAACAATGTGCTGTATATTCTCAAACATCTTACTACATAGACGACATGAAGGACAATAGAAACAATGTGCTGTAGATTCTCAAACATCTTACTACATAGAAAACAAGAAGGACAATACAAACCATGTGCTGTAGATTCTCAACTGTCTTACTACATAGACAACAAGGAGGACAATGAAAACCATGTGCTGTAGATTCTCAAACATCTTACTACATAGAGGACAAGAAGGACAATACAAACAATGTGCTGTATATTCTCAAACATCTTACTACATAGACGACAAGAAGGACAATGCAAACCATGTGCTGTAGATTCTCAAACATCTTATTACATAGACGACAAGGAGGACAATACAAAGCATGTGTTGTACATTCTCAAACATCTTACTACATAGACGACAAGAAGGACAATACAAACCATGTGCTGTAGATTCTCAAACATCAAACTACGCAGACAACAAGGATGACAAGACAAATCATGTGCTGTAGATTCTCATCTGTCATACTACATGGACGACAAGGAGGACAATACAAACCACGTGCTGTAGATTCTCAAACATCTTACTACATAGACGACAAGAAGGACAATGCAAACCATGTGCTGTAGATTCTCAAACATCAAACTACACAGGCAACAAGAAGGACAATACAAACCATGTGCTATAGATTCTCAACTGTCTTACTAGAGAGACAACAAGGAGGACAATGCAAAGTATGTGCTGTAGATTCTCAAACATCAAACTACACAGACAACATGGAGGACAATGCAAATCATGTGCTGTAGATTCTCAAATATCTTACTACATAGACGACAAGAAGGACAATGCAAACCATGTGTTGTAGATTCTCAACTGTCTTACTACGGAGACAACAAGGAGGGTAATACAAACCATGTGCTGTAGATTCTCAAACATCTTACTACATAGACGACAAGAAGGACAATACAAACCATGTGCTGTAGATTCTCAAACATCTTACTACATAGACGACAAGAAGGACAATGCAAACCATGTGTTGTAGATTTTCAACTGTCTTACTACATAGACGACAAGGAGGACAATACAAACCATGTGCTGTAGAATACAAAACGTCTTACTACACAGATGACACTGAGCACGCTTCCTTGTTGGATCCCTCCAAAGAAGCCCATTATCCTTCGGAGAAAAGCTGCATTACCCGGTGAGCCAAAAGCATATATTTTCCGACGGGAGCGCTGCCTGCGCCCAGAAGCCGCGGCAGAGGCGTGGGAGGCGCTGGGGACCAGGGAACGAGCGTCAGACATCTCCAGACAGGGGCCCGCCTGCAGGGGGCGCTCCGGAGACGGAGGAATGATGGAAAGCATGGCCCTGCCTCCAAAGCACTGCCTCTCCGCCTGTCTTCCTCTCCCCAGTCTCCCAGAGTGAGGCCACCCGAGCCCTGGAGGCGAGTTGCTGAAGATCACGCAGTGAGTCAGTGAGGTCACACAGATTGAAAATACAACACCCTTTCCCCGCAGGCAGCGCTTCTGCACAGGACAGCAACTCCTTCTCCCCGAAGATACATTGCGCATTCTGCCAGTAACTTTGTGGGGATTGTTTTATGTACAGTCTTACCCAGAGGGCACAGGTAAGAAATCAGGAAGTCTTAGAAGACACAAACATGGTTTCCTGGCCTCTCATCCATTCATGGGGTCAACGTGGCCCTCGCGTAGATGTTTTTAGCTGCATTAAATATCCAGCGGTCATTTCTGCAGGTCACGTGCAGTGCGGACGTGGCCACTGGTAGCCATATTTTATTGTGTAGATTTTAATACAAATCAATCACAATACAGGTGTCAGAGATTGATTTCCAATATTTACAACATATTATAACTTAAAGTGGACCGCGGTTAAAATCCAGATAAGTTAATTTTTTGCCACCTATAAGTAATTATATTTAAAGGTAAGAAGTGTAATTAAACAAGCAATAAAGGCATTTGAGGATCCTTTAAAACAGTAAAAAGCTGTGTTGGTAAATGTGTTTGCTGCTCTGATCGTAGGTATTTCTCTTGGAGCTCCAAGGGTTTGGGCAATAGAAACCAAGTTACTACACAGACAACAAGGAGGACAATGCAAACCATGTGCTGTAGATTCTCAAACATCTTACTACACAGACAACAAGGAGGACAATGCAAACCATGTGCTGTAGATTCTCAAACATCTTACTACACAGACAACAAGGAGGACAATGCAAACCATGTGCTGTAGATTCTCAACTGTCTTACTACACAGACAACAAGGAGGACAATACAAACCATGTGCTGTAGATTCTCAACTGTCTTACTACACAGACAACAAGGAGGACAATACAAACCATGTGCTGTAGATTCTCAACTGTCTTACTACACAGACAACAAGGAGGACAATACAAACCATGTGCTGTAGATTCTCAACTGTCTTACTACACCGGTGGTTCCCAAAGTGTGCGCCGCGGCGCCCTGGTGCGCCACTAGAACTCGCCAGGGGCGCCGCACACTTCTTGAGAATGTGGGAAAGGCAGCAGGTACTATCAGTTCGCCTCTGTTCTAAAACATGATAGTTGCATATTTGAAATGTTTATTTGTGTGCCCCAGTAAATGCATGTGCCAAGTGGGAATGTCTTGCGGGGGAGTTTCGGAATCCGCACCTGTCAGCAGCATGAATGGGTTAGACCAGCATGTGACGTGTTGCAGGGCCAGGCACAAACATTCAGGGGAGTGATGCCGAGCGTTATTGCGGCCCGTTTTCTGCATTGACTGTAGCAATGGCTTCTACCAGGAAAATCGGGTAATTCTAAATGTGAATTTCCAGAACAGCAAATGACTTCATTGCCCCTTCACTCTGACAAGGGGTCATTCATGTGTATACGAAGACGTGCAGTGAGTGAAGGTGACTCGTGTAAAAAGAATGTCGGATACGAACGAGAGTGAGGCCTTGGAAGAGGCGCAGCTGCTTACTCTATGAACTCTCCTCTGAATACACATCACAATAATATCCTAATCATGTATGCCGCTAATTTCCAGATCACTGAGTGAGCACCTTGCGGTTCATTCAGGTTTATGAATGAAGCACACAATTGAATATTAATTCACTCCCCAGCGCTGATAATAGCAGGAGAATAACACCCATTTAATATCAGCTGGTTCCAATAATCAGCTCAACAACAAAATAAACTAGAATGATGGTGGTGCTTAGCAAATGAGGAAGTACATCACGTGTGACTTTATATTCTTTTTTATTTGCACATGAAAACCAAAATAATTCTCATAATTTGAGATACCTGGGTAACATTTCCAAGCTGTTGCATCTGCTTCTCTGTTTCACTTGGTAGCTTAGAGTGCTCCGAGAAGCCTTGAGCTGGCATGGTTGAGAAATGAGACGTTTTCCTAACGAACTTTCGGGGTCATATCACATTCACCTGTGTGTGTTCGTGGAGGGTTGGGGGTGTTTGAAATGACTGGAGAACTATGTTGTGTGAGTTGCAATCTTTCCTGCCAATACAAACAAAATACTACGTAGTCAGTTGGCTTATCTTAAAAAATTAAGTCTTCAACCTGCTTACGCTCCCTGCCCATTCTTTCAAATATTCACCACTATGTAAAAGTTTTTGAATATGGTGGCATACGTGCGTGCATAAACCCCCACTCATCTATAGTAGAATTTGTTTACAAGTGTGACTCATGAATCAGCGCGAGTCAGTTCGAAGGTTTTACTGTCCACACTGGGAAAGTTCCTGAACAATGCCTGATAATGTGTCAGCTACAAGGCTCAACAGGCAGCAGCTCTGCATAATGGTGCTTACTTCAGTTAATAGTCACGGATAATTAACACAGCTCTAGAATACATTTTGATCTCAAGTTATATTTGCTGTATGAAGTATGTACAGATCATAAGTGCTATAAAAATACCAGCTTTGGGTGGTCTTGTTCATTTTTGCATTAGCTGGGACATCAAAATACCAGTGGTACTGGTAGGAAACCGGTCAGGTGGCAACTCTAACTGGCTCATTTATTTATTTACTGTTTGGGTTTTTGTGTACCTGTCACTTTAGCACAGTCTGTCTGTAATGTGGAACGCCCCTGTGTTTTTTTTAAATCCATTGCATGTCTTGGTAAGCAAGCACCCAACCACCGGACAAAAGAGAAGAAAAATTGAAGCACTCCAGAGGCTGATCTTACATCCTCCTCACCCGAAAAAAAAAGTTACATAAAGGGGAGCCGCGGACAACAGTCAATAGATAAAGGGAGCCACAGGTTGAAAAAGTTTGGGAACCACTGTACTACACAGACAACAAGGAGGGCAATACAAACCATGTGCTGTAGATTCTCAGGCAAAAACAACAATTGATGGGCAGAATGCAGAACAATGTCATACATTCACTGCAGTACAGAGATCTGGGCCTAAATCAAGTCAGACATGGCCATATGCAAATCAGCCTTGACCCTGTGCCTCATGGGAACAGTCCAGCCCGAACTACCAAGCCATGTCTTTCCCAGACCGGAATCAAGCATCCAAGGACCGGTTTCTGGCTATCAGCCTTCATCAGCCTGGATAGCTTGACTCCAGTGGTGTGGAGAGCCTGGGACTCACGTCTGAGCATACCCAGCCCACTCGGGGTGACAAAGGCAAAAACAACAATTGATGGACAGAATGCAGAACAATGTCATACATTCACCCCAGTACAGAGATCTGGGCCTAAATCCATCGTTTTTTTGCACTCCACACCACCCCAGATCAGACATGGCTATATGCAAATCAGCCTTGACCCTGTGCCTCATGGGAACAGTCCAGCCCGAACTGCTAAGCCATGTCTTTCCCGGACCAGAATCAAGCATCCAAGGACCGGTTTCTAGCTATCAGCCTTCATCAGCCTGGATAGCTTGACTCCAGTGGTGTGAAGAGCATGGGACTCACGTCTGAGCATACCCATCCCACTCGGGGTGACAAAGGCAACAAGCATTGGCATTGCCAATAGGTCTCGCTTGTGGGACCTTAGAAGTATTTAGTTTTGCAGCACAATATCCTTGTTGCATAATCGGATATTGTGCTGCAAAACTAAATACTTATAAGGTCCCACAAGCGAGACCTATTGGCAATGCCAATGCTTGTTCTCGATGACATGGCTTCTTTGCAGAGCAGTTTATACATCGCACTCCTTTATATAAACAGAAAGAGCTGGCTCCAGCTCAAGACAAGCAGCAAGATGTTAAAAAAAATATATATATATGCCTTAACAGCACTGCCTTTCTTTCCCTCTGGCACCGAGGTTTTGGCATGGATCCAAGGAGCTACTTATCAGCAGGCCCAGTGGGGACCCCTGGCTTATGGCGGGGAACCACTTGCATCGTTTCTTATACTTTGTACGTCCTGGCCCTTCCAACACACTGTGACCACAACAGACAGGAAACAGATGGGCGTGGCACACAGCGCAGTACCTTCTTCTGAACGAGGAGACCATGAAATGCTGTACTCAACAATAAGTATAGCATTCCAGGCCATAACTTACAGAGCCCAAAATAATGTTTTGCTGTGGTGACTTTAACTACTGACGCACATCTTTCTTCTGGTAAAATTTTGTCGCAAATAAAGAAATGTGTCGCACATTTATTGATCACACAGGTATGGGTTCGTTTACAGGCGATTTAACTTCCGGTCAATGCTGGTGTTTGTGAAGTATAGTGAAAACGATAAAAAAGCATTAGGAATGGCAGGCAGTGCGTCGCATTCAGATGCTGTAGAGCCATCCTGGAATGCTTTGAAATGGGTTTTCTGAGAGAAAAAAGCATTTTAAACTGCCCGTCATTTCAAGATTGCAGACAGACATTTTCAAACATTAAATTTTAATTTGGAGTTGGAGCACAAAAATAATCATGTGGCCTGGTAGCAGTGTTTAGCTGCTGGGCCTGTGCAAAAAAGCCATTTTTAAAGAAGTAAAATAAGCGAGGGGCGAAAGAGCAACAGCTAGGAGCAGCGTTGGGAGAATGAAAAGCAACAGAAGCATGGTTAGGGGTGCCTGTTCGATAAAAAGCTGAAGGAGGAGGGGGTGCGAGGGATGAGGGAACACGGCCTGGGGGAAGCTGGCTGGGGAGGGGGAGGAGAAATGCAAGGAAGGCTGTGTGCGGCGTAATTAGGGGAGGAGAAGCTGAGAAGCCGCAGAGCGCACGCTGGGCGAAGCCCTTTGATGTGCTGTGCGGCAAATGGAGGGAGGCTGATGCGCGTTCATGTTTGAACACGTGGTTCACATGAACTGCATGAAAACGCCAGCAAAAAGCTGGTGGTTTCACGAGAATTTTCGCCACTTGAATTCTCGCTCCGCTCGATGCGCATGCGCGCATCGATAGGTCACGAGACCTAAAAACAACAATTGATGGACAGAATGCAGAACAATGTCACGCATTCACCACAGTACAGAGATCTGGGCCTAAATCCATCGTTTTTTTTGCACTCCACTCCACCCCAGGTCAGACATGGCTATATGCAAATCAGCCTTGACCCTGTGCCTCATGGGAACAGTCCAGCCCAAACTTCCAAGCCATGTCTTTCCCGGACCAGAAGCAAGCATCCAAGGACCGGTTTCTAGCTATCAGCCTTCATCAGCCTGGATAGATTGACTCCAGTGGTGTGGAGAGCATGGGACTCACGTCTGAGCATACCCATCCCACTCGGGGTCAAAAGGCAAAAACAACAATTGATGGACAGAATGCAGAACAATGTCATACATTCACCCCAGTACAGAGATCTGGGCCTAAATCCATCGTTTTTTTGCACTCCACACCACCACAGGTCAGACATGGCTATATGCAAATCAGCCTTGACCCTGTGCCTCATGGGAACAGTCCAGCCCGAACTGTCAAGTCATGTCTTTCCCGGACTGGAATCAAGCATCCAAGGACCGGTTTCTGGCTATCAGCCTTCATCAGCCTGGATAGCTTGACTCCAGTGGTGTGGAGAGCATGGGACTCAAGTCTGAGCATACCCATCCCACTCGGGGTGACAAAGGCAAAAACAACAAGTTCTCAAACATCTTACTACATAGACAACAAGAAGGACAATACAAACCATGTGTTGTAGATTCTCAACTGTCTTACTACAGAGACAACAAGGAGGCTAATACAAACCATGTGCTGTAGATTCTCAAACATCTTACTACAAAGACGACAAGGAGGACAATACAAACCATATGCTGTAGATTCTCAAACATCTTACTACATAGACGACAAGAAGGACAATGCAAACCATGTGTTGTAGATTTTCAACTGTCTTACTACAGAGACAACAAGGAGGGTATTACAAACCATGTGCTGTAGATTCTCAAACATCTTACTACCTAGACGACAAGGAGGACAATACAAAGCATGTGCTGTAGATTCTCAAACATCAAACTACACAGACAACAAGGAGGACAAGACAAATCATGTGCTGTAGATTCTCATCTGTCATACTACATGGACGACAAGGAGGACAATACAAACCATGTCCTGTAGATTCTCAAACATCTTACTACATAGACGACAAGAAGGACAATGCAAACCATGTGCTGTAGATTCTCAAACATCAAACTACACAGACAACAAGGAGGACAATACAAAGCATGTGCTGTAGATTCTCAGACATCAAACTACACAGACAACAAGGAGGACAAGACAAATCATGCGTTGTAGATTCTCATCTGTCATACTACATGGACGACAAGGAGGACAATACAAACCATGTGCTGTAGATTCTCAAACATCTTACTACATAGACGACAAGAAGGACAATGCAAACCATGTGCTGTAGATTCTCAAACATCAAACTACACAGACAACAAGGAGGACAATGCAAACCATGTGTTGTAGATTCTCAACTGTCTTACTACAGAGACAACAAGGAGGGTAATACAAACCATGTGCTGTAGATTCTCAAACATCTTACTACATAGACGACAAGGAGGACAATACAAACCATGTGCTGTAGATTCTCAAACATCTTACTACATAGACGACAAGGAGGACAATACAAAGCATGTGCTGTAGATTCTCAAACATCAAACTACACAGACAACAAGGAGGACAAGACAAATCATGTGCTGTAGATTCTCAGCTGTCATACTACATAGACGACAAGAAGGACAATGCAAACCATGTGTTGTAGATTCTCAACTGTCTTACTACAGAGACAACAAGGAGGGTAATACAAACCATGTGCTGTAGATTCTCAAACATCTTACTACATAGACGACAAGAAGGACAATGCAAACCATGGGTCCGATTCACAGAACTAACTTAAGACAAAATCCTAAACTTACTACTTTTGGTATTCGCAGAAGTTAGGATTTTGTCTTAAGTTTGTCTTAAGACAGACTTAAGACAGACTTAAGACAGACTTAAGTTAGGATTTTGTCTTAAGTCTGCCTTAAGTCTGTCTTAAGACAAACTTAAGACAAAATTCTAACTTCTGTGAATACCAAAAGTAGTAAGTTTAGGATTTTGTCTTAAGTTAGTTCTGTGAATCGGGCCCCATGTGCTGTAGATTCTCAAACACCTTACTACATAGACGACAAGAAGGACAATGCAAACCATGTGTTGTAGATTTTCAACTGTCTTACTACAGAGACAACAAGGAGGGTAATACAAACCATGTGCTGTAGATTCTCAAACATCTTACTACATAGATGACAAGACGGACAATGCAAACCATGTGCTGTAGATTCTCAAACATCTTACTACATAGACGACAAGGAGGACAATACAAAGTATGTGCTGTAGATTCTCAAACATCTTACTACATAGACGACAAGGCGGACAATACAAACAATGTGCTGTAGATTCTCAAACATCTTACTACATAGACGACAAGAAGGACAATGCAAACAATGTGCTGTAGATTCTCAAACATCTTACTACATAGACGACAAGAAGGACAATACACACCATGTGCTATAGATTCTCAACTGTCTTACTGCAGAGACAACAAGGAGGGTAATACAAACCATGTGCTGTAGATTCTCAAACATCTTACTACATAGACGACAAGGAGGACAATACAAACAATGTGCTGTAGATTCTCGAACATCTTACTACATAGACGACAAGGAGGACAATACAAACCATGTGCTGTAGATTCTCAACTGTCGTACTACATAGACGACAAGAAGGGCAATACAAACCATGTGCTGTAGATTAAAAAATGTCTTACTACACAGATGACACTGAGCACGCTTCCTTGTTGGATCCCTCCACCTACCCTTCATTTGCAAGACCTGAATACAAAGTAGCCTTTATCCAATACATGCTTTCTTGGTGTTCACATCTAGTTTGTAATCTTTGTACCATAGGAATTGAATTAATGGCACATGTCGGTATGTAGTTGATAAACTTGCGTTATTAGGATAAGAAATGTCTTTAATTTTCATTTGCATTAGTTGCTTGCTGTTTGTCTTATTCATTTCAAACAGCGTTTCAATTGGTGATAGCTCGCGTCGGGTGAGGATTGAGTCTGGCTTTCTTACTATGAGGTTTGACTGGTTGGAATTACTGTAAATGGTTTCTAATAGAATCAATTTTCTTTAAGATTCTGTCTGTCACTTGTCCTCAGCCACAGATGTAACTCACAAGTGCTAGGTTACTTTGAGAGTTTGGAATTCTAATCTGCTACAACAGTGTGGAGTTGATGAGCATAAATTAAATAATTGACAGATGTTTTTCAGAAAGATCGAAATAAGGCTTTGAATAAATCCGGGACTCAGTGTTAGAGAACCGTAGAGAATAACGGTAGACACTTTGGAGTTAGCAACTGTAATGATTCGACCAATGACTTTTAAGAGTCGCTTTAAGGCATTTGTAATCTCACAGCATTTAGTGTTGACTTTCATATCGTGATCTCACCACTGTAAGTGTCTGTCGATGGTTACGCTGAGATAGGGATAAATGTCTCTTTCCTCAATTGTTAAAGTGCACATTTTCCATTTGAATTTTTTAGCTAAGAGACCGAACACTATAATTTTTGTTTTTACAAGATTCTTGGATATACCATTGGTACTTTGGTTCTCGTTCAGAATATTTAGTTGGTGCTGAAGACATAATCTGGTTTGAGAGACTATAACACAGACATCTGGATAGGCTCGATGGACTATCTTGTGATGAGTTAAATTTGGAGGAAAGCCTAGTGACGTGTTAAAATAATCTGTAAAGCAAATACAAGGAGTTGATGGACTGAGAGCTGAAACATTTCAGACACTCATCCCCAATCACAGCTCTGGGTGGAATTCATCATCGTTCTTTAGCCCACTCTGCCACTCCAATTCAGACCCAGCTATATGCAAATCACTCTTGACCCTTGCCTCAGTGGAACAGTCCAGCCAGGTCTTTCCTGGACTGGGAGCAAGCATCCTGGGACCGGTTTCGGGGTAACACCCTTCATCAGCCAGGCTAGCTAGAATCCAGTGGCAAAGTGAGCAAGGGAACCACGTCTGGGCATACCCTGCCAACAATCACTATTGGATCTGGGTTGAATCCATCATCGTTCTTTAGCTCACTTCGCACCCCAGTTCAGACCCATCCATATGCAAATCAGTCTAGACCCTGTTCCTCACGGGAACAGTCCAGCCCGAACTGCCAAGCCAGGTCTTTGCCGGACTGGAAACAAGCAGCCTGGGTCTGGTTTTGGGGTAACACCCCTCATCAGCCAGGCTAGCTTGAACCCAGTGGCAGAGTGAACAAGGGACCAACGTCTGGGCATACCCTGCCAACTTAAGGTGAACAAAGCAAACACAAAGACTTGATGGACTGAGGACTGAAACTTTTCAGACACACCCCCAGTACTATTGGATATGGGTTTAATCCTTCCTCACGGGAACAGTCCAGTCCGAAATACCAAGCCAGGTCTTTCCTGGACAGGAAACAAGCATCCTCTGACAGGTTTCGGGGGTAACACCCTCATCAGCCAGGCAAGCTTGAACCCAGTGGCAAAGTGGGCAAGGGACACACTTCTGGGCATACCCCGCCATCTTATGGCGAACAAAGCAAACACAAGCAGATGATGGACGGAGTGCTGAAACTTTTTAGACACTCACCCCCAGTCATTATTGGATATGGGTTGATTAGATCATCGTTCTTTAGCTCACTCCGCCACCCCAGTTCAAACCCAGCCATATGCAAATCAGTCTTGACTCTGTTCCTCACGGGAACAGTCCAGCTCGAATTGCCAAGCCAGGCCTTTCCTGGACCGGAAACAAGCATCCTGGGACTGGTTTCGGTTGTAACACCCCTCAACAGCCAGGTTAGCTTTAATCCAGTGGCAAAGTGAGCAAGGGTCCTACGTCTGGGCATACCTGCCAAGTTAGGGTGAACAAAGCAAATACAAGGAGATGATGGACGGAGCACTGAAACTTTTCAGACACTCACCCCCAGTCACTATTGGATATGGTTTGAATCCATTGATGGAGCGCGCGGGTCACCTGACCAATAATTTCGCCAATTCTGGCTTCGGGCCCATATATTTCAAATCACCATATACATTGATCAGATGACCTCACGGTCTGCCATCAGATATTTGTGAGTTCCTTTCGTTATTCCTCAGAATACCCGACTTACCATCCACCTACACGGGTACCTATGACGACAATGGATCAGGGAGCTAGCTGTAAAAGGAAAGGCAGCAAAATACAAACCCAACAAATAACATTCAATACCTTTTTGTAAAATGACCACGGACAACTGGAAGTTTTAAAATCTTTATCTAATTTAGTAAAATTCAGAAATCATCAAGTTCACAGTAATTAAGCAATCGATAATCAGAATAACGGAAAGTACATAGCTGAATAGCAAATAAGTCAGTGCAACCATTTATAAACTAATGGAACCAGGACACACTTGAAATGAATGGATCCAGAACTATAATGTTTGAGATGAATCACTACAGATGGGACAGGCTTTGATTAGGACTAGTATTCTAGAATTATCTCAAGGGAATGAGACAGGAGTTCGGGACATTTATACAACTATAGGAGAGTCTATGAAGAGAGACACGCTATGTTTAAGGCAAAAGTTCTTTAGACAAATTAAGTAAGGAGGTTCTAGACCATACCAGGAAATGACAAACTGCAATGCAAAATATAATTTCTAAGAGGTAGGGTAACATAGGAACACGTTATGAAATAAATGCAAATGACTTTACGATTCAATGGTTGCGGCAAAGCATGGAAAATTAACATATGCAAAGGTGTGTCTTTATTAAGACAAAAGACAGAAAAATAGAAAGGTGCAGTTTCAAGAGATTCAGAGTGATATTTACCTAGACTGGTGTGGAAACCAAACCCTGGCCACGGGTCAGTTAAGGACAGGAAACCCTCAAGGAAGGATACCCCTCAAAGGACAGCAGGTGCAGAAATGGACACCCAGGACAGGACAGGAAGACCAGATTAGGATCAGGACAGGACCCTCAGGACAGGAACCCCTCAGGACAGGACCAGCACCCGCAGTTCGGAAGCAACGCCTGCGCTCCACCCTCTCTGCAGCTATCGATCAAGACCCCGATTGGGTCAGCGAACTCCGAGCAAAGTGCTCCGCCAGCCCTTTAAGGTTTAGTAAAACCTTAGTCTATGGTCAATTTCGGACAGAGTACTCCGCAGTGCTCTGTATCTTCAGTCACCTATTGAGTGCGTTGGGTCAGTGACAGGTCAGCTAAACCAGACAAGTCGGACAAATTCCCTAGGTGAATCCAGGGTAGTTATACTGTTTTGGGACGGTGTACCACCCCCCAATGTTGCAAAGTGTCAGAATCCCTCAATTTGGATTGGTCCTAAGGTAGGCTTTGGGTAACACACCAATCAGAATAGACTATTTGGAGGCCTAATTTACATCTCTGGGTACCGCCTAGCGAGATTGGGGTTCCCATGAGAAACTGCACGGCAAACAGTAGCGCAACACACATTGTATCATATAAGGAGCAACTTTCTCCGTTCTCGTAGGGCAGAGGTGGCTTTCCCATGAGCATCTTGACTGTGGCTGCCAGCTGGCTGAGTTCCACTGTCCAATGTTGCCACCTTTCAGTGCTCCACGAGTATGCGCAGAAGGGACCTTCAATATGGCTCCCAATCGGTTCGGGCCCCCATTCCCCGCAGTACATGAAAAGTAAGCGAGAACAAATTAATACATAGAAATAAATGTATGTAAACACATCATTGGTTTTGTACTTTAAACTTATCATTATAAAAATATACTATGCAGTTTAAATGTTAGCAACATATACACTGTCACAAGAGCAACTGCGCGAACAGTACCACGTTATTGCCAAAGCTGCGTATTACGCATGCGCACCCTTTCCCACCAAACTTATAACTACGTCAAGTCACGTGAGTGTGACTGACGCATGCGCAGAAGAATTTCTCAAGCGGCGGCCATGTTTTAGAGACATGGATTAGTTGTATTAGAAAACACATACGCAAGCTTCCTCTACCTCGTTCGAATATAAAAAAAAAAACATTAGTAAGACGTACAAATTTTATTAATTGATTACACACGGGCGAGGTTCATGACTCGAGCAAGTCGCGATGCGATGCTTGCTCTATCAATCCCCTCTTTGATGATATTTACTATCATCACAAAAATATAATGGAACCAGATGCCAACTTCTTCACACCTTATACAACTCTATCTCTTCCAACAATCGATTCAGCTTTTCCTTTTCATTTTTGGTAGGGTGAGAATTCTTCACCCTTTTGTATATCTCATTATTCATTTCCTCTAATTCAAGCTCATCCACACTTCGTTTCACTCCTCTGGCATTCACTTGATGCTTTCTGGTGTGCTTACGGCATTTACAACAGACAAATATGAAAAATAGGATAAGACCTATAATTCCAATTGGCATCAGTACCTTGAACAATAAGCTTTTACCTAAACTAGCAAGCCAATGACCTACATTTGAGAGACCATCTACCAGTCTCTTCCAGGCACTGTCAACCTCGAGTGGTTTGAGTTCCTTTTCCAAATTAGTAATGTTTTTCACGTATCTTTTGAGCTGTACACTTTTGTCCGGAATATAAGTGCAACAATGTTGCGCCTTCAACATCCGGCAGACTCCGCCCTCTTTTGCTAATAAGGTGTCAAGAGCAAGTCTGTTCTGCAAAACCATTGATCTGATCGCAACCATTTCGGTATTGACCAGCAGAAATCCATGAGCTGTGTCAGTAGACAACACATCCACTATGGTGGACAATTTGCAAATTCTGTGAGTGTTCAGAACCACTCCCACTCCAGGTATCAGTGCACTGAAAATACTACCCATTATTTCACCTACGCTTTATCTTTTACTACGCACTAAGCCATTAGTATTTTCACTGCTTCCAGCAACTTTGTTCACATGGTATATTTTCGGGAAGACAATGCCAAAGTAGCAACTTCCATACCAGTGATCCGGCAATTTGAAATAAGCCTTGTCTCCACATATATAATAAATTCCAGGAAACACAGGCTCTGACCCATTTTTGAAACCCCATCCTCCAATTACCTTGTAATTATGTTCACATTCACTGGAACCAATGAAAATGTTATTATAGTAGCTAGTCTTCTCGCGGTGAAGACATAGCTTTCCTTTCTTTTCAAAATCCAGCAACAGAGCAGGACCCGCCCCACCATTTGAGGTGCCTTCCATGTTCTCAGCCCATTTTGGCGTTTTCTGTCTCTCGTCATCTGCCTTTCTTTGTATTTTTATTCTCCTTTTCTCTGCCATGTTCAGGAACATCTTTTCCTGCTCACGCAAAGAACAAGTCAAATTATCTCTGTGTGCGTCACCTATGTCGATATTACCTATAGTCAGAAAGTATTCGCCCTTGTAGCGAGTAACGTCACTTTTGGTATGTACAGGATTCAAGTTCCCACGTATAGGAAGTTCAGAAAAGATCACGTCATTATTAGAGTAATAGTACTGTAACGGTCCTCTTTTGTAAAATAAGCTTGCTAAAATGCTACAGGAGATTCCATATGTCAGGGGCAGGTGATGGTATGTCACGCCTTCAGCCACAGAGGTAGGTAGCTTCATGCAGACATAGCAATCTTCAATTTCCATAGTTTCTACATAGTGTATTAACAAGTTTGCGAAAACATTTAAATGTGTCTTATTCTTAACTCCATGATAATGTAGTCCTCCCTCATCTGATGCTTCTAGGTCTCGTTTTGTTTGTCTGAGTGCTCTCTCATGTCTTGCTACACTCTGTGTTGTCAGCTCCTCATTGTCAGTATTTACAATCTCAGTAGGGTCAACGTTAGTATTTTTGCTCACCGCAAAAGGAATGAACACTGTTAGTCCTATCCAAACTAATATCACTGTAATTATACTACATACACATACCTTGCAGCATGTTTTGCAACAACTGCGACTAGGTCTACCACTCACGTTTGAATCAGACATTTTGGCTCAGAAGAAGTTTCTCGACCCCTCTTTGTGTCTTTGCACGAGTAGCTTACTTTGAGCAATTTCACGGTGGCTCGTCTTCTTCTTCGGCAGAGTACTCAGCGACTGGTTCTCCGTCGCTTTCGTCAGTTATATCAAGATCTTCAAATTCTTCCAAAACGAGCGTCCATTCAGGAGACTTGTACTTTTTGTTTTGTCTTTTAATTCGATCGCTCCTTCTTTTGGAAGTGTCTTCTGGTTGCTCTGCTATGCGAGAACTCCTCCTTTCTTCTGCACGTTTTTCTTCTACCGTTTTTATCCTCAGCCTCAATTTCTTTATGAATCCGGGTTCAATATGCTTTCTTTTCTTAAGTCTTTTAGTTGGCACTGAGACTTCGTTCTCTTCGCTTGCCCTTTTATTTTCATTAATTTGTGGCAATTCTGCTACGTCGTCCCTTCCTATCTCACTAGTTCCAGGACTTGCATCTATTTCTTCTGCCTGGTTACTAATCTGGCCTGGTTCAGGAGAATTTTGTGTTTGCTTTTCAACTGTCTCTGTTTCTGTGTCCTGAACACGTTCTTCTAATCCTGTCTGATCCTGTTCGAGCACTTCGATCCCTTGATTTTCTTCCGCTCGAATCTCTTTACTAGGTCTAATCTGTTGTTTTCCCACTTCTGGAGTTTGGGGAGGTGTATCAATTATTTGCTCAGTCCCTGTCTGACCTTCTCCTTCCTCAGTTTTGACGTGAATCTCAATAGTCTGAGGTTCTTCGCCTGTGCCTTGCTTTTTCTCTCTATTCCACTCTCTACCTTTCCAAATTCGTTCGCTTGTTCTGATGGGGTCTTCGGTGAGGTCAATCAAGGGTATCCACTCATCTGGCCATATGCTTGTCAGCTCGTCATCAGCTACTTCTGGACCAACTTTTGGGAACCCTTCAGCAGGCTGGACTCTTGGTAGCTCGTCATCAACTACTCCTGGACCAACGTCTGCAGACCCCTCAGCTCCACTGGTACTGGGCTGTGCGTCGTCAGTTACTTCTGGTCTTGCTTCTGCAGGCCCCTCTGCTGGACCGTCTTCTTCTCCAGGCTCTTTGTCGGGTTGTACCTTCTGGGTGTGGATCCAATGGGGAACACCTGCACACTTCACTGCTGTGGTCGTTACCAGGATCACTTGGCGCTTCTCTCCCCACCTCGGTTCCAGGCAGCTCGACCGAGTATGCTTCTTTATTTTGACCCAGTCCCCGGGAACCAGTTTGTGGAGAGGAGTCGTTGGATTGGCGACGGCGTCTTCTCTGATCTGGCGAGAGATATAACGCACTTGGTCACCTAATCTCTTGCAGTATTCAAGCACCAAATCATCAGTAATACTCAACAGTTTACTTCCTGGCACCCATGCTTGTCTCATTACTCTTCCCATCAGGATTTCATGAGGGCTCAGGCCTGTCTTTCGGTCTGGAATACTTCGGAGTCCCATCAGAACCAGAGGCAGGGCCTTTACCCAGGTCATGCCAGATGCATCACACAATTTCGCTAGTCTTGTTTTGATAGTCCCGTTTATTTGTTCCACTACTCCAGATGCCTCTGGACGATATGCACAGTGGAGTTTTTGCGAGATCCCAAAGGCCTTACAGAGTTGGTCGATCACATCATTCTGAAAATGTCGGCCTTTATCTGATTCAATAGTGACTGGAACCCCGAATCTAGGTATCAGTTCTTTCAGTAAACACTTTGCTACTGTCAGTGCGTCACTTTTGGGAGTAGGGTAAGCTTCCACCCACTTTGAAAATAGGCAGACAATGACAAGGACATAACGCTTCCCTTCACAACGTGGCATGGTGATGAAATCAACCTGTATTCTCACAAAGGGACCCCCTGACCTCCCAATTTTCCCTAGTTCCACCATTGTTTTCTTGCCTGGGTTCATCTTTTGACATGACAGGCACCTCTGGCAGAGGGACTCTGCTACTTTCCTGAACTTTTTACTGTACCAAGTCTGTTGGAATACCAGAATCATGGCGTCCCTACCAATGTGTGATCCTTCATGTATCAATCTTGCCATTGTGCCAAGCAAGTGTCTGGGTAACACAGGCATACCATTTGGGCCCAAGATGACACCATCCTCACGTCTTGGTCTACACCCTTCTTCCTTCCATTTCTCTCTCTCTTGCCACGGTGCCGCCTGCTGCCATTCTCTCACTTCATCCCATGTAGGCACTTCTTCAAACACTCGAAGCTGGCAGCTGGTTCCGGCCCCCCCCGTTTTGGATTTATGATATATCGATCCCTGGCGCATAATTGTGCCACTCGAGCAGCAAAATCATTTCCCAATGATACAGGGTCAAAGTCCTTCTTATGGGCAACACACTTGACCACTGCCAATTCCTTTGGTAATTGGATTGCCTCTAAAAGGTCTTGAACAACTTTTCCATTTCGAATAGGGGTACCTGATGAAGTCAGGAACTCCCTTTGTAGCCATAATTGGCCAAAGTCATGCACAACCCCAAAACAGTACTGACTGTCAGTATACACTGTTAGGCGTATGTTTTTTCCAATTTTGCAAGCTTTTATCATAGCGATCAATTCGGCTACTTGTGCAGACTTTACTTCAAATAAATAACCTGCTTCTACAATTTTGGTTAAGGAGACTACAGCATAGGCAGCATTCAGCCCTCCTTGTTCATGTCTTAGGCATGAACCATCCACAAACAATTCCATGTCATGTTTAGGCAAAGGTGTTTCTTTAATGTCTGGGCGTGGTTTTGTGCAAAATTCTGTTAAATCAATGCAGTTATGCTCCTCTTCCTCCCCATTTTCCATATTCATTGAGTCGGGAAGCAGAGTGGCGGGGTTCAGAATGTTGCACCTGACAATGTTTATATTCGCAGCACCCACGAGAATCCTCTCGTATTTAGTCAGCCGACTAGGGGTGAGATACTGAGTTTTCGTTCTTGTTAACAAAATTACCACTCCATGTGGAACATACACAGTTACAGGATGTCCCATGACAATGGATTCACTTTGTTCTAAACTTGTGCAAGTAGCAGCTACTGCTTTCAGACATCCTGGTAATCCAGCAGCCACTGGATCCAGGGTGGCAGAGAAATACGCCACTGGCCTTCTGGTTGTGCCATGTTCTTGGGTTAGGACTGACAACGCGCAATTTTCGCGAGTGTCACAGAACAGGGCAAATTCTTTGGAATAGTCTGGCATTCCCAATGCAGGGGCTGTACACAGACAATCTCGCAATTTTGTGAAGGCTGTTAAGCTTTCATCATTCCATTCTACAATATCTGGTGATCCTCTCTTGGTCATTTTTATCAAGGGCCTAGCTAGGACTGCAAATCCCACGATCCATTGCCTGCAGTATCCTATCACTCCAAGGAACATTCTGATTTCTTTCTGAGTACGGGGTAACTGCATTTTTTGAATTATTCTTACTCTTTCTGACGTTACTTTCCTGATGCCTTTCTCTATCTGGTGCCCCAGATATTTTACTGATTTTGCACAGAACTGTAATTTTTCAGGGGCCACTTTATGTCCCTTCTCACCTAGGTGGTTTAGTAGGGCAATGGTGTCAATCACACAGTCCTTATGACTTTTGGACACCACCAAGAGGTCGTCAATGTATTGCACCAAGACAGAATTTCCAGGTAAGACCAAAGTTTCCAAGCATTTTTTCAAGATCTGATTAAAGATAGAGGGGCTCTCTGTGTACCCCTGGGGGACCCTGTTCCAGACATACACGTGACTGTTGAAAGCAAATGAGAAAAGAAATTTGCTGTCTGGATGCAAGGGAATGGAAAAGAATGCATGACATAGGTCTATCACAGTGAACCACTCAGCATCCCAGGGAATCTGGTACAGAATCACTGCTGGGTTGGGGACAATAGGACAACAAGGAACCACTATTTTGTTTACCTTTCTTAGGTCCTGTACTACTCTGTACTTGCCACTAGGCTTTTTGATGCCCATAATCGGTGAGTTGCATGGGCTACTCATTACTTCCTGTATGATGTTTCCTTCTAGCAATTTTTGTATTTCCAGGGCAACACCTGCTCTCACTTCTGCATTCATTCTGTAGGGTTTAGTATTAGGGTATACTGCATTGTCCTTGATGGCTATCTGTATGGGGTCTACGTTTTTCATTAATCCTACATCTTTTCCGGTAAAGTCCCATACCTCTGGCTTCACTGTTTCTTGGAGTTCTTTGGGCAAATCCTGCATAGTCATTCGCTTAATTTCTGAGTCAGGTCTGATTAACATTAATTTATAAATGCCATCTTCATCTGGGGTCTGAATTTCAACACCCTTTGGAGTGCAAAAGATGGTACAGTTCATTTTGCACAGCAAATCACGTCCCAGTAAGTTCACTGGACTGGTGTCACAAACGACAAAACTATGCATTTCTTTAAAATTTCCAATTGAGATCTCCATGGGCTCGGTAACAGGAGTACTAATCAATTGATTAGATACACCCACTACTTGGATGGCTTCTCCCGAGAGGGGTAGGTTTGGAACGTCCACTGTTCTCACAGTAGAACGGGTAGCGCCAGTGTCCAACAGAAAAGTGACGTCATTTCCGTCAACCTTTCCTTCAATGTATGGCCCTGACTGGTCTACCGGCAAGGAGGCGCCAAGTACGCACGCCTCGTCCTCCCCTCTCAGGCCCCGTCAGTACTGGTCATCACAAAGGAAGGTATCATTCAGTAAATACTGCGAAGTTGCTGTATTTCTGTTCTCATTGCTTTCCCAGACTTCTACGTCATCACCCTGCGTGGATTTTCCCTTAAATACTTGCTTTGGTGCTCGGGGCAACTGAATCGTTATTACCTGTTGTTGGGTCTTTCTTGGTCTTTCTTTCTGCGTCTGTGGAGTTAAATCAGGTGTTTGGGAGTTATCATCCTGCAAATAGGGACACTCGTCTCGCCAGTGTCCAATTTCTCCGCACTGGTGGCAGGGAAATTTCTTTTTAGCCTCCTCCCTGCTCATTTTGGGCCGGGGCTTGCCTCCTCCCCCACCCCCAGGACCTTTGTTCTCATTAGATTTAGCCATTTTATTCAATTGTTTTTCCTGCTGTTCTGCGAGCTTCACTTGAGCCCACATAACCTTCTCCTTGAGAGCCTTTTTCTTTTCTGCCATTTCGTCCTCACAGTACTTGGCGTACCGTAGGACCTCATCCATCTTTTTAGTATGCCAACAGATTTTGTTATCTTTTATCCACTGACAAATTTCGGGTCTTAAACCATTTACAAACCTGTAAATAAAATGTGTCATATCCTTCATCTCGATGTTATCTATGCCACTGTATGTTTTGAACACCTGCAACAGCCTTTCATAAAAGGAGTGCACTGTCTCGTCTCTTTCCTGCGTTGTTCTATCTATCTTGGTCCAATCAGTTTCCTTTGCTGGCACTTTTAGTTTCAAATGCTGAATTACTTGTTCATATTTTTTCATCACTTCTTTCGATGGTTCCCCTGTGTTGCCATCTCTCGGGTATTCCTCACTAGGCCAAGATATGGCTATTTTACACTCGGTCCACAGATCTACCGGGACCACAATGTCGAAAAACCCATCCAGGTCTTTCCACAGGCATTTTTGCACCTTTACGAACCTTTCCACCTGCCTGTACCAGTCCACTGGCTTTTCGCGCAATTTGGGGAAATCGTTAGTAAAGGACACAATATCCTGTCTGGACCATGGAACGTGCACATACTTTCCACCTGGTACTTCGCGCATAGGGCATAACTGTTCTGGTTTTTCAGCTTCTTTTAGCAAGAATTCGGGAGTTGCCTGCCTAGACCTGGCCTCATCCTTTTTCTTGGCCCATCTGGCTTTCCACCTTTCCACATCTCCCCATTTCTCCAGTACTGTCAATAGTTCTTTGACCTGCGCTTTCTTCCCCGACATATTCAAGTTTTCTAAATCTTTGTCTGAGAAATCTGCCCTGTATGGTTTTCGCAGCGGTTTCGATCTTGAAATATCTATTCCCATGCTAGCAGCCGTGTCTGTCAGTTTTTCATGAAGTACTCTGGTACTTCGGGTGAGACTCTTGCAGATAAACAGCATTTCGTCTTCAGAGTAGGTATTTAATCTGTCTAATCCTACGTTTCCTGCCATCAATTCCTCTATTTCTATTCTCAGCTTGTAGAGATCTAAAGGTTTCGTTGGGGACGCTTGTTTTTCCAATTCTTGACTCCATCTTTCGATTTCTTCAGGAGTCACCAATGTGACACTTTTCGTACCTGAGGTCGATTCCATTTGAATTTCCCTCGCATTAAAAGTATTATGTCCTTTCTGTATCCTTTTTCCAGTCTTTCTAATGGGCAGATCTAGCAGCGAGACCTCCGACTCGCACTCACTGGTCTGGTCATCTATAATTAATGGCTCTGGTCTGTTCGGTGCAATGACAGGAGTAATTACGGGAGGCTTCGGACTTCCTTGACGGTCCCCATACAACGGAACCACCGGTCCGATTGTTACTGGGATCGTCAAGGCTTCAGGACTTGCATTTAGCTGTGACATTTTCTGTATTATCTCAGCTCTCTGATTTCCTAATGCTTCTCGTTCTTTTTCTTCTAACAACCTGTCCAGAGTGTTTCCATGTAACACCTGCGGGGTCAGAATGGGAGCATAACTCGGGGCAGTGGGATGTATCTCACTTGGCCCTCCACTATAATTAAGTTTCTGAAACAGACTTCCTGTGGCTAGAATTCTCTGATCTTCCTCATCCCGGGGCTGCAATCGTGGCATGCCTGAACTAAAGGATCTCACCTCGCCTCCATAGGGGGGTCGAGAGCAAAAACCTCCTTCACGTGAATATCCAGTTTCCCCACTCACAGGTCTCCTGGGGTAAATACTTCTGGTTTCTACGGGTCCCAGATTCTCGGTATAAGGAGGAATTATATAATCCCCTCCTACACTTGCGGACCTGACCTCTTCCCTTTGTAGGGGTCTCCGGGGAATATCTCCTGCACTCGAAGGTCGGTGTCCCTCATTATAAGGAGGCGGACTTCTCATGCACATGTCATCTAACAATTCGTCATCTGATTCTCCCAGGGGCCCCCAATGTTTTTTTTTTCTGTTCTTTCCCCCCCCCCCGGGAGGATCTTCTGCTGGCATCATGGGAAACAGTCCCTCAACAATCATGCTCTGTCTCCATTGTTTCATTTTTTTATCTCGGGATTCTTGTCTCAGTTTTGGGTAATACTTTGTCAGCCCTTTATCCATTCTGGGCTTTTCTCTTTGGAAAGCCTCAATCTCCCATTCCTCTAATGCCTCATACTGCGTTAGTCTCGGTCTGGGATGTAATTCATTCATTCGGGTTCTTAAGTTAAATAAGATCCTACCATTAAAGGTACCTTCTAACGGAAAGGCCATTATTCCGTCGTCTTTTGTGTACTTTACCCAATTTTCTAACCACACACACGTATTGTACCCTCTGTCAAACATCATGAAAGAGGCGGGAGTATTAGGTGGTGGAATAACAATGCCCTCTCTAGTTTTAATCGGCTTGTCCTTTTTGAAGTAATTCTTCACCTTATTTACAAGGGACATTTTTCTCTTAGTTCCGTACATAATATCGTATCTATTAGCCTTCCACTGATCCCTTTCAAACCCTTGGTTTCTTGGATCGGGTTAGTCTCTGGAGTATACGAGTGCCACATACGATTTCTACGCTTAACTTTGTTTACAAATTACCTCCAATCAGAATGCGTCTTGCAATTCCGTGCGACCAATGGGGTGCACGCGTTCAAATATTTTCGGCCAATGGGTGCGCGGCCTTTTCGCGAGACAGTTCTCACGCTTCGGCGCTCACCCCTCCTTCACAATTCCAGCCCCGCTACCCGCCCGCTGTTTCTACCAATCCCAGCGCGGCACGGAGTGACGTCAGAGACGCTTCGCGACTGACTCCCTCCCTTCACAAGGTAACGGAAACTTTCTTTCTTTCTAAAGTGCTAGTGCTTGGTTATTTTTACAACGAATACACATTCGCCACAGTGCTCAAGTGTCTAGACAGAAAAAGAGTTGTTTTACTGCAAGTAAACTACTTCCATTTACTTTTCACACGCTGCGGGTAGATCTCTTCCGCCTACCCTTCACTCTAGCATCAGTGAACCTGTTACTTCCCTAGACCCATCCACTCTTTCCGGGATATATCCGAGTCTAAGGTTTCCCAGCAGACCCCTTTGCTTTCACCCAAGCTCCGATGAACCTGCTACTCTTCCGATGTGACCCTTACCAGGTTACGCCACTATTGGAATTTTGCCAATGAACCTCGTTACTAACATTTATTCACACATGTATTCAGAAAAAGCCCTAGTTTAGTGCTTCTGGTTTTCTACCTAACCTGCACCTAACTTTCCTTGAGCCTGCGACCTCAAGGCAATGGATTCTATTCACCACTTGCCTATTCAATTCCCCGGGGAGTTCTGACAACACTGAACAACACGTTTTACGTACGCATGGATTAATACATATAACAATATAAGAACAAGAATAACAATTTTCAAACAATTCATACATTTCAAAAGCAGCGCATTCTCAAGAGAGTGATCAGGTCCCTCGAAATGGCCGCTCTTATAGCAGCATCAATATACTAGCAGCTACCGACTTGACTTAGCTTTAACTAGTCCTACCTAACCTTTAACTAGTCCCTAACCATAACTCTGCTACCAGAAATACTGATGGAGCGCGCGGGTCACCTGACCAATAATTTCGCCAATTCTGGCTTCGGGCCCATATATTTCAAATCACCATATACATTGATCAGATGACCTCACGGTCTGCCATCAGATATTTGTGAGTTCCTTTCGTTATTCCTCAGAGTACCCGACTTACCATCCACCTACACGGGTACCTATGACCACAATGGATCAGGGCGCTAGCTGTAAAAGGAAAGGCAGCAAAATACAAACCCAACAAATAACATTCAATACCTTTTTGTAAAATGACCACGGACAACTGGAAGTTTTAAAATCTTTATCTAATTTAGTAATATTCAGAAATCATCAAGTTCACAGTAATTAAGCAATCGATAATCAGAATAATGGAAAGTACATAGCTGAATAGCAAATAAGTCAGTGCAACCATTTATAAACTAATGGAACCAGGACACACTTGAAATGAATGGATCCAGAACTATAATGTTTGAGATGAATCACTACAGATGGGACAGGCTTTGATTAGGACTAGTATTCTAGAATTATCTCAAGGGAATGAGACAGGAGTTCGGGACATTTATACAACTATAGGAGAGTCTATGAAGAGAGACACGCTATGTTTAAGGCAAAAGTTCTTTAGACAAATTAAGTAAGGAGGTTCTAGACCATACCAGGAAATGACAAACTGCAATGCAAAATATAATTTCTAACAGGTAGGGTAACATAGGAACACGTTATGAAATAAATGCAAATGACTTTACGATTCAATGGTTGCGGCAAAGCATGGGAAATTAACATATGCAAAGGTATGTCTTTATTAAAGCAAAAGACAGAAAAATAGAAAGGTGCAGTTTCAAGAGATTCAGAGTGATATTTACCTAGACTGGTGTGGAAACCAAACCCTGGCCACGGGTCAGTTAAGGACAGGAAACCCTCAAGGAAGGATACCCCTCAAAGGACAGCAGGTGCAGAAATGGACACCCAGGACAGGACAGGAAGACCAGATTAGGATCAGGACAGGACCCTCAGGACAGGAACCCCTCAGGACAGGACCAGCACCCGCAGTTCGGAAGCAACGCCTGCGCTCCACCCTCTCTGCAGCTATCGATCAAGACCCCGATTGGGTCAGCGAACTCCCAGCAAAGTGCTCCGCCAGCACTTTAAGGTTTAGTAAAACCTTAGTCTATGGTCAATTTCGGACAGAGTACTCCGCAGTGCTCTGTATCTTCAGTCACCTATTGAGTGCGTTGGGTCAGTGACAGGTCAGCTAAACCAGACAAGTCGGACAAATTCCCTAGGTGAACCCAGGGTAGTTATACTGTTTTGGGACGGTGTACCACCCCCCAATGTTGCAAAGTGTCAGAATCCCTCAATTTGGATTGGTCCTAAGGTAGGCTTTGGGTAACACACCAATCAGAATAGACTATTTGGAGGCCTAATTTACATCTCTGGGTACCGCCTAGCGAGATTGGGGTTCCCATGAGAAACTGCACGGCAAACAGTAGCGCAACACACATTGTATCATATAAGGAGCAACTTTCTCCGTTCTCGTAGGGCAGAGGTGGCTTTCCCATGAGCATCTTGACTGTGGCTGCCAGCTGGCTGAGTTCCACTGTCCAATGTTGCCACCTTTCAGTGCTCCACGAGTATGCGCAGAAGGGACCTTCAATATGGCTCCCAACCGGTTCGGGCCCCCATTCCCCGCAGTACATGAAAAGTAAGCGAGAACAAATTAATACATAGAAATAAATGTATGTAAACACATCATTGGTTTTGTACTTTAAACTTATCATTATAAAAATATACTATGCAGTTTAAATGTTAGCAACATATACACTGTCACAAGAGCAACTGCGCGAACTGTACCACGTTATTGCCAAAGCTGCGTATTACGCATGCGCACCCTTTCCCACCAAACTTATAACTACGTCAAGTCACGTGAGTGTGACTGACGCATGCGCAGAAGAATTTCTCAAGCGGCGGCCATGTTTTAGAGACATGGATTAGTTGTATTAGAAAACACATACGCAAGCTTCCTCTACCTCGTTCGAATATAAAAATAAAAAGATTAGTAAGACGTACAAATTTTATTAATTGATTACACACGGGCGAGGTTCATGACTCGAGCAAGTCGCGATGCAAATACAAGGAGATGATGGACGGAGCGCTGAAACTTTTCAGACACTCACCCCCAGTCACTATTGGATATGGTTTGAATCCATCATCTTTCTTTAGCTCACTTCGCAACCCCAGTTTGGACCCAGCCATATGCAAATCAGTCTTGACTCTGTCCCACATGGGAACAGTCCAGCCCGAACTGCCAAGCCATGCCTTCGCTGGACCGGAAACAAGCATCCTAGGACCGGTTTCGGGGAAACATCCCTCATCAGCCAGGCTAGCGTGAATACAGTGGCACAGTGAGCCAGTGACTGGGGGCGAGAGCAAGGTAAGTGTTTTTTATTTATTTAGTTTTCACATTCCCGTCGTGTGTCGAATTCCACTACTAAAAGTGGGTGCAAACCCCAGCTGGGCACCTGGGGCACTTGTGTAATCTGGTAAGCTGGCAGCTGAAGCGGGGTCTCCAGACTTCCCGAAAGCATTTTAGTGCCACGCGAGTGCATTATAAATACAACAGAAGGAACATATCCGTTAGTGCTCAGGAAGCCCACCATTGCCTGGGCATGGGTGCTGGCTGATGTGGTAAAGGGCGAAATGAATGCCAGGGACAGGGGTTTGCCATGAAATGGATGGTGGGCACCACAGCAAGGGATGGGACCAGATAGCACCCACCTGCAGCTTGAGGGGTGTTCATACTGATAATGTGTTCGACCCCCCTCTCTGGTCCTGAGGACTGGCTGGGGCAGTCCTCAGAAAGGCTGCAGGACATGGGGTGACCCCCCTATGTTTGCCGTCAGTGTCTCTGCTACAACTCTCACACTCTACACGGGTTCTATTTGCACATGTGAGTCTGGCTTACACACGCAAACAGACGAATCTATAGGTGCAAAACCACTATTGCCATTCACAAAAGTCACAAAATAAGCCCTCTCAGTTTTGGGGTGCGCAGCTGCAGGGCAGACTGGGAGCCAGACACACTGATAAACCCTCTCAGTTTTGGGCTTCGCAGCAGGGCAGGCTGGGAGCCAGACACACTAATAAACCCTTTCAGTTTTGGGGTTCACGGCTGCAGGGCAGGCTGGGAGCCAAACTCACTGATAAACCCTTTCAGTTTTGGGGTTCGCAGCCGCAGGGCAGGCTGGGAGACAGACACACTGATAAGCCCTCTCAGTTTTGGGGTTCAAAGCAGGGCAGGCTGGTGGCCAGACACACTGATAAACCCTCTCAGTTTTGGGGTTTGCTGCAGGGCAGGCTGGGAGCCAGACACACTGATAAACCCTTTAAGTTTTGGGGTTCACAGCTGCAGGGCAGGCTGGGAGCCAGACTCACTGATAAACCCTTTCAGTTTTGGGGTTCAAAGCAGGGCAGGCTGGGAGCCAGACACACTGATAAACCCTCTCAGTTTTGGGGTTCAAAGCAGGGCAGGCTGGGAGCCAGACACACTGATAAACCCTCTCAGTCTTGGGGTTCGCAGCTGCAAGGGAGGCTGGGAGTCAGATACACTGATAAACCCTCTCAGTTTTGGGGTTCGCAGCTGCAGGGCAGGCTGGGAGCCAGACACACTGATAACCCCTCTCAGTTTTGGGGTGCGCAGCTGCAGGGCAGGCTGGGAGCCAGACACACTGATAAGCCCTCTCAGTTTTGGGGTTCACAGCTGCAGGACAGGCTGGGAGCGAGGCACACTGATAAACCCTCTCAGTTTTGCTGTGCGCAGCAGGGCAGGCTGGGAGCCAGACACACTGATAAACCCTCTCAGTTTTGGGGTTCACAGCAGGACAGGCCGGGAGCCAGACACACTGATAAACCCTCTCAGTTTTGGGGTTCAAAGCAGGGGGGCAGGGAGCCAGACACACTGATAAACCCTCTCAGTTTCGGGGTTCGCAGCTGCAGGGCAGGGTGGGAGCCAGACACACTGATAAACCCTCTCAGTTTTGGGGTTCGCAGCTGCAGGGCAGGGTGGGAGCCAGACACACTGATAAACCCTCTCAGTTTTGGGGTTCACTACTGCAGGGCAGGCCGGGAGCCAGACACACTGATAAACCCTCTCAGTTTCGGGGTTCGCAGCTGCAGGGCAGGGTGGGAGCCAGCCACACTAATAAGCCCTCTGAGTTTTGGGGTTCACTACTGCAGGGCAGACAGGGAGCCAGACACACTGATAAACCCTCTCAGTTTTGGGGTTCACTACTGCAGGGCAGGGTGGGAGCCAGACACACTGATAAACCCTCTCAGTTTTGGGGTTCGCAGCTGCAGGGCAGGGTGGGAGCCAGACACACTGATAAACCCTCTCAGTTTTGGGGTTCGCAGCTGCAGGGCAGGGTGGGAGCCAGACACACTGATAAACCCTCTCAGTTTTGGGGTTCACTACTGCAGGGCAGGGTGGGAGCCAGACACACTGATAAACCCTCTCAGTTTTGGGGTTCGCAGCAGGGCAGGCTGGGAGCCAGATACACTGATGTGCACTCTCAGTTTTGGGGTTCGCAGCTGCAGGGCAGGCTGGGAGCCAGACGCACTGATGAACCCTCTCAGTTTTGGGGTTTGCAGCAGGGCAGGCTGGGAGCCAGATACACTGATGTGCACTCTCAGTTTTGGGGTTCGCAGCTGCAGGGCAGGCCAGGAGCCAGACACACTGATAAACCCTCTCAGTTTGGGAGTTCGCAGCAGGGCAGGCTGGGAGCCAGATACACTAATGTTCACTCTCAGTTTTGGGGTTCGCAGCTGCAGGGCAGGCCAGGAGCCAGACACACTGATAAACCCTCTCAGTTTTGGGGTTCGCAGATGCAGGGCAGGCCGGGAGCCAGACGCACTGATAAACCCTCTCAGTTTGGGGTTCGCAGCAGGGCAGGCTGGGAGCCAGATACACCGATGTGCACTCTCAGTTTTGGGGTTCGCAGCTGCAGGGCAGGCCTGGAGCCAGACACACTGATACACCCTCTCAGTTTTGGGGTTCACAGATGCAGGGCAGGCCGGGAGCCAGACACACTGATAAACCCTCTCAGTTTTGGGGTTCGCAGCTGCAGGGCAGGATGGGAGCGAGACACACTGATCCTCTCCCTCACCAGAGACACCAACACCGCCAGAACCAGCCTCCACAAAGGGATGAAAGACGTCGCCGAGTGGATGAAGAACAGCCGCCTGAAACTGAACTCAGACAAGCGGAAGTCCTCATCCTTGGACCATCACCCTCCGCCTGGGATGACTCCTGGTGGCCCCCAGCCCAGGGCCCAGCCCCCAAGCCGACAGACCACACACGCAACCTGGGCTTCATCCTGGACTCCTCCCTCTCGATGACCAGACAAGTCTACGCCGTCTCCTCTTCATGCTTTCACACCCTCCGCATGCTTCGCAAGATCTTCCGATGGATCCCAATCGAAACCAGGAAGACGGTCACCCAGGCCCTCATCACCAGCCGACTGGACTACGGAAACACCCTCTACGCCGGAACCACAGCCAAGCTACAGGAAAGACTACAACGCATCCAGAACGCCTCCGCCCGACTCATCCTGGATGTTCCCCGACGCAGCCACATCTCCAGCCACCTGAGGGACCTGCACTGGCTCCCCGTCGACAAGAGGATCACGTTCAGGCTCCTCACCCACGCACACAAGTCTCTCCACAACCTGGGCCCCAAGTACCTCAACGACCGCCTGACCTTCCACACGCCCGCCCGCCAGCTACGGTCCGCCAGCCTCGCCCTCGCCGCCGTTCCACGCATCGAAGAGCCACCGCCGGAGGCAGATCCTTCTCCTATCTGGCGGCCAAGACATGGAACTCCCTCCCCATCCACCTTCGGCTGACCCAGGACCACCTCGCCTTCAGGAGACAACTCAAGACCTGGCTGTTCGAGCAGTAGCGACCCCCTTCCCTCAAGCGCCTTGAGACCCTTCCGGGTGAGTAGCGCGCTATACAAGTGTTATGATTGATTGATTGATTGATTGATTGATTGACACACTGATGAACTCTCTCAGTTTTGGGGTTTGCAGCAGGGCAGGCTGGGAGCCAGATACACTGATGTGCACTCTCAGTTTTGGGGTTCGCAGATGCAGGGCAGGCTGGGAGCCAGACACACTGATAAACCCTTTCAGTTTTGGGGTTCGCAGCTGCAGGGCAGGCCGGGAGCCAGACACACTGATAAACCCTCTCAGTTTTGGGGTTCGCAGCTGCAGGGCAGGCCGGGAGCCAGACACACTGATAAACCCTCTCAGTTTTGGGGTTCACAGCAGGCAGACTGGGAGCCAGACACACTGATAAACCCTCTCAGTTTTGGGGTTCACAGCTGCAGGGCGGGCTGGGAGCCAGCCATACTGATAAACCCTCTCAGTTTTGGGGTTCACAGCAGGCAGACTGGGAGCCAGACACACTGATAAACCCTCTCAGTTTTGGGGTTCACAGCAGGCAGACTGGGAGCCAGACACACTGATAAACCCTCTCAGTTTTGGGGTTCACAGCAGGCAGACTGGGAGCCAGACACACTGATAAACCCTCTCAGTTTTGGGGTTCGCAGCTGCCGGGCAGGCTGGGAGCCAGACACACTGATAAACCCTCTCAGTTTTGGGGTTCGCAGCAGGGCAGGCTGGGAGCCAGACACTCTGATAAACCCTCTCAGTTTCGGGGTTCAAAGCAGGGCAGGCTGGGGGCCAGACACTCTGATAAACTCTCTCAGTTTTGGGGTTCGCAGCAGGGCAGACTGGGAGCCAGACACACTGATAAACCCTCTCAGTTTTGGGGTTCGCAGCTGCAGGGCAGGCTGGGAGCGAGACACATTGATACACCCTCTCAGTTTTGGGGTTCGCAGCTGCAGGGCAGGCTGTGAGCCAGACACATTGATAAACCCTCTCAGTCTTGGGGTTCGCTGCAGGGTAGGCTGGGAGCCAGACACACTGATAACCCCTCTCAGTTTTGCGTTTCACAGCTGCAGGGCCGGCTGGGAGCCAGACACACTGATAAACCCTCTCAGTTTTGGGGTTCGCAGCTGCAGGGCAGGCTGGGAGCCAGGCACACTGATAAACCCTCTCAGTTTTGGGGTTCGCAGCTGCAGGGCAGGCTGGGAGCCAGACACACTAATAAACCCTCTCAGTTTTGGGGTTCGCAGCTGCAGGGCAGGCTGGGAGCCAGACACACTGATAACCCCTCTCAGTTTTGGGGTTCACAGCCGCAGGGCAGACTGGGAGCCAGACACACTGATAAACCCTCTCAGTTTTGGGGTTCACAGCCGCAGGGCAGACTGGGAGCCAGACACACTGATAAACCCTCTCAGTTTTGGGGTTCGCAGCTGCAGGGCAGGCTGGGAGCCAGACACACTGATAACCCCTCTCAGTTTTGGGGTTCACTACTGCAGGGCAGACTGGGAGCCAGACACACTGATAAACCCTCTCAGTTTTGGGGTTCAAATCAGGGCAGGCTGTGAGCCAGACACACTGATAAACCCTCTCAGTTTTGGGGTTCGCCGCAGGGCATGCTGGGAGCCCTCCTCCCCCGGCCTCTTTCCCAGGACAGCCAGTGATGCTCTCTTCTTGACAGAGGCTTCCGGTGGTTTCTGTTTCGAGGCCCCTCGGGCTCTTCCCGCGCTTTTTATTTATCGATCTGTCAGCGCGCGCAGTTATCTCGCTCCATCTCCATCTGCCCGCAGCGGGCAGTCGTTTGAGGGTAATTTATCTCTTTTATGAATCAATATATTTATCTCCGTGACTGATTGACTGCCCCTGTATTTGTCTGCTGTCTGTGGATGTCTCCATCAGCTGATGTACCATCTCTGGGGGCGGCCACGCTCCGCTGCCCCCCTGCCCATCAGTCATACTCAGTGCTCCCGGGGGTATCACTCGAGCTCTCAGCAGCTCCTGTCTGCGGGGTCCTCTCAGCAGAGGGCCCTTCGAGCCCTCCACTGGAGGCCATTCATGTCTGTCCCTCCTCGCCACGCCTGCTCTGTTCGCACCTCACCTCTTATTTATTTATTTATGCGTTTTTACATAGCGTGGACTTTACCCGAAGGTGTCAGAGCGCTTCACAATAGAAACAGTAGCGTTACATAATAGAAAATTACAAGTGAACAAATTACAAAAGCAAACGTTGTTACATGAGGCAATAGTGACAATTGTGCGAGTAACAACAGTAAACAAGATACATGGGGCCAGATGTAGGTGGCCATTACAGGTCGGTTTCGGCCGTTACCGACCGGTAAATGGGTCATTGAGATGTAGGGGACCTTTTTTACCGAATCGGTAAATTTACTGATTCTGTAAAATACCGAATCGGTAATTTTACCGATTCGGTAAATCTCACATGTAGGTGGCACTGCAAACAGTGCCACAGGCCTTTAGGAGTCGGTATTTTACCACCCAATCCAATTGGGTGGTGAAATACCGAATTCAGGTGTGCATGCACATCTGTGCATGCACACCTGTGCCATGTGACACACAGACATGCCCTTAGGGCATGTCTGTGTTTAGGATATATGACGTTACAACGCGGACTTTTACCACGCAGACCATTACCACGCATTTTTTACAACGCAGGACCCTTTACCACGCATACCATTACAACGCTGGTATTTACAACGCAGGTACTATTACAACGCATACCATTACAACGTAAGTATAGGTAAGTAAATAATATGGTAAAATAATTATTAATAATATTTTTTTAAATTAATAAATTATTATTTTAATATTTAATATTTTAATTATTTATGTTAATATTTAATTATTAATTTTTAAATATATATGTTAAAAATACCCCTGTACCCCAAAACCCAAACCCAGCCCTAAAACCTAAAAATACCCCTGAACCCCAAAACCCAAACCCAGCCCTGAACCCTAAAAATACCCCTGTACCCCAAAAACTGAAAACTGACCCTGAACCCTAAAAATACCCCTGCACCCCAAAAACTGAAAACTGACCCTGAACCCTAAAAATACCCCTGTACCCCAAAAACTGAAAACTGACCCTGAACCCTAAAAATACCCCTGTACCCCAAAAACTGAAAACTGACCCTGAACCCTAAAAATACCCCTGTACCCCAAAAACTGAAAACTGACCCTGAACCCTAAAAATACCCCTGTACCCAAAAACTGAAAACTGACCCTGAACCCTAAAAATACCCCTGTACCCAAAAACTGAAAACTGACCCTGAACCCTAAAAATACCCCTGTACCCAAAAACTGAAAACTGACCCTGAACCCTAAAAATACCCCTTTACCCAAAAACTGAAAACTGACCCTGAACCCTAAAAATACCCATTTACCCAAAACCCAAACCTAAAATATTTTAAATAAAATTATATACTTACCAATACTTACGTTGTAATGGTATGCGTTGTAAAAGTACCTGCGTTGTAAATACCAGCGTTGTAATGGTATGCGTGGTAAAGGGTCCTGCGTTGTAAAAGTTGCGTGGTAATGGTAGGTCGTGGTAAAAGTTGCGTGGTAAAGGTTGTATACCCTGTGTGCCACATGGCACACATGCCTGTAATTGGGGTGCCAGTGGGTGTCAAAGTGACACCCCCTGCACCCTTGCAAAATTCGGTATTTACCGATGTGATAAATACCGATTCGGTAATGCCCATTGATTCCCATGGGCTTCAATGCCCATAGGAATCAATGGACATTAACCGATTCCTTCCGATTCGGTAATTAATTACCTACATCTGCCCTTCTCTTTTTTACCACTTCTTAAATACCGATTCGGTATGAATCGGGATTTAAGAAGTGGTAAAAAAGATTTACCTACATCGGGCCCAAGATGAGGTAGCAAACAATAAGTTACAATAAGAAAGAGTGACAAGTGTGCATGTTACATAAGAATACTGCATACAAATAGAGGTACAATACTGCAATACGTGGCAGTCACTCCAAACACAAGAACACACTGGGGAGGCACTTCTATAGTCATGGAGTACAGAATTTACTATAGTGAGAGAACTTCCTTGAGGGAATAGATATGACATGAATTAGGTCTGGAAGTGTCTTTGAAGGAGGAAAAGTTTGAGGTCAGTTTTTAAGGCCTGGGAGGAGGTGGTGGTCCGGAGCTGAGTTCCAGATTCTCACCGCGTTGCCAGAAAAGGATTGGGCCATCGATCTTTCCTTCTTGAAAGTGGGAGGTTCAAGCAGTACATTTTCCGCATTGTGTGAGGGTCTAGAGCCTCCAGAGAGTTTCAGTTTATTCTCCAAGTATCGGGGAGAGGAGGAGTGCAAGGCTTTGTGGGTGATACAAGCAGTCTTGTAGATAGATCTTGCCTCCATGGGAAGCCAACGGAGGGAGGATAAAATGGGTGTGATGTGGTCGCTTCTTTTGGCCCCTTATAGAGACGTCATACCAGCCTAGTCCTCAGACCCAACAATGTCATCTGAGCCCCTCACCTCTCGTGGGCATCATTCCCTCACCTCTCGTGGGCATTATTCCCTCCACCCCTCAGATCTCACACTGTCCTGTGAGCCCCTCGCCTCTCGTGGGCTACATTCCCTCCGCCCCTCAGATCTCACACTGTCCTGTGAGCCCCTCACCTCTCATAGGCATCATTCCCTCCGCCCCTCAGATCTCACACTGTCCTGTGAGCCCCTCACCTCTCATGGGCATCATTCCCTCCGCCCCTCACATCTCACACTGTCCTGTGAGCCCCTCACCTCTCATAGGCATCATTCCCTCCGCCCCTCAGATCTCACACTGTCCTGTGAGCCCCTCACCTCTCGTGGGCATCATTCCCTCCGGCCCTCAGATCTCACACTGTCCTGTGAGCCCCTCACCTCTCGTGGGCATCATTCCCTCCACCCCTCAGATCTCACACTGTCCTGTCAGCCCCTCACCTCTCATGGGCATCATTCCTCTGCCCCTCAGATCTCACACTGTCCACTGAGCCCCTCACCTCTCATGGGCATCATTCCCTCCGCCCCTCAGATCTCACACTGTCCTGTGAGCCCCTCACCTCTCGTGGGCATCATTCCCTCTGCCCCTCAGATCTCACACTGTCCTGTGAGCCCCTCACCTCCCCTGGGCATCATTCCCTCCGCCCCTCAGATCTCACACTGTCCTGTCAGCCCCTCACCTCTCGTGGGCATCATTCCCCCCCGCCCCTCAGATCTCACACTGTCCTGTGAGCCCCTCACCTCTCGTCGGCATCATTCCCTCCCACCCCTCAGATCTCACACTGTCATGTGAGCCCCTCACCTCTCCTGGGCATTATTCCCTCCGCCCCTCAGATCTCACACTGTCCTGTGAGCCCCTCACCTCTCATGGGCATCATTCCCTCCTGCCCCTCAGATCTCACACTGTCCTCTGAGCCCCTCACCTCTCCTGGGCATTATTCCCTCCGCCCCTCAGATCTCACACTGTCCTGTGAGCCCCTCACCTCTCCTGGGCATTATTCCATCCGCCCCCCAGATCTCACACTGTCCTCTGAGCCCCACTACTCTCGTGGGCATCATTCCCTCCCGCCCCTCAGATCTCACACTGTCCTCTGAGCCCCTCACCTCTCGTGGGCATCATTCCCTCCGTCCCTCAGATCTCACACTGTCCTCTGAGCCCCTCACCTCTCATGGGCATCATTCCCTCTGCCCCTCAGATCTCACACTGTCCACTGAGCCCCTCACCTCTCATGGGCATCATTCCCTCCACCCCTCAGATCTCATACTGTCCTGTGAGCCCCTCACCTCTCATGGGCATCATTCCCTCTGCCCCTCAGATCTCACACTGTCCACTGAGCCCCTCACCTCTCGTGGGCATCATTCCCTCCACCCCTCAGATCTCACACTGTCCTCTGAGCCCCTCACCTCTCATGGGCATCATTCCCTCCGCCCCTCAGATCTCACACTGTCCTGTCAGCCCCTCACCTCTCCTGGGCATCATTCTCTCCTGCCCCTCAGATCTCACACTGTCCTCTGAGCCCCTCACCTCTCATGGGCATCATTCCCTCGGCCCCTCAGATCTCACACTGTCCTCTGAGCCCCTCACCTCTCGTGCGCATCATTCCTCCTGCCCCTCAGATCTCACACTGTCCTCTGAGCCCCTCACCTCTCGTGGGCATCATTCCCTCCCGCCCTTCAGATCTCTCACTGTCCCGTGAGCCCCTCACCTCTCATGGACAACATACCCTCAGATCTCACACTGTCCTGTGAGCCCCTCACCTCTCGTGGGCATCATTCCCTCCTGCCCCTCAGATCTCACACTGTCCTGTGTACCCCTCACCTCTCATAGGCAACATTCCCTCAGCCCCTCAGATCTCACACTGTCCTCTGAGCCCCTCCCCTCTCGTGGGCATCATTCCCTCTGCCCCTCAGATCTCACTCTGTCCTCTGAGCCCCTCCCCTCTCGTGGGCATCATTCCTCGCGCCCCTCAGATCTCACACTGTCCTCTGAGCCCCTCCCCTCTCGTGGGCATCATTCCCTCCGCCCCTCAGATCTCACTCTGTCCTCTGAGCCCCTCCCCTCTCGTGGGCATCTTTCCTCCGGCCCCTCAGATCTCACACTGTCCTCTGAGCCCCTCACCTCTCCTGGGCATCATTCCCTCCTGCCCCTCATATCTCACACTGTCCTGTGAGCCCCTCACCTCTCCTGGGCATCATTCCCTCCGCCCCTCAGATCTCACACTGTCCTGTGAGCTCCTCACCTCTCGTGGGCATCATTCCCTTTCATCCCTCAGATCTCACACTGTCCTGTGAGCCCCTCACCTCTCATGGGCATCATTCCCTCCCGCCCCCCAGATCTCACACTGTCCTCTGAGCCCCTCACCTCTCATGGGCATCATTCCCTCCGCCCCTCAGATCTCACACTGTCCTGTGAGCCCCTCACCTCTCATGGGCATCATTCCCTCCCGCCCCCCAGATCTCACACTGTCCTGTGAGCCCCTCACCTCTCATAGGCATCATTCCCTCCGCCATTCAGATCTCACACTGTCCTCTGAGCCCCTCACCTCTCGTGGGCATCATTCCCTCCGCCCCTCAGATCTCACACTGTCCTCTGAGCCCCTCACCTCTCATAGGCATCATTCCCTCCGCCCCTCAGATCTCACACTGTCCTCTGAGCCCCTCACCTCTCCTGGGCATCATTCCCTCCTGCCCCTCATATCTCACACTGTCCTGTGAGCCCC
Source organism: Lissotriton helveticus (assembly GCF_964261635.1). NCBI lineage: Eukaryota > Metazoa > Chordata > Amphibia > Caudata > Salamandridae > Lissotriton > Lissotriton helveticus. The sequence continues at coordinate 1,193,016,138 of NC_136071.1, read as the reverse complement.
TCACCTCTCGGGGGCATCATTCCCTCCGCCCCTCAGATCTCACACTGTCCTGTGAGCTCCTCACCTCTTGTGGGCATCATTCCCTTTCATCCCTCAGATCTCACACTGTCCTGTGAGCCCCTCACCTCTCATGTGCATCATTCCCTCCTGCCCCTCAGATCTCACACTGTCCTGTGAGCCCCTCACCTCTCATGGGCATCATTCCCTCCGCCCCTCATATCTCACTCTGTCCTGTGAGCCCCTCACCTCTCGTGGGCATCATTCCCTCCGTCCCTCAGATCTAAAACTGTCCTGTGAGCCCCTCACCTCTTTTGGGCATCATTCCCTCCACCCCTCAGATCTCACACTGTCCTGTGAGCCCCTCACCTCTCATGGACATTCCCTCCCGCCCCTCAGATCTCACACTGTCCTCTGAGCCCCTCACCTCTCGTAGGCATCATTCCCTCCTGCCCCTCATATCTCACACTGTCCTGTGAGCCCCTCACCTCTCGTGGGCATCATTCCCTCCTGCCCCTCAGATCTCACACTGTCCTGTGAGCCCCTCACCTCTCGTGGGCATCATTCCCCCTGCCCCTCAGATCTCACACTGTCCTGTGAGCCCCTCACCTCTCGTGGGCATCATTCACTCCTGCCCCTCAGACCCAACACTGTCCTCTGAGCCCCTCGCCTCTCGTGGGCTACATTCCCGCTGCCCCTCAGATCTCACACTGTCCTGTGAGCCCCTCACCTCTCGTAGGCATCATTCCCTCAGCCCCTCAGATCTCACACTGTCCTGTGAGCCCCTCACCTCTCGTTGGCATCATTCCCTCCACCCCTCAGATCTCACACTGTCCTGTGAGCCCCTCACCTCTCATGGGCATCATTCCCTCCCGCCCCTCAGATCTCACACTGTCCTGTGAGCCCCTCACCTCTCGTTGGCATCATTCCCTCCACCCCTCAGATCTCACACTGTCCTCTGAGCCCCTCACCTCTCGTTGGCATCATTCCCTCCGCCCCTCAGATCTCACACTGTCCTGTGAGCCCTTCACCTCTTGTGGGCATCATTCCCCCCCGCCCCTCAGATCTCACACTGTCCTCTGAGCCCCTCACCTCTCGTAGGCATCGTTCCCCCCCGCCCCTCAGATCTCACACTGTCCTGTGAGCCCCTCACCTCTCATGGGCATCATTCCCTCCGCCCCTCAGATCTCACACTGTCCTCTGAGCCCCTCACCTCTCGTGGGCATCATTCCCTCCCCCCTCAGATCTCACACTGTCCTGAGAGCCCCTCACCTCTCGTGGGCATCATTCCCTCCGCCCCTCAGATCTCACACTGTCCTGAGAGCCCCTCACCTCTCATGGGCATCATTCCCTCCGCCCCTCAGATCTCACACTGTCCTGAGAGCCCCTCACCTCTCATGGGCATCATTCCCTCCGCCCCTCAGATCTCACACTGTCCTCTGAGCCCCTCACCTCTCGTGGGCATCATTCCCTCAGCCCCTCAGATCTGACACTGTCCTATGAGCCCCTCACCTCTCAATCGCATCATTCCCTCCGCCCCTCAGATCTGACACTGTCCTATGAGCCCCTCACCTCTCGTTGGCATCATTCCCTCCACCCCTCAGATCTGACACTGTCCTATGAGCCCCTCACCTCTCATGGGCATCATTCCCTCCGCCCCTCAGATCTCACACTGTCCTGAGAGCCCCTCACCTCTCGTGGGCATCATTCCCTCCACCCCTCAGATCTCACACTGTCCTCTGAGCCCCTCACCTCTCGTGGGCATCATTCCCTCCGCCCCTCAGATCTCACACTGTCCTGAGAGCCCCTCACCTCTCGTGGGCATCATTCCCTCCTCCCCTCAGATCTCACACTGTCCTGAGAGCCCCTCACCTCTCGTGGGCATCATTCCCTCCGCCCCTCAGATCTCACACTGTCCTCTGAGCCCCTCACCTCTCGTGGGCATCATTCCCTCAGCCCCTCAGATCTCACACTGTCCTATGAGCCCCTCACCTCTCAATCGCATCATTCCCTCCGCCCCTCAGATCTGACACTGTCCTCTGAGCCCCTCACCTCTCGTGGGCATCATTCCCTCCGCCCCTCAGATCTCACACTGTCCTGTGAGCCCCTCACCTCTCGTGGGCATCATTCCCTCCACCCCTCAGATCTCACACTGTCCTCTGAGCCCCTCACCTCTCGTGGGCATCATTCCCTCCGCCCCTCAGATCTCACACTGTCCTGTGAGCCCCTCACCTCTCGTTGGCATCATTCCCTCCGCCCCTCAGATCTCACACTGTCCTGTGAGCCCCTCACCTCTCGTGGGCATCATTCCCTCCACCCCTCAGATCTCACACTGTCCTGTGAGCCCCTCACCTCTCATAGGTAGGGCTGGGGAATGTGTGAGGCCCCTTTAATTCACATAAGTGACACCTTCAGGGCTCCAAAAGCTTCTTTGTGGAGGCTTCCCCTGGGCCGCAGCACTTTCACAGCTCATATGGGGCTGAAGGTGTCAGATTATCTTGGGGGCTGAGAGTTAAATCTGTGCAGACGGTAAGTGCTGGACAATGGGCGTCCCGCAGTGTCTGTCAATGGGCAGCCAGGCAGGAGGCCTCATTGCAGGACAAAATGTGTCTCCTTGCAACTGGAACAAGATGTAGTGTCCCCCTCCCCTACGCCTCCCCACATTGTCCCTGAGAGGCTCAGGAAGGTCCCCCTCTCCTGTAAGCCCAATTCCAAACAGACACCTTTTTTCAAAGGGATCAGCAGGGGCACAAGCATTTGGTGGTGTGTTGCACTGGTGCGGGCCCCATGGGGGCGGTCTGAGTGCGAGGCCCTGGGCAGCTGCCCACGCTGCCCATGCCTAGCACCGGCCCTGCTCATAGGCATCATTACCTCCCGCCACTCAGATCTCACACTGTCATCTGGTGCTGCTCAAAGAATTTGCGAGACATTTCCCCAAGAAATGTTCATACACGGTGGGTCCTTCATGGCTTATTTTATGCAGATCCGTCAAACGCAGGTCAAGGAAGAGGGCGGGGGTGTCCCGACAAGCTGATTTTTCCTTTTAATTCTCATAGGATTCTTGCTCTTCGATACAGAAAAACAAACCGGAACAGCATTGCACAAATTTGCCGCATATTAAGAAGTTTACGCAATGATTGTGCTGTTGTTGGCTTGGTGTAAATCCAGTCAGTAGGTTTTGATAAATTTGCATTTAAAGCTGTGCATGTGTGCACATGTGGCGCACATACATGCCCTTAGGGCACGTTGAAAATTGCAAAAAACTGAATTTTTCATGAAACTTGAAATTGGTGGTAATTTACGATTCCTTAAAGCCTGCATTTCATTTAAGGGGTCGCAAATTGCGATCCCTTAAATGCATGCGCAAAATAGGAAATAGCAAATTTTGTGAGGGTCTTTTAGGATGATAGATCCCAAAAGGTTTTTTCGTGTTCGCAGACGTGCCGATTCTGTGAATCGGCCCCTTTGATACATCTGGCCCTAAGGGACTTATTTACAAGCCATTGCGCCGCCTAGGCGTAATTTGTTTATACTCCTGTGGCGCAGACCCATGTCTACGAGGCCATGCAAAGCCACTTTGCATGGGCTTTTCATGGGCCCGTAGATATGGTGTATGTCAATGCATCGCAAGTCGCTGCGTTGCCTTACACTGCGTTAGGGAGGCGTTCCATGGGCGTTATTTATGGTCGATGTTCCCAGGCAATACCTATGGGCATTTTCCAACCTTACCTGCAGTGGTGGGGAGCCGTGAGGGGAACGGCCAAGTAAACCCTTCACCTTTCCAGCCGTGAGGGAAACGGCAAACGCGACGGAGAAACAGGGACTCTCCTGGCCAAGTCGGGCACAAACATAACTTCATTTCCCAGCAGCCCCGGGTCCTGGCGCGCTCGTGACGCTCCCGCTGCGCCTGGAGGTGCCTCAAGAACGCGGAACACCTCCCGCCCCGCGAGACGCGCGCGGGACGGCGCCGGGCTAAGCCCGGGCAAAGGGCAGGCCCTCTACGGCCCTCTGAGGCACAAGGAGGCCGGGACGGGCCACCCCACTTGGCATCTACGAAGGAGGAGGTACCGAGCTGTTTCCATTTTTCTTCTTATTAGATTTTCACACTTATTGTGGTTGTTCCAGCTCTGACTTCCTCCCATCATGTCTATCTGGGAGGAGCTGAATGTCTTGTGTGGTACGAATTACGTCCAACACGTATCTACCCCCCCTATAGTGGGTAGAGACGCTGATGAGGCAAAAGATAATGACACCGAGAATTCTTACAAAATGTGCACTAGCCCCTCATTATCTCCCTCCAACCCACCTATATCATTGCCGATCGAGGCTGCGAGTAGAATACCTGACTCCGCATTACCACTCCAACCGACCTTACTGGCCCAGATCGAGCTACTGTTAATATCTGTACTATCTCCCTTGGTCACAAAAATCAATGAACTGGGAGACAGGTTGACCAGTATCAAAAAAACTATACTAAGGAACTATACTCCTACTGAAAAAACTGTTACACCAATCCACTCCATTCCCCCCAGCAATAATGAAAAATTCAAGCCCACGACACGCATGAAAATTCAAATTCTTGATCCCCCCAAGTCTATACCTAACCCGAGAGGCCGGAACATTACGTTTAACTCCGTATCAGTACCCCATAAAGCTCCCAGGACCGCATTTGAAAGAAGGAATCGGATTAATTTACCACCAGAAGCCGCTCCTTATGTGACTGTTCTCTCTGGGGTCCCTGCACCTAGCCAGGGTAAATTTGAAAGTCAACAGGACCTGCTAAACAAAGCCATTGCCTGGCTAAAACAAAACAGACCATTGCCATCTGCCTTAGATGGTGGAATCCTGAGTGTCAGGAGGGTGGGGTGGCTAGGTACGTCGCCCAAAGACATCCCGGGCGACCTAATTTTAATTAAATTCAAGTGTATGAACATCTTCCCCTATCTGCGATCCTCTCAGCCCAAAGAGGGAGAGGGCCCTATTTGCATCTGGGACTTGCATGATTTCTATCCTGGCCCCCGACTCCATCCGTCCCTAAGGCAAAGGTCATCGAATGACAATTCTTGGTGAAAGGGGATTCCATGAACCTTGTGCTACTAACCATCTACCCTTTAAATTGATTTTATTTGGTTTTTAATAGTTGGTTCCTTTTTACCTTGTATGACATTTATACATGTATGTCATTTTTCTTGTTGCTTTTATGGTTTTAAACAAAAAACCGAATAAAGCTTATTTTGATTTGACACATTCCCATATTTACAATGATCTGTAAACCTAGGAATTCGTCAAATATATGCATGCCCAGGGCAGGCATATCAGGGACAAATATTTTTATTTCCCCACGTTTTTCCTCTTTTCATGTATGCTGCATTCTGCAGCACACATCGAAAAAGAAAAAAGAATCCCAGGATTACTTTTGTGCAGGAAGGTGCCCCTTGGTCACAAAAACAATCCTGCTAACAACGCAGACACACTTGCACCATGGTCCAAGGGTGCCTACGTTGGCGCACGGCAGCCAAAACAGCAGCAGCGCAGTGGAAAGGACAGAATGAGCCGAATATCATAAATATATGGCACATTTCTGCCCTTTCCCTTTGATGCAGGGCAGTACAGAAAGTGACAATGCTTCTCGGTCCTGCACCAATAACCCATAAATGAGGCCCTTGATCCCTGTGAACATTTGCCCTTTGCTTAATGTTATCCTATTAAGGATGATTTCAGATTCACAAAGGGAGTTCTCTACTTCTTGGCAGAACAAAACAGTTACAGAAGTGCGTTGAAAGTTGGACAAGATATAGATGCAGTGACTCTGGACCCACTTCTCGTCCATGGATACACCTGAGATGCCACAAGGTGAAATAGAAGGTGTCACTCATATAAGCAGGAAAAGGTGTGAGCACAAAACCACCCCACCCCAAGAGGACCCCACCTTTCTTGTGGTCCCAGTGCTCCCAGCGATATTCTGGTGGCCCGGTGTGCTGCCACCAGGGTCTGGATGAGACACAGATCACCGTGAGCTGGAGTTCTGGTGTATGTTAAGGACCCAATTGGTCTATATGGGCCTTATTTACAAGAAAGTGCCACAGCGCGGCACCGCAAGCCCTTTGGCTGCGCCACACTGCAGCACTTCCAAAGCACAGGGATGCGTCATATCTACAAGGATAGGACAGATCCCTTTGCTCTCCTCTGCGCTGGTGCACAATTTGCTGCCATGCAGCGATGCAGGCACCCTTGCACCATGGTGCACGGATGCCTGCGTCAGAGGGATGATTGTTTATGTGCAGGAAGGCTTCCCTTTCTGCTCATAAACAATGTTAAATGCTGTTTTTCAACTCCTATGTGTGCTGCGTTAGTACACACAGAACTTGCAAAATGTCATTTTTTTAATGATTGTTTATGTGCCCGAAGGAACCCCTTCCTGCACATAAACAATCATCAGAGGTGATATACGCATAGAAAGAGTGAAAAAAACGAGCTGATTTTTCCTTGTTGTGCCTCCCTAGACCTCCCCTGGGGAGGCGTAGCATCCAGACACATTTACAGGTTCATGATTTCATTTAAATCTGGACATGTGTCAGGTTCCATGGGTATTGCATGGGAACACCCGCAGCAACATACATGGAACGCCCCTTCCACACAAAGTGCTGAATGTAAATGGGACATATTTACAAGGACAGGAAAAGCCACACAGGGTGGCTTTTCCTGTCCTTGTAAATATGGGGCAGGAAAATGCACATCTGGTGCGTCACAAAAAGTGACGCACTGGCGGCGCAGGGGGCTTGTAAATAAGCCCTTATGTTTTTCAGGGGGATGATGCAAATGGTGGGCCAGCTCTCCCTATTGAGTTCAAAACACTATTTCCCCTTAGAGGCCTCTGTCTTGAGATGTGCCAGAGACTGTAAGGATTTTCTGGTGAAGGTGCACCCATGTGACAGCAAAAACCAGCAACAGTTCCTTGAGGCACCAGCCCCAACCAGGAAGTGGTCTGTTGCATCTGTTGCATGGTTGGGCTTGACGGTGAATCCAACAAGCAATATTTTCATACCCTAATGGCCAGAAGGGCCAAAGCTTCCAGCTAGTAAAACCAGGACCTGGGCTGGGGATATGAGGTCAGACACCCTCCTGTTTCCTCGGGTCTGAAGGAGGCTTGATACAGAGACCCTTCACAGCATGTGATGGGTTGGGTAAGGTGCAGGCTCCACTGGACATCAACGACAGCAACGCAACACCTCCATGACCCGGATGCTCTTCTTCTTTCCTCTAGTGGTGTTGGCTAAACGTGTGCCTTTGTGGACAGACAATGTAAATCACACTCTCCTCACAGAAGTCTTCCAGTCAGTTGAGCCATCTGCAGGTTTTCCCAGGGACCAGGTTTCTCCTCCTAGCAGGCACAGGCCAACGCCTTACCTGGCACACAGGTCCTCCACGCCCCACATCACCGCAGTGAGTCACTCTGACAGGGTCCTCTGTCCTAAGCCAAGGCACTTTTCAGAATGTTATATGTATTTATTAAGGTGCTGTAAAGGGCTTAAATATCAGCTTCTAGTCACTTCAGGGCACTATGGACCCGATTCACAGAACTAACTTAAGACAAAATCCTAAACTTACTACTTTTGGTATTCACAAAATTTAGGATTTTGTCTTAAGTTTGTCTTAAGACAAAATCCTAACTTAAGTCTGTCTTAAGTCTGTCTTAAGTCTGTCTTAAGACAAAATCCTAACTTCTGTCAATACCAAAAGTAGTAAGTTTAGGATTTTGTCTTAAGTTAGTTCTGTGAATCGGGCCCTAGATATATAAAGTTGAGCCAATATTTAATGAGGAAAGAATGATGATGCAAAGAGTAGCTTAGTAGCGAGGAGGAGAAGGAAGGCGAGGAGTATAGCCGCGGACGGCATGGGAGACTAGTCGATAGCTTTGCTGAAGAGTACAGAACTCGTTCCCCTTTGTGTTGGTAAGACTATTTATTTATTTATTAAGTTTGTAGAGCGCGGCAGCTACCCAAAAAGGGTTTCCTGGCGCTGGACGGATGAGTGCAGGTAATAGCTTATTTATACCGATAGACAGAGCTTATTGGTTATCTAGCCAGGTCTCAAGGGATCTGCGGAAGCTAGGGCCTAGCATAAAGGACCATATTACACTTGGGTCTGTGTACGTTTGTGGTGACTGAGTCTGCTCATTAAGTAAGGCTCCTTCAGTGGCATCGACTGTGTCTGAATGCTGAAACATAAGACATGATTTAATTCTTGGTGGTAAGGATACTCCGTTGCAATGGCACCGCCATATCCTCACTGCCAAGACTGCCCTCCTGCCCATAGGGGCAAATTCCCATGGTGAGGGGAGCATTTTCTTTTCTATTTCCTAAAAGAAATTCACTGTTCAGTATTTTCTTTTTGAAAAGAAAAAAGAAAACAGTTTGGCGCAGGGGTCCGTCGTAGTGACGGAGCTCTGCGCCAAACTGCAAAAAGCAGTGAATGGACCTGTTGTGATGGCGGTTCCTGCCAATGCTTTAGAAATGACCGCCAGCTTGGCTGTCATGTCTAAATTTGGCAGGCCAAAGGAAAAGAACTGGGGAACCCTACTCACAGCGGAATCAGGGTAATAGTTACATATCAGAAAACAATGGTTCCTGTGGATAAATGGAACAGATTTTGGCAATATAATATGCACAATCGCAATAAAGAGGACCTGGTAATGTCAGAGGGCAAGAAATCTTTCTACACAGTTTGCTCAATGTATATTTTATAAATAAAAAACCAAAAACATTGAATCATATACACACTTCTTTTAGTCAAAAGCACAAGTGTTTGTGCATTGTGTCCCAAGTGAAGAATGGAACCAAAAAGTGAATATGCAAGGTGAATAATTATGTACACGGTTTCCATAGATTGTAAAGAACGACCATTCATGTACAGGATTTCAACAGCGTGTGTACACAATGATACAGGCTGGATAAGGATCCGTTCTTTGTGCTCGTCGAAGGCGTTTCGACCCTTCTATCGATGGGGGGGTCTCCTCAGGACTAACTATGTAGGGACATCTGGATGGTGAAATGCTCAGCCTTATTGGAAGTGATGTGCCACAGTGAAAGGTGACGGTAAAGACTCACATGAGGATCCGGACAGGTTCTCAGGGTGAGGTAAGGCAGGCACTCCAGGATGTAGAATGGCCAGCTGGCTCGTCTTTTTGTTTGGGAAAGCCTAGCCATACAGTACTGCTGTGCAGTGTTCTGTTCAATGTCAGCAATCCCTTTGTAGTGTTGTAATCAGTGACAATGCACTGTTGTATGTTGAGAAATTCCAGATTGGACTGATCTCCATGTTTCCTGGGGCAGCCACGTTAGTCTGCTGGGTTGTATGTCAATACAACGCGAGCTTTTACCCGCATGCCATTACAACGCGGGGATTACAACGAAAGTCGTTACAACGACTTTTGCTGGAGGGCCCTGGATAGTAGAATAGTTTAATTTTCTATTCCAACTCCAGCCCACGTTGGCAGTAGGGAAGATGTTGGATAGAAAATTAAACTATTCACTATTCAACAGCGCCCTCCAGCGAAAGTCGTTGTAACGACGTTCGTTTTAATCCCTGCATTGTAATGGCAGTGCGGGGTAATCACCGCGTTGTTATGGCTGTTCTCCGTCTGCCGCAGTGAAGCCTCACTGGAAGGCTCTCGGTCATTGTATCCAAGAGCCTTCCAGTGAGGCTTCACTGCAGCAGGCGCCATTCTCCTCCGACAAAGCCTGAGGTTGTTTCCTGCTCACACATCAACAGAAATCCTTCCATCTGCTCCATGTTGGTAGCAGAATTGCTAGATGCTAACAGTCCTTGGTTGCCAAATCTGGTACCGTGGAGCCTGGAGCATGGATCATGGGGGCAGCGCTCCCCGGCAATCTCGGCACCGTCCTCCGGAGTGACTAAAGGGCAGACAGCAAATGCTGGCCAAGGACACCAAAAAGAAGATCAAAAGAAAGCAGACAAATGTAAACATGGTAATTAAGAGTTTATAAAGTACAAGGCCTAAAAAGCAGCTCAACAACTCAAACAATAGGGAACAATAAGCAATTCAAAACAAGGAAAAGCAAGTACAAAAACAATCCCAATGCAGCCTGGAAAGAAGTAACAAGGGTGTGGGTTGCAGGGCGGACTGGTCAAGATGAAGACAGAATCCCCAAAGTGTTGTCACTTTCCCTACTGTTGCACTCTCTGGAGTGGGAATAGTAATTGTTACCCCTACGCTATCCAACTCTTTCCCTACTGTTGCACTCTCTGGAGTGGGAATAGTAATTTTTACCCCTATGCTATCCAACACTTTCCCTATTGTTGCACTCTCTGGAGTGGGAATAGTAATTGTTACCCCTACGCTATCCAACTCTTTCCCTACTGTTGCACTCTCTGGAGTGGGAATAGTACTTTTTAACCCTACGCTATCCAACACTTTCCCTACTGTTGCACTCTCTGGAGTGGGAATAGTAATTGTTACCCCTAAGCTATCCAACACTTTCCCTACTGTTGCACTCTCTGGAGTTGGAATAGTAATTGTTACCCCTACGCTATCCAACACTTTCGCTACTGTTGCAGTCTTTGGAGTGGGAATAGTAATTTTTACCCCTACGCTATCCAACATTTACTTACTTTTTTTATTTTGTTTTACATTTTAATTAATTTTTATTTATATTATTATTTTATGTATATAAATTTATTTGTAATTTATTATACTTTCATTTATTTATAAGTTATTAAAATAATTTTTTAGAGTTATTATTAATGAAGAATATACTATGTATTAAATCTTTATTATCAGTTGTTTTTATTACATAATTTATTACTTTAAAATATTATAATATATTTTTAACTATGTTTATTACATTTTTAAGTATTATTTTATTAATATTACATTTTTTTAAACAATATTTTTTTTAAACGATATTTTTGACATCTATATTTTTTTCCCGATATTTTTGTACTTATCTTGTTAGAGATAGGATGTCGATATTGTTGTAATCGATATTTTTGTTGCGATATTTTTGTATGTAGATATTTTTTTATTCGATATTTTGTCATAGATTCAGTCCTTGGTTGCTAAATCTGGTACCGTGGAGCATGGAGCATGGATCATGGGGTCAGCGCTCCCCAGCAATCTCGGCACCGTCCTCCAGAGTACCTAAAGGGCAGACAGCAAATGCTGGCCAAGGATACCAAAAAGAAGATCAGAAGAAAGCAGACAAATGTAAATATGGTAATTAAGAGATTATAAGGTACAAGGCTTAAAAAGCAGCTCAACAACTCAAACAATAGGGAACAATAAGCAATTAAAAACAAGGAAAGGCAAGCACAAAAACAATCCCAATGCAGCCTGGAAAGAAGTAACAAGGGTGTGGGGTGCAGGGTGGACTGGCCAAGATGAAGACGGAATCCCCAAAGTGTTGCGACACACTGCGGAATACAATCACCCCGTTATATCATAACTAGTGTCGACAACCCCAACAATGACCTGGAGAAACATGATAGCCATCTTGAATTATGCCCCATAGCAATAAGTGGTACTTCGTGTGACATGATAGGCCTTATAGACCTCCAACCAGCAGATGTCCTGACAGCTCAGCAAGGCACTTAAACCCCTTCTGTTCCACCCCTTCCATTGGCCATAAATCAAAGGGTGGAGTCTGTGGGGTCCTCTCTTACCAATGGGCCAGAAGTACAACATGTCTTGCCCTTCTGTTAAAGCAGCGCTCGCGAGCTTTCAGGGGAGCACGGTTCTTCGCTCGGAGCACGCGGGTCCAATGCACCCCGGAGTCTACAGGACGCCACACTCCGCTGTGGGTGGTGGCAAGGGACTAGTGAATGACGTGTCCTCTTTCAATAGGCTATTTGCAGAGTCTGACTGGCCGGAGTCGAAGAAAGCATCCCTATTTTAAAGCGGTTTAAGAGGTGAATTGAAGATGGTTGATCCCAGAAGCCCTGCGAGGAGCTAATAAATGCAATGGTCCAATTGGACCCCAGATTGTCGCAAAGACAATCTGAGAAAGGGAAGAAAGAAAACAAAGTACTCATAGTACAAGATGAAAAGTTTGAAACACAAAAACCTTTGCAAGAGAGTGATCAAATGTCAATTGGATGCATGAGGGGGCTTCTCGAAGGAGGAGACAGAGAAACAACCAGCTTAGAAACTTTAAATAAATTGCAGTTGAGCGGGAAGCAAGAACACCAGTTAGCAGTGGAGACCACAGTTCTGGGTCGCTGTTTCACAGGAATTTCGTATGATTTAGCGAACGTAAGTCAAGCTTACATGTATTTGCATTTTCAAACTCCTACTGCTTTAACCTTGCCTTAGGCAAATTCTCTCCTCTGGTTAATACTCCTGGACATCGGTGGAACCAGAAATAGTATGGGTATTGTATATGCCCAAATATTAGGTTTATCCACTGCATGAAAGAAACAAGTTCATGCTTCTGATTGTAGTGGGCTGACTTCCGGAGAAATCACTAGAAACTCCTGTTTTGTATCCCTTACCATTCAAGACATTCATCAAGAGACATTATATGACACAATCAATGTCCCACAATCTCAGGCAACCTTGAGGATCCCGTGGTTGCAAATGAACCAGGCGAATGACAGGCGAATATATGTTAAGCTATCCTAGCGGGGAACTTGGCGCTGTCTTATGTCAATAACGTAACATAAGTACCTGATAAGTGAAACTGCTCGCAGGCTCTTTCAACGGTCAGGGCTCTGTGTTTAGACGGCGTTCTTCCGGGGTCTCTCCATACTGGATGGTGAGGAAATAGACGACGGACTTCGGAAGTGGTCCGTTCGCATTAAAATGGAAACGAGATTGAAACAAAAGACGGGATTCCCCGATCAGTAGTGTAAAGATCGACAACAGACTACAGAAAATAATCTGGTCTGGTGTCTAATATTCACATGAACGAAACATTAAATTTTATGAGGAATTCTGACGCGAGGCAATCGCAATGGAGAGAATCTGAGGATAATAGTAATAAATTACTGTGGTAGGTTATTAATACGCAAATAATACGGAATGCACTAAGCTGTATTGGATAGAAACAAATGCCTAATGGGAGGTAAACTGTTGACATGGAAAAATTATTGAATAACGGTCTAGTAGGTATTGTTGAAACACAAACCACAAGAGATAAATTAAAGTGAAAAAACCATAAGATCACTCACGATGAACAAACGTTGTGAGGACTAAGATAGTTCTGTAAGTACTTTCCATTGTTGAATGTGCATGAAGAATATTATTATCACATAAAGCTGAGTCGTCCAGCATAAAATAATATAATGGAATGAGGACAGACACAAGTAGATATACTCGAGAGCTTTATTATACACATCTGCCTCGATCCCTGTCCCTACTCTAACTGCCCTCATCCTGTCTTCACTCCTCCTCTTCCCCTCAACCCAACTAGCTCCGCCCCCCCAACTACTGGACTGTCAACTACATTACAGAGAGTTCCCTATATAAAAAGGGGGTTTAGCACGTTCTTGATAGTGGGTTATCTGAACGAAACAGTAGGCTTTAGACCCTGGCTGAAAGGTTTACCTTCAGCAAAACATTTGACCACAACATTCCTTCAAAATGTGGTACAAGTACAAGGACATCATCTCAATGCTAATCAAAGGATCAAGGGGCACAGTTGGCAGTTGTTATCCTTTTTTGCCAATCTCTTTGTGTCTTCATGAAGGCTGACACTCGTCTGTCCTGTAGTTACCATCCACAGATGAATGGACAGACTGAAAAAATGAACAAGTGTCTCAAAGAATATCTACTGTGTTATTGTTGTAGCTGGGTGCATTTGTTGTAAATAGATGAGTTCACTTATAACAATGCTTTACGGTCTAGCGGGCTCTGCGATAGGTGTGTCATATTGTAGAAACTTGAATTTATTATTAAACCCCAGTGTGCATAAAAAAGTCTTCTTCAATTGTTTCATCAGCGGCACTCATAAACCCTAATTGTTTGATCTCAACTTTCCTAATGATATGGAAGGAGAAAATTCCTTCTTTATACACGAATATCATCAGTGAGGATTCTGCTATGTCTGTAATCAAAAACACAAAGAAATAAAAGAATGTAAAATAAAAGAAATTAAAAAAACAAAAACGAAGCCAGCCAAATTGAGCAGGACTATAAAAGTGACAGGTTCACAAAGAGAGTTTTACAAATCAGCTTGATCCTAATACAATTCACAAGTGAGTTAATAACTCCTCATTAAAGCAAATGTTTCTCTTGTTTGCTTTGATAATGTACCTCGGTTGCAGTTTCCTAAGAGCGCAGTCCCTATTTCCTTCCCTAATGGATTTGGGTACAATTCTATCACTGAAAATCGTAACATTTCCACATTCCCATTGTGACGTTTCTTACAATGTTTTGCCACTGGGTAATCTCGACCAAAGTCCTTAATGGCTGTCGCGTGCTGTGGGAGTCTTTTGTGTGCAGCTTCGGGGCTGTTTCTTCTTTCTATCCTTTTCAAAGAGCAAACCTCTCTTGTCCTGCTCCCTGCTTTGTGTTTAGCCATTTCAAATATGTACCTTTTATTTCCTCTCCTCCCCAGGCGGTCCATTATCCCAGACTGTTCTTTCACATATAAAGTATTGTTGCTACGAGTTCCCCCGGCTCCTAGCAGTTTGCTGCATGGGATGACGTTTCAAGAGGCGAGGGATGAAAGCTCCCTGCTTCCGGATGCGCTTTTACGCACAACTGAGGTTTCCTGTCTTTGATTTTTAATTCAGATGTTCACCGTTAGAAAGGTTTCCTCATTTCTGCTCCCTGTATGTGGACATTCAAGAGTATATTTTTAAAATGAAACTTGACATCAGTGAGAAAGGAGCACTGCACATAACTGGGACAACAGCCACGAAACCGTAAACCACACCCGAACTGCAGTGCTCATGACCACGCCCACAAGGCAGGTGCGATCACACGCGTGTGAGCCTTTTACAGTGGTCACGCGCGCCAACGGTTTTGGTTACGTGTTGTTGCAGAGTTACATTTCATCTTTAGTTTTTTTTTTTTTAATACATTTTATGAGGTCATTAGCGTTGCATTGGGTTTGCAAGTTCTGGATTGGACTCCTAAAATTAAATTGCGAATTTCATTGGTTTTTCTGTTTCTATTTGCAATCATAACTGCACTTTAATGGTGTTTTCTGGGTGCATTTTTTGATGTTTTAAACATATGTTGAGGTGTTCTAACCAATGCTAACCATAAGCATGGTTGCTGCTGTATTATTTTAAGCAATAACAACCATTGACCAATAGTCCTGGCTTGTTGTTGGTGTAATGATACTTGCTGTATTATATATCTGGATGCAATGACAGAAACAACATAATACCAGTCAGGCGGAACACTATGCTGACGTGGATTGTAGGTTAGAGTTTCAGGGGGCATCTCTAAGATGCCCTCTGGTGCAGTTTACATTAAATCCCACACTGGCATCAGTGCGGTTTTAATGTGCTGAGAAGTTTGGTACCAAACTTATCAGTCTTTAGTGTAGCCATTATGGTGCTGTGGAGTTCGTAATGACAACCTCCCAGCACCATATACTCTGAATGGCATCAGTGCACTTACAGTGCGCAGGAATGGCTCTGGGTACTGTAGGGGCACAGGGCTCATGCACCTGTGCCCACACTTCTGGCATAGGGCACCCAGCTAGAGGGGTGGCTGAAGTATGCCAGGGCAGTGGGTTCTGTGGGCATGGCACACAGGGATGTGTGCCATGTCGACTCTCTGTTTAGTTCTGTACTCAGACACTCAGCCTGCAAAGGCAGTGTGTGGGTGCCAGGGTACAGGGCCCCTGAGGGTGGCACAATAAGTGCTGCAGCCCTCACGGGTCTTCTCTGGTCACCATGCCCTGGGTGCCTAGGGTACCATTTACTAGGGGCTGACAGGTGGCCAGAGATGCCAATTGTGTTTTAGTTTCAACACAGTTTTAGGGAAGGAACCCAGGCCCTGGGTACCTGGTGTGCAGGAACCCAGGGCACACTCAGTCAAAGTACATCCGCAGTTCAGAAAAAAGTGGGGGCATACCAATGCAAGAAAGATGGCACTTTCTCACAGTGAGTGAGTAAATAAGTGAAGGAATGTGTGAATGGCTGGATGGATTGGTGAAAGGATGAATGGATGAATGAAAGCGTGAATGGATAGATAATGAAAGAAATGATGTATGTATGAGTGAATGAGTGGAAGTATGGATGAGAGAAAAGGTAAATAAATGGATGTATGGGTAGATAGATGGGGAAAAGGGTGGATGGGTGTGTGAAAGGATGGATGGATGAGTGAAAGGGTAGATGATGGGCGAGTGAATGGGTGGATGGATGAGTGAAACAATGGATGGATTGATAAATTGATAAGTGAAAGGGTGAATGGATGGATGAGTGAAAGGGTGGATGTAAAGATTGATGAGTGAGTGAAAGGGGGTAGATGGACAAAAGGAAAGATAGACGAGTAAAGAAGTGAAAGGGTGAATGGATGAGAGAATTGATGGATGGACGAGTGAAAGGATGGATGAGTAATAGGGTCAATGGATGGATTCATGAATGGATGAGTAGATGGGTGGGTGGGTGGAATGATGGATGGATAAGTGAAAGGGGGATGGAGAGAGAAAGGGAGGATGAATGACTGAAAGGGTGAATGGGTGGAAGGATGAATAATGGATGGATGAGTGAAAGGGTGGATGGATGAGAGAACGGATGGATGGATGAGTGAAAGGATGGATGAGTAATAGGATCAATAGATGGATTAATGAATGGATGAGTAGATGGATGGGTGGGTGGGTGGGTGGATAGATGGATGGATAAGTGAAAGGGGGAAGGAGAGAGAAAGGGAGGATGAATGACTGAAAGGGTGAATGGGTGGAAGGATAAGTGGCTGGGTGGATGGATGAGTAAGTGAATGGATGGCTGGATGGGTGAAAGGGTAAATGGCTGGATGGATGAGTGAATCGATGGATGGGTGGAAGAGTGGATGGATGATTGTACGGGTGGATGAGTGAAAGGGTGGATGGATGAATAATGGATGGATGAGTGAAAGGGTGAATGGAGGGATGGATGAGTGAAATGATGGGTGGAAGGATACATGGTGGATAGGTTTGCAAATAGTTGAATATGTTTGGACATGAATGGGGACACAGATGGAAGGACAGAATGAATGGTGAAAGACTGAATGGTAGATGAAAGAAAGATTACACCTTGTAGCACCCATTATCTTAAGTGACATTTCCTATACATTGACTTTCACGTTTATATGAGTCATTGTCTCTACATAATGTGTGTGTGATGTAACGCACTCCGACACCCTGCGCTACATACTTGGGATGAGTAGCACTATAAAAGAAATGAAATACACACGAGAGACTGTCTATGTGAATATGAGGGGCGCCAGTGGAGGGTGGTGGCAAGACCGGACTGGCCAACCGGGCATCAGGTGTTTTCCCTGGGAGACTGGAAAGGGGGGGGGGATTTTCTTACAGGGGGCTGGCACTGCTGTTGCGAAGTTTTGTCCTGAATTTTGACATTTTGTCCTGAATTTTTGTCCTGAATTTTGTCCCTTTGTCCTGAATTTTAACACTCACCATCCTGAATTTGCAGCCATGCCAGTTGGTTACCCTATTAGCGGTGCGGGCGTGAACTGCTTTTATGTTGGCTGATGTGAATGAATCGGTGATTGAAGATGAATGTTTACCCGTGAGCTCGCGCGGCCTCAGCTTGCCCTCCTCATTTTGTCTCCAGAATCGAGGACATTGATGTGTTTAAGAGTGTGGCATTTCTTTCAGAAAGCAGTCTGCTGCCGCCCCCTGGTGGTGGAAAGGAGAAGGCGTCATCTCGACACTGCCTGTGAATGCTTCAATTACTTACCAATAATTGCATTACGAGTACTTTTTCACCATGATTAATGGCATATTGAGGCCACCGCGCCTCCCAGACACATCCCAACAAAAGTAAAACTGTATGAAAGCCCCGCCCACCCTCGCCACTTCCTGCTTTAGTTGACTCAAGCGTCCACATGCTACATTTGTCCAGTCCCTATAAAGGCGGGTTCATTAATTATGTTGAAAACGTACTCCGAGTACTGCTTCTTAGGTAAGTTTATTGCAATCTCTTGTAAGTTTCTGCTGAGCGATGCATTGGCTTCTAAGCGCGTTCCTGTGGTCGGTGCAGGCGTTGGACGGGGTTCGTGGGCTGTGAGTGTTAATGAGCTCGGCTTAGCGCCCATGTGCTGCGCCCGGGCGTCGCAACTTGTCGCGACAGTGCTACGGAGAGCTGGCTCAGTCGCAGAGCTCCTTGAGCATGTGTGATTGATTGTTTGGGGGTCTCTAAGGAGTCCAGAGGAGGATAGAACAGGGGGGGGGCAGCTTGGGACCTGTTGACCTGCCCCTTCTGTGCCTGGTTTGCTAATTGTGGCAGGGGGTTGACCGGGCAGTGAGCCCTGGAGACCGGAGGCAGGTGGAGCCGGGAGGCCGGTCTGGGATCCTGCGCCCCCGTTATACTTGGTCAGCTAATTATAGGATGACCAGGCGTCCCCGTTTTCCCAGAACTGTCCCAGTTTTTGGAGAAGTGTCCCCGTGTCCCGACACTTTTCTCCAAGTGACTCAAATGTCCCCGTTTTCAAACAGTGCCCGGGTTAAACACAGAAATGTTGGTCTGTGGAGGGAGCTGTCATTGTAGTCCTTTTTCTATGTCTATGACAGCTGTCAAATAGTCCTACTTTTATGTTGATGGTTACTGCAAACCGTAGTCCTACTTCTATGTCTATGACCTGTCCCCGTTTTTTTTGTTGTTTGAGAATCTGGTCACCCTAGCTAATTATCACAGCTGATTGACCGGTCAGCGTTCCCTGTATGCTTTTGGCAGGATGCCTGTTGCTAGTAGTCGCTGACTGTTTGTGCCCCCTTTTGTCGGTTTGTCGGGGGGTGCTCTTACCCCTGCATGACCTCCTCCTCTTCCTCCAGGGGTTCTTGTTCTGTTAAGTTTGATCTTGCTGTTGAGGTAACAAGGGGGTACACTCTCTCTTGGTGGACAAGTTCTTTGTTCCGCCCCTTTCTCCCTTGTCCCCGTCTGTATTTGACATTGTGTGTTGTGCTCCCGACCCCATTTGAGCTGGGCTGGGAGGCAGCGGTGTCTACCAGCGGCTTCTAGTGTCTGGAGTTGTGCCGGGGCCATTCCTGGCTGTGATTGGTGTGTGGCTGGTTGAGGCCTCTGTTTCCTCTGCGATCACTGCTGGCAATGGCGCTGCATTTGCCTCCACTCGGAATCTTGCCGGTTGGCTGAGGGCTTCTGTCAGAGGCGCAACTAGAGTCTACTTTCCAGTCCACGAGGACCTGGCTTGGCAGTTCAGGCTGGACTGTTCCCATGGGGCAAAGGGTGAAGACTGATTTGCACATGGCTGGGTCCAAACTGGAATGGCATGATGAGCAAAAAAAAATGACGGATTTAGGCCCAGATCTTTGTGCTGGGTTGAATGTATGACATTGTTCTGCATTCTGTCTGTGAGAAGTTGGCCTGGCATATGCTGTTCACTAATTACAGTGGGCACCTTGTACCAGTCCAAACAACACTTATGGTGATTATGTCAAAGACAACCTTTATAGAAAGCTATCCTAGTGGTAGCTGTGGAGGGATATACATTGTTTCAACGCATGCTTTTACCACGCATGCCGTTACAACGCAAGTTTTTCAACGCAAGCCATTACAACGCATTGCTTTGGGGGGTGCTGGATAGTGAATAGTTTAATTTACTATTCCAACTCCAGTCCCCGTGGATAGTAGGGAAGGTGTTGGATAGTAAATTAAACTATTACTTATCCTAGAGCGCCCCCCAGTGCAATGCATTGTAAGGATTTTCGTTGTAAAACCTGCGTTGTAAAAGCACTGCGTGGTAAAAGTTGCGTGGTAAAGGATGTTTCCCCTGTGGAGAGCAGCCTTCAGGCTAAGTCTCGAAGGAATGTAAAGCAGCTTGTTTTACCAGATCAGAACCTCCTGAATACTCAAATGAAACGAGAATCCAGATAAGAGTTATATAAAATATATGTATTTATTGCTAAACACTCTCGACTAACCTCTTTATGAGATTAGAGCACAAGGCACATAATACTTAATCGATAGAACAACAGTAAATAGCACAATGGATAGCGGGCTCCATGGGGAGACCGAACCATACACAAAAAAAATAGTGTAACAACAACGACTTAACTAGACACAGTGCCTAGAGCATGTAGAATCGCTGGGACCCCAAGGAACCTCCCAAAGGAGAGACACAGGGAGCCCACGAAGGATGGGTGAAGTGTGGGAACACATCGTGAACTCCGTAAAACTCTATGGGAAAGTCGTGGTTGGAAAATTACAGTTTAAAGACACTTCAGAGAGGACTTCAAGCAAACCCTTTGGAACATAGAAGGTTCCAAGGCCAGCACCCTTGTGAGTACTGAGATACCCGTGTTACCTATCCCAGAGGAGCTGGGTGCATAGGGGTCAAGTGGTGTCGGAAACCCTCATCGTTTTCAATGGTGTGATGCGAAGAAGTGCTGCTGCCGGGAAGATGAAAAGTGTCCGGTGGAATCCAAGCCTGGATCTGAGGTGAGAAGAACCTGAAAGCAGAGGGGACAGAGTCTGAGTCACTTCAGGGTGACCAGGGGCTGGTAGACGAATGCCCACGGATGTCGGGTGCTTCAGGTGTGATGATAGGAGACGCCAACGATGACCAAAGTCCAGAGGTGAATTGTAATGCAAAGGATGTCGAGTGCTGGGGGCGTCAGTGTCCGGATTGAACACCAACAGCTTTGGCAACGGCAAACCCTCGCGGGCAGAGGAAACAAGTGACGGTGAGGACCAGCAAGGTCCTGGAGACTCTCCAAGCTATGGGAAGTCAGGGCACATCTGGAGCAACTAGGGAAGCCCATGGGAAATCAAAATTATCCTTGCAGAGACCCACAGCCCAACGGACCAGGGATCGCAAAGGGACCTCAAGCTGAATTACGAAGTGCAGGCCCGGAGCACTCGTGGAGTGGAGGCTGGAAATCTTCAGTGGAAATACTGCTCGGGGTCAGGTCTACAAGTATCCCAAAGCATGGTCCCAGGGATTGCCAAAAAGCATATGCTTCTGGAAAAGTACACAGTGCACAGGGGTTCGGGTTGCATGGTTCCCACGAGGGATACTGGTCTCAGATTTGCTGAGAGCAGAACGACCTTAGAGACACTTGAAAATCCACCTCTTGTGTTGCAGAAATCTTCGGAGTCTTCAGGAGCTTGGGAGATGCACACCGGTCAGATGCCTTAAGTTGCCTGCTGCTGCAAGGGAGTAACTCCTTTACTCAAAGGGAGATTCTTCTGTCGTCCGACGAAGTGTAGATCATCAAAGTACTTGATTTCTGCTTTCAGAGTTGAGTCCAGGTAAAATCCAAAGTCCTGTAGTCAGGTTTCCTACTTTATACCCAAGGAATGGGTTGAACAAACTCTGGGGACCCACCTAGGGAAGGGTCAGGACATAGGTATGGCTACACCCATGTCCTTTGTCCAGTTTCACGCCGGAGCAGGAGCAAATGGCTCCTGCAACTGGTTTGGGCTGGACTGTGCACAGGGACACCAAATGTGCTCCCAGTGCAGACTTTCTGGCACTCTCAGGGTGCACCCACCAATCTTCAACACACTAAAGCTGTTTGGGAGGTGGTCACACCTCCCTGTGACAGGAAAACTATTGTCAGACCTTCCTCTGCTTGAGCTTGACTTTGTGATGCCAGGTCGAGAAAGCTGGCAACGGGTATACCAGTGTATCACACAAGTCCCTCTAGAAGGGTGCAATCATACCTCCCCCGCCAGTTACTGGTGGGGAGGTATGATTCCAAGGTGTTTGACACCAAACATGCCATGTTTCTAAGCAGCTGTTTTAAAGTTAGCATTCACCACAAGGTTATATTACACTTAAATATATATGGTTGGCTGCATCACGGACAACCCCGGAAAATGGGTTCTGAAGGCTGCAGAGGGGCTCTGCTCAGGCATGGGCACCCTCTCATATAAAACCCAGCACCCTGCCTTCAGAATTCATAATGCCTGCCATAGGGATGACTGATAGGTTCATATGTGCATTGATTTAGAATAGATATAGGTAACCTATATCTAAGTAAGGGGTGCATGCACCACCTTACACAGGCTGCAGTAGCAGACCTTTGGTGCCATTTTGAATTGTCTCTCAGGGGTGGCACAATACATGCTGCAGCCCTTAGGAGATCTCTGGGGTACCTACGCCCTGGGTACATAGTGTACCATATACTAGGGACTGATAAGGGTACCCCAGTATCCAATCTGGAGTGTACCTAAAGTACATGCAATGCAATTTAAGGGAGAAAGTAGATAGACTGGGGTCCTGGATAGCAGGATCCCAGTCAGACTAGTCAAAAACCAGCAAAACACCAGGAAACAAAGTGGGGGTAACCATGCAGTCAGATTCCACCCTCCTACACTGCCCATCAATTGCTCTTTTTGCATTTGTCACCCCGAGTGGGTCGGTTATGCCCAGACGTGGGTCCTGTACTCTCCATGCCACTGGAGTCAAGCTATCCTGGCTGGTGAGGGGTGATGTCCCGAAACCGGTCCTAGGATGCTTGTTTCCAGTCCAGGGAGGACCTGGCTTGGCTGTTCGGGCTGGATTGTTCCCATGGGGCGCAGGGTCAAGACTGATTTGCATATGGCCATGTCTGAACTGGGGTGGTGTGGTGAGCAAAAAAACGATGGATTTTGGGCCCAGATCTCTGTCCTGGCGTGAATGTAGGACATTGTTCTGCATTCTGTCCATCAATAGTTCTTTTTGCAGTGGTGACATTCATGGTAGCATCTCCAGCATCACTGGGGAGCAGAGGCACCACGCACAACTTTTTTTTAGCCTCTTGCCTCTCAGCTCGCTTTACTAATTCCCTTTAAAGGTCCTGGCAAAATGTCTGCTGTTTCATAATTAACTTTACATTATAAACTTGCCATTCTTTAAGGAACTATCGGGCACATGCATCAACGATAATTGCATTCGTAAACGGTGCGAATCGCAATTTTCGGCCGTTTGCGAATACAATTATCAAAATTGCAATGCATCATGTATTTCGCAATTTTAGGAATCGCAATCATGTTGCGATTTCTAAAATTGCGATTGCATTTCAGAAATCGCACTTTCAGATTTCTGAAATGCAATGCATGATCATTTTAAAATTGCGAATTATCAATTTGGAAGGGGTAAATTAGCATGAGGTTGAACCTCATGCTAATTTACCGAAAACCTTCAAACATGCACAAAAATGCATTTTTGAAAGTTGCATTTTACACACATACATGTCCTTGGAAGATGTGTGTCTGTAAACTGCAGTTAAGTTTAATTTCAGGGGTGCAGGGAGGGGTTCTTTGGACCCCCCCTGCACCCTTGAAATTGCATTTTCAATTTGCGATTCGCAAATTGAAAATCGCAAATTGTAAATGCCTTCCCATTGATTCCTATGGGCCTCTTGGCCCATAGAAATCAATGGGAAGGGTTTTCCTTAATTGCGATTCGCAAATTGTGAATCGCAATTAAGGAAAAATACTGAATCGCTAAAATAAATGCGAATTAATCATGCATTGCTGTTTGCGAATCCTTAATTGCGATTCCTTAATTTTCGCAATTAAGGATTCGCAAACGGCAACATTGATGCATGTGGCCGTATCAGTTTTGAAATGGATGCACAGTACTTGTTACCCCCACCACTCTGTGTGAAGAATGCAAACGTTTTGGTGGAAGGAACCAAGGGCCTGATGTGCGACCATTTTTTTGCGGTCGCAGAGAGGTTTCAGACCCCTTTGCAACCGCAAAAAACGAGTTGGCCATGAACTATTTCTATTTAGCAACTCGCAAAATAGGAATAGCGAGTCACTATTAGGAAGGGGCTTTCCGAGGGCGTCCGTCCTAATAGGGAGTCCTCCAGGTATGTATGACTCTTTTGCGACCGTAATTGCGGTTGCAAAACAGCCGCAGTTTACCATGGTAAAGCTCTCGCAAACGGGAAGGGGTTCCCTGGGGACCCCTTCTCCTTTGGAAATGCAAGGGAAAATATTTTTTAAGGGCAGGCAGTGATCCCAGGGACCACTATCTGCCCTTAAAAAATGGAGAAAAAGGCCTTTTCATTTTTTCTTTTTTAAATGTAAATGTATATTGTAAATGTATTTGAGCTTGTAAAGCGCACTGCTACCCGTCCATAGGTTTCCTGGCGCTGTATAACTCTGGGGAACCCGTCCTGGCTTTCCCTGTGGGATGGTCCCTGCTGGGAGTCCCCAAGGTGGAGCCAGGCATCCCCGGAATTGATGGGGCCGTTGTGGAGATGAGGCAAGCTAATGCCCAGAGTTGCCGAGTGGAACCCCTGATTAGAGTAAGCACCGAAGCGAGAATTATCGAGTCCGCTGACCCAGGTCCACGACCCTGCCCCGTTGGGAATTGAACCCTGGTCCGGGGCTGACTTCTGCTCTCGGGTCTGCTGCCTCTAACCAGTGAGCCACACTACTCCATGCATCCTGTTTTCCTTTGTGGAAAATGGGCTGTAATTTAAAAAAAGAAAAACTATTTTATTGAAAAGCAGTCACAGACATGGTGGTCTGCTGACCCAAGCAGGCCACCATCCCTGTGAGGCTGGCCATTCCCAATGGGGTTGCAAATTGCGAGTGGCTCATGAATATTGGTGAGCATCGCATTTTGCGACCCCATTGGGAATCGTTACTAGTATCTCTGACACTGTTGTACATTGGATTTAGGGCCATATGTATCAAGCAAATTCGCATTCGCAAAGGCCGATATTCGCAGAATTTCGGCCTTTGCGAATGCGAATTTGCTACATGGTATGTATTAAGCAAAACCTGGTGCAAAATAAGGAATCGTAAAATTAGCGATTCCTTATTTTGCAATTGCATTTAAGGAATGGCAAATTTTGCGATTCCATAAATGCAATGTATGAAGCAAAAAAATGTTGCAAAAAGTCCTTAAGGAATCGCAAATTACCACCAACTTCTAGTTGGTGGTAAGTTGCGAATTCCTTGAAAAATGCACATTTTTGCATTTTTCAAAGTGCCATGTGACGCACATACATGCCCTTAGGGCATGTATGTGCCCCACTGGAGTTCTGGACTTTTTGGTTCCGTCCAGAGGTGTCAGGGATAACACCCGAAGACCCCGGAGTTCAACCTGTCTCGGTGCACAAACAAACAGAAACACGGGCTTCTCGATGGTGGCGTCAAAGACCAAAGGTTTATTACTGCAGGGACACAGAAGTCACAGAAACTACACATGGGCAGTATCTAGGAGCCTGTTCAATTTGTACAAAGAGGGTTGCTCCTTATATACTGAATATTGGGCTTCAGGCAAATTTCTTTACATGTTAGGGCATTCCAAAACCTTTGTATCTTAAACAATAAATATTTGGCGTTGCACAGGAATCGTCAACAATATCTGATGTCAAAACATTACGAACGAGGGGTTCCCACTATTCCATCATAATCCTATGTCAACTTTCCATTCAAGACCCGGACCGTGTGCTGCAACCTGTTTCAGAAAACCACCTGCATTAGGAGAAAAGACACGAGACAGGATGATGATGCAACAACATGTCACTGACCTAATGAGCATAGAGTTAGATTCTGACATAGACTGAGTAATTGCCTATGTAAGGGCAAAAGGAGGGTCTGAGGTTCCGTGACGATTTTAACCCGTGTTTGTAACATTGTCGCAAATGCATAATTTTGGTATCAGTGAACCGCAAATGATCCATTTAGTATATCCTGGTGTTTTCGCTATGCTACAAGCAAGAGCACTCCTGTTACAAACACATTTCTGTTCTACCCATGGCATCCATCTTAGAACAAGGAAGCCATTTTGTATTCCTTGCCCTCACATAGTCAATGGACACGCAATGACCTCTTTTTCATTTAAGGACACGTAGGCTTTAGCCGGCAATTCACCTTGCTAGTGACACGTGCACCTTAGGCCAGCAACGCTGTGGCAGCATGACTCGGCAAGAGCTGTCTCCCCAGCCTGAGGCCAGTCCTGCTATACTGGTTCTCGTGTTCGTTGGTCTGATCATGATTAGGCGGCCGAAGCTGGTAACCGTGCCCATTTACGACCCACAAACATCTCTTATCCTACTTTTCTATCTTCTGCACCTGGCTCTGCTCCTTTCCTTCTGGGCCTTTATTAGGGGGAGGTAACGAAATTTACGATGAGGCGGTCCGGGTCTTGAATGGAAAGTTGACATGGGATTATGATGGAATAGTGGGAACCCCTCGTTCGTAATGTTTTGACATCAGATATTGTTGACGATTCCTGTGCAACGCCAAATATTTATTGTTTAAGATACAAAGGTTTTGGAATGTGCTAACATGTAAAGAAATTTGCCTGAAGCCCAATATTCAGTATATAAGGAGCAACCCTCTTTGTACAAATTGAACAGGCTCCTAGATACTGCCCATGTGTAGTTTCTGTGACTTCTGTGTCCCTGCAGTAATAAACCTTTGGTCTTTGACGCCACCATCGAGAAGCCCGTGTTTCTGTTTGTTTGTGCACCGAGACAGGTTGAACTCCGGGGTCTTCGGGTGTTATCCCTGACACCTCTGGACGGAACCAAAAAGTCCAGAACTCCAATTGGCGCCCAACGTGGGGCGACGTCATTCGGTACCGGTCCAAAAGCCTGAAGAGTTCGAGAAGCTTCGTGTGAAGATTTCAGAGGGAGGCGCCCCACTTCATCGATCCCGGCATATCGCAAAAGTGGCCCGACGTTCTCTTCCACGAGGGTTCCCGTTCAGACGGCTGCAGTGGTTCGTTGCCTTGACCGTCGCCCTGTCTTGGACCCGAGGTGCAGTCCTTAGTACGGCGAGACGTGACGGGTTTCTCCTTGGTGACGTCTTCAGTGCCTCAGTTAAGTATTAAGTGGTTGATAGTTGGTTACTTCGTAAGGGTTGCTCCTGTTTGGATAATCCTTTTAGTTTTTGGTTTGGTTCGGTTTCATAAGATTATCGCTGGTTATTCTGGTTACGATAATCATTCAG
Organism: Lissotriton helveticus; assembly: GCF_964261635.1. Lineage (NCBI taxonomy): Eukaryota > Metazoa > Chordata > Amphibia > Caudata > Salamandridae > Lissotriton > Lissotriton helveticus. The sequence goes on along the minus strand of NC_136071.1, from coordinate 1,192,989,078 downwards.
TTCAGTTCGGGTATCGATACGTTTGTCTGTTCTGGTAGGCCTAAGTTCTTGATTCAAGTGCGCACCTTTCTTTTAATTTGTGTTTCGTCTGTTTTGTGTTCCGGGTTATAAAATGGTAAGTCGGAAAAATTGTATGTTGTCTTGTTTTAGTTGCAACAGGGATTCCCAGTTGGAGGACTCGTGTTCGGTTCCTCCGATTGGAACTCCCCTTTATGATCTATATTGCAAATTTGGTGTGGGCCCTATCGCTTATAACGAGGTATGGATCCACTACACAGAGAAAGATGGTGTCCTTAGTTGGCCACTGCATGGTAGTTTCGAACCTCAAGTTCTTGATAATTTAGAAACGAAATTATTCAAGAAGAAAGCCCGGCCGGCAATGTTTGATTCTTTCCGTTATTGGCGAAAAGAATCTAAACAGAGAGAAATTAAAAAGTTGAAGAAAGAACAGAAAGAGCAAGAGTTGACTTTAGAACAGTCTGCTAAGCAGCTACAACTCAACGAGTCTGAGAAAGCGATGGAGGTGGCCAATAGAGAGCATAATTTAGCAATAGACAAGTGCTATCCTGCTTTGCCATCAAGTACAGCTAAGATAGTAGAGGACCCTGAAAAGGATCCCCTGTTGTCTTACTTGTTACGATCACCCCCACCGTATGCACAGGGTGCTACGGCTCCACCTATACCGAATGTTCAATTACCGGTTGCTGGACAACCTGGTGTTCCCGCTCCTCTGAATCAAGTTCCTGTACCTCCTGTGGTCACTATTAATGTTCCTTCGGCACCCCCTCTTTCAGGGTTGCCGGCTTCTTTACCTATACCTGTATCGCTCACACCTGCTAGTTCACAAGCTGTTTTGCCCGCTACTCCTACTGTTTCTAATCTATCTGTTCCAACTGCTACTCTATTTACTGCTTCTGCTAATATTATGACTCCACTTTCTGTTCGTCGAAGAATCACTGATTCTGTCTCTAACATTCTATCTCCCTTCTATAAAACTCTAATTAAGACTCCTACCTCTGACTCTGTGCAGAGACGTAGTCAGCTTCCCAGTACTGAAGAAAGAGGGATATTAGATTCCACTGCCCTTAGATGGATTTCGAAAATTGGAAGATATAATGTACAAGATGTATTAGATACATTTATGCAATGGAACGAACCGACACAACGATATGTGTTTGATGAAATGTGCTTCCTTCTACGTGAGGAATTAGAAGAGGATGACCCTGAATCAAATCTAGAAGAATTAATTAATATTCAGAAAGAGTTTGCTGCAGGTATGATAGTTGGACAAAATATAAAAGAAGCAATGGAACTGGTTTTAAGTTATAGGAATGACCCATCCCTTCGTTCTCCGAGGGAGTCAGAAAAACGTAGTACGAAACAAAATCGTCAATATCCAATGAGAGAGGTTCCACCAATTTGGCGTGAAGCTGTGCAAGCTAATGTAAACCTTGGTATTGCAGCCGCTCCGGCCCAATTCCAGAGAGTATGGATACATATTCCATGGAAGCGAGCTGAAGTATTAGCAGTGAAACAGGCCTTGCCAGATCCGCGTAAAAATCCTGCAGGGTACTACAAAGAGTTGGCTCAGACAGTTGACGCTTGTGTATTAAATCTAGCTGACATAGATCTGCTATTTGGTAATGTAGTACCGCAACCAATTTGGGCTAAAATTCGTAAAGAGAATCATCCAGTTGCCCTAGGTGGTGATTGGGCAGCTATAATTGCAGCGGATGGTCAACAAATAGGTGGTTCTAAACCTGAACCCTTAATTGCTAATTTGCCTGGTAGAATAATTGATTTAATGAAAACCCTAATGCCAGCATTACGCGTTAACTGGGACAAATTGTCCGCGTGCAAACAGAAGAAAGACGAAAGCGTCTCCGACTTTTTCACAAGATTCGAGGAGACTTTTGTGGATCATAGTGGTCAGGATATGAGCACAGAAGGAGGCCAGAGATTATTTGTTGATAAATTTGTGCACAATCTGTTGCCAGAACTTAGTGGTAAATTAAAAAATTCTGAAAGTGCGTGGGCTGTCTCTACGACTGCGCAAATACTTGCTACTGCCCAGTACTATGAAAATAGGGACAAAGAGGAGAAAGAAAAATCAGATAAAAAGACGAAAGAGTTAAAAACTAAAGTTCTTTTACAGCAAGCATATCCGCCTCGCACCAATCAGACCAATACACAGCAAGGGTCATATCAAAGAACGGAGTATAATTCTCAGAGGCCACAGTACCAATGGAATCAGTGTGCTTATTGCAAAATGGAAGGTCATTATAAGACTGAGTGTCCGGTACGGGCACAAAATAATACTGCGGCAGCTCAGAGAGGTCGTGGTGGTTATATGCAGAATTCTAGAGGTCGAGGAAGAGGTGCTATGCCTCCACAGACAAGTGATCGCCCTTCTAATTATTTCGACCAACGAAATGGACAATCTGCCCAACAGAATAGGTCTCAACAATATCATGTTGAAGATTACTATGAAGCTAGTGAGGAAGTTCAGCCAAGGGAGTACTAGGACAGCCATGGACAAAGAGAGGGAGTAGTATCAGTTTCAGTAGATCAGAGTGGGCCTTATGTCGCAGTAGCAACATCAGGTATAGTCGAACCGTTTCTGTTGGATACTGGTGCAGCAAAAAGTTCTATCATTCATGCGAAACTCCCTGGCGCACCTTTGTCTGGCTCAACAAACGTTTCAGTAGGTTTTTCAGGCGCCCCTGTTCACAACCCTGTTTCTGGTCCTTTGTCTATTTCTGTTGGACCCCGACAATTGAAAGCACCCCTGATTTTGACGACAGGTTGTAATGAAAATCTGCTTGGTTTAGACTTATTAAAACGCCTATATGCGACATTGTACTGTTCTCCAGAAGGAGTACAGCTTACGTTGGGTAAAAGAATCATCTCTCCAATGTACTTGTCGATGGATGCACTTCCACCAGAGCTGCGTTCACTCCCTGATACTCTTTGGGCGACTGGTCCTAATGATGTAGGTCTTTTAGAAATTCCACCATATGTAGTAACTTTGAAAGCGAATGTAAAATTTCCACGAATTCCACAATACCGAATTTCTACTGAAGGTGAGCGTGCGCTCCTACTGATAGTACAAGATCTGATCAAGAAAGACGTTATAGAAGAAACTAGAGGTAATGTCTGTAATAGTCCTGTACTGCCTATTCTGAAACGAACTGACCCAACAAAACATCCAGTATATAGATTTGTAATTGATCTTAGAGAAGTTAATAAAATTGTGATTCCACAGTTTCCTGTGGTTCCAGACATTACTGCATTGTTAACGTTAATTCCTGCTACAGCAGCATGATTTTCAGTTATCGACTTGAAAAATGCCTTTTTCAGCATTCCGATAGCCGAGGAAAGCAGAGATATCTTCGGTTTCTCTCTAGGAGGACGAAGTTTCAGGTTTAAACGCGCTCCACAAGGTTATTGTGAAAGTCCATCCATTTACAGTCAAGCATTAAAAAGCCAGTTAGACTCATTTGTACTTCCTCCTGGTTCTGCTTTAATACAATATGTCGATGATCTTCTAGTGGCTGCCGATGACAAGGAAACTTGCAAAACAGCTACAATTTCTTTATTGCATCATTTGTCAAACTTGAATCACAAGGTGTCACCTTCAAAAATGCAATACTGTTGCCAAGAAGTGACCTACCTAGGTCATCTCTTGTCAAAGGAGGGAAGGAAGTTGACCCCAGAGAGAATAAAAGCAATTACACAGATGAATGTTCCTAGCACGCAGAGAGAAGTACGTGCCTTTTTAGGTATTACCTCATATTGTAGGCAATGGATCCCAAATTTTTCTCTTTTGGCAAAACCGTTGGTAGCTTTGACTGGGAAAAATGTTCCGAGTCCAGTGCCATGGTCTGCCGAATGTCAGGAGAGTTTTTCTGAGTTACGAAATGCACTGTGTTCAGCTCCTGTATTGGGTACACCCGATTACAGTAAACCATTCACGCTCTATGTCCATGAGAGAGAAGGTTGTGCGTTGAGTGTTTTGACACAGAAATTTGGTGATAAACAACGCCCTTGTGCGTATTTTTCATCAACATTAGATCCAGTAGCTAGAGCGTTGCCTAGTTGCTTGAGAGCTACAGCCGCAGCTGCAGCCTCCATTCGACAATCTGCTGGTTTGGTAATGAACAACATGCTAGTAGTTATGGTTCCTCATGCTGTGGATACACTCATGAACCAAACCAAGACGCAGCACCTTACCAGTGCTAGATTATCAGGTTACGAACTGACATTGCTAGCAAGTCATATTCAGATCAAAAGATGCAATGTATTGAATCCAGCAACATTGTTGCCGACTAGCCAAAAGTCGAGTGATTCCGAACCACACGACTGTTGTTTCAGAACTGAGGAAGAAACAAAAGGACGAATTGATTTAAAAGACACTCCATTATCAGATCCAGATGGCACGTTGTATGTTGACGGGTCTTGCTTCAAATTGGAGAATGGTGATGTGACTGCTGCCTATGCAGTAACGACTTTGAGTACGATTGTGGAGACTGCGAGAGTGAGTCAGAATTCTGCCCAGGCTGCAGAATTGATCGCGCTGACAAGAGCGTGCGTTTTAGCTAAGGGAAAGAGAGTGAATGTGTTCACAGATAGTCAGTACGCGTTCGGCGTGGCCCATAGTTTTGGCCGTTTGTGGAAAGAGAGAGGTTTCATTACGTCCCATGGGACTAAGATTCAACATGGTCAGCTAGTTAATGACTTGTTGGAATCTCTAACCTTGCCGACTGAAGTTGCGATTGTGAAATGCAGTGCTCATAAAGCAATCACGGATGATGTTGGTCGTGGGAATGCTTTTGCTGATGAGACTGCAAAACAGACAGCTAGAAATATGATGAGTAGAATGTATGTTGCAACGTCTGCAAGATGGATTTCTGAGTCTGGAATGTGTGAGGACACAGTGGAAAGCGTGAAAGAAATTCAGAAAGAGGCGACTGAGGAGGAAAAGCGTGCATGGAAAGAGAGCACGGGTAAATTGGACTCGAGTGGGTGTTGGATTGACTTGTCGGAACAACAGCGTTGGATGTTGCCTGATGCGTATGTGCTTGCAGTAGTAACGATGGCACATGGAGCAGCGCACATCAGTTCTAAAGGGATTTGTAAGATGTTGGCTCCAGTTTGGAAGAATGATGGGAGTAGTAAGTGTGCAGAGAGAGTGGTGAGAAATTGTATGGTATGCTTGATGCATAATCCTGGCAAGGGAATCCCCACACCTGCAGGTCACTTCGCTCCTCCTTCCTGCCCCTTTGAAGTGATCCAGCTAGACTTCATTCACATGGATCGTTGTAATAATCTAAAGTACGTCCTAGTGGTAGTTTGTGCGTTCTCCAGATGGATCGAAGCATACCCACTGAAGGACAATACTGCTTTGTCCACTGCCAAGATCCTTCTTAAAGAATACTTCCCCAGATTCGGAATGCCACGGATTGTATGGTCAGATAACGGAAGTGAGTTCGTAGGGAAAGTTATGCAGAGTGTGTGTGCCGGCCTAGGGATTAGACAAAAGTTCCACAGTGCGAATCATCCCCAGTCCGCGGGTTTAGTTGAGGGTTACAATGGCACCCTTAAACTGAAACTTGCTAAGATACAAGCATCCACGGGTTTGCCCTGGCCAGATGCACTGCCTTTGGCTTTGTTATCAACAAGAGCAACTGTACATTCTAGAGTAGGGCTTAGTCCATATGAAATAATTTTTGGTCGTCCTGCAAATGTTTGGGGGGTACCTAGACCGAAAGAATTTAAGCAGCTGGAATACCCAATGTTAATTGATTATCTTTTCGACTTGACTGCTAAATTGAGCCTTATTCACCAACAGGTTTTCGATGCATTGCCAAAGCCACCGGAGAGTCCAGGTCATCAGCTGAAACCTGGGGATCAAGTAGTCATTAGAAATTTTGCAAGAACGAAAAATCTTCAGCCCAGATTCGTTGGCCCTTTCCAAGTCCTATTGGCGACGAGAACTGCTATTCGAGTGGCCGGAGGGAAGAATTGGATCCACACGACACATGTCAAACGTGTGCCTCTGCCACTTCCTTACAACGACTGGGTAAAGAAAGGAATCAGTGCCTCTGAAGCAGAACAAATACCCAGGTTCATCCCTTTCAGTGATGCAGAACTGATCACTGATACATCAAACTCTGACTCTCCTCCTGAAACTGCTCTTTTGAACCCTGAACATTTGCCATCTGCGAACGTGAACATTGCAACGTCAGCTGAAAATACATTGTTTCCAGATCAGACAGCTCCTGCAAAACTGAGATACAACTTGCGACCTCGCAATATGGACAAATAAAGCAGGAAACTGCCTATTTTCAGATTTGAATTTTCTATACATTGCCTCCAGCCAGGAAGTTTGCTATTATTTTGTTGTTTTAAATTTTGCCTTGCCGTCTGGGTAGCCGTAGGGTCGTGGCTGTGTGCCTAGTTGAATCTGCGGGGGTCAGACATAAGGTCGATCTTTCTGTTAGTTCTGGGAACTCCCAGGGCTGATAGAAGCATTTTCATCTACGTACACATCATCAGTGGTCACGAGCGGATTGTAGAAGATGGAGCTTCCTGAGCTGCAACGAATGAATGTAATTTATGTGCGCAGAAATAGACTGTACAGAATACTTCACAGCAAATGCTTTCTAATGCAATGTGCAGTTACATTTTTAATTGTTTTGATAACGTTGGTGGGTGGAATCATCTTTGGTGTACATTTGATTTTTATGCCGGTAACTACAGTACCTCCCCTTGATCCTACTACTTCTACGGTTTCTTCTATGCATTCTTTTCACTCGTTTCCTGAACACGAACAAGCTCGACGCTCTGAATTTATTAACAATACATTTGTACAGCTCTTGCATCAACACCAACTGGTAGTTAATACTACAGACTGCTGGGTGTGTGGCTTGATACCTCACACTATGGATAAAGGCATTCCCTATCTAGTTTTGCCTTTTAGCTATAATGGATCATTTCAGGCCTTTCAGACCATTTTTTCCTATGCCCTTGAGACCTATCCTCCGCGTCCACCACGGTCCACTAAATACAACTCAGCCAACAAAGCTTTAGTCCAGGGAATAATTGACATGATTAAAGACGTCAATAATACTCCATCTTACCCTAGAGATGAATTACGGGTGTATTTGAGTTGGAACTCTACCGAGTATCGCCTTAGTTTGGGAGAAAGCAAGCGTAAAAGCTCCACTTCAGTCTGGGTCGTGCCTCACCGAGGTCAGGTCTGTTTGCAAGGAAATGGGAGAAATCTGAGAGCCCAGCTAGGGAGGAGTGAGTGCGTTGAGACTTACGTATTTCCGTCTAACTCCTCCCCTGCCTTCCTTACTGCTAGGGGTACTTACTTCATCTGTCAAGACAGAGCGTATACATGGCTGCCTGCTGACTTCTCAGGTTCATGTTATATTGCTCGATTGTTACCTCCGACATACACTGCTTCTTCAGATTATCACAAGACCAGAGTAGCAAGAGGTGTCTTCAGCAAGGAAGATACCGCTGGTCAGGAAGCTGGAGACTTCTTCAAAGGTTTCCTTCCGTTTTGGGGGCCTATGGCCAATAGTAGAAATCTACGTCAACTAACACGGGTAGTTGAATCTACTATTACAGAAACTGCTGGTGCCCTTAGTAACTTAACAGCTGAGCTTCAGGCGGATCGTCTCATGACGTTGCAGAACCGTATGGTTCTAGACGTAATACTTGCAGATCGAGGTGGGGTATGCAGAATGATCCAATCGAGCTGCTGTGTTTTTATTCCCAATAATGCTCCAACCGTCTATGAAGCGATCTCTAAGCTACACAAGATTTCCGACTCTATACACGTAGACAAGGGAAACTGGTCCTTCATGGAGTGGTTTTGGACTCTGGTATCAGCGTGGGGATGGAAGGTTCTGATGGTCATTGGTGTCATCCTAGTATTTCTGTTCTCATGCTGCCTTATTATCCAATGTGGTCCTGCTTTGTGTAGCCTCTGTGCTGCAACCTGTTTCAGAAAACCACCTGCATTAGGAGAAAAGACACGAGACAGGATGATGATGCAACAACATGTCACTGACCTAATGAGCATAGAGTTAGATTCTGACATAGACTGAGTAATTGCCTATGTAAGGGCAAAAGGAGGGTCTGAGGTTCCGTGACGATTTTAACCCGTGTTTGTAACATTGTCGCAAATGCATAATTTTGGTATCAGTGAACCGCAAATGATCCATTTAGTATATCCTGGTGTTTTCGCTATGCTACAAGCAAGAGCACTCCTGTTACAAACACATTTCTGTTCTACCCATGGCATCCATCTTAGAACAAGGAAGCCATTTTGTATTCCTTGCCCTCACATAGTCAATGGACACGCAATGACCTCTTTTTCATTTAAGGACACGTAGGCTTTAGCCGGCAATTCACCTTGCTAGTGACACGTGCACCTTAGGCCAGCAACGCTGTGGCAGCATGACTCGGCAAGAGCTGTCTCCCCAGCCTGAGGCCAGTCCTGCTATACTGGTTCTCGTGTTCGTTGGTCTGATCATGATTAGGCTGCCGAAGCTGGTAACCGTGCCCATTTACGACCCACAAACATCTCTTATCCTACTTTTCTATCTTCTGCACCTGGCTCTGCTCCTTTCCTTCTGGGCCTTTATTAGGGGGAGGTAACGAAATTTACGATGAGGCGGTCCGGGTCTTGAATGGAAAGTTGACATAGGATTATGATGGAATAGTGGGAACCCCTCGTTCGTAATGTTTTGACATCAGATATTGTTGACGATTCCTGTGCAACGCCAAATATTTATTGTTTAAGATACAAAGGTTTTGGAATGTGCTAACATGTAAAGAAATTTGCCTGAAGCCCAATATTCAGTATATAAGGAGCAACCCTCTTTGTACAAATTGAACAGGCTCCTAGATACTGCCCATGTGTAGTTTCTGTGACTTCTGTGTCCCTGCAGTAATAAACCTTTGGTCTTTGACGCCACCATCGAGAAGCCCGTGTTTCTGTTTGTTTGTGCACCGAGACAGGTTGAACTCCGGGGTCTTCGGGTGTTATCCCTGACACCTCTGGACGGAACCAAAAAGTCCAGAACTCCAGTGGGGCACATACATGCCCTAAGGGCATGTATGTGCGTCACATGGCACTTTGAAAAATGCAAAAATGTGCATTTTTCAAGGAATTCGCAACTTACCACCAACTAGAAGTTGGTGGTAATTTGCGATTCCTTAAGGACAATTTGCTAATTTTTTTAGCTTCATACATTGCATTTTAGGAATCGCAAAATTTGCCGATTCCTTAAATGCAATTGCAAAATAAGGAATCGCAAATTTTGCGATTCCTTGTTTTGCACCAGGTTTTGCTTTATACATACCATTTAGCAAATTCGCATTCGCAAAGGCCGAATTGTGAATGTGAATTTGCTTGATACATATGCCCTAAATCAAATGGTCGTACATCTGGCCCCAAATGTTGTCAAGTTGAGAACTCAGCTAAATATTAATGTAAACCGAAGAGGCTTTGCACGAGGGACGCCCCTTAAACTACAACAGGGGTGCCAGGCACCCTATTACAGGTAACAAAGCCCACCCTGTCCTCAAACTGTAAACGGCCCGGAGCTTCAGACTTGTCTCAGAGGCTTTGTGAACAGATAGCATCCTGCTAGGATAGCTCAGTGAGTCAATGCGCCTGATGCACGGATCTGTGGGTAACTTCTGTTCAAACTTTTACAAAATAAGTGCTGTTGCCCAGGGTTACAGCAGAGTCTGCGATATGCCATGTTTCTGAGCCGCAAAAGGGCATTCATTAGAGAGCGAGCCGGGAAATACACATTTTTAATAATTGATGTGTCATGTACGAGTCTGCATCCCTCACGCGCTCCTTCCAAAGTTCAACAGGTTTTTAGTAGAAGAATTTGACTTTTACTAAAAGGTTCCCCTGATTAGGAGTGAGGTGGCCTTCTCGGCGCTTTCCGGAGCGGGGCCCCCCCTCCCCTGTGACATTTCCGAGGCGCAGAGACAAAGGCAGGGAGGGGGCGGTGTCCTTTAAGAGCTGACACCCTAAGTGCCTGGAAGTCACTGGATGTCAGACTGAGTCAGGCAGGGTGAGCGAGCTGTCACTCACCGCCAGCAGGGGGGGCACTCAGAGCTGAGCGGGAGGGCCCCCACACAAGGGCTGTCTGACCCCAACTGCTCCCCCAGAACCAGCAGGGGATTGTTTGCTGTCTGGGACTGCGGCTGGTGTATGAATATCTCATTTTTGTTTAAAAAAATAAATAAACTGGGCTCAAGTCTTAACCTGTGTGCGTGTGTGCGTGCGTGCACGCGCACATGCCTGTGTGCATGTGTGTGTGTGTGTGTCTGTGTGTATATTATATATATTCTCCCTGGGGGAAAAAAACAAAGTTTAAAGTGACATTAGAGTTAGGTATCGTTATTATATTTTACTTTAAGATACACAACCCTGATAAATGCACTGGAAAAACCATTGTTAAAGTGACATTGGGCCAGATGTAGGTAATTCTAATTTACCGATTCATAAATACCGAATTTTACCAATTCGGTATTGATGAATCGGTAAATTAGAAGGTGGGAGATGTAGGTAAATTTTAATTTTCAATTACCGAATCGGTAACATTCGGTATTTACCGATTGGGTAAATACCGAATCAATATTGCCCATTGATTCCTATGGGCCTTGAAGCCCATAGGAATCAATGGGCAATACCGATTCGGTATTTACCGAATCGGTAAATACCGAATCCTGCAAGGGTGCAGGGGGTGTCACTTTGACACCATCTAGCACCCCAAGTACAGGCTTGTGTGCCATGTGGCACACATTCATGCCCTAAGGGCATGTCTGTGTGTCACATGGCACAGGTGTGCATGCACAGATGTGCATGCACACCTGAATTTGGTATTTTACCACCCAATTGGATTGGGTGGTAAAATACCGACTCGTAAGGGCCTGTGGCACTCATAGGAGTGTCAGCTACATATGGATTTACCGATTCGGTAAAATTACCGATTCGGTACTTTACAGAATCGGTAAATTTACCGATTCGGTAAATTTACAGATTCTGTAAAACGATGGCCCCTACATGTCAAACACCAAATACCGGTCGGTAACGGCCGAATTCGGCCGTTACCGGCCGGTATTTGCTCTCCTACATCTGGCCCATTGTGGTTTGGTGAACATAAGCAGTGCACGGAGATGGTTGAAGTTATAGTACTTCAGTTAACTATAAATAATAAATTTCTGTGTTTTTTTTAAAATCCATGAACTTTAAACAGAACACCGTTTCCAACTTGTTCTGTCTAAATTCATGACTTAACTTGGAGACATTCAGAGTTATATATTTGAATGTTAGCTTCCTCAGACTGAGAAAACAAGCATTAGAAATGCAATCGGGCTCGGATTTATTTGAGTTTGAGCTAATGGCATTGTAAATGCCAATGTATTGTTGCTATGTGTTATGGAGTGTGTTCATGTGGTGTGTACTGCCAGTGATCTCCTTGTGAGTGTGAGAATATTGCACTGTTACTGCCTGTGTTGTCCTTCTTGTGAGTGTGAGAAGCTTGCACCTCTGCTGCCTGTGGTCTCCTTGTGAGTGTAAGAAGCTTGCACTGCTGCTGCCTGTGATGTCCTTCTTGTGAGTGTAAAAAGCTTGCACTGCTGCTGCCTGTGATGTCGTTCTTGTGAGTGTGAGAAGCTTGCACAGCTGCTGCCTGTGAGTATGAGAAGATTGCATTGTGCATCTCTGTGCTGTGCCTGTTCTTTATAAGGGACTCTTGCTCTGTTGCTGCTGCTGCCTTGGCACAGTACCTGCTGTGAGTGTGTGAGGGAAGCTTGCACCGCTGCTGCTTGTGACGTCCTTCTTGTGAGTGGGAGAAGCTTGCACCTCAGCTGCCTGTGGTATCCTTGTGAGTGTAACAAGCTTGCACAGCTGCTGCCTGTGATGTCCTTCGTGTGAGTGTGAGAAGCTTGCACCGCTGCTGCCTGTGAGTATGAGAAGATTGCATTGTGCATCTCTGTGCTGTGCCTGTTCTTTGTAAGGGACTATTGCTCTGTTGCTGCTGCTGCCTTGGCACAGTACCTGCTGTGAGTGTGTAAGGGAAGCTTGCACCACTGCTGCTTGTGATGTCGTTCTTGCGAGTGTGAGAAGCTTGCACCTCTGCTGCCTGTCGTCTCCTTGTGAGTGTAAGTAGCTTGCACTGCTGCTGCCTGTGATATCGTTCTTGTGAGTGTGAGAAGCTTGCACCGCTGCTGCTTGTGATGTCCTTCTTGTGAGTGGGAGAAGCTTGCACCTCAGCTGCCTGTGGTCTCCTTGTGAGTGTGAGAAGCTTGCACCGCTGCTGTTTGTGATGTCCTTCTTGTGAGTGTGAGAAGCTTGCACCGCTTCTGTTTGTGATGTCCTTCTTGTGAGTGGGAGAAGCTTGCAACTCAGCTGCCTGTGGTCTCCTTCTGAGTGTAAGAAGCTTGCACAGCTGCTGCCTGTGATGTCCTACTCACTACTCTACTCTACTCACTACTCAGTACTCTGCACTCACTACTCACTACTCTACTCACTACTCAACTCACTACTCACTACTCTACTCACTACTCTACTCACTACTCAACTCACTACTCACTACTCTACTCACTACTCTACTCACTACTCTACTCACTACTCTACTCACTACTCTACTCACTACTCACTACTCTACTCACTACTCTACTCACTACTCTGCACTCACTACTCACTACTTTACTCTCTACTCACTACTCACTACTCTACTCACTACTCACTACTCTACTCACTACTCACTACTCTACTCACTACTCACTACTATACTCACTACTCACTTCTCTACTCACTACTCTGCACTCACTACTCTACTCACTACTCTACTCACCTCACTACTCTACTCACTACTCTACTCACTACTGACTACTATACTCACTACTCTGCACTCACTACTCACTACTCACACCACTACTCTACTCACTACTCTACTCACTACTCACTTCTCTACTCACTACTCACTTCTCTACTCACTACTCACTTCTCTGCACTCACTACTTTACTCACTACTCTACTCTACTCACCTCACTACTCTACTCACTACTCTACTCACTACTCACTACTCTACTCACTACTCTGCACTCACTACTCTACTCACTACTCTACTCACTACTCTACTCACTACTCTACTCACTACTCTGCACTCACTACTCTGCACTCACTACTCTGCACTCACTACTCTGCACTCACTACTCTGCACTCACTACTCTACTCACTACTCACTACTCTGCACTCACTACTCACTACTCTGCACTCACTAGTCACTACTCTGCACTCACTACTCACTACTCTGCTCACTACTCTCCACTCACTACTCTACTCACTACTCTACTCACTACTTTCTACTTACTACTCACTACTCTACTCACTACTCACTACTCTACTCACTACTCTACTCACTACTCTACTCACTACTCTACTCACTACTCTGCACTCACTACTCACTACTCTACTCACTACTGTACTCACTACTCTACTCACTACTCACTACTCTACTCACTACTCACTACTCTACTCACTACTCTGCACTCACAACTCACTACTCTACTCACTACTCTGCACTCACTACTCTACTCACTACTCTGCACTCACAACTCACTACTCTACTCACTACTCACTACTCTGCACTCACTGCTCTACTCGCTACTCACTATTCTACTCACTACTCTGCACTCACTACTCACTACTCTGCACACTACTCTACTCACTACTCTACTCACTACTCTACTCACTACTCTACTCACTACTCTACTCACTACTCACTACTCTACTCACTACTCTACTCACTACTCTACTCACTACTCTACTCACTACTCTACTCACTACTCTACTCACTTCTGCACTCACTACTCTGCACTCACTACTCTGCACTCACTACTCTGCACTCACTACTCTACTCACTACTCTACCCACTACTCTACTCACTACTCACTACTCTACTCACTACTCTACTCACTACTCTACTCACTACTTTCTACTCACTACTCACTACTCTACTCACTACTCACTACTCTGCACTCACTACTCACTACTCTGCTCACTACTCACTACTCACTACTCTACTCACTACTCACCTCACTACTCTACTCAATACTCTACTCACTACTCTACTCACTACACTACTCACTACTCTACTCACTACTCTACTCACTACTCACTACTCTGCACTCACTACTCACTACTCTGCTCACTACTCACTACTCTGCTCACTACTCACTACTCTCCACTCACTACTCTGCACTCACTACTCACTGCTCTACTCACTACTCTACTCACTACTCTACTCACTACTCACTACTCTGCACTCACTACTCACTACTCTACTCACTACTCTGCACTCACTACTCACTACTCTACTCACTACTCTACTCACTACTCTACTCACTACTCTGCTCACTACTCTGCTCACTACTCTACTCACTACTCTACTCACTACTCTACTCACTACTCACTACTCTACTCACTACTCTACTCACTACTCTACTCACTACTTTCTACTGACTACTCACCACTCTACTCACTACTCACTACTCTACTCACTACTCACCTCACTACTCTACTCACTACTCTACTCACTACACTACTCACTACTCTACTCACTACTCTACTCACTACTCTACTTACTACTCTACTCACTACTCTGCACTCACTACTCACTACTCTGCTCACTACTCACTACTCTGCTCACTACTCACTACTCTCCACTCACTACTCTACTCACTACTCACTACTCTACTCACTACTCTACTCACTACTCTACTCACTACTTTCTACTCACTACTCTACTCACTACTCACTACTCTGCACTCACTACTCACTACTCTGCTCATTACTCACTACTCTACTCACTACTCACCTCACTACTCTACTCACTACTCTACTCACTACACTACTCACTACACTACTCACTACTCTACTCACTACTCTGCACTCACTACTCACTACTCTGCTCACTACTCACTACTCTGCTCACTACTCTCCACTCACTACTCACTACTCTACTCACTACTCTACTCACTACTCTACTCACTACTCTGCACTCACTACTCACTACTCTACTCACTACTGTACTCACTACTCTACTCACTACTCTACTCACTACTCTGCACTCACAACTCACTACTCTACTCACTACTCTGCACTCACAACTCACTACTCTACTCACTACTCACTACTCACTACTCTGCACTCACTACTCTACTCACTACTCACTACTCTACTCACTATTCTACTCACTACTCTGCACTCACTACTCACTACTCTGCTCACTACTCTACTCACTACTCTACTCACTACTCTACTCACTACTCTACTCACTACTCTGCACTCACAACTCACTACTCTACTCACTACTCTGCACTCATAACTCACTACTCTACTCACTACTCTACTCACTAATCTACTCACCACTCACTACTCTGCACTCACTACTCACTACTCTACTCACTACTCTACTCACTACTCTACTCACTACTCACTACTCTGCACTCACTACTCTGCACTCACTACTCACTACTCTACTCACTACTCTACTCACTACTCACTACTCTACTCACTACTCTGCACTCACTACTCACTACTCTGCACTCACTACTCACTACACTGCACTCACTACTCTACTCACTACTCTACTCACTACTTTCTACTCACTATTCACCACTCTACTCACTACTCACTACTCTACTCACTACTCACCTCACTACTCTACTCACTACTCTACTCACTACACTACTCACTACTCTACTCACTACTCTACTCACTACTCTACTCACTACTCTACTCACTACTCTACTCACTACTCTGCACTCACTACTCACTACTCTGCTCACTACTCACTACTCTGCTCACTACTCACTACTCTCCACTCACTACTCTACTCACTACTCACTACTCTACTCACTACTCTACTCACTACTCTACTCACTACTTTCTACTCACTACTCTACTCACTACTCACTACTCTGCACTCACTACTCACTACTCTGCTCACTACTCACTACTCTACTCACTACTCACCTCACTACTCTACTCACTACTCTACTCACTACACTACTCACTACACTACTCACTACTCTACTCACTACTCTACTCACTACTCTACTCACTACTCTACTCACTACTCTGCACTCACAACTCACTACTCTACTCACTACTCTGCACTCACAACTCACTACTCTACTCACTACTCTACTCACTACTCTACTCACTACTCACTACTCTGCACTCACTACTCACTACTCTACTCACTACTCTACTCACTACTCTACTCACTACTCACTACTCTGCACTCACTACTCTGCACTCACTACTCACTACTCTACTCACTACTCTACTCACTACTCACTACTCTACTCACTACTCTGCACTCACTACTCACTACTCTGCACTCACTACTCACTACTCTGCACTCACTACTCACTACTCTGCACTCACTACTCTACTCACTACTCTACTCACTACTTTCTACTCACTACTCACCACTCTACTCACTACTCACTACTCTACTCACTACTCACCTCACTACTCTACTCACTACTCTACTCACTACACTACTCACTACTCTACTCACTACTCTACTCACTACTCTACTCACTACTCTACTCACTACTCTGCACTCACTACTCACTACTCTGCTCACTACTCACTACTCTGCTCACTACTCACTACTCTCCACTCACTACTCTACTCACTACTCACTACTCTACTCACTACTCTACTCACTACTCTACTCACTACTTTCTACTCACTACTCTACTCACTACTCACTACTCTGCACTCACTACTCACTACTCTGCTCACTACTCACTACTCTACTCACTACTCACCTCACTACTCTACTCACTACTCTACTCACTACACTACTCACTACACTACTCACTACTCTACTCACTACTCTGCACTCACTACTCACTACTCTGCTCACTACTCACTACTCTGCTCACTACTCTCCACTCACTACTCACTACTCTACTCACTACTCTACTCACTACTCTACTCACTACTCTGCACTCACTACTCACTACTCTACTCACTACTGTACTCACTACTCTACTCACTACTCTCTACTCTACTCACTACTCTCTACTCTACTCTCTACTCTACTCACTACTCTCTACTCTACTCACTACTCTACTCACTACTCACTACTCTGCACTCACTACTCACTACTCACTACTCTACTTACTACTCTACTCACTACTCTACTCACTACTCTACTCACTACTCTACTCACTACTCACTACTCTGCACTCACTACTCACTACTCTGCACTCACTACTCACTACTCTACTCACTACTCTACTCACTACTCTACTCACTACTCACTACTCTACTCACTACTCTGCACTCACTACTCACTACTCTGCACTCACTACTCACTACTCTGCACTCACTACTCACTACTCTGCACTCAGTCAGTCAGTCAGTCAGAATATCTTTATTCGACTTTTACAAGTCATGCAAAGAATCGAACACAAAAACATCACATAAAATACATCCATAAAAAGCAGCAGGCAAGCTGCACATTAAGAAAGACTATCTACATATATAAAATATTTACATTTCATGTCAAGAAGAAAGCATTTTTTTAAAAACAAATTCATTTAAGGCGAGGTTAGGCCAGCAGCTTTCGCCCTGGCCGCGGCCACCAAAAAGTTAGCAGTACAGAAAGAGATGCGAGGATTTAACAAAAGTTGTAAAAAGAGCAGTGCCGGGCGCACCTGTATGAAACCAGCTTCTTTCAGGATTGGCAACAAATGTTTTTTCCTCTGCTCATGATACAAACTACAAAACATAACAAAGTGCATCGTATCCTGTACTGAAAAATGATCGCAGCGACAGGGGGAAGCTAAGTCTGGTTTCTGCCAGCTCAAAAGGGAACCTAGGCAAGAATATAATAGGTTAAATCTAAGCTTAGTTAGTAAAAACCTATGGTAAGGGAAGGTAACAAAGCTAAGGTAAGGTGCGAGCGAGGGTGTACTAACCAGAAGACTATGAGCCCTTACTGCTGGTTTCAGCAATTCGTGGGCCTCACGGCACGCTTCCTTCCTTTCCTTAAAAGACTTTTTTATAAGGTCTAAGTCCTCAGCCTTGATTTTCTCAGGCGATAGAAAAAGTTCAGGGCGACCTAGTTCTAAAAAAGATTTAGCTATGTACGCCAACCAGGGAATACTGCTATGTTTATCAAGTGCTAGGACATCATGAAGAATTCTGTGGTTTAGAGGCAGGTCTTCGTTCAGCCACATTTTCAACCACAATGTCAGGGGGGCTAGGCTCAGTGTATCTGCCAAATAGGGTAGGCCCACCTCTTTATGGATAGAATAGGTTGGGGTTGACTGCGGTACGGAGAGCAGAGATCTGATAAATCTATTTTCTGCCCTCTGAATAGGGTCAAGGTTTACATACCCCCACAAAGGTGACCCGTATGATGCAATAGCAACGGGCTTGCTCTTATAGATTTTTAAAAGAGCTTCCATGGGCCTGGCACCTAACTTTCCAGCGAAACCCAGGAGCGCTGAGGAAGATCTGCTGACAGCCAACCTCTTTGCACTTATCTGTGGGCCCCACGAACCTTTCTGATCAAACAGAACCCCCAAATAGGGGAATGTGGCCACCATTGAGACGGGAACCCCTCTGCAAAAGAATGATTTATGTGTTTTTTTAGTGCACCCGCGCCCCAATACCATCGTATGTGACTTAGTGGCATTGACTTTAAGATCCAAGTTCTCCATATAAGAGCCAAAGGCATCCAAAAGGAGCTGAAGGCCAACGCCAGTGCGAGCGATTAACACGGCATCGTCCGCGTACAGGAGTGCCGGAATTGCGGAGCCTCCTGCACGCGGAACGTCCGCTTCCAGGCGCTGCAGATGTTCTCCCAAACCATTAATGTAGATGGTAAAAAGCAAGGGGGCTAAGATACATCCTTGCCGTACCCCCTTTAAAGATTTAAACAATGGGGTGCATCTGCCTTGGTTTGACACTCTAACCGCTGCGAAAAGCTCCTGATGCATAGACGCCATAAAACCAACCAAGGCTTCATCAATACCCAATTCCACCAAAATCGACCACAGTCGAAGGCCGAGGAGAGGTCCATAAAAGCAAGGAACACAGAACCCTCCTTGGCCACAGTGTATTTGGAGATGAGTAAATGCAGGTTAATACATTGTTCAATGGTCCCTTTTCTCTCTCTGAAACCATATTGCAATTCGGACAGCCCACCACAACCCTCGACATTCTCCCTCAATCTGGATAACAGTACTCTGCCCAAGATTTTGATGGTTGAATCCAGGAGGGATATAGGTCTATAACACGCGGGATCATCCCGCTGGCCTTTATTTTTGAAGATGGGTACAATGGTGGATATGGCCCACGAGGCAGGGGCTTGATTGCCTCTCGCGGCATTAAACACGTTTGTCAAAACCTCCGCCCACAGGTTTGGAGAGTACATAAAAAAGTCAGCGGGGACTCCGTCAGGACCTGGAGCCTTGTGTTTTGTGGTTGACAAGAGGGCCTTTTTCACTTCTTCGGGGTTAAAGATGATGGATTGTGCCTTGATGCTGGGCATTGGGGCCGCATTATTTCCTTCTTCCGCGCCCCCGTATACATTTTTAAAATGAGACAACCATTTACCATCACTAATTACGCAGTCCATGGGTGCGTTTTTATCGTCAGAGAAAAAAGGTTGTTTAATGATCTCCCAAAATCTCCTGCTGTCCTTCAGCACTGCCGCTGAGAGGAGATTATCCCAGGCCTCGCGTTTGATAGTGTCCTTACGGTTCTTTATGGCTGACTTGTACTTTTTCCTTAGTCTGGAAATATCATCTTTAGCCCTAGGCACTTTTTTTAAGGCTACCAACAATTCTCTGTGGGCAGTTGAACATGCGGAGTCAAACCAGCGTTTAGTTCCTGTGTTTCCCTTAATGGGTTTTGCCAAGAGGTCCTTTGACACCTGGGCACATATTGCCTCGTATGCTGCGATTATTTCTTTCCCTTGGACACCTGGTTTTTTACAGAGTTCAACCTTGTCTTTGATTTTTGGGAAGTTTAGCGCGTAAAAGTTTTCCGGGATCACTTTGGCCCATTTCACTCGTCTGTCATTATCAGTGGCCCTCAGAGGTTGTGCGGGCTGTGCTGTGATTGGGGATACCCCCATCAGGGCTCCCCAGGCCACTTCAAGTAGTACGGGGTTATGGTCGCTATGGTGGCTTAATACTGTACGATAATCCTTGGACCGTCCTAAGATGCCTTGTGAGACAAATATATAGTCAATCACTGTACCATGATGAGTACCAAAAAAAGTTGGCATTCTTAGACCCCCATCAGGTTCGTACAGATCATAATTAGCAAGCAGTTCTTCTAGCTCCTGCCCCTCTGCAGAGTGTTCAAAGTGAGGGCCCTTTGGGTCGACGTCATCCACCTCGCTAGCACCCCCTCCCTTACATGCTAAGTTACATAAGTGAATGTTAAAATCGCCTAATAAAATTAATTCAGAAGCGAACTCGATATTCTGAGATGCTGAATATAAAAAGCTGTCTAGGTTAGCGATATTGCGCCCTCTATAATCGCTATTCCCAGAATTATAAAAATTAACATATAGGGTCCTACTGGTATTATTAATCACCCTTTCGACCATTAAGATGTTATCAGAGTCAGTACTAATCTGCCTGTAACTACCTATCAGGTCTAAAGAAAATAGAATAACCAAGCCACCTTTGGCTCTACCCGCTCTGCTGGCTACTGCAGGTTTGGTAAAACTAGTGAACCCATCCCACCAAAGGTTGGCGGATGTGTCCCAAGTTTCTTGCAGGGCAATGATATGATTCTTTGAAATAAAGCTCAACCAAGCATTGTCCTGGCGTTTCGTATTTAAGCCTGCAATGTTCCAGCTTATGATTTTACAGGAATCGGTGGGTGGCCTGGGTTCCCTGGCCCCCTCCCCCACCCCTTCTACTATATGTGGCGTTGGAGATCCCTCTTTGGCTACCCCTTGAAGGGGGCTTTGTATGTCTACGCTAATTTGAATTGGAGCGTCAGAATCTCCTCCCTCAGTAAGTCAGTCGCAAGTGTTTAGATCTGATAGAGGGCCATACCTGTTTCTGGTACCAAAACCCCACCCAAGCGGGGTAGCTGTTTGGCCCTGGCCAAGCGCTGGCACATTCCATATGGGTTGTGGTGTGGTTGGGCGTAACCTAAACTGGTCATTATTCATCGGGAAAATAAACCTGTCCCCCTGGCCACGATAATTGCCACCCAGGTGATTATTACCCCAGCTAGCCATGCTTGGTTCAAGTAGCATGGTGGGCCTGGTGTATTGCTCATTCAAGTAATTAAATCTGCCTAGGTCTGGGTTAGTTATAAGTTGAAGGTGGGCATTAGGATGTCGAGGTCTAGTATCCCCTCCCCAGCTAATGGGTTTGGTAGGTCTCTTTTGGTTCGGGATGCTGCGGGTAGTGACCAGCTGCGATTTACTGTAGAAAAATTTAAGGGTAAGCGGGACTATAGTGCCACTGCGACGCTGAGGTGGAAAGATATTGGCCAAGATGTCTGGCAAGATTTCCGCGTTGGCAAAATTTAAAATCACACAATCCCCCTTAAACTTTTTAGGGTTACTCCCAATCCAAGATACTCTCCTAGTCATTATTATATCCCCAGCCAATTTATCAAACCCTTGGTGTGCTATATACATATTGCTGGAAAGCCAATGTAACGCTTTATCTTTCAGGCCCTGAATAGACTCTATTTTGTCTTGTGCTAAGACAGGAACGTTGGCCAGTACAAGAACTACTGGTGAGGCTTCCAAGATGAATTGGGCTGAGACATCCTCAGGTTGCATAACAACCTCAGCAGCGGTTACGCTAATGGGAGGGTCTGCGGCTTCTGTATCTTGTCTAAAAGCAGATAGAGGTGGTTGGGATAGAGAGGTAGGAGGAGAGGGTGGCGGCAGCTCTTGTAAGATGGGTGGTGGATTGCTTTCATTAGGAACGACCGCCACGTCCTTTGCTGGCATGTCTATGACAAGAGAAGCTAAATTCTCCACTTCTTCTACCAATTTACTCTGTACCCCTCCCAGCTTTTTAACTTCAGAAGTAAGTTTGTCCAGCTCCCCAATCAGGGGCTTAATGATAGTTCTGATTTTAATGTCTATCATATCTTGGATCCTGTTAAATAGGTCGTCATCAATTCTGCGTCTTGACTCTGCGTCAATGTCAAAATCGCCATTATTCGCTTCACAGCGTGGCGGGGGTGTGGCGGGCTTTTTCCTGCTTTGTTGTTTCCCTCCCCGTTTAGCTGTGTATTTCCTACAGGCTCTAACCGCCCGTGTAGCGGGCTGCGGGGGTGAAAAAACTTCATCCACTATGACAGCCTGAGTGTTGGAATCGTTAGCGAAATTGTCTGAAAGATCGATTAAGTTTATCAGTGGGTCAGGGTCATCAGCCTCTATACCATTAGCTTGGGGTAAGTCTGTAAGATTTGTGGGGGGGTTATCAGGCAGGGTATCCGGTATAGCTGAGCTTAGATCGCTTGGGGAG
This sequence comes from Lissotriton helveticus, assembly GCF_964261635.1. NCBI lineage: Eukaryota > Metazoa > Chordata > Amphibia > Caudata > Salamandridae > Lissotriton > Lissotriton helveticus. Next base: position 1,192,966,479 of record NC_136071.1, on the reverse strand, counting down.
AGACTCTCAGTAGGCAGGATAGGCGACTGGCTCAAGCCTAAAGATTGCCTTCTCTCGGTATTGATTTTACTGACTACTTGGACCAAGTAGGAGTCTAAGGTATTAAGTGACTCTGTGGGGGCAGATACCAATTTTTTCCCCATGGTAGCTGCAGTCTGTCGAAGGATCTCCAGGGCTCAACTGACTGGCGAGAAAGAGGTCAGGAAACTTCCAGTACAGGTATTGGTGATAGTGGGGCGGACAACGCGATTATCAGCCCGCGGCTGCAGGATATCAGAGTAAGCAAATAAGCGCAGTGATGCGTGCTAGATGAACAAAATGTGCACAGTACCTTGTCAGCACCAGGGAATAGATAACAGGAGGGTGGCCTGGCCTGGCCTTTTCGTGCCGATGAGGGCCGTAGAGGGCCCGCCCTTTGCCCGGGCTTCGCCCCGGGCGTCCCGCTCGCGTCCCGCAACGCGGGGGTTTCTCCTCTTTATCTGCCCGTTGGCGCTCTCTGGGCGCAAGACGCGTCACTCAGTACGCTGCACTCACTACTCACTACTCTGCACTCACTACTCACTACTCTACTCACTACTCTACTCACTACTCACTACTCTACTCACTACTCACTACTCTACTCACTACTCTACTCACTACTCTACTCACTACTCTACTCACTACTCTACTCACTACTCTACTCTACTCACTACTCTACTCACTACTCTACTCACTACTCTACTCTACTCACTACTCTACTCACTACTCACTACTCTACTCACTACTCTGCACTCACTACTCACTACTCTGCACTCACTACTTACTACTCTGCACTCACTACTCACTACTCTGCACTCACTACTCACTACTCTACTCACTACTCTACTCACTACTCACTACTCTACTCACTACTCTACTCACTACTCTACTCACTACTCTACTCACTACTCTACTCATTACTCTACTCACTGCTCTACTCACTACTCTACTCTACTCACTACTCTACTCACTACTCACTACTCTACTCACTACTCTTCACTCACTACTCACTACTCTGCACTCACTACTCACTACTCTGCACTCACTACTCACTACTCTGCACTCACTACTCACTACTCTACTCACTACTCTACTCACTACTCTACTCACTACTCACTACTCTACTCACTACTCTGCACTCACTACTCACTACTCTGCACTCACTACTCACTACTCTACTCTACTCACTGCTTTACTCACTACTCTACTCACTACTCTACTCACTACTCTCTACTCTGCACTCACTGCTCACTACTCTGCACTCACTACTCACTACTCTACTCACTATACTCACTACTCTACTCACTACTCTACTCACTACTCTACTCACTAATCTACTCTCTACTCTGCACTCACTACTCTCTACTCTGCACTCACTGCTCACTACTCTGCACTCACTACTCTACTCACTACTCTACTCACTACTCTGCACTCACTACTCACTACTCTACTCACTACTCACTTCTCTGCACTCACTACACTACTCTACACACTACTCTACTCACTACTCTACTCACTACTCTACTCACTACTCTACTCACTACTCTACTCACTACTCTACTCACTACTCACTACTCTACTCACTTCTCTGCACTCACTACTCTACTCACTACTCTACTCACTACTCTACTCACTACTCTACTCACTACTCTACTCTACTCACTACTCTACTCTACTCACTACTCTACTCTACTCACTTCTCTACTCACTACTCACTACTCTACTCACTACTCTACTCACTACTCTACTCACTACTCTACTCACTACTCACTACTCTACTCACTACTCTGCACTCACTACTCACTACTCTGCACTCACTACTCACTACTCTGCACTCACTACTCACTACTCTGCACTCACTACTCACTACTCTGCACTCACTACTCACTACTCTACTCACTACTCTACTCACTACTCACTACTCTACTCACTACTCACTACTCTACTCACTACTCTACTCACTACTCTACTCACTACTCTACTCACTACTCTACTCTACTCACTACTCTACTCACTACTCTACTCACTACTCTACTCACTACTCTACTCACTACTCTACTCACTACTCTACTCTACTCACTACTCTACTCACTACTCACTACTCTACTCACTACTCTGCACTCACTACTCACTACTCTGCACTTCACTACTCACTACTCTGCACTCACTACTCACTACTCTGCACTCTCTACTCAACTCACTACTCACTACTCTACTCACTACTCTACTCACTACTCTACTCACTACTCTACTCACTACTCTACTCACTACTCTACTCACTACTCTACTCTACTCACTACTCTACTCACTGCTCTACTCACTACTCTACTCTACTCACTACTCTACTCACTACTCACTACTCTACTCACTACTCTGCACTCACTACTCACTACTCTGCACTCACTACTCACTACTCTGCACTCACTACTCACTACTCTGCACTCACTACTCACTACTCTGCACTCACTACTCACTACTCTACTCACTACTCTCTACTCTACTTACTACTCTACTCACTACTCTACTCACTACTCTACTCACTACTCTACTCACTACTCACTACTCTGCACTCACTACTCACTACTCTGCACTCACTACTCACTACTCTACTCACTACTCTACTCACTACTCTACTCACTACTCACTACTCTACTCACTACTCTGCACTCACTACTCACTACTCTGCACTCACTACTCACTACTCTGCACTCACTACTCACTACTCTGCACTCACTACTCACTACTCTACTCACTACTCACTACTCTACTCACTACTCACTACTCTACTCACTACTCTACTCACTACTCTACTCACTACTCTACTCACTACTCTACTCACTACTCTACTCTACTCACGACTCTACTCACTACTCTACTCACTACTCTACTCACTACTCTACTCTACTCACTACTCTACTCACTACTCACTACTCTACTCACTACTCTGCACTCACTACTCACTACTCTGCACTCACTACTTACTACTCTGCACTCACTACTCACTACTCTGCACTCACTACTCACTACTCTACTCACTACTCACTACTCTACTCACTACTCTACTCACTACTCTACTCACTACTCTACTCACTACTCTACTCACTACTCTACTCTACTCACTACTCTACTCACTACTCACTACTCTACTCACTACTCTGCACTCACTACTCACTACTCTGCACTCACTACTCACTACTCTGCACTCACTACTCACTACTCTACTCACTACTCTACTCACTACTCTACTCACTACTCACTACTCTACTCACTACTCTGCACTCACTACTCACTACTCTGCACTCACTACTCACTACTCTACTCTACTCACTGCTTTACTCACTACTCTACTCTATTCACTACTCTCTACTCTGCACTCACTGCTCACTACTCTGCACTCACTACTCACTACTCTACTCACTATACTCACTACTCTACTCACTACTCTACTCACTGCTCTACTCACTACTCTACTCACTACTCTCTACTCTGCACTCACTACTCTCTACTCTGCACTCACTGCTCACTACTCTGCACTCACTACTCTACTCACTACTCTACTCACTACTCTGCACTCACTACTCACGACTCTACTCACTACTCACTTCTCTGCACTCACTACACTACTCTACACACTACTCTACTCACTACTCTACTCACTACTCTACTCACTACTCTACTCACTACTCACTACTCTACTCACTTCCATGCACTCACTACTATACTCACTACTCTACTCACTACTCTACTCACTACTCTACTCACTACTCTACTCACTACTCTACTCTACTCACTACTCTACTCTACTCACTACTCTACTCTACTCACTTCTCTACTCACTACTCACTACTCTACTCACTACTCTACTCACTACTCTACTCACTACTCTACTCACTACTCTACTCACTACTCTACTCACTACTCACTACTCTACTCACTACTCTGCACTCACTACTCACTACTCTGCACTCACTACTCACTACTCTGCACTCACTACTCACTACTCTGCACTCACTACTCACTACTCTACTCACTACTCTACTCACTACTCACTACTCTACTCACTACTCTACTCACTACTCTACTCACTACTCTACTCACTACTCTACTCACTACTCTACTCACTACTCTACTCTACTCACTACTCTACTCACTACTCTACTCACTACTCTACTCACTACTCTACTCACTACTCTACTCTACTCACTACTCTACTCACTACTCACTACTCTACTCACTACTCTGCACTCACTACTCACTACTCTGCACTCACTACTCACTACTCTGCACTCACTACTCACTACTCTGCACTCACTACTCACTACTCTACTCACTACTCTACTCACTACTCACTACTCTACTCACTACTCTACTCACTACTCTACTCACTACTCTACTCACTACTCTACTCACTACTCTACTCTACTCACTACTCTACTCACTGCTCTACTCACTACTCTACTCTACTCACTACTCTACTCACTACTCACTACTCTACTCACTACTCTGCACTCACTACTCACTACTCTGCACTCACTACTCACTACTCTGCACTCACTACTCACTACTCTGCACTCACTACTCACTACTCTGCACTCACTACTCACTACTCTACTCACTACTCTACTCACTACTCACTACTCTACTCACTACTCTGCACTCACTACTCACTACTCTGCACTCACTACTCACTACTCTACTCTACTCACTACTTTACTCACTACTCTACTCACTACTCTACTCACTACTCTCTACTCTGCACTCACTGCTCACTACTCTGCACTCACTACTCACTACTCTACTCACTATACTCACTACTCTACTCACTACTCTACTCACTACTCTACTCACTACGCTACTCACTACTCTCTACTCTGCACTCACTACTCTCTACTCTGCACTCACTGCTCACTACTCTGCACTCACTACTCTACTCACTACTCACTACTCTGCACTCACTACTCACTACTCTACTCACTACTCACTACTCTACTCACTACTCACTACTCTGCACTCACTACTCACTACTCTACTCACTACTCTACTCACTACTCTACTCACTACTCTACTCACTACTCTGCACTCACTACTCACTACTCTACTCACTACTCACTTCTCTGCACTCACTACACTACTCTACACACTACTCTACTCACTACTCTACTCACTACTCTACTCACTACTCACTACTCTACTCACTTCTCTGCACTCACTACTCTACTCACTACTCTACTCACTACTCTACTCTACTCACTACTCTACTCTACTCACTACTCTACTCTACTCACTACTCTACTCACTTCTCTACTCACTACTCACTACTCTACTCACTACTCTACTCACTACTCTACTCACTACTCTACTCTACTCACTACTCTACTCTACTCACTACTCTACTCTACTCACTACTCTACTCACTTCTCTACTCACTACTCACTACTCTACTCACTACTCTACTCACTACCCTACTCACTACTCTACTCACTACTCTACTCACCTCTCTACTCTACTCACTACTCTCTACTCTACTCACTACTCTACTCACTACTCACTACTCTGCACTCACTACTCTACTCACTACTCTACTCACTACTCTACTCACTACTCACTTCTCTGCACTCACTACTCACTACTCTACTCACTACTCTACTCACTACTCTACTCACTACTCACTACTCTACTCACTACTCACTACTTTACACACTACTCTACTCACTACTCTACTCACTACTCTACTCACTACTCTACTCACTACTCTACTCTACTCACTACTCACTACTCTACTCACTACTCACTACTCTACTCACTACTCACTACTCTACTCACTACTCTACTCTACTCACTACTCTACTCACTACTCTACTCACTACTCTACTCACTACTCTACTCACTACTCTACTCACTACTCACTGCTCTACTCACTACTCACTACTCACTACTCTGCACTCTCTACTCACTACTCTGCACTCTCTACTCACTACTCTGCACTCACTACTCACTACTCTGCACTCACTACTCTACTCTACTCACTACTCACTACTCACTACTCACTACTCACTACTCTGCACTCTACTCACTACTCTCTTCACTACTCACTACTCTGCACTCTACTCACTACTCTACTCACTACTCTACTCACTACTCTACTCACTACTCACTACTCTACTCACTACTCTACTCACTACTCTACTCACTACTCTACTCACTACTCACTACTCTACTCACTACTCACTACTCTACTGTCTACTCACTACTCTACTCACTACTCTACTCACTACTCTACTCACTACTCTACTCACTACTCTACTCACTACTCACTACTCACTACTCACTACTCTACTCACTACTCACTACTCAACTCACTACTCTCTACTCACTACTCTCTACTCTACTCACTACTCTACTCACTACTCACTACTCTACTCACTACTCTGCACTCACTACTCACTACTCTGCACTCACTACTCACTACTCTGCACTCACTACTCACTACTCTGCACTCACTACTCACTACTCTACTCACTACTCTACTCACTACTCACTACTCTACTCACTACTCACTACTCTACTCACTACTCTACTCACTACTCTACTCACTACTCTACTCACTACTCTACTCTACTCACTACTCTACTCACTACTCTGCACTCACAAATGACTACTCTACTCACTACTCTGCACTCATTACTCTACTCACTACTCTGCACTCACAACTCACTACTCTACTCACTACTCACTACTCTGCACTCACTACTCTACTCGCTACTCACTATTCTACTCACTACTCTGCACTCACTACTCACTACTCTGCACACTACTCTACTCACTACTCTACTCACTACTCTACTCACTACTCTACTCACTACTCACTACTCTACTCACTACTCTACTCACTACTCTACTCACTACTCTACTCACTACTCTACTCACTTCTGCACTCACTACTCTGCACTCACTACTCTGCACTCACTACTCTGCACTCACTACTCTACTCACTACTCTACCCACTACTCTACTCACTACTCACTACTCTACTCACTACACTACTCACTACTCTACTCACTACTCTACTCACTACTCTACTCACTACTCTACTCACTACTCTACTCACTACTCTGCACTCACTACTCACTACTCTGCTCACTACTCACTACCCTGCTCACTACTCACTACTCTCCACTCACTACTCTACTCACTACTCACTACTCTACTCACTACTCTACTCACTACTCTACTCACTACATTCTACTCACTACTCTACTCACTACTCACTACTCTGCACTCACTACTCACTACTCTGCTCACTACTCACTACTCTACTCACTACTCACCTCACTACTCTACTCACTACTCTACTCACTACACTACTCACTACTCTACTCACTACTCTACTCACTACTCTACTCTACTCACTACTCTACTCACTATTCTACTCTACTCACTACTCTACTCACTACTCACTACTCTACTCACTACTCTACTCACTACTCTACTCACTATTCACTACTCTACTCACTACTCTACTCACTACTCTACTCACTACTCTACTCACTACTCTACTCACTACTCTACTCACCTCACTACTCTACTCACTACTCTCTACTCTACTCACTACTGCACTCACTACTCACTACTCTGCACTCACTACTCTACTCACTACTCTACTCACTACTCTACTCACTACTCTGCACTCACTACTCACTACTCTACTCACTACTGTACTCACTACTCTACTCACTACTCTCTACTCTACTCACTACTCTCTACTCTACTCTCTACTCTACTCACTACTCTCTACTCTACTCACTACTCTACTCACTACTCACTACTCTGCACTCACTACTCACTACTCTACTCACTACTCTACTCACTACTCTACTCACTACTCACTACTCTGCACTCACTACTCACTACTCTGCACTCACTACTCACTACTCTACTCACTACTCTACTCACTACTCTACTCACTACTCACTACTCTACTCACTACTCTGCACTCACTACTCACTACTCTGCACTCACTATTCACTACTCTGCACTCACTACTCACTACTCTGCACTCACTACTCACTACTCTACTCACTACTCTACTCACTACTCACTACTCTACTCACTACTCACTACTCTACTCACTACTCTACTCACTACTCTACTCACTACTCTACTCACTACTCTACTCTACTCACTACTCTACTCACTACTCTGCACTCACAAATCACTACTCTACTCACTACTCTGCACTCACTACTCTACTCACTACTCTGCACTCACAACTCACTACTCCACTCACTACTCACTACTCTGCACTCACTACTCTACTCGCTACTCACTATTCTACTCACTACTCTGCACTCACTACTCACTACTCTGCACACTACTCTACTCACTACTCTACTCACTACTCACTACTCTACTCACTACACTACTCACTACTCTACTCACTACTCTACTCACTACTCTACTCACTACTCTACTCACTACTCTACTCACTACTCTACTCACTACTCTGCACTCACTACTCACTACTCTGCTCACTACTCACTACTCTGCTCACTACTCACTACTCTCCACTCACTACTCTACTCACTACTCACTACTCTACTCACTACTCTACTCACTACTCTACTCACTACTTTCTACTCACTACTCTACTCACTACTCACTACTCTGCACTCACTACTCACTACTCTGCTCACTACTCACTACTCTACTCACTACTCACCTCACTACTCTACTCACTACTCTACTCACTACACTACTCACTACACTACTCACTACTCTACTCACTACTCTGCACTCACTACTCACTACTCTGCTCACTACTCACTACTCTGCTCACTACTCTCCACTCACTACTCACTACTCTACTCACTACTCTACTCACTAGTCTACTCACTACTCTGCACTCACTACTCACTACTCTACTCACTACTGTACTCACTACTCTACTCACTACTCACTACTCTACTCTGCACTCACAACTCACTACTCTACTCACTACTCTGCACTCACAACTCACTACTCTACTCACTACTCACTACTCTGCACTCACTACTCTACTCAGTACTCACTACTCTACTCACTATTCTACTCACTACTCTGCACTCACTACTCACTACTCTGCTCACTACTCTACTCACTACTCTGCACTCACAACTCACTACTCTACTCACTACTCTGCACTCACAACTCACTACTCTACTCACTACTCTACTCACTACTCTACTCACTACTCACTACTCTGCACTCACTACTCACTACTCTACTCACTACTCTACTCACTACTCTACTCACTACTCACTACTCTGCACTCACTACTCTGCACTCACTACTCACTACTCTACTCACTACTCTACTCACTTCTCACTAGTCTACTCACTACTCTGCACTCACTACTCACTACTCTACTCACTACTGTACTCACTACTCTACTCACTACTCACTACTCTACTCTGCACTCACAACTCACTACTCTACTCACTACTCTGCACTCACAACTCACTACTCTACTCACTACTCACTACTCTGCACTCACTACTCTACTCACTACTCACTACTCTACTCACTATTCTACTCACTACTCTGCACTCACTACTCACTACTCTGCTCACTACTCTACTCACTACTCTGCACTCACAACTCACTACTCTACTCACTACTCTGCACTCACAACTCACTACTCTACTCACTACTCTACTCACTACTCTACTCACTACTCACTACTCTGCACTCACTACTCACTACTCTACTCACTACTCTACTCACTACTCTACTCACTACTCACTACTCTGCACTCACTACTCTGCACTCACTACTCACTACTCTACTCACTACTCTACTCACTACTCACTACTCTACTCACTACTCACTACTCTACTCACTACTCTACTCACTACTCTACTCACTACTCTACTCACTACTCTACTCTACTCACTACTCTACTCACTACTCTGCACTCACAAATCACTACTCTACTCACTACTCTGCACTCACTACTCTACTCACTACTCTGCACTCACAACTCACTACTCCACTCACTACTCACTACTCTGCACTCACTACTCTACTCGCTACTCACTATTCTACTCACTACTCTGCACTCACTACTCACTACTCTGCACACTACTCTACTCACTACTCTACTCACTACTCTACTCACTACTCTACTCACTACTCTACTCACTACTCACTACTCTACTCACTACTCTACTCACTACTCTACTCACTACTCTACTCACTACTCTACTCACTTCTGCACTCACTACTCTGCACTCACTACTCTGCACTCACTACTCTGCACTCACTACTCTACTCACTACTCTACCCACTACTCTACTCACTACTCACTACTCTACTCACTACACTACTCACTACTCTACTCACTACTCTACTCACTACTCTACTCACTACTCTACTCACTACTCTACTCACTACTCTACTCACTACTCTGCACTCACTACTCACTACTCTGCTCACTACTCACTACTCTGCTCACTACTCACTACTCTCCACTCACTACTCTACTCACTACTCACTACTCTACTCACTACTCTACTCATTACTCTACTCACTACTTTCTACTCACTACTCTACTCACTACTCACTACTCTGCACTCACTACTCACTACTCTGCTCACTACTCACTACTCTACTCACTACTCACCTCACTACTCTACTCTACTCACTACTCTACTCACTACACTACTCACTACACTACTCACTACTCTACTCACTACTCTGCACTCACTACTCACTACTCTGCTCACTACTCACTACTCTGCTCACTACTCTCCACTCACTACTCACTACTCTACTCACTACTCTACTCACTAGTCTACTCACTACTCTGCACTCACTACTCACTACTCTACTCACTACTGTACTCACTACTCTACTCACTACTCACTACTCTACTCTGCACTCACAACTCACTACTCTACTCACTACTCTGCACTCACAACTCACTACTCTACTCACTACTCACTACTCTGCACTCACTACTCTACTCACTACTCACTACTCTACTCACTATTCTACTCACTACTCTGCACTCACTACTCACTACTCTGCTCACTACTCTACTCACTACTCTGCACTCACAACTCACTACTCTACTCACTACTCTGCACTCACAACTCACTACTCTACTCACTACTCTACTCACTACTCTACTCACTACTCACTACTCTGCACTCACTACTCACTACTCTACTCACTACTCTACTCACTACTCTACTCACTACTCACTACTCTGCACTCACTACTCTGCACTCACTACTCACTACTCTACTCACTACTCTACTCACTTCTCACTACTCTACTCACTACTCTGCACTCACTACTCACTACTCTGCACTCACTACTCACTACTCTGCACTCACTACTCACTACTCTGCACTCACTACTCTATTCACTACTCTACTCACTACTTTCTACTCACTACTCACCACTCTACTCACTACTCACTACTCTACTCACTACTCACCTCACTACTCTACTCACTACTCTACTCACTACACTACTCACTACTCTACTCACTACTCTACTCACTACTCTACTCACTACTCTACTCACTACTCTGCACTCACTACTCACTACTCTGCTCACTACTCACTACTCTGCTCACTACTCACTACTCTCCACTCACTACTCTACTCACTACTCACTACTCTACTCACTACTCTACTCACTACTCTACTCACTACTTTCTACTCACTACTCTACTCACTACTCACTACTCTGCACTCACTACTCACTACTCTGCTCACTACTCACTACTCTACTCACTACTCACCTCACTACTCTACTCACTACTCTACTCACTACACTACTCACTACACTACTCACTACTCTACTCACTACTCTGCACTCACTACTCACTACTCTGCTCACTACTCACTACTCTGCTCACTACTCTCCACTCACTACTCACTACTCTACTCACTACTCTACTCACTACTCTACTCACTACTCTGCACTCACTACTCACTACTCTACTCACTACTGTACTCACTACTCTACTCACTACTCTCTACTCTACTCACTACTCTCTACTCTACTCTCTACTCTACTCACTACTCTCTACTCTACTCACTACTCTACTCACTACTCACTACTCTGCACTCACTACTCACTACTCTACTTACTACTCTACTCACTACTCTACTCACTACTCTACTCACTACTCTACTCACTACTCACTACTCTGCACTCACTACTCACTACTCTGCACTCACTACTCACTACTCTACTCACTACTCACTACTCTACTCACTACTCTGCACTCACTACTCACTACTCTGCACTCACTACTCACTACTCTGCACTCACTACTCACTACTCTGCACTCACTACTCACTACTCTACTCACTACTCTACTCACTACTCTACTCACTACTCTACTCACTACTCACTACTCTACTCACTACTCTACTCACTACTCTACTCACTACTCTACTCACTACTCTACTCACTACTCTACTCTACTCACTACTCTACTCACTACTCTACTCACTACTCTACTCACTACTCTACTCTACTCACTACTCTACTCACTACTCACTACTCTACTCACTACTCTGCACTCACTACTCACTACTCTGCACTCACTACTTACTACTCTGCACTCACTACTCACTACTCTGCACTCACTACTCACTACTCTACTCACTACTCTACTCACTACTCACTACTCTACTCACTACTCTACTCACTACTCTACTCACTACTCTACTCACTGCTCTACTCACTACTCTACTCTACTCACTACTCTACTCACTACTCACTACTCTACTCACTACTCTGCACTCACTACTCACTACTCTGCACTCACTACTCACTACTCTGCACTCACTACTCACTACTCTGCACTCACTACTCACTACTCTACTCACTACTCTACTCACTACTCTACTCACTACTCACTACTCTACTCACTACTCTGCACTCACTACTCACTACTCTGCACTCACTACTCACTACTCTGCACTCACTACTCACTACTCTACTCTACTCACTGCTTTACTCACTACTCTACTCACTACTCTACTCACTACTCTCTACTCTGCACTCACTGCTCACTACTCTGCACTCACTACTCACTACTCTACTCACTATACTCACTACTCTACTCACTACTCTACTCACTACTCTACTCAATACTCTACTCACTACTCTCTACTCTGCACTCACTACTCTCTACTCTGCACTCACTGCTCACTACTCTGCACTCACTACTCTACTCACTACTCTACTCACTACTCTGCACTCACTACTCACTACTCTACTCACTACTCACTTCTCTGCACTTACTACACTACTCTATACACTACTCTACTCACTACTCTACTCACTACTCTACTCACTACTCTACTCACTACTCACTACTCTACTCACTTCTCTGCACTCACTACTCTACTCACTACTCTACTCACTACTCTACTCACTACTCTACTCACTACTCTACTCACTACTCTACTCACTACTCTACTCTACTCACTACTCTACTCTACTCACTACTCTACTCTACTCACTTCTCTACTCACTACTCACTACTCTACTCACTACTCTACTCACTACTCTACTCACTACTTTCTACTCACTACTCTACTCACTACTCACTACTCTGCACTCACTACTCACTACTCTGCTCACTACTCACTACTCTACTCACTACTCACCTCACTACTCTACTCACTACTCTACTCACTACACTACTCACTACACTACTCACTACTCTACTCACTACTCTGCACTCACTACTCACTACTCTGCTCACTACTCACTACTCTGCTCACTACTCTCCACTCACTACTCACTACTCTACTCACTACTCTACTCACTACTCTACTCACTACTCTGCACTCACTACTCACTACTCTACTCACTACTGTACTCACTACTCTACTCACTACTCTCTACTCTACTCACTACTCTCTACTCTACTCTCTACTCTACTCACTACTCTCTACTCTACTCACTACTCTACTCACTACTCACTACTCTGCACTCACTACTCACTACTCACTACTCTACTTACTACTCTACTCACTACTCTACTCACTACTCTACTCACTACTCTACTCACTACTCACTACTCTGCACTCACTACTCACTACTCTGCACTCACTACTCACTACTCTACTCACTACTCTACTCACTACTCTACTCACTACTCACTACTCTACTCACTACTCTGCACTCACTACTCACTACTCTGCACTCACTACTCACTACTCTGCACTCACTACTCACTACTCTGCACTCAGTCAGTCAGTCAGTCAGAATATCTTTATTCGACTTTTACAAGTCATGCAAAGAATCGAACACAAAAACATCACATAAAATACATCCATAAAAAGCAGCAGGCAAGCTGCACATTAAGAAAGACTATCTACATATATAAAATATTTACATTTCATGTCAAGAAGAAAGCATTTTTTTAAAAACAAATTCATTTAAGGCGAGGTTAGGCCAGCAGCTTTCGCCCTGGCCGCGGCCACCAAAAAGTTAGCAGTACAGAAAGAGATGCGAGGATTTAACAAAAGTTGTAAAAAGAGCAGTGCCGGGCGCACCTGTATGAAACCAGCTTCTTTCAGGATTGGCAACAAATGTTTTTTCCTCTGCTCATGATACAAACTACAAAACATAACAAAGTGCATCGTATCCTGTACTGAAAAATGATCGCAGCGACAGGGGGAAGCTAAGTCTGGTTTCTGCCAGCTCAAAAGGGAACCTAGGCAAGAATATAATAGGTTAAATCTAAGCTTAGTTAGTAAAAACCTATGGTAAGGGAAGGTAACAAAGCTAAGGTAAGGTGCGAGCGAGGGTGTACTAACCAGAAGACTATGAGCCCTTACTGCTGGTTTCAGCAATTCGTGGGCCTCACGGCACGCTTCCTTCCTTTCCTTAAAAGACTTTTTTATAAGGTCTAAGTCCTCAGCCTTGATTTTCTCAGGCGATAGAAAAAGTTCAGGGCGACCTAGTTCTAAAAAAGATTTAGCTATGTACGCCAACCAGGGAATACTGCTATGTTTATCAAGTGCTAGGACATCATGAAGAATTCTGTGGTTTAGAGGCAGGTCTTCGTTCAGCCACATTTTCAACCACAATGTCAGGGGGGCTAGGCTCAGTGTATCTGCCAAATAGGGTAGGCCCACCTCTTTATGGATAGAATAGGTTGGGGTTGACTGCGGTACGGAGAGCAGAGATCTGATAAATCTATTTTCTGCCCTCTGAATAGGGTCAAGGTTTACATACCCCCACAAAGGTGACCCGTATGATGCAATAGCAACGGGCTTGCTCTTATAGATTTTTAAAAGAGCTTCCATGGGCCTGGCACCTAACTTTCCAGCGAAACCCAGGAGCGCTGAGGAAGATCTGCTGACAGCCAACCTCTTTGCACTTATCTGTGGGCCCCACGAACCTTTCTGATCAAACAGAACCCCCAAATAGGGGAATGTGGCCACCATTGAGACGGGAACCCCTCTGCAAAAGAATGATTTATGTGTTTTTTTAGTGCACCCGCGCCCCAATACCATCGTATGTGACTTAGTGGCATTGACTTTAAGATCCAAGTTCTCCATATAAGAGCCAAAGGCATCCAAAAGGAGCTGAAGGCCAACGCCAGTGCGAGCGATTAACACGGCATCGTCCGCGTACAGGAGTGCCGGAATTGCGGAGCCTCCTGCACGCGGAACGTCCGCTTCCAGGCGCTGCAGATGTTCTCCCAAACCATTAATGTAGATGGTAAAAAGCAAGGGGGCTAAGATACATCCTTGCCGTACCCCCTTTAAAGATTTAAACAATGGGGTGCATCTGCCTTGGTTTGACACTCTAACCGCTGCGAAAAGCTCCTGATGCATAGACGCCATAAAACCAACCAAGGCTTCATCAATACCCAATTCCACCAAAATCGACCACAGTCGAAGGCCGAGGAGAGGTCCATAAAAGCAAGGAACACAGAACCCTCCTTGGCCACAGTGTATTTGGAGATGAGTAAATGCAGGTTAATACATTGTTCAATGGTCCCTTTTCTCTCTCTGAAACCATATTGCAATTCGGACAGCCCACCACAACCCTCGACATTCTCCCTCAATCTGGATAACAGTACTCTGCCCAAGATTTTGATGGTTGAATCCAGGAGGGATATAGGTCTATAACACGCGGGATCATCCCGCTGGCCTTTATTTTTGAAGATGGGTACAATGGTGGATATGGCCCACGAGGCAGGGGCTTGATTGCCTCTCGCGGCATTAAACACGTTTGTCAAAACCTCCGCCCACAGGTTTGGAGAGTACATAAAAAAGTCAGCGGGGACTCCGTCAGGACCTGGAGCCTTGTGTTTTGTGGTTGACAAGAGGGCCTTTTTCACTTCTTCGGGGTTAAAGATGATGGATTGTGCCTTGATGCTGGGCATTGGGGCCGCATTATTTCCTTCTTCCGCGCCCCCGTATACATTTTTAAAATGAGACAACCATTTACCATCACTAATTACGCAGTCCATGGGTGCGTTTTTATCGTCAGAGAAAAAAGGTTGTTTAATGATCTCCCAAAATCTCCTGCTGTCCTTCAGCACTGCCGCTGAGAGGAGATTATCCCAGGCCTCGCGTTTGATAGTGTCCTTACGGTTCTTTATGGCTGACTTGTACTTTTTCCTTAGTCTGGAAATATCATCTTTAGCCCTAGGCACTTTTTTTAAGGCTACCAACAATTCTCTGTGGGCAGTTGAACATGCGGAGTCAAACCAGCGTTTAGTTCCTGTGTTTCCCTTAATGGGTTTTGCCAAGAGGTCCTTTGACACCTGGGCACATATTGCCTCGTATGCTGCGATTATTTCTTTCCCTTGGACACCTGGTTTTTTACAGAGTTCAACCTTGTCTTTGATTTTTGGGAAGTTTAGCGCGTAAAAGTTTTCCGGGATCACTTTGGCCCATTTCACTCGTCTGTCATTATCAGTGGCCCTCAGAGGTTGTGCGGGCTGTGCTGTGATTGGGGATACCCCCATCAGGGCTCCCCAGGCCACTTCAAGTAGTACGGGGTTATGGTCGCTATGGTGGCTTAATACTGTACGATAATCCTTGGACCGTCCTAAGATGCCTTGTGAGACAAATATATAGTCAATCACTGTACCATGATGAGTACCAAAAAAAGTTGGCATTCTTAGACCCCCATCAGGTTCGTACAGATCATAATTAGCAAGCAGTTCTTCTAGCTCCTGCCCCTCTGCAGAGTGTTCAAAGTGAGGGCCCTTTGGGTCGACGTCATCCACCTCGCTAGCACCCCCTCCCTTACATGCTAAGTTACATAAGTGAATGTTAAAATCGCCTAATAAAATTAATTCAGAAGCGAACTCGATATTCTGAGATGCTGAATATAAAAAGCTGTCTAGGTTAGCGATATTGCGCCCTCTATAATCGCTATTCCCAGAATTATAAAAATTAACATATAGGGTCCTACTGGTATTATTAATCACCCTTTCGACCATTAAGATGTTATCAGAGTCAGTACTAATCTGCCTGTAACTACCTATCAGGTCTAAAGAAAATAGAATAACCAAGCCACCTTTGGCTCTACCCGCTCTGCTGGCTACTGCAGGTTTGGTAAAACTAGTGAACCCATCCCACCAAAGGTTGGCGGATGTGTCCCAAGTTTCTTGCAGGGCAATGATATGATTCTTTGAAATAAAGCTCAACCAAGCATTGTCCTGGCGTTTCGTATTTAAGCCTGCAATGTTCCAGCTTATGATTTTACAGGAATCGGTGGGTGGCCTGGGTTCCCTGGCCCCCTCCCCCACCCCTTCTACTATATGTGGCGTTGGAGATCCCTCTTTGGCTACCCCTTGAAGGGGGCTTTGTATGTCTACGCTAATTTGAATTGGAGCGTCAGAATCTCCTCCCTCAGTAAGTCAGTCGCAAGTGTTTAGATCTGATAGAGGGCCATACCTGTTTCTGGTACCAAAACCCCACCCAAGCGGGGTAGCTGTTTGGCCCTGGCCAAGCGCTGGCACATTCCATATGGGTTGTGGTGTGGTTGGGCGTAACCTAAACTGGTCATTATTCATCGGGAAAATAAACCTGTCCCCCTGGCCACGATAATTGCCACCCAGGTGATTATTACCCCAGCTAGCCATGCTTGGTTCAAGTAGCATGGTGGGCCTGGTGTATTGCTCATTCAAGTAATTAAATCTGCCTAGGTCTGGGTTAGTTATAAGTTGAAGGTGGGCATTAGGATGTCGAGGTCTAGTATCCCCTCCCCAGCTAATGGGTTTGGTAGGTCTCTTTTGGTTCGGGATGCTGCGGGTAGTGACCAGCTGCGATTTACTGTAGAAAAATTTAAGGGTAAGCGGGACTATAGTGCCACTGCGACGCTGAGGTGGAAAGATATTGGCCAAGATGTCTGGCAAGATTTCCGCGTTGGCAAAATTTAAAATCACACAATCCCCCTTAAACTTTTTAGGGTTACTCCCAATCCAAGATACTCTCCTAGTCATTATTATATCCCCAGCCAATTTATCAAACCCTTGGTGTGCTATATACATATTGCTGGAAAGCCAATGTAACGCTTTATCTTTCAGGCCCTGAATAGACTCTATTTTGTCTTGTGCTAAGACAGGAACGTTGGCCAGTACAAGAACTACTGGTGAGGCTTCCAAGATGAATTGGGCTGAGACATCCTCAGGTTGCATAACAACCTCAGCAGCGGTTACGCTAATGGGAGGGTCTGCGGCTTCTGTATCTTGTCTAAAAGCAGATAGAGGTGGTTGGGATAGAGAGGTAGGAGGAGAGGGTGGCGGCAGCTCTTGTAAGATGGGTGGTGGATTGCTTTCATTAGGAACGACCGCCACGTCCTTTGCTGGCATGTCTATGACAAGAGAAGCTAAATTCTCCACTTCTTCTACCAATTTACTCTGTACCCCTCCCAGCTTTTTAACTTCAGAAGTAAGTTTGTCCAGCTCCCCAATCAGGGGCTTAATGATAGTTCTGATTTTAATGTCTATCATATCTTGGATCCTGTTAAATAGGTCGTCATCAATTCTGCGTCTTGACTCTGCGTCAATGTCAAAATCGCCATTATTCGCTTCACAGCGTGGCGGGGGTGTGGCGGGCTTTTTCCTGCTTTGTTGTTTCCCTCCCCGTTTAGCTGTGTATTTCCTACAGGCTCTAACCGCCCGTGTAGCGGGCTGCGGGGGTGAAAAAACTTCATCCACTATGACAGCCTGAGTGTTGGAATCGTTAGCGAAATTGTCTGAAAGATCGATTAAGTTTATCAGTGGGTCAGGGTCATCAGCCTCTATACCATTAGCTTGGGGTAAGTCTGTAAGATTTGTGGGGGGGTTATCAGGCAGGGTATCCGGTATAGCTGAGCTTAGATCGCTTGGGGAGAGACTCTCAGTAGGCAGGATAGGCGACTGGCTCAAGCCTAAAGATTGCCTTCTCTCGGTATTGATTTTACTGACTACTTGGACCAAGTAGGAGTCTAAGGTATTAAGTGACTCTGTGGGGGCAGATACCAATTTTTTCCCCATGGTAGCTGCAGTCTGTCGAAGGATCTCCAGGGCTCAACTGACTGGCGAGAAAGAGGTCAGGAAACTTCCAGTACAGGTATTGGTGATAGTGGGGCGGACAACGCGATTATCAGCCCGCGGCTGCAGGATATCAGAGTAAGCAAATAAGCGCAGTGATGCGTGCTAGATGAACAAAATGTGCACAGTACCTTGTCAGCACCAGGGAATAGATAACAGGAGGGTGGCCTGGCCTGGCCTTTTCGTGCCGATGAGGGCCGTAGAGGGCCCGCCCTTTGCCCGGGCTTCGCCCCGGGCGTCCCGCTCGCGTCCCGCAACGCGGGGGTTTCTCCTCTTTATCTGCCCGTTGGCGCTCTCTGGGCGCAAGACGCGTCACTCAGTACGCTGCACTCACTACTCACTACTCTGCACTCACTACTCACTACTCTACTCACTACTCTACTCACTACTCACTACTCTACTCACTACTCACTACTCTACTCACTACTCTACTCACTACTCTACTCACTACTCTACTCACTACTCTACTCACTACTCTACTCTACTCACTACTCTACTCACTACTCTACTCACTACTCTACTCTACTCACTACTCTACTCACTACTCACTACTCTACTCACTACTCTGCACTCACTACTCACTACTCTGCACTCACTACTTACTACTCTGCACTCACTACTCACTACTCTGCACTCACTACTCACTACTCTACTCACTACTCTACTCACTACTCACTACTCTACTCACTACTCTACTCACTACTCTACTCACTACTCTACTCACTACTCTACTCATTACTCTACTCACTGCTCTACTCACTACTCTACTCTACTCACTACTCTACTCACTACTCACTACTCTACTCACTACTCTTCACTCACTACTCACTACTCTGCACTCACTACTCACTACTCTGCACTCACTACTCACTACTCTGCACTCACTACTCACTACTCTACTCACTACTCTACTCACTACTCTACTCACTACTCACTACTCTACTCACTACTCTGCACTCACTACTCACTACTCTGCACTCACTACTCACTACTCTACTCTACTCACTGCTTTACTCACTACTCTACTCACTACTCTACTCACTACTCTCTACTCTGCACTCACTGCTCACTACTCTGCACTCACTACTCACTACTCTACTCACTATACTCACTACTCTACTCACTACTCTACTCACTACTCTACTCACTACTCTACTCTCTACTCTGCACTCACTACTCTCTACTCTGCACTCACTGCTCACTACTCTGCACTCACTACTCTACTCACTACTCTACTCACTACTCTGCACTCACTACTCACTACTCTACTCACTACTCACTTCTCTGCACTCACTACACTACTCTACACACTACTCTACTCACTACTCTACTCACTACTCTACTCACTACTCTACTCACTACTCTACTCACTACTCTACTCACTACTCACTACTCTACTCACTTCTCTGCACTCACTACTCTACTCACTACTCTACTCACTACTCTACTCACTACTCTACTCACTACTCTACTCTACTCACTACTCTACTCTACTCACTACTCTACTCTACTCACTTCTCTACTCACTACTCACTACTCTACTCACTACTCTACTCACTACTCTACTCACTACTCTACTCACTACTCACTACTCTACTCACTACTCTGCACTCACTACTCACTACTCTGCACTCACTACTCACTACTCTGCACTCACTACTCACTACTCTGCACTCACTACTCACTACTCTGCACTCACTACTCACTACTCTACTCACTACTCTACTCACTACTCACTACTCTACTCACTACTCACTACTCTACTCACTACTCTACTCACTACTCTACTCACTACTCTACTCACTACTCTACTCTACTCACTACTCTACTCACTACTCTACTCACTACTCTACTCACTACTCTACTCACTACTCTACTCACTACTCTACTCTACTCACTACTCTACTCACTACTCACTACTCTACTCACTACTCTGCACTCACTACTCACTACTCTGCACTTCACTACTCACTACTCTGCACTCACTACTCACTACTCTGCACTCTCTACTCAACTCACTACTCACTACTCTACTCACTACTCTACTCACTACTCTACTCACTACTCTACTCACTACTCTACTCACTACTCTACTCACTACTCTACTCTACTCACTACTCTACTCACTGCTCTACTCACTACTCTACTCTACTCACTACTCTACTCACTACTCACTAGTCTACTCACTACTCTGCACTCACTACTCACTACTCTGCACTCACTACTCACTACTCTGCACTCACTACTCACTACTCTGCACTCACTACTCACTACTCTGCACTCACTACTCACTACTCTACTCACTACTCTCTACTCTACTTACTACTCTACTCACTACTCTACTCACTACTCTACTCACTACTCTACTCACTACTCACTACTCTGCACTCACTACTCACTACTCTGCACTCACTACTCACTACTCTACTCACTACTCTACTCACTACTCTACTCACTACTCACTACTCTACTCACTACTCTGCACTCACTACTCACTACTCTGCACTCACTACTCACTACTCTGCACTCACTACTCACTACTCTGCACTCACTACTCACTACTCTACTCACTACTCACTACTCTACTCACTACTCACTACTCTACTCACTACTCTACTCACTACTCTACTCACTACTCTACTCACTACTCTACTCACTACTCTACTCTACTCACGACTCTACTCACTACTCTACTCACTACTCTACTCACTACTCTACTCTACTCACTACTCTACTCACTACTCACTACTCTACTCACTACTCTGCACTCACTACTCACTACTCTGCACTCACTACTTACTACTCTGCACTCACTACTCACTACTCTGCACTCACTACTCACTACTCTACTCACTACTCACTACTCTACTCACTACTCTACTCACTACTCTACTCACTACTCTACTCACTACTCTACTCACTACTCTACTCTACTCACTACTCTACTCACTACTCACTACTCTACTCACTACTCTGCACTCACTACTCACTACTCTGCACTCACTACTCACTACTCTGCACTCACTACTCACTACTCTACTCACTACTCTACTCACTACTCTACTCACTACTCACTACTCTACTCACTACTCTGCACTCACTACTCACTACTCTGCACTCACTACTCACTACTCTACTCTACTCACTGCTTTACTCACTACTCTACTCTATTCACTACTCTCTACTCTGCACTCACTGCTCACTACTCTGCACTCACTACTCACTACTCTACTCACTATACTCACTACTCTACTCACTACTCTACTCACTGCTCTACTCACTACTCTACTCACTACTCTCTACTCTGCACTCACTACTCTCTACTCTGCACTCACTGCTCACTACTCTGCACTCACTACTCTACTCACTACTCTACTCACTACTCTGCACTCACTACTCACGACTCTACTCACTACTCACTTCTCTGCACTCACTACACTACTCTACACACTACTCTACTCACTACTCTACTCACTACTCTACTCACTACTCTACTCACTACTCACTACTCTACTCACTTCTCTGCACTCACTACTATACTCACTACTCTACTCACTACTCTACTCACTACTCTACTCACTACTCTACTCACTACTCTACTCTACTCACTACTCTACTCTACTCACTACTCTACTCTACTCACTTCTCTACTCACTACTCACTACTCTACTCACTACTCTACTCACTACTCTACTCACTACTCTACTCACTACTCTACTCACTACTCTACTCACTACTCACTACTCTACTCACTACTCTGCACTCACTACTCACTACTCTGCACTCACTACTCACTACTCTGCACTCACTACTCACTACTCTGCACTCACTACTCACTACTCTACTCACTACTCTACTCACTACTCACTACTCTACTCACTACTCTACTCACTACTCTACTCACTACTCTACTCACTACTCTACTCACTACTCTACTCACTACTCTACTCTACTCACTACTCTACTCACTACTCTACTCACTACTCTACTCACTACTCTACTCACTACTCTACTCTACTCACTACTCTACTCACTACTCACTACTCTACTCACTACTCTGCACTCACTACTCACTACTCTGCACTCACTACTCACTACTCTGCACTCACTACTCACTACTCTGCACTCACTACTCACTACTCTACTCACTACTCTACTCACTACTCACTACTCTACTCACTACTCTACTCACTACTCTACTCACTACTCTACTCACTACTCTACTCACTACTCTACTCTACTCACTACTCTACTCACTGCTCTACTCACTACTCTACTCTACTCACTACTCTACTCACTACTCACTACTCTACTCACTACTCTGCACTCACTACTCACTACTCTGCACTCACTACTCACTACTCTGCACTCACTACTCACTACTCTGCACTCACTACTCACTACTCTGCACTCACTACTCACTACTCTACTCACTACTCTACTCACTACTCACTACTCTACTCACTACTCTGCACTCACTACTCACTACTCTGCACTCACTACTCACTACTCTACTCTACTCACTACTTTACTCACTACTCTACTCACTACTCTACTCACTACTCTCTACTCTGCACTCACTGCTCACTACTCTGCACTCACTACTCACTACTCTACTCACTATACTCACTACTCTACTCACTACTCTACTCACTACTCTACTCACTACGCTACTCACTACTCTCTACTCTGCACTCACTACTCTCTACTCTGCACTCACTGCTCACTACTCTGCACTCACTACTCTACTCACTACTCACTACTCTGCACTCACTACTCACTACTCTACTCACTACTCACTACTCTACTCACTACTCACTACTCTGCACTCACTACTCACTACTCTACTCACTACTCTACTCACTACTCTACTCACTACTCTACTCACTACTCTGCACTCACTACTCACTACTCTACTCACTACTCACTTCTCTGCACTCACTACACTACTCTACACACTACTCTACTCACTACTCTACTCACTACTCTACTCACTACTCACTACTCTACTCACTTCTCTGCACTCACTACTCTACTCACTACTCTACTCACTACTCTACTCTACTCACTACTCTACTCTACTCACTACTCTACTCTACTCACTACTCTACTCACTTCTCTACTCACTACTCACTACTCTACTCACTACTCTACTCACTACTCTACTCACTACTCTACTCTACTCACTACTCTACTCTACTCACTACTCTACTCTACTCACTACTCTACTCACTTCTCTACTCACTACTCACTACTCTACTCACTACTCTACTCACTACCCTACTCACTACTCTACTCACTACTCTACTCACCTCTCTACTCTACTCACTACTCTCTACTCTACTCACTACTCTACTCACTACTCACTACTCTGCACTCACTACTCTACTCACTACTCTACTCACTACTCTACTCACTACTCACTTCTCTGCACTCACTACTCACTACTCTACTCACTACTCTACTCACTACTCTACTCACTACTCACTACTCTACTCACTACTCACTACTTTACACACTACTCTACTCACTACTCTACTCACTACTCTACTCACTACTCTACTCACTACTCTACTCTACTCACTACTCACTACTCTACTCACTACTCACTACTCTACTCACTACTCACTACTCTACTCACTACTCTACTCTACTCACTACTCTACTCACTACTCTACTCACTACTCTACTCACTACTCTACTCACTACTCTACTCACTACTCACTGCTCTACTCACTACTCACTACTCACTACTCTGCACTCTCTACTCACTACTCTGCACTCTCTACTCACTACTCTGCACTCACTACTCACTACTCTGCACTCACTACTCTACTCTACTCACTACTCACTACTCACTACTCACTACTCACTACTCTGCACTCTACTCACTACTCTCTTCACTACTCACTACTCTGCACTCTACTCACTACTCTACTCACTACTCTACTCACTACTCTACTCACTACTCACTACTCTACTCACTACTCTACTCACTACTCTACTCACTACTCTACTCACTACTCACTACTCTACTCACTACTCACTACTCTACTGTCTACTCACTACTCTACTCACTACTCTACTCACTACTCTACTCACTACTCTACTCACTACTCTACTCACTACTCACTACTCACTACTCACTACTCTACTCACTACTCACTACTCAACTCACTACTCTCTACTCACTACTCTCTACTCTACTCACTACTCTACTCACTACTCACTACTCTACTCACTACTCTGCACTCACTACTCACTACTCTGCACTCACTACTCACTACTCTGCACTCACTACTCACTACTCTGCACTCACTACTCACTACTCTACTCACTACTCTACTCACTACTCACTACTCTACTCACTACTCACTACTCTACTCACTACTCTACTCACTACTCTACTCACTACTCTACTCACTACTCTACTCTACTCACTACTCTACTCACTACTCTGCACTCACAAATGACTACTCTACTCACTACTCTGCACTCATTACTCTACTCACTACTCTGCACTCACAACTCACTACTCTACTCACTACTCACTACTCTGCACTCACTACTCTACTCGCTACTCACTATTCTACTCACTACTCTGCACTCACTACTCACTACTCTGCACACTACTCTACTCACTACTCTACTCACTACTCTACTCACTACTCTACTCACTACTCACTACTCTACTCACTACTCTACTCACTACTCTACTCACTACTCTACTCACTACTCTACTCACTTCTGCACTCACTACTCTGCACTCACTACTCTGCACTCACTACTCTGCACTCACTACTCTACTCACTACTCTACCCACTACTCTACTCACTACTCACTACTCTACTCACTACACTACTCACTACTCTACTCACTACTCTACTCACTACTCTACTCACTACTCTACTCACTACTCTACTCACTACTCTGCACTCACTACTCACTACTCTGCTCACTACTCACTACCCTGCTCACTACTCACTACTCTCCACTCACTACTCTACTCACTACTCACTACTCTACTCACTACTCTACTCACTACTCTACTCACTACATTCTACTCACTACTCTACTCACTACTCACTACTCTGCACTCACTACTCACTACTCTGCTCACTACTCACTACTCTACTCACTACTCACCTCACTACTCTACTCACTACTCTACTCACTACACTACTCACTACTCTACTCACTACTCTACTCACTACTCTACTCTACTCACTACTCTACTCACTATTCTACTCTACTCACTACTCTACTCACTACTCACTACTCTACTCACTACTCTACTCACTACTCTACTCACTATTCACTACTCTACTCACTACTCTACTCACTACTCTACTCACTACTCTACTCACTACTCTACTCACTACTCTACTCACCTCACTACTCTACTCACTACTCTCTACTCTACTCACTACTGCACTCACTACTCACTACTCTGCACTCACTACTCTACTCACTACTCTACTCACTACTCTACTCACTACTCTGCACTCACTACTCACTACTCTACTCACTACTGTACTCACTACTCTACTCACTACTCTCTACTCTACTCACTACTCTCTACTCTACTCTCTACTCTACTCACTACTCTCTACTCTACTCACTACTCTACTCACTACTCACTACTCTGCACTCACTACTCACTACTCTACTCACTACTCTACTCACTACTCTACTCACTACTCACTACTCTGCACTCACTACTCACTACTCTGCACTCACTACTCACTACTCTACTCACTACTCTACTCACTACTCTACTCACTACTCACTACTCTACTCACTACTCTGCACTCACTACTCACTACTCTGCACTCACTATTCACTACTCTGCACTCACTACTCACTACTCTGCACTCACTACTCACTACTCTACTCACTACTCTACTCACTACTCACTACTCTACTCACTACTCACTACTCTACTCACTACTCTACTCACTACTCTACTCACTACTCTACTCACTACTCTACTCTACTCACTACTCTACTCACTACTCTGCACTCACAAATCACTACTCTACTCACTACTCTGCACTCACTACTCTACTCACTACTCTGCACTCACAACTCACTACTCCACTCACTACTCACTACTCTGCACTCACTACTCTACTCGCTACTCACTATTCTACTCACTACTCTGCACTCACTACTCACTACTCTGCACACTACTCTACTCACTACTCTACTCACTACTCACTACTCTACTCACTACACTACTCACTACTCTACTCACTACTCTACTCACTACTCTACTCACTACTCTACTCACTACTCTACTCACTACTCTACTCACTACTCTGCACTCACTACTCACTACTCTGCTCACTACTCACTACTCTGCTCACTACTCACTACTCTCCACTCACTACTCTACTCACTACTCACTACTCTACTCACTACTCTACTCACTACTCTACTCACTACTTTCTACTCACTACTCTACTCACTACTCACTACTCTGCACTCACTACTCACTACTCTGCTCACTACTCACTACTCTACTCACTACTCACCTCACTACTCTACTCACTACTCTACTCACTACACTACTCACTACACTACTCACTACTCTACTCACTACTCTGCACTCACTACTCACTACTCTGCTCACTACTCACTACTCTGCTCACTACTCTCCACTCACTACTCACTACTCTACTCACTACTCTACTCACTAGTCTACTCACTACTCTGCACTCACTACTCACTACTCTACTCACTACTGTACTCACTACTCTACTCACTACTCACTACTCTACTCTGCACTCACAACTCACTACTCTACTCACTACTCTGCACTCACAACTCACTACTCTACTCACTACTCACTACTCTGCACTCACTACTCTACTCAGTACTCACTACTCTACTCACTATTCTACTCACTACTCTGCACTCACTACTCACTACTCTGCTCACTACTCTACTCACTACTCTGCACTCACAACTCACTACTCTACTCACTACTCTGCACTCACAACTCACTACTCTACTCACTACTCTACTCACTACTCTACTCACTACTCACTACTCTGCACTCACTACTCACTACTCTACTCACTACTCTACTCACTACTCTACTCACTACTCACTACTCTGCACTCACTACTCTGCACTCACTACTCACTACTCTACTCACTACTCTACTCACTTCTCACTAGTCTACTCACTACTCTACTCACTACTCTACTCACTACTCTACTCTACTCACTACTCTACTCACTACTCTGCACTCACAAATCACTACTCTACTCACTACTCTGCACTCACTACTCTACTCACTACTCTGCACTCACAACTCACTACTCCACTCACTACTCACTACTCTGCACTCACTACTCTACTCGCTACTCACTATTCTACTCACTACTCTGCACTCACTACTCACTACTCTGCACACTACTCTACTCACTACTCTACTCACTACTCACTACTCTACTCACTACACTACTCACTACTCTACTCACTACTCTACTCACTACTCTACTCACTACTCTACTCACTACTCTACTCACTACTCTACTCACTACTCTGCACTCACTACTCACTACTCTGCTCACTACTCACTACTCTGCTCACTACTCACTACTCTCCACTCACTACTCTACTCACTACTCACTACTCTACTCACTACTCTACTCACTACTCTACTCACTACTTTCTACTCACTACTCTACTCACTACTCACTACTCTGCACTCACTACTCACTACTCTGCTCACTACTCACTACTCTACTCACTACTCACCTCACTACTCTACTCACTACTCTACTCACTACACTACTCACTACACTACTCACTACTCTACTCACTACTCTGCACTCACTACTCACTACTCTGCTCACTACTCACTACTCTGCTCACTACTCTCCACTCACTACTCACTACTCTACTCACTACTCTACTCACTAGTCTACTCACTACTCTGCACTCACTACTCACTACTCTACTCACTACTGTACTCACTACTCTACTCACTACTCACTACTCTACTCTGCACTCACAACTCACTACTCTACTCACTACTCTGCACTCACAACTCACTACTCTACTCACTACTCACTACTCTGCACTCACTACTCTACTCAGTACTCACTACTCTACTCACTATTCTACTCACTACTCTGCACTCACTACTCACTACTCTGCTCACTACTCTACTCACTACTCTGCACTCACAACTCACTACTCTACTCACTACTCTGCACTCACAACTCACTACTCTACTCACTACTCTACTCACTACTCTACTCACTACTCACTACTCTGCACTCACTACTCACTACTCTACTCACTACTCTACTCACTACTCTACTCACTACTCACTACTCTGCACTCACTACTCTGCACTCACTACTCACTACTCTACTCACTACTCTACTCACTTCTCACTAGTCTACTCACTACTCTGCACTCACTACTCACTACTCTACTCACTACTGTACTCACTACTCTACTCACTACTCACTACTCTACTCTGCACTCACAACTCACTACTCTACTCACTACTCTGCACTCACAACTCACTACTCTACTCACTACTCACTACTCTGCACTCACTACTCTACTCACTACTCACTACTCTACTCACTATTCTACTCACTACTCTGCACTCACTACTCACTACTCTGCTCACTACTCTACTCACTACTCTGCACTCACAACTCACTACTCTACTCACTACTCTGCACTCACAACTCACTACTCTACTCACTACTCTACTCACTACTCTACTCACTACTCACTACTCTGCACTCACTACTCACTACTCTACTCACTACTCTACTCACTACTCTACTCACTACTCACTACTCTGCACTCACTACTCTGCACTCACTACTCACTACTCTACTCACTACTCTACTCACTACTCACTACTCTACTCACTACTCACTACTCTACTCACTACTCTACTCACTACTCTACTCACTACTCTACTCACTACTCTACTCTACTCACTACTCTACTCACTACTCTGCACTCACAAATCACTACTCTACTCACTACTCTGCACTCACTACTCTACTCACTACTCTGCACTCACAACTCACTACTCCACTCACTACTCACTACTCTGCACTCACTACTCTACTCGCTACTCACTATTCTACTCACTACTCTGCACTCACTACTCACTACTCTGCACACTACTCTACTCACTACTCTACTCACTACTCTACTCACTACTCTACTCACTACTCTACTCACTACTCACTACTCTACTCACTACTCTACTCACTACTCTACTCACTACTCTACTCACTACTCTACTCACTTCTGCACTCACTACTCTGCACTCACTACTCTGCACTCACTACTCTGCACTCACTACTCTACTCACTACTCTACCCACTACTCTACTCACTACTCACTACTCTACTCACTACACTACTCACTACTCTACTCACTACTCTACTCACTACTCTACTCACTACTCTACTCACTACTCTACTCACTACTCTACTCACTACTCTGCACTCACTACTCACTACTCTGCTCACTACTCACTACTCTGCTCACTACTCACTACTCTCCACTCACTACTCTACTCACTACTCACTACTCTACTCACTACTCTACTCATTACTCTACTCACTACTTTCTACTCACTACTCTACTCACTACTCACTACTCTGCACTCACTACTCACTACTCTGCTCACTACTCACTACTCTACTCACTACTCACCTCACTACTCTACTCACTACTCTACTCACTACACTACTCACTACACTACTCACTACTCTACTCACTACTCTGCACTCACTACTCACTACTCTGCTCACTACTCACTACTCTGCTCACTACTCTCCACTCACTACTCACTACTCTACTCACTACTCTACTCACTAGTCTACTCACTACTCTGCACTCACTACTCACTACTCTACTCACTACTGTACTCACTACTCTACTCACTACTCACTACTCTACTCTGCACTCACAACTCACTACTCTACTCACTACTCTGCACTCACAACTCACTACTCTACTCACTACTCACTACTCTGCACTCACTACTCTACTCACTACTCACTACTCTACTCACTATTCTACTCACTACTCTGCACTCACTACTCACTACTCTGCTCACTACTCTACTCACTACTCTGCACTCACAACTCACTACTCTACTCACTACTCTGCACTCACAACTCACTACTCTACTCACTACTCTACTCACTACTCTACTCACTACTCACTACTCTGCACTCACTACTCACTACTCTACTCACTACTCTACTCACTACTCTACTCACTACTCACTACTCTGCACTCACTACTCTGCACTCACTACTCACTACTCTACTCACTACTCTACTCACTTCTCACTACTCTACTCACTACTCTGCACTCACTACTCACTACTCTGCACTCACTACTCACTACTCTGCACTCACTACTCACTACTCTGCACTCACTACTCTATTCACTACTCTACTCACTACTTTCTACTCACTACTCACCACTCTACTCACTACTCACTACTCTACTCACTACTCACCTCACTACTCTACTCACTACTCTACTCACTACACTACTCACTACTCTACTCACTACTCTACTCACTACTCTACTCACTACTCTACTCACTACTCTGCACTCACTACTCACTACTCTGCTCACTACTCACTACTCTGCTCACTACTCACTACTCTCCACTCACTACTCTACTCACTACTCACTACTCTACTCACTACTCTACTCACTACTCTACTCACTACTTTCTACTCACTACTCTACTCACTACTCACTACTCTGCACTCACTACTCACTACTCTGCTCACTACTCACTACTCTACTCACTACTCACCTCACTACTCTACTCACTACTCTACTCACTACACTACTCACTACACTACTCACTACTCTACTCACTACTCTGCACTCACTACTCACTACTCTGCTCACTACTCACTACTCTGCTCACTACTCTCCACTCACTACTCACTACTCTACTCACTACTCTACTCACTACTCTACTCACTACTCTGCACTCACTACTCACTACTCTACTCACTACTGTACTCACTACTCTACTCACTACTCTCTACTCTACTCACTACTCTCTACTCTACTCTCTACTCTACTCACTACTCTCTACTCTACTCACTACTCTACTCACTACTCACTACTCTGCACTCACTACTCACTACTCTACTTACTACTCTACTCACTACTCTACTCACTACTCTACTCACTACTCTACTCACTACTCACTACTCTGCACTCACTACTCACTACTCTGCACTCACTACTCACTACTCTACTCACTACTCACTACTCTACTCACTACTCTGCACTCACTACTCACTACTCTGCACTCACTACTCACTACTCTGCACTCACTACTCACTACTCTGCACTCACTACTCACTACTCTACTCACTACTCTACTCACTACTCTACTCACTACTCTACTCACTACTCACTACTCTACTCACTACTCTACTCACTACTCTACTCACTACTCTACTCACTACTCTACTCACTACTCTACTCTACTCACTACTCTACTCACTACTCTACTCACTACTCTACTCAC
Organism: Lissotriton helveticus; assembly: GCF_964261635.1. NCBI lineage: Eukaryota > Metazoa > Chordata > Amphibia > Caudata > Salamandridae > Lissotriton > Lissotriton helveticus. Next base: position 1,192,933,312 of record NC_136071.1, on the reverse strand, counting down.
TACTCTACTCTACTCACTACTCTACTCACTACTCACTACTCTACTCACTACTCTGCACTCACTACTCACTACTCTGCACTCACTACTTACTACTCTGCACTCACTACTCACTACTCTGCACTCACTACTCACTACTCTACTCACTACTCTACTCACTACTCACTACTCTACTCACTACTCTACTCACTACTCTACTCACTACTCTACTCACTGCTCTACTCACTACTCTACTCTACTCACTACTCTACTCACTACTCACTACTCTACTCACTACTCTGCACTCACTACTCACTACTCTGCACTCACTACTCACTACTCTGCACTCACTACTCACTACTCTGCACTCACTACTCACTACTCTACTCACTACTCTACTCACTACTCTACTCACTACTCACTACTCTACTCACTACTCTGCACTCACTACTCACTACTCTGCACTCACTACTCACTACTCTGCACTCACTACTCACTACTCTACTCTACTCACTGCTTTACTCACTACTCTACTCACTACTCTACTCACTACTCTCTACTCTGCACTCACTGCTCACTACTCTGCACTCACTACTCACTACTCTACTCACTATACTCACTACTCTACTCACTACTCTACTCACTACTCTACTCAATACTCTACTCACTACTCTCTACTCTGCACTCACTACTCTCTACTCTGCACTCACTGCTCACTACTCTGCACTCACTACTCTACTCACTACTCTACTCACTACTCTGCACTCACTACTCACTACTCTACTCACTACTCACTTCTCTGCACTTACTACACTACTCTATACACTACTCTACTCACTACTCTACTCACTACTCTACTCACTACTCTACTCACTACTCACTACTCTACTCACTTCTCTGCACTCACTACTCTACTCACTACTCTACTCACTACTCTACTCACTACTCTACTCACTACTCTACTCACTACTCTACTCACTACTCTACTCTACTCACTACTCTACTCTACTCACTACTCTACTCTACTCACTTCTCTACTCACTACTCACTACTCTACTCACTACTCTACTCACTACTCTACTCACTACTCTACTCACTACTCTACTCACTACTCACTACTCTACTCACTACTCTGCACTCACTACTCACTACTCTGCACTCACTACTCACTACTCTGCACTCACTACTCACTACTCTGCACTCACTACTCACTACTCTACTCACTACTCTACTCACTACTCACTACTCTACTCACTACTCACTACTCTACTCACTACTCTACTCACTACTCTACTCACTACTCTACTCACTACTCTACTCTACTCACTACTCTACTCACTACTCTACTCACTACTCTACTCACTACTCTACTCTACTCACTACTCTACTCACTACTCACTACTCTACTCACTACTCTGCACTCACTACTCACTACTCTGCACTCACTACTCACTACTCTGCACTCACTACTCACTACTCTACTCACTACTCTACTCACTACTCACTACTCTACTCACTACTCTACTCACTACTCTACTCACTACTCTACTCACTACTCTACTCACTACTCTACTCTACTCACTACTCTACTCACTGCTCTACTCACTACTCTACTCTACTCACTATTCTACTCACTACTCACTACTCTACTCACTACTCTGCACTCACTACTCACTACTCTGCACTCACTACTCACTACTCTGCACTCACTACTCACTACTCTGCACTCACTACTCACTACTCTGCACTCACTACTCACTACTCTGCACTCACTACTCACTACTCTACTCACTACTCTCTACTCTACTTACTACTCTACTCACTACTCTACTCACTACTCTACTCACTACTCACTACTCTGCACTCACTACTCACTACTCTGCACTCACTACTCACTACTCTACTCACTACTCTACTCACTACTCTACTCACTACTCACTACTCTACTCACTACTCGGCACTCACTACTCACTACTCTGCACTCACTACTCACTACTCTGCACTCACTACTCACTACTCTGCACTCACTACTCACTACTCTGCACTCACTACTCACTACTCTACTCACTACTCTACTCACTACTCACTACTCTACTCACTACTCACTACTCTACTCACTACTCTACTCACTACTCTACTCACTACTCTACTCACTACTCTACTCTACTCACTACTCTACTCACTACTCTACTCACTACTCTACTCACTACTCTACTCTACTCACTACTCTACTCACTACTCACTACTCTACTCTCTACTCTACTCACTACTCTCTACTCTACTCACTACTCTACTCACTACTCACTACTCTGCACTCACTACTCACTACTCTACTTACTACTCTACTCACTACTCTACTCACTACTCTACTCACTACTCACTACTCTGCACTCACTACTCACTACTCTGCACTCACTACTCACTACTCTACTCACTACTCACTACTCTACTCACTACTCTGCACTCACTACTCACTACTCTGCACTCACTACTCACTACTCTGCACTCACTACTCACTACTCTGCACTTACTACTCTACTCACTACTCTACTCACTACTCACTACTCTACTCACTACTCTACTCACTACTCTACTCACTACTCTACTCACTACTCTACTCACTACTCTACTCACTACTCTACTCTACTCACTACTCTACTCACTACTCTACTCACTACTCTACTCACTACTCTACTCTACTCACTACTCTACTCACTACTCACTACTCTACTCACTACTCTGCACTCACTACTCACTACTCTGCACTCACTACTTACTACTCTGCACTCACTACTCACTACTCTGCACTCACTACTCACTACTCTACTCACTACTCTACTCACTACTCACTACTCTACTCACTACTCTACTCACTACTCTACTCACTACTCTACTCACTACTCTACTCACTGCTCTACTCACTACTCTACTCTACTCACTACTCTACTCACTACTCACTACTCTACTCACTACTCTGCACTCACTACTCACTACTCTGCACTCACTACTCACTACTCTGCACTCACTACTCACTACTCTGCACTCACTACTCACTACTCTACTCACTACTCTACTCACTACTCTACTCACTACTCTACTCACTACTCTACTCACTACTCTGCACTCACTACTCACTACTCTGCACTCACTACTCACTACTCTACTCACTACTCACTACTCTACTCACTACTCTGCACACACTACTCACTACTCTGCACTCACTACTCACTACTCTGCACTCACTACTCACTACTCTGCACTCACTACTCACTACTCTGCACTCACTACTCTACTCACTACTCTACTCACTACTCACTACTCTACTCACTACTCACTACTCTACTCACTACTCTACTCACTACTCTACTCACTACTCTACTCACTACTCTACTCTACTCACTACTCTACTCACTACTCTACTCACTACTCTACTCACTACTCTACTCTACTCACTACTCTACTCACTACTCACTACTCTACTCACTACTCTGCACTCACTACTCACTACTCTGCACTCACTACTTACTACTCTGCACTCACTACTCACTACTCTGCACTCACTACTCACTACTCTACTCACTACTCTACTCACTACTCACTACTCTACTCACTACTCTACTCATTACTCTACTCACTACTCTACTCACTACTCTACTCACTGCTCTACTCACTACTCTACTCTACTCACTACTCTACTCACTACTCTACTCACTACTCTGCACTCACTACTCACTACTCTGCACTCACTACTCACTACTCTGCACTCACTACTCACTACTCTGCACTCACTACTCACTACTCTACTCACTACTCTACTCACTACTCTACTCACTACTCACTACTCTACTCACTACTCTGCACTCACTACTCACTACTCTGCACTCACTACTCACTACTCTACTCTACTCACTGCTTTACTCACTACTCTACTCACTACTCTACTCACTACTCTCTACTCTGCACTCACTGCTCACTACTCTGCACTCACTACTCACTACTCTACTCACTATACTCACTACTCTACTCACTACTCTACTCACTACTCTACTCACTACTCTACTCACTACTCTCTACTCTGCACTCACTACTCTCTACTCTGCACTCACTGCTCACTACTCTGCACTCACTACTCTACTCACTACTCTACTCCCTACTCTGCACTCACTACTCACTACTCTACTCACTACTCACTTCTCTGCACTCACTACACTACTCTACACACTACTCTACTCACTACTCTACTCACTACTCTACTCACTACTCTACTCACTACTCTACTCACTACTCACTACTCTACTCACTTCTCTGCACTCACTACTCTACTCACTACTCTACTCACTACTCTACTCACTACTCTACTCACTACTCTACTCACTACTCTACTCACTACTCTACTCTACTCACTACTCTACTCTACTCACTACTCTACTCTACTCACTTCTCTACTCACTACTCACTACTCTACTCACTACTCTACTCACTACTCTACTCACTACTCTACTCACTACTCTACTCACTACTCACTACTCTACTCACTACTCTGCACTCACTACTCACTACTCTGCACTCACTACTCACTACTCTGCACTCACTACTCACTACTCTGCACTCACTACTCACTACTCTACTCACTACTCTACTCACTACTCTACTCACTACTCTACTCACTACTCTACTCACTACTCACTACTCTACTCACTACTCTGCACTCACTACTCACTACTCTGCACTCACTACTCACTACTCTGCACTCACTACTCACTACTCTGCACTCACTACTCACTACTCTACTCACTACTCTACTCACTACTCACTACTCTACTCACTACTCACTACTCTACTCACTACTCTACTCACTACTCTACTCACTACTCTACTCACTACTCTACTCTACTCACTACTCTACTCACTACTCTACTCACTACTCTACTCACTACTCTACTCTACTCACTACTCTACTCACTACTCACTACTCTACTCACTACTCTGCACTCACTACTCACTACTCTGCACTCACTACTCACTACTCTGCACTCACTACTCACTACTCTGCACTCACTACTCACTACTCTACTCACTACTCTACTCACTACTCTACTCACTACTCTACTCACTACTCTACTCACTACTCTACTCTACTCACTACTCTACTCACTGCTCTACTCACTACTCTACTCTACTCACTACTCTACTCACTACTCACTACTCTACTCACTACTCTGCACTCACTACTCACTACTCTGCACTCACTACTCACTACTCTGCACTCACTACTCACTACTCTGCACTCACTACTCGCTACTCTGCACTCACTACTCACTACTCTACTCACTACTCTCTACTCTACTTACTACTCTACTCACTACTCTACTCACTACTCTACTCACTACTCACTACTCTGCACTCACTACTCTACTCACTACTCTACTCACTACTCACTACTCTACTCACTACTCACTACTCTACTCACTACTCTACTCACTACTCTACTCACTACTCTACTCACTACTCTACTCACTACTCTACTCTACTCACTACTCTACTCACTACTCTACTCACTACTCTACTCACTACTCTACTCTACTCACTACTCTACTCACTACTCACTACTCTACTCACTACTCTGCACTCACTACTCACTACTCTGCACTCACTACTTACTACTCTGCACTCACTACTCACTACTCTGCACTCACTACTCACTACTCTACTCACTACTCTACTCACTACTCACTACTCTACTCACTACTCTACTCACTACTCTACTCACTACTCTACTCACTACTCTACTCACTGCTCTACTCACTACTCTACTCTACTCACTACTCTACTCACTACTCACTACTCTGCACTCACTACTCACTACTCTGCACTCACTACTCACTACTCTGCACTCACTACTCACTACTCTACTCACTACTCTACTCACTACTCTACTCACTACTCACTACTCTACTCACTACTCTGCACTCACTACTCACTACTCTGCACTCACTACTCACTACTCTACTCTACTCACTGCTTTACTCACTACTCTACTCACTACTCTACTCACTACTCTCTACTCTGCACTCACTGCTCACTACTCTGCACTCACTACTCACTACTCTACTCACTATACTCACTACTCTACTCACTACTCTACTCACTACTCTACTCACTACTCTACTCACTACTCTCTACTCTGCACTCACTACTCTCTACTCTGCACTCACTGCTCACTACTCTGCACTCACTACTCTACTCACTACTCTACTCACTACTCTGCACTCACTACTCACTACTCTACTCACTACTCACTTCTCTGCACTCACTACACTACTCTACACACTACTCTACTCACTACTCTACTCACTACTCTACTCACTACTCTACTCACTACTCTACTCACTACTCACTACTCTACTCACTTCTCTGCACTCACTACTCTACTCACTACTCTACTCACTACTCTACTCACTACTCTACTCACTACTCTACTCACTACTCTACTCTACTCACTACTCTACTCTACTCACTACTCTACTCTACTCACTTCTCTACTCACTACTCACTACTCTACTCACTACTCTACTCACTACTCTACTCACTACTCTACTCACTACTCTACTCACTACTCACTACTCTACTCACTACTCTGCACTCACTACTCACTACTCTGCACTCACTACTCACTACTCTGCACTCACTACTCACTACTCTGCACTCACTACTCACTACTCTACTCACTACTCTACTCACTACTCACTACTCTACTCACTACTCACTACTCTACTCACTACTCTACTCACTACTCTACTCACTACTCTACTCACTACTCTACTCTACTCACTACTCTACTCACTACTCTACTCACTACTCTACTCACTACTCTACTCTACTCACTACTCTACTCACTACTCACTACTCTACTCACTACTCTGCACTCACTACTCACTACTCTGCACTCACTACTCACTACTCTGCACTCACTACTCACTACTCTACTCACTACTCTACTCACTACTCACTACTCTGCACTCACTACTCTGCACTCACTACTCACTACTCTACTCACTACTCTACTCACTACTCACTACTCTACTCACTACTCACTACTCTACTCACTACTCTACTCACTACTCTACTCACTACTCTACTCACTACTCTACTCTACTCACTACTCTACTCACTACTCTGCACTCACAAATCACTACTCTACTCACTACTCTGCACTCACTACTCTACTCACTACTCTGCACTCACAACTCACTACTCCACTCACTACTCACTACTCTGCACTCACTACTCTACTCGCTACTCACTATTCTACTCACTACTCTGCACTCACTACTCACTACTCTGCACACTACTCTACTCACTACTCTACTCACTACTCTACTCACTACTCTACTCACTACTCTACTCACTACTCACTACTCTACTCACTACTCTACTCACTACTCTACTCACTACTCTACTCACTACTCTACTCACTTCTGCACTCACTACTCTGCACTCACTACTCTGCACTCACTACTCTGCACTCACTACTCTACTCACTACTCTACCCACTACTCTACTCACTACTCACTACTCTACTCACTACACTACTCACTACTCTACTCACTACTCTACTCACTACTCTACTCACTACTCTACTCACTACTCTACTCACTACTCTACTCACTACTCTGCACTCACTACTCACTACTCTGCTCACTACTCACTACTCTGCTCACTACTCACTACTCTCCACTCACTACTCTACTCACTACTCACTACTCTACTCACTACTCTACTCATTACTCTACTCACTACTTTCTACTCACTACTCTACTCACTACTCACTACTCTGCACTCACTACTCACTACTCTGCTCACTACTCACTACTCTACTCACTACTCACCTCACTACTCTACTCACTACTCTACTCACTACACTACTCACTACACTACTCACTACTCTACTCACTACTCTGCACTCACTACTCACTACTCTGCTCACTACTCACTACTCTGCTCACTACTCTCCACTCACTACTCACTACTCTACTCACTACTCTACTCACTAGTCTACTCACTACTCTGCACTCACTACTCACTACTCTACTCACTACTGTACTCACTACTCTACTCACTACTCACTACTCTACTCTGCACTCACAACTCACTACTCTACTCACTACTCTGCACTCACAACTCACTACTCTACTCACTACTCACTACTCTGCACTCACTACTCTACTCACTACTCACTACTCTACTCACTATTCTACTCACTACTCTGCACTCACTACTCACTACTCTGCTCACTACTCTACTCACTACTCTGCACTCACAACTCACTACTCTACTCACTACTCTGCACTCACAACTCACTACTCTACTCACTACTCTACTCACTACTCTACTCACTACTCACTACTCTGCACTCACTACTCACTACTCTACTCACTACTCTACTCACTACTCTACTCACTACTCACTACTCTGCACTCACTACTCTGCACTCACTACTCACTACTCTACTCACTACTCTACTCACTTCTCACTACTCTACTCACTACTCTGCACTCACTACTCACTACTCTGCACTCACTACTCACTACTCTGCACTCACTACTCACTACTCTGCACTCACTACTCTATTCACTACTCTACTCACTACTTTCTACTCACTACTCACCACTCTACTCACTACTCACTACTCTACTCACTACTCACCTCACTACTCTACTCACTACTCTACTCACTACACTACTCACTACTCTACTCACTACTCTACTCACTACTCTACTCACTACTCTACTCACTACTCTGCACTCACTACTCACTACTCTGCTCACTACTCACTACTCTGCTCACTACTCACTACTCTCCACTCACTACTCTACTCACTACTCACTACTCTACTCACTACTCTACTCACTACTCTACTCACTACTTTCTACTCACTACTCTACTCACTACTCACTACTCTGCACTCACTACTCACTACTCTGCTCACTACTCACTACTCTACTCACTACTCACCTCACTACTCTACTCACTACTCTACTCACTACACTACTCACTACACTACTCACTACTCTACTCACTACTCTGCACTCACTACTCACTACTCTGCTCACTACTCACTACTCTGCTCACTACTCTCCACTCACTACTCACTACTCTACTCACTACTCTACTCACTACTCTACTCACTACTCTGCACTCACTACTCACTACTCTACTCACTACTGTACTCACTACTCTACTCACTACTCTCTACTCTACTCACTACTCTCTACTCTACTCTCTACTCTACTCACTACTCTCTACTCTACTCACTACTCTACTCACTACTCACTACTCTGCACTCACTACTCACTACTCTACTTACTACTCTACTCACTACTCTACTCACTACTCTACTCACTACTCTACTCACTACTCACTACTCTGCACTCACTACTCACTACTCTGCACTCACTACTCACTACTCTACTCACTACTCACTACTCTACTCACTACTCTGCACTCACTACTCACTACTCTGCACTCACTACTCACTACTCTGCACTCACTACTCACTACTCTGCACTCACTACTCACTACTCTACTCACTACTCTACTCACTACTCTACTCACTACTCTACTCACTACTCACTACTCTACTCACTACTCTACTCACTACTCTACTCACTACTCTACTCACTACTCTACTCACTACTCTACTCTATTCACTACTCTACTCACTACTCTACTCACTACTCTACTCACTACTCTACTCTACTCACTACTCTACTCACTACTCACTACTCTACTCACTACTCTGCACTCACTACTCACTACTCTGCACTCACTACTTACTACTCTGCACTCACTACTCACTACTCTGCACTCACTACTCACTACTCTACTCACTACTCTACTCACTACTCACTACTCTACTCACTACTCTACTCACTACTCTACTCACTACTCTACTCACTGCTCTACTCACTACTCTACTCTACTCACTACTCTACTCACTACTCACTACTCTACTCACTACTCTGCACTCACTACTCACTACTCTGCACTCACTACTCACTACTCTGCACTCACTACTCACTACTCTGCACTCACTACTCACTACTCTACTCACTACTCTACTCACTACTCTACTCACTACTCACTACTCTACTCACTACTCTACTCACTACTCTACTCACTACTCACTACTCTGCACTCACTACTCACTACTCTACTCACTACTCTACTCACTACTCTACTCACTACTCACTACTCTGCACTCACTACTCTGCACTCACTACTCACTACTCTACTCACTACTCTACTCACTTCTCACTACTCTACTCACTACTCTGCACTCACTACTCACTACTCTGCACTCACTACTCACTACTCTGCACTCACTACTCACTACTCTGCACTCACTACTCTATTCACTACTCTACTCACTACTTTCTACTCACTACTCACCACTCTACTCACTACTCACTACTCTACTCACTACTCACCTCACTACTCTACTCACTACTCTACTCACTACACTACTCACTACTCTACTCACTACTCTACTCACTACTCTACTCACTACTCTACTCACTACTCTGCACTCACTACTCACTACTCTGCTCACTACTCACTACTCTGCTCACTACTCACTACTCTCCACTCACTACTCTACTCACTACTCACTACTCTACTCACTACTCTACTCACTACTCTACTCACTACTTTCTACTCACTACTCTACTCACTACTCACTACTCTGCACTCACTACTCACTACTCTGCTCACTACTCACTACTCTACTCACTACTCACCTCACTACTCTACTCACTACTCTACTCACTACACTACTCACTACACTACTCACTACTCTACTCACTACTCTGCACTCACTACTCACTACTCTGCTCACTACTCACTACTCTGCTCACTACTCTCCACTCACTACTCACTACTCTACTCACTACTCTACTCACTACTCTACTCACTACTCTGCACTCACTACTCACTACTCTACTCACTACTGTACTCACTACTCTACTCACTACTCTCTACTCTACTCACTACTCTCTACTCTACTCTCTACTCTACTCACTACTCTCTACTCTACTCACTACTCTACTCACTACTCACTACTCTGCACTCACTACTCACTACTCTACTTACTACTCTACTCACTACTCTACTCACTACTCTACTCACTACTCTACTCACTACTCACTACTCTGCACTCACTACTCACTACTCTGCACTCACTACTCACTACTCTACTCACTACTCACTACTCTACTCACTACTCTGCACTCACTACTCACTACTCTGCACTCACTACTCACTACTCTGCACTCACTACTCACTACTCTGCACTCACTACTCACTACTCTACTCACTACTCTACTCACTACTCTACTCACTACTCTACTCACTACTCACTACTCTACTCACTACTCTACTCACTACTCTACTCACTACTCTACTCACTACTCTACTCACTACTCTACTCTATTCACTACTCTACTCACTACTCTACTCACTACTCTACTCACTACTCTACTCTACTCACTACTCTACTCACTACTCACTACTCTACTCACTACTCTGCACTCACTACTCACTACTCTGCACTCACTACTTACTACTCTGCACTCACTACTCACTACTCTGCACTCACTACTCACTACTCTACTCACTACTCTACTCACTACTCACTACTCTACTCACTACTCTACTCACTACTCTACTCACTACTCTACTCACTGCTCTACTCACTACTCTACTCTACTCACTACTCTACTCACTACTCACTACTCTACTCACTACTCTGCACTCACTACTCACTACTCTGCACTCACTACTCACTACTCTGCACTCACTACTCACTACTCTGCACTCACTACTCACTACTCTACTCACTACTCTACTCACTACTCTACTCACTACTCACTACTCTACTCACTACTCTGCACTCACTACTCACTACTCTGCACTCACTACTCACTACTCTGCACTCACTACTCACTACTCTACTCTACTCACTGCTTTACTCACTACTCTACTCACTACTCTACTCACTACTCTCTACTCTGCACTCACTGCTCACTACTCTGCACTCACTACTCACTACTCTACTCACTATACTCACTACTCTACTCACTACTCTACTCACTACTCTACTCAATACTCTACTCACTACTCTCTACTCTGCACTCACTACTCTCTACTCTGCACTCACTGCTCACTACTCTGCACTCACTACTCTACTCACTACTCTACTCACTACTCTGCACTCACTACTCACTACTCTACTCACTACTCACTTCTCTGCACTTACTACACTACTCTATACACTACTCTACTCACTACTCTACTCACTACTCTACTCACTACTCTACTCACTACTCACTACTCTACTCACTTCTCTGCACTCACTACTCTACTCACTACTCTACTCACTACTCTACTCACTACTCTACTCACTACTCTACTCACTACTCTACTCACTACTCTACTCTACTCACTACTCTACTCTACTCACTACTCTACTCTACTCACTTCTCTACTCACTACTCACTACTCTACTCACTACTCTACTCACTACTCTACTCACTACTCTACTCACTACTCTACTCACTACTCACTACTCTACTCACTACTCTGCACTCACTACTCACTACTCTGCACTCACTACTCACTACTCTGCACTCACTACTCACTACTCTGCACTCACTACTCACTACTCTACTCACTACTCTACTCACTACTCACTACTCTACTCACTACTCACTACTCTACTCACTACTCTACTCACTACTCTACTCACTACTCTACTCACTACTCTACTCTACTCTACTCACTACTCTACTCACTACTCTACTCACTACTCTACTCTACTCACTACTCTACTCACTACTCACTACTCTACTCACTACTCTGCACTCACTACTCACTACTCTGCACTCACTACTCACTACTCTGCACTCACTACTCACTACTCTACTCACTACTCTACTCACTACTCACTACTCTACTCACTACTCTACTCACTACTCTACTCACTACTCTACTCACTACTCTACTCACTACTCTACTCACTACTCTACTCTACTCACTACTCTACTCACTGCTCTACTCACTACTCTACTCTACTCACTATTCTACTCACTACTCACTACTCTACTCACTACTCTGCACTCACTACTCACTACTCTGCACTCACTACTCACTACTCTGCACTCACTACTCACTACTCTGCACTCACTACTCACTACTCTGCACTCACTACTCACTACTCTGCACTCACTACTCACTACTCTACTCACTACTCTCTACTCTACTTACTACTCTACTCACTACTCTACTCACTACTCTACTCACTACTCACTACTCTGCACTCACTACTCACTACTCTGCACTCACTACTCACTACTCTACTCACTACTCTACTCACTACTCTACTCACTACTCACTACTCTACTCACTACTCGGCACTCACTACTCACTACTCTGCACTCACTACTCACTACTCTGCACTCACTACTCACTACTCTGCACTCACTACTCACTACTCTGCACTCACTACTCACTACTCTACTCACTACTCTACTCACTACTCACTACTCTACTCACTACTCACTACTCTACTCACTACTCTACTCACTACTCTACTCACTACTCTACTCACTACTCTACTCTACTCACTACTCTACTCACTACTCTACTCACTACTCTACTCACTACTCTACTCTACTCACTACTCTACTCACTACTCACTACTCTACTCTCTACTCTACTCACTACTCTCTACTCTACTCACTACTCTACTCACTACTCACTACTCTGCACTCACTACTCACTACTCTACTTACTACTCTACTCACTACTCTACTCACTACTCTACTCACTACTCACTACTCTGCACTCACTACTCACTACTCTGCACTCACTACTCACTACTCTACTCACTACTCACTACTCTACTCACTACTCTGCACTCACTACTCACTACTCTGCACTCACTACTCACTACTCTGCACTCACTACTCACTACTCTGCACTTACTACTCTACTCACTACTCTACTCACTACTCACTACTCTACTCACTACTCTACTCACTACTCTACTCACTACTCTACTCACTACTCTACTCACTACTCTACTCACTACTCTACTCTACTCACTACTCTACTCACTACTCTACTCACTACTCTACTCACTACTCTACTCTACTCACTACTCTACTCACTACTCACTACTCTACTCACTACTCTGCACTCACTACTCACTACTCTGCACTCACTACTTACTACTCTGCACTCACTACTCACTACTCTGCACTCACTACTCACTACTCTACTCACTACTCTACTCACTACTCACTACTCTACTCACTACTCTACTCACTACTCTACTCACTACTCTACTCACTACTCTACTCACTGCTCTACTCACTACTCTACTCTACTCACTACTCTACTCACTACTCACTACTCTACTCACTACTCTGCACTCACTACTCACTACTCTGCACTCACTACTCACTACTCTGCACTCACTACTCACTACTCTGCACTCACTACTCACTACTCTACTCACTACTCTACTCACTACTCTACTCACTACTCTACTCACTACTCTACTCACTACTCTGCACTCACTACTCACTACTCTGCACTCACTACTCACTACTCTACTCACTACTCACTACTCTACTCACTACTCTGCACACACTACTCACTACTCTGCACTCACTACTCACTACTCTGCACTCACTACTCACTACTCTGCACTCACTACTCACTACTCTGCACTCACTACTCTACTCACTACTCTACTCACTACTCACTACTCTACTCACTACTCACTACTCTACTCACTACTCTACTCACTACTCTACTCACTACTCTACTCACTACTCTACTCTACTCACTACTCTACTCACTACTCTACTCACTACTCTACTCACTACTCTACTCTACTCACTACTCTACTCACTACTCACTACTCTACTCACTACTCTGCACTCACTACTCACTACTCTGCACTCACTACTTACTACTCTGCACTCACTACTCACTACTCTGCACTCACTACTCACTACTCTACTCACTACTCTACTCACTACTCACTACTCTACTCACTACTCTACTCATTACTCTACTCACTACTCTACTCACTACTCTACTCACTGCTCTACTCACTACTCTACTCTACTCACTACTCTACTCACTACTCTACTCACTACTCTGCACTCACTACTCACTACTCTGCACTCACTACTCACTACTCTGCACTCACTACTCACTACTCTGCACTCACTACTCACTACTCTACTCACTACTCTACTCACTACTCTACTCACTACTCACTACTCTACTCACTACTCTGCACTCACTACTCACTACTCTGCACTCACTACTCACTACTCTACTCTACTCACTGCTTTACTCACTACTCTACTCACTACTCTACTCACTACTCTCTACTCTGCACTCACTGCTCACTACTCTGCACTCACTACTCACTACTCTACTCACTATACTCACTACTCTACTCACTACTCTACTCACTACTCTACTCACTACTCTACTCACTACTCTCTACTCTGCACTCACTACTCTCTACTCTGCACTCACTGCTCACTACTCTGCACTCACTACTCTACTCACTACTCTACTCCCTACTCTGCACTCACTACTCACTACTCTACTCACTACTCACTTCTCTGCACTCACTACACTACTCTACACACTACTCTACTCACTACTCTACTCACTACTCTACTCACTACTCTACTCACTACTCTACTCACTACTCACTACTCTACTCACTTCTCTGCACTCACTACTCTACTCACTACTCTACTCACTACTCTACTCACTACTCTACTCACTACTCTACTCACTACTCTACTCACTACTCTACTCTACTCACTACTCTACTCTACTCACTACTCTACTCTACTCACTTCTCTACTCACTACTCACTACTCTACTCACTACTCTACTCACTACTCTACTCACTACTCTACTCACTACTCTACTCACTACTCACTACTCTACTCACTACTCTGCACTCACTACTCACTACTCTGCACTCACTACTCACTACTCTGCACTCACTACTCACTACTCTGCACTCACTACTCACTACTCTACTCACTACTCTACTCACTACTCTACTCACTACTCTACTCACTACTCTACTCACTACTCACTACTCTACTCACTACTCTGCACTCACTACTCACTACTCTGCACTCACTACTCACTACTCTGCACTCACTACTCACTACTCTGCACTCACTACTCACTACTCTACTCACTACTCTACTCACTACTCACTACTCTACTCACTACTCACTACTCTACTCACTACTCTACTCACTACTCTACTCACTACTCTACTCACTACTCTACTCTACTCACTACTCTACTCACTACTCTACTCACTACTCTACTCACTACTCTACTCTACTCACTACTCTACTCACTACTCACTACTCTACTCACTACTCTGCACTCACTACTCACTACTCTGCACTCACTACTCACTACTCTGCACTCACTACTCACTACTCTGCACTCACTACTCACTACTCTACTCACTACTCTACTCACTACTCTACTCACTACTCTACTCACTACTCTACTCACTACTCTACTCTACTCACTACTCTACTCACTGCTCTACTCACTACTCTACTCTACTCACTACTCTACTCACTACTCACTACTCTACTCACTACTCTGCACTCACTACTCACTACTCTGCACTCACTACTCACTACTCTGCACTCACTACTCACTACTCTGCACTCACTACTCGCTACTCTGCACTCACTACTCACTACTCTACTCACTACTCTCTACTCTACTTACTACTCTACTCACTACTCTACTCACTACTCTACTCACTACTCACTACTCTGCACTCACTACTCTACTCACTACTCTACTCACTACTCACTACTCTACTCACTACTCACTACTCTACTCACTACTCTACTCACTACTCTACTCACTACTCTACTCACTACTCTACTCACTACTCTACTCTACTCACTACTCTACTCACTACTCTACTCACTACTCTACTCACTACTCTACTCTACTCACTACTCTACTCACTACTCACTACTCTACTCACTACTCTGCACTCACTACTCACTACTCTGCACTCACTACTTACTACTCTGCACTCACTACTCACTACTCTGCACTCACTACTCACTACTCTACTCACTACTCTACTCACTACTCACTACTCTACTCACTACTCTACTCACTACTCTACTCACTACTCTACTCACTACTCTACTCACTGCTCTACTTACTACTCTACTCTACTCACTACTCTACTCACTACTCACTACTCTGCACTCACTACTCACTACTCTGCACTCACTACTCACTACTCTGCACTCACTACTCACTACTCTACTCACTACTCTACTCACTACTCTACTCACTACTCACTACTCTACTCACTACTCTGCACTCACTACTCACTACTCTGCACTCACTACTCACTACTCTACTCTACTCACTGCTTTACTCACTACTCTACTCACTACTCTACTCACTACTCTCTACTCTGCACTCACTGCTCACTACTCTGCACTCACTACTCACTACTCTACTCACTATACTCACTACTCTACTCACTACTCTACTCACTACTCTACTCACTACTCTACTCACTACTCTCTACTCTGCACTCACTACTCTCTACTCTGCACTCACTGCTCACTACTCTGCACTCACTACTCTACTCACTACTCTACTCACTACTCTGCACTCACTACTCACTACTCTACTCACTACTCACTTCTCTGCACTCACTACACTACTCTACACACTACTCTACTCACTACTCTACTCACTACTCTACTCACTACTCTACTCACTACTCTACTCACTACTCACTACTCTACTCACTTCTCTGCACTCACTACTCTACTCACTACTCTACTCACTACTCTACTCACTACTCTACTCACTACTCTACTCACTACTCTACTCTACTCACTACTCTACTCTACTCACTACTCTACTCTACTCACTTCTCTACTCACTACTCACTACTCTACTCACTACTCTACTCACTACTCTACTCACTACTCTACTCACTACTCTACTCACTACTCACTACTCTACTCACTACTCTGCACTCACTACTCACTACTCTGCACTCACTACTCACTACTCTGCACTCACTACTCACTACTCTGCACTCACTACTCACTACTCTACTCACTACTCTACTCACTACTCACTACTCTACTCACTACTCACTACTCTACTCACTACTCTACTCACTACTCTACTCACTACTCTACTCACTACTCTACTCTACTCACTACTCTACTCACTACTCTACTCACTACTCTACTCACTACTCTACTCTACTCACTACTCTACTCACTACTCACTACTCTACTCACTACTCTGCACTCACTACTCACTACTCTGCACTCACTACTCACTACTCTGCACTCACTACTCACTACTCTACTCACTACTCTACTCACTACTCACTACTCTACTCACTACTCTACTCACTACTCTACTCACTACTCTACTCACTACTCTACTCACTACTCTACTCACTACTCTACTCTACTCACTACTCTACTCACTGCTCTACTCACTACTCTACTCTACTCACTACTCTACTCACTACTCACTACTCTACTCACTACTCTGCACTCACTACTCTGCACTCACTACTCACTACTCTGCACTCACTACTCACTACTCTGCACTCACTACTCGCTACTCTGCACTCACTACTCACTACTCTACTCACTACTCTCTACTCTACTTACTACTCTACTCACTACTCTACTCACTACTCTACTCACTACTCACTACTCTGCACTCACTACTCACTACTCTGCACTCACTACTCACTACTCTACTCACTACTCTACTCACTACTCTACTCACTACTCACTACTCTACTCACTACTCGGCACTCACTACTCACTACTCTGCACTCACTACTCACTACTCTGCACTCACTACTCACTACTCTGCACTCACTACTCACTACTCTGCACTCACTACTCACTACTCTACTCACTACTCTACTCACTACTCACTACTCTACTCACTACTCACTACTCTACTCACTACTCTACTCACTACTCTACTCACTACTCTACTCACTACTCTACTCTACTCACTACTCTACTCACTACTCTACTCACTACTCTACTCACTACTCTACTCTACTCACTACTCTACTCACTACTCACTACTCTACTCTCTACTCTACTCACTACTCTCTACTCTACTCACTACTCTACTCACTACTCACTACTCTGCACTCACTACTCACTACTCTACTTACTACTCTACTCACTACTCTACTCACTACTCTACTCACTACTCTACTCACTACTCACTACTCTGCACTCACTACTCACTACTCTGCACTCACTACTCACTACTCTACTCACTACTCACTACTCTACTCACTACTCTGCACTCACTACTCACTACTCTGCACTCACTACTCACTACTCTGCACTCACTACTCACTACTCTGCACTCACTACTCACTACTCTGCACCTACTACTCTACTCACTACTCTACTCACTACTCACTACTCTACTCACTACTCACTACTCTACTCACTACTCTACTCACTACTCTACTCACTACTCTACTCACTACTCTACTCACTACTCTACTCTACTCACTACTCTACTCACTACTTGCACTCACTACTCACTACTCTGCACTCACTACTCACTACTCTGCACTCACTACTCACTACTCTGCACTCACTACTCACTACTCTGCACTTACTACTCTACTCACTACTCTACTCACTACTCACTACTCTACTCACTACTCACTACTCTACTCACTACTCTACTCACTACTCTACTCACTACTCTGCACTCACTACTCACTACTCTGCACTCACTACTTACTACTCTGCACTCACTACTCACTACTCTGCACTCACTACTCTACTCACTACTCTACTCACTACTCACTACTCTACTCACTACTCTACTCACTACTCTACTCACTACTCTACTCACTGCTCTACTCACTACTCTACTCTACTCACTACTCTACTCACTACTCACTACTCTACTCACTACTCTGCACTCACTACTCACTACTCTGCACTCACTACTCACTACTCTGCACTCACTACTCACTACTCTACTCACTACTCTACTCACTACTCTACTCACTACTCACTACTCTACTCACTACTCTGCACTCACTACTCACTACTCGGCACTCACTACTCACTACTCTACTCTACTCACTGCTTTACTCACTACTCTACTCACTACTCTACTCACTACTCTCTACTCTGCACTCACTGCTCACTACTCTGCACTCACTACTCACTACTCTACTCACTATACTCACTACTCTACTCACTACTCTACTCACTACTCTACTCACTACTCTACTCACTACTCTCTACTCTGCACTCACTACTCTCTACTCTGCACTCACTGCTCACTACTCTGCACTCACTACTCTACTCACTACTCTACTCACTACTCTGCACTCACTACTCACTACTCTACTCACTACTCACTTCTCTGCACTCACTACACTACTCTACACACTACTCTACTCACTACTCTACTCACTACTCTACTCACTACTCTACTCACTACTCTACTCACTACTCACTACTCTACTCACTTCTCTGCACTCACTACTCTACTCACTACTCTACTCACTACTCTACTCACTACTCTACTCACTACTCTACTCTACTCACTACTCTACTCTACTCACTACTCTACTCTACTCACTTCTCTACTCACTACTCACTACTCTACTCACTACTCTACTCACTACTCTACTCACTACTCTACTCACTACTCTACTCACTACTCACTACTCTACTCACTACTCTGCACTCACTACTCACTACTCTGCACTCACTACTCACTACTCTGCACTCACTACTCACTACTCTACTCACTACTCTACTCACTACTCACTACTCTACTCACTACTCACTACTCTACTCACTACTCTACTCACTACTCTACTCACTACTCTACTCACTACTCTACTATACTCACTACTCTACTCACTACTCTACTCACTACTCTACTCACTACTCTACTCTACTCACTACTCTACTCACTACTCTACTCACTACTCTGCACTCACTACTCACTACTCTGCACTCACTACTCACTACTCTGCACTCACTACTCACTACTCTGCACTCACTACTCACTACTCTACTCACTACTCTACTCACTACTCACTACTCTACTCACTACTCTACTCACTACTCTACTCACTACTCTACTCACTACTCTACTCACTACTCTACTCTACTCACTACTCTACTCACTACTCTGCACTCACTACTCTACTCACTACTCTACTCACTACTCACTACTCTACTCACTACTCACTACTCTACTCACTACTCTACTCACTACTCTACTCACTACTCTACTCACTACTCTACTCACTACTCTACTCTACTCACTACTCTACTCACTACTCTACTCACTACTCTACTCACTACTCTACTCTACTCACTACTCTACTCACTACTCACTACTCTACTCACTACTCTGCACTCACTACTCACTACTCTGCACTCACTACTTACTACTCTACACTCACTACTCACTACTCTGCACTCACTACTCACTACTCTACTCACTACTCTACTCACTACTCACTACTCTACTCACTACTCTACTCACTACTCTACTCACTACTCTACTCACTACTCTACTCACTGCTCTACTCACTACTCTACTCTACTCACTACTCTACTCACTACTCACTACTCTACTCACTACTCTGCACTCACTACTCACTACTCTGCACTCACTACTCACTACTCTGCACTCACTACTCACTACTCTGCACTCACTACTCACTACTCTACTCACTACTCTACTCACTACTCTACTCACTACTCACTACTCTACTCACTACTCTGCACTCACTACTCACTACTCTGCACTCACTACTCACTACTCTACTCTACTCACTGCTTTACTCACTACTCTACTCACTACTCTACTCACTACTCTCTACTCTGCACTCACTGCTCACTACTCTGCACTCACTACTCACTACTCTACTCACTATACTCACTACTCTACTCACTACTCTACTCACTACTCTACTCACTACTCTACTCACTACTCTCTACTCTGCACTCACTACTCTCTACTCTGCACTCACTGCTCACTACTCTGCACTCACTACTATACTCACTACTCTACTCACTACTCTGCACTCACTACTCACTACTCTACTCACTACTCACTTCTCTGCACTCACTACACTACTCTACACACTACTCTACTCACTACTCTACTCACTACTCTACTCACTACTCTACTCACTACTCACTATTCTACTCACTTCTCTGCACTCACTACTCTACTCACTACTCTACTCACTACTCTACTCACTACTCTACTCACTACTCTACTCACTACTCTACTCACTACTCTACTCTACTCACTACTCTACTCTACTCACTACTCTACTCTACTCACTTCTCTACTCACTACTCACTACTCTACTCACTACTCTACTCACTACTCTACTCACTACTCTACTCACTACTCACTACTCTACTCACTACTCTGCACTCACTACTCACTACTCTGCACTCACTACTCACTACTCTGCACTCACTACTCACTACTCTGCACTCACTACTCACTACTCTACTCACTACTCTACTCACTACTCACTACTCTACTCACTACTCACTACTCTACTCACTACTCTACTCACTACTCTACTCACTACTCTACTCACTACTCTACTCTACTCACTACTCTACTCACTACTCTACTCACTACTCTACTCACTACTCTACTCTACTCACTACTCTACTCACTACTCACTACTCTACTCACTACTCTGCACTCACTACTCACTACTCTGCACTCACTACTCACTACTCTGCACTCACTACTCACTACTCTACTCACTACTCTACTCACTACTCACTACTCTACTCACTACTCTACTCACTACTCTACTCACTACTCTACTCACTACTCTACTCACTACTCTAATCACTACTCTACCCTACTCACTACTCTACTAACTGCTCTACTCACTACTCTACTCTACTCACTACTCTACTCACTACTCACTACTCTACTCACTACTCTGCACTCACTACTCACTACTCTGCACTCACTACTCACTACTCTGCACTCACTACTCACTACTCTGCACTCACTACTCACTACTCTACTCACTACTCTCTACTCTACTTACTACTCTACTCACTACTCTACTCACTACTCTACTCACTACTCACTACTCTGCACTCACTACTCACTACTCTGCACTCACTACTCACTACTCTACTCACTACTCTACTCACTACTCTACTCACTACTCACTACTCTACTCACTACTCGGCACTCACTACTCACTACTCTGCACTCAATACTCACTACTCTGCACTCACTACTCACTACTCTGCACTCACACTACTCACTACTCTGCACTCACTACTCACTACTCTACTCACTACTCTACTCACTACTCACTACTCTACTCACTACTCACTACTCTACTCACTACTCTACTCACTACTCTACTCACTACTCTACTCACTACTCTACTCTACTCACTACTCTACTCACTACTCTACTCACTACTCTACTCTACTCACTACTCTACTCACTACTCACTACTCTACTCACTACTCTGCACTCACTACTCACTACTCTGCACTCACTACTTACTACTCTGCACTCACTACTCACTACTCTGCACTCACTACTCACTACTCTACTCACTACTCTACTCACTACTCACTACTCTACTCACTACTCTACTCACTACTCTACTCACTACTCTACTCACTACTCTACTCACTACTCTACTCTACTCACTACTCTACTCACTACTCACTATTCTACTCACTACTCTGCACTCACTACTCACTACTCTGCACTCACTACTCACTACTCTGCACTCACTACTCACTACTCTGCACTCACTACTCACTACTCTGCACTCACTACTCACTACTCTACTCACTACTCTACTCACTACTCTACTCACTACTCACTACTCTACTCACTACTCTGCACTCACTACTCTGCACTCACTACTCACTACTCTACTCTACTCACTGCCTTACTCACTACTCTACTCACTACTCTACTCACTACTCTCTACTCTGCACTCACTGCTCACTACTCTGCACTCACTACTCACTACTCTACTCACTATACTCACTACTCTACTCACTACTCTACTCACTACTCTACTCACTACTCTCTACTCTGCACTCACTACTCTCTACTCTGCACTCACTGCTCACTACTCTGCACTCACTACTCTACTCACTACTCTACTCACTACTCTGCACTCACTACTCACTACTCTACTCACTACTCACTTCTCTGCACTCACTACACTACTCTACACACTACTCTACTCACTACTCTACTCACTACTCTACTCACTACTCTAATCACTACTCTACTCACTACTCTACTCACTACTCTACTCACTACTCTACTCTACTCACTACTCTACTCTACTCACTACTCTACTCTACTCACTTCTCTACTCACTACTCTACTCACTACTCTACTCACTACTCTACTCACTACTCTACTCACTACTCACTACTCTACTCACTACTCTGCACTCACTACTCACTACTCTGCACTCACTACTCACTACTCTGCACTCACTACTCACTACTCTACTCACTACTCTACTCACTACTCACTACTCTACTCACTACTCACTACTCTACTCACTACTCTACTCACTACTCTACTCACTACTCTACTCACTACTCTACTTTACTCACTACTCTACTCACTACTCTACTCTACTCACTACTCTACTCACTACTCTACTCACTACTCTACTCACTACTCTACTCACTACTCTACTCTACTCACTACTCTACTCACTACTCCCTACTCTACTCACTACTCTGCACTCACTACTCACTACTCTGCACTCACTACTCACTACTCTGCACTCACTACTCACTACTCTACTCACTACTCTACTCACTACTCACTACTCTACTCACTACTCTACTCACTACTCTACTCACTACTCTACTCACTACTCTACTCACTACTCTACTCACTACTCTACTCTACTCACTACTCTACTCACTGCTCTACTCACTACTCTACTCTACTCTACTCACTACTCTACTCACTACTCACTACTCTACTCACTACTCTGCACTCACTACTCACTACTCTGCACTCACTACTCACTACTCTGCACTCACTACTCACTACTCTGCACTCACTACTCACTACTCTGCACTCACTACTCACTACTCTACTCACTACTCTACTCACTACTCACTACTCTACTCACTACTCTGCACTCACTACTCACTACTCTGCACTCACTACTCACTACTCTACTCTACTCACTACTTTACTCACTACTCTACTCACTACTCTACTCACTACTCTCTACTCTGCACTCACTGCTCACTACTCTGTACTCACTACTCACTACTCTACTCACTATACTCACTACTCTACTCACTACTCTACTCACTACTCTACTCACTACTCTACTCACTACTCTACTCACTACTCACTACTCTACTCACTACTCTGCACTCACTACTCACTACTCTGCACTCACTACTCACTACTCTACTCTACTCACTGCTTTACTCACTACTCTACTCACTACTCTACTCACTACTCTACTCACTACTCTACTCTACTCACTACTCTACTCACTACTCTACTCACTACTCTACTCACTACTCTACTCTACTCACTACTCTACTCACTACTCCCTACTCTACTCACTACTCTGCACTCACTACTCACTACTCTGCACTCACTACTCACTACTCTGCACTCACTACTCACTACTCTACTCACTACTCTACTCACTACTCACTACTCTACTCACTACTCTACTCACTACTCTACTCACTACTCTACTCACTACACTACTCTACTCACTACTCTACTCACTACTCTACTCTACTCACTACTCTACTCACTGCTCTACTCACTACTCTACTCTACTCTACTCACTACTCTACTCACTACTCACTACTCTACTCACTACTCTGCACTCACTACTCACTACTCTGCACTCACTACTCACTACTCTGCACTCACTACTCACTACTCTGCACTCACTACTCACTACTCTGCACTCACTACTCACTACTCTACTCACTACTCTACTCACTACTCTACTCACTACTCTGCACTCACTACTCACTACTCTGCACTCACTACTCACTACTCTACTCTACTCACTACTTTACTCACTACTCTACTCACTACTCTACTCACTACTCTCTACTCTGCACTCACTGCTCACTACTCTGTACTCACTACTCACTACTCTACTCACTATACTCACTACTCTACTCACTACTCTACTCACTACTCTACTCACTACTCTACTCACTACTCTCTACTCTGCACTCACTACTCTCTACTCTGCACTCACTGCTCACTACTCTGCACTCACTACTCTACTCACTACTCACTACTCTGCACTCACTACTCACTACTCTACTCACTACTCACTACTCTACTCACTACTCACTACTCTGCACTCACTACTCACTACTCTACTCACTACTCTACTCACTACTCTACTCACTACTCTGCACTCACTACTCACTACTCTACTCACTACTCTCTACTCTACTTACTACTCTACTCACTACTCTACTCACTACTCTACTCACTACTCACTACTCTGCACTCACTACTCACTACTCTGCACTCACTACTCACTACTCTACTCACTACTCTACTCACTACTCTACTCACTACTCACTACTCTACTCACTACTCGGCACTCACTACTCACTACTCTGCACTCACTACTCACTACTCTGCACTCACTACTCACTACTCTGCACTCACTACTCACTACTCTGCACTCACTACTCACTACTCTACTCACTACTCTACTCACTACTCACTACTCTACTCACTACTCACTACTCTACTCACTACTCTACTCACTACTCTACTCACTACTCTACTCACTACTCTACTCTACTCACTACTCTACTCACTACTCTACTCACTACTCTACTCACTACTCTACTCTACTCACTACTCTACTCACTACTCACTACTCTACTCACTACTCTGCACTCACTACTCACTACTCTGCACTCACTACTTACTACTCTGCACTCACTACTCACTACTCTGCACTCACTACTCACTACTCTACTCACTACTCTACTCACTACTCACTACTCTACTCACTACTCTACTCACTACTCTACTCACTACTCTACTCACTACTCTACTCTACTCACTACTCTACTCACTACTCACTACTCTACTCACTACTCTGCACTCACTACTCACTACTCTGCACTCACTACTCACTACTCTGCACTCACTACTCACTACTCTGCACTCACTACTCACTACTCTGCACTCACTACTCACTACTCTACTCACTACTCACTACTCTACTCACTACTCTGCACTCACTACTCACTACTCTGCACTCACTACTCACTACTCTACTCTACTCACTGCTTTACTCACTACTCTACTCACTACTCTACTCACTACTCTCTACTCTGCACTCACTGCTCACTACTCTGCACTCACTACTCACTACTCTACTCACTATACTCACTACTCTACTCACTACTCTACTCACTACTCTACTCACTACTCTACTCACTACTCTCTACTCTGCACTCACTACTCTACTCTGCACTCACTGCTCACTACTCTGCACTCACTACTCTACTCACTACTCTACTCACTACTCTGCACTCACTACTCACTACTCTACTCACTACTCATTTCTCTGCACTCACTACACTACTCTACACACTACTCTACTCACTACTCTACTCACTACTCTACTCACTACTCTAATCACTACTCTACTCACTACTCTACTCACTACTCACTACTCTACTCACTTCTCTGCACTCACTACTCTACTCACTACTCTACTCACTACTCTACTCACTACTCTACTCACTACTCTACTCACTACTCTACTCTACTCACTACTCTACTCTACTCACTTCTCTACTCACTACTCACTACTCTACTCACTACTCTACTCACTACTCTACTCACTACTCTACTCACTACTCTACTCACTACTCACTACTCTACTCACTACTATGCACTCACTACTCACTACTCTGCA
Organism: Lissotriton helveticus; assembly: GCF_964261635.1. Lineage (NCBI taxonomy): Eukaryota > Metazoa > Chordata > Amphibia > Caudata > Salamandridae > Lissotriton > Lissotriton helveticus. Next base: position 1,192,905,180 of record NC_136071.1, on the reverse strand, counting down.
CTCACTACTCTGCACTCACTACTCACTACTCTGCACTCACTACTCACTACTCTACTCACTACTCTACTCACTACTCACTACTCTACTCACTACTCACTACTCTACTCACTACTCTACTCACTACTCTACTCACTACTCTACTCTACTCACTACTCTACTCACTACTCTACTCACTACTCTACTCACTACTCTACTCACTACTCTACTCTACTCACTACTCTACTCACTACTCCCTACTCTACTCACTACTCTGCACTCACTACTCACTACTCTGCAATCACTACTCACTACTCTGCACTCACTACTCACTACTCTGCACTCACTACTCTACTCACTACTCTACTCACTACTCACTACTCTACTCACTACTCTACTCACTACTCTACTCACTACTCTACTCACTACTCTACTCACTACTCTACTCTACTCACTACTCTACTCACTGCTCTACTCACTACTCTACTCTACTCTACTCACTACTCTACTCACTACTCACTACTCTACTCACTACTCTGCACTCACTACTCACTACTCTGCACTCACTACTCACTACTCTGCACTCACTACTCACTACTCTGCACTCACTACTCACTACTCTGCACTCACTACTCACTACTCTACTCACTACTCTACTCACTACTCACTACTCTACTCACTACTCTGCACTCACTACTCACTACTCTGCACTCACTCCTCACTACTCTACTCTACTCACTACTTTACTCACTACTCTACTCACTACTCTACTCACTACTCTCTACTCTGCACTCACTGCTCACTACTCTGCACTCACTACTCACTACTCTACTCACTATACTCACTACTCTACTCACTACTCTACTCACTACTCTACTCACTACTCTACTCACTACTCTCTACTCTGCACTCACTACTCTCTACTCTGCACTCACTGCTCACTACTCTGCACTCACTACTCTACTCACTACTCACTACTCTGCACTCACTACTCACTACTCTACTCACTACTCACTACTCTACTCACTACTCACTACTCTGCACTCACTACTCACTACTCTACTCACTACTCTACTCACTACTCTACTCACTACTCTGCACTCACTACTCACTACTCTACTCACTACTCACTTCTCTGCACTCACTACACTACTCTACACACTACTCTACTCACTACTCTACTCACTACTCTACTCACTACTCACTACTCTACTCACTTCTCTGCACTCACTACTCTACTCACTACTCTACTCACTACTCTACTCACTACTCTACTCACTACTCTACTCACTACTCTACTCTACTCACTACTCTACTCTACTCACTACTCTACTCTACTCACTACTCTACTCACTTCTCTACTCACTACTCACTACTCTACTCACTACTCTACTCACTACTCTACTCACTACTCTACTCACTACTCTACTCACTACTCTACTCACTACTCTACTCTACTCACTACTCTCTACTCTACTCACTACTCTACTCACTACTCACTACTCTGCACTCACTACTCTACTCACTACTCTACTCACTACTCTACTCACTACTCACTACTCACTACTCTGCACTCACTACTCACTACTCTGCACTCACTACTCACTACTCACTTCTCTGCACTCACTACTCACTACTCTACTCACTACTCTACTCACTACTCTACTCACTACTCACTACTCTACTCACTACTCACTACTTTACACACTACTCTACTCACTACTCTACTCACTACTCTACTCACTACTCTACTCACTACTCTACTCACTACTCTACTCTACTCACTACTCACTACTCTACTCACTACTCACTACTCTACTCACTACTCACTACTCTACTCTACTCACTACTCTACTCACTACTCTACTCACTACTCTACTCACTACTCACTGCTCTACTCACTACTCACTACTCACTACTCACTACTCTGCACTCTCTACTCACTACTCTGCACTCTCTACTCACTACTCTGCACTCACTACTCACTACTCTGCACTCACTACTCACTACTCTACTCTACTCACTACTCACTACTCACTACTCACTACTCACTACTCACTACTCACTACTCTGCACTCTACTCACTACTCTGCACTCTACTCACTACTCTACTCACTACTCTACTCACTACTCTACTCACTACTCACTACTCTACTCACTACTCTACTCACTACTCTACTCACTACTCTACTCACTACTCACTACTCTACTCACTACTCACTACTCTACTCACTACTCTACTCACTACTCTACTCACTACTCTACTCACTACTCACTACTCACTACTCACTACTCTACTCACTACTCACTATTCAACTCACTACTCTTTACTCACTACTCTCTACTCACTACTCTACTCACTACTCTACTCACTACTCTACTCACTACTAACTACTCTACTCACTACTCACTACTCTACTCAACTCACTACTCACTACTCTACTCACTACTCACTTCTCCTCTCCCTACTCTGCACTCCCTACTCTGCACTCCCTACTCTGCCCTCCCTACTCTGCCCTCCCTACTCTGCCCTCCCTACTCTGCCCTCCCTACTCTGCCTGAAGCAAGTCTCTAATGATAGGACACTGAATGATAGTACAATGAGTGATCTGGTACAACGGCAGTAGGAATCTGGTAACCGGACTGTGAGAGTAAATGTGAGGCTCCCAGTGAGAGGAAAGCAAGGTGGAGTGTTTTTTTTATGAAAGGGTGGAGAGAGTGAGTCATGGTGACGAGACAGGGAACGAGTGAGGAATCTGGCAATAGCTGAGAGGATGCAAGGGATCTGGTAAGAGGACAACGAGAGCTACTGCAAGGGGTCTGTTATGAGGGCAGTAAATTAAAGTGATCTTCTATTTTGACATTAAAAGTTTGAGTTCGGGTGAGTGGGCACGAGTGCTTATCAAAGCACTTTGTTTGTTTTTTTACTTTCAGCTGTGCTGCATAGCAGCCAGGCTGCTGTACAACATGGCTAAACATATCCCTGACAAAACCAACAGATTTTGTATAGGAGAGTCCTATTTGCTTTGACAATGCTTGTTTAGCCTACCTCAGTCAAAGAGCAGGCGCGGGTTTGCCGGCGCGCACACAGAGCTCAAGGGAAAAAAAAACAGCAGTGCACATGCTCCCAGCACCATCTGCCTTCAATTACCGGCACCTCGGACAGCTGGTAATTGAGGATTTATGTATTCTTCTGCGCGTGTCCGAACACTTTATGCAGGAAGTGGACATTGAAAAAATTCCAAAGCCCTATGGCGTGCTGCCTTACTTAAACACAGCCTTGCCTGGACCAATTACCATTCACATGGCAGAATACCACACGCAAAAACCGCGCGCTTTCTGGAATGTGGCAGCCCACAGCCCTTTCTGAACTTTTTTTTTTAATAACATTAGAGCTCGGAAGCCCCGCCCCACTTCGTGTGATGTAGGCCCGAGCCCTAAAAACGGGTGCTCAGATATGCACTGAGCCAGCTCAGTTCATCACATTACTCGGTGGTTAGGGTTACATTTACTAAGTATTTATTTCTCCCTAAAAAAACATTTTTTTAGCAATATTAGGATAATGAAAGACAAGGAAAAACATAACTTTCTTACCTGTACCATGCAGTTTGCATGCAGCTCTTTGATGGCAGTTCATAGCTCGCTGTGCTAGATTATGATTGTAACTTATGAACTGCACATTAACAAAAGATTCTCTGTGGCAAAAGCAGTGACCCACTGAGCTATGCACATCAAATACATTTATGTGATCTGCGTGGAACTCATTCTTTGTAGCAGGCATATTAACCCTCGGCGCTACATTAGACTAGTTAAAACTGTCACTACACAAAACCCCAGCTCACCATAGCAGGAAGGTAATCTCCAGAGATATCTTGACATGTTTATTGGCGCAAATCGCTGCGTTGCGTTACTCTGCTCCAGGGAGTCTTTCCATGAGTGGAGCGTGGGTGGTCCTTGCACCATGGTGCGAAGGGTGCCTGCATTGGCGCTAGGCAGCACATTGTGCTACAGCTCAGGGAAAATACAGGAATGTGCTGTATAAAGTTAAATATGGTGCCCTTTTCCTGTCACACAGCACAGGAAGGTGGCTTGCCGCGCTGCACAATTTTTAATAAATATGCCCCTTTTTACTTCAAAACTGAAGCTTTCGTAAGGGAGTGTAAGTGTGTCACAGCTAATCCTGGTTGCTTCTCCGGCCACGCAAGGGGTGGAGCAATATTTTCGTGTGAGGGATGGGCATATTTGTGAATAAGTGGAGTAGTCCTTTTTATGATTGCCACTGTCCCAGCCAGAGATAGGGGTACTTTGATCCAGACTTCAGCTTCCCTTGTTATTCTGTCAATGACAGGCTCATAATCCACCCGGAGAACAGAGTCCCTGTCTCGATGGACTAAATAATCCCAGATACTGGACTGAGGGGCATATTATCAAGGGGGTTTATCTCCGCTGTTTTGGCTTCAAAAGCCAAGTTGGCGGAGATAAAATTATCTCCCTATTACCTAGCTGTCGCTAACACCAACTAGTAGGAGATAGCGACCATCTTGGGCCCCACTTTGCATGTCAGTGATATTTATCACTAATGACATGCAAAGTGGGCGTGCCAAGATGTTAGCGACTGGAAACCGTCGCTAACATCGCTATCTCCTATTACCAACTTTTGGAGATATTCGCGCTAAGCGCGAATATCTCCAAAAGCTAACACCTGACCCTGAGCAGTTCTTAGCCATGCTATCCAATGGGAGGTGGATAACATGGCTAAGAGCATTAGCTCGGTAATGCATGAATATCGCTGAGTTTTCAGCGATATTCATGCAGTGTGGCCGTTTTTTATCGCATTTGCGATAAACCTTGGTAATACCAAGGTTTGTCTGCGATAAAAATCGCCGCAGCTCTGCGGTAAATTTTTCTCTCTAACCAAGCAATAGCGATAATTATCGCTATTGCTTGGTAATATGCCCCTGAGTCTTTAACCCAGTGCAGGGGAAAGTCAGAATTTGTATTTATCTCGTAGTCTGTGAGCGAAAATAGGTTGGAATTTGATGAATTAATATGGAGCCCAGAATATCAAACAAAACAAATGATTTTTCATATCAAGTCTTATGGGCAGATTTATGATAACTGGCGCATCCCCAGGGATGTGCCAGTTACTGTGCCCCGCAGCTCCGTCACCCTGAATGCGCAGCATTTACAATGCGGCGCACCATGGGGCAAAAACGGCACAGATGCGTCACGCATCTGTGCCGTAAAGGCGGCGCATTGCTGGAGTTGCGTCGCAAGCGCGATGCAGCTCCAGCAATGCTCTGGGGGCCCTATCTCCCCAATGCTGCGTCAAGCCTTACGCCTGCTTCAAGCAGGCGCAGGGTTTTGAAGCAGCATGGGCCCAAAAGTGACTGAGTGAAATCTTGTAGATTTCACCCAGCCACTTTTGGGAGGCGTTCCTGCGCCGGAACGCTCCCCCCTGCACAGGAACGCCTCCTTCTGGCGCAGGGCGTTACAACGTGACGCATCTGGGAGATGCGTCACATTGTAAATACCCCGCACCATGGCGCATCTTTTGCGCCGCCGCTGCGTCACAAAAGTGACGCTACTGCAGCGTAAAAGAGGCGCAAGGGGCTTGTAAATCTGCCCCTTAGAGATTATTGCCTGTTTTCCCTCACTCAGAGTATGTAGTCAGCACACATGAAGTGGCAGGTTCGGAAGGAGATCCCGCTCTGTATTCGCTTCTCCTGTAGTTGTTGCACCAGGGGGTCCATAGCAAGGATGAAGAGCAGGGTAGCAGACATCGGGCAGCCGTGGGTAGTGGCCCCGGAGATGAAGAAGGGCCCTTGGCATGGATGCCAGCCGTCCATTAGGGATACAGTAGCTGAATCAGTTTCACAAAGCCATTAGGAACACCCATTTATTGTCAATCTGGCACCAATAAGGGCCATACTAGGAAGTCAAACTTTTTTTGGGTGTCCAAGACGGCGAGCACTGCCTGCACATTAGGGACTCTCTGGTGCAATATGGCAAAAATAGTACGGAAATTAATATAAACCCGGACTGAACAGGGGAAATCAGCTATTCCATCAGAAGGGACATCCGAGAGGCAACGACCCATGCCAGAATGTTATTATCAAGGTTTATTGGGACTATGGGGCACATGCATCCAAGGTTTTTGCGAGCGCAAACGGTGCGATTCGCAAAAATCGCCCGTTTGCGATCGCAAAAGGCCATTTTGCGATGCATGATAAGTGTTGGGGATGCGCAATTTAGGTAATCGCAATTTCTTGCGATTACCTAAATTGGGATTGCATTTAAAGAATCGCAATTTGCAATTCCTTAAATGCAATGCAAGAAGCAATTTGAAATAGCGATTTCACTATTTGGGGCAGCAAATTAACGAGCAATTAAACTGATCGATAATTTGCATAAACTTTGAAAAATGCACTAAAGTGCATTTTTCAAGGTTTCAGGTTACACACACACATGCCCTTGGGGAATGTGTGTGCGCAACATGGGTGCACACCACAATTTCAGGGGTGCAACAGGGTGTCCTTTTGACACCCTTGCACTCTTGAAATTGCATGCGCAGTTTGTGAGTACCAATTGTTACTCGCAAATTGCACATGCAATTTCCTATTCATTCCTACGGGCCTGTAGACCCATAGGAATGACTGGGAGGCCATTCCTTAATTGCGACTCGCAATTTGCAAGTCGCAATTAAGGAATGTTTAGGAATTGCTATTTTTATCGTGATTCCTACATGCATAGGCTTTTGTGACTCCTTAATTGCAATTCCTTAATAATCGCAATTAAGGACTCGCAAAATCATACTTTGATGCATGTGCCCCTATAGGTCTGCACGAGGTGCTAGCGGTGTGGTCTTTCCCGGTATTTAGTATTAGAAAGATCAGTGCCTCACACAGTGACAGCAGCAATATCCCACTTTTGAGAGATTCAGGGTACACTTCCAATAGCTGGGGCAGAATATGTTTCTGCACTTCATAGAACCCGCCTGTGAGGCCTTGGGTTCCCGGGCCTTAATGGCTCTCAGGTGCTGCTATTGCCTCCTCAGAAGATATGGTTTTGCTCAGACAGTGTATCCTCGATCCACACCATTGCCACCTCCGGTGTGGAGTCACTCGATTCTGTTGAATGGGAAGTGTACTATTGCTGATAGTACAGGACCAGTTTGTGAACTTACCGCTATATGTATCAACAAACCATTTTGCATTTCCTAAATAGCGAATTTTAAGGAATCGCTATTTAGGAAATGCAAAACGGTATGTATGTACAAAATCGCTTTTCAATAGCGATTCCTTAGCATTCCTAATTTGCGATTAGCAAATTGCTAATCGCAAATTACCCATTCATTTCTATGGGCCAGGAGGCCCATAGGAATGAAAGTGCATTTGCGAATAGCAATTTGCTAATCGCAAATTAGGAATTTTTTCAAGGGTGCAGGGGTGTCTCAAGAACACCCTGCTGCACCCCTGAAAAAGACATTTGGGGGCATATGGCGCACATACATGCCCTAAGGGCATGTATGGGCGTCATATGGCACCTTTGGTTTTTTTCAAAAAAGCTTTTTGAAAAGAATTCGCAAATTACCACCAACTAGAAGTTGGTGGTAATTTGCTAATCCTTAATGGCATTTTTTCCATAATATTTGTTTGATACATTGCATTTAAGGAATCGCAAAATTTGCAATTCCTTAAGTGCAATCGCAAAATAAGGATTAGCAAATTTTGCTAATCCTTATTTTGCATCAAACTTGTTTGATACATTCCATTTGTCTATTTAGCATTCGCAAAGGCCGAAATTCGCAGAATTTCGGCCTTTGCGAATGCTAAATAGCTTGATACATATAGCGGTATGTCCCCATTCTTTATCTGGGTCTCCTCTCTATATGTTTACAGCTGTATGTTGTAGTTCCTTTGTCTGTGCCCCCACACCACTGGATTGTTTCCCTCGCCAGTACGCCGATCCACCAAGGACAAGTACCTGGCCCCCGGCTGATCACAGACGGCCCCCCAACATCGATTTATCTGCCCCCGCGCGGACTTGGCGTCCATTCCCAGATGACTTCTGCTCTTTGTGAATGAATTGTTCCCCCTGAGCCCTCCCTTATTCAGACAACCTAGTCCTGATGATGATCCCGAGTTATGAGGATCGAAACGTCGTCGACCTAACAGCATATTAATAGGCGTTCCTCTCAACGTGGCTCAACATGAATTATAAAAAATTCGGTATTCTGTGATATCACTTTGTCACAATACTTGAGCCACCCACTGTACATATCTTGCACCATTGGTCACTGTGCGCCGTCCATGCTGTTGCACCCCTTCACTTGCGTCGCCACTTTTTTCACAGACACGTCCTAGAGCACCAAGTGTAATATGGTTGTCACAGTGCTGCCTTAACTGTATATACCCGACCATGAACTTGTGTTTTACAATATAAGATGATTTACAATCTTGAATCAATTGATCTTGTGTTCTCCTTATTTCCGTTTTTGTAATGCTTCGTGCATGCATATTTATTTGACTAATACTAGTACCTGTTGGGACATTGTTCTTTTGTTCTACCTTCCTTACCCAGTCCCTACTTGCTATATGGGTCACACTTCTGTAAACTTTTTACTACCTTTAATATCGAGGCTAGAGTCCTGCTACTCCTTTCATCTTCCCCAGAGTTTCGGGCCTGTGTGTGCTTCCCAATAATAACAACTTCTTTTACAGCCCAATCGCTATAGGATTCAAACAGTCGGTGTTGTGAACGGAGACAAGCATTACCTTTGATCGGGGAGATCCTACCTTCGGAGTCTTTTATACCAACTTCTATCATCCTCATCTTCACTCCTTTGTCCTTCAATATCCCAACATATTTTGAGATGGCGATACCCCCGATGTAGGCTTTAAGTGTCTCCCATAAGGTTGTATGTGTCGTCGAGGTGCCCATATTTATTCTAAAATATTCTAGGGTGTTCTCCTGTATCTCCCTTAGACAACCGGGTCAAATAGATCTTCACCAAGGAACCTCCTACCAGTTCAACAAAACCTGGAGGACAGTATTGCCAGTACCAGTATACTTGGTGAACGATCGACCAATGTACGAGGAAGATGTGTGATGCCCCGCTTCAGTATCAGTATTGCTTGGCCGCCTTTCCGGTTTGCTGAAGCTCCGCCCCATGTCAGCCAGCCTTGACTGATTTCTGGGTCACCGCACCATTGGGGCGTCCGGCGGCTCCTTTCTTTTGGCTATTTCAGAGTGCGTGGTGGGCTCCTGACGAAAATAAAGATAAAAGCGGGGTGGGCATCCGCAATTACTATCAAAATAAGCAGGGTGGGCACCCGCCATTTCCCACATCACAGGGGGAATCCCTACGCTGGGGATTCCCTCTCTCGCTTTTCCTGCAGTGCCGCGCTGCAAAGCCCACACGTTCCTCACCCCTAGCCAGATATTGTGCTCCCAGGGCACCAGGAAAATCAAAGGTGTAGCACTCAGAGGGCAATGCAGGGCCCAGGGAGGCAAGCCCTCATGGCAGTTCCTCCTGGGCCCCAGCAGCACACTCCAGCAGGATTCAGAAACAGCATACCATCAGGGAAGAGAACCACAAACATGGAGTCACAGCCCCTCTACTTATACCACACAATCTCTTTGTCTGCAGCACAGGGGTTTGGAAATCATATGCAACTAGTTCAGGGGGGATTTGGAGCACTTTGTTTTCCAAGTTCCTCTTCCCCTTTGTCGGGTGGGGGCTAGGTGATCACCACAGGGGTTGAGCCAGCATTCCCTAGGACAGGCACACTCCTATTCAGAGTAAGAGGATTACCCCTCCCACTACTCCCAGCCCAAATGTCCTATTCAGCCCAGCGCTGACTCGCCCTGCCCCTCCTGGAGTCACACACCTCCCAGCCCCTGTCACTCACAAGCCAGACGTGCAATTCACTTCAGGTAGGCAAACACATACCACACAGAAATGCCAACTTCCAAAAGTGACATTTCTAATATAAACACAATAAGTCTGCGCACACCATTGCGCATCATTTATTCTCACAATTTCATACATACTAAAGTTGACCACACTGCTCCTCTCATAACAGGAACTACCACTGACACACACTGATCAGGGAATCCCCAAAGCATTCCTATTGGAGTGCAGGCCAACCTTACAAATGTATCACAGAGAGCGCACGCACTTTACACTGGACCACAGTGCTAAAGTGACCAGAGGCCTAAAACCACCAACACCATGTCAGAAATAAGTCGGGGAGAAAGGCAAAAAGGTTAGGGATGACCCAACAAAAAGGGCCAAGTCCAACACCCTCCTAGAGGCCAAACTATAATTTCAGTGTGTACAGTCCCATAGCATCAAATATGGTGGGCGGTTATCTATCCAGACAACATTACTCCTCAGGCGGCACCCTGGGGGGGTTCCAGTGAGTGGCAGGTTCACCACTCACTCAATTTAGCTGGGGCCCAGATATTAATCGCAGCAAGGACCCACACCTGCATATATCATGAGCAGTCTTCCCATGTATTAGTTAAGTGGTTACCCGTGTGAGAAAGTGACTCTTTTGACAGAGTTAGCCCCTGCTTTTTGCCTGGTATTGGTGTGGTTTTGATTGTAGTGCACAGGGTCCCTGCTAACCAGGTCCCCTGTGGCTGTGCTTCTTCCCTAAAAACTGTTCCTCAATTGGCCCTTCAGGCCCCTTGTAAGTCCCTAGTAAATGGTACCTGGGTACCCAGGGCATTGGGACTGAAGACGGTCCCCTGGGACCCCTCACTTTGGCTATGCTGACTGCCACTGCAGCACACATGCCCTGGTGCAGACAAAAAGGACACATTCGACATGGCATACTGCCTGTGTGCCATGCCAATTAGCACTGCCTAAAGTATAGATAAGTCATCCCTTTAGCAGGCCTTCCAGGCCTAAGGCAGGGTGCAGTATGCCACAGGTGTGGGCGGCACATATACAGGAGCAGACATGCCCCTACAATGGTTAAGGCCATTCTTGAATATTGTAAGTGCCAGGGAAGCCATGGAGAGTACATGGGCTAGAAACTCAACAACTTGAGTTCCCCAGCACCATGATGGCTTCTCTGCTCCAAGTACTGGGGGTGAATGTTTTGCCATTGTACAACATTCCGTCCATCATCTTGTGTGTTTTGCTGTTCACCCTATGTGGGAAGGTTTTTGCCCAGTCGTGGGTCCCTTGCTCACTAAGCCACTGTATTCAAGCAAGCCGGGCTGAAGACGGCTGATAGCCAGAAACCGGTCCTAGGAAGCTTGATTCCGGTCCAGGGAAGACATGGCTTGGCAGTTCGGGCTGGAATGTTCCAATGAGGCACAGGGTCAAGGCTGATTTGCATATGGCCATGTCTGACCTGGGGTGGCTTGGTGAGCAAAATAACGATCGATTAAACCCAGATCTGTGACTGGGGGTGAATGGTTTGCCTTTGTGCAACATTCCGTCCATCATCTTGTGCGTTTTACTAAAGTATAGATATGTCATCCCTCTAGCAGGCCTTCCAGCCCTAAAGCAGGGTGCAGTATACCACAGGTGTGGGTGGCACATCTACAGGAGCACACATGCCCCTACAACGTTTAAGGCCATTCTTGAATATTGTAAGTGCCAGGGAAGCCATGGAGAGTACATGGGCTAGAAACTCAACAACTTGAGTTCCCCAGCACCATGATGGCTTCTCTGCACCAAGTAGTGTTTGGTACCAAACAACTCCTTTCGATAAACCCACACTGATGCCATTGTGGGATTTATTTTACCATGTACTCAGAGGGCACCTCAGAGGTGCCCCCTGAAAGCCTACCAGCCACAATGTGGTCACAGACTGGCTGTAGGCAGCCTGCCACCACCAGACATGTTTCTGGACCCCTGGGTGGAGAGCCTTTGCAATCTTGGACCAGAAATTATGCACACTCTGGGCGGAGGTGTCACACCTCCTCCCCCGGGATGGGCAGAGTACTCGAGAGGACAGCCAGAAAGGCTGCCACCTTTGTAATGCGACCCCCATCCTCTTCTGCTATCAGCAGATGGCAGCCCCTGGTGTACACCCCCACTTTGGGTGGAAAAACAGTCGGGAAAAAATTAGGAGAATAGGAGTTGTGCCAACCTCTGCCAACTCCACCCCTAAGGTGAGGGAAGCGAGGTGAAGCACATCTTCCAGTCCCCACCATCTTGAAGATGGGGAGACCCCTCCAACCAGGTCTAGGTCTATGCCCCCCCCACAGGAGGGTGGCATAATTGAGGGTGTAGTCACCCAAGGTAATGTAGGAGGTGGCACATTGGATGTCAGCAAACTTCCTCCAGTGCAATGTCTCCAAGACAGAGGTGATGCTCTTTGGGGAAGCCAAACGTTTGTGGACCCCTGACTGGTGGCCTCAAGACCTAGGCCCAGTCCCTGAACCCAAGGGGGTTGTGAAAGACCTGGGTGTTAAACTGGACCAGGAACTCAATCTTAAACATCATGCCAATCAAGTGGTGAGTTCCTGTTTCCATGTAATTGGGCTTCTCCGACGAGTATTCCCATTGCTTCCAGATACCACCAGGAAGACCTTAGTTCAGTCGCTCGTTTTGAGCAGACTGGACTATTGCAATGGTTTGTTGTTGGCTGCGAATGAGGGGGTTACTGCCAGACTGCAAGTGGTGCAGAACACGGCTGCTCGCCTTGTTCTCAATGCTCCAGCCCGTGCTCCCTCTAAACCACTGCTAAACAAACTCCATTGGCTCACGGTGAAAAAGAGAGTGTTATTCAAAACTGGGTGCATCATTCACAAGTGTGTCTCGGGTAATGGTCCACAGTATTTGTCACAAAAATTTCATCCTTACACTCCCTCAAGATCTCTGAGATCTGGAGATCGTGAACTGCTGACCGTTCCCAGGTTCTGGAAGACAAGACAAGGGGGAAGGGCACTATCAGTAGCCGGTCCGAAGTTCTGTAATGAACTTCCTTATGAACTGAGATCATGCAGGGAACTCCTCCCCTTTAGGAAAAAACTAAAAACTTTTCTGTTTAATTATTAGTCTCTGTTGGACCTTTTGAAATCATATGATGGGATAATGTTCTGAGATGTTGCCAAAGGCGCGGAGATACTCCTTAGGGAGTCGATTCCTAGCGCGGTACAAGTGTGCAAATAAATAAATAAAATAAAATAAATAAATAAATAAATAAAATAAATTAAAATAAATAAAATGTGCCCATTGGCCCCACCTCCTCCTCCCCTCAAATACCCTTAAAATGTAGTATTTCAGCAGCCCCTTCAGACCTAGAAGGGAGCTCCCTACCAACCTAGGAAGAAGGATGAAGAAGACACCATGCAGCGAAGCCTGAAGACGACTACTGACTTAGCCCCAGCTCTACCGGCCTGTCTCCAGCTTCCAAAACCCTGTGAAGAAGACGATGCCTGTCCTACAGCCAGTGACTTTCAGAACCTGAGGAAGACTGCCTGCCCCTCGACAAAGACCAGAGACTCTTGACGACAGCGGCTCTGTTCACAAAGAAACCTACACAACGGACTCTGGTGCCCTCCGGATCTGCGAGTCCTGCCCCCTCTGCACCCGACTCCTCCGGCCCTTGTACAGGTGGACCACCGCCCCAGAACATATCCCTCAGTGATCCGGACCTCAAGTCCAGTGTTGTCTGACCCCTCCTGAACTCCACGACGCCGCCTGCATTCTGAATCCAGGGCTCCCCCGGACCGCGACCGGCTCTGGTGAGAAGAATCCGACATCTAAAGGCACCCCTGCACCCTAAGCCCCTGGGCCTTAGTGAGCTGAACTGATGGTGCCCCTATGACCCCCTTCTTCTCTGCTGGTGTTCTGGTGTTAACCTGGGCTTCTATGGGAATTAACAAGGGCATATTATCAAGCCCATTATCGCCTCTTTAGCGGCAGTTTCCTGCCGATAAAACGGTGATAATTTTAACACCGGTCCTTGATAATATACCCCACTTGAGCTTTTAGGATATTCTTAGTAGCAGTTCAACACAGTGACTGGGGGAGCTGAGGGTTGTACTGAAATTGTCGGCTGCGAGTTGTTCAGATAGAACTACTCGCACAGGGTCCTTGGGATGGCTCACGGCTAGGACACTGGAGGGCAAACAAAGGGCCAAGAGAGGGTAGGGTGGACCCGGCACTTGCAGCAGAGGCACGGCCAGAGGGCGGTGAATGCCAGAAATCGGTAGCAAGGGAAACCTAGAAACTGAAGTGCTTGATATTAATGAGGCCTTCGAGCAAAAGCGCAGTCATATGATGAGGAATGGTCATGGTGATTTATGATCCGCCAAGGAGTGATTTATGACTGTAAGATGATGAGCAACTATTGAATGACTTGATTTATGATGCGCTAATTGTTTGATGTTCTAGATATCTGCATGCTTTGGTGCATACTAACAACCAACGGCTTTGTGATGATTATTGCCTAGCATGTTTAAAGGATTGTTTACAAGCTGCTGCAGTTTACACACCATAGAAGGTCTAATTGTGTCCTTTGTTGACTAACGTGCAAGGGTGGGGAAGGGCTAAGAGGCCCTGGAGTGAATTTCACCCATCTGGGGTGGGTTTAAATAAAGGGTCATCCAATAGGCAGGCTTCGTCTTCCTCATCATCAGACTGGAATTTAGACATTTAGACCAAACTGGGTCTTCCTTCTCTCCTAGGCGCAAGGAGGCAGTGGATATCTTGAATATATATATGCATAGAGACGCCTGCTCAGTTGGAAATATAGCCATCGTTTATTGCAGGTAATATGCACAGCGCGATTAGAAAACCGCACAACCAAAGCGCCAAACATGTTTCGGGCTCCATGCCCTTGTTCACTGGCTGCATGTACAAAGTCCCAGCAGCTGTGTGGACTCATAGCTTTAACCCCGCCCAAGTGGGACATTCTCAAGCACAGTGGCATTCTGGGGTAAGTAGTCCGTAACTTTACCAAAGTGGTTGCTACCAAGTCTCAGTACATGAAAATATATACAATCCTGTAGTGGGTGTCGTGAGGAAAAACTGCAGCAGTGCACATCAATATCCATCCTTACAATACCGGCATTCCCAGCTCCTCCTGGTGCACTCGGTCATCAAACACCAAAGGTACCGCTTCCTGCGCAAGCCACTAGTCGAGAATAAGCGGTATAGAGGTAAGGCAAAATGCCGGACACCATGTTAGAGTTGCATGTATAACAGGTGGAAGTTGATACCCATATTCTACATTGAGTACCTATTGTGGTATGTGGCTGGCTATAAATGTTGTTGAGCACATGTGGAGTGGCCAAAAATGGATATTATGCCCAAGTGGGCAGCGTAATACCCAGCAAAAATTAATTACATTTATCCTGAATATACAAGTATATATGAAAGTGATATACATAAATATATATATATATATACACACCCCACCAGGCCCAGTGTTGTCATCAAGGATGTCATTTGAGATGTTGTCAGTGATGTCATTTTTAGTTTTAAATGATATGTTTTAACTGACATTTTTAGCTGACTATAACGTCACTTCAACCTTTTTTTGTCTAGTGAATTTCTGACGTTTTTTGTTAACGTAAAGTAAGATATTATTAGCATAACTAACTATATCATCACTTTAACCTTCTGATTTTTCATTGAATTTCAAGTTTTTTTAATGTAAAATACAATCTGATAGCCATACCCAACCTGTTGCAGGCAGCCAATTCCCATGGACACCCACTCCACATTTATTTTTTGCAATTCATTTTCCGTGCCATCCTTTGGAGTCCCCCAGGAGTTCTGCAATTTCATTTGGACTCCAGGTGGGATCCCTTTGGGACCACCCCACAAGGGCCTGGAGTCAAGGTGCCCATTAGGTTCTTTTCCCCTTTTTTAAATCATTTTCAGGACACATGGACCTAATAACCTTAGTACTGTATTGGCGACCCGACCATTTCTGTTCATATTACAGCCTGCTAATCAGAGCTCTTGCTCCAAAAAGCCCCCTCAGCCATTTAGAATGCCTGAGTTTTTAAATTCAAGTCCTACTGTCAATAGAGCTATTACATTTGAATCTTGGGGGCATATTATCAAGGGGGTTTATCTCCGCTTTTTTGGCTTTAAAAGCCAAGAAAGCGGAGATAAAATTATCTCCCTATTACCAAGCTGTCGCTAACACCAGTTAGCGACAGCTAGTAGGAGATAGCGACCATCTTGGGCCCCACTTTGCATGTCAGTGATATTTATCACTAATGACATGCAAAGTGGGCGTGCCAAGATGTTAGCGACTGGAAACAGTCGCTAACATCGCTATCTCCTATTACCAACTTTTGGAGATATTCGCGCTAAGCGCGAATATCTCCAAAAGCTAACACCTGCCCTGAGCAGTTCTTCACCATGTTATCCAATGGGAGGTGGATAACATGGCTAAGAGCATTTGCTCGATAATGCATGAATATCGCTGACTTTTCAGCGATGTTCATGCATTGCGGCCGTTTTTTATCGCATTTGCGATAAACCTTGCTAATAGCAAGGTTTATCTGCGATAAAAATCGCCGATGTGCGGCGATAATTTTTGTCTCTAAACAAGTTAGAGACAAAAATTATCGCTAGTTGTTGGTAATATGCCCCTCGGTTTCTCATAAACTACAGAAAAGACTTACACCAAATCACCAAAAGCATGCTTTCTGGGTGTGGAAAGTGAGATTACCAGATTGAGCATCTGTTCCTGCCTCCTTGAACTGGGTGATACAAAATGTAAAGAGGAAACATTGAACTACCGGTTCTGTCTCTTCTCAGTAAGAGTGTCGCCAGGAGATTGACTCTGAAGGAACAGGGAGAAGAAAGTTGTTCACCGCTGATGCTGGTACTGAAGGTTTCTGGAGAATACAGACTGGTGTAGACCAAGGGGTTCCTTCCCACTGATACATCTGTGTCTTCATTGGAGGACTGGAGTAGGTCTTTAACAGCTGTGATGTTTAGGAAGGGTTGGACCTAGATGTTAAAGAGAGCTTGTGACGTAGGTGGTCCTGCAGGTACCCCCAATGGCTCTTGGAGAGGGGCTGTGCCAGCGGTCAGTGGCGATCACTATTAGCAAAAAGTCGTGGTGCAGGGCGGGGGGCAATAATAAAAATAATAAAAGGTCACTTATCTGCTGCTCGCTTCCTCTGTGCTCCTCTGCAGCTAGTGCACAGGCTCCCAGACTCCCCGGCGCCAATCCAGACGCAGCTCTCATGTTGGGAATACTATTAACCAGCATGATAGAAGCACCGGGATTGCTCGGAGTGGGATGGATTTCTCTCCCACAGGTACTCGGAGCCTGTGCCGGCTGTTCTCCACCCGGCAACGCAGCTGTGGTTGGAGAGATCTCAGTGCGCATGTCAGTTTGGCTGGCCTAAGACAGCCGGCCAAACCGACATGCGCACTTACAGCACCCACAACTCCTCCTCCGTGCTTTGCTGCTGTCAAAGGATGGCCCTGCCCCAAGGCTCGGCTCTGTGATTTAAAATAAAAGAATAATAGAATTATTTTATTATCATTTTATTTTTAATGTTTTCATCTGCTGGCTCCAGCAGTGCGGCGAGGCTCCTCCGCTAACGGTGTCCTCTTAAGGGTCTGGAGATGGGTGGAAAGGAGGGTGTCCAACCAAGGGAGGGCGGAGTCAGAGGGTCTGCGACCAGCAGAAGGAGGCGGTGAAACCCCTGGTCTGTGGCGTACAAGGCCACGCGGAGGCCTAGCAGCACCAATGGACACATCCCACCTCCGCGGCTGCTTTAAGGTCATCGAGCGAGATTGGGTGAGTCTGACCATGGCAAAGGTTGGTAACTAGTGGAGAAGTCTTGAGATCCAGTCTTCTTTGGGGTAGACGTGTGGGCTCTGCAGTCTGACGAGTTATTTTGGATAATGTATGAGAAGGGGTTGGTTGAGGCAGTGGTGACCAGGGAGATTGGGGAGATGGCTTTGTGGTTCTCTGTGTATTGTAATGTTTGACGTCAGACGTGGTTGGGCACCATCTCAAACTGTTTCAGCATGCCACCATTTTTAGGAGGGTGGTGTGGGTTGATCTGAGGGACCGGTTGAATAAGCCATTATTGTTCTCACTGCTGTCAGCTCTGCAATGGAGGCCTGGGGGGCATGTCTGAGGTTTGGAGGATAGCACTATTGGCTTGTTTCGGGCGAGGCGCTGTATTGCAGCGCTGTGGCTATGCCAGCAGCTTCTCAGGTGCCTGGTTGATCGCAAGCCAGTTTGACAGGTTTGTTTGTTGTTGAGAGTCGGGGAGGGGGTTATCGTAAAGGGGGGCGCTCAGTGATCTTCCCACGGGGGGGAGATGGACCCCCATAGGTTCATGGTTGTTTGTGGGTGGTGATGTGTTGTTGAGAAGAGTGCATGGTGGGTGCGTGCCTATGTTGTAAAAAAAGTAGGGGGCAGATTTACAATAACTGGCGCATCCCTGCATATCAGCAGGGATGCGCCAGTTCTTGTACGCCACGGCTCCGCCACCCTGGATGCGCCACATTTACAATGCGGCGCACCATGGGGCAAAAACGGCACAGATGCGTGACGCATCTGTGCCGTAAAGGCGGCGCATTCCTGGAGTTGCGTCGCAAGCGCAACGCAGCTCCAGCAATGCTGTGGGGAGCCCTATCTTTACAATGCTGCGTCAATCCTTACGCCTGCTTCAAGCAGGCGCAGGGTTGTGACACAGTATGGGCTCAAAAGTGACTCTTGTAGATTTCACTCAGCCACTTTTGGAAGGCGTTTCTGCGCCGGAAGACCCCCCACGCCCCCTGCGCAGGAACGCCTACTTCTGGCACAGGGCTTTACAACGTGACGCAACTCCCAGACGTCACGTTGTAAATACCCCGCAGCATGGCGCATCTTTTGCGCCGCCGCTGCGTCACAAAAGTGACGCAACGGCAGCGTAAAAGAGGTGCAAGGGGCTAGTAAATCTGCCCCTAGGTGTGTTTCCGTGTCGGCCAATTGGTGTTCTCAGGGTACTTGGCGGCTGGTCAGTAACTTAGGATTGTCGCACTGACAGCGAGGGAGGGAACTTTGACTGTGAATATGAGTGTGTGGAATTTGAGGGCGTTGTAGCTAGAGGGTACTGTATATGGGATGAGATGCCTCTTGTGAAAGGAGTCATGAGGGTGGGTGAGCCAGGAGGCCCGGGAGGTGGTGTGAAGGAAGTAGTGGGTGACTGAGTTTAAAGAGAGTGTTTTGGAAAGTCTTAGAAAGACAGCAGTGTTGTAAAAGGTACCTTAAAATGCTAGGGGTGATTCCATTTGTTGTGAGATGCTGGTGGTGAATTGTGTGTGACAAGTACATTGTGGCCCTAGCAGGCAGCTGCTGTGGGTGAAAAGTGCTGCGGTGTGGTGTAGGTGACTGATGTGTGTGGTGTTATGTTATGTTATGTTATTTATTACTTGTTAAGCGCGCATACGCCCAAGGGCTTCTTGGCGCTGAGGAGAGAATCAAAACATAACAGTGCATAAAAAGACATAAAATCACTATTTCAAATAGGCCTGAGTAAAAAGAAAAGTTTTAAATGCCTTTCTAAAGGCAAGAAGGTCCCTGCCGTGTCGCAGAGTCAAAGGGAGGGAATCCCACAAGGAAGCAGCTAAAAATTGACCTCCTTGTCGTTTCTTTTTGAAACGGGGGACCACAAGTAGGTCTTTGTGACCTGATCTCAAGCTGCGTAGGGGTCTGTGTCTACTCAGCAGTTGTCTAAGGAACATTGGGCCCTTACCCTCCAAGGCCTTAAACACAATGCAACCCACCTTGAATGTGGCTCTCTGTTCCACAGGCAGCCAGTGCAAGGTCTCTAGTCCATGTCTGATCGATTCCCACTTAGGTACCTTGCAGATGAGTCTCGCAGCTTGATTTTGCAGGTATTGCAATCTTCTAAGTTGGCCAATAGGCGCGCCCAAAAAGAGGCCGTTTGAGAAATCGATATGAGACAGTACCAGAGCACTGACTGCCTGAATTAAAGCCAAATCAGTAAGGAGGTGTGCAATTTTCTTAATCTTCCTCAATTGAAAAAAGCCAGAGGAAACCACCGTTCCGATTTGACTTTTCAAGGTAAGATCCTCATTAAGAGTCACTCCCAGGCTTTTTACTGTTTGGGATTTTTTTGGAGGAGAACCCATGTCCGACGGCCAAAAACGTGGACTCCAACTGATCTCACTCTTCCCAGGCAGGATGAGTTCGGTTTTTCCCGGGTTAAGTTTAAGGTGATTTAAAGACATCCACCTTTGAATAAAAGACATGGTTGCTTGAAAGTCCTCGGCCGCATTCAGTGAGTTTAGCACAAAAACCAACTGCAGGTCGTCTGCATAATTATATACAGTAACCTTATGCTCTCTTAAGGAGAACAAAAGAGGCCGCATATATAAATTAAATAATAAGGGGGACAAGGAGGATCCTTGGGGGACCCCGCAGAGGGAAATGTTTTTAGGGGCTGTAAAGGAGCCCAGCCGAACCGACTGGGTGCGTTCTGAGATGAAAGACTTGAGCCAGGCCAAGGACGAGTCTCGAAGACCGGCCTGTTCGACACGGTTGACCAAGATGGTATAGTCAACCGTGTCGAATGCAGCAGACAGATCCAGTAGCACCAAGGCCTGGTGCAAGTCCTCATCGGCATTAGACCTTAAGGTGTTCTGAACGGCCAGTATGACTGCCTCAGTGGAATGACCAGGCCGAAAGCCTGCCTGGTTAGATTGTAGGTAGCCAGAGGCTTCCACAAAGTTTGAGAGGCTGTTGGTGACATGAGTGTCCTGTCTTCAAGATGGCCGCCGTGCTCTCGCGGGACTTCACGTCCAATTGCGGCGCTGCCTGACTCCAAAATGGCCGCCGCGCTCTTTGCAGTTTCTATTGGCTCCCGCGCCTGACCCCAAAATGGCCGCCGAGACTCTCGTGGGTCACGAGAGCTCGCGCTGCTTTTCTATTTCAATTGGATTTCGCGCTCTTTGCTAGGCGCTTACCGGAGGGGTCGTTTGTTTTTTTGTTCCTGTCCTCGTGCAGCGGTCGGGGTGGGCTCCCGCGTCGCTGCTGCTCAATCAATGTTGCTGCACTCCTCCTTCTGGTCACGACGCGATCCAGGGTGGGCTCCTGGTTAAAATCGCGATTTCTCCACGTCGGATGATTCCGATCCCGCCTCGTCGCCAGATGTCGTGTTCCCAGACCCAGGAGAATACGCAGGACACCAGGGTATTGTACAGGTATGCCTTTATTGTTTCTTTCTTCACAGCATATGCATGTCACGACCTCATGCTTCGAGGTCCAGCATCAGAGTGTCCTCTCCCCACCCCTTGACCGGATGTGGTGTCCGGTGTCCCCTCGCCCCTGCGCTGCCCCAGGGTCCTAGTGCCCTTGTCCTGGACAGGACCGAGTGCGGCGGCCATTTTGAAGACAGGCGAAGCGCGAAAAAGAGCCAAAAATACAGAAATAAGGGATAAAGGCACCGAAAAAGAGGAAAAGAAGACCACAAAGGGTGGTTAAAGTAAAAGACAATTAACACGAGGGCCATACAAGAAAAATAAATAAATAAATAAATAAAAGCAAAAAGGAGAGAAGCAAAGTAAAGCACATAAGTGACAAAAAGGCAGCATACAGAACATAGTACCAGGGAAGAGGGCATAAATACATAAATACAGGTGCAACTAAAGAAGAAGAGGGGCCAATAAAAGGACAAAGGAAAGAAAAGAAAGGAAATTAAGAAAAAGGCACAAACAAGCATATGCAAAGGCAAAAAGAGGCAGAATAAGGAAATAAGGGTTGAACAAGGAGCAATAGAACAAAGAACAGAAAAGAAGGTAACAGCACAACGAACAGGTGCAAATAAAGAAGATACAAGAGAACAAAGCACAGACAAAGAAGAAAATAAAGAAAGAACCAAGGGTGACAAGGACGAATAAGAGAATTGCACTAAAGGAATTGAGCGCTAATAAAGCACAAGCGAAGACAAAAACAGTGAATAAGAAAAAAAGACAACAAGTAAAAGGACAAAGGAAAGAAAAGAAAGGAAATTAAGATAAAGGCACAAACAAGGACATGCAAAGGCAAAACGAGTCAAAATAAAGGACAAAAGAAAGGAAAGAAAGGAAATTAAGGAAAGGCACAAACAAGCATATGCAAAGGCAAAAAGAGGCAGAATAAGGAAATAAGGGTTGAACAAGGAGCAATAGAACAAAGAACAGAAAAGAAGGTGACAGCACAACGAACAGGTGCAAATAAAGAAGATACAAGAGAACAAAGCACAGACAAAGAAGAAAACAAAGACAGAACAAAGGGTGACAAGGACGAACAAGAGAATCGAACTAAAGGAATTGAGCGCTAATAAAGCACAAGCGAAGACAAAAAACAGTGAATAAGAGAAAAGACAACAAGTACAAGGAAAGAAAGGAAATAAAGACACATAAGAGAAAATAAAGACGACAAAGTGCAGAGCACAGGAAACAGAAGAGTGCCAAAAAGAGCACGGGAAACAACAAAAGAAAAGACAATAGAAAAAAAAAGGAGTGCCAAGCAGAGCACGGAGAATAGAAGAGTGCCAAGAAGGGCACAGGAAACAGAAGAGTGCCAAAAAGAGCACGGGAAACAACAAAAGAAAAGACAATAGAAGACATAACAGAAAAAAAAAAAAAGGGGTGCCAGAAAGAGCACGGAGAATAGAAGAGTGCCAGGAAGAGCACAGGAAACAGAAGAGTGCCAAAAAAGAGCACGGGAAACAACAAAAGAAAAGACAATAGAAAAAAAAAAAAAAGGAGTGCCAGGAAGAGCGCGGAGAATAGAAGAGTGCCAAGAAGAGCACAGGAAACAGAAGAGTGCCAAAAAGAGCACGGGAAACAACAAAAGAAAAGACAATAGAAGACATAACAAAAAAAAAAAAGGGGTGCCAGAAAGAGCACGGAGAATAGAAGAGTGCCAGGAAGAGCACAGGAAACAGAAGGGTGCCAGAAAGAGCACGAGAAACAACAAAAGAAAAGACAATAGAAGAAGTAAAAACAAAAAGAGTGCCAGGACGAGCACGGAGAATAGAAGAGTGACAAGAGGAGCACGGGAAACAGAAGAGTGCCAGAAAGAGCACGGGAAACAACAAAAGAATACCATAGAAAAGCAGAAATGACAGACCCCAAGCCAGAAAGACAAAGTGCACAATACAGAAAACCACCACCATTCAACTTGTCGGAGCCACAAGTAGGAATAAGGTGGGAGAATTGGATCAGACATCTGGAGAGATACATGGAGGAGACGGATGTGACAGAGGCAAAGAAACTGGGTCTATTACTAAATTATGCAGGCGATGACATTGGGGACCTCCTAGTGACGCTACCAACAAAGGAAACAACTACTTATAAAAAACTAAAGAAATGTTTAACAATGAAATTTGACTGGCAAAGAAATATTGACCTTGAAAGATACAATTTCGCAACTGCGTCTCAACAAATAGGCGAAACACCAGATGACTTTGCGACCAGGCTGAGGAAACTTGTAACACATTGTGAATTTGACAAATTTGACAACACACAAGCAATAAGATTGCGAATAATAGAAGGATGCCGTGACAGGAGCTTCCGTGCAAAGATACTAAAAGACCCAACATCACTAGAAAACATCCTGGCCCTAGCAAGAGCGGAGGCTAGAGCGACAGCAGACGCAAAAGAAATGGAGCGAGGAAAGGTCATAGAAGAAACAGTGCCGTGCCTGTTGAGCAACGTCACAATGCAGATGATGGGTCTTATGGCAACTGAAAGACTGGAAGAAGATGATGCCATCACAAGCACCCCACCGGAGCGAGGAAAGTTAACAGAAAAAAAAGCGCCGTGCCTGTTGAGCAACGTCACAACGCAAATGATGGGTCTTATGGCAACTGAAAGACTGGAAGAAGATGATGCCATCACAAGCACCCCACCGAAGGGGCTAACAAACAAAGGAAAACGTGTCACGTGGACAGAAGAGCACCACAAAGAATTGAAAGAGACAAGACTTGCTATGACGGCCGAGTACGACGCAGCACATGCTGACCGGGGACAGAGCAGAAAGCCAAATTCAGATGGCAACGAAATAGAACTGGTAGCAAAGGTGACACAACATCAACAAAGAACAAAATTACCGAAGACAGGTGGTGGAAATGAGAGAATGAAGAAGAGTGAGACTATCACACACAAGAAAGAAAAAAGCGTGGAACAAGAAGACACTGCTGTAAGAGCTCAAACAGCGAACGCAACAACAAAGGCTCAGGAGAAAAAAGGAAGACATGCGAAGAAACGGAAAAGAAAGAAAGGAGGCATTGTGACGGTCAAAGAAGGACAAGCGAGGAAATGGAGCAACGAGATCCCCGGAGGCAAATTGAAGATGACAAAAGCAAAAGAACGGATGGCAAAGGCGGCAGTTTGGCCAGTGTCACGTCACAGGGCACCTTTCGCATGTCAGCAAGGCAGACGCAAGAGAAGCGGAAAGGTCAAAGCAAGACCTATAGAAAGGCACACAAAAGGAAGAAGCTCAAGTGGATATCAGAAAACAGCGATCAAGAAGGAAGCACATGGAACGAAAGAGACTAATTGAAGAGGTGTAAAAGAAGAGGCCTCTGGGCCATCGAACAACATCTCTCTCTCTCTCTCTCTCTCTCTCTCTCTCTCTCTCTCTCTCTCTCTCTCTCTCTCTCTCTTTCCTTTCTCAAAATGTTTGTTTTGCAACAGGGGGGGAGATGTCCTGTCCAGGACAAGGGCACTAGGACCCTGGGGCAGCGCAGGGGCGAGGGGACACCGGACACCACATCCGGTCAAGGGGTGGGGAGAGGACACTCTGATGCTGGACCTCGAAGCATGAGGTCGTGACATGCATATGCTGTGAAGAAAGAAACAATAAAGGCATACCTGTACAATACCCTGGTGTCCTGCGTATTCTCCTGGGTCTGGGAACACGACAATGAGCCTCCAAAATCTTAGACAGATAAGGCAGAAGTGATATTGGCCGGTAATTAGAGAGGTCTGAGGAGTCGATGCCAGGTTTCTTTTTTAAGGGAATCAGTAAGGCCTGTTTGAAGCTGTTGGGAACTATCCCTGACGTAAGGGAATTATTAAGCAAAGGGATCAAACTATCTGGGATTGCCCGACCAATTTCTCTCATTACTTGGGGGGGGCAAACATCCTCAGGAGATCCTGATTTAACTCTAATGAGCAAATCTAAAAGGATTTGATCATTGATTAAGGGAAAAGAGTGCAAGGTTAGGGGATTAAAAAAGATATCATCTATCGGGGCACAAACTGGAAGTTTGGATAGAGTATCCTTGATCAGTAATATCTTGTCATTAAAAAAGTCGTTCAGCGAGAAGTGAGATGTGCCGTCAGCTGCTGTGGTTAATGTCGGATGCTGGATGGTGTGTGTTGGAGGGAATGAATGAAGCAATCAGGGAATTCTTAAGTGCGCTACTCACCCGTGAGGGTCTCAAGGTGCTGGGAGGGAGGAGCAGCTCCGACCAGTGGAAGAGCCAGGTCTTCAGGGTCTTCCTGAAGATGTGCAGGGTGAGGGGCGCATCTGATGTTGATCGGGAGCTCGTTCCAAGTCTTGGCTGCGATGTAGGAGAAGGTTTTTCCACCCGTTCTTGCTCTGCGGATGTGCCGGAGTTCAGCGAGGGCGAGGTCTGCGGATCGGAGGTTCCTCTTGGGTACGTGAAAATATATTCTATTGTTGAGATATTGAGTTCTGGTGTTGTGGAGGCATTTGTAGGCGTGTGTGAGTATCTTGAAAGTTACTGACGGAGCAGTCGAGGATTTGTAAACATAAAATACATCATAAATTCAATCTAACAATCAGTTGCTCAGGGCCACTGGAATTATGCTACAGGAGAGGACGCAATTATGGGACAGGATTGATTAAATTATGCAGCAAAAAAAAAAATGATGCGGCATAACGCTTTAACTATTGTAATAGTCTTATTTCATTATTGTGTCACTTTTACACAGGTTCAACTGTCTGGGCAAAGGTTCCATTCACCTCCTTAGACCATTTTGATTTCCAAATACAGAAAAAAGCAACCGAAAGGTGAGCAAGAAACCTTTGTAAAGGGCCCTCCACTGCGCGCAACACATGTTGTGACGTTTTTTATAACTTTTGATCCATTTGAACTGGAAACCATGTTTTTTTGTTATTATCTTCAGATCATGCAACAGATTATGAATTATTTGGTAAATGCTACGTATCCATAATTATGTAGAAACTACTACGGCGTCACAAAAACAGCCTCATTCCAGCATCCCCTGCCTTTGAGTAAGAACTTTAGTCAAGCTTGGGAATGGAAACGTAAAGGCTGTTTCTCGCTGCTATGTGACTGTACATGAAACAGTCTCTGGCGCCATCTACCGGCAGCACAAATATTTGGCCGTTGTTCGAAATACGAAGCCAATGTGATTTATGGGACCTACCCAAGCCAGTGTTGACAATACAAGAAAGCACCCTGAAGCGACGCTGGTGGCATCAACCACAATGTAAAACAAAAGCAGGAATACACACACATTTACATGACCCTCCAGTGACTTTAACATGACGAGGTGAGGCAGGCACAGAACTCGAGGGAACAAACCTGCAGCTGCCTTTGTGGCTGGAATTTAGGCTTCAACAGCAAATAACTACAGAAAATAGGCAAAAATAAAAACCTGGTACAAAAGCTGGAGTAACCGAGGAAATGAGATTATTAATGCACTCTAGAATGCATTACAAAGTGACCCTCAGTCCGCCTAGAAGAAGTACCTGCAGTCATCTTTAAAACTTACCGGGTGTGCAACTAGAGTGAAATTTCAGGGGTGGGGAGGGGGGGGGGTTAATTCTTCCACCAATCAGAAGTGTGAAGATGCAGGGGCTCTAAGAAGGGGTGTAAGAACAACAAAGCCTTGTTAACAACTTAATGGTCTTTTAAAGACCTGTGAAGTACTCGGGTGCGACTGTGTGTGTGCCCGGTAAGCTGTCTCAGCCCGGGCTGCCACACACAACAGGGGGGCTGAAGCCCTTTGCGCCCAATGGGCATTGCACACCTGAAACTTACCAACATGGCAGATCTTTGGCAGCAGAACCTACCATGCACCTCTTTTCAACAAATACTAAAGAAGGAGTCAAAAAAGCACTCACTAATGGAAGATAAGGCCAGGCTACGCAGGCGAGCCCAGGCATGGATAATACTGCAATCGTATACAAAACCACAACCAGCTCCCTACTTGGCCCTGCCCTTAACTCCTTACTCAAAGACTAAGGGGCATATTCTCAAGGAGCTATCGTAGACTTAGCGGCACTTTATCGCAGCCAATGTCGCGATAAATGTATCGCCCATTCACAAGCTGGTGCTAACAGCCCATAGCACCAGTTTACCTGCGATAGCAGCCTCAAGAAACATTGCCACGGATGAGTCCCGCAACTATCACTAATGAGATGCAGAGTAGGCGTTCACGAGCAAAATGCTGCGTCAACACCACTCCACAACGTTCTCAACAACCAGACAGATCGGCGATAAGAACCCAAAACAGGCGATAAGGCGCGTTAGCAGCAAGAACCTAACACCTGCTCTGGCCTGGTGTAAAGTCGGACCACAGCCTGCACCACAAAAGAGAGCCCAGGCCAGAGCCACACATGAAGGGCAACAGATGCCATGGAGCCACTTATCATGCAGCTCGGAGCCCCGACAGGACCACAGCACCCACCGCCACCACCCCTAGGATCCCCTCCTCCCTGGTCCCCCCCGGACACGGACATGCCACATCAACTACACAGAATCATGTACCAAATATTCTGCCTGATGTCTCACAATCACATCTGGTTACATGCATGTGTTGACACAAAAATGAACATCGCACATTTACTTTCGAAGCAACAAATTACATTTTATAAAAAACAAACAGAACTGAAATGAAGACACATGGCGGCACCCCTTGGAACACTCCGTAGGTCACAGCCTGCAAGACAAAAATCATGATGAGAAAGTGTGTCCTGCCCACATCAAGGGACAGAGAGAGAGCAAAGGAGAGAGAGGGAGATAGACGGACACAGAGGGAGAGAGAGAGAGATAGACGAACAGAGAGGGAGAGAGAGAGAGAGAGAGAGATAGACGGACAGAGAGGGAGAGAGAGAGAGATAGACGGACAGAGAGGGAGAGAGAGAGAGGGAGACAGAGTGAGAGGGAGACAGAGAGAGAGAGAGATAGATAGACGGACAGAGAGGGAGAGAGAGAGATAGACGGACAGAGAGGGAGAGAGAGAGATAGATGGACAGAGAGGGGGAGAGATAGACAGACGGACAGAGAGGGGGAGAGAGAGACAGACAGACAGAGAGGGGGAGAGAGATCTAGATGGACAGAGAGGGGGAGAGAGAGACAGACGGACAGAGAGGGGGAGAGGGAGATAGACAGACAGAGAGGGGGAGAGAGACACAGCTAACAGAAGAGATGGACAGGGAGAGAGCGTGCTGACACTGCGCATCCAGGCCTCACTGCTCACCGGCTGCCACCCGTGTGTCTCCCACCACATGCCAGTGTGTAGTGCAGTTCACCAGGTCCCACATCTGAAACAGATCCATCATCTGAAACAGAGTCCAGATACATGAATGGCACAGTACATACAATAGCACGTGACATTGTCTGCCCCTGTGCACCCAGGCAGCTGAACCCCAACCCCTCCCACCGCCCAGTGGAGCATGCCCGCCCCTGCCCACCCAGGCCTCACTGCTCACCTTTTGCCACTGGCGTGTAGAAATGAGGGCCCACCACGTGCTGGTGCAAGACCCGAGCCCAGGGCCCACGGACATCTCACCCTCCACAAACTGCAGCTCCCAGGTCTCACGTTTGGTGCTGGGTCTTGATTTCTCCATAGAAGAGGACATACCAGTGCATTGGGCATCATCGCAGGCTGCACACCCGCTCAGCCTCATAGGTGCCATTAACTCTGTGATCCAGGAGGCGACGCCACGTGGCGGTAGGCATGTGCTGCCTGCTGGCTCAGACCTACACTGCAGTCCAGCAGGGCACACAAAACCTGAGCCGGCCAGACCACATGAATGGGGCATCATCACAGGCTGCACACCTGCTCTGCACTTAAGGTGCCCATACCTCAGTGCACCGAAAGTCCCAGTCCAGTTGCAGTGTGCCTGTGCCGGCTGCAGTGCATCCGGTGCCACCAAGTCTGTGCCCAGCTAGTCATGGACCCTCTATGATTGGGTATTGTGGTGCGGATGCCATCATGTCACCTCCGGGCCTGTGGAATGTGATGTTGCATGCCCCTGGGCCCCCATGCCTACATGCACACCACAAGGATACACCCCAAGAGAGGTTGGAAATGGCGTTGTGCACATGCGCCCGGCCCTTTTTATTGGCAGGGTTACATGTGCTGTGACGCGTTTGCTGGATGGGTGTGGTGTGGGTGTACACCAGCCATGAGGGAGTGGCCGTGTAATGCTGACAACTAGACCTGTGAGCAGAAGATCACTACAGGGAAGACCTGGGACATGTAGCATTATTGTCCCCCCTGGAGAGTAAGCGTAGTAGTGGGCTGATCTGGCGTATGCCAGTCCAGCATAAGGGTTATGAACAATGACCCTGGGGCTCGAGACTGTGCAAGAAATTAACTAATGCGTGTGTCGCTGTTATTGTGTCGGCACCACCCGGACAACATTTGACAATGTGTCACCCTGTGACCCAAGTCCAACGACATGAGCCACATGGACGTAAGAGGAATACACTTACCCTACATTCATCCATACTTCCACACTTGATAGACCATAGACACGACACATCTGTGTGATTCGGAATGTTTAATGCACATTCAGTGGAGTGTTTCATCTGGAGCAACTACAGGGCCATGCCAACCCCACTTTACAACGTTGGCCAGTGGAGGGCCAGCCGCAGTCCTTCATGGAATGGCAAGTCCAAAGGAAGAGGAAGAGTTCAGTCCGCAATTTGTTTACTGAGTCATTGGTAATCAAAGAGAATATGGCAGTCCATTGCAAGGTCCAAGGTGAGTGTCGCAGAGTGTATCGGGGGACAGTGGAAGGTGATTATGCGGAGGGCAGAACCAAGCTGAAACCGGCCAGATGGCAGAGATGAATGCTACTGCGTCCATCTTACCACATTGGCAGATTCATCCACATCTTCATCCTCTGCTGTTCCATGTGGCTCACGTGTGGGTGGTGCTGGCCTTTATCCAGCACTGTGTGGCAGTGACACCTCAGGGGCCGGAGATGTGGATGTAGTGGTGGCAGCAGCACGCATCAGTGCCAGGCCTTATGGCAGTAATGCAATGAGGATGGTTTTGAGGTCATTGAGGAACCCAGCTACCACTCGCTGGTGTGCAGCCGTGGCAGCCGCTCTTTCCGCATTGGCCCGCTCTGTGGTCTCCATGAGCCTCTGCATGTTTCCCACCTCCCGGGCAAGCTCGATAGAGCCACTCTGACTAGTCAGTCATTCTTGTCTCTGAGTCAGGACTCTGGCGATGTCAGCCATGGTTCATTGGAGATCATGGAGTGGGCTGTGGGTGTCCGTTAGGGACTGTGAGTGGTCCCTGATGGGACTTAGAAACCCGTATGGCATCTAGTTTGTCTACCATGCGGTCGAAGCCCACCCGCACCTGTTCAACCAGCTGCTCCTGGCACCCCAACTTACGGTGTTGGAAGGCCATGTGTTCTTCGTGGTCCTGGGAGGCAGCCGTCGTGGTGGGTGCTGCCTGCTGTGTGGTCTGTGCAAGGGGTGGGGTGTGCTCGTTGCAGCTGGGCTGTCCTGCTCCGGGAGGTGGACTGCTGAGGCTGTTAATGAACTCTTGGAGGGAGTCGGAGTCAAAGCTGTGGTGATCTTCTTCATCATCAGAGAAGAGAGGTTCTGGCTGCTCTGCAGGAGGTGTTGATTGTCCCTCTGAAATGTGAAGGGGAGATGTAGTTTAACAATGTGTTCACATGTGTGTTGTCGCATTGTACATGTTTACATGCAGACTGCATGACTGTGTATATCGTGGCTGTTTGTGAGGAGCTGCCTATTTGATGGGGGACAGTGGACAGTTCGACAACAGAAGTGTGTGTGTTTGTACTTGTACATAGTTATCTCACATTTCCCTGCAATGCCACTTGTGATTGGGCAGTGTCTACACCCAGTCGACACCAGTTGTGTCCTATGTTCTGCTGTGGACGTGTTGGGGTTTGTGCCACATTGTTGTCAGTGTTGATGTGCTCTGCATGTCATGTGTGTGTGCTGCATTTCAGGGGTGTGGCCCCTGCTGATCTGTTTTGCTGCCCCTTATCCCTTTTCTGTGATGTGCCTTTATATTACATTATATTTAATATTTATAAGGTTCAGCGAATCATCCCCAGGGGGATCTCTCGGCGCCTGGGAGGCAGATTACAGGATGGACAGTGTTCTAGCAAAACTGCCTTTGACTTCTGTGCTCATACAGTGCTGCGATGTTGTATACTTGGATGCGTTGGTCTCTTGGTGGGAGTTTGGGGTCCGGGGCATGGTTTGTCCGCAGATGTGCTATGCTTACTTGTGCATGTGTGCCATTGTGCCCATCTCCCCCGTCCCCCCCAGTCCCTGGTCGTTTCTCACCCGGTTGCTGTTGTGTCCGGTCATGTTGAGCGGTGTCTGGTCCCCCGACTCCAGTCATCGTCTCCCCACTGCTGACTGTGGACACCATTTCCTCCATATCGTCCACCTCCTCCTGTGACACAGGACTCCCACCTCCAGTCTGCATTGCTGCCTTCCGGTTGTTGGCGAGTTTCAGCTTGGTTTTGCATTTGACGTCATTCCAGCGCCTCTTGACCTCTTCCATTGTCCTCTTCAGCACTCTGACTGCCTTCACCTTGTCCACGATGGACTGCCAAAGTCCATTTTTGGTTGCCAATGACACAGTGGAGATGACAAACAGTTGGTGATGGTGTTCGACCAAGTCCGTTATCAGGATGCTGTTTTCCTGCGGACTGAAGCACTTCTTCCTATTCTTCTTTTCCTTGGCCTTCCCTGACCCTGATAGGTAGTAATTTTCCTATTGCAGAATGTTCTAATGATGTTATGAATATGTTAGCCTAATGTGTCTAACCAATATGCAGTTACAGCTTATTATTCATGTGCTGCAACCCACTGAGCTATTTTTAGGTCTCGTCCTTTACCATTGCGAAGCAATGGGAAATGGGGGAGAATTCAAGTGCTCGAACTGATTGTCAAACCACCGCTTTTTTCCGTGGCGTTTTCTTCGAGTGCACGTACAGGCACGCGCATTTGGCCCATACACTTTCATGGCCATCTATTCCTCAATGTCCCTCCCACCCTTCGTTTGATCTTGCCGCGAGTTCAGGCTAATGGCCCTCCCCCAGCACAGAGCGCGCATCGCGGCCGCACAGCACATCAAAGGGCTTCTCCCAGCGTGTGCTGTGCGGCTTCTCCTCCCCTAATTATGTGGCCGGCCGTACTTGTGTTTCCCGGCCACTCTTGTATTTAATTAGCAGCAGCAGCATTTCTCCTGCGTCAGGCCACATCAAAGGCTCTGTGCCACTTTCACCCACACAGCAACACTTACAGACACGCAACGCCACTCACACCCACGCAAGCCCACTATCATCCACGCAACACCACACTCACCCACGCAACGCCACTCACCCAAGCAACACCACTCACACACGCAACGCCACTCATCCACGCAACCCCACTCATCCACGCAACCCCACTCATCCACGCAACGCCACTCATCCACGCAACGCCACTCACCCAAGCAACACCACTCACACACGCAACACAACTCACCCACGCAACGCCACTCACACACGCAACGCCACTCACACACGCAACGCCACTCACACATGCAACGCCACTCACACACGCAACGCCACTCACACACGCAACGCCACTCACACACGCAACGCCACTCAGCCATGCAACGCCACTCAGCCACGCAACGCCACTCAGCCACGCAACGCCACACAGCCACGCAACGCCACTCAGCCACGCAACGCCACTCAGCCACGCAACGCCACTCAGCCGCACAACGCCACTCACACGCGCAACACCACTCACACACGCAACGCCACTCACACGCGCAATGCCACTCACACGCGCAACGCCACTCACACGCGCAACACCACTCACACGCGCAACGCCACTCACACACGCAACACCACTCAGCCACGCAACGCCACTCAGCCACGCAACGCCACTCAGCCACGCAACGCCACTCAGCCACGCAACGTCACTCAGCCACGCAACGCCACTCAGCCACGCAACGCCACTCACCCACGCAACGCCACTCACCCACGCAACGCCACTCACACATTGTGGGTGCAGATTGTGGGTGCAGATTGTGGGTGCAGCCACGCAACGCCACTCAGCCACGCAACGCCACTCAGCCACGCAACGCCACTCAGCCACGCAACGCCACTCACACGCGCAACGCCACTCACACGCGCAACGCCACTCACATGCGCAACGCCACTCACACGCGCAACGCCACTTACACGCGCAACGGCACTCACACGCGCAACACCACTCACACGCGCAACGCCACTCACACGCGCAACGCCACTCACATGCGCAACGCCACTCACACACGCAACGCCACTCACACACGCAATGCCACTCAGCCACGCAACACCACTCAGCCACGCAACGCCACTCAGCCACGCAACGCCACTCAGCCACGCAACGCCACTCAGCCACGCAACACCACTCAGCCACGCAATGCCACTCACACACGCAACGCCAGTCAGCCACGCAACGCCACTCAGCCACGCAACGCCACTCAGCCACGCAACGCCACTCAGCCACGCAACGCCACTCACACACGCAACGCCACTCAGCCACGCAACGCCACTCACCCACGCAACGCCACTCACCCACGCAACGCCACTCACACATTAATTTAATTTAATTGTGGGTTTATATAGCGCTAGAATCAACTCCCGGAGGAGTATCTCCGCGCTTCGACCGCTGGGGAACCCGTCCTGGCTCACCCTGAGAGATGGTCCCTAATGGGTATCTCTAAGGTGCGACCAAGCATCCCCGGCGGTCTGGGGGGCCGTTGTGAAGATGAGGCAAGCTAATGCCCAGAGTTGCCGAGTGTGGTCCCTGACTGGAGTAGGCACCGAGGCGAGAATTATCGAGCCCGCTGACCCTGGTCCACGACCCTGCCGCGTCGGGAATCGAACCCTGGTCCCGGGCTGTCCTCTGCTTACGGGTCTGCCGCCTCTAACCAGTGAGCCACACCACTCCACGTGGGTGGAGATTGTGGGTGCAGATTGTGGGTGCAGATTGTGGGTGCATATTCAGAGTGCAGATTCAGGGTGCAGATTCAGGGTGCAGATTGTGGGTGCAGATTGTGGGTGCAGATTGTGGGTGCAGATTGTGGGTGCAGATTGTGAGTGCAGATTTAGAGTGCAGATTGTGGGTGCAGATTCAGGGTGCAGATTGTGGGTGCAGATTGTGGGTGCAGATTGTGGGTGCAGATTGTGGGTGCAGATTGTGGGTGCAGATTCAGGGTGCAGATTCAGGGTGCAGATTGTGGGTGCAGATTGTGGGTGCAGATTGTGGGTGCAGATTGTGGGTACAGATTGTGGGTGCAGATTGTGGGTGCAGATTGTGGGTGCAAATTGTGGGTGCAGATTGTGGGTGCAGATTCAGAGTGCAGATTGTGGGTGCAGATTGTGGGTGCAGATTGTGGGTGCAGATTCAGAGTGCAGATTCAGAAAAAACTCAGCAGCACCACCACCATTGCAATGCAATAGGTCTCGTTTTAACGCAAATTTAAGCTATAGGCCTTGTAAATGACAAAGCCTTTTATTTATGTTCCAAAAACCAGAACGCAAAAATAAAGGGCATTATCATTTACAATGCTAATAGTTCAGACTCGCGTTATTGCGAGACCTCTTTCCAATGCTTGTTGTAATATGCAAGCTTCAACTTCTCTCATAAGAGAGAGAGGCTTGTCTATGGCAGAGAGACTTCTGATGCTGACATTTGCTCTGCAGCTCCAATGTCTCATGGTACAGTTTCCCCCCCTCCCTTATGAGCAGAAAATCCCTGGTTTCAGCATCTCTTGCCTTGGGTATTTTTCTAGCAGAAATGTTTCCATGCTCTGCTAGGGTGCTCCAGGGACTAGTATGTCCCCAGTGGTTAAGGGAGCTAGTGTGCTCCGGGACTAGTGTGTCCCCAGTGGTTTAAGGAGCTAGTGTGCTCCTGGGGCTAGTGTGCTCCGGGGAACTCAGAGTGCAAGTGGCGCTCTGACAGACTATTGGTGATGAGGGTTTCGGGTGGATGTCTGTTTTAGAGCATCCGACCGGGTGGTACTTGGGCTGGAGTGTGGCTCATCACGGTTGCATACTGGGAAAGGACCCAAACCCCTAGTGTGAGTGGTTTGATGGAAGAGTCCCAGATCTTCCGGGGTAAAGTGCGCAACGGTCTGTAGTGCCGCGCGGGTGGCGGATGTGTCCTCCAACCTCAGAACAGTTAGTGTACTGTACGGTCTGCGGTAGGGTCCAGGTTCCCCAGGACTTGGTCGACGGGTCTTGTCCCATTATGGTAACACGTGTTTGGCAGGGACTCACTGCATAGGACGTGCGTGTGCGTGTGCGGTTGTAAGTGGTTGTGTGTGGAGATAGTTGCTTGGTTCTTTTGTGTCTGGGTATGTGTGGGTTCTTTGGCGGTGTCTGATTGAGTGACTTTGGTGGTGTTTGATTGAGTGTGCAAGATGCCGCGTTTCAGTAAGTTGCGATGTTTTGGGTGTTGCTGCAGTTCAACTGATGTCAGATTGGCCGAGAGCCAACCCGCTCCTGTAGAAGACTCTTTGAATTTTGAGATGTATGTGAATATGGATTTATCCCGATTTTGTTTAATATTTTTGATGCAGCTAAGATAGATTACTTGCAGGAGAGATTGATTGCTAGGCACAGCTGTCAGAGCATGTTTGATTCCCTAAGGTTGTGGCAGAAAGAGGTTCAGCAAAGACAGATGAGAGGATAGCCCAGAATATGGACAGATCAAAAGTTTAGTTTTAAAAGAAGACAAAATGTGTACATTTGGAATTTGCAGGTTGTTCCCATTTAAAGTTGCTTTTAATGGCTCAGTGTGCCAATGTGAGCAGTGATTAAGAGGATGGGGTATGTATTTCATGTAATATGTTTGATTTGGTTATAATTGGTTTGGTTTGAGAGCAGTCTGTGGGCTGCCTTTTGTTTGTGTAAATGTTTGTTTGAATGAAGTGAGTGTGTCTTGTTGCATGAGTTAGATTGTCTGGTCCTTGTGAGCTACCTGAGATGGTTGTGCCTGGCTCTCAGAAAAGAAAAGAATGAGAAGAAAAAAAGAACATAAAAAAAAACACTGGCCTTTTAAAACATAAAATGTGTTTGGAACTTATTGAATATATATGAACAGTAGAAGATGAAGAAAACAAAAACGATTTGATTACCAGTAATTAGAATGTATATTAATAGAATGTAGAAAGAGTGTAAAGTTAGAAAGAAGTGAAAAAAAAGAGAAATGTATTTTTTAAAATAGGGTTAATTATTGCATGTTAGAAAGAGTTAGGAAGGCTTATTGGCTTTGACAGCTCCAGAACGAGGAGCGCAGAGCGCGAGGCAGATTTTGGCCTTGAGGTCTGTAAGGTGGTGAGGGCCAGAAAGGCTGGAAGGCTGGCTAGCAGCCCAGAATTCTTAGCTCTTGGAAGACTGTGAGAGTGAAATGCATTTCTGAACAGCAAAAGAGGGCCTCAAAAGGGGGTGGAGAGCAAGAATTGTTTAGTTAGTTTTAAACATGACCTGTTGAGTGGATGTGTTTCAGTCCACAATAATAAAAAAAAAGGGTTGTAGAGCTCTGGGCTGGTAAGGTTTAGAATAACAGTATGTGAATTTTTATTCCGTTCTGGAAGGGTTAATTAGAAGAGGGAAAATAGATGCAGAGCAGAGCGGATGTGACCTTGGTGTGATAAGAACATTCCAATGGGTTCGCAGAGCACAGGCAGCAGTTTGTGGGGGGGGGGGGGGCTAGGAGGCTCAGCTCTTGGCACAGACAGGCAGAGATACACAGTCGGAGCCATGTGAATTGTGAATTTGGAGCGAGTCTGCATAATTATGAGTGCAAACATTTGGTCAGAACACATGTGATTCAGTATTAGGAACAAAAATTATGAATAACTTTCAACAGATTATTGTATTTGGACATAGAGAATTACACTTTAAAATGGCCTAGTCTGAGAAAAGATGGATTGTTTTGAGAAAAATTAATTTACTAAATATGTTAGTGAGTGTTTCAGATGCAATAGTTTAAGCACATGTTACTCCTATTGTTTGAATAGTATTCACAATAAGTGACTGATTTGTGTGCAGTTTAAAGGCAAAGAGAAAAAGAGATTTATTGGTTGTCTGTTGTGTCCATTTTGTTGTTGATTTTTTTGTTTTACTGTTGGTCCATGTCATAGTATAAAAGTTTTCTATTTAAATAATTATTGAGTTGGGGTGTCTCTGATTGGCATACTGATTAGTGACTTTGCTAGTGGATCCCTAATGGAGAGTACTGATCATGCGAGGGTAGGTAAATGCATAGCGCCTAGTAGGTAAAGGATATTGATTGTGTTGCTCACAGGAGCGGCCTGGTGAGAATGAATATATGTGTGTAACAGTAGTTGTATGCAGTTTGTCCATGGGACACCATTGCAGTGGGCCCAGTGCCCCACCCGCTAAGTGGAGGTGCAGAGTGTGTGTTTTGTGCAAATGTCTGCTAGTGTGCACTGGAGTATTTAGTATGTTCTGGGGGTGAGAATATACCTTTAGCAAAAGGATTAAATGTAGTGAGATGGCGCCCTTTTTGTTTAAAGATGAGAAATTGCATTGGTTATAAAATGGCCCATTTAGACAGCGAAAGATGTCTGTGCAGACATATATTTAGTACCTTTAATAACAAGAATAACATTTTTACGCAAATATTGAAATTCCTGGTTCATGACAAGTGAAAGATGTGAAAGTAAATGTATATCTTTTTCCCTTTTTGATGCTGCATTAAATGTCATTACAAGATTGTCATGTGATTTTCAATGCTGCTAAATGTTTTATCTTTTTGGCTGACGGTTAAAGAGGTTAAGTCTGTTTCTTGTCTAAAACAGCAGACAGGTTTTTCAGAACGGAAAGTGAACAGTTAGTATATATAGGGTGATGATAGATAATATATATGAACTGGTGTGAATGATCTCCAAGCATAGGTTTTAAAGTAAGTATTTGTAGAAGGTATTTTTACTAAGTGGTTGCCTTTTTGTCCAATATTTTGTGTGTTGTTGTTTATTTTTGTGGTTTGATTTGTTTCGTTTCAGTGCAATGGGAAATATTTGTATCTGTGTGTTACGGTGAGTATTGATGTACCTTTGTGCTAGACAGATTAAGTGTGCACTGACACCGCATGATGCATGACATGCATGAGAAAAAATATAGTCCTTTGAGTAACTAATATTGTGTTTTCCTTTTGTGGCCTTTGTGTTTGGTATATGTATTATTGCGTATTATTTTATGTTATACACATGTACCTATATTGTGTGTTTTATGTTTTCTTTGGCTTATTGTGCATTGCTTGTTCTGTTCTGCGGGGTAGGTATGCTGATCGATCTTAAGCCTGACAAATTAAGCAGGCCAGCATGCTGGGTTTTGGGCCGCAGGCTCACTGTGCATGAAATGCATGGCATCGTGTTGTGTGTCACAGCACATTTGCATGTGTTACTGTGATTTTTCTATGCTTTCTCTGCTTAGCACGGCAAGTATACCTGCTGCCTTGGTATGCTTGTTTTTATTTTATATATGTTTCTGTTTTGTATTGTTTTGACAATTCTATTTTTGATACTAGTACAAGCTCCTCTGTGGGGAATTTGTTCTGGTCCCTAAGTTTCACAGACAACACTTCAGCAGTGTATGTCTATTTGGTCAAATGGTATAGATGTAAAATACAAGAGTTCTACGGTGTACTCATGGTGCTGTGTCACATGCCTGACCATCACCTAAGTAATTTTTGTTCTTTTATAGATTTTCCTTTTGCCGCCATTTCCCTAATGAATGTTGCATAGTGCCTAGTTATGGGGGACTTTAGCTATGTCCCAGTCCCATTTCCTTTTCCTTACTCCTTCATGGGAATAAAAGGCCTCAAAAAGAAATAGTGTGTTTTGTAATAGATAAATAATTATAATGAATTTTCCTTAGTTACATTGTATTATATATTAATAGGCTCACACATCATTTTGTGGCAATGACATTTGTACATGTGCTAAAAGGCCCTCTCAAAAGTGCTATGTATCTCCTAGAATTTAATTTTGTTTATGCTCAGTGCTACACCCGGGGGTTGATGGTGTTGACTGAAGTGAAATATGTTTCAGATTTTCTTCCTGTCAAACTGGGGGAGGAGGCTAGCTCCCCGCTGGAAGCTAGCTCCCCGCTAGCTCTCTTATAAATTAAAACTAGATAACATGTATATTGCTCCCTCCTCTTCTCAAATTTTTATTAGCCTGTTCTGCTTTGATCTAAAAGGGGAATTAGATGTGGGTAGTTTTGTTCTACAAGTGTTGGGTGATCTAGAAAGGGAATTAGATGTGGGTAGTTTTGTTCTACAAGTGTTGGGTGATAATACCATTATTGTAGTCTTGCAAGTACATTGCTAGTTCTTTATTAGCTAGTCTGTGAAAATAAACTGATAGTCTTTATTAGAGGATTATTTTAATTGGATAGGGATGAAAGGGATGAAAGGACTGGTAGCCCCAGACTAGTGTTTCCTTATTTGACCTTTGAAGGGAACAGCCCAGACTAGTGTTTCCTTATTTGACCTTTGAAGGGAACAATAGGTCGGTACCTTTTTGTTGTTGTTTTGCTTCACATTCCTAGGTAACAACATCATTATTGTGCAGCACTAAGTAAAGGTGTACAAGTCTCTTATCAGTTAGCCTGTATAGTTGAGCTGACAATCCCTATTAGAGCTGGTGAACAGGTTTTCCCCTAAATAAAAATGTTACATGGTCTAAATAGTGAGAAAGGTGAAAGATGCTTGTGTGATCCTCAGCAAAATATTTTTTAGAAATTAAAGATTTGTAGAAGTTAGTTTCCTGCTGCATCTATAATATGTGAGCATGGTCATGAGCAAAAATGTAGTTGTTTTGAGTAAGAAAAAGAATATTAGAAGTGTTTGAAGTTTTGCACAACAGTGAAGGTTAACAAAGTAGACACTGTGTACTCGCTATAGGAATAGCGGTTTGAACTTCCCTTTTTGCTGTTTCTCAAGTGCAAATGCGGGAATACAACATGTCTGTTTTGTTTTATTTTTTCTCTTCTCTTAGAATTCAGTAAATGCATATGTCCGTCCACAGGTAATACAGCGAAAAGTCAGATATGTAATGTATTACCTATTGTCAGTGCACAAATTTATTGATAGGCCTGAGATGTGTTCACCTACAAATTGACATTGGTAGAGCAATATGAAAGCACAGAATAGACCTCATTTGGTTTCTTTGAAATTGAATTTTATTCATATGCTTTGACTAAAGATCTCCGTTCTGTTCATCAGCAGGTAGCAGACACCCTGAAGCCGCTGCCGGAGGGGAAAGTACAGACTATACAACCCGGGGACTGGGTTGTCGTCAAGAAGTACCAGCGGAAGTCCTGCTTGGATCCAAGGTGGTTGGAGCCGAGGCAAGTGCTCCTCACCACCCGCACTGCACTCCGGATCCAGGGCCGCAAGCGCGTCCCACTGCCACTGCCATATGACGAATGGGTGAGAAACGGCGTCGCTGACGACGAATGTGAAGCAGTTCCTCGGTACATACCCTTCTCGGATGCTTTGTTGAGGGGTGAGGAGCCGGATCGAAGAGGATAGAGGCCGGCTCTGATTGCAAGTGGTGAGGCCTCTCCTAATCACAGTGAGCAAACGTCAGCGGATAAGTCCCCTGCCATTGAGCCCCCCATTCTGTTCACAGATCCAGAGGTGAGAGGGAGCACTCGTTATAATCTGCGGCCCAGGAAAGGAAGGAAGGAGAACAGAGCACTGGAAGAAGGGCTGAGTTAGGGACTTAGAAGAGAACTGTGCTGAAGAATAGTTAAGTGTTAGGGACGGACTGCTGGTAAGAGCCCTGGTGCACTGTCGAGACATTGTCAGATGGGACACTAGGATTGCGCCTGGGCCCGGATTAAGTGCTCCTGAGTTGCAAAAGCTATGCGACTCTGTCGTGGGATCAGGGAACGAACAATAGAAGCCTGCCTGTGAGGCTTTAACGGACACAGGGAGAAGATCCCTTCTGAGGGTGAAGAACCCCCTGGCCGGCTGGTGACTTTTTGATTACTTTTTTAGTTTAGTTTTGGACTTTTAGCTAGGAAAATGAGTCCCTTTCAATGTTCCTATTCCCCAGGAGGAGCAGCCTCTGCGGCTCCTTGTCCAGATGTACCTGATCTCATTTGGTTTCATGGTCTACAAATGTAATATTGTGTTTGTTTAAATCCTAACTATTGCTTTCATATTTCTCTTAAGAGGATTAGTTTCTTGTTGCTTGGCGCATACCCTCATGGGTGTTATTCCAACGCCACCTGAGAATGTCATTGGTACCCTAGCTCCTCACGAAGAGGAGCACTGGGAAGTTCATTAGGATGATGTAGTATTCAAATGTTGCACCAGACACATGGTATTTATAGTACTGCAAATTATTGGGTGTGTGGGCCATTGCCTTCATACACACACAGGGGTGGAAAACTGTTGCTTGTATTCTTGCCCTATGGAAGTAGATGTGAGGGTTAGTATACTTTGAGTAGTTTAGTAAAACACATTTCTCAGCCCGATAAAGATCTACTTCATGGATGTTAGATATAGGTCCTCGCTGATAATGCAAGTGAGCCCTCAGTATAGAATTCAATAGGGTGTTTTCCCTGATAATGACCGTTTGATCTTATTTGCATTAATTCCTGCTCATGACTTAAACTGTGATGTATTTTTTAAGTAGTCCGATCATGACATAGTGTTATAGAGAAATGGTACCCGAGAACATATGCTTAGATTAGTCAAAAAGGAGGGTGCCTCACACCCAGAGAATAATTATTGTCTTAGTAGGTATTGCAGGAGTTGATCTTTTACTTGTTGCCTCTGCATTTCCTGCCCTATAGTATGCTGCACTACTTCTGTGATCATGCTCATCCTAGTATTTCACTTCCCGATACCAGATATCTTTTATGATGATATACTATTGGTTATTCTTGTTTTATTTTTGTTTCCCTTTGATTGATGAGTGATGCCTTTAGAATTGTATAGTCCTTACCTTTAAGCAATAAAGGTTGCTCTTTTGTTAGCCACAATAGGCTAAAAGGAGGGTCTGACAGATAGTAATTTTCCTGTTGCAGAATGTTCTAATGATGTTATGAATATGTTAGCCTAATGTGTCTAACCAATATGCAGTTACAGCTTATTATTCATGTGCTGCAACCCACTGAGCTATTTTTGTAATATGCAAGCTTCAACTTCTCTCATAAGAGAGAGAGGATTGTCTATGGCAGAGAGACTTCTGATGCTGACATTTGCTCTGCAGCTCCAATGTCTCATGGTACAGTTTTACCCCCTACCTTATGAGCAGAAAATCCCTGGTTTCAGCATCTCTCGCCTTGGGTATTTTTCGTGCAGAAATGTTTCCATGCTCTGGAGAAGCCGAGTCTCGGCTCCGTGGCCTTGAGAGAAAATGTTTCTTTTGCAGGTGCAGATGCTTCTTGTGTGAGGCTATTGTTCGCCCTCTGCTGAGCCCAGTACTTTTCCAGTCTGGGCGTGTCCTTACCCTGCCATGCTATTTTACAATGTATTGTCCTGATGAGATGGGTCAGTCCTCTCGGTGCACTCCCTGGGGTGTAGACCTGACGGGGCCCATCTGCAGATGAATATTATGGCCTAATAATTATATTTCTAATTCTTCTCCACTGTTCGGCTGGCCTATTATATGAGAATGATAGATGAGTGAGGTAAGTCGCTCAGGTGGATTTGTGCCACGCTTATCAACCCGGAGGTCCCAGCCAGGTCCTCCGGGGGGTTTGTGGGGTTCTGGTTCTCCACCGTACTTGCTCCGGCAACATCCATTGTGCTTCGCTGTTGTTTGGCATTTGTTCGTCCATTTTTTTTCTACTTTTATGGCGATTTTTCCCGCATTACGCGTGTGAATTGCAGGCCTGTTGCTGGTTTTTGCTGATTTTAGTATCGCGATTGACCTCATCGCTGCTTTTTTGCATTCGCGTTTTGCATTTTTGCGGTGTGGTGTTTATTTTAACGCGGTCAGTTAACACGTTATCTGGAGCCTATCGCATAGTACCGCCGTGTTGAAAATGTTTGGTTAACACTGCATAATTTTCCCGCGATAGACTGCGATGTTGGAAGTTGCGTTAAGTAACTTTTGCAATGGTTAGCACACATTCTTTTTTTTTTTTTTTTTTTTTTAAAACCTTTATTGTGCACAAAAGAGAGAACAAATACGGGCCTACAACCATCAGGCCGGCCACGAAACTTTAAGCACAGGTGCGAGCAACGCGGTCCCACAGCGGTATCAGGCAAGATAGCAGCAATCAGTAGCAGTTGCATTGAATAGAGTCATGTCGCCAAGGAAAAGGAGTATTGAAGGTTAAATTTTTAAAGTTGTGAAGAAATATAAATCAGTGAAGAATAAAATCAAGAAGATCTGAGTCCAGACATTAGTTACACAAACATGAGCAGGCAGCATCAATTTGAACAACATTAGGAAGAACACCCCGTCAATATGGCAGTACCATACAAAACAATAAGAGCTGCAGTCCACAGTTACGTACTACCCTCAGCGCCACCCACTCCCTACTAACCTCTAATGCAGACCCAGAACAGAAACCAGAACAAGAAAGCGCAGAAATTAGAAAAATAAGGCCCATAGAAACTAAAAAGGAAAATTAAATCTACCCCCCCACCCTGCAACAATCCGGAGGCTACGGCCTACCCCCCCCCCCCGGCAAAGTGCCTGTCGCCCAGTAAAGAAACCCGAAATACAGAGAAAGAATAGAAAAGAAGAAGAAAAGATAAGAAAAGAAAGCTATCACACTTGAAGCATCGGGAGGAAGAAAAGAACAAGCTAGTCTATCACTCCCGAAAAGAAAGGAAACGGGGGAGGAGGAGCCCCAACATTAACAAACTCTCGGTCCCCCAGCCATGTATAGCCCCCAGCATCGAGTGAAGCAATAATATCAAAAAATACACCACCAAATGAAGAATTGAAACAGATGCACCCCGGACCCCGAGCCAGTACTTGAATGGTCACCCCGTCCATATGGGCCATAGCAGGATACACCCAGTTACACCCCACGTGCGAAATCACCAGAATGAGCAACAGTAGAAGAACAGATGTGGGGAGCTACGACCAATACATTCGCCAGAGAGGAGGCACAGTACGAAACATAACAGTAGTCCAACAAGAGTGAAGCCCCGGAGACCTCCATCTTTAAACCGGTCGCGAGCGACCACTACACTATGACGCCCAGCAAAAGCCCTCCCCAGTCAGGACAAAGGGACAAGATGGCCGCCGTAATGAGAGTGCAGACAAAGGAGAGCAAGATGGACGCTACCCTATACAAATAACCCCCATGTCACAATAAGCTTCCAGGACCAGCCAACAGGAACCAGAGAAACGTGGCGGAGCCGATATCCAGCAATAAATCAGGGTAGCCAGTGTATGACGCCGACTGTGCCATTGACAAAGGTCGCAACACCCGAAGGATGCCTTGATTGGAAAGCAAAACAA
The DNA here is from genome assembly GCF_964261635.1 of Lissotriton helveticus. NCBI lineage: Eukaryota > Metazoa > Chordata > Amphibia > Caudata > Salamandridae > Lissotriton > Lissotriton helveticus. Next base: position 1,192,860,503 of record NC_136071.1, on the reverse strand, counting down.
CCACTAACTATAATAGAGACAGACGGGGGAAAACAATCTACATCGTAAATATAAGCCAAGCAGCCAGTACGTACCACATTCTAACCCCAATCCCCACCCGGCAAGACAGTGACACAACCAGGAACCCGCCCAACCCCGTACCGATTGTACACGCTCGGATACCGCCGACCCATTAAACATCCTACACCCCAATATCAATTACCAGAGAACTTCATCCGAGATATAATCATTGGGGAGAGACAGCAAAGAATACCCAGTGTCCCACACACATATCAAGTCTGTCTTAGCCTCCACCCGCCAGTACATGAATGCGATCAGGGGATCGTCTAGCCCTGGCCCGATCTAGGAGGCACTTTGGAACCCAACCAACTTGGCAGTTCACTGCAGTCCGCCTCGACGTGAAAACATGGCCGCTTCGAGGATGGGGGAGGCGCACCATCGTTGAGGGAGCTTCGCCTGTCCCCCGTAGATAGTAGTCCAACAACAAAATGTACTTCCAGAGCGTATAGATGACAAAAGTCACTGAACGACGAGACGGAACTAGTCAAGGAAGGAGCAGGGGACAGGGCAGGAGAACAGGCTAGCGATGCACTGCGCAGCCAGGCTGGTACACGAGGCAGACAGCCAGTCGAAGAACAAAGGGGAAACACTGTTGCAACAGCAGTGTCGACGAGCGGCAACAAATCTTCAAAGGCTCCAGCATTCGTTCCATCGGTTGACACAATAGTAACAGGAGGTAGCGAGGGGCTGGCAAGCTGCAACAAAGTCAGACCTGGGTCCTGTCGGGAGTGAACCCCTTGCGGTCGGCTCTCAGCAGGGATACATGTCTCAAGTTTCTCAAACAGCACAGCATAGGTACGCCGCATCTCCGACCGTACCTCATTCAGGATATTCAACACCTCCCTGTAGGTGCAGTCCGGCTGCGATACTCGAGGTTCTCCAGCCTCAGTGGAGGGCTCAAACACGGTCCCCCGTACCAATGCACACGTGCCACCCCAGGAAGAGGTCCCAGCGCCATCTCCACCCCGTTGGTGATCAGGCATCGCCATCTTAGCAGCAGTCCACGGGGTGTTGGGAGGGGGGAGAGACGGGGGTCACAGTCCCCGACAGGGAAGTGGATGTTTGCCCTACAACACTCTACACCCCCTCCTGTGCGCTGCATAAGCAAGGGGCATCCGATGGTGCGGCGGGCAGCCAGGGCAGTTCGAGCTCACCGGCAATCAGCGCAGCTGAGAAGAAAGCAGACCGGCAACATGGCGGCCACAAACAAAGGAATCCGTGCGAGCCCTCACATATGCGTGCCGGAGCTGCTCCGTGCGATCTCTGCAGGACAGTGAGCGCAGGGCACGGGCCAGGCTGTAGACGGGCGAAAACACTCCTTCAGTACAGGCAGCCACCGCAACAGAGTATCTCTTCGAGACTTGCGAGGTCCGGCAGGCTCCAGGGAGCGGGCGGAGGTCCGGGGCAAAGACGATCCTCCCAGAGCTCGAGACTCCGGGCGGGCTGAGAGGTCAGAGGGACACCGTCAGGATCAGCTCCGTGTCCCGCGCATGTCGGGCGAAAGAAACCCCAGGATTACAGGCAGGATGTAGGCGCGGGTCTTCAGGGCCGGTGGAGCCGAGCGACCACACGTCCGTTCAGGTCGCCATCTTGGCTCCTCCCCAGCACACATTCTTGAGAATATGCACTTAAGTTAACAGCAGTACGACTAGGAATGTTGCTGTCCTAAGCGGACCAGCCCTGCTGGAAATATCAGGGCCCAAAGTCATGTACCCTTGATCACCAATACAGGATTTTATTAATCTAATATGCATTTGCCCAGCCCTAAGTCTACACCGTCGTAAATTGTTGAAGAATCTATTTAACATAAGAGGCATTCGTTCTTGTAGAACTCCAATACTAATATGTCTCGATCCAAATGGCACACAGCTTTACTGACAAGCATGACAGCACTTTAGAGACTAAGGTTTGTCTCTTTTTTATTATCAATGTACTGTATAGTCTATTTATCCTGGATACTCCGTGTATTTATGACCCACAGATGCACTGTTAAACTGTTAATTCATCTTGATTTTTTATATATCCCCTAACTGAACTTTTAAGGGCACATCTGCAAGTATTTTTAACTGTAATCTTTTTATGCTATATTTCAATGGTGTTTTGTACGGAGGCTATTGGCATATTCTTATGGTTTTCATTAACTAAACAATAAAATATTCAGATTCTTATTCTGCAGGTGACTTTCTGATTCTGAGTCATACTGGGGCTCCAGAGGCAGGTGTGGAGCGTTTCTAAACAAGACTTTTTTGATTGAGACACAGATATTTTCCTGAATATTGTAAACTATAAACTATTAACGTTGTACACGTGGTTATTTTATCCAGTTTGTAAAACAGTCAGATGGTAAGCTAAGCAGTGGTGCTGATAAACTATATGGACGACATAAACCACATAATCACTGAAAAAAGTAAGTACTACCTTAATCAAATGGAAGCAGCACAAGACTCCACCAAACAGACTATCCAACCACAAACCCGTCCCTCCGATAAATCCCACTCAAACACTCTGTGACTCTCTAGCCACATTCTTTCAAGAGAAAGTTAGTCATATCTATACTAACTTTGCCCCCCACTCCTCCTCCAACAAACAGAATATTGACCCTACCGATGACACCAACACATCCACCTCCTCTCATTCTGGCCTCACCAAGAACAGCACCCTTCCTTCCCTTCTGGAATTCACCCAAGTCACACCAGAACAAATCCTAGGCCACATCACCTGCATCAAATCAGGATCCCCCAATGATCCATGCCTCCCCACCATACTAAATATGATACCTGATATCATTGCACCAGTACTAGCCAATATCTGTAACTCCATGTTCACCACAGGAGCCTATCCATCCATTTTGAAAAAAACAGTTATAAAACCACTACTAAAGAAACATAACCTCGACCCCACAGAAACCAAAAACTATAGACCCATTGCCTGTCTTCCCTTCCCTGCAAAAATCTTCGAAAAAATACTCAATACTCAGCTGTCTCAGTTTATTCATGAAAACAATCTCCTAGACAACACCCAATTCGGATTCAGGTAGGGCCACGGCACCGAAACAGTGACAGAAGATTCACAGTCGCCACTGCCAGACTATGTAACACACTTTCCCTTCACATCAAAAATGCCCCTTCCCTCCTTGCTTTCTGTAAACAACTCAAAACCTGGCTATTCAACCACCAACTGACCAGCACCGACTCTGTCCCTTCTTTGCCCGTCCACAGCACCGAGACACCCAAGGATATTTGCGCGCTTAATAAATTGCATAAATAAATAAACCCAAACTTTACCTACAATGTTATCTCTTCATTGAAATTGTGAAAAATCCCTGAGGAGAGCTTTTAGCATATATAGTGTCAATTAACACTGACTGTATAGTTAGCATTGGCATACAGACATTCCCAGCTGCATGTACACTATTTGATAACTGGACCGCACTGTGACGTAGTTAGAAGTACACATGTATATTTAGTGGTGTCTGCAATGGATGCTCATAGTTTAAGTTAAGTAGTTGTATGGTTTGCGCATATATCGACCAGTAGCTAATTGTGTGGTTATCAATATTGGGATGGTCATACCGAGGGCCGAGGTAACTGATAGAGTTACAAACTCAGCGCGTATACTTAAACAACATTGCTGCTACCAGACGGGGGTAGTGGGGCACGTGGGAGAAGTTGGGGGGCTAATTAATAAATAAATAAAACACTTACCTTAGAACGGCAGGCCGGCTTCCGCCTCTACTTTGTCCTCTTCCTTCTTCCTCTGCAGTCTGGCTGGCAAGCAGGAAGCACCCGGCACACAGGCTCCCCTGAGCCAATCACGACGCTGCAAGAGCGCCGTGGATTGGCGCTCTGACTCGAACAGGGAGTCTGTGCATGTTCCTCACCAGGCTGTGTAATGCATCCTGGTGGGAACATGCAAAGTGCACTTGAACTGTTTGGGCGGCCCAAGAGGGCTGGTCAAACAGTTCATACGCACTTAGGGAGTGCACACCACTCCTCCCCTACTCTGGCCAGACCCGCCCCACACTGCACACAGGCTGCATGCAATAGGCAAAATAAAATGCAATAACTATTCAGTATTGTCATTTTAATTTTCCTTTATGTGCAGTGGGGCAATGCTCCTCCGCCTTACCAGAGGAGCCACCACTGCATTTCATAACCATCTTTGACAACGGTGGCATGATGAGCCCTCCTCAGCACTTGAGTCATCGCACAAGGAACGCTTCACTGAGTGTTTTATATCGAATTGTCAGGACGGGGATTGTTGTGTCTCAGTTTGTGAGAGTTTTATTGCAACATAGACCCTCACGGGTAAGTAGTGCACTTTACAAATTGTCTGATTGATTGATTGATTGATTGATTAATTGATTGATTCCATTCCATTAGAATGTGACTCATATTTGTTTCTGCATATTTCTGAACTTCATGTATTCCGAGGCTGTTCCGCTGAAACAAGTCAAACTTTCTGCTTACTCTGTGCTTCATTTGTTTAAAAAAAGTGCAGGGGCTGTCTAGTTTTGACTCCGCGCCATTCCTTCTCCTTCTTGCACCCTGTACGTCCTGTCTCTTCGATCACTGAGTCTTACACATTCTTTCTCATCCTTGCTTTCTTCCCTTGCCGCTCTTTTCATATCTCTCTCTTCTCAGTTTCTCCATTTCCTGCCTTTCTCTTTCTTGCTGGGGGTCTAATGATGAAAACTAAGGGCCATATTATCAAGAAAGGCCATACATTACAGCTGCTTTTATCGGCAGGAAACTGCGGCTAAAGCGGCGATAATGGGTTTGATAATAGCCCTTGTGAATTCCCATAGAAGCACAGGTTCACACCAGAACCTGGGCTTCTATGGGAATTCGCAAGGGCATATTATCAATCCCATTATCGCCGCTTTAGCGGCAGTTTCCTGCCGATTAAAGCGGCGATAATGTATGGCCTTTTTTGATAATATGGCTCTAAGTCCGGGTCCCCAAAAACGAGTGTTGATGCCCTCACGTGCAGCCACCGGCACTGATGAAGCATTGCGCCACATTAAACATGCTGTATTCATCAACACCAGTTGCAGATTTCATCAGCGGATATAAGGATGGGTGGCAACCCTGTGAGTGCATAACACAATGAATTGATGTATTATCTTAATTGCATTTATTCTAGGAACTATGGGACAGAATTACAAAAATGTCTCGCAACGTTGTGCAGTAACCAACGTTTCTGCCCAGCGTTGTATGAGAGCAGGAAAGCACCATAGTTGAAGAGTGTGTGTGTGATGTCTAGCATAGGTTTTGCACTGAAACTGTACCCCTCCAACACAAAATACTATACCTAGACAAACTTTTAAACTTTTGCCACTTTGGTAGTGTGCTATGCAGTGAACACACATGCAAAGATGGAAAGGTTTAGAGAAATAGTAGCATTTCTTAAAATTAACACCACTCTCAAAAAGGCTTTATTTTTTGTGCAAAACCCTGTCTGGGAAACATCCTTTACAACGCAACTTTTACCACGCAGTGCTTTTACATAGCAACTTTTACAACGCAAACCATTACAACGCATTGCGCTGGGGGGTGCTCTAGAATAGGGAACAGGTTTAATTTACTGTCCAACACCTTCCCTACTATCCACTGGGACTGTAGTTGGAATAGTAAATTAAACTATTCACTATCCAGCGCCCCAAAGCACTATGCGTTGTAATGGCATGCGTTGTAAAAACCGAGTTGTAAAAGCATGCGATGTAAAAGCATGCGTTGTAATGTCATACATCCCCCTGTCTACTATTCTTAGTAGATGGTATTGCACCATAAACCATGATGGTTTCAAGGGAATGCCCAGATACCAACCATGGAACACCACCCTGACACTGCTTTGTGTTACTTTCAATAAATTTTCCATCGCAAAACACATTTTGCGCTAGAAAGTTAGATCCAAATAAATGCTTTGCAGCAGTTTCCAGCCCTTTTGTGGCACAAACCTTTGGGAAAATGTCAGTAAATCTGCCCCTAAGTGTCTTTTCAATTGCCTCCACTAACTTCATCTTGTTATGTTATGAGGTATTTGTAGAGCGCGCGTCTACTCCAGGGAGTGTCCCGGCGCTGTCTTAGGTTCATTGTCGTTCTTAGACATTGAACGTCCTCTGTATTTCACTTTCTCAAAAGTAGTTCTGCATTTATCCCTTGCCGCTGTCTTCCTGGCTTTTGTTAAATTTCCCAAAAGTTGTTCCTTCCTTAATGTCATTGCCATGGAGAAGCGTGTTAAAAGATTGCGGATGGTTAGCTTAAAAATAAAAAAAATATGGAAGCGAATGACAACTCGGACAGTTTCCTGGGAAACTACGGTCCTCCCTCTGGTATATAAAGCAAGTCAGATAATAGCAGTCAGGGGCGTAGATTAGATTAGTGCAGCCGATGCAGTGGCACTAGTGGCCAGCTGCCTGACGGGATCACTCAACTCTGATTATTGCTGTATTTCACAGTTCATATAGGGGCCTGTGGGCACATTTCCTTCTCTGCGGGCCCATGACAAACTGGTTATGGCACTGCCGGCAATCTGGATGAAGAGTGATTAGAAGGTATAACTTCAACAAATAAAGAGGACTGAATACCCTGCATCGTCCAGAAGCTCATTTAAATTCAGAAGGGGAAGCCTGTCTATTCTGCAAATCTATACACATTCACCTTGCCATAGAACTTTCACGCCAAGACCACTGGAGCTAACCATTCCAATGCTTTGATAGATTAGATAATGTTATTCAAACAGAACCTGCACAACTCTACCTTCAATGCTCTTCTCAATGAGTGAGGTACATTTCTAACAGGGAGAACCTCCTTTTCTGCTCTGATGGTTATGTATTAGAACTCATGCCCCACTCATATAAGTAGAATTGACAATCATCTAGAATTTTGAGAAGCCCTCATACCTACCTCTTTCCATTAGTATAACCACATGAAACATACAGGAAACAATGGATAAGTACTGGTGCAGCTGCTTCTATTCTTTGCTCTGCAACACATGCTTAGATTAAGCTACTAAACACTGCACAATGCTTCAAGCACATCTTTGAACCTCAAACAACTCACCCAACACCTGCTTATAGGAAATAAAACATCCCACAATCTCCCAATCAAACATGCTGAATCCAATTCTAATCAGAGCACTTTGAGGCATTGACAGGGGTATGAAGTGCTTTATAAATGCTACAATACAATACATTTAGCTGGGTCCTATTCAAAAGTGCATGACTACGGTCTTTCAAATTCCCTAATTCTACCTCAAAATTCCACAGCGTTGGAATTTGCACCCAGAACACCCCCCAGATTCACACCCGGCTCCATCAAAGACAACCACTGAGCCTCCTGAAGGTACTTTCATCAATGAATATGTGCAACCAATCCTGATCTGCTAACATGTTCTCTCCACTTTCTCGAATCCACCCCTCACAATAAGGAGGCTTACGATTCCACCACAATAGTTCTATCATTCATGAGTTTCTATTCATTAATTTTCAGATTACCCAGTCTTTGACATATCTCCACCAAACTCATTAATATCTACCACTGCTAGCCATCCATCATCAACACTTCCCCTGATAAATTTTTTGCCAACTGATCAAACTCGTCCTATCAACGCTGCACGCTTTGGCATAGTGCCGAGCCTTTTTACGCCTGTGGCACTGAGGTTCACCTGTAGGACACTGATTCAACACTGTCAAAGGACAGCAAGTCGAAAAAGGGAAAGGTTGGCTAAGTGTGAGGCAGTGTTCACTAAGTGGTGGGGGGGAAAAGGGGAATTCCTCCTTGAGGGATGTATGACATTACAACGCATAGTTTTACCACGCATGCCTTTACATCGCAGTTTTAACAACGCATGCTGTTACAACGCATAGCGTTAAGGGGTGCTGGATAGGGAATAGTTTAATTTACTATTCCAACTCCAGTCCCCGTGGATAGTAGGGAACGTGTTGGATAGTAAATTAAATCTATTCCCTATCCTAGAGCGCCCCCCAGCGCTATGCGTTGTAATGACATGCGTTGTAATAGTTGCGTCGTAAAGGCACTGCGTGGTAAAAGTTGCGTTGAAAAGGATGTTCCCCCTCCTTGAGGAATATTCCGCAAGGAGGAATTCCCCTTTCTCCTCCCACCACTTAGTGAACACTGCCTCACACTCAGCCATCCTTTCCCTTTTTCGTCTTGCCTGTTAGGAGCTGCATACTCATTTTGCTGGATTACTTTTGGACATGTATGCTGGACCTGTAATATAGCCCAGAGTCCCCCTCTTTTGGTTATAAAGGACTGCAAGTCCTACATTTTGTAGCATGCAACAATGCCTCTTGAGAGTCCCAAGATCTCAGCACCAGTAGTGTCACGTCCCCTGCCAAAGTGGTAGGTCGGACGGACTGGAGGAAAGGAGGACGGAGATGGGAAGTGGAGGGGAGTTTCGGGGACAAAAAAATAAAAAATAGTATAAAACTTACCTCAACGCCGCCACTGTATCCTATCTCATCGCACTCTTCCTGCTTCTGGGCACAGGCTCCCAGACTGCACGGCGGCCAATCCTGACGCTGCATTGGCCTGAGCACCGGGAACTTGCGCTCCCAGGCACACTGGGGGGCATATTTCCAAGTTCTGGCGCATCTCTGCAAATCAGCAGGGATGCGCCAGAACAGATGCGTCACGCAATCCCCTCCATGCGCCACCACAGATGCACCGCATTTATCATGCGGCGCACGATGGTGCAAGGAAGGGCAGATGCGTGACGCATCTTGTCTTGTACGGGCGGCGCATTGCTGGAGTCACGTCGCAAGCACGATGCAACTCCTGCAGGGCACAGAGGCCACCCCTACTCAACGTGGTGCGTCACTCCTTACGCCTGCTTCAAGCAGGCTTAAGGATTTGACGCTGCAGCGTTGTAAAACTGACTCAGTGAAATCTTGTAGATTTCACTGCGTCAGTTTTACAGGGCTTTCCTGCGTGGGAACACCCACCCTGCGACAGAACGCCCACATGAAATCTGACGCAGGTTTCATGTGGCGCAGGGCTTTAAAACATGACGCATCTGCCTAGATGCGTCACTTTGTAAATAAGTCGCAACGTGATGCATTGTTTACGTCGCCGCTGCGTCACAAAAGTGACGCAACGGCGGTATAAAAGTGTCGCACGGGGCTTGTAAATCTGCCCCTGGGAGCTTAGGCCTGCTCTCCAGCCCCATCAACGCAGCTGGGGCTGGAGGGAGCTTCACTGCACATGAGGGTGTGGCCGGCCTGAGATGAGCGGCCAAACCCTCATGCGGAGTGAAGGGAATGCCCACCACTCCCCCACCAGCAGTGTCATCCCATGGACCCACCCCCAAGACTCATCAGAGTCCTAGGGTGGGTCCAGGGTATTAAAATAAAACGATAAGAAAACGGGTTTAAAAACTGCTTTATTATTGTTTTATGTGCTGGTGGTGGCGGTGCTTCTCCGCTCTAATGGAGGGGCCGCAGCTGCTCAGCACCTTTCCACTCTCTTCTGAGGTCGAAGCCTGCCAGACAACTCAGCGCTCTTGTTATGAAAGTCTTATTTGTCAACCTGGTATGGACCTCCACCTATTGCATTCCATTGGCTTCTGTTTGTCACTGTTATTTTCTTACTTTGTTTTCAATGGTTTTATTTGTTTTTGCCTGTCCATATAGTCTTTGTTCTTCCCTTGGAGCATAGCTGTTTACCATCTCTCTGACTGGCTTCTGTTATCCTTCCAAACATGTCTCCTTTTCCAGTTTCATGGAGTCCTTTTAGAAAAAGAGAGTGTTTTCATTTTCTTTATTTGCTGTGTTTCCCCATTTCTCCTCTCACATTTATTTTCATAACTTTCTAAAAGTTTCTTTTTCCTCAAATGTTTTTCTTCGAGCTGCTCTTCTGTATGCTTTTCCTTTCATACAGCTTCGCTCATCAAGCCCCTCTTCTATGCGCTATAACTCTACATTGCACTCTCTCTTGTTCATTCACTTCCACTCCCCTCCACGTTAATCTGTCTCCATTTGCTGCCCTCCAGTGTCCTCCAACCTGTGCCATCCGTGTAGCTTCCCTTATGCATGAGGGCAGATTTACAAGCCCCTTGCGCCGGTTTTACGCCACTGTTGTGTCACTTCTGTGACGCAGCGGCGTCGTACACAATGCAATACGATGCAACATATTTACAACATGACGCATCTAGGGAGATGGGTCATGTTGTAAAGCCCTGCGCTACATTATACCTGCATCAGGTATAATGAATGTAGGATGGGCGTTTCCTCACAACGAAGCCTCGTAAAAGTGACGCTGTAAAATCTACAAGATTTCTCAGTCATTTTTACGATGCCACTGTGTCAAAACCTTGCGCCTGCTTGAAGCAGGCGTAAGGAGTGACGCAGTATGTTAAGAATAGGCATTCCTAACCATTGCTGGAGTTGCGTTGTGCTTGCGACACGACTCCAGCAATGCGCTGCCCTTACGCCGAAAAGATGCGTTACGCATCTGTCTATCCTTGCACCACGGTGCGGCGCATCTATGGGGGTGCAAGGCTTTTTTTCCGTCACGCAAATTAACTGGAGCATCCCTCCTAATATGCAGGGATGCCCCAGTTCTTGTAAATCTGCCCCTCGGTGTTGCTCCCGCTCATCCTCAGTGTTGCTTTCACCCGCCCCCTGTTGCTTCCCCACCCGCTGTGTTACTTCCACCCACCCCCGTTTCTTCCCTAACCTCTGTGATTCCACCGTCCACGTTGGCGGACCTCACCTGCCTTCTTTCTTTCCAATCGTGTTCTTTGTCCCCACTCGCTTTCGTTATTTTTTTTTTATAGTTTACTGATCGGATAGGTTAAAAAAAATAACGTGATTTTGCTGGCATGCGTATATGTATATATTGGGTGTGCACAGAGCCGGCCCTGGGTGCCAAAATTCGGCAGGGCGCTGCAGGAAGCTGCCTGACAATGTCATGCAAACAGTAGCTCGTCCATCCAACTTGGTCTCTATCAGGTCCTGTTAAAGACTTTGTAATCAACCCTCAATGTACCTCAGCGGAATTGTTAGGACCCCATCAACCCCCTGCCCCCTCTCATCTTACTCACACCTCAAATACCCTCTGCCCCACAGCAATCACCACATTTTCTTTCTGCCGAGGGCGCTGTCCCAATCAATCTGATTTGGGGCAGGCCCTCGGTGTGCCTGCCCTCAAAATGAAACCACCAGCTGCATAGACTTTTCCCCCTGTTTATGAGCTATGCTGCATCACATCGGTGATGTTGTGCCGCATGGCTAAAGCTGTAGGCAAAACCTGTCGTTTCCAAAGACAAGACGTATTCGCTCTGCAAATGCGTGTTTGGTAATACAATCAAGTCCCATACACAAGTTAGCACTTATTCTTTGTTTCTCATATAGGGTTCACTCCTTCAAGCATCTGGCAGTGTGCGCCATAATGTTTAAAATGACAATGGCTTTAGGCAATAATGGCTCCTTCTCTTTCAATAAATGTACTGCAACTTCAGGTTAAACATGCAGTTCATTAATTGATAACTTTATTTCCTAGTGTAAGTCACAAAACGCGACCTTAGAAGCTAAGTTGTGCAATGCTGTCACATACCAGGCAATGGTTTCACCTGGCAGCCTTAAAAAGAAACTGTGTGTTTACTACTGTGCTTGTCTTCACGTGCCCTCAATGCCACCAGACAAAAATTTGACTTTTGAGTTAAAACAAAGAACCACCAACAATTCCTTCTTGAAGAGAGATGAAACCAAAAGAAAAGAAAATGAAACCCAGTGCAGAAGAGTACTGCGGCCCTCTTTGCCATCCGGCTGCTGGGCTGACTGTCCTGCGGTTGTGCCCAGCAAGTGGCAGTGAAAGCAGAGCAGAGGAGGGGGGTGCCAGTTACTGATGGCAGGTAAGTAGCCCTGATTTAAAGGTCCATGCTCAACCCACCAAGCTGGCAACGCCCTGCAATGCTCCAGTACACACTGCCCTGTGAGACTTCTGTACCCACTGCCCTTGAGGCTCCTGTACCCACTGCCCTGTGAGGCTCCTGTACCCACTGCCATGCGAGGCTCCTGTACCCACTGCCCTTGAGGCTCCTGTACCCACTGCCCTGTGAGACTTCTGTACCCACTGCCCTTGAGGCTCCTGTACCCACTGCCCTGTGAGGCTCCTGTACCCACTGCCATGCGAGGCTCCTGTACCCACTGCCCTTGAGGCTCCTGTACCCACTGCCCTGTGAGGCTCCTGTACCCACTGCCATGCGAGGCTCCTGTACCCACTGCCCTTGAGGCTCCTGTACCCACTGCCATGTGAGGCTCCTGTACCAACTACCCTGCGAGGCTCCTGTACCCACTGCCCTTGAGGCTCCTGTACCCACTGCCCTTGAGGCTCCTGCACCCACTGCCCTGTGAGGCTCCTGTACCCACTGCCCTGTGAGGCTCCTGTACCCACTGCCCGTGAGGCACCTGTACCCACTGCCCTGTGAGGCTCCTGTACCCACTGCCCTGTGAGACTTCTGTACCCACTGCCCTTGAGGCACCTGTACCCACTGCCCTGTGAGGCTCCTGTACCAACTACCCTGCGAGGCTCCTGTACCCACTGCCCTGTGAGACTTCTGTACCCACTGCCCTTGAGGCACCTGTACCAACTACCCTGCGAGGCTCCTGTACCCACTGCCCTGTGAGACTTCTGTACCCACTGCCCTTGAGGCACCTGTACCCACTGCCCTGTGAGGCTCCTGTACCAACTACCCTGCGAGGCTCCTGTACCCACTGCCCTGTGAGACTTCTGTACCCACTGCCCGGTGAGGCTCCTGCACCCACTGCCCTGTGAGACTTCTGTACCCACTGCCCGGTGAGGCTCCTGCACCCACTGCCCTGTGAAGCTCCTGTACCCACTGCCCTGTGAGGCTCCTGTACCCACTGCCATGTGAGACTCCTGTACCCACTGCCCTGTGAGGCTCCTGTACCCACTGCCATGTGAGGCTCCTGTACCCACTGCCCTGTGAGACTGCTGTACCCACTGCCCTGTGAGGCTCCTGTACACACTGCCCTGCGAGGCTCCTGTACCCACTGCCCTTGAGGCACCTGTACCCACTGCCCTGTGAGGCTCCTGTACCCACTGCCCTGTGAGGCTCCTGTACCCACTGCCCTGCGAGGCTCCTGTACCCACTGCCCTGTGAGGCTCCTGTACCCACTGCCCTGTGAGACTGCTGTACCCACTGCCCTGTGAGACTACTGTACCCACTGCCATGTGAGGCTCCTGTACCCACTGCCCTGTGAGACTGCTGTACCCACTGCCATGTGAGGCTCCTGTACCCACTGCCCTGCGAGGCTCCTGTACCCACTGCCCTTGAGGCTCCTGTACCCACTGCCCTATGAGGCTCCTGTCTCCACTGCCCTTGAGGCTCATTTACCCACTGCCCTGCGAGGCTCCTGTGCCCACTGCACTGCGAGGCTCCTGTACCCAATGTCCTGCGAGGCTCCTGCGCCCACTGCCCTGTGAGACTGCTGTACCCACTGCCCTGTGAGGCTCCTGTACCCACTGCCAACTTAGGCTTCTGTGCCCACTGCCCTGTGAGGCTCCTGTACCCACTGCCCTCTGAGGCTCTTGTCCCAGCTGCCCTGTGAGGATCCGGAACCCACTGCCCTGAGAGGTTCCTGCGCCCACTGCCCTGCGAGGCTCCTGTACCCACTGCCCTGCGAGGCTCCTGTACCCACTGCCCTGCGAGGCTCCTGCGCTCACTGCCCTGCGAGGCTCCTGCACCGACTGCCCTGCGAGGCTCCTGTACCCACTGCCCTGTGAGGCTCCCGTACCCACTGCCCTGCGAGGCTCCTGTACCCACTGCCCTGTGAGGCTCCTGTTTCCACTGCCCTTGAAGCTCCTGTACCCACTGCCATGTGAGACTCCTGCACCCACTGCCCTTGAGGCTCCTGTACCCACTGCCCTGTGAGGCTACTGTACCCACTGCCATGTGAGACTCCTGCACCCACTGCCCTTGAGGCTCCTGTACCCACTGCCCTGTGAGGCTCCTGTACCCACTGCCCTGTGAGGCTCCTGTACCCACTACCCTTGAGGCTCCTGTACCCACTGCCCTGTGAGGCTCCTGAGAGAGCGCAAATCAAGAAAAAAAATAGAAGTGCACCATATTTACAAGCACGTTGCATCAGTTTAGTAAAGATTATATGAGTGTCGAATTTATAGAGTGAAAATATATAAGAGTGTTTAATTAAAATAGAATGCATATATCAGTGTGAAAAGCTAATGTAGAAGTGTGTAGAGATGTTAGAATGATGTTGAAATTCCATGTTATGTGGCTGTTGTAGAGGAGAATGTAATGCTGCTAAACGTAGAAATGTGTAGGCCAGATGGCAGTTCACAGAGAATGAAAAGGGTTTGTTACATTCTCACATGATATGGATTTTAATGTTGTTATAATTCAAGGTATTATTGATCATAGAACTGAAATATATATTTTATAGAAGTGTTCATATAACCATTGTGTGTAATAAGTTAGAATACTGTTTAGACTAAGAAATTAAAGGTTTACAGAGTGCACAGGCCCGTTTCATGTAATTCTAAAAGGCCTGAATGGATGAGGTTGTTTCTTTTGATCTGCATGTGTTAGTTAGAGGAAGGTCATGTTAAGCATAAATTGCAGAGACTGCTAGAAGATACGGTGGAGGCCGGAATTTGGGGCCCACTGTACAAGTGTCTGTTTGCAGGTGCGAGGAGGTTCCAATCAAGAGAGTGATGAATAGGGTTTTGTTCAGGGAGCCAGGCACAGGCCTGGAGGAGGCTTCAGGAATTTCCTGGGGGGTACCGTCCTGCCGGAGAAGGGCCTGAGAAGCAAGGTCAACGCTAAGGATGGGCCCAGAGGAGTATCAGCATGGAAAATGCCAGAACTGACACCACGTGAGGGGCGTCTCTAAAGGGCGTTTCTATTGTAAATGTGATTTTGTATTAGGGACAGCACCCCTGGGTGGAGTTAGGGCAGATGGTCTGAGGAACCTAAGAGAGCGGATGGGTAGGCAGATAGGTTAACTGCGAGACATCGATTTACAACGAAGACTAAGGGAAGTGAGTGATCTTCTTTGGAAGTCACCACGGCTGACACTTTCTTTAGGTTAAGATTTCACTAAGTAGGGATGTCACTTAGTCTAGTGTAGGGACAGACTAATCTGTATTTTCTTCTTTCTGTAAATGACTCACAAGCTACAGCTTGTATCTATTCTTGCAACTCTGATGATCTTTGAATTGGTTTTGGTAATATTCTTTTGCCGATTAAGAGCATTTAGAAAATCTATGTTTGTATTGATACCAGTATATCTTTTGAACCTTATTTTGAGATGTCTGTATCTCCAGTTAACTTTGGCTTTGTAATAAACTTTTAAAACTTACTCGTAGTAGGTGGTTCTTTGGAGTGGTGTAAGTCCTTATTGATTGACCTAGTAGTGGATTGCCTTTTACTCTATGACAGGTACCAACGGTTCAGTCGACCTGAGTTGGGGTCTAGACCTATAGCAATAGATCAGAAATCCCGCCGTAACACTCCTGTGCCCACTGCCCTGCGAGGCTCCTGTGCCCACTGCCCTGCGAGGCTCCTGTACCCACTGCCCTGTGAGGCTCCTGTACCCACTGCCCTG
This sequence comes from Lissotriton helveticus, assembly GCF_964261635.1. Taxonomy (NCBI): domain Eukaryota; kingdom Metazoa; phylum Chordata; class Amphibia; order Caudata; family Salamandridae; genus Lissotriton; species Lissotriton helveticus. Next base: position 1,192,844,830 of record NC_136071.1, on the reverse strand, counting down.
TGAGGCTCCTGTACCCACTGCCCTTGAGGCTCCTGTACTCACTGCCCTGTGAGGCTCCTGTACCCACTGCCCTGCGATACTCCTGTACCCACTGCCCTGCGAGGCTCCTGTACCCACTGCCCTGTGAGGCTCCTGTACCCACTGCCCTGTGAGGCTCCTGTACCCACTGCCCTGTGAGGCTCCTGTACCCACTGCCCTTGAGGCTCCTGTACCCACTGCCCTGTGAGGCTCCTGTACCCACTGCCCTGCGAGGCTCCTGTACCCACTGCCCTGCGAGGCTCCTGTACCCACTGCCCTGCGAGGCTCCTGTACCCACTGCCCTGTGAGGCTCCTGTACCCACTGCCCTTGAGGCTCCTGTACCCACTGCCCTGTGAGGCTCCTGTACCCACTGCCCTGCGAGGCTCCTGTACCCACTGCCCTGCGAGGCTCCTGTACCCACTGCCCTGTGAGGCTCCTGTACCCACTGCCCTGTGAGGCTCCTGTACCCACTGCCCTGCGAGGCTCCTGTACCCACTGCCCTGCGAGGCTCCTGCACCCACTGCCCTGCGAGGCTCCTGTACCCACTGCCCTGCGAGGCTCCTGTACCCACTGCCCTTGAGGCTCCTGTACCCACTGCCCTGTGAGGCTCCTGTACCCACTGCCCTGTGAGGCTCCTGCACCCACTGCCCTTGAGGCTCCTGTACCCACTGCCCTGTGAGGCTCCTGTACCCACTGCCCTTGAGGCTCCTGTACCCACTGCCCTGTGAGGCTCCTGTACCCACTGCCCTTGAGGCTCCTGTACCCACTGCCCTGTGAGGCTCCTGTACCCACTGCCCTGCGAGGCACCTGTACCCACTGCCCTGCGAGGCTCCTGTGCCCACTGCCCTGTGAGGCTCCCGTACCCACTGCCCTGCGAGGCTCCTGTACCCACTGCCCTGTGAGGCTCCTGTGCCCACTGTCCTGCGAGGCTCCTGTACCCATTGCCCTGCGAGGCTCCTGTACCCACTGCCCTGTGAGACTCCTGTACCCACTGCCATGTGAGGCTCCTGTACCCACTGCCCTGTGAGACTCCTGTACCCACTACCCTGTGAGGCTCCTGTACCCACTGCCCTGCGAGGCTCCTGTACCCACTGCCCTGAGAGACTGCTGTACCCACTGCCATGTGAGGCTCTTGTACCCACTGCCCTGCGAGGCTCTTGTGCCCACTGCCCTGCGAGGCTCTTGTACCCACTGCCCTGTGAGACTCCTGTCCCCACTGCCCTGTGAGGCTCTTGTACCCACTGCCCTGTGAGACTCCTGTACCCACTGCCCTGCGAGGCTCCTGTACCCACTGCCCTGTGAGGCTCCTGTACCCACTGCCCTGTGAGGCTCCTGTACCCACTGCCCTTGAGGCTCCTGTACCCACTGCCCTGTGAGACTCCTGTGCCCACTGCCCTGCGAGGCTCTTGTACCCACTGCCCTTGAGGCTCCTGTACCCACTGCCCTGTGAGGCTCTTGTACCCACTGCCCTTGAGGCTCCTGTACCCACTGCCCTGTGAGGCTCTTGTACCCACTGCCCTTGAGGCTCCTGTACCCACTGCCCTGCGAGGCTCTTGTACCCACTGCCCTGTGAGGCTCTTGTACCCACTGCCCTTGAGGCTCCTGTACCCACTGCCCTTTGAGACTCTTGTACCCACTGACCTGTGAGGCTCCTGTACCCACTGCCTGTGAGGCTCCTGTACCCACTGCCCTGTGAGGCTCTTGTACCCACTGACCTGTGAGGCTCCTGTACCCACTGCCCTGTGAGGCTCCTGTACCCACTGCCCTGTGAGGCTCCTGTGTCCACTGCCCTGCGAGGCTCCTGTACCCACTGCCCTGTGAGGCTCCTGTACACACTGCCCTGTGAGACTGCTGTACCCACTGCCCTGTGAGACTCCTGTCCCCACTGCCCTGTGAGGCTCTTGTACACACTGCCCTGCGAGGCTCTTGTACCCACTGACCTGTGAGACTCCTGTCCCAACTGCCCTGTGAGACTCCTGTCCCCACTGCCCTGTGAGGCTCTTGTACCCACTGCCCTGTGAATCTCCTGTCCCCACTGCCCTGCGAGGCTCCTGTACCCACTGCCCTTAAGGCTCCTGTATCCACTGCCCTGCGAGGCTCCTGTGCCCACTGCCCTGTGAGGCTCCTGTACCCACTGCCCTTAAGGCTCCTGTATCCACTGCCCTGCGAGGCTCCTGTGCCCACTGCCCTGTGAGGCTCCTGTGTCCACTGTCCTGTGAGGCTCCTGTACCCACTGCCCTGTGAGGCTCCTGTGCCCACTGTCCTGTGAGGCTCCTGTACCCACTGCCCTGTGAGGCTCCTGTACCCACTGCCCTGTGAGACTCCTGTCCCCACTGCCCTGTGAGGCTCCTGTACCCACTGCCCTGTGAGGCTCTTGTACTGGAGTTCTGGACTTTTTGGTTCCGTCCAGAGGTGTCAGGGATAACACCCGAAGACCCCGGAGTTCAACCTGCCTCGGTGCACAAACAAACAGAAACACGGGCTTCTCGATGGTGGCGTCAAAGACCAAAGGTTTATTACTGCAGGGACACAGAAGTCACAGAAACTACACATGGGCAGTATCTAGGAGCCTGTTCAATTTGTACAAAGAGGGTTGCTCCTTATATACTGAATATTGGGCTTCAGGCAAATTTCTTTACATGTTAGCACATTCCAAAACCTTTGTATCTTAAACAATAAATATTTGGCGTTGCACAGGAATCGTCAACAATATCTGATGTCAAAACATTACGAACGAGGGGTTCCCACTATTCCATCATAATCCTATGTCAACTTTCCATTCAAGACCCGGACCGCCTCATCGTAAATTTCGTTACCTCCCCCTAATAAAGGCCCAGAAGGAAAGGAGCAGAGCCAGGTGCAGAAGATAGAAAAGTAGGATAAGAGATGTTTGTGGGTCGTAAATGGGCACGGTTACCAGCTTCGGCCGCCTAATCATGATCAGACCAACGAACACGAGAACCAGTATAGCAGGACTGGCCTCAGGCTGGGGAGGCAGCTCTTGCCGAGTCATGCTGCCACAGCGTTGCTGGCCTAAGGTGCACGTGTCACTAGCAAGGTGAATTGCCGGCTAAAGCCTACGTGTCCTTAAATGAAAAGAGGTCATTGCGTGTCCATTGACTATGTGAGGGCAAGGAATACAAAATGGCTTCCTTGTTCTAAGATGGATGCCACGGGTAGAACAGAAATGTGTTTGTAACAGGAGTGCTCTTGCTCGTAGCATAGCGAAAACACCAGGATATACTAAATGGATCATTTGCGGTTCACTGATACCAAAATTATGCATTTGCGACAATGTTACAAACACGGGTAAAATCGTCACGGAACCTCAGACCCTCCTTTTGCCCTTTCATAGGCAATTACTCAGTCTATGTCTGAATTTAACTCTATGCTCATTAGGTCAGTGACATGTTGTTGCATCATCATTCTGTCTCGTGTCTTTTCTCCTAATGCAGGTGGTTTTCTGAAACAGGTTGCAGCACAGAGGCTACACAAAGCGGGACCACATTGGATAATAAGGCAGCATGAGAACAGAAATACTAGGATGACACCAATGACCATCAGAACCTTCCATCCCCATGCTGATACCAGAGTCCAAAACCACTCCATGAAGGACCAGTTTCCCTTGTCTACGTGTATAGAGTCGGAAATCTTGTGTAGCTTAGAGATCGCTTCATAGACGGTTGGAGCATTATTGGGAATAAAAACACAGCAGCTCGATTGGATCATTCTGCATACCCCACCTCGATCTGCAAGTATTACGTCTAGAACCATACGGTTCTGCAACGTCATGAGACGATCCGCCTGAAGCTCAGCTGTTAAGTTACTAAGGGCACCAGCAGTTTCTGTAATAGTAGATTCAACTACCCGTGTTAGTTGACGTAGATTTCTACTATTGGCCATAGGCCCCCAAAACGGAAGGAAACCTTTGAAGAAGTCTCCAGCTTCCTGACCAGCGGTATCTTCCTTGCTGAAGACACCTCTTGCTACTCTGGTCTTGTGATAATCTGAAGAAGCAGTGTATGTCGGAGGTAACAATCGAGCAATATAACATGAACCTGAGAAGTCAGCAGGCAGCCATGTATACGCTCTGTCTTGACAGATGAAGTAAGTACCCCTAGCAGTAAGGAAGGCAGGGGAGGAGTTAGACGGAAATACGTAAGTCTCAACGCACTCACTCCTCCCTAGCTGAGCTCTCAGATTTCTCCCATTTCCTTGCAAACAGACCTGACCTCGGTGAGGCACGACCCAGACTGAAGTGGAGCTTTTACGCTTGCTTTCTCCCAAACTAAGGCGATACTCGGTAGAGTTCCAACTCAAATACACCCGTAATTCATCTCTAGGGTAAGATGGAGTATTATTGACGTCTTTAATCATGTCAATTATTCCCTGGACTAAAGCTTTGTTGGCTGAGTTGTATTTAGTGGACCGTGGTGGACGCGGAGGATAGGTCTCAAGGGCATAGGAAAAAATGGTCTGAAAGGCCTGAAATGATCCATTATAGCTAAAAGGCAAGACTAGATAGGGAATGCCTTTATCCATAGTGTGAGGTATCAAGCCACACACCCAGCAGTCTGTAGTATTAACTACCAGTTGGTGTTGATGCAAGAGCTGTACAAATGTATTGTTAATAAATTCAGAGCGTCGAGCTTGTTCGTGTTCAGGAAACGAGTGAAAAGAATGCATAGAAGAAACCGTAGAAGTAGTAGGATCAAGGGGAGGTACTGTAGTTACCGGCATAAAAATCAAATGCACACCAAAGATGATTCCACCCACCAACGTTATCAAAACAATTAAAAATGTAACTGCACATTGCATTAGAAAGCATTTGCTGTGAAGTATTCGGTACAGTCTATTTCTGCGAACATAAATTACATTCTTTCGTTGCAGCTCAGGAAGCTCCATCTTCTACAATCCGCTCGTAACCACTGATGATGTGTACGTAGATGAAAATGCCTCTATCAGCCCTGGGAGTTCCCAGAACTAACAGAAAGATCGACCTTATGTCTGACCCCCGCAGATTCAACTAGGCACACAGCCACGACCCTACGGCTACCCAGACGGCAAGGCAAAATTTAAAACAACAAAATAATAGCAAACTTCCTGGCTGGAGGCAATGTATAGAAAATTCAAATCTGAAAATAGGCAGTTTCCTGCTTTATTTGTCCATATTGCGAGGTCGCAAGTTGTATCTCAGTTTTGCAGGAGCTGTCTGATCTGGAAACAATATATTTTCAGCCGACGCTGCAATGTTCGCGTTTGCAGATGACAAATGTTCTTTTGGTGCAGATGGCAAATGTTCAGGGTTCAAAAGAGCAGTTTCAGGAGGAGAGTCAGAGTTTGATGTATCAGTGATCAGTTCTGCATCACTGAAAGGGATGAACCTGGGTATTTGTTCTGCTTCAGAGGCACTGATTCCTTTCTTTACCCAGTTGTTGTAAGGGAGTGGCAGAGGCACACGTTTGACATGTGTCGTGTGGATCCAATTCTTCCGTCCGGCCACTCGAATAGCAGTTCTCGTCGCCAATAGGACTTGGAAAGGGCCAACGAATCTGGGCTGAAGATTTTTCGTTCTTGCAAAATTTCTAATGACTACTTGATCCCCAGGTTTCAGCTGATGACCTGGACTCTCCGGTGGCTTTGGCAATGCATCGAAAACCTGTTGGTGAATAAGGCTCAATTTAGCAGTCAAGTCGAAAAGATAATCAATTAACATTGGGTATTCCAGCTGCTTAAATTCTTTCGGTCTAGGTACCCCCCAAACATTTGCAGGACGACCAAAAATTATTTCATATGGACTAAGCCCTACTCTAGAATGTACAGTTGCTCTTGTTGATAACAAAGCCAAAGGCAGTGCATCTGGCCAGGGCAAACCCGTGGATGCTTGTATCTTAGCAAGTTTCAGTTTAAGGGTGCCATTGTAACCCTCAACTAAACCCGCGGACTGGGGATGATTCGCACTGTGAAACTTTTGTCTAATCCCTAGGCCGGCACACACACTCTGCATAACTTTCCCTACGAACTCACTTCCGTTATCTGACCATACAATCCGTGGCATTCCGAATCTGGGGAAGTATTCTTTAAGAAGGATCTTGGCAGTGGACAAAGCAGTATTGTCCTTCAGTGGGTATGCTTCGATCCATCTGGAGAACGCACAAACTACCACTAGGACGTACTTTAGATTATTACAACGATCCATGTGAATGAAGTCTAGCTGGATCACTTCAAAGGGGCAGGAAGGAGGAGCGAAGTGACCTGCAGGTGTGGGGATTCCCTTGCCAGGATTATGCATCAAGCATACCATACAATTTCTCACCACTCTCTCTGCACACTTACTAATCCCATCATTCTTCCAAACTGGAGCCACCATCTTACAAATCCCTTTAGAACTGATGTGCGCTGCTCCATGTGCCATCGTTACTACTGCAAGCACATACGCATCAGGCAACATCCAACGCTGTTGTTCCGACAAGTCAATCCAACACCCACTCGAGTCCAATTTACCCGTGCTCTCTTTCCATGCACGCTTTTCCTCCTCAGTCGCCTCTTTCTGAATTTCTTTCACGCTTTCTACTGTGTCCTCACACATTCCAGACTCAGAAATCTATCTTGCAGACGTTGCAACATACATTCTACTCATCATATTTCTAGCTGTCTGTTTTGCAGTCTCATCAGCAAAAGCATTCCCACGACCAACATCATCCGTGATTGCTTTATGAGCACTGCATTTCACAATCGCAACTTCAGTCGGCAAGGTTAGAGATTCCAACAAGTCATTAACTAGCTGGCCATGTTGAATCTTAGTCCCATGGGACGTAATGAAACCTCTCTCTTTCCACAAACGGCCAAAACTATGGGCCACGCCGAACGCGTACTGACTATCTGTGAACACATTCACTCTCTTTCCCTTAGCTAAAACGCACGCTCTTGTCAGCGCGATCAATTCTGCAGCCTGGGCAGAATTCTGACTCACTCTCGCAGTCTCCACAATCGTACTCAAAGTCGTTACTGCATAGGCAGCAGTTACATCACCATTCTCCAATTTGAAGCAAGACCCGTCAACATACAACGTGCCATCTGGATCTGATAATGGAGTATCTTTTAAATCAATTTGTCCTTTTGTTTCTTCCTCAGTTCTGAAACAACAGTCGTGTGGTTCGGAATCACTCGACTCTTGGCTAGTCGGCAACAATGTTGCTGGATTCAATACATTGCATCTTTTGATCTGAATATGACTTGCTAGCAATGTCAGTTCGTAACCTGATAATCTAGCACTGGTAAGGTGCTGCGTCTTGGTTCGGTTCATGAGTGTATCCACAGCATGAGGAACCATAACTACTAGCATGTTGTTCATTACCAAACCAGCAGATTGTCGAATGGAGGCTGCAGCTGCGGCTGTAGCTCTCAAGCAACTAGGCAACGCTCTAGCTACTGGATCTAATGTTGATGAAAAATACGCACAAGGGCGTTGTTTATCACCAAATTTCTGTGTCAAAACACTCAACGCACAACCTTCTCTCTCATGGACATAGAGCGTGAATGGTTTACTGTAATCGGGTGTACCCAATACAGGAGCTGAACACAGTGCATTTCGTAACTCAGAAAAACTCTCCTGACATTCGGCAGACCATGGCACTGGACTCGGAACATTTTTCCCAGTCAAAGCTACCAACGGTTTTGCCAAAAGAGAAAAATTTGGGATCCATTGCCTACAATATGAGGTAATACCTAAAAAGGCACGTACTTCTCTCTGCGTGCTAGGAACATTCATCTGTGTAATTGCTTTTATTCTCTCTGGGGTCAACTTCCTTCCCTCCTTTGACAAGAGATGACCTAGGTAGGTCACTTCTTGGCAACAGTATTGCATTTTTGAAGGTGACACCTTGTGATTCAAATTTGACAAATGATGCAATAAAGAAATTGTAGCTGTTTTGCAAGTTTCCTTGTCATCGGCAGCCACTAGAAGATCATCGACATATTGTATTAAAGCAGAACCAGGAGGAAGTACAAATGAGTCTAACTGGCTTTTTAATGCTTGACTGTAAATGGATGGGCTTTCACAATAACCTTGTGGAGCGCGTTTAAACCTGAAGCTTCGTCCTCCTAGAGAGAAACCGAAGATATCTCTGCTTTCCTCGGCTATCGGAATGCTGAAAAAGGCATTTTTCAAGTCGATAACTGAAAACCATGCCGCTGTAGCAGGAATTAACGTTAACAATGCAGTAATGTCTGGAACCACAGGAAACTGTGGAATCACAATTTTATTAACCTCTCTAAGATCAATTACAAATCTATATACTGGAGGTTTTGTTGGGTCAGTTCGTTTCAGAATGGGCAGTACAGGACTATTACAGACATTACCTCTAGTTTCTTCTATAACGCCTTTCTTGATCAGATCTTGTACTATCAGTAGGAGCGCACGCTCACCTTCAGTAGAAATTCTGTATTGTGGAATTCGAGGAAATTTTACATTCGCTTTCAAAGTTACTACATATGGTGGAATTTCTAAAAGACCTACATCATTAGGACCAGTCGCCCAAATAGTATCAGGGAGTGAACGCAGCTCTGGTGGGAGTGCATCCATCGACAAGTACATTGGAGAGATGATTCTTTTACCCAACGTAAGCTGTACTCCTTCTGGAGAACAGTACAATGTCGCATATAGGCGTTTTAATAAGTCTAAACCAAGCAGATTTTCATTACAACCTGTCGTCAAAATCAGGGGTGCTTTCAATTGTCGGGGTCCAACAGAAATAGACAAAGGACCAGAAACAGGGTTGTTAACAGGGGCGCCTGAAAAACCTACTGAAACGTTTGTTGAGCCAGACAAAGGTGCGCCAGGGAGTTTCGCATGTATGATAGAACTTTTTGCTGCACCAGTATCCAACAGAAACGGTTCGACTATACCTGATGTTGCTACTGCGACATAAGGCCCACTCTGATCTACTGGAACTGATACTACTCCCTCTCTTTGTCCATGGCTGTCCTAGTACTCCCTTGGCTGAACTTCCTCACTAGCTTCATAGTAATCTTCAACATGATATTGTTGAGACCTATTCTGTTGGGCAGATTGTCCATTTCGTTGGTCGAAATAATTAGAAGGGCGATCACTTGTCTGTGGAGGCATAGCACCTCTTCCTCGACCTCTAGAATTCTGCATATAACCACCACGACCTCTCTGAGCTGCCGCAGTATTATTTTGTGCCCGTACCGGACACTCAGTCTTATAATGGCCTTCCATTTTGCAATAAGCACACTGATTCCATTGGTACTGTGGCCTCTGAGAATTATACTCCGTTCTTTGATATGACCCTTGCTGTGTGTTGGTCTGATTGGTGCGAGGCGGATATGCTTGCTGTAAAAGAACTTTAGTTTTTAACTCTTTCGTCTTTTTATCTGATTTTTCTTTCTCCTCTTTGTCCCTATTTTCATAGTACTGGGCAGTAGCAAGTATTTGCGCAGTCGTAGAGACAGCCCACGCACTTTCAGAATTTTTTAATTTACCACTAAGTTCTGGCAACAGATTGTGCACAAATTTATCAACAAATAATCTCTGGCCTCCTTCTGTGCTCATATCCTGACCACTATGATCCACAAAAGTCTCCTCGAATCTTGTGAAAAAGTCGGAGACGCTTTCGTCTTTCTTCTGTTTGCACGCGGACAATTTGTCCCAGTTAACGCGTAATGCTGGCATTAGGGTTTTCATTAAATCGATTATTCTACCAGGCAAATTAGCAATTAAGGGTTCAGGTTTAGAACCACCTATTTGTTGACCATCCGCTGCAATTATAGCTGCCCAATCACCACCTAGGGCAACTGGATGATTCTCTTTACGAATTTTAGCCCAAATTGGTTGCGGTACTACATTACCAAATAGCAGATCTATGTCAGCTAGATTTAATACACAAGCGTCAACTGTCTGAGCCAACTCTTTGTAGTACCCTGCAGGATTTTTACGCGGATCTGGCAAGGCCTGTTTCACTGCTAATACTTCAGCTCGCTTCCATGGAATATGTATCCATACTCTCTGGAATTGGGCCGGAGCGGCTGCAATACCAAGGTTTACATTAGCTTGCACAGCTTCACGCCAAATTGGTGGAACCTCTCTCATTGGATATTGACGATTTTGTTTCGTACTACGTTTCTCTGACTCCCTCGGAGAACGAAGGGATGGGTCATTCCTATAACTTAAAACCAGTTCCATCGCTTCTTTTATATTTTGTCCAACTATCATACCTGCAGCAAACTCTTTCTGAACATTAATTAATTCTTCTAGATTTGATTCAGGGTCATCCTCTTCCAATTCCTCACGTAGAAGGAAGCACATTTCATCAAACACATATCGTTGTGTCGGTTCGTTCCATTGCATAAATGTATCTAATACATCTTGTACATTATATCTTCCAATGTTCGAAATCCATCTAAGAGCAGTGGAATCTAATATCCCTCTTTCTTCAGTACTGGGAAGCTGACTACGTCTCTGCACAGAGTCAGAGGTAGGAGTCTTAATCAGAGTTTTATAGAAGGGAGATAGAATGTTAGAGACAGAATCAGTGATTCTTCGACGAACAGAAAGTGGAGTCATAATATTAGCAGAAGCAGTAAATAGAGTAGCAGTTGGAACAGATAGATTAGGAACAGTAGGAGTAGCGGGCAAAACAGCTTGTGAACTAGCAGGTGTGAGCGATACAGGTATAGGTAAAGAAGCCGGCAACCCTGAAAGAGGGGTTGCCGAAGGAACATTAATAGTGACCACAGGAGGTACAGGAACTTGATTCAGAGGAGCGGGAACACCAGGTTGTCCAGTAACCGGTAATTGAACATTCGGTATAGGTGGAGCCGTAGCACCCTGTGCATACGGTGGGGGTGATCGTAACAAGTAAGACAACAGGGGATCCTTTTCAGGGTCCTCTACTATCTTAGCTGTACTTGATGGCAAAGCAGGATAGCACTTGTCTATTGCTAAATTATGCTCTCTATTGGCCACCTCCATCGCTTTCTCAGACTCGTTGAGTTGTAGCTGCTTAGCAGACTGTTCTAAAGTCAACTCTTGCTCTTTCTGTTCTTTCTTCAACTTTTTAATTTCTCTCTGTTTAGATTCTTTTCGCCAATAACGGAAAGAATCAAACATTGCCGGCCGGGCTTTCTTCTTGAATAATTTCGTTTCTAAATTATCAAGAACTTGAGGTTCGAAACTACCATGCAGTGGCCAACTAAGGACACCATCTTTCTCTGTGTAGTGGATCCATACCTCGTTATAAGAGATAGGGCCCACACCAAATTTGCAATATAGATCATAAAGGGGAGTTCCAATCGGAGGAACCGAACACGAGTCCTCCAACTGGGAATCCCTGTTGCAACTAAAACAAGACAACATACAATTTTTCCGACTTACCATTTTATAACCCGGAACACAAAACAGACGAAACACAAATTAAAAGAAAGGTGCGCACTTGAACCAAGAACTTAGGCCTACCAGAACAGACAAACGTATCGATACCCGAACTGAACTGAATGATTATCGTAACCAGAATAACCAGCGATAATCTTATGAAACCGAACCAAACCAAAAACTAAAAGGATTATCCAAACAGGAGCAACCCTTACGAAGTAACCAACTATCAACCACTTAATACTTAACTGAGGCACTGAAGACGTCACCAAGGAGAAACCCGTCACGTCTCGCCGTACTAAGGACTGCACCTCGGGTCCAAGACAGGGCGACGGTCAAGGCAACGAACCACTGCAGCCGTCTGAACGGGAACCCTCGTGGAAGAGAACGTCGGGCCACTTTTGCGATATGCCGGGATCGATGAAGTGGGGCGCCTCCCTCTGAAATCTTCACACGAAGCTTCTCGAACTCTTCAGGCTTTTGGACCGGTACCGAATGACGTCGCCCCACGTTGGGCGCCAATTGGAGTTCTGGACTTTTTGGTTCCGTCCAGAGGTGTCAGGGATAACACCCGAAGACCCCGGAGTTCAACCTGCCTCGGTGCACAAACAAACAGAAACACGGGCTTCTCGATGGTGGCGTCAAAGACCAAAGGTTTATTACTGCAGGGACACAGAAGTCACAGAAACTACACATGGGCAGTATCTAGGAGCCTGTTCAATTTGTACAAAGAGGGTTGCTCCTTATATACTGAATATTGGGCTTCAGGCAAATTTCTTTACATGTTAGCACATTCCAAAACCTTTGTATCTTAAACAATAAATATTTGGCGTTGCACAGGAATCGTCAACAATATCTGATGTCAAAACATTACGAACGAGGGGTTCCCACTATTCCATCATAATCCCATGTCAACTTTCCATTCAAGACCCGGACCGCCTCATCGTAAATTTTGTTACCTCCCCCTAATAAAGGCCCAGAAGGAAAGGAGCAGAGCCAGGTGCAGAAGATAGAAAAGTAGGATAAGAGATGTTTGTGGGTCGTAAATGGGCACGGTTACCAGCTTCGGCCGCCTAATCATGATCAGACCAACGAACACGAGAACCAGTATAGCAGGACTGGCCTCAGGCTGGGGAGGCAGCTCTTGCCGAGTCATGCTGCCACAGCGTTGCTGGCCTAAGGTGCACGTGTCACTAGCAAGGTGAATTGCCGGCTAAAGCCTACGTGTCCTTAAATGAAAAGAGGTCATTGCGTGTCCATTGACTATGTGAGGGCAAGGAATACAAAATGGCTTCCTTGTTCTAAGATGGATGCCACGGGTAGAACAGAAATGTGTTTGTAACAGGAGTGCTCTTGCTCGTAGCATAGCGAAAACACCAGGATATACTAAATGGATCATTTGCGGTTCACTGATACCAAAATTATGCATTTGCGACAATGTTACAAACACGGGTAAAATCGTCACGGAACCTCAGTACCCACTGCCCTTGAGGCTCCTGTACCCACTGCCCTGTGAGACTCCTGTCCCCACTGCCCTGTGAGGCTCCTGTACCCACTGCCCTGTGAAGCTCCTGTCCCCACTGCCCTGCGAGGCTCCTGTACCCACTGCCCTGTGAAGCTCCTGTCCCCACTGCCCTGCGATACTCCTGTACCCACTGCCCTGCGAGGCTCCTGTATCCACTGCCCTTAAGGCTCCTGTATCCACTGCCCTGCGAGGCTCTTGTACCCACTGCCCTGTGAGACTCCTGCACCCACTGCCCTTGAGGCTCCTGTACCCACTGCCCTTGAGGCTCCTGTACCCACTGCCCTGTGAGACTGCTGTGCCCACTGCCCTGCGAGGCTCCTGTGCCCACTGCCCTTAAGGCTCCTGTATCCACTGCCCTGCGAGGCTCCTGTGCCCACTGGCCTGTGAGGCTCCGGTGTCCACTGTCCTGTGAGGCTCCTGTACCCACTGCCCTGCGAGGCTCTTGTACCCACTGCCCTTGAGGCTCCTGTACCCACTACCCTGTGAGGCTCCTGCGCCCACTGACCTGTGAGGCTCCTGTACCCACTGCCATGTGAGGCTCTTGTACCCACTGCCCTGCGAGGCTCTTGTGCCCACTGCCCTGTGAGGCTCCTGTGTCCACTGACCTGTGAGGCTCCTGTACCCACTGCCCTGTGAAGCTCCTGTACCCACTGCCCTGTGAGGCTCCTGTACCCACTGCCATGTGAGGCTCTTGTACCCACTGCCCTGTGAGGCTCCTGTACCCACTGCCATGTGAGGCTCCTGTACCCACTGCCATGTGAGGCTCCTGTACCCACTGCCCTGCGAGGCTCCTGTACCCACTGCCATGTGAGGCTCCTGTACCCACTGCCCTGTGAGGCTCCTGTACCCACTGCCATGTGAGGCTCCTGTACCCACTGCCCTGTGAGGCTCCTGTACCCACTGCCGTGTGAGGCTCTTGTACCCACTGCCCTGTGAGGCTCCTGTACCCACTGCCATGTGAGGCTCCTGTACCCACTGCCCTGCGAGACTCTTGTGCCCACTGCCCTGTGAGGCTCCTGTGTCCACTGTCCTGTGAGGCTCCTGTACCCACTGCCCTGCGAGGCTCTTGTACCCACTGCCCTGCGAGGCTCTTGTACCCACTGCCCTTGAGGCTCCTGTACCCACTGCCCTGCGAGGCTCTTGTACCCACTGCCCTTGAGGCTCCTGTACCCACTGCCCTGCGAGGCTCTTGTACCCACTGCCCTTGAGGCTCCTGTACCCACTGCCCTTGAGGCTCCTGTACCCACTGCCCTTGAGGCTCCTGTACCCACTGCCCTGTGAGGCTCCTGTACCCACTGCCCTGTGAGGCTCCTGCACCCACTGCCCTTGAGGCTCCTGTACCCACTGCCCTGTGAGGCTCCTGTACCCACTGCCCTTGAGGCTCCTGTACCCATTGCCCTGCGAGGCTCCTGTACCCACTGCCCTTGAGGCTCCTGTACCCACTGCCCTGTGAGGCTCCTGTACCCACTGCCCTGCGAGGCTCCTGCACCCACTGCCCTGCGAGGCTCCTGCGCCCACTGCCCTGTGAGGCTCCCGTACCCACTGCCCTGCGAGGCTCCTGTACCCACTGCCCTGTGAGGCTCCTGTGCCCACTGTCCTGCGAGGCTCCTGTACCCATTGCCCTGCGAGGCTCCTGTACCCACTGCCCTGTGAGGCTCCTGTGCCCACTGTCCTGTGAGACTCCTGTACCCACTGCCATGTGAGGCTCCTGTACCCACTGCCCTGTGAGACTCCTGTACCCACTACCCTGTGAGGCTCCTGTACCCACTGCCCTGCGAGGCTCCTGTACCCACTGCCCTGAGAGACTGCTGTACCCACTGCCATGTGAGGCTCTTGTACCCACTGCCCTGCGAGGCTCTTGTGCCCACTGCCCTGCGAGGCTCTTGTACCCACTGCCCTGTGAGACTCCTGTCCCCACTGCCCTGTGAGGCTCTTGTACCCACTGCCCTGTGAGACTCCTGTACACACTGCCCTGCGAGGCTCCTGTACCCACTGCCCTGTGAGGCTCCTGTACCCACTGCCCTGTGAGGCTCCTGTACCCACTGCCCTTGAGGCTCCTGTACCCACTGCCCTGTGAGACTCCTGTGCCCACTGCCCTGCGAGGCTCTTGTACCCACTGCCCTTGAGGCTCCTGTACCCACTGCCCTGTGAGGCTCTTGTACCCACTGCCCTTGAGTCTCCTGTACCCACTGACCTGTGAGGCTCTTGTACCCACTGCCCTTGAGGCTCCTGTACCCACTGCCCTGCGAGGCTCTTCTACCCACTGCCCTGTGAGGCTCTTGTACCCACTGCCCTTGAGGCTCCTGTACCCACTGCCCTGTGAGACTCTTGTACCCACTGACCTGTGAGGCTCCTGTACCCACTGCCCTGTGAGGCTCCTGTACCCACTGCCCTGTGAGGCTCCTGTGTCCACTGTCCTGTGAGGCTCCTGCGCCCACTGACCTGTGAGGCTCCTGTACCCACTGCCCTGTGAAGCTCCTGTACCCACTGACCTGTGAGGCTCTTGTACCCACTGCCCTTGAGGCTCCTGTACCCACTGCCCTGCGAGGCTCTTCTACCCACTGCCCTGTGAGGCTCTTGTACCCACTGCCCTTGAGGCTCCTGTACCCACTGCCCTGTGAGACTCTTGTACCCACTGACCTGTGAGGCTCCTGTACCCACTGCCCTGTGAGGCTCCTGTACCCACTGCCCTGTGAGGCTCTTGTACCCACTGACCTGTGAGGCTCCTGTACCCACTGCCCTGTGAGGCTCCTGTACCCACTGCCCTGTGAGGCTCCTGTGTCCACTGCCCTGTGAGGCTCCTGTACCCACTGCCCTGTGAGGCTCTTGTACCCACTGCCCTGTGAGACTCCTGTACCCACTGCCCTGTGAGGCTCCTGTACCCACTGCCCTTAAGACTCCTGTATCCACTGCCCTGCGAGGCTCCTGTGCCCACTGCCCTGTGAGGCTCCTGTGTCCACTGTCCTGTGAGGCTCCTGCGCCCACTGACCTGTGAGGCTCCTGTACCCACTGCCCTGTGAAGCTCCTGTACCCACTGCCCTGCAAGGCTCCTGTGTCCACTGCCCTGCGAGGCTGTTGTACCCACTGCCCTGCGAGGCTCCTGTACCCACTGCCCTGCGAGGCTCCTGTACCCACTGCCCTGTGAGGCTCTTGTACCCACTGCCCTGTGAGGCTCTTGTGCCCACTGCCCTGTGAGGCTCTTGTACCCACTGCCCTGTGAGGCTCTTGTGCCCACTGCCCTGTGAGGCTCATTCACCTTTTGCATCTCAGAGCTGACTGGACACCTTTGTGAAATAATTCTGTGAGACCCACTCAGATGTTCATCATTATTGAGACCTTTTGTGAACAGTGAATGTCTTACAACTGGTTGTGTGAGGCCTCAGGTCTGTTCTTCACTGCTCTGCAAGCCCAGGGCCACCTACACAGGCCCGGGGGTCCGAGAAGATCGCCAAATGAGGTGCGGGGCAGAACTGGCTGCAGCAACTGGGACTGGTGTCCTGAGGGGCTTCTTCTGGTTTCAAAGGTAAGGAAGACATCACGACTTGGGTCTCTGGGCTTACGGAGAGGGTGGGGTGATGAGGGGCCAGAACGGGAGTTCTGGGCTCGATAATTGCCGCCTGACACCACTGATGCTTAATGCCCCAGGTCATGCTGCTTGATGAGACCTGCAGGGGATGAGAGCGGCGTGTCACATGTCCACACTACACCACACCGTCCACACCCACGCGTGTGGCAGGGGGGTCCTCTAACACAGCTCCTGCCCCAGCCTATGCTCCAGAATGAGTTGTGGGTGCAGTTGGCTCCAGGGTGCAGCCTTTGCCTATTCCACAGTTAGGAATCACTTTTGGGGCAGTGGGTCCCCTGACAAGCCTGTGCCCATCCACACCACCTACTATCATTCACGGAGGTGAGTGACCCCCAGGCGTTCCCCCTGACACCTGCCTCCCACACAGCCTCGGGCAGCCACCCCTAAACCCACAGGCAACACTGCACAGCCAATCACTGGATAGGGAGAGGGGCTCTAACCAATAGGCACAAAGCTCTCTCAAGATAGTTCCCACCCTCTGGCCAGGGGGTGAGTGTGACGTCACAGTATCACATGACGTGTTAGGACAGTCAGCGCCGGGTCCTCATCTACCTTTCACTTTCTACATTTGAACCAACAGAGTCCACACATGATGCCCTCGGCTGCACTTCTTATACTCTTAGAGTATATCCCTTCGTATCCCTTCCCTATGTATATAGAGATAACTCTAATCACTAGTATATGCGTAGACCTTTATACTCACTACCATTCCTATGTGACTCTTAGAGTATATCCATTCGTATCCCTTCCCTATGTATATAGAGATAACTCTAATCACTGGTATATGCAGTAGACCTTTGTGCTCTCTACCATTCCTATGTGACCCTTAGAGTATATCCATTCGTATCCCTTCTCTATGTATATAGAGATAACTCCAATCACTAGTATATGCGTAGACCTTTGTACTCTCTACCATTCCTATGTGACCCTTAGAGTATATCCATTCGTATCCCTTCTCTATGTATATAGAGATAACTCTAATCACTAGTATATGCAGTAGACCTTTGTACTCTACCATTCCTATGTGACTCTGAGAGTATATCCATTCGTATCCCTTCCCTATGTATATAGAGATAACTCTAATCACTAGTATATGCGGTAGACCTTTGTACTCTCTTCCATTCCTATGTGACTCTTAGAGTATATCTCTTCGTATCCCTTCCCTATGTATATAGAGATAACTCTAATCACTAGTATATGCGTAGACCCTTGTACTCTCTACCATTCCTGTGTGACTCTTAGAGCATATCCCTTCGTATCCCTTCTCTATGTATATAGAGATAACTCTAATCACTAGTATATGCAGTAGACCTTTGTACTCTACCATTCCTATGTGACTCTGAGAGTATATCCATTCGTATCCCTTCCCTATGTATATAGAGATAACTCTAATCACTAGTATATGCGGTGGACCTTTGTGCTCTCTGCCATTCCTATGTGACTCTTAGAGTATATCCATTCGTATCCTTTCCCTATGTATATAGAGATAACTCTAATCACTAGTATATGCAGTAGACCTTTGTACTCTCTACCATTCCTATGTGACTCTTAGAGTATATCCATTCGTATCCTTTCCCTATGTATATAGAGATAACTCTAATCGCTAGTATATGCGTAGACCTTTGTACTCTCTACCATTCCTATGTGACTCTGAGAGTATATCCAGTCGTATCCCTTCCCTATGTATATAGAGATAACTCTAATCACTAGTATATGCAGTAGACCTTTGTACTCTCTACCATTCCTATGTGACTCTTAGAGTATATCCATTTGTATCCCTTCCCTATGTATATAGAGATAACTCTAATCACTAGTATATGCGGTGGACCTTTGTGCTCTCTGCCATTCCTATGTGACTCTTAGAGTATATCCATTCGTATCCTTTCCCTATGTATATAGAGATAACTCTAATCACTAGTATATGCAGTAGACCTCTGTACTCTCTACCATTCCTATGTGACTCTTAGAGTATATCCCTTCGTATCCCTTCCCTATGTATATAGAGATAACTCTAATCACTAGTATATGCAGTAGACCTCTGTACTCTCTACCATTCCTATGGGACTCTTAGAGTATATCCATTCGTATCCCTTCCCTATGTATATAGAGATAACTCTAATCACTAGTATATGCAGTAGACCTTTGTACTCTCAACCATTCCTATGTGACTCTTAGAGTATATCCATTTGTATCCCTTCCCTATGTATATAGAGATAACTCTAATCACTAGTATATGCGGTGGACCTTTGTGCTCTCTGCCATTCCTATGTGACTCTTAGAGTATATCCATTCGTATCCTTTCCCTATGTATATAGAGATAACTCTAATCACTAGTATATGCAGTAGACCTTTGTACTCTCTACCATGCCTATGTGACTCTTAGAGTATATCCATTCGTATCCTTTCCCTATGTATATAGAGATAACTCTAATCGCTAGTATATGCGTAGACCTTTGTACTCTCTACCATTCCTATGTGACTCAGAGTATATCCATTCGTATCCCTTCCCTATGTATATAGAGATAACTCTAATCACTAGTATATGCAGTAGACCTTTGTACTCTCTACCATTCCTATGTGACTCTTAGAGTATATCCATTCGTATCCCTTCCCTATGTATATAGAGATAACTCTAATCGGTAGTATATGCGTAGACCTTTGTACTCTCTACCATTCCTATGTGACTCTTAGAGTATATCCATGTGTATCCCTTCCCTATGTATATAGAGATAACTCTAATCACTAGTATATACAGTAGACCTTTGTACTCTCTACCATTCCTATGTGACTCTTAGAGTATATCCATTTGTATCCCTTCCCTATGTATATAGAGATAACTCTAATCACTAGTATATGCAACAGACCTTTGTGCTCTCTACCATTCCTATGTGACTCTTAGAGTATATCCATTCGTATCCCTTCTCTATGTATATAGAGATAACTCTAATCACTAGTATATGCAGTTGACCTTTGTAGTCTTTACCATTCCTATGTGACTTTTAGAGTATATCCATTCGTATCCCTTCCCTATGTATATAGAGATAACTCTATTCACTAGTATATGTGTAGACCTTTGTACTCTCTACCATTCCTATGTGACTCTTAGAGTATATCCATCCGTATCCCTTCTCTATGTATATAGAGATAACTCTAATCACTAGTATATGCAGTAGACCTTTGTACTCTCTACCATTCCTATGTGACTCTTAGAGTATATCCATTTGTATCCCTTCCCTATGTATATAGAGAAAACTCTAATCACTAGTATATGCAACAGACCTTTGTGCTCTCTTCCATTCCTATGTGACTCTTAGAGTATATCCATTCGTATCCCTTCTCTATGTATATAGAGATAACTCTAATCACTAGTATATGCGTAGACCTTTGTACTCTCTACCATTCCTATGTGACTCTTAGAGTATATCCATTCGTATCCCTTCCCTATCTATATAGAGATAACTCTAATCACTAGTATATGCAGTAGACCTTTGTACTCTCTGCCATTCCTATGTGACTCTTAGAGTATATCCATTCGTATCCTTTCCCTATCTATATAGAGATAACTCTAATCACTAGTATATGCAGGAGCCCGCTGTACTCTCTACCATTCCTATGTGACTCTTAGAGTATATCCATTTGTATCCCTTCCCTATGTATATAGAGATAACTCTAATCACTAGTATATGTGTAGACCTTTGTACTCTCTACCATTCCTATGTGACTCTTAGAGTATATCCATCCGTATCCCTTATCTATGTATATAGAGATAACTCTAATCACTAGTGTTGGACCCGGTCCTTTGGGCAGGTTCACCCCGTGACTTTTTAGGTTTCGCTTGGGAACGGAGCGTAAGCTCCGCCTCCAGAGAAATCTGTAGTTTCTAGTAAGGGTGCCTTGAATACGCCCCTCTATTTCATTGGCTAGCTCCATAAATGGAGGCTAGCCATTGGAACAGAGAGGCGTCCGTCATGGCCGGACCAGATTCGGGGGCGTTCCCGAGAATCTTTGGCTTTTGTCTACGTCATGCTACGTCAGCCAAAAGCCGGGAACGCCCCCGAATCTGGTCCGGCCAGGCCGTGCTTGCTGCTGTCCTGCCTTGTGTCCCTCCTCCCGCCGTCCCCCCTCCCCCCTCCCCCCTCCTCGCTGTCCTGTTATGGCCCGATCGAGTGGCCACCTAGATTGTTAACTAACTGAAGAGCCGGTGCCCACCCGGCATTGCCCAGTGTTCTCACCGCTGCGGCCCGGGGGCCTGAAAGTGATCAGAAGCTGAAGCGAGAGAAACGAAGGGGCCGCGACCTGATTGGTCCTCTGTTGACAGGAGGCGCGCTCTGATTGGCCGTTTGCAGTAGGCCTGTCCCGAGAGCCGCGCTCTGATTCGATGCCTTGCCCGCAGAAGCTGGGCGTGTATGGAGGCTCGACGCAGGAGCCGCGACCGGATTGGGCTGCAGCAGTGGAGCCGCCCCAGCGTGGATCCGGAAGCCGAGTCAGCCGTTCGACCCCGTCCTCGCCGAGGGAATCTCCGAGGTGCCGGGTAATCACCGCCGGGTCCGGGGAGAAGAGGAGGAAGAGTGATGGCAGCTGGACTGCAGGGCCCCCGTGAGCGGAGGGAGCCCTGCAGCGAGAGGAGCGGCCTTCAGAAGCGAGCGGAGGGGGCGCGAAGCACATTGCCGGTGCCTGCTACAGAGATAACTCTTGTTGTGTAAGCCAAGCATAGAGCCCAAAGATGAACTGAGGGTCAGGAAAGTCTCCGACATATCTACCTAGGAAAGAATCACACCTACAAAACTGGCTGTGTGCCATACTCTAAAAAACCTTCAAGATTTGCCACTGGCACAAAAGCATAATTATTTACAACTATGTTCCCCCTGAAAGCCGGAAAAATATAAATGCTTTAACAGGAGGCACAGGCACACACCACCGACACCCACCCACCCACACCCAATTTCATTATTCAGTCCTACTAGTTTACACTGGTACCTAAGAGGTTACAGTACTTCTCTTCATCATCTCCCATGTAGTAGAGCTCAGAAGTACCCTAAACCTACCTTTGGGTTTGCAGTTCAGTAACTAGCGAGGTGGCAATTATACAGTGGAAGCAGTTGTGAATGTCCCTCTGAGTCACATCTACATTTCTGCCAGTGCCTAAAAACCCTATCAGGGCAGCTGTGAGGGACGTGATAGTGGCTGGGGGGCGTAAGGCCACCTTGCCACCTCAGCAGACAACTATCAAGGTGTCTACTGCAAGGCGATCTGTCTCCATCATGGAACCTATGCTGGGCATGGCATGAAGGTGCCGCAGTACGCACAAGCACTGTAATCGGGCCCAGCCCTCGATTACAATAAGGTTCCATACACTCCAGTGCACGCGGCTAGCCAAATGACCAGTGACGTCATTGTTAATCCATTCTGGCACCCATAACATTAACAACGCTTGCATTAACCTTGCTTCTAGAAGAATTTGCAAGATCAGGATCCTGCAGAGCCTCTAAACAGGTTGCTTGCCTCATATTCAGCTGAACAGTGCACTTACAGCAATAACACTTCCCTCTGTGCACACACACACATATACGAGAAGGTAGACTAATCACAGAAACACAAACATATATGCATTCCAAAAAATCAGACAGTAGCTCATGAACGATTATGTGGTCCGTGCATATTCTTTTAGGGCTTGCAGCAACTATGAGACACTTACAGCACTGCACACAGGGAGGATACGATCAAGAAGTCATCCATGACTTTCGTGTCATATTTTAAAATGTGCTAATACATTGCATAACAAAAGTAAGCTTCGTCTGCTTTCACTTACAAGCTAGTAGCCCACTCTCGCTTACTGCCCAGTGCTGGTGGGTATCCTGATCCTTAAATCCTGCTCTGCTTCTGGAAGGGATGCAGACGGTTGTGCAATTCCTCTTGCACAAGGATGTCACAATGAAATGATCAGTACAACCATCACGAGACCCCAGTCCATGAGTAAATCACAGCCACTCCATTACTTTTAGGGCTTGGACTCTGCAGTCTGATATACAGTGTCATTAAAGCTCAGCTTTTCTCATGATCATAACAAAAGAGGCAACCAAAAGCAAAAACATATTTCCTTTTATAGTACCCGGCCAAATGTTCCTGCTGTCCAACTTTAGTGACATCATGATTACTCCCCTACAGGGTAGTGACACTGGTCACCTAAAAAAAACCTTTGGAATGGTCTGATGTCACTGACCCATACGTGCACGCACAGTCATTCTCCATTAAAGCTCAGGTCTGTGAAAGGTCAAACCCTGATGATGATAATAATAATGATGATGAAAAAAGAAATCATGTGTTCTCAGTTTAATTTTCAGGTCTGAAAAGGCTAGATAATTCAAAATCATGCTTGCCCCGTTTTTTAAGCTTTAGTGCAGTAGCCCTTGTATTTACAACGCAATAGTTTGCCTATCTTTGCAGTCTCTCTCTAGCTCCAGTTAGAATTTGGATTACTGTTCTAGATCAAGGTATGCACGCTCTTGCGTTGTAATGTGTGAAATAAATCACTAAAACAATACAGGGTTACAGTTCAAATTACTCAATGGAGTGTGCCATAGTACACTGCAATTTAACACTATTATCCTCCAATGGAAACCATGTCCACACAGAGGAAGGTCTTGCACACGAAGAGACCAAAAGATAAGGCGTACACCACTGCAGGACCACAGAAGAAGCAGTTTTAACGTCACTATGGATATGGAGCAGGTAGAGCAAACAATACGGCGTACACCACTGCGGGACCACAGAAGAAGCAGTTTTAACGTCACTATGGATATGGAGCAGGTAGAGCAAACAATACGGCGTACACCACTGCGGGACCACAGAAGAAGCAGTTTTAACGTCACTATGGATATGGATATGGAGCAGGTAGAGCAAACAATACGGCGTACACCACTGCAGGACCACAGAAGAAGCAGTTTTAACGTCACTATGGATATGGATCTGGAGCAGGTAGAGCAAACAATACGGCGTACACCACTGCGGGACCACTAAAGAAGCAGTTTTGACGCTATTATGGAAATGCAGCAGGTAGAGAACAGCAAAATCTTTACTGATGATAATTTAGAAAAAAATGTTATGCAGCAAAACATTTGGACATGGACTTTAAAAGGATAGATAAATGGTTTATGAAAAGTACAGATTGCACAATATTGTAACCATCATATATTTAGGAAGGTTAGGTCATGAGATAAAATATATAGCTTATGGGATTGCCCAGACGAATGGACATAGGTGTTAAAATGCACTGGGCTAAAGTGAGGGTAATACCAGTTAAATTAATATTGATAATATTGAGGGGGTAGCAAATGATGGAGCAATCTGAACACAAACACATAAGGAATCTTTTTGTCCAGGACAAGGATTAAGACAGCTGAAACCGAGATGAGCTGATAATGTTTCATGTTAACAATTCATTACCCCATCTAATGTTTACTCAGAATAGAAAACAACAGTTATAACCTACAGCGTAGATAAGCACAATAGCAACCCAGGTCCAAAGCTTCAGAGGCCTTTCTTACCATGCAAGTGCAGCTGTCGTTGACCATCTGATGCCAGTGCAGAAATGCCCATGCATCAATTAAAAGGGTTTGCAACATGCTAGGTGTCTAAGGCTGGTTGACAACGCAGTTATCCCAAACCTTATGTTATCAACAGAAAAATATATTTTAGAAGCACTACTAAGAGAGGAGCTTTGGTTCCTCTCAAATGTTGAGTATCTCAAGTACAGATTTGGATGTACCAGAGGCTATATTCTTCCCATCTCTAAAAGAGTGCTTGTTCTGCACTTGTTGCCTTATGAGAACACAACAGGACTGAGTTGGTTATGGTAACAAGCGACTGATCAAGGCGATAGGTCTTGTCTGTTTATTCTGAAAAACTACTGCAAAGACAGTAGGCCTGACTTCTGTATTGTGAAATACCCGTTAAACCCAAAAGCACTTTAGGGTGGACTGCCATTGCACTGTGTTAAAGCTTGTAGACAGGTATTTTATTACAGGGAATCTCAGTTATAATCCTAGTCAGGCGCCTTTCAAATGGGTTGCATTTTGCTTTCCCAGCTGTAATGTTGTACATATTTGTAACTCACTGTGCCCGATTGTTGCCAGCTTATTTTCAATACCAGAGACCTCAGTTGGGTATGGCAACAAGTCATTGTATAGGTGTGATTGGTTCACTGGAAAAAGTTATATGTCAGATATCATAGATCGTATCCATTTCTTATGAAATATTACGACACAGAGTAGGCCTGGCTTATTGTGAAATGCATTTGTTAAAGCTAATAGGCATTTAAGGGTGGGTTGGTACACTGTGTTGTAGGTGTCCATCATCGTGTTGCGTTTGCTATGTTCGCCCTAAGTGGCCAAGGGTATGCCCAGACGTTGGTCCCTTGCTCGCTGTGCCTCTGGATTCCAGCTAGCCTGGCTGATGAGCAGTGATACCCGGAAACCAGTCCCAGGATGCTGGTTTCCGGTCCAGGGAGGATATGGCCTGGGAGTTCAGGCTGAAATGTTCTCATGAGGGACAGGGTCAAGACTGATTTGCATATGAAATGAAATGAAATGAAATGAAATTAAATGATTACGCTCTTGTATAGCGCACGACTACCCGTAGGCATCTCGGCGCTTGCTTAGGGAACCCGTCCTGGTATTCCCCTGTGAGATACCCCGGCAGGGTGTCCACAAGGTGAAAGCCAGGCATCCCGCCGCGAGGGGCCGTAGTGGAGATTAAGCAAGCTATTGCCCAGAGTCGCAGAGTGTGACCCCGTGAGTTGAGTAGGCACCGGAACGAGAATTATCAAGTCCGTGGAATTTTTGAGCCCGAGACCCGCCGAGGCGGGGAAACGAACCCTGGTCCACGGCTGATCTCAGCTTCCAGGTCTGCCGCCTCTAACCACTGAGCCACGCTTCTCCACGTGGCGGAGTCCTAACTGGGGTGGCGTAGTGAGCAAAAGAACGATGGATTTAACTCAGATCTGTTGACTGGGGGCGAGTGGTTGAAAAGTTTCAGCACTCCGTCCATCATCTTGTTGTGTTTGGTAGGTTGTGTAATGGCATTTTGTTACACAGAAGCTTAAAGATTAACTTAGTCAGCAAATGTTTGGGTGCTGGTTTGCTCCTTGGAGAAACTCTTAGTGTATATTGTTAGACCTTCTTAAGAGGTGTTGTATATTGTTTTTTCAGGGTACATTTTATATGTATTTGTAATTTTTCTGCTTTTCTGATGACTGCCTTGTCAGGAAGCTTATGTTCAACACAGTAGACAGGAGATGGCGATGCAGACAGGTCCACGAGAAGGTTATAGGCCTCCGCAATTCATTTCGGAAAATTATGTCAGATGCCTGTGGATTGATATGTTTAATGGGAAAAGTTATGACAAAGACAGCAGGTCTGACCTACTTATTGTGAACAGCTTATGTTAAAGCAAATAGGCCAGTAAGGGAGGATAGTGATTACACAAGGTTCAAGACTGTAGAAAGGTATCGCGTTGTATGGAATCTCAAACATTAGAGTGGTAGTCCAGGCCTTTAGAGTTGGTTACACCCTGAGACAAACCCTGTGGTAGATCTGGAGTTTGAGGTGCCTCGTTATGATAATTTAGGTGGGGCTGTATATTGCTTTTGTCAGAAGTAATTTGTAATGTTATGCTTGTATACATATGGTTGCTTTGTGGTAAAGCTTGTGCTAAATGAGTGGACTTCATTGCTGGGCTTGGGATCAGTCCTTTAATTCTCCATGTTATTCCTTTTATAGGTCGCCTATCATTTCTTTCCTTCTCCTATTTATATTTATTGGGTGTACTACAGCTCCAAAGTCAGTCGCACCAGGCCACTCACGTTCCACTCAATTCATCTGCAGTATGCTGCATCATGCATGACAACTAATTCCAAAATGGGTGGCCACCTTGAAATGGTATTGTTAACAGCGTCACACACCAAGGTCGGGCAAGTCTACGGTTCACACCCTCAGATCCCAGAAAAGTGATCTCCTAATCCTGGATTAGCTACCATTTTTTCTCTATGGATACATTATGTTTATGGATGGAGAGGCATCGCCCACGTAATTGAGGCATGCTTCAGCAATGGCCAGTCTCATTCCTCTGAACGAGTGGATGTATTTTGGCTTACTGAGTGCCTAAACTCATCAGTGACTGAAGGGCACTTTCAGTTATAAGACAGATCTATTGGCATTGTGAACATTTGTTATCAAGGTTTCAATTGCCAACTGAAATCTATCTTACTTTAGCAATTTAAGATATTTTATTGATGGCACTGCTCTATGCGACAGATTACCACCCAACAGAAACAGATTTGCCAGACAGTCTGACTCATTTAACACAGCGTATTCATGAAGAACTTCCACAGTGCAGACAGTGCAGAGTGCATAGGGAGTGCACTCTGCACTCTTTAGGCACTCTGCACTCTCTATGCACTCTGCACTCTCTATGCAAAGTGCTGCATAGGGAGTGCAGCGTGCATAGGGAGTGCATAGGGAGTGCATGATAAGTGCAGAGTGCATAGGGAGTGCAGAGTGCATAGGAAGTGTGGAGTGCATACAAAGTGCACAGTGCATACAGAGTGCTGCATAAAAAGTGCAGAGTGCATGGGGAGTGCATAGGAAGTGGAGCGTGCAGGGTGCATATAGAGTACAGAGTGCATACAGAGTGCTGCATAGGGAGTGCAGAGTGCACAGGGAGTGCATATGAAATGCAGAGTGCATAAGAAATGCAGAGTGCATAAAGAGTACTAGGGAGTGCTAGAGAGTGCCAAGTGACTGCAAAAAAAAAGGTAATGGCAATGTAAATGACAATGCCATTTACTTATCTGTTTTCGAAACAAAAACATAAATACAAATTTTGGCATATACAATGCCAATAACTCTAACTTTTCCAAAGGCGAAACCATTGCATTGTAAATGCTTGTTGCTTTTTCCTAGCATGTTTTTGGAACCTGGGTTGGTGATTTTAGGCCTCTGCGCACTTCTTCACTGTGGTACAGTGTAAAGTGCGTGTGCTCTCTGTGTATGGATGGTGAGCGCCCTGCCCTCCCATAGGAATGAATGGGGAATATGTATGCCCATGGTAGATTCCTGATGCGTGGGGAGTGCAGGGGCGAGTTTGATATGTGTGAACTCGTGAGACTGAATGCTGCATAATGGTGTATGCGGCATGGCTGTGTCTAGTCTAGAAGCGCCACTTTTAGAAGTTGGCATAATTGTGTAGTGAGTCTGCTGGCACGTGATTGGCTGATGGGCCTGGCCCAGGCATGCCTGGGCCTGCTGGTAGATGGACTGTCTGGAGGAGGGGGTCTGAGTCAGCCGTAGATGAAAGGCCCCCATCTGCTGTCACGGATGGGAGGGAAGAGCTCTGGTGGTGCCGGGCCGTGCCTGGCAGCCCACCCTGCTGCCTCTCCCTCCTGATGACCCACTGTCACCTCTGACCAGAGGCTGACAGGAGAGTGAAACAAGATACACCCAGGGCTTAGGGCTCGCTTACACAAAGACTTCAAAAGACTTCAAAGCCTTTTCTGTGTATAAGAAGGGGCTGTGTTCCCTTCCAATTGGTTCTTGTTTTCTGACTTGAATCTGCCAGGGGCGTGCTGATGCTTGGGCTCAAGGAATCCCTGAGTCCTGCCCAGCCCCTGGACTCCTGATGGACTTGCCTGGATTCCTGGGGGACCCCCCTGCCCTGCCTGGGCTGAGGGGGGGACTTGGCTTTGCCCCCCTGGGAGGCTCTGGGGCTTTGGCAGCGTGGAGGAGCTGCATTGCCCTGTGGATAGCGCTGGAACTGTATTTCTAGCGCCTGGAGGCGCTGAGCTTCCTCCCGAGCGCCTGGGAGCGCTCTGCCGGCTGTCTAGCGCTTTGGAGCGCGTCATTTTCCCCAAGCGCTTGAGGGCACTTTATCTGGACTTTTCCTAGCGCTTAGGAGCGCTTTATGTCCGCTTATAGCGCTGGACGCGCTAAGGCATCTGGCCCGTAGGAGGAATCAGCCCCCGCCTGCCTGCCTAAGGATCGGGCCGCCGCGCTGCCCGCGGTGACCCGGAAGTGACTGACCGGCTGGCCGGAAGTCCCGCCCCACAGTCGGCGGGGGGAAGAAAGGAGAAGGCGCGGAAGATGGCGGCCGTTCGCGGGGCTCCTCTCGGCTGAGGGAGCCCCGAGGAGAAGAGGCGGCCGGTTGGTAGGGCTCCCGTGTGCCGAGGGAGCCCTGCAGAGAGGGAGAAGTCCGGCGCGGGAGTAGCGAGGCTCCCATGTGGTCGGGAGAGCCCCGCCTTCACCCCCGCGAGAAGGGACTGCTGCCGGGAGCCTTGCTGGCTCCACCCTGAGTCCCGGTCCCGAGACGGGGGACCGGGCAAAGCGAGGAGAGTCTGCGTGGAGCAGGAGCTCCGCAGATGCCGCCGAAGCCCGCCCCCGCCGCACAGAAGCCCCGGTGAGTGAAGGGCTGCGGGGGGGAGATAGCTCCGTGTGGTGCCGGCCGAGGCACTGAGGAGAAGGGCGGCCCCGAATGGCAGTGGGTCGCCCCACCGTGATTACAGGGCCCGCGAGGGGTTCTTGAGGGCCCGCACTGCTGCATGTTGGTGCCGCTACGAGGCACTGAGAAAGGGCGGCCCCGAATGGCAGTGGGTCGCCCCACCGTGGGTGCAGAGCCTGTGTGGCTACATGTGGGGCATGTGATGCCCAGAGCCTGTGTGGCTCCAACGTTGGGCACGAGTAATGCCAGAGCCTGGGTGGCTCCAACGTGGACCTAGCTGTTTGTAGAGCCTGTGGGGCTCCAGCGTGGCGCAGTTTGCGCCTGAGGGCCAGTGAGGGCCCTGGCGCAGTGTTGATGATTCTCCAGCTGCCCAGCAATTAGTGGGCAGCTGCACCGTTTAGGCGCAATTTCAGGAGAGAGTCCCTGTGTGGGACAGCGAGGGCACAGTGGTGCCCGGCCTTTCCAGCTGCGCAGCACTTAGTGCCAGCTGCAGCGTTTAGGCCCTTGTGAGTGTTCCCAGGGGCCCAGCAAGTAGTGGGCCCCTGCATCGTTTAGGCCCCTGACATTGAGACTCAGGGCGTTCTAGCCCCAACAAGGCCAGTTGGCCTAGGGACTACCACAGGTGGTGGCTTATGTAGGTTTTGCACAATTGTATGGTTCTTGCACCTCTGAATGTGATTTCTTGCATCATGTCTTATTCCTGCACCTCTGAATGTTTTTAGACATCATGTGACTATTGCGCTACTGTATTATTCTGGTACCTCTGAATGTAATTTTATTGCATCATGTGCTTTATTCTTAACACCGCTGAATGTGTAGGTTTATACATTATGTGTTTCTCTTTACTACTCCTCTGAATGTATATTTATGCATCATGGGTAATGTGTTCTTTCTTAGACCCCTAAACGCTGTGTGATACTTAGGTGGTTTTCCTTTACTACTCCTCTGAATGTGTTTCATACGTCATGGGTAATGTGTTCTTTCTTAGACCCCTAAATGCTGTGTGATACTTAGGTGGTTGTTCTTTTAGTACAGGTGGTCCTAGTGAGGTCCTGGTCCCCTGTGTGACAGCCTCCTAAGGGTTTAGGGTTGCGTAGGTGGTACTTACCTGTTCCCAGTAATTACGGGATGTGATCTATAACTGTTACTTTGTGTTACAGTGAAGTTTATATACGTTTATTCTAATTTCTGACAAGTATTTCAATATCTGCAAAGTGTTGATTCAGACAGTGGCCCATGTGGCCCTGTCTTGTAAATAATCCCTTGTGAATATTGCCGTGCCAGTTGGCACAATGTACATGTGTGATTTCTATCTGATATGTTTTGACAATACAAAAGTTATTTTTAATATAACCTTGTGTGGAGTCTCTTTTGTGGTGTACCTAGTATGTTGTTGCTGTTGTGCGCTGACGCAAATGCTTTACACATCGCCTCCGAGTTTAGCCTAGACTGCTCGCGCCATGCTACCTAGAGGGTGAGCAGGGGTTATCTTGGCGTGTGACTTCCTTGCCCTGACTGGAATGGTGGTTTCGGCCTGGCTTTGGCGTCAGCCTTAGCCTACCCGAAATAGCCGGTTTCCAACATTGGTGGGTCAGCGGTGCGGATTTGGACTTGCGTTTGCTCAGTGCCATAGCGACAACTGGCTACATTACAAAAACTCTGCGTTTTTCAGATAGTCACATATTTGGGATTATTGTTTTTGATTTTGATTTTCCTCAAAAGTGTCATTTTCAGATGGTGTTCCTGCGCTTGGTTTAGTGGCAGATGAGAGAAAATGACAGGGCGGGACGCCAGTAGAGAGGGGAGGTTCCCATAGATTAGGAATCCCTTGCTGGGTCCAGTGTCCAATTCCCGTTCCTGTCCCTGTGTGGGTAGATGGAAGAGAGGGAGGGTGGAGGAGAAATTGCTTGCTCAGGAGGGTGGTTATTCCCTGAGTGTGTGTGTGTGTCTGGATCCCCCAGTATGGTAGGATCCAGTGGTGGCAGCTTAAATGTGTCCAGTGCGTGAATTCCAATTCCCAGTTCCCAGAGTATGGTGCCTGGTGCTCAGTAAGAGGGTGACAGGTTGAGAGTCAGAGGCAGTGAGGAACTGTCTCACCAGTCTGGAGGGGGAGTGTGTGGATGTGTGGTGTCTTGAACTGGAGGAGTTGGTGTGAGTTTTTTTTAAGGAGCTTGCACGTGAGGTGTATCTCTGGTGGTGTGCAGGAGATCCTGCAGAGGCATTGGACAATAAGGTGGATGTCTGGCGGTGTGCTGGATGTCGTGCAGAGACATTAGGGAGTGATTCTAAAAGTAGTGGCTTGTGTATCTGATGATCCTGTGTAGGTGAAGAGGTTCATGTGTAGCCCAGCTATGTCCCATTAGGATGGTAGGGGTGTAGGGGCTCACGTCCTGTCTCAGTGGAGGCGGAGTGAGTGTGGGACGGTGTGTCCCACGTTGGCCCGAAACCCTGTCTCGGGGCCTGGAGGGTTCCCTAAGGGAGCGCCAGGTCAGGGGCCTAGGCTGTACTTACAAGTCATTTGAAGAGGATCTTCCTGTGTCTAGAGGACGGGGAGTTTCTGTAACCAGAACTCCGGCGGTCCTAGTGTTGGGCAATACCGCTTCTAAGTGGAGGGTGCAGAAGTCCTGGCTCGCTGAGCATTTGACCGTCTAGAGTGCTTGACCATTTTTGGGGCCTCTGGAGGTTGTTCCCCGAGGAGGGGGGAGGCCAGGTTCAGGTTCAGCCTGACCTGGAGGGAAGGGCATCTGTAGTCAGTGTCCTGACCGGTTGTTGGCTTCCAGGGGTACCGCTCCCAGGTGGGAGGGTGCAGAACTCTGGAGGGGGGTGCAGAGGGACGGTGTCCTTACTTCTGACCCCGGTGGGAGCAAAGTGTGTTGCTGATACGCCGCTGGCGTGTGCTCTGTCTAGCCGGGAACATACTGAGAATCACCCTGTGATAGGGAGTACTGGAGGAGAGTGTGTCGCTGATACGCCGCTGGCGTGTGCTCTGTCTAGCCTGAGACATACTGTGCCTGTGATCATGGAACTGGAAGGGGGTGCAGAAGGACGGTGTACTTCTGACCCCGGTGCTGGGAGATTAGGAAACTTCTAGGTCAAGAGAAGTCTCTACTAAGGTGGATCAGCTGAAGAGACTGAGGAGGCGGCCCTTGCTGTGTGTTCTGGGGCCCACCTGCAGTTTGTTGTTTCCACTAAGGTAGAGGAAAGGGGGCTTTGCTGTGTGCTGTGTCCCCCCACCTGCTTGAAGAGGGACTGTGCTGTGTGCTTTGTACCTCAGAAGTGAAATAGTTTCCAGGTGATAGACCAGTGACGGAGTGAGGTCCTGATCTGGTAGGAGAGTTGTGTTCTGGTGAGTGCTTCCCTGTGAGGGTTATTCCTTCACCCTGACTGAAAGCAAGGGTCCCTACTTCGTCTAAGGTACTTACCTCTGCCAACTAGAGACCCCCAGTTCTAACATTGGTGGAGTAGAGGTAGGATCGGGCATTCTTGCCGTGACCTCTAGTCAGCCTGAGGGTGTGGTCCCTAGGTTGTAGGATCAGTGGTAGTGTAGCTACCCTGAGAGAGAGAGTGGAGATTGGCTATTGTGTGCCAGGGGCTTCTGCCCCCACTCTGTCGATTGGTTAGGACCTGTGATCTTTGGATGGCCTAGGGCCTGGTCCTGACTGTGGATGACTAGTGTGTACCAGTGGGGTATCCTAGTTGTGCCAGAGAGCTTTTGGTGAGGGAAATCTATGTGGGTTCAGAGTGGCGAAAAAAACTGGAAGTTGGCCCTGCCGTGCAGGCCCGTGTCCGTGGTTTTTGTCGCCCAAAGCAGTGAAGACCATCAGTGTAGTGATTGGTCTACCCTGCGTTTTGGCTGGAAGGGGGATGTGTTGGACCCGGTCCTTTGGGCAGGTTCACCCCGTGACTTTTTGCTTTTTCCTAGCATGTTTTTGGAACCTGGGTTGGTGATTTTAGGCCTCTGCGCACTTCTTCACTGTGGTACAGTGTAAAGTGCGTGTGCTCTCTGTGTATGGATGGTGAGCGCCCTGCCCTCCCATAGGAATGAATGGGGAATATGTATGCCCATGGTAGATTCCTGATGCGTGGGGAGTGCAGGGGCGAGTTTGATATGTGTGAACTCGTGAGACTGAATGCTGCATAATGGTGTATGCGGCATGGCTGTGTCTAGTCTAGAAGCGCCACTTTTAGAAGTTGGCATAATTGTGTAGTGAGTCTGCTGGCACGTGATTGGCTGATGGGCCTGGCCCAGGCATGCCTGGGCCTGCTGGTAGATGGACTGTCTGGAGGAGGGGGTCTGAGTCAGCCGTAGATGAAAGGCCCCCATCTGCTGTCACGGATGGGAGGGAAGAGCTCTGGTGGTGCCGGGCTGTGCCTGGCAGCCCACCCTGCTGCCTCTCCCTCCTGATGACCCACTGTCACCTCTGACCTGAGGCTGACAGGAGAGTGAAACCAGATACACCCAGGGCTTAGGGCTCGCTTACACAAAGACTTCAAAAGACTTCAAAGCCTTTTCTGTGTATAAGAAGGGGCTGTGTTCCCTTCCAATTGGTTCTTGTTTTCTGACTTGAATCTGCCAGGGGCGTGCTGATGCTTGGGCTCAGGGAATCCCTGAGTCCTGCCCAGCCCCTGGACTCCTGATGGACTTGCCTGGATTCCTGGGGGACCCCTCTGCCCTGCCTGGGCTGAGGGGGGGACTTGGCTTTGCCCCCCTGGGAGGCTCTGGGGCTTTGGCAGCGTGGAGGAGCTGCATTGCCCTGTGGATAGCGCTGGAACTGTATTTCTAGCGCCTGGAGGCGCTGAGCTTCCTCCCGAGCGCCTGGGAGCGCTCTGCCGGCTGTCTAGCGCTTTGGAGCGCGTCATTTTCCCCAAGCGCTTGAGGGCACTTTATCTGGACTTTTCCTAGCGCTTAGGAGCGCTTTATGTCCGCTTATAGCGCTGGACGCGCTAAGGCATCTGGCCCGTAGGAGGAATCAGCCCCCGCCTGCCTGCCTAAGGATCGGGCCGCCGCGCTGCCCGCGGTGACCCGGAAGTGACTGACCGGCTGGCCGGAAGTCCCGCCCCACAGTCGGCGGGGGGAAGAAAGGAGAAGGCGCGGAAGATGGCGGCCGTTCGCGGGGCTCCTCTCGGCTGAGGGAGCCCCGAGGAGAAGAGGCGGCCGGTTGGTAGGGCTCCCGTGTGCCGAGGGAGCCCTGCAGAGAGGGAGAAGTCCGGCGCGGGAGTAGCGAGGCTCCCATGTGGTCGGGAGAGCCCCGCCTTCACCCCTGCGAGAAGGGACTGCTGCCGGGAGCCTTGCTGGCTCCACCCTGAGTCCCGGTCCCGAGACGGGGGACCGGGCAAAGCGAGGAGAGTCTGCGTGGAGCAGGAGCTCCGCAGATGCCGCCGAAGCCCGCCCCCGCCGCACAGAAGCCCCGGTGAGTGAAGGGCTGCGGGGGGGGAGATAGCTCCGTGTGGTGCCGGCCGAGGCACTGAGGAGAAGGGCGGCCCCGAATGGCAGTGGGTCGCCCCACCGTGATTACAGGGCCCGCGAGGGGTTCTTGAGGGCCCGCACTGCTGCATGTTGGTGCCGCTACGAGGCACTGAGAAAGGGCGGCCCCGAATGGCAGTGGGTCGCCCCACCGTGGGTGCAGAGCCTGTGTGGCTACATGTGGGGCATGTGATGCCCAGAGCCTGTGTGGCTCCAACGTTGGGCACGAGTAATGCCAGAGCCTGGGTGGCTCCAACGTGGACCTAGCTGTTTGTAGAGCCTGTGGGGCTCCAGCGTGGCGCAGTTTTCGCCTGAGGGCCAGTGAGGGCCCTGGCGCAGTGTTGATGATTCTCCAGCTGCCCAGCAATTAGTGGGCAGCTGCACCGTTTAGGCGCAATTTCAGGAGAGAGTCCCTGTGTGGGACAGCGAGGGCACAGTGGTGCCCGGCCTTTCCAGCTGCGCAGCACTTAGTGCCAGCTGCAGCGTTTAGGCCCTTGTGAGTGTTCCCAGGGGCCCATCAAGTAGTGGGCCCCTGCATCGTTTAGGCCCCTGACATTGAGACTCAGGGCGTTCTAGCCCCAACAAGGCCAGTTGGCCTAGGGACTACCACAGGTGGTGGCTTATGTAGGTTTTGCACAATTGTATGGTTCTTGCACCTCTGAATGTGATTTCTTGCATCATGTCTTATTCCTGCACCTCTGAATGTTTTTAGACATCATGTGACTATTGCGCTACTGTATTATTCTGGTACCTCTGAATGTAATTTTATTGCATCATGTGCTTTATTCTTAACACCGCTGAATGTGTAGGTTTATACATTATGTGTTTCTCTTTACTACTCCTCTGAATGTGGTTCATACATCATGGGTAATGTGTTCTTTCTTAGACCCCTAAACGCTGTGTGATACTTAGGTGGTTTTCCTTTACTACTCCTCTGAATGTGGTTCATACATCATGGGTAATGTGTTCTTTCTTAGACCCCTAAATGCTGTGTGATACTTAGGTGGTTGTTCTTTTAGTACAGGTGGTCCTAGTGAGGTCCTGGTCCCCTGTGTGACAGCCTCCTAAGGGTTTAGGGTTGCGTAGGTTGTACTTACCTGTTCCCAGTAATTACGGGATGTGATCTATAACTGTTACTTTGTGTTACAGTGAAGTTTATATACGTTTATTCTAATTTCTGACAAGTATTTCAATATCTGCAAAGTGTTGATTCAGACAGTGGCCCATGTGGCCCTGTCTTGTAAATAATCCCTTGTGAATATTGCCGTGCCAGTTGGCACAATGTACATGCGTGATTTCTATCTGATATGTTTTGACAATACAAAAGTTATTTTTAATATAACCTTGTGTGGAGTCTCTTTTGTGGTGTACCTAGTATGTTGTTGCTGTTGTGCGCTGACGCAAATGCTTTACACATCGCCTCCGAGTTTAGCCTAGACTGCTCGCGCCATGCTACCTAGAGGGTGAGCAGGGGTTATCTTGGCGTGTGACTTCCTTGCCCTGACTGGAATGGTGGTTTCGGCCTGGCTTTGGCGTCAGCCTTAGCCTACCCGAAATAGCCGGTTTCCAACTCTAATCACTAGTATATGCAGTAGACCTTTGTACTCTCTACCATTCCTATGTGACTCTTAGAGTATATCCATTTGTATCCCTTCCCTATGTATATAGAGATAACTCTAATCACTAGTATATGCAACAGACCTTTGTGCTCTCTACCATTCCTATGTGACTCTTAGAGTATATCCATTCGTATCCCTTCTCTATGTATATAGAGATAACTCTAATCACTAGTATATGCAGTAGACCTTTGTACTCTCTACCATTCCTATGTGACTCTTAGAGTATATCCATTCGTATCCCTTCCCTATCTATATAGAGATAACTCTAATCACTAGTATATGCAGTAGACCTTTGTACTCTCTGCCATTCCTATGTGACTCTTAGAGTATATCCATTCGTATCCCTTCCCTATGTATATAGAGATAACTCTAATCACTAGTATATGCAGTAGACCTTTGTACTCTCTACCATTCCTATGTGACTCTTAGAGTATATCCATTCGTATCCCTTCTCTATGTATATAGAGATAACTCTAATCACTAGTATATGCAGTAGACCTTTGTACTCTCAACCATTCCTACGTGACTCTTAGAGTATATCCATTCGTATCCCTTCCCTATGTATATAGAGATAACTCTAATCACTAGTATATGCAGTAGACCTTTGTACTCTCTACCATTCCTACGTGACTCTTAGAGTATATCCATTCGTATCCCTTCCCTATGTATATAGAGATAACTCTATTCACTAGTATATGTGTAGACCTTTGTACTCTCTACCATTCCTATGTGACTCTTAGAGTATATCCATCCGTATCCCTTCTCTATGTATATAGAGATAACTCTAATCACTAGTATATGCAGTAGACCTTTGTACTCTCTACCATTCCTATGTGACTCTTAGAGTATATCCATTTGTATCTCTTCCCTATGTATATAGAGATAACTCTAATCACTAGTATATGCAACAGACCTTTGTGCTCTCTACCATTCCTATGTGACTCTTAGAGTATATCCATTTGTATCCCTTCTCTATGTATATAGAGATAACTCTAATCACTAGTATATGCGTAGACCTTAGTACTCTCTACCATTCCTATGTGACTCTTAGAGTATATCCATTCGTATCCCTTCCCTATCTATATAGAGATAACTCTAATCACTAGTATATGCAGTAGACCTTTGTACTCTCTGCCATTCCTATGTGACTCTTAGAGTATATCCATCCGTATCCCTTCCCTATCTATATAGAGATAACTCTAATCACTAGTATATGCAGGAGACCGCTGTACTCTCTACCATTCCTATGTGACTCTTAGAGTATATCCATTTGTATCCCTTCCCTATGTATATAGAGATAACTCTAATCACTAGTATATGTGTAGACCTTTGTACTCTCTACCATTCCTATGTGACTCTTAGAGTATATCCATTCGTATCCCTTCTCTATGTATATAGAGATAACTCTAATCACTAGTATATGTGTAGACCTTTGTACTCTCTACCATTCCTATGTGACTCTTAGAGTATATCCATTCGTATCCCTTCTCTATGTATATAGAGATAACTCTAATCACTAGTATATGCAGTAGACCTGTGTACTCTCTGCCATTCCTATGTGACTCTTAGAGTATATCCATTCGTATCCTTTCTCTATGTATATAGAGATAACTCTAATCACTAGTATATGCAACAGACCTTTGTGCTCTCTACCATTCCTATGTGACTCTTAGAGTATATCCATTCGTATCCCTTCTCTATGTATATAGAGATAACTCTAATCACTAGTATATGCAGTAGACCTTTGTACTCTCTACCATTCCTATGTGACTCTTAGAGTATATCCATTCGTATCCCTTCTCTATGTATATAGAGATAACTCTAATCACTAGTATATGTGTAGACCTTTGTACTCTCTACCATTCCTATGTGACTCTTAGAGTATATCCATTCGTATCCCTTCTCTATGTATATAGAGATAACTCTAATCACTAGTATATGTGTAGACCTTTGTACTCTCTACCATTCCTATGTGACTCTTAGAGTATATCCACTCGTATCCCTTCTCTATGTATATAGAGATAACTCTAATCACTAGTATATGCAGGAGACCGCTGTACTCTCTACCATTCCTATGTGACTCTTAGAGTATATCCACTCGTATCCCTTCTCTATGTATATAGAGATAACTCTAATCACTAGTATATGCAGGAGCCCGCTGTACTCTCTACCATTCCTATTTGACTCTTAGAGTATATCCATTCGTATCTCTTCCTTGTGTAACTTTACATCTTGTACATTTGCAAATGTTTCTGTATGTATCTTTTATGTAACACATGTAGTCCTAAGTCCTTATGTTTTGCAACTGGTTCTTATGTAAAGCGCTCTGACACCTTCGGGTAAAGTTCGCGCTATATAAAATCGCATTAAATAAATTAAATAAATAAAAAACTGACAGTTCCATTTATTCATCCACAGTCAGGGTGCTTCTGCCACGCACACGCCCTGCACTGGGGCAGCTGGGGACGAGCCCAGACCCCCCCCCTGTGCCAGCATTGTGGGGGGGCCGCCTGGGGCCCCACCTGTGCCAAGGGGAGGGCGAGCGGTGCCAGGCAGTCGTGTCCCCACCTGGAGAAGCTGGCAGGGCCGCCCATGCTCAGCGAGGGTTGAATCAAAGCTCGTGCGCGCCTTTGATACCGGTGGCAGCAGAACAATGGCGCGTGAGCTCACCCGGAAGGAATGCACGTGCCCCCACTGAGACCCCCCCCCCCACACACACACACACATACACTTCGCAGGAATCTCGGATTAAGCAACGCCGACTTGAAGGGGCGCGTCTCCCAGAGCAGGGATGCCAGGCCCGGACGGCCCTTTATTTCACCGGCACAGCCCCTGGAGGCCGGTTCTTAAGGCACTGGGCGCTGCGGGGCCCTTTGACACCTGCTCCTCTTTCAGAGCATCATAGCGGGGGGGGTGGGGAGGGGGGAGGCTTCAGGAAAGAGAAAGGAAGGAGAGAGAAGAGAGTGAGTGAGAGAGTTTGGGATAAGAGCCGGAAGGGGACATTTTCACAGGGCTGCCTTTG
Organism: Lissotriton helveticus; assembly: GCF_964261635.1. Lineage (NCBI taxonomy): Eukaryota > Metazoa > Chordata > Amphibia > Caudata > Salamandridae > Lissotriton > Lissotriton helveticus. Next base: position 1,192,805,714 of record NC_136071.1, on the reverse strand, counting down.
CTCCCTGTCCGGCCCCGGAGCCGGCCTGGATGCCTGCGGGCCACATGCACACGTCTGCCGGACTGAAGCTCAGAGGGTCTCGTGCGTTTTGGGAACTACGGGAATTATGACGTTTTTTATTTACTTGGGTATTAGACTGTTTTAAATCCCAGGGCCAAATGAACAAACATTTTGCTGCACTTCTTTGCTGCAGCCCTGACGCAAAATGTATATTGGTATTTACTAAGCGACGCAAAGCCCGAGTTACGTGGCTGTGCCGGGCTTGTAAAAGAAACAGTAACGCAAGGTACACATCACCTTGCGTCACTGAGGCATTCCAGAGGTGGAGCGTGGGCGTTTCCTTGCATTCACCATGAATTTTGAGGCAAACACAGATTAACTAAAGTCTGTAAGTCTGGGTTTGCGCAAACAGTGCGCATACCTGAAGATGGTGTAGCACAGTATTTCTCTTTGTTACTTCCTCTCTCTATGCATTCCGCATCACCCTTAGAAAGAGGAAAATGACTCTCAGGATTGTTTTTGTGCAGGAAGGTGACCCTTACTGCACACATAACGGCGGAGCTGCCGACTTTGGAGCTGGGGAACCAGGTCTCGGCGTTGGTTCAACATCCTGTGATTCGGGGCAAATCTCCCCGTGCCGACCAAAAATGAACGTGTCCTTGAGTAAGGTACCTGGTGCTCATGTAAAGTGCTCCAATCCCTTTGGGTCGAGTTCACGCTATATAAAACTGCAAAAAACAATACTGCCGGTAACAAAGGCACCCGTGCACCATGACTTGACGTCGGGTGCCTGCGGTGGCGCTAAACAACACACAGCGTGCCAGTGCAAGGAGGGGCAAAGGTGCAGCATATCACAGTAGATATGATGCATTTGTGATCTCTCCGTTCCACGCAATGCAGCTCAGCAGGTTCCGTTGCTGCATAGGGTTGCGTGACACTTTAGTATATCTGTGCTCCAGTGTCATGTAATGCCTCCTGCTAACGGGAACTCACTGTGCAAGGAGACCACAGACCCTTCCTGTTCTGAAAGTGCTCTGCACATTCCAGGGGCTCCCACCTATTCAGGGGTACCTCTGAGCTTTTCAAGTGACCCCTCCTGTCCCGGGGAAGCGTCCAATTACTCCATGCAAGCCCTCTAGTCAGGGTACAAGTCCTAAAAAAAGAAGTGGGGGGACGCTGATGCCACGACAGGAAGTGACGTCACGAAAGGTGGCTTGCACCATCAGACTCATTGCATCCCCACGCTCACCCCTTAGATGCGATAATTGCATCAGAGAAGCCAGCGCGTGAGCAGCGTTCTGAATGAGCTCCGATCTCGCCCCAGAGAGGCCAAAGAGTGAATGTGTGGCTCTATTTGCTCCAGTTATCGAGCTCCCGATAAAATCAGTGGGGGGACGCCGTCAACCCGCGTGTTGCCCCGACTCAAGCCCTGCTTCTAGGACAGCCTGTGGTCTGACAAGAGCAACCCCTGAACAATGAAGGGCAGAAAGTCACAGGCAAGTCTGGGTAGTTGGCACAAAAACATGGGCCACCTGCCCATCCCCCGCAACCTGAGCTCTGTTCTCTGGGAGAAACAGCACCCCAGCATCAGTCTCTGATTAGTCACAGTGGCCTGGCAGTGACCACAGAAACCCTTTGACTGGCTGCCATTCAGATAATTTGTCAGAATGGGTCACATACCCCCCACGAGCCCCGAAAAGGTTGGGGCCATCTCTGAATCCGAGTGGACATTTGTATTCAAGCTACCTGCCCCAGCCCTGGACACACACTGACACTTTGGCCTCTGCTGTGTTAACTTTCACCTGAGGGGCTCTGCAGACCTGTGTGGAGGAAGCTGAGAACCGGAAGCAGAACTCTTGACTGCCCCCTTGTGGTGAGGAGGGGAGAGAGGGGTTACGGGCTGTGCCCCAAGGCCTGAGGAAGAGGTAGACGAGGAGCACGGCTAACACACCACGTGCATCCATGTACCTGTATCACGCTTGAGGGCCAGGGGCCCCACAAGCAACCAGGTGTTATTGAGCAATTACATATTCATTCACAAGTATCAATAGCGCCAAGAAACCTAGTAACGTTAATGGACTTAGAGACTCATGTACTAACTATTTCAGCATTCGCAGCCCCAATGATCTGGTAAATACTGAGGGCCTGATTCACAGAACTAACTTAAGACAAAATCCTAAACTTACTACATTTGGTATTCACAGAAGTTAGGATTTTGTCTTAAGTTTGTCTTAAGACAGACTTAAGACAGACTTAAGACACAATTCTAACTTAAGTCTGTCTTAAGTCTGTCTCAAGACAAACTTAAGACAAAATCCTAACTTCTGTGAATACCAAATGTAGTAAGTTTAGGATTTTTTCTTAAGTTAGTTCTGTGAATCGGGCCCCTGGTTCCTGGTCGTCCAAAGAAGGGGGCACTTGTCACTATCCGTGCACTCCATGCGTTCACCAAAGCATGTGCGCTCTGCTATGTGTCTCTGCAAAGGTGTCTCAGCTGCAAATAGAGGGGTACAGACCCTACAACCAGCACTACTCCGAGAAGGGGTCAGACAAACCCGACTGAATGACCACGGACCACTACACTGACTCTGAGTCTCTGGCTACACAGGTTTGCAGCCCTGTTGTTGTGTGTTCATCTTGTACCGTGAAAACCCCTCCAACCTCGGCCCCAAGAGAGGTCTGTCCTACTCACTTCGCACATTTCACACGATTCGAGTTCAGGGCAAGTATTATCCCCCCCACCCCAACTTTAAAACATCATGTCAGCACTCTAATATAGGAAGACATTTGCGTGCTTGGTTCCACTATAGTTAGGGTGACCAGACGTCCCGGTTTTCCCCGGACGGTCCCCGTTTTTGGAGAAGTGTCCCCGTGTCCCGACACTTTCCTCCAAATCAATGAAATGTCCGGGTTTTTAAAGAGTGTCCGGGGTAAACATAGAAATGTCCCGTTTTTTATTGATGTTTCGATTGAGCATACGCTCGCATGCTCTCTTTGCCTAACGTGAAGTTACTTAGGTGAGCTGAGCGTTGTAGCAGGAAGGGAAATCCTTTGAAGAGAGACACTTTCTCTCGGGATTTCCCTTCTCTTTGTACAACGCAGCGACACCTACGGGTTAGAATCAAACTTGGTGATGGAAACTGCATATCCAAGAAGGTATAAATTACTTTCTTGCCCGAGTGTTGTTTATTATCTTCATCTGTAATGTTCCGGCCAAATTAGACATTGCAAACACTCATGTTCCGAAAATCAGAGGTAAGTCCTTAGCGAGCAGGACTACGCAGCCATGGCTGCCAAGGTTTTATATTGCTATGTGTGACATTTTCATATTTTCATGTAATTATGAGTGACATTTGAATGACTACGAGTGACACTTTTTAGCGAGCAAAATCAAGCAATGAAGAGAGGGAAATATATTACATTAAATTAAATTTGAGCAACAAAAAATGTTTCAGCTGCAGCAAAGCACCTTGAGGCGCAGAGAAGTCTCAGGTATAGCCAACCACTGATGCGCTGCAGTGTTTATAATTTTACAAACGAGTCTCTCTCAACACTTAGACATTTGTTTCCAAGTTCAATGGCCTGTTCAACTTGAGGCCGCTCACTACTAATTAGTTAATATACAAAATAAACGTCCTGCTCTATTTTCCATCCACATGCTCCAATAATTAGTGTGTTTTAATGCACTTCAACTTCAGTTCAGCTAGCAGTCATGTACCACAGGTATACATCTGGGTATCAGCCACCTTCACAAACACGAGCACTACCTTCGAGAGGCACCTACAAGCCTCTTGTAAGCTCTTAATTTAATTTCCTATTATCATCCAAGTAAAGCACAGTTGAGCTGTCGGCGCGCCACAGTGAGTCAAGTAAAAACTGACTGGGGCAGACAGGAGCACCCCCCCGCCCCCTAGCATTTTGGGCAAGCCAGCCTCAGGCCCTGTGAAGCACACACTTGCTTGGTCAGGTCCAGCGCGGCCGGCAGCCTTGAGCTACTAATAAGCAATTATGTGGGAGATGATAGATCATGTGTAGTGGCATTAGTAAGCAGTGCCAAGTGAGCATCTAGGCCAGCACAGAGAAATCATGTTACATCAGCCGGCTTGTGAAAGGTGCTGTGCCATGCATGTTGTGTGTGCGTGTCACTGATGGCTGCTATGTTCAAGTCTGTGTGTGTGTGTGTGGCCAAGAGGCAATACGATGGAGTCACTCATTCTGTACAAGCTTAAGCTCTACAGGCAGCTGTTCCGTTTGCCTCGCCACACCTCTCCTGCCCAAATTCAACTTGAGTTTGGCCTTGTAATCCAGCAGAATGGGGATGTCCTCATGACGGGTTCACTGCTTAGTGCTAGATTGCAGTGACAATATGCTTTCAAGCTGATTTGCACTTGGTCTTAACAGGGTCAGTACTTTGGGCATGATTCACAATGGTAACCTTGGACCAAAAGTCTAAGTTTATGAATTTTGGTAGTCACAAAGGGACTTACGAGTAGTAATAAAAGACCTCTGATTTGTCGTCTGTAATACTTCATTTCGGTCTGTGGAGGGAGCTGTCATTGCAGTCTCTTTCGATGTCTATGACAGCTGTCAAATAGTCCTACTTTTATGTCGATGGTTACTGTGAACTGTAGTCCTACTTCTATGTCTATGACCTGTCCCCATTTTTTGTTTTGAGAATCTGGTCACCCTAACTATAGTAAATTATGGCTTTATTACGGACCTTCTGACAGTGCTTAATTTGTAAAAGACTGGCTGCCGGTGCAAAGGCTTTGCTCAGAAGCAGCGCCCGTAGATAAATGTCAGTGCAGGAGGCAGCTTGGAGTTAAATCCGCCTCAAGCCGCTTTAATTCACCACCAGACACTCCCGCCCCCGCCTTTACTCCCTCCTGGGGGTCCCTGCTTCCTCGGTTCATGACGGGTTTGCCATCTTTCTCTTCTCTTTCCGGTCTGTGCGTTTTCCCGCTCTTGAGCTTGGCAAATGTCTGATGCGGCAAAAAGTGGCGATTGACGTCCATGCTGCCTAGCGCTATCGTGATGTATGCAGTAACATTCTCCCTGTGTGTTCTCCCTTGGTAACACCTCACCTAGAACCCAAATACACGTTTATACACTACAAACCACGTATAACTGAAGTTACACCGAGATTACCGGGCGCTGGCGTTTTCAGCCTGCACACAAGACAGGGCCTGAGTACGTGCACAGAGGGGCGTGTGCACGCACCGGCAGGTGGCGCTGCAGCCCCTCCAGGCCCGCTCAGACCCCCTCCTCGCCTCCCCCCACGAGCCTCATAAAATGTCATTTTCTGTAGACAGGCTGATCTTTCCTGGTCACAAAAGTTTATCATTAACTTTCCTCAGATATGGATTTTAACATGAATTCCATGTTGGGGAAAGGTCTGCAGCAGAGGTCTGTGAGTCTGAACTGCCAGAGTCCCCAAGTTTCACTCAGAGTTGAATTTCTTACTTTGGGGCGCTGTTCCTCGCTGCCAGCCTCGAGTGTCCCATTCATTTTAATAATGTCTCACACTTGAGCAGTAACGATATTCTGTTAAAAAAAAATTGTGATGTGCAAATATGAATAGAAGTCATTTATGGGGTAGCAAACCCCCAGACTGCTCTTTGGTGTTATGTCATGTTATGTTGGGAAACATCCTTTACGACGCAACCTTCTTTTTTTTAAAACTTGTTTTTTATTGTTGCATCATCAAGCATGAAAAGAGAATGAACCATCAGCTGGCGTGGCGTCAACATTCAGCCGCGGTCAGCAGTTTGCGCAACTTTTCTGCGTATAAACCTAGTCAATATGGCATTTCATCCACCGAACATCACAGACCATTCAAACAACAGGAAATAAACTCCGCATAGGAGAAGGAAATGAGCAGTAGACATGCGAGTCTCCGCCATGGGGGTCGTCGGATCGGGGTCTGTACAGTTCGCAAAGTGGTGATGCCAGGTAACTGGGGGGACAGAACTGTGGGGGGGAGCATGTAGGCGGTAGCAAGAGCATAGCAGGAGGAGACAGATGTCGGGCCATGGGTGGCAGGGGGGTCCGCAGTATTCACTCATAGTGGAGTAGAGCGGTCAGAGGGTGGAATCGTCTCTTGTATAGGGGCAGCGGGATGGTCGGCGTGGGGGGGGGCTGTGTCGACGGGGGGCGTGGAGTACCGGGATCGGCACAGGCAAAGAGGAAAGCAGTGGCAGTCAGGGATTATGGGGTCACTCGAGTGGGCGGGAGGAGGGGAGGGGGAGGGGGAAGGGGGGTAGGCGTAGGCGGGACATCCGCGCGCATGGACTGCCGGAAGCCGTGGAGGAGTATGGCCCATTCCATAGAAATGGGATGTTTACGCGCTCCCTCGCCTCCTCTTCCCGGAGGGCGTCCTCTTCGGCCGCCGCCCATTTACAGACTGCCCCTGTCCATGCCGCTATGGGGGGACCTTCCGGGGATCGCCAATGCATAGCTATACATCTTTTCGCTAATAGCAGCGCCAAGGACACAAAGCGTTTGTGCGTTGGGGCCCGTTTAGATATGTGAAAAATACCCAGTGCGCTGGATTCCCAAGAGGCTAGAGTTGTGAGGCCCGTGAGATCTGTCAGCGTGTCGTGTACCGTCCGCCACAGGGATTGGAGGCCGGGGCAGCTCCAAAACATGTGGCGGAAGTCTGCATCGGGGGAATGACATCTGGGGCATAGGAATTGTGTTGTGGGGTAAAACTGTTGCAGTCGCGCCGGTGTGAGGTAAGCCCTGTGTAGTATGTAATATTGAATGTTTTTGAAACGGGCGTTCCTGGAGACTCGTTTCGGGGCCTCAAGCTCCTTGGTCCATTCCGAATCGTGTAATGCGCGTCCGATGTCTTCCTCCCATGTGGCCCGCAGGGCCGTCAGGGGGGCGTACGAGAGTTCTCTGATCGATTTATAGAGCCAGGTGACTAAATGGCGTCCCACACCCATGCGCAAGATAGTGTGTATAACTGGATGCGTGTCTGGTTCGCCGGCCTGAAGATTATGATAAGGGCGGAAGCCCTCGAGCAGCTGTCGGTATCTGAGGAATTGACCCGGGGGGAGTTCGAACTCAGCGACCAGTCGGTCGAACGACTTCAGTTGACCCTCCTCAAAGAGTGTCTCCATGTCCGTGATGTCGCAGTGCGTCCATTCCGCCAGCATAAGAGCCGAGAAATAGAGTTCCCGTCTGGGGCAGCCAACCAGCGGTAGTGACGGGGAGTACGGAATCCTCCCGGGGGATATCCGGTGGATCCGCATTATGCATCGACGCGCTATCGCGACTTGGAGGGGATACGTTCGGCGTGGTTTAGTGCCCGGGAGGAGAAGACGGATCAGCTCCGGGTTCGTAATTCTACCGGTCGGGGTGCCGGTCTCCTGGGTATATCGGTCCGCCGTCCAGTACGACAGCCATTGGCGCTGCGCCGCCAGGAAGTAGGACTCAAAGGAGGGAGCTCCCAGCCCGCCCTGTGTCGTGGGGAGTTGGAGGGTTTTCAGAGCCACTCTGTGTCTACTCGAGCCGCTGAGGTTCCGTGAGAATCACTACGACGTTTTGGGAATCGCCGAATATGGACGAGTGTGGTATCTATGAACCGTAAATGACGAGTTTAGTAAGTGTACGCGTTTTCGTCATGCTACTAAGAAGAGTTCGTCTCATTTACAGGTTTCTTCAATGAACCCTCGGGTTCCATTTTAGATACGGCATCCATTTTGTTTCTTGCCCTCACGTAGTCAGCGAACAGGCAACTGTCCGCATCGTGACCTTTTAGTTCCCAAGCTTTACGGAGGAAGCATATTCCTTTCATGCGTCTTTTATGACTAGGGGAAGGACACTGCTAAGGCAATTGCCTCCGATCGAAGGTGATTCTGCCGTGCCGGTCTATTGTTTCAGCCTCGCACATGCTGGGATCAAGCCCTTTTAAGCTACGATTACGCATCCAATACTATCCTCATACTATCTCTTCCCTGCTGTCTGACTTCCTTGCAGCTGTTCTTGTCTCTTTCTCTTGCTTATTTACAACTCAAGTGGAATGTACCTAATGGTGGGAAGACGTGCTTTTTCAGTTGGAACTGGTGATGTTAATGTAATTATGTTCCGGGGTTCTGAATACATGAAAGCGATCCTTTTGAATTTAACTGTGGGAAATGAGTTGTAACCTTTTGCTTACATATTGTGCAATGACAAAATCCTGTATAAAAGAGAGCGACTCACATATGTAATTCGAAGCAGACTCTCAGAACCTACACGCTGTTGTACTTCTCGTGACTTTTGCCTCCCTGCAGTAATAAACGCTGATCTTTGACGCCGAAGGAAGTCTCCCGTGTCTCTGTCTGAGTGCGCCAGAATAGGTATCCCACGAAGGTTTTAGGTGTTGTTCCCTGGCACCGCTGGGCCTTAATTAGCTCAGTCCTTCAGTTGGCGCCCAACGCGGGGCGACATCGGCGGTACCGGTCCAAAGCCTGACGATTGTGAGGAACTTCGTGTGAAATCTCCGAGGAAAAGGTGCACCCCGCTTCATCGATCCTGTTGTCGAAATAAGTGGTCCGAAGATTTTTCCCGCGAAGATTCCCGACTCCTGACGGCTGCGACGGACCGATGCCCTGACTGTCGACCTGTTTTCGACGCCTGGCGTAGACCTTTCGTACAGCGAGACGATAGACGGGCCTTCCTGGTGACGCCATTGAAGTCCTCAGTTAAGTATTTGTGGGTCGCTCCCAGTCCTTAGTTGTTGTTGAGCTTTTTGAAGCTTTGTTGTATGCATGGTTCCATTGCATTTGTGGTTCTTAGTTGTTGGTTCTTAGTTGTCGGTTCTTAGTTGTTGGTTCTTAGTTGTTATTTGACAATTGCAATTGCCAAAAACCGAGGGTTTTGTCTTTCACGAAGAATTAGTGCTTCGGTAACCCTTGAAGTTTGATACTAGGTTAGTGTGCACGATGCCTAGCCATAGTGGGTTTCTTGGTTTCTTTAAATGTTGCAACAAGGATTCCCGGTTGGAGGACTCGTGTCCGATACCTCCAGTTGGAACTCCGATATATGAGCTCTATAGTCGACATGGTGTGGGCCCTATTATATATAATAAATATTGGGTCCGTTACACGAAAAAAGATGGTGTCCTTAGTTGGCCACCACATGGAAGTCTCGACCTCACGGTCTTAGATAATCTAGAAGCTAAGTTGTTTAAAAGGAAAGCTAGGCCAGCTATGTTTGATTCTTTTCGGGTGTGGCGTAAAGAGGCCAAGCAGAAAGAAATCAAACAGCTTAAAAAGGATCGAAGAGAAGGTATCGTTCCGATAATGCAAGTTGTACAACAATGTCAGCGAGATAAAGAAGAAAAAGAAATAGAAGTTTCCACTAGACTGCATCACATGAGGATAGACAAATGTTATCCGGTTTTACCAGCTAGTCTTGATAAGAAAGAAGAGGACTCAAAGGAGGATCCCCTGTTAGCGTATTTGATGAAATCGCCACCTCCTTATGCACAGGGTGCTACAGCCCCTGTAGTTCCTCCTGTAGTTCCGCCTGTAATTCCTCCTGTTGTCCCTCCTGTTGTTCCGGCGGCTGCTGGTCAGCCCGTTGTTAATCCTACGTTTGTCCCACCACCTGTTCCTATTCCTACTGCTCCTTTGCCTGTGCCTTCGCAAACTCCAGTCTCTGTTACCCCGACTATCTTGCCTGTTTCTGCTGTTCCTACGTTCACTTCTAATATTGTCGCTCCTGTTCTTTTTCCTTCTTCTCCCTCTGTTCGTACCCGTATTCCTAATACTGTTGCTACGCTCTATTCCCCACTATCCGGATCGATACTACCAACCAGTGCTTCCGAAACTCCCCAGAGACGAAGTCAAATCCCTGGTGGAAGAGAGAGTGCAACGTTAGTGACAATGGCACATAGGTGGATAAGACATCCTGCTAACTACCCTCCACGCATGGTCTTCGAGACGTTTTCTCAGTTTAATGAGCCCACACAGAGATTCGTGTTCGAAGAAATGTGTAACTTTTTGAGGGAACAATGGTATAATGACAATTTAGATAACATACCGCCCGATATGATTGAACTTCAGAGTCAATTTTCGAACGGTATGATTGTAGGTGGCGATGTACGACGTGCCTTAGAGCGATTGTTATCCTTTAGATCCACAGTGCCTTCTCGTGTGTCATTTAATGATGACGACTTAGAAACTTGGAAAGCGGCTCCTGGTCAGTATCCTATGAGAGAGGTTCCGCCAGTGTGGATGCCAGGTGATCCTGGTGCTGCTCCCCCAGTTTTGCCACATTTCCAAAGAGTTTGGATACACCTCCATGGAAGCGATCAGAAGTCTTGCAGGTCAAACAGTCCTTGCCTGATCCACGCAAGAATCCGGCGGGTTACTATAAGGAGTTGTCTCAATTGGTAGATGCTACTATTATGAACCTTGCCGACATCGACATGCTGTTCGGTAATGTAGTACCACAGCCGGTTTGGGCGAAAATTCGTCAGGAAAATCATGCGAATGAATTAGGCGGTGATTGGGCTGCAATAATAGCGGCTGATGGCCGACAAGTTGGTGGGGCTAAGCCTGAGCAGGTAATTTCGGATCTGCCCCAGAGAATAATTACGTTCATGAAAACGCTTATGCCGGCGATGAGGGTAAACTGGGATAAATTAGCAGCTTGTAAACAGAAGAAGGACGAGAGTGTCTCCGATTTCTTCACTAGATTTGAAGAGGCATTTGTCGATCATAGCGGTCAGGATATGGGCACTGAGGGAGGCCAACGTTTATTTGTCGATAAATTCGTATTAAATTTGTTGCCTGAACTATGCAACAAATTGAAAAATTCAGAAAGTGCCTGGGCTGTTTCCACTACTGCTCAAATATTAGCGATGGCTCAATATTATGAGAATAGGGAAAAAGAAGAAAGCGATCGTGTAGATAAGAAAACGAAGGAGCTCAAAACTAAGGTTTTGTTGCAGCAAGCGTATCCTCCGCGTTCAAATCACACTGATTTGCAACAGCAATATAGACCACAACCGCAATCCTCCAGAATGCAGTCACGTTCGGACTCCTCTGACTTTAGATCTATGCTTGGGTATAACCAGTGTGCATACTGTAGAAGAGAGGGACATATAAAATATGATTGTCCCGCTTTGCGTGACCGCCTTAATGGTGTATCGGCACGAGGGGGTCGTGGCGGTCCTCAACAAGCATCTCGAGGTAGAGGTCGCGGTACCTTCCAAAATCAGACTGAGCGCCCTAATACGTCCTCGGACGCGAATAATTGTTTTGACCAGCGAAATGTAAGGTCCGATAAATCAGCGCAGTATTACGCGGACGACTATTACGTTGAACATGAGACTGTTGTAAACGACCGTTACTAGGACAGCCACCGACAGAGAGAGGGAGTAGTATCAGTTCCGGTTGATCAGAGTGGGCCTTACGTCGCAGTTGCTACATCTGGCGTAGTTGAGCCTTTTCTGTTAGACACTGGTGCGACGAAAAGTTCCATCATGCATTCGAAACTCCCTGGCGCACCTTTGTCTGGCTTAACAAATGTTTCCGTTGGATTCTCTGGCGCCCCGGTTAGCAATCCTGTCTCTAGCCCTTTGCCCCTTACGATTGGCCCTCGTGAGCTGGAGGCTCCATTGATTCTATCTACTGGTTGTGGTGAGAATCTTCTGGGCTTGGATTTGTTAAAACGGTTATATGCGACTTTGTATTGCTCTCCTGAAGGAGTGGAGCTTACATTAGGTCGGAGAGTAATCTCTCCTATGTACTTGTCGATCGATAAATTCCCACCGGAATTGAGCTCCCTTCCTGCGTCTCTATGGGCCACAGGTCCCAATGACGTGGGTCTCTTGGACATCCCACCTTATATGATCAAGCTGAAACCAAATGTGCGATTGCCACGTATACCACAGTATCGTATCTCCATTGAGGGAGAGCGGGCGCTATTAGCGATCGTGCACGACCTGATCAAAAAGGATGTCATTGAAGAAACTCGAGGAAATGTGTGTAATAGTCCTGTACTACCAATTCTAAAACGAACTGATCCATCTAAACCTCCTGTGTATCGTTTCATAATCGATTTGAGAGAAGTAAATAAAATCGTGATTCCACAGTTCCCCGTGGTCCCTGATATCACGACTTTGTTGACTCTGATTCCAGTTTCTGCCTCCTGGTTCACGGTGATCGACCTAAAGAATGCTTTCTTTAGTATCCCGATTGCTGAGGAAAGCAGAGATCTATTCGGATTCTCATTAGGTGGTCGCAGTTTTAGATTGAAACGCGCACCACAGGGCTATTGTGAGAGCCCGTCGATCTACAGTCAAGCCCTTAAAAGTCAACTTGATTCATTTATATTACCGGCAGGCGCAGCCTTGATTCAGTACGTTGACGACCTGTTGGTAGCTGCTGATACCGAAGATATTTGTAGAACTGCTACAGTATCGTTGTTGCGGCATTTATGTGACTTACATCACAAGGTGTCACCTTCCAAGCTGCAATATTGTTGCCAAGAAGTAACCTACTTAGGTCACTTATTATCAAAAGAAGGGAGAAGGTTGACCCCAGAGAGAATTGCAGCGATTACCCGAATGACTGTGCCAAAAACCCAGAGAGATGTACGTGCCTTTCTAGGTATCACGTCATACTGCAGACAATGGATCCCAAATTTTTCACTATTGGCGAAGCCATTGTTAGCTCTCACGTGCAAGGATGTTCCGACTCCTTTGCCCTGGACTGAAGAGTGTCAAAAAGGTTTTTCAGAATTACGTGATGCGTTGTGTTCGGCTCCTGTGTTAGGTACTCCTGATTACAGTAAGCCATTTACACTGTACGTTCACGAGAGGGATGGTTGTGCGTTGAGTGTTCTGGCGCAACAATTTGGTGACAAACAGCGCCCATGCGCATATTTTTCTTCGACCTTAGACCCAGTAGCTAGAGCTTTGCCGAGTTGTTTAAGAGCAACAGCGGCAGCTGCAGCGTCCATTCGACAGTCCACAGGTCTGGTCATGGATAATATGCTTACGGTGATGGTTCCGCATGCAGTTGACACTCTCTTGAACCGAACGAAAACTCAACATTTGACGAGCGCAAGGTTGTCTGGGTATGAGCTGACGTTACTGGCTAGTCACATACGGATAAAACGGTGTAATGTGTTGAACCCAGCAACATTATTGCCGATCAATACGGAGTTAAGTGATGTAGCACCACATGACTGTTATCTGAGAACCGAAGAGGAAACGAAAGGTCGTATTGACCTAAAAGATACTCCATTGGTAGATCCCGATGGTACTTTGTATGTTGATGGTTCCTGTTTTAAGTTACCGAACGGTGATGTGACGACTGCGTATGCTGTAGTGACGTTGAGAACGGTTGTGGAATCTACGAGATTAAATCAGAACTCGGCTCAGGCAGCTGAGTTGATCGCCTTGACGAGAGCGTGTGTGTTGTCCAGAGGAAAGCGGGTGAATGTGTTCACAGACAGCCAGTATGCTTTTGGTGTGGCACATAGTTTTGGGCGATTGTGGAAAGAAAGAGGATTCTTAACGTCGCATGGCACAAAGATTCAGCATGGACAGCTTGTGAATGACCTTTTAGATGCACTCACATTGCCTAAACAGGTGGCCATAATTAAATGTAGTGCGCATCGAAAAGTGACAGATGATGTTGGTCGTGGTAATGCGTTTGCAGATGAGACTGCTAAGGAGACAGCGAAAGATCTGACAAATCGAATGTATGTTACAAGTTCAGTGAGATGGCCTGCGGAGACTAGTATGTGTGAGGACACAGTGGGGAGTGTGAAGGAAATACAGAATGAGGCCACTGAGATGGAGAAGACTAAGTGGAAAGAAAGCACGGGAAAATTAGACGAGGATGGATGTTGGGTTGATTTGTCAGAGAAACAGAGATGGATGTTACCGGATGCATATGTGCTTGCTGTTGTTACGATGGCCCATGGCACAGCACATATTAGCTCGAAGGGCATATGCAAGTTGTTGTCTCCTGTATGGAAGAATGATGGGATTACTAAATGTGCAGAGAGAGTGGTTAAGAATTGCATGGTATGTTTGATGCATAATCCCGGTAAGGGCACCCCCACTCCACCTGGTCATTTTGCCCCTCCTACATGTCCTTTCGAAGTCATCCAATTGGACTTCATCCACATGGAGAGATGCAATAATTTAAAATATGTGCTGGTTGTGGTTTGTGCGTTCTCCAGATGGATTGAGGCTTACCCTCTTAAGGATAATACTGCCCTATCCACAGCTAAAATTCTGCTCAAAGAGTATTTCCCTAGGTACGGCATGCCTCGGATTGTATGGTCGGACAACGGAAGTGAGTTTGTGGGAAGCGTGATGAAAAGTGTGTGTCGTGGTTTAGGAATATCCCAGAAATTTCATAGTGCTAATCATCCTCAGTCAGCGGGTTTGGTGGAAGGATACAATGGCACCCTGAAACTAAAACTTGCTAAAATTCAGGCAACAACTGGTTTATCATGGCCTGACGCTTTGCCTCTAGCTCTCTTATCGACCAGGGCTACTGTACACTCTCGAGTAGGGCTTAGCCCTTATGAGATTGTGTTCGGCCGCCCTGCGAACATTTGGGGGGTTCCGAGGCCTAAAGAATTGAACAGACTTGAATATCCAATGTTAATTGATTATCTATATGATCTGACTGCTAAATTGAGTTTGATTCATCAACAGGTCTTTGAGGCTCTGCCGTCACAAACAGAGGGTCCTGGTCATCGGCTCCGACCAGGGGACTGGGTCCTCACCAGAAATTTCGGACGAAAACGCCATCTTGAGCCGAGATTTGTGGGACCCTTCCAGGTGCTACTAGCAACGAGGACGGCGGTTCGACTGGAGGGACGGAAACACTGGGTGCATGCCACCCACACCAAGAAGGTTCCGCTTCCTCTGCCGGCAGACACCTGGATACGTAAAGGTTTTTCCTCGTCTGAAACTGACGTTCCCCAACGCTTTGTCCCATTTAGCGAAGCTCAGACCATAGGGAACACTTCAGTTTGATCAGACACCCCTGTTGATTCCTCTCAAACAATTTCCCTTCCTTCAACATTGGGGAATACAAGTACTGAACAATTGCCTGGACAATCGAACACTCTTTCGCCATCCAATCCACTGTTTGAAGATCAGACTCGACCCGGAAGAAACCGATACTTTCTTCGTACACGCAATAAGGATGAATAAATTGTTATCATTTTAATTTCAAAATACCCCCTCACATTCTGCCTTGACCATTGTGGACATTTTATTATGTATGTATTTCTTTCCCAGAACGGCTAGGAGACGTATATGAAATTGATTATTTAACTGATTAAAACCTGCCATCTGGGTTGGCCGTAGGGCCGCGCGGGTACTTCTTTCTGTTTAGCAGTTATTGACATTAGGTCAATTCCTTTTGTCGATTTCTGGGAACTCCTGGGAATTGATAATCGCTACTCAGAACGAAGTGCGTCAAGAACGTTGCGGACGGTTGTTAGAGGATGGAGTTCTCCAAGCTGTCGAAGATAGAGGAAAAGACGGCGCAAAGATCTAAATTGTACAGCACATTTCGAACAAAGTGTTTTTTATTACAGGTTTTCATGTTGTTCCTAACTGTTTCTATGCTGCTGGTGGGTGGAGTATATTTTGGTTTTCTATCTTTGCTGCCTTCTGCCTTACCCACCTCTCCTTCTCATGATCTAAATGTTGTATCTACTGTTTCTCCACATTCTTTTCACCTACTGCCTCAACATGAACAAGTCAGACGTGCGGAATTTAGGAACAATTCCTTTGTGCAACTTTTGCATCAGCATCAGTTGGTGGTAAATACTACAAACTGTTGGGTGTGTGGGCTAATGCCACATACCATGGACAGGGGTATCCCATATTTGGTTCTTCCGTACAGCCCCCAGGGGTCAGCTCGGGCATTCCAAACCATGTTCCGTAGTGCACTAGATTCCTACCCCCATCGAGAGCCACGCTCAGCAAACTTTGGTCCTGGCCCGTATCACAAGTCTCTAATGATAGCTATTGCCGATCTAGATAGAGATATCTTCGATGCGTCACTTATCCCAGAAGAGGAGGTGCAAACCTATAAGTACCTTAGTGAGGCTGAGTATAGTATATCAGTGGGTGATAGGCAGCTTAAAAGATCATCTCCAATCTGGATTGTACCTCACCTAGGCCACTTTTGTCTGCAAGGTCGTGGCCGAAATCCAAGAGCCCAGCTTGGGGAGAGTGCTTGTGTGGATACTTACGTTCTACCGATGCTCTCTTCTCCTATCTTTCTGACTGCCAAGGGTACCTATTTTGTATGTTATGACCGAGCATACACGTGGTTACCTCATGACTTCTCAGGTACCTGCTACATTGCAAATCTCTTGCCCCCGACTTTCACTGTTGCTGCCGACTATCACAAAACCAGAGTTGTGAGAGGTGTCATTAGTAAAGAGGATACTTCCGGCCAAGAAGCAGGAGACTTCTTCAAGGGTTTTCTACCGTTTTCGGGCCCTATGGTCAATAGCAGAAACCTGAGACAGTTAACTCGTGTAGTAGAGTCAACTGCTAACATAACTGCAAGCGCCCTTGGAAATCTGACAGCAGAGCTTCAAGCGGAAAGGCTTATGACGTTACAGAACCGTATGGTACTGGACGTTGTTCTAGCAGATAGAGGTGGTGTGTGTAAGGTCATCCATTTGAGCTGCTGCATATTTATACCTGATAACGCTCCAACGGTTTATCAAGCCATCTCCAAGTTGCACAAAATCTCGGAGTCCATACACGAGGACGAAGGAGATTGGACGCTTCTAGGATGGTTTTGGGGTCTAATGTCGACTTGGGGTTGGAAGATTCTGATGATTATAGGGGTTGTTGTGACATTTCTGTTCACGTGTTGTCTGTGTGTACAGTGTGGTCCTGCCTTATGTGGCCTTTGCGCTACAACGTGTATAAGAAAGCCATCTGTTACCAAAGAGGCATTGATGGATAGAATTATGCTCCAACAACATCTGAATGATCTGATGAATATCGAGATCGACTCCGACTTCGACTAGTTCTTGCCTACATGAGGGCAAAAGGAGCGTCTGAGGTTCCGTGAGAATCACTACGACGTTTTGGGAATCGCCGAATAAGGACGAGTGTGGTCTCTATGAACCGTAAATGACGAGTTTAGTAAGTGTACGCGTTTTCGTCATGCTACTAAGAAGAGTTTGTCTCATTTACAGGTTTCTTCAATGAACCCTCGGGTTCCATTTTAGATACGGCATCCATTTTGTTTCTTGCCCTCACGTAGTCAGCGAACAGGCAACTGTCCGCATCGTGACCTTTTAGTTCCCAAGCATATTCCTTTCATGCGTCTTTTATGACTAGGGGAAGGACACTGCTAAGGCAATTGCCTCCGATCGAAGGTGATTCTGCCGTGCCGGTCTATTGTTTCAGCCTCGCACATGCTGGGATCAAGCCCTTTTAAGCTACGATTACGCATCCAATACTATCCTCATACTATCTCTTCCCTGCTGTCTGACTTCCTTGCAGCTGTTCTTGTCTCTTTCTCTTGCTTATTTACAACTCAAGTGGAATGTACCTAATGGTGGGAAGACGTGCTTTTTCAGTTGGAACTGGTGATGTTAATGTAATTATGTTCCGGGGTTCTGAATACATGAAAGCGATCCTTTTGAATTTAACTGTGGGAAATGAGTTGTAACCTTTTGCTTACATATTGTGCAATGACAAAATCCTGTATAAAAGAGAGCGACTCACATATGCAATTCGAAGCAGACTCTCAGAACCTACACGCTGTTGTACTTCTCGTGACTTTTGCCTCCCTGCAGTAATAAACACTGATCTTTGACGCCGAAGGAAGTCTCCCGTGTCTCTGTCTGAGTGCGCCAGAACAGGTATCCCACGAAGGTTTTAGGTGTTGTTCCCTGGCACCGCTGGGCCTTAATTAGCTCAGTCCTTCAGGAGTTGGAGGGTTTTCAGAGCCACTCTGTGTCTACTCGAGCCCCAAACAAGGGTGCCCAAGAGAGAGTTGAGGTCCCGGAAGAAGGACCCAGGTGGCACCACTGGTAGGTTGGTAAAATGATAGAGGAGCCGGGGTAACATTACCATTAGCCAGGGCTATCCGCCCTATCGGGGCGAGCGGGAGCTTGGTCCAGAAGGCAACAATCGGGCAGAGGCTAGCTAGTGTTCTACGATGATTACCATCAAAGATGTCGGTCGGAGAGTGATACAGACGGACACCGAGGTAACGGGGGGCCTCCGCGGACCATGCAAGTCTATGGGTCCCCAGCTCAACGTCCCGGGGTGGCAATTCCGGGTGGAAGGGGTAGATCGTAGATTTGTCCCAATTTACTCTGAGTCCCGACGCATCTGCGAATTCAGCGAGCGCCACCCCTATGGGGGTAAGATCCATTTCGATGTCCTGGACATAGATGAGGAGGTCATCTGCGTACATCGAGACGCAGTGTGTGACGTCCGCAAGCGGGATGCCCCAATGTATTCCCTCCTGACGCAGTCTGATCGCCAGCGGTTCGACCGCTAGGGCGAAAAGAAGAGGTGACAGGGGGCACCCTTGTCTGGTGCCCCGCCGGACCTCAAATGCAGGGGAAATGTGTTTCCCAATCCTGACACGTGTCTTCAGATCGGTATATAGGAGGCGCGTGTATGCTGTGAGTATCGGGCCAACGTTGAGACGGCGTAGGACCGAGAATAGGTACAGCCAGGTGAGGGTGTCGAATGCCTTCTCTAGATCTAAAATGAGGCAGGCGGCGCGAGGAAATCTATCCCGCACCTGGTCCTGGACATGGAAGACCCAGCGGATGTTCTGTGAGGTGTTTCTCCCAGGAACGAAGCCACACTGGTCAGGGTGGATCAGTGGACATATGACCTGGGCGTATCTGTCGGCCAATATCTTCCCGAGGACCTTACAGTCCGCTGATTGGAGCGTGATGGGGCGATACGAACCCATGTGGCGCGGGTATCTGTGAGGTTTGGGGAAAGTAACGATCACTGATTCTCGCAAGGAACAGGGTAGCACTCCTAGGTCAAGGGCTGTTGCAAACACCTGAGCCAGGCAAGGGACCACCAGGGGGGAGAATGTCAAGTAGTATTCTAGCAGGAAGCCGTCTAGGCCTGGGGCTTTATTACGAGACAGGGCTCGCAATGCGCAGGTGATATCCGAGGGTGCTATTTTAGCGTAGAGCGCATGCTTGTCTGCATCCGATATCGTGGGCAGCGACAGTGGATCGAGGAAGTGGTCCACAAACGACGGAGAGAGTTGTGTCGGGGTCCCGTATACCTGTGCATAATAGCGTTGGAACGCCAGAAGGATCTCTGCTTGAGAACGCACGAGCACACCTTCTAGGTTGATGATGTCCGTGATCGGTTTGATCTCGGTGTCTTGCCTCGCTATCCAGGCTAGCAGCGCTCCCGTTTTGTCCCTGTCTTTGTGAACTCTGGCGGCATAGGCCCTGAAATTATATTTCCTGAGATCAGCACAGGCTGCCTGATATGTTGACTTCGCCTTTGCTGTGAGCACTGCGTGCTCCTCCGAGTCATTGGTTTGTTTAGTGAGTGCAGCTAGACGCTGTTCCGTGGTTGAGAGTGTCTGTTCCAATGTGCGGCGAACCCCTGCGATCTGTTTGATGCATTCCCCTCGGGCCACCACCTTGAACACATCCCATTCTACTAGTGCCTTTGTTGCCGTGTTCGCATTGTGTGAGAAGTATTCCTGTATGCTGTTTTTGTGTGCGTCCCTGAACACCGGATCTGTCAAACAGTCTGTAGGGAGTCGCCAAGTGGGGACGGGCGGGTGTGGGGGCTGCCAGGTCAGGCGCAGTATGTGGGCGTCATGGTCCGAGATGATCCGACCCAGGTAGTCTGAGGAGATTAGTTTAGGGAGGATCGGTGCCGAGCATAAGAATCTGTCCAGGCGGACCCGGGGGTTGTGGGGTATCGAGTGGAATGAGTAAATGCGGGCATGGGGATATAAGTGCTGCCAAGCATCGGTAAGCGCCCAGTGTGTGGTCCACGCTCTGAATAGCTCCGCCTGCCTGGGGATTGGGGAACGCGCAGGAGGGGGGTGGGAACGGTCCAAAGAAGGGTCCAGTGTGCAGTTGTAGTCGCCCACTAAGACCCACGGGACTGTAGTGAACTGGGCCAATACTCCTGTGAGGTGATCCCAAAATTTATCTTGTTCAGTGTTAGGGGCGTAAATGCTACCCAGGAGGATCCCCTGTCCGTCTAAGAGCCCCTCCAGTAGTGCATATCTGCCTTCCTTGTCCACCACCCGTCTAAGTGTTCGGAAGGGGGTTCCTGGCCTAACCCATATTAAGGCACCGCGCGCAAATGCTGAGTATGTTGTGGCACAGAAGGTCCCTCGCCATTTGGCTTGTAATCTGCCTAATTCAGTAGCATTAATATGTGTCTCTTGTAAAAGAGCAATATTAGCTGACATTCGCTTTATGTAGGAGTAGACAGAGTAACGTTTACTGGGCGTGTGGAGGCCCCGTATATTGAGTGTGAGGACATTAACGTCCGAACGTGGAGCCATCATTACTAAGGGATTGTGTTCGCGAGCGGAGCCCCCCTGTGTCAGTCCCCAAGGGCAGTGTGGTCGTGTGTCTCGTGTGTGCTCCTGCGCGCCATGCTTCCAAAGGTTTGGTAGGGGAACTGTCGGGAGTAAAAACAGGTATAACTAAGGGTGGGAAACAGTCCCAATACAAGGGATATATCACCGGGGGTGGCATATCCAAACCAATGTCCCACTAGGGGAGAAATATAACAGGATTCTGCGGGGGTGGCAGCATGTGTCATCGCTGGGCTTGTGCGCGGATCGGGCTTTTGTAGGAGATGTGTCTATCGCGCGCGAGCGCACACAGTTAATCAATCATGTAGCATTGGTCCACAAATAGCACATAGAGTAACCAAGAAAAGAGGATACAGTAGTAGTTAGTCCGCCCTTCAAGAAGGGGCGCCAGGTTGTCCAACCAGGGTAGCGTCCACCATGTGTGTGACAATGAGAGGGGAGGAAATAGGGCCAAACCCCGACATTGTGCCATCGCTGTCTCGGTCTTTCTCAGGGGTGAACAGATGCGGTTGGCGTTCAAGGTCCGGTGCTAGGGGAGAGAGGTGTAAATCTGTCACCGCTTTCAAAGCGTCTCGTCTCTCCCGCATGATTTGCGTGAGGTTGGGTGAGCCCGAGGGGGAGAAAGCTGGGCTTTTGGACGAGCCCGCCTGGTACGTTTCGTGCCTCGTCTCCGGGCTCGGCGCGAGTTGCTGGTGTGTTCCTATTGGGGCCTGGCTTTTGGGATCAGCGGCAATGGAACTCAGCCCAATCTTGTGCCTCATCCGCATTGGTGAAGAATAGGGCCTTTCCTTTGTGTAGTACCTTGAGGCGAGCCGGGAACAGGAGGGAGTATTGAATATCGTTCGCGTGGAGGCATCTTTTAACATCCAGAAATGTGGACCTCTGCTGTTGGACTTCTCGGGCATAGTCTGGGAACACCATGACTTGTTGGTCTTCTACCGGCAGGGGACCCGCTGCCCGGGCCGCTCGAAGCACTGCATCGCGGTCTCGGAAGTGCAGGAACTTGGCCAGCATGGGACAAGGAGGGAGACCCGGCTTAGGTTTCCGGGCGGGGACCCTGTGGGCTCTTTCAATAGAGAAGAATGCAGAGCGCTCCGATTCGGGGGTGAAAGAGCTGGTCCATGACTCCATGTAGGTCAGGGGGTCCGAGTTCTCAATACCTTCCGGCAGTCCAAGGACGCGGATGTTGCATTTTCTTGAGCGTCCCTCCAAATCAACCGCACGCTCCTCAAGGGCCGCCACGTGGCGTAAGACTTCCTGCATGTCCGTCGCCTGAGTTTTCACCTTGGGTTGCAACGCGGCCACCATCTGCTCCCCTTCCTTCACTCTATCCGCCAGCTTACGGTGGTCATCGCGAATCAGGCTGATGTCTGTCGTCAGGACACCCAGTCGTTCCTCCATCGAGAGTCGGGACAATACAATAGCTGCCAGCACCTGGTCCAGTTTCGCTGACAGTGTGGGGTCCGTATGTGGGGTGTTGACTTGCGTCCAGGCCCGCGTTTGCGGCATGTTCTCAGGGTCCGTTTCAGGGATGGCGGTCACCTGCTGGCCTCTTGGTTTCCCCATGGGGCCGTTGGGATGGGACTTGTAGCACCGTGTATTTATTGGAACAGCGGGCCGCCGGATATCAGTTCGCTGGGGCGGACGGCAACCCTGCAGGGGTTGGTCACGTAGCTGGTGTCGGAGCGGGGTGGTTAGGGGGTCCACCCGTGTAGTGATCCCGCCCCGGTGGGGCGTCGAGCAGCAGACAAGTGCCAATGGTGAAGACAACTGGTGCCTAGACGTGGTCTAGCTGCTCCGTGTACCCGGTAGTCAAGGAGCCCGGGGGGGATGAAGACCGGGAGGGCCCAGATCCGGAGTGGGCTGGTGGTCCGCAGCTACTGGTGGTGTTGGTGGGGTGGTAAGGGGTTAAGTGCACATCTGTCCGTGGGCCCAGATGGATTGGGAGGCGTACCCTTTCGGCAGGCCTCTTCCGAGGGAGGTAGGGGGCCCCCCCTGTCACCCACGGTAATGTTGTGTGGGGGGTGGCAGAGCCCCGCCCCTCCGTCCGGTGCACAGAGCTGACGTCGGGCCTGGGTCGAAACGGCAAGGTTCCAGGGGTCCTAGTGTGTTGGAGAGTCGTCCTCGATGCGGTGGGCGGCCGCCGCTGAGCTGAGGGCGCCGCTGCTCCTACAGTGGGGGCGTGGCACCACACATCAAGCCCGGTGCTGGGGTCCCCTCGGGCGCCATGTTGAGGTCAGGCATTGCGGTCCGGAGGGTCGCCTCCAGGCCTAGTGATGCTTCGGTCCCTCCGCCCGGGGGACGGAAGGGCAGGCGTCTCTCGATGGATCCCGGAAAATGCAGGGGGCCGCTGGGGCGCCGGAGCCAATTCCTCCGGCGGGGGGGGGAGCAGGCACTCACCGCCCTGTAGGTGTTGCCGTGGTCCGCCGGGTCCGACGCCGCGGACCTGGCACAGTCAAGCCGTGGAGGCAAACGGGGTCGACGTGGAGGCCGGGTCAGACTCCCCTCCAGGACTAGGTGCAGGCAATGCAGGGTCTCGGATCGGCGGCCGCCATCTTGGGTACGCTCGAGGAGCTCCGGTATGAAGCCAGGTCGAGTCTACGCCATACAGGGCTGGCCACGTCTCCCGGCCCGGGTCTCCTTAGCGGCCGGTCGGTCGCACCGTTCAGGGCTCCCAATCAGGGGATCAGGTTTGCAGTGGCGCCGTTCTCATCGGAGCCGAGCCGCGACCGCCATTTTACAGCTCGGCGCGCGGCTCCGGCGTGAGGCGTCGCTGGGGATTCCGCGCGGCAGCGCAGTCCGCATCACACCAGGGGGGTGCCGCTGGATGTGGGGGCACCCTGTGTGCTGAATTCGGAAGTTGGGGCTCCTGGCGATCACTGGGACAGGGCAGGATGCTAGCCCGATCGCGGAGCCTCAGCAGAACTCAGCCGCCATCGTGGCTTGCTAAGCCACGCCCCCTTTACGACGCAACTTTTATTACGCAGTACCTTTACAACGCAGGATTTACAACACAAGTCATTACAACGACTTGCTCTGGAGGGCGCTGTAGGATAGGAAGCAGTTTAATTTACTATCCAAAACCTTCCCTACTATCCACGGGGACTGGAATTGGAATAGTAAATGAAACTATTCCACTATCCAGCGCCCCCAACACAAGTCGTTGTAACGACTTGCGTTGTAAAACCTGCGCTGTAAAGGCATGTGTGGTAAAACATGCGTTATAATGACATACATCCGTTATGTTACTTGGATTTGTACAGTGCCTGGCTACCTTAGCAAGGTTTTCCAGCGCTATGCTACCAAAACAGATCCGGTACACATTAAGAAGATTGGTCCTATTCCAAGAGGTTTAGAACAAAAGTGTTTTCAACGTCTTCCGGAGAGTCACCATGGAGCGACATGTCCTCAGATCCGGGGGTTGTGGGATAGATTCCATAGCTTTGGGCCTAAAAAATAAAAGGCTCGACCTCCTTGCCGGGATCTCCTGATTCTGGGAACCAAAGGAAGGTCACGATGACTTGACCACAAGGATCGACTAGATGTATCAGAAGACACGACAGATCTAAGATAGGTAGGGCCGGAATTAAATAGACATTTATGCACATAACACAGTGCTTTGAAGTGGACGCGGCGCTCTATAGGGAGCCAGTGAAGTTCCCGGAGTAGATTTACCATCGGAGAGAACTTTTGGGATGGAGTAAAAGTCTAGTCACAGTGTTTTGCGCAATCTGCAGCCGTCAGAGCAGGTCCGGCTTTAGCACTGGTGGCGCCCAGTGCGACAATAATTATGGTGCCCCCCACCCCCTTGACGTCCTCCTCGGATTCTCTCACTACCAGCATGCAGAAGTGCCCCTCATCTCTCCAATCATACGTTTTTGCTAAACACAGTGCCTCCCCTGAAGAAAGTGCCCCCTCCAAAGTTCAACGCCCAGTGCGGCTGCACCAGTCGCACTGCCTCTAAAGCCGGCCCTGTGTCTGAGTAAGCTCTTCTTGACCCCTCGATAGAGAATGCTTCTATAATCTAATCTGGAAATAACTAAGGCCTGAATGATCGCTCTTTGAGCAGAACTGCAAAGACCCCCAAAATGTTCTTAAGCCATCTCAGGATGCCAAAACAAGTGGCCGCCACCTTAGTGATTTGGTGACTATTGGATAATTGGTTATCCAACCAAACTCCCAAGTTCTTGGTCACAGGGGTGGGGTTAGAAATAGTATCCATCTCCTCTGACCATAGATGGGACCGCAGAGGTGAGGAAGATTGCCCACCAGCCGCGCCTCGGTCTTGTCCCCATTTAACTTAAGGGAGCTGGCATTCATCCATGAAAAGACTTGTGTAAGACAGCGGGTCAAGGCCTCTGCGCTGCTCTTTTCTTGAGAGTACGAAGACACAACCATCTGAGCATCATCAGCACATGACAAGATGGAAACGTCATACTCTCCACAGTGTCTGCAAGTGGCCGTACATAGAGGTTGAACGAGGTAGGATTTAGAGTGGAACCTTGAGGGACTCCAGATGGAAGACGGTGTGGTTTGGAGCAATGTTGATGAGAAAAGACCAGAAAACATGGTTTCACAAAGAAGAAGTCAGTCAAGACAGGGCGGTGCCCGGCCCGCCCATGGCCTCTAGTCTTTGAAGCAGTGTGATGTGACTCATGTCAATCTTAAAGCAGGTTATCGGTGATGCCCTAGACCCGGGTAACTTCTGATCCTTCTTGACCTCTCTGCAGCCTTTGATACTGTAAACCATCGCACACTTCTGAACACACTAACACAGAGAATGGGAATTGAAGGAGTAGTACCTAAGTGGTTTGAATCTTACCTCACGGAGAGATCTCAGACGGTTAAAATTGAAAACTGTCTCTCCTCTCCAGAGGCTGTGGATGAAGGTGTCTTTCAAGGATCTATCCTTGCTCCGACCCTATTTAATCTGTACATTGAACTGGCAAGAGCCCTATTAAAAGAGGCCGGGCCCTCTATCACCTCTATGCTGAGGACGCCCGACTCTACCGCGAGCATCTCACTGCCCGCACCACCCTCAACCACCCTCAACTCCATCCGAGAATGGATAACGTCTCATCACCTCAAACTGAATCCCTCTAAAACCGAATTCCTACTTATGTGGATGGACAACTCTTGTAAGTATGTAATCTGTATTGAACATGTTATTTGTAAATGCGTAACTCTCACCATGAGTAACCGGAGTAGCTACACTTATTGTCATCTACTACCCGGTCACTCTGAATTTCTCACGAATGTTATTCGCTCTATTGCAAAGGGCTCTGAGACCTCTGGGTCTTGTCCGATCTGTATAAAAATGTATAAATAAATAAACAAATGTCATTGCTAACTGTCAGAGGTGTCAGCAAAATAGAAGGAGGTGTGTGAAAAGAGCCCCCTTCTCTGGGAAGTCTTTTCCTTGCCTTGCTCCCCAACAGTCACTGGGAGGTGTTGAATGAGCATGACATTCAGGGTGACCACACTTTTTGGCTTTTTCCCTGTTATTGTGTCTGTTCAGCAGGTCTCTGTAAAGGTGATTTATCTACCAGTTTTTAGGTCTGGCCTTAGCCAAACCTTTTATGTTTTTACGGAAATTATATTTGCAATTTACTTGCTTACAGCTGTTTTTAGCCAGGCCTCTTCATCCATTGGTCTGTTGAGTCACTCATATTTTTATGCCACCCACTACAGAGTGGGGCGTGGGTGGGTCAGCCATTTCATCCATTGGCTAACTTGTAAGTGACGTCATTGTGGTCTTCCACAAACAGCATATCCCCAAACAAAGTAGTTCCTTTCAGTGGCGTAGACTAGTATGTCAATGTGGGCTTAATGATATCACAAAAATAATTTTGCCTTTAGGCAATTTTTAGGCCTGGCATTAGCCAAGAGCTTTTGATTTTACAAAAAGTATATGTACAATACTTATAGGGATGTTCAGCAACCCCTTTTCATCCATTGGTCTGTTCTTGTGTCATTCACATTCTATTTTTGCTCACAAGAGTATACAACGTAGGGAACAAGTCAGACCACAATACTAAAAAAATAGGGACACATTTACAAGCCCCGTATGCTACTTTTGCGCCGCTGTTGCGTCACTTCTGTGACACAGCGGCGGCGTAAAGCTAGTGCCATGCTGCAACGGATTTATAATGTGACGCATCTAGGGAGATGCGTCACGTTGTGAAGACCTGCGCCACATGAAACCTGTGTCAGGTTTCTTGTGGGCGTTCAGGTGCAGGGTGGGCGTTCTGGCACAGGAACGCCTCGGAAAAGTGCCTGAGTGAAATCTACAAATTTTCACTCAGTCACTTTTCCGACGCCGCTGCGTCAAACCCTTGCGCCTGCTTGAAGCAGGCGGAAGGCTTGATGCCCCACGTTGTGTATGGGCAGGCCACAAGCATTGCTGGAGTTGCGTCGCGCTTGTGACACGACTCCAGCATATGCCACCCTTCCGACGGGAAATGCGTCACGCATCTGTTTATTCTTGCGCCATGA
This sequence comes from Lissotriton helveticus, assembly GCF_964261635.1. Classification (NCBI taxonomy): domain Eukaryota; kingdom Metazoa; phylum Chordata; class Amphibia; order Caudata; family Salamandridae; genus Lissotriton; species Lissotriton helveticus. Next base: position 1,192,778,655 of record NC_136071.1, on the reverse strand, counting down.
TGCGCCGCATTGTAAATGCTTTACAACAAGGGGTGGTGATGGACAGAGTCTCTGAATTAAGCAGAGTACTCTCACCCAGTCAAGAGATCAGGGCTAGATCCAACACCGTTTTTTAGCTCATTGCACCATCCCAGTTTCAGAACCTGGCTGTATGCAAATTAGTCTGTCCCTGGCCCAGTGCTTCATGGGAACAGGGCAGACCAGACTACAAAAGCCAATTCTTACACTGGGAAGGAAACAAGCTTCCGGGGACCGGTTTCTGCCATTTCAGGCGTCTTCGGCCCGGCTTGCTTGAATCCTGATGGTGCAATGAGCAAGGGACTCACATCTGAGTATACCCTTCCACGCTTAGGGTGGACAAAATAATTTACAACAAGGGGTGGTGATGGACAGAGTCTCTGAATTAAGCAGAGTACTCTCACCCAGTCAAGAGATCAGGGCTAGATCCAACACCGTTTTTTAGCTCATTGCACCATCCCAGTTTCAGAACCTGGCTGTATGCAAATTAGTCTGTCCCTGGCCCAGTGCATCATGGGAACAGGGCAGACCAGACTACAAAAGCCAATTCTTACACTGGGAAGGAAACAAGCTTCCGGGGACCGGTTTCTGCCATTTCAGGCGTCTTCGGCCCGGCTTGCTTGAATCCTGATGGTGCAATGAGCAAGGGACTCACATCTGAGTATACCCTTCCACGCTTAGGGTGGACAAAATAATTTACAACAAGGGGTGGTGATGGACAGAGTCTCTGAATTAAGCAGAGTACTCTCACCCAGTCAAGAGATCAGGGCTAGATCCAACACCGTTTTTTAGCTCATTGCACCATCCCAGTTTCAGAACCTGGCTGTATGCAAATTAGTCTGTCCCTGGCCCAGTGCATCATGGGAACAGGGCAGACCAGACTACAAAAGCCAATTCTTACACTGGGAAGGAAACAAGCTTCCGGGGACCGGTTTCTGCCATTTCAGGCGTCTTCGGCCCGGCTTGCTTGAATCCTGATGGTGCAATGAGCAAGGGACTCACATCTGAGTATACCCTTCCACGCTTAGGGTGGACAAAATAATTTACAACAAGGGGTGGTGATGGACAGAGTCTCTGAATTAAGCAGAGTACTCTCACCCAGTCAAGAGATCAGGGCTAGATCCAACACCGTTTTTTAGCTCATTGCACCATCCCAGTTTCAGAACCTGGCTGTATGCAAATTAGTCTGTCCCTGGCCCAGTGCATCATGGGAACAGGGCAGACCAGACTACAAAAGCCAATTCTTACACTGGGAAGGAAACAAGCTTCCGGGGACCGGTTTCTGCCATTTCAGGCGTCTTCGGCCCGGCTTGCTTGAATCCTGATGGTGCAATGAGCAAGGGACTCACATCTGAGTATACCCTTCCACGCTTAGGGTGGACAAAATAATTTACAACAAGGGGTGGTGATGGACAGAGTCTCTGAATTAAGCAGAGTACTCTCACCCAGTCAAGAGATCAGGGCTAGATCCAACACCGTTTTTTAGCTCATTGCACCATCCCAGTTTCAGAACCTGTAAATGCGGCGCATCTGTGGTGGTACAAGGGTAAACTTGCATGACGCATCTTATCTGGTGCATCTCTAGTGATTTGCAGGGATGCGCCAGTCATCATAAATCTGCCCCAAAGTTCCCTTCAGTGCCAAGGACTACTACAGCAATGTGTGCTTTTTTGAGACTACATTTTTCCCCCCACTTTTAGTCAGTGTTTTTTATGTTTGTCAAGGGCCCAGCAGCTTTCCCAACAGTAAATGTTTGCAAAGTCCACACCAGGACAAAACAAGTATTGACAAAACCAAAAGAGGGGCAGCAAAAGACAGACCTATTGTCTTTGCCAATGCTTGTTATTATTGTTGACTGCTAAGCAGCTCCCCAACAAGAACGTTTTGCAAAATCAATAATGGAAACAAGCCAGAGGGCTGACAGCCAATGCCAGACCTATTTGCTTTTTGCCAATACTTGTTTAAGAGGTGGAACTAAAGACAGATGGAGATAAGCCGTCTGTACATGATTAGTTAGCAGCAATAATGTAAGTCAAAAAGTTATGATCACAAAATAACAAACTCAGAATGTTAGTACCTTTTTTTGGTTGAGGAGATCTGTTAATTAAATCATTAGTGCATAGAAGCTGCATAATCTGTGCCCCCCCTGACCTGTTTTGAATTTAGAAATCTGCTCCCCCACGCTTGTGCATCACAACCCCATCTTGTGTCTTGTTCAACCACAACCCTGCTGGTGAAAGGCCCCGACCTGACATGCACAGCCAATCACAGCTGCTGCCAAAGGCCCCACCTGACATGCACAGCCAATCACAGCTGTTGCCAAAGGCCCCGCCCTGACATGCACAGACAGCCAATCACAGCTGCTGCCAAAGGCCCCGCCTGACATGCACAGCCAATCACAGCTGCTGCCAAAGGGCCCGCCCTGACATGCACAGACAGCCAATCACAGCTGCTGCCAAAGGCCCCGCCTGACATGCACAGCCAATCACAGCTGCTGCCAAAGGCCACGCCCGACATGCACTGCCAATCACAGCTGCTGCCAAAGGCCCAGACCTGACATGCACAGCCGATCACAGATGCTGTCAAAGGCCCCGACCTGACATGCACAGCCAATCACAGCTGCTGTCAAAGACCCCGACCAGACATGCACAGCCAATCACAGCTGCTTCCAAAGGCCCCAACGTGACGTCCACAACCAATTACAGCTGCTGTCAAAGGCCCCGCCCTGAATGTAAGTGGCCTAGCTCCTGAACAGGCAGCTAGGACTCTAACACGCAACGATGATGTCGTTGCGTTTTAGAGTCCTAGCTGCCTGTTCAGGAGCTAGGCCACTTACATTCATTGTTGCAAATATGTCCAGTAGACATAATTCTAACACTGCACACATATCGAGTTAAAAGCGGAATTATCGCCATAACTGAGTGCGCTTTCCACCCACTTTCATAAAAGCCCGACCTGATATGCACAGCCAATCACAGCTGCTGCCAAAGGCCCCGCCTGACATGCACAGCCAATCACAGCTGCTGCCAAAGGCCCCGCCTGACATGCACAGCCAATCACAGCTGCTGCCAAAGGCCCCGACCTGACATGCACAGCCAATCACAGCAGCTGTCAAAGGCCCCGCCTGACATGCACAGCCAATCACAGCTGCTGCCAAAGGCCCCGACCTGACAGGCACAGCCAATTGTCGTGTTCCCCGACCCCAGGAACACACAGGAAACGGTAGGATCATTCAATGGCTTCTTTTATTGGTTGCTCCTTTACATGCCTGCAGCGCGCTGTGTCTCCGACCTCTCACCCCGAGGTCCTGCTCCTTACTGTCCCTGGTCCCCTCCCCTGATCGGATGTGGTGTCCGGTGTCCCCTGTCCCCCACCCTGTGCCCCAGGGTCCTAGTGCCATTCCCACGGCACGCCATCTCCCCCTTTGTTGTGAACAAAACAGAGAGAGAGAGAGAGAGAGAGAGAGAGAGAAGAGAGAGAGAGAGAGAGATATAGATAGAGAGAGAGAGATAGAGAGATGGATGTATGTGAAAAGATCTCTATCCCTCGGACACGTACGTGTCCACCTCTTGTGTCCCTTTACATCTCCTCAATCAGTCTTTTTGTCTTCTTGCACTCTCTTCTTGGTCGTTGTTCTCTGACGTCAGTTGGTGATTCTGTTTGTGATGTGTCTTCATTCTGTTCTTGCTTTGGTGTCTCTTCTTCTTTTGTTTTCATTTCTCTGAAGTGGGAGCTGTTCCGCGTGATGTGATATCTGCCGGCTGATGCCGTGACCATAGGCCCCTTGACTTCAGTCACCTTCAAATGTTCCCTTGCAAAAGCGCTGTCCGACTTTTTTACTCGTCTCTGTTTCACTAGCACGGTGTCTCCTTCTTTAATTGTTGTGCTTGTCGCTTGTCTTCTCTGGTCAGCATATGCCTTCATTTTCGCTTTCTGTTCCTTGTCTCTTGTCGAGATATCTTTTTGTTCTGTTTGCTCCACCTCTTTTATTTGTGGCAATCTCGTTCTGCTTGAGCGCCCTAGTACCAGTTCTGCAGGGCATTTCCCTGTGGAGCTGTGGGGGGTGTTGCGATAGTCTCTTAGTACCTGACATAGGGCCTGCCCAGTTGATATTTGTGTCAATTTTGCCCTCTGTATCGCCTTCTTGATGGTTCCCATGAACCGTTCTGCCATGCCGTTTGCCTGTGGCCACAGCGGCGTTATTCTTCTGTGGTTTACTCCCAGGTATGCCATGAACCTCTTGAATTCCTCTCCGGATAATGGCGGGCCATTGTCTGTTTTTAGTGTCTGGGGCGAGCCCCACGCTGCAAATACATCATCTAGCACAGGCAGTGTCGCATTGGCTGACGTTGAGGCTACTGGTCTCACTATTGGGAACCTTGAGTATTCATCTATGATCACTGACAGGTAACTTCCTGTTTCCAGGGGCCCATAGAAGTCTGCTGCCAGCTCTGTCCACACCACCTTCGGTAGTGGGGACATTTGCAGTGGTTCTGGTTTTGATGACGGTCCTGTTATTTGACAAATGTAGCTGCGCATCACCATTTCTTCCACCATATTGTCTAGTCCCGGAAACTACACTTTTTCCCGCAACATTTTTTTTGTTGCTACAATTCCTCTGTGTGACTCATGTGCCAGCTCCACGGTCCTTTTTCTCAGTGTCCTGGGCATCACTATCCGTGTGCCTCTCATTATTATTCCATTCCCGCACTCCGATAGTTCTTCACTTATCCTTTTGAAAGCTAACAGTTCTTCTTTTTCTACCCCTTTTTCCACATAACTGTTGCTGTTCACGTGTCTCCATCTTTGCTGTTTGGTGATCTTCATTGATTCCTGCATGGTGCGATCTCGTTTTGTCTCGTACTCCAGTTCTTCCAATGTAATTGTTGTTGGTGTACTGAGCTTCAGTGCAAAGTTGAGGTATTCTTCTGCCATCGTTGTTGCTTGTGATGCTTGTAGCAGAGGGTGCCATGACACATAGTCAGCCGGGTTTTGCTCTTTTCCTGGCTTGTGACTAATCTTGAAGTTGTAGTCCATGAGCCTGATTCCCCATCTCTATATCCTGGGCGGTATTTTTGCGTTCGGATTTCCATAAATTGTTGTGAGTGCCTGGTGGTCTGTTATGATTGTAAATGGTTTCCCGTAGATGAACATATGGTAGTGTTCGCAGGCCCACACCACTGCCAAGCTCTCTTTTTCTGGTTGAGAGTATCCTTTTTCAACTTCCGACAAGCTCTTGCTTCCGTATGCCACTATTTGTCTTGGGGAGTCCCTCCCTTGTTGATGCTGCGCCAGTATTGCTCCTAGTCCCACTGGGCTGGCGTCTACTGTTAACTCGGTGCATAGTCTTGGGTCGAAATAGGCCAGATGATCCACTGCTGTTACGGCCTGTCTTATTTCTTCAAATGCTTTGCTGCATTCGTCGGTCCACAAGAAACTTTGTCCTTGTTTTGTCAGCTCTCTTAGTGGTGCGCTTACAGTGGCAACGTCTTTGATGTACCTTGCACAGTAACTTGCTAGACCAAGAAATGACCTTACTTCCGCTACATCCGTTGTTTTTTTTGCTTTTTCCAATGTTTCCACCTTGCTATGATCCGGCCGCATTCCTTTCCTGGAGAGGATGTGGCCGAAGAAAACCAGTTCATTTCGCCCTAGCTCGCATTTATCTTCATTCAGTGTCAAACCAGACTGCTCCAGGTGTGAGCACACTTCTCTTAGAGCTTTGTCATGCTCTTCGTCTGACTTGCCAAATACTAGAATGTCATCGCTATAATTTAAGCTGATCTTTATGGGTCTTATTATCTGTCTTATTGTTTCTTGAAATATCTCTGCAGCCGATGAAATTCCAAAGCTCAGACATTTGTATCTAAACAGACCTAGGTGGGTGGAGAATGTTGTGATATATCGAGACTGAGGATCCAGTTCTAGTTGGTGGTATCCTTTACATAAGTCCAGTTTGGAAAAACGCCTTGTGCCTGTAAGACAGCGGATCATGTCATCCAAGTGTGGTCCAGGATGTCGTTCACGTTCAATGGCCTTGTTCGGTATCCTCATGTCTACACATATTGTTATTTTGGATGTGTCTTTCTTTGGGACAGCCACAATGGGCGACACCCAGGGCGTCGGTCCTTCCGCTGGTTCTATTATGTCTTGTTTTAGTAGTGCTTCCAGCTCTTCTTCTACCTGTGGCTGCAGATATATTGGCACTATTCTGTGGTGCTGTGCGACTGGCCTTACTGTCTTGTCAATGTGCAGCGTAATTTGTCGGTCTTTCAGCTTTCCTAGTCCTTGTAGTAACTTAGGGTATTCTCTCAGAATATTTTTCTTTTCTGATATGTTGTATGTCATTGCCATGAGACCCATTACTTGAGCCGTGACATTGCTCAGCAGGCATGGCGCCGGGATGTCTCCTTTCAGTACATGTATCTCTTCAGTTGTCCTTTGATCATTGTACGTCAGTTCTTCTTTGAATTTTCCCATGTTTGTCACTGGTCTTTTGGCCCCCCACGTGAATACTCTGACCCGAGATGGTCTTAGAATCGGCTTTATTTCCATCTTGTCATATACAGAGACGCACAAAATGTTGCATGTTGCACCGCTGTCCAGGACAAATTCTGCTTCATGTGGCCCCACCTTTATGTTCACCGACTCTGTTTTCTTTATTATTTTTTGTCTATCAGGCATATTCTTTCTTCATCTTCCTCTTCTGTTTCTGACTCTGCGGTCATGAGATACAATCGTTTCGTTTTTTCTTCTTCTTCCTCTTCTTTCGACTCTATTGATGAGCTTCTTGCCCCTGTCTCGACATGTCTGATGTGTCTGTTTGTTGGCATTCGTGCTCTTCCTGGCCTTCCTCAGTAGTTTCTGAACTGCCTCCCTTGACACACACTGGCATAGTGATCTCTTCCATTACACTTTCTGCAGGTCTGGCCAAAAGCCGGGCATGGGCCTATGTGTGGGAACTCGAGTCCGCACCTGTAACAAGTTCCTTCCGGCTGTTTTTTCGCCGTCTGTTCACTCTTTTCATTTCTCCAGCCTCCTGAGCGGTTGTTGTTCGTCATTCGCTGAATCTGTTCTGTGCCTCTTGCTTTACCTCGTTCCATTTCCTTTGCATGTGCTGTCACTCTGGCTTCAGCCCTTCCCAGCGCCCGAATGTTTTCTAATGAGATCGGTTCTTTTAGGATCCTTGTGCGGAATTCGATGTCACGACAGCCTTCGATGATGCGCAATCTTATTGCCTGTTCGTTGTCGAATTTGTCAAATTCGCAATGAGTTACCAGTTTCTGCAACCTTGTTGCGAAGTCATCCAGAGACTCTTCTGCTTGTTGGAATGCGATCATAAAGCTGTATCGTTCGAAATCGACATTTCTGTGGGGATCAAATTTATCAGTTAGGCATTTCTTTAGTTGGCCATAGGTGGCAATCTCTTCTTTCGGCAGAGTCACCAGTAGGTCCTCCACTTCATCTCCTACTAGGTTCACAAATAAACCTCTCATCTTTGCTGCTGCTACATCAGTAGCTTCCACATAGTTTTCAAATCGTCTGCCCCACTTTTCCCTTCAGATTCCTGTTTGTGGTTCAGAAAGGCTGAATGGTAGTGGCCTTCTGTATTGCGCACTTGGTTTTGGGTTTGCCATTTCTTTGTTCCTCCTTCTTTTATGTCTTTTTTTTCCTGCTTTCTTCTCTTTCTAATTTGTTCCTCTTTCTTTACTTCTATTTCCTTTGTTTGCCCAGTAATGTCCTTTATTTTCCTTTTTATTCCTTTGTTTCCACTTTGTTTCCTTTTCTTTTCTTCCCCTTGTCTTTGCCTGTGCTTTGTTGTTTTTTTCCTTTACAAATCGGCGCTTTCCTCTATTTTTGATCTTTTCCTGACCTTAAAATGGCCACCCGGGCTTTCCTGCTCGCTGATTGGCCCTCGCGCCTGACTCCAAGATGGCCGCCGAGACTCTCGCGAGACTTCGCAGCCAATTGTGGTGTTGCCTGACTTTAAAATGGCCGCCCCCGCCTTGCTGCTCGGTGATTGGCCCTCGCGCCTGACTCCAAGATGGCCGCCGAGACTCTCGCGAGAGCTCGTGCCAATTCTTTAAACTTCGCGCTTTGTTACACGGCGCTTGCCGGCACAATCAGTCTTCTCTCGCAGCGGTCGGGTGGGCTCCCGCGTCGCTGCGCTTCTTTGTTGGGCACTTGCTGCAGTCTTCTCTTCTGGGGACGATGCGATCCAGGGTGGGCTCCTGGTGTAAAATCGCTATTTTCGTCGATGGGCACGCAGATGGATGCCGTCGCCTTCGTCGCCAGATGTCGTGTTCCCCGACCCCAGGAACACACAGGAAACGGTAGGATCATTCAATGGCTTCTTTTATTGGTTGCTCCTTTACATGCCTGCAGCGCGCTGTCTCTGACCTCTCACCCCGAGGTCCTGCTCCTTACTGTCCCTGGTCCCCTCCCCTGACCGGATGTGGTGTCCAGTGTCCCCTGTCCCCCACCCTGTGCCCCAGGGTCCTAGTGCCATTCCCTCGGCACGACACCAATCACAGCTGCTGTCAAAGGCTCTGACCTGACATGCACAGCCAATCACAGCTGCTGCCAAAGGCCCAGACCTGACATGCACAGCCACTCACAGCTGCTGTCAAAGACCACGACCTGACATGCACAGTCAATCACAGCTGCTGTCAAAGGCCCCGACCTGACATGCACAGCCAATCACAGCTGCTGCCAAAGGCCCAGACCTGACATGCACAGCCAATCACAGCTGCTGTCAAAGGCCCCGACCTGACATGCACAGCCAATCACAGCTGCTGCCAAAGGCCCCGACCTGACATGCACAGCCAATCACAGCAGCTGTCAAAGGCCCGACCTGACATGCACAGCCAATCACAGCTGCTGCCAAAGGCCCCGACCTGACATGCACAGCGACTCACAGCTGCTGCCACAGGCCCCGACCAGACATGCACAGCCAATCACAGCTGCTTCCAAAGGCCCCGACGTGACATGCACAGCCAATCACAGCTGCTGCCAAGATTTTTTTTCCGCAGTTAGGAAAGAGCAACACAGTGCTTAATTTGTAAAAAATACGTTCCAGGGCCCTTGTCAGGAGGCCACTGCAGCTTGCACCACACATTGGCTCGGTCAGCACTGCCAACGACAGCACCAACACAATTACAAATCATCGCACTGCGACAAGGGTAACAATTCGGACTGTTCGAGGCCCCCAAACCCATAAGAATGGATTGGGCCGCAGGTATTAGTTGTTATTAAAAATATTGAATTATTAAAACAACTGTTGTTCTGCTTATCTCTTAATCACACAAACAGCGCCACCATGTGGCAGACTGTCATAAGTGCTGGTGTTGACAGTTAAGTTCCGGTGCCAAGCACCGTAAACTAACGGCTCAAATTAAGCACTGGAGCAAAGGGTGGGCTATGTGTGTGAGGAAAACTTAGACTGTTCAGAGCATGCATATATAGGTGGGTGTGTGTGCCTATGTATGTGCCTGTGTTTGTGTGAGATAGTGTCTCTGTGTTGTTCTATAATTGTGATACAGAAGCTTGCATCCAAAACGCCTCCGTCCGACTGATCGTCAACGTACCCCGCCGCAGCCACATCACCCCCCACCTGCGAGACCTACCCCGTCGCCAAGAGTATCACCTTTAAGCTCCTCACCCATGCACACAAAGCACTCCACAACGCCGGACCAGCCTACCTGAACAGCAGACTCAGCTTCCACACCCTCACCCGCCAGCTCCGCTCAGCCAGCCTCGCCCTCGCTGCTGTCCCCCGCATCCAATGAACGACCTCCGGTGGCAGATCCTTCTCCTACCTAGCCGCCAAGACCTGGAACACCCTCCCTACCCACATACGGCAGACCCAAGACCTACTCGCCTTCAGAAGATTCCTCAAGACCTGGCTCTTCGAGCAGTAGCAGCACCCCCCTCTCCCCTCAGCGCCTTGGGACCCTCACGGGTAATTAGCGTGCTTTGCAAGTACTCTGATTGATTGATTGATTGAAGCTTGCACTGCTGCTGACTGTGATGTGCTTTGTCCCTTCTGTGAGTGTGATACAGAAGATCGCACTGGTGCCATCTGTAATGTGCTGTGTCCCTTTTGTGAGTGTGATACAGAAGTGTAGAAAGTGACTTGATTAGGGCCACCCGGGTCACACGCGACCACCTCTCTGCCTTCCTCACAAATGAAGAGCCGGTCAGACAGAGAATACAAACTAAAAGTATTTATTGAAAGTGCACTCGAGTGGAGTCCGGTCTGACCAGTCTCCTTGAATTGCTGCAGAGGGACTGAATTCTACCACCAGGAAAACGTATAATGTACATTTTCAGGATCACTAAAGACATGCCCAGACTGGAAATTTCCAGTTGGTAGCTAGTACTCAATGGAAATACAGAAGAATGAGCTGCAATCCCAGGATAGGGTACATGTTATCTCAACGTCAAAGTTACTCTGCCTGCGCCCGCCACTCTACAGATGGGAGCAGGCCTATCTAGTAAGAAAGGTATGCAATGACAAAAAACGATGTATTCATTAGCACAGCAAAGCTCAACCTTGAAGAAATACAAGAAAAAGAAAAAAAATATTATAGCAGCTACATTTGCTGAGGCAGATATATGAGTGAGACAGAAATTAGTTTAGATCATGGATCAAAATGGCAGCTCAGCTTAAAATGGTACTGCAAATGCTAACTTTACAAAGAGCAATACACTAGCAAAATGAATACAGAACTTTTACATTTCAACAGACCCTCATTTTAGCACGACCTAACCATTGCAAGTTGAGAAAATATAGAGAGTGCATCATAACATGTATACAACAAACAATCTTCAAATTTCAGAGCACTCCATGTATTCAGCATCTAGGGAGGACGAGTCCTCAAATATACCCTCATCCATTTGCATAAAGCTATCTATCTCCTTCTGAGTAATAATCACAGCATTAGAATCATGGTTGGGTGACTTCTGCTTTGGGGTGAGGAGTGTGATACAATAAGAGCAACAGTCTGGGAGACATTGCATACAGAGGCAACAGGTGAGGAAAATACTAGTCACTACCTCTAGGAAAGCAAGGATCTTCCAAGCGGTGGGGGAGCAGTAGCAGCACCCCTCCCCCCAGCGCCTTGAGACCCTCACAGGTGAGTAGTGCGCTCTACAAATGTCTTGATTAATTGATTGATTCCAACTCCAGGATGTATATATGCCCCAGAACTATCTGGAGAGTGTCTAAGTACCATTTTCTTGGTGTATGTCGGATGAAAGGCTATGCAACTTCTGTATGGCAGCATATATGTTGGGGGCGTGGTCTGGGATGTATACACAAGAGCTACTGCACATGATGCAACAGGCCCCTCCCCTGTCAGCAAGGATGACGTCGAACACCATCCGGTTTTGTAAAGCAACAAGCCTTGTAGCCTGGAGCTCAGCTGTGATATTCATTAGAATCCCTGCTGTTGCATTAATGACCCCCTTCTACAACTCTTGTGAGTAGACGAGTATTACGGCTGTTTGACATGGGGCCCCAAAAGGGTATGATACCTTTCATGGCATCTGTGAACTGTTGCAAAATGGTATCTGTCTGATCTAGGTCTTCTGTATCCTTATAACTCGGGCAGGTATGCACTCATACGCTGCAATTGATGGTCCTTATAGTAATTTGACTGTGCTATATATACGGGGGAAGAAGGAAAGAGAGATAACATATACTGGACCACCCCCTAACATAACATAACAGGTGTATTTGTAAAGCGCATGTTCGCCCCAGCAACGGGGCATCTTGGCGCTGAAATAACGGATATATATTGTTACCCAACTCAATGGTACTCATTTTATCGACCTCAAATGGATGAAAGGCTGTGTGGACCCACCGGTATTTGAACCTGTGACCATGAGGTCGAACACAGGCCCCTACAGTGGACGCATTAGTCCACTGAGCCACCAGACCCCTAGGAAGCCACACATAAACTTGGGATCCACAAACAAAATAGACATTATATGGTGGGAGCAAAGGCGGGCTACTAATCGTACTCAATCTATATGTGTAATTGCAATTACTTCCTCCCAGCTTCACCTTCCCCATTCCCCGAACACAGAAACCAGCTGTTGTGTTGAGTACTGGCACTGGCATCGCTTTATCCTTTGTAATATTGCATGTTTGGAAAGATCGGAAATATTCAGTAGCATTGAACCCCTGCAAATCTAACATTTAATTTCGAATCCATGTTTCGTTCTCTACCTGCTCATATACGTTGATTACATTCAAGCAAGCTGTTGGAGACAATGTACCAGGGGTCCCTTATTCTCCCAGCCCCGCGGGAGTAAACCCTTGATGGAAACGTATATATTCTGTCACAGTGTGAGAGTCAGCAGTTGTCATATTTATAGCAGAGAATCGAAAGTGATAATGCACCATAGCAAACAGTTCAAACCACCCCAAGCAAATTCCGAGATAGGATAATGGAATCAATAATAAAATATCCCTATTATATGTAACTGAGGGGAGCAATCCACAGATCCAGCAATTAGAAGCATTGGAAGTGTCATGGGCCTGATGCAACATTTGTAAAAAGACATTGTCTGCATAAGTTTCTGCATACGTTTTTCGATGTTCCCCTTTGTGAGGGGCCAAAGTAACAATCATGTGTTCAGGGGGAACTGGAACGGGTGTTGTCCCAATTAAAGAAAGTGCAGGATACTTTTCCTCCAAAAACCAAAATATCCCCAACACAAATATCAATGCAATTGCAATTATGGATGCAAAAACTATTTTAGTTTTTGACGACCAACACCACTCTAGGCGCGGAGATGCAAATGGCTGTTCTTCCTCAGTAATGGCCCAACAAAATGGATACATAGTGGAAACAGAGGAAACAAGCATTTACAATGCAATAGGTCTCGGGTTAATTAAGTTTGAGCTATTGGCATTGCTAAATATTGCAACACCAACTGCAACAAAAGTATATAAATTGTAGGACAAAAAAATGAGTATTTATTTTTGTAGCAATGGTGGCATGCTGCGCTTTAGATGAATATGTTTAAAAGTAAAGTGCGCCATACTGCGATTGCTACAATAGTTGATTGTGGATGCGCCACGCGACCTAAAAATAATAAAAAACACTGCCGTAGTCGGCCCTTCGAACCACTGCGCAAGTCTTAATCCTTTGCCAATCGGAGGATGTAGCAGATGACTGCTCGTCGGCCATCCTGACCAGCAACCTAGCTCCACTGCAAAACACACTGTATGCTGCTACCTCAAACACCTACAGAAGTTAGACTATATCACCCCACCCTAACCCTAGCAGAATGACAGTGGCTTGCATCTTCAACGTCTGCTAAATGGTCATACGAGGTAGTGACAACAAATACCATCACCCCCTCGGGAAGCAGTGCCACAAAAAGCCAGCACATAGGAATCTAGAGGTGCAAAAAGGAAAATACCACAATATTAACAATCTCAAACTGTGCATTTTTAATATTTATCACAGATTAAACTTGCTTCGTCTTGCCTGTATTTTCAATATGATTCATCATCTCAACCTGCCCTTCTTAGGAGGCATCATGAACGGAGCTCTATCCCGTCCAACTATGAGTGAAAACATGAAACTTTTCCCTCCCCATTACTCAATAAAGCACTCTGTTGCTTCCAGGCTACATTTGAGGGAATTACAATGGTCAAATACCATGCACATAAATGCAACCCCAGTTTATTTAAAATAATGTAAAGTGAGTACACAATCCCTAGGTAAGTGTTACTTACCTCTGGGGAATAAATGTATGGACCGCAATGAAGGAAGAGGCTTTTATTCTCATCTACCTTGGATGGCATAGCTCCTAGAAGCTCTTTTGAGCATTAGTTGCTCTATAAATCTCACTTGCATTACATACACATTCGAGTCAAAGGAACAATTAATACCAAATCATTATCACAATCCAACAAAATCTGGTAGACTGTTCATATGGCAAGAGTACCACTGACCAAGGTAACAACAGACAGCAGCTAAGAGTTCGGATTTTATATCCATACACTATTTCTCCAAAAGTAGCTGGGGAAAGAAAGGTCGTTCTTGGAGCATCCAAGCATACAGGGGCTGCTCAGACATGCAACATTCAACACGAGTCAAATACGCTTCAGCTCCTTCGGTGTAATAATTACACTAGGGGCATGCACGTATTCTATTATAAATAATAAATACTGAGGTGGTACTTACATTTATCTTTCAGCTCATGGTTTTAGGAGATGGGAAATTCCAAATGTGTCAAACGTCTGGCCACAAAAAGAGGTGTTCTCCAAAAACGGGATATATATTATTAATTTTAGATGCTATAAATTAGGAAACAGGCAATTCCCTTTTGATTCAGTCCAATAATCAAAGTGGATTCGAGTAAGCCTAATTGTTGATTCAAAGGGCCGCAGTAGCAGCGCAGCCTCGAAATTGCTAAGTGTTTTTAAAACTTAACAGAACATTTTGGTAATGTTATGCTGCCTTTTCTTATGAGAATTGTTACAAGTGCAGTTGCTAGTTTAAAAAAAACAACATCAAATTCACTGGCCATGAATTTTAATATTACCAAATATTACCCAGTAAATCTCTAGAAGCTTCCACCCTACTCTAGAGCCCACATTGGACCTGCCACCATGACCAACCCTGAAAGTCATTCTTTCCACCAGGTCAAGATGTCCAAAAACAGAAACACAAATGACATAAAACAACCTGGGCAATCATAATAAAAGCAATTTACAATAAAATATTGAACGAAAAAGAAGCTACCAATCAGATGAATTTCTAATATTTAATCATATATATCTATATAAAAAACAACACATCAATTACAAACATATAAAAATTATATGTGAATGAATCAAATGGTCACAATACTTATAAAACAAAATATTATGACATAACAATTTTCAAATTACAGCAGATACATTTTTTGTAAAAAAACATATTAAAAGTGGCTCAAAAAATTCTCGACGCGCGTTTCGGCGACCAGCGCCTTCTTCTGGAGGAGCCACGTGTTTTAGATGAGGGTGAAACATGTCATGATGTATTCAAGATCAGAGCATCGATGACTCAGTTTCTTTCTTTCTTCATCAAAATGTTCACCAAGGCGGATATATCCAAACTATGAACAACATATCAGGTCTCAGGACTGATGTAAAAAAAGGGAGGGAGGAAGGAAGAGACGGCTTAGCGTTCTTGCTGTCCAAGATGCAGAATATGCAGCGTTTGACTGATATAACAAGGAGGGAAGTGCTTAGCTTTCTCGCCGTCCGGATATATAATTGCAAAACAATTAGCGGGCTCAATGGCCGTGTAAACATCCACTAAGTAGGAAAATTCTCCTAATGCTGGTGAGATCGTTCTCTTTCGAGCTCCTCGTAATGATATTTTACATAACTTCTACGGTCCGGCGGCGAGAAATGGGGTTCCGGAATTTACATCAAGCGACCGATAAGACAGAAACACTACATAACACTTAAAATTAAATCATGAGACATTTAGTACATGCTGCAGTAAGGTGAAAACTGCCCATTTCAAAACATGTAGTAACATACAAAATAAATTCAGACAACAAAAAAATCGAAACATGGTGCAGGCAAAGGCGAAAAGGGCACCGACGTAGCTAAGAAATAGATAGTCAATTGTTTTAACAATTATAGATAGAAATGCTGATTTCATGACAGAATACCAATACGCCACTTCAGACTTGGACGATGAGACCCTGCGAGTAATGGTAAAAACGGCGACAGAGATCGATACAAATACCTTATGTTTAAAATAAATCTATGTGTACACTTAGGGGTGTTTTTTAAAAATGATTATTGTTTTAAATCTCTTTTGCAGATAAAACCCTAATCCACACGGCTCTTGGCACGGCTGTTTGCTTTTTCCCTGCATTTCGCACACATCTGTCCAATGTACTCCGCTGAATGGCGCCAGATGCTGGCTTCATCAAGCAGAGCAAGAAAACAAAGGTTTGGATGCAATTAGAGGCAGAGAGTGTGCAGTGGGCCTGATATAAAAATGCGAGGATGCCGTCCTGCTGGGAATTTGTGCGCAGCGCTCTGCCATGCTGCCAAATACGACCGCCTGCGCGGGAAGGCAGCGTACCGCCATTTACTGCCACCGCGAGACGGTGATCGGAGGAGACTGCAGTGCACAATCAAGGGTGCTGCTCGTTAAGGGACCTGGGGCACGGGCAGGGATATTAGTCGCCCTACCCACGGCGGAAGCGGTCTGCGGGCATCGAAACCGGCCCTGGTGTCTCTTCGTGAGATGTGGGCCGCCATAGGACTGATGTAGCCCGCGCAACAGAGGAGAGGTGCTGATGTCACAGCACGATCCGGAGATGGGGCTTCAGACAATATTGACACCAGATGGGCACATTAGCATCTTTTAAAGCAGCAGTACTACTAGCTAGATCACGCCAAGCAACACTTGCTAGATTCGCGGACCTATCAGTGGCCGCAGATTAACTACATACGTTTCCATGATGAGCACCATGATTTCACAAGCAGGCTCACTTCTTGGGATAAAAAATGTGTGTGCCTTTTACAGAACAAGACGTGCAGGGCGAGTGCCGGTCCGGCGAGAAGGGGCGGGACTGCGAGAGCCGATTCCGACGCGCGCCTTTCGGATTGGGCCGCGCGACGTCACGTTAGCTGTCTACGGTAGAAGCTCACGCGCGCGACCCGATCCAAAAGAGCGCGTCGGAATCCGACGCTGCCATAGAGAATGCTGCGCGCGCCCAGCTCTTGTAGCCACATTCCAGCTCGTTGTCGGCTGAGACGACAGCTAAAGTTGTCTGGCGAGAACGCGCTTCGCGCGTTACTAGCCGAGACCTAAAAAGGAAGGCAATAAGACTAATGGCAAGGGCAAGCGTTCCCAGTGTTCGTTAGAGCATCACTGGTAGACTCCTATTGTTCATCAATGTTGGTGCTTTTGAGCACCAGCGCTTGAGCTGTACGATCCTAGCTCTTGAAGAAATTCCCACGTCATCTAGGATACCGTGCCCCCCTCCAGGGGAACACATATAATCTATCCTGGCCAATGTCCGAACAATACACCAATTTCGCCTCTCCCTAATCTACAGTTGGTACCATAGACAAGGTGCACCCTGATTTGCGCAGTCCATCCCTACTAATCTGACTTGCACTGTTCCTCCGTCAGGGGCGCAAATTGTACCTAGCTACTCCAGGCAGAGAGGGGTCAGGAAAAAGGGGTTCAGACACAGAGGGGCCAGTAGAAAGGGGCCCTTGAATTGTCTTAATCTCCGGGGGCACAGCTGCATTTAGCAGCTCATCTTTCTCAGCCTCTGTTTGGGTCCATGTGAGCTTGGCATCCAAAAAGGGGGCGAAACTTGGGGCTTGTTCCCACTCCGAGTCTCCAATTCCCATCTCTGACCCACTGGTCGTAGGGCAAGGGAAGAGGCACTCTGAGGCAATGCTGACAATGAATCCAGTTCTTTTGGCCGGTGGCTTTGATGGCAGTGCATGTTGCAAGGAGCACCTGGAGCGGCCCCTTCCATCTCGGCTCTGATGAAGCAAAGCTTCGCATATTTTGCGACTTGCTGTATTCATGAACCTCATCTGTGTGTAATAAGGTAATAATTCGTATGTCTTACTAACGTTATTTTATGTTTAAACGAGGTTCCCCGACGCTTGCATATGTGTTTTACTAAAATAATTTACTCGAGTCATTTAAAATGTCCGCCGCTTGTATTTAGTTACTGCGCATGCGTCAGTCACACTCACGTGTCCTGACGTGTCTGCAGAGTTGGAGGGAAATTTATGCGCATGCGTAATACATAGCTTTGCCAATAATGTGGTACTGCTCGTGCCACTGCTCTTGTGTCTGTTGATATGTAGCTAACGTTTAGACTGCATAAGTATATTTCTTAGTGATAAGTTGAAAGTATAAACCCTATGATGTGTTTTCATAATGTTATTTCTATGTATTAATTTGTTTTCGCTTACTTTTCATGTACCGCGGGGAATGGGGGTCTGACTGCACCAAAAGCCATCTTGGAGGTCCCTTCTACGCATATGCGACTTTCTGGGGCACCGACAACCTTGGCTGATGGAACACCGCCAGTTGGCAGTGATGGGCAAGATGCTCCTGAGAACTGACCTGCAACCTCAGCAGGACGGAGTCACATGTCCCTATTCCGAAACAATGTTATATCTCTATTGTATTTCTCTGCAGTTTCTCATGGGAACCCCAATCTCGCTAGGCGGTACCCAGATATGTAAATGAAGCATCCAAATAGTGTGTTATGATTGGTGTGTTACCCAAATCCTACCTTGGACCAATCGAAATTGGGGATTCTGACACTTTGCAACATTTGGGGGGTGGTACCCTGTCCCAAAACAGTATATCTACCCTGGGTTCACCTAGGGAAATTGTCCGACTTGTCTGGTTTAGCTGACCTGTCACTGACCCATCGTACTCAATAGGTGACTGAAGATACAGAGCGCTGAGGAGCACTCTGTCCGAAATTGACCATAGACTAAGATTTTACTGAACCTTAAAGTGCTGGTGAAGCACTTTACTGGGAGTTCGCTGACCCAATCGGGGTCTTGATCGATAGCTGCAGAGAGGGTGGAGCGCAGGCGTTGCTTCCAAACTGCGGGTGCGGTCCTGTCCTGAGCGGTCCTGTCCTGAGCGGTCCTGTCCTGAGCCGTCCTGTCCTGAGGGTTTGCTGTCCTGTCCTGAGGTCCTGTCCTGATTCCTAATCTGAGGGTATCCTGTCCTGTCCTGGGTGTCCATTCTGCACCTGCTGTCCTTTGAGGGGTATCCTTCCTTGAGGGTTTCCTGTCCTTAACTGACCCGTGGCCAGGGTTTGGTTTCCACACCAGTCTAGGTAAATACTGCTCTAAATTCTTTAAAACTTGCACCTTTCTATATTTCTGACTTTTGCTTCAATAAAGAGACACCTTTGCATATGTTGATTTTTCCATGCTTTTGCCGCAAACTATTGAAACGTAAAGTCATTTGCATATTTTCTTAATATGTTCCCATGTTACCCTACCTTTTAGAAATCATATTTTGCATTGCAGTTTGTCATTTTCTGATATGGTCTAGAACGGCCTTACTTAAATTTTCTAAAGAGTTCTTGCCTTGAATGCATAACAATTTTCCTTTGCATCTCATATTTGCATTTAAATGATTACCCTGACTTTATTTCTCTATAGTTATGTACTTTTCATTATCTTGGTTATTGATTGCCTTATTCTTGTAAGTTTGATGCTTGATGAAAACGAACTTTAGATCAAGCTTTTAAAACTTCCAGTTGTCCGTGGTCATTTTACAACAGTATTTTATGTCATTTGAAATTGCATTTGCTGCCTTTCCTTTTACAGCTAGGCCCCTGATCCGTTGAGGTCATAGGTACCCGTGTCGGTGGATGGTAAGTCGGGTACACTGAGTAATCACGGTAGGGAACACACACAAATTGGTAGCAGCCCGTGAAGTCGCCCTGTCAATGAATAGTGTGAATTGAAAGTATATGGGCCCTGAAGCCGGAAATGGCGAAATCATTGGCTGGGTGACCTCGCGCGCTCTATCAGTTTTCTGGTAGATCAGAGGATGGTTAGGGACTAGCTAAAGGTTAGGTAGGACTAGTTAGACTAGTTAAGTCGGTAGCTGCTAGTACATTAATGCTGCTATAAGAGCGGCTGTTCCGAGGGACCCGATCACTCTCTTGTGAATACGCTGCTGAAATTCATGAATTGTTTTTTCATTATTATTCTTGTTCTTATATTGTTATATGTATTAATCCATGCATTTGTAAACCGTGTCAGTCAGTGTTGTCCGAACTCCCCGGGGAATTGAAAGGGCAAGTGGTGAATAGAATCCATTGTCCTGAGGTCACAGGCTTAAGGAAAGTTAGGTGCAGGTTAGGATAACCGGGAAGCACTAACTAGGGTTTTTCTGAATACATGTGTGAATAAATGTCAGTAACGAGGTTCATTGGCAAAATTCCCATAGTGGCGTAACCTAGTAAGGGTCACATCGGAAGAGTAGCAGGTTCATCGGAGCTAGGGTGAAAGCAGAGGGGTCCGCTGGGAAACCTTAGACTCGGAGATATCCCGGAGAAGTGGATGAGTTTAAGGAAATAACAGGTGCACCGATGCTAGAGTGAAGGGTAGGCGGAAGAGATCTACCCGCAGCGCGTGAAAAGTAAATGGAAGTAGTTTACTTGCAGTAAAACAAAGCTATCCTGTCTAGACACTTGAGCACTGTGGCGAATGTGTATTCGTTGTAAAATAACCAAGCACTGAGCACTTTAAAAAGAAAGAAAGTTTCCGTTACCTTGTGAAGGGAGGGAGTCAGCCGCGAAGCGTCTCTGACGTCACTCCGTGCCGCGCTGGGATTGGTAGAAACAGCGGGCGGGTAGCGGGGCTGGAATTGTAAAGGAGGGGTGAAGCGCCGGAGCGTGAGAACAGTCTCACGAAGGGGCCGCGCACCCATTGGCCGAAATTATTTGAACGCGTGCACCTCATTGGTTGCACGGAATTACAAGACGCGTTCTGATTGGAGGTGACTTTGTAAACAGAGTTAAGCGTAGAAATCGTATGTGGCACTCGTATTGTCCAGAGACTAGACCCTATCCAAGAAACCAAGGGTTTGAAAGGGATCAGTGGAAAGCTAATAGATACGATATTATGTACGGAGCTAAGAGAAAGATGTCCCTTGTAAATAGGGTAAAGAATTATTTCAAAACGGACAGACCGATTAAGTCTAGAGAGGGCGTTACTATCCCGCCACCGAATACTCCCGCCTCATTCATGATGTTTGACCGAGGGTACAATACCTGTGTGTGGTTGGAGAATTGGGTAAAGTACACAAAAGATGACGGAATATTGGCTTTTCCGTTAGACGGTACTTTCAATGGTAGGATTTTATTTAATTTAAGAACCCGAATGAATGAATTACATCCCAGACCGAGACTAACGCAGTATGAGGCATTAGAGGAATGGGAGATTGAGGCTTTCGAAAGAGAGAAACCCCGAATGGACAAAGGTCTGACCAAGTGGTACCCCAGGCTGAAACAAGAGACCAGGGATAAAAAGATGAAACAGTGGAGGCAGAGCATGATTGTTGAGGGTCTGTTTCCCATGATGCCAGCAGGTAACCCTTCTGTGGGAGAGAAAAGGACAGAAAAGAGTAAGCATTGGGGGGCCCTTGGGGAATCAGACGATGAATTGTTAGATGACATCTTTACGAGAAGTCCGCCACCTTATAATGAGGGAGCCCGACCTTCCAGTGCAGGAGAGAATCCCCAGCGTCCATCTACTAAGGAGGAGGACAGATCCCTATGTAGGGGGGAAGGTGGTCAGGTACTGCCCTATTTTGAGAATCCCGGACCCGCGGAGGTACGAAATATATATCCTAGTATGCCCGTGAGCCCGGAGGAAAAATATTCCCGAGAAAGAGCCTTCTTCCCCAGACCTCTTTATGAAAACGAAGAAAAGCCAGTAGGTTCAGGAGTGCCCTTTTTGCAGCCTCCATATGGGGAAGAGCGCAGGTCATTTGGCACAGGAACTTTGTTCCTGAAACCAAATTATGGTGGAGGACCCAGTGAGACGCATCCTACTGCCCCGAGTTTTACTCCTCACCTGACCCCACAGATAGTGCCGGAACGAACATTAGGAAGGATACTGGAAGAGAGGGAGCAAGAAGTTCTAGCTAGACAGAGAACAGAAATAATTCAGAAAATCTCCCAGTTAAACACCAGTCCTGAAGCTTTGACTATTCCCGTAACTATTGGACCAGTGGTTCCGTTATATGGGAATAGTCAGGGAAATCCGAACCCTCCAGTTATGAACCCAATCATGGCCCCACCCAGACAGGAACCTCTAATAATAGATGATCAGTCCAGTGAGTGTGAGTCTGAAGTTGCGTTCTTGGACCTGCCCAACAAACAGAGTGGAAAGGGAGTGCCGAAGCGGCAAAATCGTTTTAATGCGAAAGAAATTAAATTAGAATCAACATCAGGTACTAGGAGTGTCTCTTTGGTAACCCCGGAAGAAATTGAAAATTGGAGTCGTGAATTAGAAAAACAGGCTCCGCAAACGAAACTTTTAGACCTCTACAAACTGAGAGTAGAAATAGAGGAATTAATGGCAGGAAATGTGGGATTAGACAGATTAAATACCTACTCTGAAGAAGAGTTGTTGTTTATGTGTAAAAGCCTTACCCGGAGTACCAGGGTGCTCCACGAAAAACTGACAGACACCGCAGCTAGTATGGGAATAGATATTTCAAGATCCAAGCCATTGCAGAAACCATACCGAGCCGAATTTTCAGACAAAGATATAGAGAACTTGAATGTGTCAGGGAAAAAGTTGCAGATTAAAGAGCTGCTCGCCGTTTTGCAAAAATGGGGAGACGTAGACAGGTGGAAAACAAGGTGGGCAAGAAAGAAAGATGAGGCCCGATCCCGACAAGCCACCCCTGAGTTCCCTTTGAGAGAAGCAGAAAAGCCCGAAACGTTATGCCCCATGCGTGAAGTACCAGGTGGGAGGTATGTGCACGTCCCGTGGTCCAGGCAGGATATTGTGTCCTTTACTAATGATTTCCCGAAACTGCGCGAAAAGCCAGTTGACTGGTACCGGCAAGTGGAAAGGTTTGTAAAGGTGCAAAAATGCCTGTGGAAAGACCTAGATGGGTTTTTCGACATTGTGGTCCCGGTCGATCTATGGACCGAGTGTAAAATAGCCATAGGCTGGCCTAGTGAGGAGTACCCGAGGGACTCTACCACAGGGGAGCCGTCCATTGAAGTAATGAAAAAATATGATCAAGTAATTCAGCATTTGAAAAATAAAGTGCCAGCAAAGGAAACGGATTGGACTAGGATAGATAGAACAACGCAGGAGAGAGAGGAGACAGTCCACTCCTATTATGAAAGGCTGTTGCAGGTGTTTAAAACATACAGTGGTATAGATAACATCGAGATGAAGGATATGACGCATTTCATTTACAGGTTTGTAAACGGTTTAAGACCCGAAATTTGTCAATGGATAAAAGATAACAAAATCTGTTGGCATACCAAAAAGGTAGACGAGGTCCTGCGGTACGCAAAGTACTGCGAGGACGAGATGGCAGAAAAGAAAAAGGCTCTCAAAGAAAAGGTCATGTGGGCTCAGGTGAAGCTCGCAGAACAGCAGGAAAAACATTTGAGTAACATGGTCAAAAACACTGAGAACAAAGGTCCAGTGGTTGGGGGAGGAGGTAAGCCCCGGCCCAAAATGAGCAGGGAAGAGGCTATGAAGAAATTTCCCTGCCATCAGTGCGGCGAATTTGGACACTGGCGTAACGAGTGCCCTTACTTGCCCGATGATAACCCCAAAACACCTGATTTAACTCCACAGACGCAGAAAGAAAGACCAAGAAAGACTCAACCACAGGTAAAAACAGTGCAGGTGCCCCGCGCACCAAAGCAAGTATACAAGGGAAAACAAGCAGAGGGAGATGAGATAGAAGTCTGGGAAAGCAATGAGAACAGAAATGCAGCAACTTCGCAGTATCTATTAAATGATACCTTCCTTTGTGATGACCAGTACTGACGGGGCCTGAGAGGGGAGGACGAGGAGTGCGTACTTGGCGCCTCCTTGCCGGTAGACCAGTCCGGACCATACATTGAAGGAAAGGTTGACGGAAATGATGTCACTTTTCTGTTGGACACTGGCGCTACCCGTTCTACTGTGAGAACAGTGGACGTTCCAAACCTACCCCTCTCGGGAGAAGCCATCCAAGTAGTGGGTGTATCTAATCAATTGATTAGTACTCCTGTTACCAAGCCCATGGAGATCTCAATTGGAAACTTTAAGGAAATGCATAGATTTGTCGTTTGTGACACCAGTCCAGTAAACTTACTGGGACGTGATTTGCTGTGCAAAATGAACTGTACCATCTTTTGTACACCAAAGGGTGTTGAAATTCAGACCCCAGATGAAGACGGCATTTATAAATTAATGTTAGTCAGACCTGACTCGGAAATTAAACGAATGACCATGCAGGATTTGCCCAAAGAACTTCAAGAAGCAGTGAAGCCAGAGGTGTGGGACTTTACGGGGAAAGATGTAGGGTTAATGAAAAATGTGGACCCCATACAGATAGCCATCAAGGACAATGCAGTATACCCCAATACTAAACCCTACAGAATGAATGCAGAAGTGAAAGCTGGTGTTACTGTGGAAATACAGAAATTGCTAGAAGGAAACATCATACAGGAGGTAATGAGTAGCCCATGTAACTCCCCGATTATGGGCATCAAGAAGCCTAGTGGCAAGTACAGAGTAGTGCAGGATCTACGAAAAATCAACAAGATAGTAGTCCCCTGCTGCCCTATTGTCCCGAACCCAGCAGTGATTCTGTATCAGATTCCCTGGGATGCTGAGTGGTTCACTGTGATAGACCTGTGTCATGCATTCTTTTCCATTCCCTTGCATCCAGATAGCAAATTTCTTTTCTCATTTGCCTTCAATGGTCACGTGTATTGCTGGAACCGGGTCCCTCAAGGGTATACAGAGAGCCCCTCTATCTTTAATCAGATCTTGAAAAAATGTTTGGAAACTTTGGTCTTACCTGGAAACTCTGTCTTAGTGCAATACATAGACGACCTCTTGGTGGCATCTAAAAGTCATAGGGATTGTGTGATTGACACCATTGCCCTACTGAATCACCTGTGTGAGAAGGGACATAAAGTGGCCCCTGACAAATTACAGTTCTGTGCAAAATCGGTGAAATATCTGGGGCACCAGATAGAGAAAGGTGTCAGAAAGGTGACATCTGAAAGAGTGAGAATAATTCAAAAGATGCAGTTACCCCGTACTCAGAAAGAGATCAGAATGTTCTTGGGTGTGATAGGATACTGCAGGCAGTGGATTCTGGGATTTGCAGTCCTAGCTAGGCCCTTGATAAAAATGACCAAGAGAGGAACACCAGATATTGTAGAATGGGATGATGAAAGCTTAACAGCCTTCACCAAACTGCGAAATTGTCTGTGCACAGCACCTGCGTTGGGAATGCCAGACTATACTAAGGAATTTGCCCTTTTCTGTGACACTCGCGATAATTGCGCGTTGTCGGTCCTAACTCAAGAACATGGCACAACCAGAAGGCCTGTGGCATATTTCTCTGCCACCCTGGATCCAGTGGCTGCTGGATTACCAGGCTGTCTGAAAGCAGTAGCTGCTACCTGTGCAAGTTTAGAGCAGAGTGAGTCAATTGTCATGGGACATCCGGTAACTGTGTATGTTCCACATGGAGTGGTAATTTTGTTGACCAGAACAAAAACTCAGTATCTCACCCCTAGTCGGCTGACTAAATACGAGAGGATTCTTGTGGGTGCTGCAAATGTAAACATTGTTAGGTGCAGTATTCTGAACCCAGCCACCTTACTCCCCGACCCAAAGGATATGGAAGGGGGGGTGGATGATGAGCATGATTGCATTGATTTAACAGAATTCAACACCAAGCCACGCCCAGACATAAAAGAAACGCCATTGCCTGTGCATGATAAGGAACTATTTGTGGATGGTTCATGTCTAAGGCATGAACAAGGAGGCCTGAGTGCTGCCTATGTGGTAGTCTCCTTAGAGAAAATTGAAGAAGCAGGTTATCTATATCACATAAAGTCTGCCCAAGTAGCCGAATTGATTGCTATGATAAAAGCTTGCCAAATTGGGAAAAACCTACGCATAACAGTGTATACTGACAGTCAGTACTGTTATGGGGTTGTGCATGACTTTGGCCAGCTATGGCTACAAAGGGAGTTCCTGACTTCATCAGGTACCCCTATTCGAAATGGAAAAGTGGTTCAAGACCTTTTAGAGGCAATCCAGTTACCAAAGGAACTGGCAGTGGTAAAATGTGTTGCTCATAAGAAGAGCATGGACACTGTATCACTGGGAAACGATTATGCTGATCGAGTGGCCCAGTGGTGCGCCAGAGATCGGTATATCGTAAATCCAAAACGAGGGGGGCCAGGAACCAGCTGCCAACTTCAGGTGTTTGAAGAAGTGCCTACATGGGATGAAGTGAAAGAGTGGCAGCAGGCGGCACCTTGGCAAGAAAGAGAGAAGTGGAAGGAAGATGGGTGTCGACCAAGACGTGTGGATGGTGTCATTTTGGGCCCAGCTGGTATGCCTGTGTTACCTAGACACTTACTCAGCACAATGGCGAGATTGATACATGAAGGATCACACATTGGTAGGGACGCCATGATTCTAGTGTTCCAACAGACTTGGTACAGTAAAAAGTTCAGGAAAGTAGCAGAGTCCCTCTGCCAGAGGTGCCTGTCATGTCAAAAGATGAACCCAGGGAAGAAAACTGTGGTCGAACTGGGAAAAATTGGGAGGTCCGGAGGTCCCTTTGTGAGAATACAGATTGATTTCATCACCATGCCCCGTTGTGAAGGGAAGCGATATGTCCTTGTCATGGTCTGTTTATTTTCGAAGTGGGTGGAAGCTTTCCCTACTCCCCAAAATGACGCAAAAACAGTAGCTAAGTGTTTACTGAAGGAACTGATACCTAGGTTCGGGGTTCCAGTCACTCTTGAATCAGATCAAGGCTCACACTTTCAGAATGAAGTGATGGACGAACTCTGTAAGGCCTTTGGAATTTCACAAAAGCTTCACTGTGCATACCGCCCAGAGGCTTCTGGAGTAGTGGAACAAATAAATGGAACTATCAAGAACAGACTAGCAAAACTGTGTGATGCAACTAAATTGACCTGGGTGAAGGCCCTGCCCCTGGTCCTGATGGGACTCAGAAGTGTTCCTGATCGCAAGACAGGCCTAAGTCCCCATGAAATCATTATGGGAAGAGTGATGAGACAAGCATGGGTGCCAGGAAGCAAACTGTTGAGTATTACTGATGATTTGGTGCTTGAATACTGCAAGAGATTAGGTGACCAAGTGCGTTCTATCTCTCGCCAGATCGGAAGAGACGCCATCCTCAATCCAACGACTCCTCTCCACAAACTGGTCCCGGGGGACTGGGTGAAGATAAAGAAGCATACTCGGAAGAGCTGCCTGGAGCCAAGGTGGGGAGAGAAACGTCAGGTGATCCTGGTAACTACCACAGCAGTCAAGTGTGCAGGGGTTCCGCGTTGGATACACGCCAGCCACACCCAGAAGGTACCACCAGATGAGGTGCCTGAAGCAGAAGGACGTCCAGCAGAGGACTCTGCAGGAGCCAGACCGGAAGTAGCTGACGATGTACAGCCCAGTACCAGTCGAGCTGCAGAATCAGCAGACGTTGGCCCAAGAATAGTTGATAACGAACTACCAAGAGCCCAGCCTGCTGAAGGGGTCCAAGAAGCTGAGCCGGAAGTAGCTGAAGACGAGCTGCCGAGCATATGGCCAGAGGAGTGGATTCCATTGATTGATCTCACTGAAGACCCCATTCGAACGAGTGAGCGACTTCGGGAAGGTAGAGAGTGGACTAGAGAGGAAAAGCAAGGCACAGGCGAAGAACCTCAGAATCTTGAGATTCACATCAAAACTGAGGAAGGAGAAGGTCAGACAGGGACAGAGCACGTGATTGATACAGAACAAGTGAATGCTACAGAGCCAGTGCCCGATACTGAACAGGTGAAGGATACAGAGCAAGTGATTGATACTCCTCCACTGACTCCTGATATCGGGAAGGGACAGACTAGACATAGTGTAATAGTTCGAGCAGAAGAAAGTCCAGAGATCGAAGTGCTCGAACAGGATCAGATAGAATTAGAAGAACGTGTTCAGGAAACAGAGTCAGAGACACTTGAAGAGCAAACACATAATTTACCTGAACAAGGCCAGATTAGTAACCAGGCAGAAGAAATAGATGCGAGCCCTGGAATTAGTCAGATAGAAGAAGGAGAAACTGAAACAGAATTGCCAACAGTTAATGAGAACAAAAGGGCAAGAGAAGGAAACGAAGTTCAAATACCAACTAAAAGACTTAAGAAAAGAAAGCATCTTGAGCCTAGATTCGTAAAGAAATTAAGACTAAGGATAAAGACGGTGGAAGAAAAACGTGCAGAAGAAAGGAGAAGTGCTCGCATAGCAGAGCAACAAGAAGGTACTTCCAAAAGAAGGAGTGATCGAATAAAAAGACAAAACAAAAAGTACAAGTCACCTGAATGGACACTTGTGTTGGAAGAACTTGAAGATCTTGATATAACTGACGTAAGCGACGGAGAGCCCGTCCCTGAGTACTCTGACGAAGAAGAAGACGAGCCACCGTGAATTTGCACAAAGTAAGATACTCGTGTAAAGTCACAAAGAGGGGTCGAGAAACTTCTTCTGAGCCAAAATGTCTGATTCAAACGTGAGTGGTAGACCTAGTCGCAGCTGTTGCAAAACATGCTGCAAGGTATGTGTCTGTAGTGTAGTTGTCCTGATATTAGTTTGGATAGGACTAACAATTTTTATTCCCTTTGCTGTAAGTAAAGATACTAATATTGTCCCTACTGAAATTGTAAATACTGACAGTGAGGAGCTTACAACACAGAGTGTAGCAAGACATGAGAGAGCACTGAGACAAACAAAACAAGATTTAGAAGCATCAGATGAGGGAGGACTACATTTTCATGGAGTTAAGAACAGGACACACTTAAATGTTTTCGCAAACCTGTTAATACACTATGTAGAGACTATGGAAATTGAAGATTGCTATGTCTGCATGAAGCTACCTACCTCTGTAGCTGAAGGCGTGACATACCATCACTTGCCGTTGACATATGGAATCTCCTGTAGTATTTTAGCTAGTTTATTTTACAAAAGAGGACCGTTACAGTACTATTACTCTAACAATGACGTGATCTTTTCTGAGCTTCCTATACGTGGGAACTTGAATCATGTACATACCAAAAGTGACGTAATACGATATATGGGAGACTACTTTCTGACTATAGGTAACATTGACATAGCGGACGCACACAGAGATAACTTGACTTGTTCTTTGCGTGAGCAGGAAAAGATGTTCCTGAACATGGCAGAGAAAAGGAGAATTAAAATACAAAAGAAGGCTAATGACGAAAGTCAGAAAAAGCCAAGATGGGCAGAGAACATGGAAGGCACCTCAACTGGTGGGGCGGGTCCTGCTCTGTTGCTGGATTTTGAAAAGAAAGGCAAGCTATGTCTTCACCGCGAGAAGACTAGCTATTATAATAACATTTTCATTGGTTCCAGTGAATGCGAACATAATTACAAGGTAATTGGAGGTTGGGGTTTCAAAAATGGGTCAGAGCCTGTGTTTCCTGGCATTTATTATATTTGTGGGGACAAGGCTTATTTCAAATTGCCGGATCACTGGTATGGAAGCTGCTATTTTGGCATTGTCTTCCCGAAAATATACCATGTGAATGGAGTTGCTGGGAGCAGTGAAAATACTAATGGCTTAGTGCGTAGTAAAAGAGAAAGTATAGGTGAAATTATGGGTAGTATTTTCAGTGCACTGATACCTGGAGTGGGAGTGGTTCTGAACACTCACAGAATTTGCAAATTGTCCACTATAGTGGATGTGTTGTCTACTGACACAGCTCATGGATTTCTGCTGGTCAATACCGAAATGGTTGCGATCAGATCAATGGTTTTGCAGAATCGACTTGCCCTTGACACCTTATTAGCGAAAGAGGGCGGAGTCTGCCGGATGTTGAAGGCGCAACATTGTTGCACTTATATTCCGGATAAAAGTGTACAGCTCAAAAGATACGTGAAAAACATTACTAATTTGGCAAAGGAACTCAAACCACTCGAGGTTGATAGTGCCTGGAAGAGACTGGTAGATGGTCTCTCAAATGTAGGTCATTGGCTTGCTAGCGTAGGTAAAAGCTTATTGTTCAAGGTGCTGATGCCAATTGGAATTATAGGTCTCATCCTATTTTTCATATTTGTCTGTTGCAAATGTCGTAAGCACACCAAAAAGCATGAAGTGAATGCAAGAGGGGTGAAACGAAGTGTGGATGAGCTCGAATTAGAAGAAGTGAATAATCAGATCTATAAAAAGGTGAAGAATTCTCACCCTACCAAAACTGAAAGAGAAAAGCTGGAGCGATTGCTGGAAGAGATAGAGCTGTATAAAGTGTGAGAGAAAGTTGGCATCTGGTTCCATTTATTTTGTGATGATAGTAAATATCATCAAAGAGGGGATTGATGAAGCAAAGCTTCGCATATTTTGCGACTTGCTGTATTCATGAACCTCGTCTGTGTGTAATAAGGTAATAATTCGTATGTCTTACTAACGTTATTTTATGTTTAAACGAGGTTCCCCGACGCTTGCATATGTGTTTTACTAAAATAATTTACTCGAGTCATTTAAAATGTCCGCCGCTTGTATTTAGTTACTGCGCATGCGTCAGTCACACTCACGTGTCCTGACGTGTCTGCAGAGTTGGAGGGAAATTTATGCGCATGCGTAATACATAGCTTTGCCAATAATGTGGTACTGCTCGTGCCACTGCTCTTGTGTCTGTTGATATGTAGCTAACGTTTAGACTGCATAAGTATATTTCTTAGTGATAAGTTGAAAGTATAAACCCTATGATGTGTTTTCATAATGTTATTTCTATGTATTAATTTGTTTTCGCTTACTTTTCATGTACCGCGGGGAATGGGGGTCTGACTGCACCAAAAGCCATCTTGGAGGTCCCTTCTACGCATGTGCGACTTTCTGGGGCACTGTTAGACGGACCGGGAGGGTCGGCCGAGGATAAGGGGAGAGGTCTCCGGGGAGATCCGTCTCCAGCAATCGTACAGACCAATAACTTCCCCCCCACTGACGTACACCACACAAGGATAAGGTTCAACGTTACTTTATAAGCAATTCTTTAAGTACGGTGAGGTGGTACAAGGAGGTCTGGACTCCGGGGTCCCCTCTATTCTAGTCTCTTGGTTGGGTAAGGGGGTAGCGGGACAGTCTCGTTACCACTCTGGGGGATGTGGTTGTAGATGAATTAGCTCACAATCCTCGAGCTCGGCGTTCTAGATGATCGGGCCGCGGCGGAGCCAGCAGGTCCCGGGATGGTTGAAGGTAGTGACGGTCCGCGGCGGAGCCAGCAGGTCCCGATGAAGATGGGTGCAGAGAGCCGCGGCAGCGCCAGCAGGCAGGTCGGTAGTTCGTAAGGCAGGGCTACGGCAGCGCCAGTAGTCCGTCAAGGATGAGTTCTTCACTGCGTCTCTCGACTCCAGGATACAACTCCCTTCCTGCTCTGGAGCTGCGCCAGTTATAGGTCTGGCGCCCTTTGATGTCCGGACCCTCGCACTGGGAGGTCGGGAGGTCCGGGATGAGGGAGTCCAGACACCCAGCAGGGGGGTGGAGCCAGCGCCTGGGGGAGCTGGGGGCGATCGGCACCTGGCGGGGGAGAGCCATCGACACCTCTTTCTCCCATTGACCTGCCAAGTAGTCCGCTCACCTCCTGGGTGGATGGTGGTGCCGGGATGTCGGGGCCTGGCCAGGCCCAGGGTTAGGGTTGATCGGAGGCCACGCTACCTCGTGGTGCCGTGTCCAAGATGGCGCCCAGGCCGGGCGAGAGAGCCGGTAGGGAATCGGGCCCACGATGTGGAGATGTTCAGGGGCAGGGGCCCTATAGGAGACGGGAAACGGGTTGTTGTTGCGTGTAACGCCTGAGGAGCGGGGCTCGGCCTGGTCGTGCGGGGAGGGAGCAAGCCTTACACGTGGCCTGTCCAACATGCGTCCCCCCCAGCTGAAGGCGGGGAGAGTCTCCCATCCTCTTGGGGACTCTCCTCGTCGAGGCGGAAAAAGCGTGACAGGCCATCTGCGTTGGCGTGGTCTTGCCCGGGTCGATGTTCCACAGTGAAGTCCATCCCCTGCAGGGAGAGGGACCAACGTAGTAGTTTCGGGTTTTCCCCCCGCATCTGCATTAGCCATTGCAGGGGTCGATGATCGGTCTGGACCCTGAAGTGGGTGCCGAAGAGATAAGGCCGGAGCTTTTTGAGGGCCCACACCACGGCGAAGGCCTCCCTCTCGATGGTGCTCCAGCGTTGTTCTCGGGCCAGGAGCCGTCTGCTGATGAAAGCCACTGGCTGGTCAAGTCCTTCGGGGTTCAGCTGGGAAAGGACTGCCCCAACGCCATGGTCGGAGGCATCTGTTTGGACGATAAATTCCCGACTGTAGTCGGGGGCCTGGAGCACCGGGGCGGAGCACATGGCGGCCTTCAGCTTCTCGAAGGCCGCTTGACAGTCTGGGGTCCAGTTGACCTTCTTGGGTTGGTTTTTGGATGTGAGTTCCGTGAGGGGCCCTACAATGCTGCCATAGTCCCTCACGAACCGCCGGTAGTAGCCTGTGAGTCCCAAGAAGGCGCGGACCTCGGTCTGGGTGATGGGGGGCTGCCACGACTGGATGGCAGCGATCTTGAGTTGCAAAGGGGCCACCAGACCGCTTCCCACCTGGTGCCCGAGATAGGTCACGGACCCCTGGCCAATTTGGCATTTGCTGGCCTTGATCGTGAGGCCAGCTCGTTGGAGGGCCTGTAGCACCTCTCGGAGGTGGTGGAGGTGGTCGGACCAGTGGCGGCTGTACACAGCGATATCGTCCAGGTAGGCGGCGCTGAATTCTTCGAGTCCTGCCAGGACCTGGTTCACTAGCCGCTGAAATGTTGCTGGGGCATTCTTCATGCCGAATGGCATGACCTTGAAGTGATAGTGGCCATCAGGAGTGGAGAATGCAGATCGTTCTTGGGCCCGGGGTGTGAGACCGATCTGCCAGTAGCCCGCTGTCAGGTCGAAGATGCTGAGGTAGCGGGCAGCTCCCATGCGGTCGATTAGTTCATCTGCTCGGGGGATGGGGTGTGCGTCTGTTCTGGTGACCGCATTCAAGCCCCGGTAGTCGACGCAGAACCGAAGCTCCGGCGTGGCGCCGGGGGCGGCCGCTTTGGGGACCAGTACCACTGGGCTGGCCCAGGGGCTGTCTGAGGGCTCGATGACCCCGAGCGTGAGCATCTTGGCCACCTCCTCTTGGATGCAGGCCCGTACCCGATCTGGTACGCGGTAGGCCCGATGGCGGACAGGGGGACTGTCTCCAGTGTCCACGTCGTGTAAGCACCAGGGGGTGACCCCTGGGGTGAGGGAGAACAGGGTGGCGAACTGCAGCAGGAGGTCTCGGCAGCCTTGGCGCTGTTCCAGGGTGAGGGCCTCCGAGAGTCGGACCCCGTCCACGGAGCCGTCCTTCTCCCGAGACCGTAGGAGGTCAGGGAGGGGTTCGGAGTCCTCCTCGGTTCCATTGTCGGTTGCCATCAAGAGGCTGAGCTCTGAGCGTACAAAGTGGGGTTTAAGTCTATTAGCGTGGAGGACCCGGAGAGGGTTTCGTGAAGATTCCATATCGATGAGATAGGTGACAGGGCTCTTGCGCTCGATTACTTTGAAGGGCCCCGTCCATTTGTCTTGCAGGGCGCATGGTTCGGTGGGAGACATTACCCACACTTGTTGGCCGGGTTCAAATTCGATGGAGGATGCATTCTGATCGTACCACCTTTTCATGTCCTCCTGACTGGCCTCCAGGTTTGCTTTTGCCATCTCTCTGAACCGTCTGGTCTGGTTGCGGAGGGTTAGGAGGTACTTGAAAACATCTGGAGGGTTCTTTAGAGGGGGCATTTCCCAGCCCTCTTTGACTATGCTGAGCGGCCCCCGCACCGGGTGCCCATACAAGAGTTCGAACGGGCTGAAGCCGAGGGACTTCTGGGGGACTTCTCGGTAGGCAAAGAGAAGGCACGGTAGTAGCACATCCCACTGGCGACGGAGGGGCTCTTCCAACCCCCCAATCATCCCTTTGAGCGTGCGGTTGAACCGCTCAACCAGTCCGTTTCCTTGAGGGTGATAGGGGGTCATGAATCGGTAGGTGACCCCACACTGTTGCCAGAGGGACTTCATGTATTTTGAAATAAAGTTTGTGCCCCGGTCGCTGACGACTTCTCGGGGGAAGCCCACCCGGGAGAAGATCCCCATCAAGGCCCGGCCGACTACCGGGGCTGTCACAGTTCGCAGGGGAACAGCCTCGGGGTAGCGGGTGGCGTGGTCCACCAGTACTAGGATGAACCGATGTCCTTGTGCTGTACGGGGGTCCAGGGGTCCCACGATGTCTATCCCCACCCTCTCGAACGGGGTGGTGACCACTGGAAAAGGTTGCAGGGGTGCTTTAAGCTTGCGGCCGCTCTTCCCGCTGGCCTGGCACGTGGGGCAAGATCGGCAGTGTTGGAGTACGTCGTTCCTCATCTTGGGCCAGAAAAAGTGGGTCACCAGGCGACTGTAGGTTTTATCCTGACCCAGGTGGCCAGCCAGGGGGACATCGTGGGCCAGGTTTAGCAAGAAGTCTCTAAAGCGGAGGGGCACCACTAGTACTTGACTGGCCCCTAACTCTGCGATTCTCTGTTCGCTGTACAACAGGTCATTGTCCCAATAGACCCAATGGGTTCCGGAGGTATCCCCTGCACTCTGGGCGAGGGCTTGTTGGCGGAGTCCCTCGAGGGAGGGACAGGTCTTCTGCTCGTGGCGAAACTGTTCTTGGGTGGGCCCCCCCTCCTGACGCCACTGATCCAGGCCGGGAAGGTCCTGAGGCTGAACGAGCCCCTCGGGAGTTGGTTCTGGGGTGACGGCACGGTCGGTGTCTGGAGCGACCGGGGGAGGAGGTGCCGGCCATTCAGGTTCTTCGGGTCGGGGGATGGCACGGGCAGCCATGGACCGGGTGGTTACGCACGCCCAATCCGGGATGCCCAACATCCCTAGGTGCTCTCTCCTCTCTACGGCGGCCCACGGGGAACTCTCAAGATCATTTCCCAGGAGACAGTCTACGGGGGCATCATCTCGGACCGTCACTTCCAACATGCCGGAGACTCCTCCCCACTCGAAGGGGACGCAAGCCATCCGACATAGACTCTCCGAATTGTCGGCTGAACGGACCGGGCAGAGGACGTTCGGCAGAATCTGTTCTGGGGTCACCAGGTGACATCGGACGGCCGTTACACTGGCCCCGGTGTCACGTAGGGCTTCGGCCCGGCGTCCATTAATGTTCACCCATTGACTGTACTTCCGGGTGTTGGCGGGTAGGGGGACCCGCGGGACCATGTCTCTTCCCCCTAGGCACGCTAGAACCATGGCGGCTGGTTCCCATTCCTGGCGTTCTTGCTCACATTCCTCATGTTCTTCGTAGGTTTGTTCTTCCCCCAGGGCGGCGGCAGCCATCTGGCGGGGTCTCGGAGTCTGGCTCTGTGGACAATTCGGGTCGTTGGCGTAGTGGCCGACTCGCTGGCATCGGTGACACGTGACATTGGCTCTGTATCCCGGCCGCGCCGGGGTGTTGCCCCGGTTGGCCGGGGGTGGGGTGCTGGTAGCGGGAGCGGCCGGGGCGTTGTCTCTCCCTCGTCCCTGGCCCCCTCCTCCTCCTCGGGGACGGTGCTGACCGTGGTTGTTCCGGGTCGGTTCATGGGGCCCAGTTCGGCCCACTCGGGTAATTTCCCACCGGTCAGCCTCGGCGGCAAGCTGTCGTGGATCAGTTAATTTACTGTCGAGGAGGTGCTGCCTGAGCTCGACGAAGCAGTTGTTCGATAGATGCTCCCATACCATGAGATTGAAGAGTTGCTCGTAAGTCGTTACGTTGCTTCCCTTGATCCACCCCTCGAAGGCCCGGCTGAAATAGTTCACGTATTCCACCCAAGTTGTGCCCGGGATCCGAGTGCAGTTTCGGAACCTCTGGCGGTACATTTCGGGTGTGAGCCCATAGCGGGTGAGGAGGGTAGCTTTCATGTGGTCATAGGAGGTCATCAGATGGTCTGGGAGCTGTAGCAGGGCATCGCGGCCCTCATTGACGAACCTCCCCCATAGACCGGCTCCCCAGTCGCTTCGATCGATCCGGTGGGAGGTCATAGCGATCTCGTAGGCCTTGAACCATTGCTGTATGTCGTCCTCTCGGAAATATTCTCGAACGACATCCTTGGGGATGTGTACCTTCCTTTCTGTCACCCCCGGGGGGCGCGGTTGCTCGGGCACTCCTAATTCTTTGTTCTGCTTGCGTAAGTCTATCTCAGCTAGTTTGCGTTCGTGTTCGTACGCCAGTCTCTTCTCTTCAAGCTCTCTTTGTCTCTGTTTCTCTTCCCGTTCTTCTCGGAGCCGCAGATGTTCCAGATTTAGTTTTTGTTCGGCTAATTTGAGTTCGCCATCCATTTTGAGCCGGGCCATCTCTAGCTCATGTAGTCGGTTTCTTTCTCGTTCTTGGATCTCATCTTGCGAGAGACCCGTTCTTCGCTCCTCGGGAGCCGTGGTGTCTTTCTCTGCTGTTGCGAGATTTTGGTCCGGGGGTCTGACGGCCCCGGTTTCTGCCCATGACTCAATGGCGTGCTTGAAATCGTCTTTAGTATTCAGACCGGTGGTAGCGATACCTAGTTCAATGCAGAATTGTTTCAACTCACGATGGCTGTATTCTTCCAATTTCTCAATCTGGAATTTTTCGGTGGATCCGCTTTCTTTGGTTGACATTGTGGTTTTGTCGTGGGGTGAGCTACTCTCTGTACGATTACGCGTTGATTCGGATCCCGTCGCTGGCCACCAATGTTAGACGGACCGGGAGGGTCGGCCGAGGATAAGGGGAGAGGTCTCCGGGGAGATCCGTCTCCAGCAATCGTACAGACCAATAACTTCCCCCCCACTGACGTACACCACACAAGGATAAGGTTCAACGTTACTTTATAAGCAATTCTTTAAGTACGGTGAGGTGGTACAAGGAGGTCTGGACTCCGGGGTCCCCTCTATTCTAGTCTCTTGGTTGGGTAAGGGGGTAGCGGGACAGTCTCGTTACCACTCTGGGGGATGTGGTTGTAGATGAATTAGCTCACAATCCTCGAGCTCGGCGTTCTAGATGATCGGGCCGCGGCGGAGCCAGCAGGTCCCGGGATGGTTGAAGGTAGTGACGGTCCGCGGCGGAGCCAGCAGGTCCCGATGAAGATGGGTGCAGAGAGCCGCGGCAGCGCCAGCAGGCAGGTCGGTAGTTCGCAAGGCAGGGCTACGGCAGCGCCAGTAGTCCGTCAAGGATGAGTTCTTCACTGCGTCTCTCGACTCCAGGATACAACTCCCTTCCTGCTCTGGAGCTGCGCCAGTTATAGGTCTGGCGCCCTTTGATGTCCGGACCCTCGCACTGGGAGGTCGGGAGGTCTGGGATGAGGGAGTCCAGACACCCAGCAGGGGGGTGGAGCCAGCGCCTGGGGGAGCTGGGGGCGATCGGCACCTGGCGGGGGAGAGCCATCGACACCTCTTTCTCCCATTGACCTGCCAAGTAGTCCGCTCACCTCCTGGGTGGATGGTGGTGCCGGGATGTCGGGGCCTGGCCAGGCCCAGGGTTAGGGTTGATCGGAGGCCACGCTACCTCGTGGTGCCGTGTCCAAGATGGCGCCCAGGCCGGGCGAGAGAGCCGGTAGGGAATCGGGCCCACGATGTGGAGATGTTCAGGGGCAGGGGCCCTATAGGAGACGGGAAACGGGTTGTTGCTGCGTGTAACGCCTGAGGAGCGGGGCTCGGGCCTGGTCGTGCGGGGAGGGAGCAAGCCTTACACGTGGCCTGTCCAACAGGCACCGACAACCTTGGCTGATGGAACACCGCCAGTTGGCAGTGATGGGCAAGATGCTCCTGAGAACTGACCTGCAACCTCAGCAGGACGGAGTCACATGTCCCTATTCCGAAACAATGTTATATCTCTATTGTATTTCTCTGCAGTTTCTCATGGGAACCCCAATCTCGCTAGGCGGTACCCAGATATGTAAATGAAGCATCCAAATAGTGTGTTATGATTGGTGTGTTACCCAAATCCTACCTTGGACCAATCGAAATTGGGGATTCTGACACTTTGCAACATTTGGGGGGTGGTACCCTGTCCCAAAACAGTATATCTACCCTGGGTTCACCTAGGGAAATTGTTCGACTTGTCTGGTTTAGCTGACCTGTCACTGACCCATCGTACTCAATAGGTGACTGAAGATACAGAGCGCTGCGG
Organism: Lissotriton helveticus; assembly: GCF_964261635.1. NCBI lineage: Eukaryota > Metazoa > Chordata > Amphibia > Caudata > Salamandridae > Lissotriton > Lissotriton helveticus. The sequence goes on along the minus strand of NC_136071.1, from coordinate 1,192,740,649 downwards.
AGCACTCTGTCCGAAATTGACCATAGACTAAGGTTTTACTGAACCTTAAAGTGCTGGTGAAGCACTTTACTGGGAGTTCGCTGACCCAATCGGGGTCTTGATCGATAGCTGCAGAGAGGGTGGAGCGCAGGCGTTGCTTCCAAACTGCGGGTGCGGTCCTGTCCTGAGCGGTCCTGTCCTGAGCGGTCCTGTCCTGAGCGGTCCTGTCCTGAGGGTTTGCTGTCCTGTCCTGAGGTCCTGTCCTGATTCCTAATCTGAGGGTATCCTGTCCTGTCCTGGGTGTCCATTCTGCACCTGCTGTCCTTTGAGGGGTATCCTTCCTTGAGGGTTTCCTGTCCTTAACTGACCCGTGGCCAGGGTTTGGTTTCCACACCAGTCTAGGTAAATACTGCTCTAAATTCTTTAAAACTTGCACCTTTCTATATTTCTGACTTTTGCTTCAATAAAGAGCCACCTTTGCATATGTTGATTTTTCCATGCTTTTGCCGCAAACTGTTGAAACTTAAAGTCATTTGCATATTTTCTTAATATGTTCCCATGTTACCCTACCTTTTAGAAATCATATTTTGCATTGCAGTTTGTCATTTTCTGATATGGTCTAGAACGGCCTTACTTAAATTTTCTAAAGAGTTCTTGCCTTGAATGCATAACAATTTTCCTTTGCATCTCATATTTGCATTTAAATGATTACCCTGACTTTATTTCTCTATAGTTATGTACTTTTCATTATCTTGGTTATTGATTGCCTTATTCTTGTAAGTTTGATGCTTGATGAAAACGAACTTTAGATAAAGCTTTTAAAACTTCCAGTTGTCCGTGGTCATTTTACAACAGTATTGTATGTCATTTGAAATTGCATTTGCTGCCTTTCCTTTTACAGCTAGGCCCCTGATCCGTTGAGGTCATAGGTACCCGTGTCGGTGGATGGTAAGTCGGGTACACTGAGTAATAACGGTAGGGAACACACACAAATTGGTAGCAGCCCGTGAAGTCGCCCTGTCAATGAATAGTGTGAATTGAAAGTATATGGGCCCTGAAGCCGGAAATGGCGAAATCATTGGCTGGGTGACCTCGCGCGCTCTATCAGCTCCAAGTTCTTCTGTCTCTTAAAGTTACGAATCAACACGTAGTCACCAGGCCGAATGTCATGGCCTGGCCCCTCGGATACTGGTGGGAGGGATTCCTGGATCTGTTGGTGAATAGAATGCAGACTTTTAGTTAACTCATACAAATAGTCTACCAATAGAGGATATTCAATTTCTGAAAAACTACGAGGTCGCGGAATGCCCCAAACATTTGACGGGCACACAAACACGACCTCGTAGGGTAACAGTCCTGTTTTAGAATGGGCAGTCGTTCTTGTGGACAAACGGGCTAATGGTAAAGTATCTGCAACCTTGTGCTCTCCTGAATCATTGCTAATTTCAGTTTGAGCCTATCATTGTACCTCTCAACCAAACCCGCAGGCTGGGGGTGATTCGCAGCATGAAAGTTTTGTCTGATGTATAGTCCCTCACAAACCGTTCTTTGTGTTGCACTGCTGCTACGTGAGCTCTGTCTGCTGCTCTGTGGCTTGTGCTGCAGCTGCTTGAGTTGTACCTATGCTTTGTGTTGCACTGCTGCCGCCTGAGCTCTGTCTCCTGCTTTGTGGCTTGTGCTGCATCTGCTTGAGTTATTCCTGTTCTTTGTGTTACACCTCTGATGTCTGAGCTTTGCTGCAGCTGCTTGAGTTGTACCTGTTCTTTGTGTTGCACTGTCACTGCCTGAGCTCTATCAGCTGCTCTGTGGCTTGTGCTACATCTGCTTGAGTTGTACCTGTTCTTTGTGTTGTCTCTGTCTGCTGTTGTAGCCATTCTTTGTTGCACTGCTGCTGCATGAGCTCTGTTTGCTGCTCTGTGGCTTGTGCTGCAGCTGCTTGAGTTGTAGCCATTCTTTGTGTTGCACTGTTGCTGAGTGACCTCTGTGTGCTGCTCTGTGGCTTGTACTGCAGCTGTTTGAGTTGTACCTGTTCTTTGTGTTACATGCTGCTGCGTGAGCTCTGTCTGCTGCTCTGTGGCTTGTGCTGCAGCTGCTTGAGTTGTACATGTTCTTTGTGTTGCACTGCTGCTGCGTGAGCTCTGTCTGCTGCTCTGTGGCTTGTGCTGCAGCTGCTTGAGTTGTACATGTTCTTTGTGTTGCACTGCTGCCGCCTGAACTCTGTCTCCTGCTTTGTGGCTTGTGCTGCATCTGCTTGAGTTATTCCTGTTCTTTGTGTTACACCTCTGATGTCTGAGCTTTGCTGCAGCTGCTTGAGTTGTACCTGTTCTTTGTGTTGCACTGTCACTGCCTGAGCTCTATCAGCTGCTCTGTGGCTTGTGCTACATCTGCTTGAGTTGTACCTGTTCTTTGTGTTGTCTCTGTCTGCTGTTGTAGCCATTCTTTGTTGCACTGCTGCTGCATGAGCTCTGTTTGCTGCTCTGTGGCTTGTGCTGCAGCTGCTTGAGTTGTAGCCATTCTTTGTGTTGCACTGTTGCTGAGTGACCTCTGTGTGCTGCTCTGTGGCTTGTACTGCAGCTGTTTGAGTTGTACCTGTTCTTTGTGTTACATGCTGCTGCGTGAGCTCTGTCTGCTGCTCTGTGGCTTGTGCTGCAGCTGCTTGAGTTGTACATGTTCTTTGTGTTGCACTGCTGCTGCATGAGCTCTGTCTTCTGCTCTGTGGCTTGTGCTGCAGCTGCTTGAGTTGTAGCCGTTCTTTGTGTTCCACTGCTGCTGCATGAGCTCTGTCTGCTGCTCTGTGACTTGTGCTGCAGCTGCTTGATTTGTAGCCGTCCTTTGTGTTGCACTGCTGCTGCCTGAGCTCTGTCTCCTGCGCTGTGGCTTGTGCTGCAGCTGCTTGAGTTGTACCTGTTCTTTGTGTTGCACTGCTGCTGCATGAGCTCTGTCTGCTGCTCTGTGGCTGGTGCTACATTAGCTTGAGTTGTACCTGTTCTTTGTGCTGCACTGCTGCTGCCTGAGCTCTGCTGCTCTGTGGCTTGTGCTGCAGCTGCTTGAGTTGTACCTGTTCTTTGTGTTGCACTGCTGCCGGCTGAGCTCTGTTTTCTGCTCTGTGGCTTGTGCTGCATCTGCTTGAGTTGTACCTGTTCTTTGTGCTGCACTACTGCTGCCTGAGCTCTGCTGCTCTGTGGCTTGTGCTGCAGCTGCTTGAGTTGTACCTGTTCTTTGTGTTGCACTGCTGCCGGCTGAGCTCTGTTTTCTGCTCTGTGGCTTGTGCTGCATCTGCTTGAGTTGTAGCCCTTCTTTGTGTTGCACTGCTGCTGTGTGAGCTCTGTCTGCTGCTCTGTGGCTAGTGCTACAGCTGGTTCAGTTGTAGCTGTTCTTTGTGTTGCACTGCCGCTGCATGAGCTCTGTTTTCTGCTCTTTGGCTTGTGCTGCTTGAGTTGTAGCCATTCTTTGTTGCACTGCTGCTGCATGAGCTCTGTCTGCTGCTCTGTGGATTGTGCTGCAGCTTCTTGAGTTGTACCTGTTTTTGTGTTGCACTGCTGCTGCGTGAGCTCTGTCTGCTGCTCTTTGGATTGTGCTGCAGCTTCTTGAGTTGTACCTGTTTTTGTGTTGCAGTGCTGCTGCGTGAGCTCTGTCTGCTGCTCTGTGGATTGTGCTGCAGCTTCTTGAGTTGTACCTGTTCTTTGTGTTGCACTGCTGCTGCCTGAGATTTGTCTGCTGCTCTGTGGCTTGTGCTGCAGCTGCTTGAGTTGTACTAGTTGAGTGGTGATCGTGTAGACGCTTTCCTGTACGGTCGCTCCCCTCGCCCTCTGCCTCCCTACGGACGCTTGTGCTCCCCGCAGCCTGAGCCCCTCAGAAGGAACATCGCGCTGCTGCCTGCCTGCACGGAAAGAGATCGCTCGCAGCGCCTGGTATCGCTTTTGCCCACTTTAGACATTTATTTGAGTACAGTGGCTGCGCACTCGGCGCCAGAATTAATTTGCCTGACGTAATTTATTTGTTTATTGCTGCGCACTGTAGACTTTGCTGTGTGGGGTAAAGAGAAGTGTTTTGCGAGTGTTTGTGACTGCGCTATACTCCGGCCGTGCCCCAGTCTCGTTTCAGGGACAGGGCTGCCATTTTGGGACTTTGTTTACCTCCGTGAGCCCGTGCCTCCACCCAGATCCCGCCTCCCAGCTGACCCACGAGTACAGCTACAGCGCTCTATCCCCTGGCCATTTGTGACCGTGTGGACGCTTTCCTGTACGGTCGCTCCCCTCGCCCTCTGCCTCCCTACGGACGCTTGTGCTCCCCGCAGCCTGAGCCCCTCAGAAGGAACATCGCGCTGCTGCCTGCCTGCACGGAAAGAGATCGCTCGCAGCGCCTGGTATCGCTTTTGCCCACTTTAGACATTTATTTGAGTACAGTGGCTGCGCACTCGGCGCCAGAATTAATTTGCCTGACGTAATTTATTTGTTTATTGCTGCACACTGTAGACTTTGCTGTGTGGGGTAAAGAGAAGTGTTTTGCGAGTGTTTGTGACTGTGCTATACTCCGGCTGTGCCCCAGTCTCGTTTCAGGGACAGGGCTGCCATTTTGGGACTTTGTTTACCTCCGTGAGCCCGTGCCTCCTCCCAGATCCCGCCTCCCAGCTGACCCGCCCACGCTCCGCCCCCCTCCACTATCCATTTATGGCAGATGTCCCAACGCGCAGCGTCCACGCGCTGCGGCCGCGCCGAAGGTTCGCCAAAGGTAAGCCCGTCTGCGCCCGTCCGCCCCTTGACCGCGCCCAGCCCCTGTCCCCCTGGTCCCCGCCGCTCCCAACCCTCTAGATTCACATATGATTCCGCTACTCTCCTTGCCCTCAAACCCGGACATACTCCTCTATGCTGCGAAGCCACTCCAGGACGCACCCACGGCCCATTCGCCTGCCTCTCCTGCAAGTTCAACTGCTTCAGGACCCTCACCAAATCCACGTCCTCCAAACACAACTCCAACCGCCTTAATTGCATCCTGCTCAACACCCGCTCGGTCCACAGACATGCAACAGAACTCTGGGACCTAATCGACACTGCGTCACCTGACATCGCCTTCCTCACTGAAACATGGATGAACACATCATCTGCTCCCGACATCGCCATAGCCATACCGGACGCTTACAAAATTATCCGAAAAGACCGCATCAATCAAACAGGAGGAGGCATCGCCATCGTCCACAGAAACACCATCAAAATCACAACCAGCTCCGACGACAATCTTGCAACCGCCGAACACCTCCACTTCCAGATCCACACCGACCCCAGGACCACACTTAGAGGCACCCTCATTTACAGGCCTCCAGGCACCCGCACTCAATTCAGAGATGACATCACGGACTTCGTCAGCCCACACGCCCTCACCTCCGAAAACTACATTCTTCTAGGAGACCTCAACTACCACCTTGAAAACAAACACGACAACAACACCACCACCCTTCTGGACAACCTGGCCAATCTCGGACTCAAACAACTTGTTGACACCCCCACTCACACAGCCGGACACACGCTCGACCCTATCTTCACCTCAAGCAAACATCTCCTTCGATCACACTTCAGCTCTCCACTGGACGGATCACAGTTGTGTTCACTTCAGCTACAAAACCACCCTGACCCACAACCGTCCACAACCGATTCCTCAGAGAAACTGGAACAAAATCACCACCGACCAACTCCTCACATCACTCAGCCAAAACCCTCCCACCCTCTCTTTGGACCCAGACCAAGCGGCCACAAACCTCAGGCATTGGATTACCCTCAGTGCGGACGAATTAGCACCCCTGAAAAAGCACCAGATGAAATCAGCCAGCAAAAAAGCTCCCTGGTTCAATGACGAACTTAAAATATCCAAGAAGCTATGCTGCACCATAGAGAAGAACTGGAGAAAATACCCAACCTCAGACAACATGGCCTCCCTCAAGACAGCCACCCGCAAACACCACCAACTGATTCGATCCGCCAAGAAATCAGCACTCAAGGATCGTGTTGACAACAACACTCATAACAGCAAGGAACTCTTCAATATCGTCAAAGAATTCACCAACCCCACCGCAGCAACTAACGACATCACCCCCTCCCAAGACCTCTGCAATGCGCTATCCTCCTTCTTCTACAACAAAATTGCCGACATCCACAACAGTTTCGAAAACTCTCCCAGCGATCAACCCGCCCCACCCCCTTCAGATCCTACTCCTCCAACTAACATCCTCAGCGCCTGGAACCCAATCACCACTGAAGTCACCACTCACCTCATGAACTCAATCCACTCTGGCTCGCCTTCTGACCCCTGTCCCCACCACATCTTCAACAAAGCTGATTCCATCATCGCACCCCAACTCCGCGATGTCATCAACTGCTCTTTCAACTCTGCCACCTTTCCAGAAAGCTGGAAACACGCCGAACTCAGCGACCTTCTGAAGAAACCCACAGCGGACCCCTCAGAACTGAAAAACTACCGACCCATATCCCTCCTACCTTTCCCGTCCAAAGTCATCCAGAAAGCCGTCAACAACCAGCTCACCACCTTCCTTGAATCCAACAACTCCCTCGATCCATCTCAATCCGGGTTTCGAGCCAAACACAGCACCGAAACCGCCCTCATTGCAGCGACCGACGACATCCGAGCACTCCTGGACAACGGAGAAACAGTGGCCCTCATCCTACTCGACCTTTCCGCCGCTTTCGACACCGTCTGCCACAGCACCCTTATACATCGACTCAGCAACATCGGCATACAAGGAAAAGCCTTGGACTGGATCATCTCATTCCTCGCTGGGAGAACTCAAAGAGTCCGACTTCCCCCATTCTACTCAGAGGCAACCGAAGTCATCTGCGGCGTACCTCAAGGATCCTCACTCAGTCCCACCCTCTTCAACGTCTACATGAGTCCTCTTGCCTCCATCGCGCGTCAACACAACCTCAACATCATCTCTTACGCCGACGACACCCAGCTAATCCTTTCCCTCACCAAAGACCGCAACACCGCCAAAACCAATCTTCACGAAGGCATGAAAGAAGTTGCCGAATGGATGAAACAGAGCCACCTAAAACTCAACTCAGACAAAACGGAGGTGCTCATCCTAGGACCTTCACCCTCAGCTTGGGACGAATCCTGGTGGCCTTCAGCTCTGGGCACAGCACCCACTCCCACAGACCATGCACGTAACCTTGGCTTCATCCTAGACTCCTCTCTCTCGATGTCCAGACAAGTCAACGCCGTCTCGTCCTCCTGCTTCAACGTACTTCGCATCCTCAAAAAGATCTTCCGCTGGATCCCCCTCGAGACAAGAAAGGCTGTCACCCACGCACTGCAAAAACAACAAGTGATGGACTGAATGTGGATCAATGTCACACACTCCCCCAGTCAAAAGATCTGGGCCCAAATCCATCGTTTTTTTGCACTCCACACCACCCTGGGTTAGACAATGGCGATATGCAAATCAGCTCTGACCCTGTTGCCCCATGGGAACAGTCCAGTCCGAACTACAAAAGCCATGTCCTTCCCAGAACGGAACCAAGCATCCGAGGACCGGACCGGTTTCGAGGTAACACCTCTCTTCAGCCCGGCTAGCTTGACTCCAAGTGGTGTGGAGTGCCTGGGACCCACGTCTGGGCATCCCCAGCGCACTTAGGGCGGCAATTGCAAAAACAACAAGTGATGGACTGAATGTGGATCAATGTCACACACTCCCCCAGTCAAAAGATCTGGGCCCAAATCCATCGTTTTTTTGCACTCCACACCACCCTGGGTTAGACAATGGCGATATGCAAATCAGCTCTGACCCTGTTGCCCCATGGGAACAGTCCAGTCCGAACTACAAAAGCCATGTCCTTCCCAGAACGGAATCAAGCATCCGAGGACCGGACCGGTTTCGAGGTAACACCTCTCTTCAGCCCGGCTAGCTTGACTCCAAGTGGTGTGGAGTGCCTGGGACCCACGTCTGGGCATCCCCAGCGCACTTAGGGCGGCAATTGCAAAAACAACAAGTGATGGACTGAATGTGGATCAATGTCACACACTCCCCCAGTCAAAAGATCTGGGCCCAAATCCATCGTTTTTTTGCACTCCACACCACCCTGGGTTAGACAATGGCGATATGCAAATCAGCTCTGACCCTGTTGCCCCATGGGAACAGTCCAGTCCGAACTACAAAAGCCATGTCCTTCCCAGAACGGAATCAAGCATCCGAGGACCGGACCGGTTTCGAGGTAACACCTCTCTTCAGCCCGGCTAGCTTGACTCCAAGTGGTGTGGAGTGCCTGGGACCCACGTCTGGGCATCCCCAGCGCACTTAGGGCGGCAATTGCAAAAACAACAAGTGATGGACTGAATGTGGATCAATGTCACACACTCCCCCAGTCAAAAGATCTGGGCCCAAATCCATCGTTTTTTTGCACTCCACACCACCCTGGGTTAGACAATGGCGATATGCAAATCAGCTCTGACCCTGTTGCCCCATGGGAACAGTCCAGTCCGAACTACAAAAGCCATGTCCTTCCCAGAACGGAATCAAGCATCCGAGGACCGGACCGGTTTCGAGGTAACACCTCTCTTCAGCCCGGCTAGCTTGACTCCAAGTGGTGTGGAGTGCCTGGGACCGCCCACGTCTGGGCATCCCCAGCGCACTTAGGGCGGCAATTGCAAAAACAACAAGTGATGGACTGAATGTGGATCAATGTCACACACTCCCCCAGTCAAAAGATCTGGGCCCAAATCCATCGTTTTTTTGCACTCCACACCACCCTGGGTTAGACAATGGCGATATGCAAATCAGCTCTGACCCTGTTGCCCCATGGGAACAGTCCAGTCCGAACTACAAAAGCCATGTCCTTCCCAGAACGGAATCAAGCATCCGAGGACCGGACCGGTTTCGAGGTAACACCTCTCTTCAGCCCGGCTAGCTTGACTCCAAGTGGTGTGGAGTGCCTGGGACCCACGTCTGGGCATCCCCAGCGCACTTAGGGCGGCAATTGCAAAAACAACAAGTGATGGACTGAATGTGGATCAATGTCACACACTCCCCCAGTCAAAAGATCTGGGCCCAAATCCATCGCTTTTTTGCACTCCACACCACCCTGGGTTAGACAATGGCGATATGCAAATCAGCTCTGACCCAGTTGCCCCATGGGAACAGTCCAGTCCGAACTACAAAAGCCATGTCCTTCCCAGAACGGAATCAAGCATCCGAGGACCGGACCGGTTTCGAGGTAACACCTCTCTTCAGCCCGGCTAGCTTGACTCCAAGTGGTGTTTTTGCAATTGCCGCCCTAAGTGCGCTGGGGATGCCCAGACGTGGGTCCCAGGCACTCCACACCACTTGGAGTCAAGCTAGCCGGGCTGAAGAGAGGTGTTACCTCGAAACCGGTCCGGTCCTCGGATGCTTGATTCCGTTCTGGGAAGGACATGGCTTTTGTAGTTCGGACTGGACTGTTCCCATGGGGCGACAGGGTCAGAGCTGATTTGCATATCGCCATTGTCTAACCCAGGGTGGTGTGGAGTGCAAAAAAACGATGGATTTGGGCCCAGATCTTTTGACTGGGGGAGTGTGTGACATTGATCCACATTCAGTCCATCACTTGTTGTTTTTGCAATTGCCGCCCTAAGTGCGCTGGGGATGCCCAGACGTGGGTCCCAGGCACTCCACACCACTTGGAGTCAAGCTAGCCGGGCTGAAGAGAGGTGTTACCTCGAAACCGGTCCGGTCCTCGGATGCTTGATTCCGTTCTGGGAAGGACATGGCTTTTGTAGTTCGGACTGGACTGTTCCCATGGGGCGACAGGGTCAGAGCTGATTTGCATATCGCCATTGTCTAACCCAGGGTGGTGTGGAGTGCAAAAAAAAGATGGATTTGGGCCCAGATCTTTTGACTGGGGGAGTGTGTGACATTGATCCACATTCAGTCCATCACTTGTTGTTTTTGCAATTGCCGCCCTAAGTGCGCTGGGGATGCCCAGACGTGGGTCCCAGGCACTCCACACCACTTGGAGTCAAGCTAGCCGGGCTGAAGAGAGGTGTTACCTCGAAACCGGTCCGGTCCTCGGATGCTTGATTCCGTTCTGGGAAGGACATGGCTTTTGTAGTTCGGACTGGACTGTTCCCATGGGGCGACAGGGTCAGAGCTGATTTGCATATCGCCATTGTCTAACCCAGGGTGGTGTGGAGTGCAAAAAAACGATGGATTTGGGCCCAGATCTTTTGACTGGGGGAGTGTGTGACATTGATCCACATTCAGTCCATCACTTGTTGTTTTTGCAATTGCCGCCCTAAGTGCGCTGGGGATGCCCAGACGTGGGTCCCAGGCACTCCACACCACTTGGAGTCAAGCTAGCCGGGCTGAAGAGAGGTGTTACCTCGAAACCGGTCCGGTCCTCGGATGCTTGATTCCGTTCTGGGAAGGACATGGCTTTTGTAGTTCGGACTGGACTGTTCCCATGGGGCGACAGGGTCAGAGCTGATTTGCATATCGCCATTGTCTAACCCAGGGTGGTGTGGAGTGCAAAAAAACGATGGATTTGGGCCCAGATCTTTTGACTGGGGGAGTGTGTGACATTGATCCACATTCAGTCCATCACTTGTTGTTTTTGCAATTGCCGCCCTAAGTGCGCTGGGGATGCCCAGACGTGGGTCCCAGGCACTCCACACCACTTGGAGTCAAGCTAGCCGGGCTGAAGAGAGGTGTTACCTCGAAACCGGTCCGGTCCTCGAATGCTTGATTCCGTTCTGGGAAGGACATGGCTTTTGTAGTTCGGACTGGACTGTTCCCATGGGGCGACAGGGTCAGAGCTGATTTGCATATCGCCATTGTCTAACCCAGGGTGGTGTGGAGTGCAAAAAAACGATGGATTTGGGCCCAGATCTTTTGACTGGGGGAGTGTGTGACATTGATCCACATTCAGTCCATCACTTGTTGTTTTTGCAATTACCGCCCTAAGTGCGCTGGGGATGCCCAGACGTGGGTCCCAGGCACTCCACACCACTTGGAGTCAAGCTAGCCGGGCTGAAGAGAGGTGTTACCTCGAAACCGGTCCGGTCCTCGGATGCTTGATTCCGTTCTGGGAAGGACATGGCTTTTGTAGTTCGGACTGGACTGTTCCCATGGGCGACAGGGTCAGAGCTGATTTGCATATCGCCATTGTCTAACCCAGGGTGGTGTGGAGTGCAAAAAAACGATGGATTTGGGCCCAGATCTTTTGACTGGGGGAGTGTGTGACATTGATCCACATTCAGTCCATCACTTGTTGTTTTTGCAATTGCCGCCCTAAGTGCGCTGAGGATGCCCAGACGTGGGTCCCAGGCACTCCACACCACTTGGAGTCAAGCTAGCCGGGCTGAAGAGAGGTGTTACCTCGAAACCGGTCCGGTCCTCGGATGCTTGATTCCGTTCTGGGAAGGACATGGCTTTTGTAGTTCGGACTGGACTGTTCCCATGGGGCGACAGGGTCAGAGCTGATTTGCATATCGCCATTGTCTAACCCAGGGTGGTGTGGAGTGCAAAGAAACGATGGATTTGGGCCCAGATCTTTTGACTGGGGGAGTGTGTGACATTGATCCACATTCAGTCCATCACTTGTTGTTTTTGCAATTGCCGCCCTAAGTGCGCTGGGGATGCCCAGACGTGGGTCCCAGGCACTCCACACCACTTGGAGTCAAGCTAGCCGGGCTGAAGAGAGGTGTTACCTCGAAACCGGTCCGGTCCTCGGATGCTTGATTCCGTTCTGGGAAGGACATGGCTTTTGTAGTTCGGACTGGACTGTTCCCATGGGGCGACAGGGTCAGAGCTGATTTGCATATCGCCATTGTCTAACCCAGGGTGGTGTGGAGTGCAAAAAAACGATGGATTTGGGCCCAGATCTTTTGACTGGGGGAGTGTGTGACATTGATCCACATTCAGTCCATCACTTGTTGTTTTTGCAATTGCCGCCCTAAGTGCGCTGGGGATGCCCAGACGTGGGTCCCAGGCACTCCACACCACTTGGAGTCAAGCTAGCCGGGCTGAAGAGAGGTGTTACCTCGAAACCGGTCCGGTCCTCGGATCCTTGATTCCGTTCTGGGAAGGACATGGCTTTTGTAGTTCGGACTGGACTGTTCCCATGGGGCGACAGGGTCAGAGCTGATTTGCATATCGCCATTGTCTAACCCAGGGTGGTGTGGAGTGCAAAAAAACAATGGATTTGGGCCCAGATCTTTTGACTGGGGGAGTGTGTGACATTGATCCACATTCAGTCCATCACTTGTTGTTTTTGCAATTGCCGCCCTAAGTGCGCTGGGGATGCCCAGACGTGGGTCCCAGGCACTCCACACCACTTGGAGTCAAGCTAGCCGGGCTGAAGAGAGGTGTTACCTCGAAACCGGTCCGGTCCTCGGATGCTTGATTCCGTTCTGGGAAGGACATGGCTTTTGTAGTTCGGACTGGACTGTTCCCATGGGGCGACAGGGTCAGAGCTGATTTGCATATCGCCATTGTCTAACCCAGGGTGGTGTGGAGTGCAAAAAAACGATGGATTTGGGCCCAGATCTTTTGACTGGGGGAGTGTGTGACATTTATCCACATTCAGTCCATCACTTGTTGTTTTTGCAATTGCCGCCCTAAGTGCGCTGGGGATGCCCAGACGTGGGTCCCAGGCACTCCACACCACTTGGAGTCAAGCTAGCCGGGCTGAAGAGAGGTGTTACCTCGAAACCGGTCCGGTCCTCGGATGCTTGATTCCGTTCTGGGAAGGACATGGCTTTTGTAGTTCGGACTGGACTGTTCCCATGGGGCGACAGGGTCAGAGCTGATTTGCATATCGCCATTGTCTAACCCAGGGTGGTGTGGAGTGCAAAAAAACGATGGATTTGGGCCCAGATCTTTTGACTGGGGGAGTGTGTGACATTGATCCACATTCAGTCCATCACTTGTTGTTTTTGCAATTGCCGCCCTAAGTGCGCTGGGGATGCCCAGACGTGGGTCCCAGGCACTCCACACCACTTGGAGTCAAGCTAGCCGGGCTGAAGAGAGGTGTTACCTCGAAACCGGTCCGGTCCTCGGATGCTTGATTCCGTTCTGGGAAGGACATGGCTTTTGTAGTTCGGACTGGACTGTTCCCATGGGGCGACAGGGTCAGAGCTGATTTGCATATCGCCATTGTCTAACCCAGGGTGGTGTGGAGTGCAAAAAAACGATGGATTTGGGCCCAGATCTTTTGACTGGGGGAGTGTGTGACATTGATCCACATTCAGTCCATCACTTGTTGTTTTTGCAATTGCCGCCCTAAGTGCGCTGGGGATGCCCAGACGTGGGTCCCAGGCACTCCACACCACTTGGAGTCAAGCTAGCCGGGCTGCAGAGAGGTGTTACCTCGAAACCGGTCCGGTCCTCGGATGCTTGATTCCGTTCTGGGAAGGACATGGCTTTTGTAGTTCGGACTGGACTGTTCCCATGGGGCGACAGGGTCAGAGCTGATTTGCATATCGCCATTGTCTAACCCAGGGTGGTGTGGAGTGCAAAAAAACGATGGATTTGGGCCCAGATCTTTTGACTGGGGGAGTGTGTGACATTGATCCACATTCAGTCCATCACTTGCTGTTTTTGCAATTGCCGCCCTAAGTGCGCTGGGGATGCCCAGACGTGGGTCCCAGGCACTCCACACCACTTGGAGTCAAGCTAGCCGGGCTGAAGAGAGGTGTTACCTCGAAACCGGTCCGGTCCTCGGATGCTTGATTCCGTTCTGGGAAGGACATGGCTTTTGTAGTTCGGACTGGACTGTTCCCATGGGGCGACAGGGTCAGAGCTGATTTGCATATCGCCATTGTCTAACCCAGGGTGGTGTGGAGTGCAAAAAAACGATGGATTTGGGCCCAGATCTTTTGACTGGGGGAGTGTGTGACATTGATCCACATTCAGTCCATCACTTGTTGTTTTTGCAATTGCCGCCCTAAGTGCGCTGGGGATGCCCAAACGTGGGTCCCAGGCACTCCACACCACTTGGAGTCAAGCTAGCCGGGCTGAAGAGAGGTGTTACCTCGAAACCGGTCCGGTCCTCGGATGCTTGATTCCGTTCTGGGAAGGACATGGCTTTTGTAGTTCGGACTGGACTGTTCCCATGGGGCGACAGGGTCAGAGCTGATTTGCATATCGCCATTGTCTAACCCAGGGTTGTGTGGAGTGCAAAAAAACGATGGATTTGGGCCCAGATCTTTTGACTGGGGGAGTGTGTGACATTGATCCACATTCAGTCCATCACTTGTTGTTTTTGCAGTCACCCACGCACTGGTCACGAGTCGACTGGATTATGGTAACACACTTTACGCCGGAATCACAACAAAATTACAGAAAAAACTCCAGCGCATCCAAAACGCGTCAGCGAGACTCATATTAGACATCCCGCGCTATGATCACATCACCGGACATCTAAAAGAGCTCCACTGGCTTCCCGTCAACAAAAGAATTACCTTCCGCCTTCTCACCCACGCACACAAGGCCCTCTACAATCTAGGACCCGCATGCCTCAACACTCGATTGTCCTTCTACAAACCCACCCGCCAACTAAGATCGTCCAACCAAGCCCTCGCCGCAGTCCCGCGCATCCGGAAATCCACCATGGGTGGCAGATCCTGCTCCTTCCTGGCTGCCAAGACCTGGAACTCACTCCCCACCCACCTCCGCCTTAATCAGAACCACATCTCATTCAGAAAAGAACTGAAAACCTGGCTATTCGACAAATAAGTTAACCCCTTCCCCTAGCGCCTTGAGACCCTCTGGGTGAGTAGTGCGCTATACAAATATCTGAACTTGAACTTGAACTATTGCTCTGTTGCACAGTTGCTGACTGAGGTGTATTTGCTTGTGCTGCAGCTTCTTGAGTTGTACCTATTCTTTGTGTTGCACTGCTGCTGCCTGAGCTCTGTCTCCTGCTTTGTGGCTTGTGCTGCAGCTGCTTGAGTTGTACTATTGCTCTGTTGCACAGTTGCTGACTGAGGTGTATTTGCTTGTGCTGCAGCTTCTTGAGTTGTACCTATTCTTTGTGTTGCACTGCTGCTGCCTGGTCTTTGTCTGCTGCTCCGTGGCTTGTGCTGCAGCTGCTTGAGTTAGGCTTTCATGTTTTCAGTTTCTATTTTTGGTAAATTCTGGTGGGGTTTTTTCAGTGTTATCAAGCGATTTCAATACCTTAAAAAACCAGTGATTATCAGTGGTTAGACATTTTCACGCCATTAAAAACAACAATAACAGTGTTTTTCTGGTGTTTATGGACCGTTTTGCTTTTATTATTGATTGCTTTCTGCACTGACAGTGTATGGTATATAGACAATGCACGTATAGTGTACATGAGGTCCAAATAGACTTTTGCAAATTAAACTTATTGTAGTACACCATATAATACTTCTTCAGTAAGTCTTTGGTCATGTGCTCTCGCTCTTTCTTTCCCATGTAAACTTCTGTGAAAAGGCCCTCTCAACCTTGGCACTTGAGATGGGCAATGCAAAAAACAGCCAGTACACAATTTGTTAACTCTGGCCACTGACATAGCTTTCCATGCCAATACTGGTGCACTTGAAGATTGTGATTCTCAGGGCAGGTTCTGCAACAATTACATTGAGCTGGGCACTTATGCCCTGAGAGTTATTGAAGCAGTCAAAAATGAAGCAGCACTTTTGAAACTACAGAGTAAATTCTCCTTTACAGAAGGGATCTAGAACATGTACAGAGTACCACAGTGAGGTTTTATTGACTTCAAATGCCATTGGTGGCGATGGGACATTTCTATGCACCAATGCAAGCTATTTCTCATACACTGTAAAATAAAAGCTCCCGAGTTGCTCTTCAACATTGCTTTGCTTACCAAGTGACAAGCGCTCTAACATGGAACAAGTTGCAGTGCCAAAGTCACTAAAGGTGTTGCCCAGCCTACTCTCCAGGAGATGTTTCACATCTACACCAATTATGCTGGACACTTGGCAGACAAGGGTGTTTTCAGACTCTAGTTTCTTTTACTATGCCCACTACAGCAGTTATGTTTTCCTGTAAAAATCTGCAGTAGAGTGTACTTTTTTCACATCACTGTCAATATGCGACCAAAGATCCTTGGCATTATCACTCAGCAAAAAATCTGTAAATGGTTGTCACGTGGATAATATAGCGTTCATAGCCCCTTGGACTGAGAACCATCATCTAAGGGACACTGTTGGGATGACTCTTTCTTTGATGCCACACAAAGCACAAATTAATAAATATTTGTGTTTTAGGTCCTGTGCATAGGAAAACAGTGTACCAGAATGGAATAAAAGGTCAATAGCATTCCTCATTAACTCAGATGGTATGCTGAAAACATCTTTACAGTCTTCAAACAAGTGGCAAGGATCTCTCACAGGTAAGCACTTCAGCTCAGGAATCAATTTTGACAGATGAACACAAGAAAGTACGGAGTTCCTCAGTGGAACTTTGTACTTTCTTGTGTTCATCTACCAGTTGGGCAAACACGCTGGACCTCATAGAAAAGCCCACAGTCCCTTTATTTTGAAGCATCAATTTTGACAGGTTATCACACAAAATGTTCATATATATAGCTGAATCACTGCAAATAAGAACAATATCACTCCAAGCTTTGTTGAACTTGGAAAGAATCTATTTGCAGAGCATTCCAAGTGACACTGTGTTCCATGTTTCCCAAAGTCTGGTGTCATGTTTTCACCACTATCCGAGATGCTTGTCACTATACCTTGCATTGAATGTTTAAAGCCTGAGGTGTTGACAATTCACCTACTATCAATACTGACTCCCTAGAAGCTGGGGGCTGATTTATTAAGGGGGTTTACCCATTCTCTGTGGGTAAATGTGATGACACATATTAGGAAAGATTCTTATGAAACCAGCCATTTTACCTATCAGTGAATGAATCAAACACAGCCAAAATATCAAATATGATTTTGATATTTCCGGATTCTCGACTGTTTATAAAATAATTAAACTAGACCTAAAACATGCTTCTAAACCCTAAATCTTTAGACCAAAGACCACACAACTGAAAAAAGCAAAAGGAAGAAGAAACAATATTTTAGTGGCATCCCTGAACAACAAACACTCAAGCAGAATAATGTTAACCCAGTCTTTCTTACTGCTAGCTTGTATAACAAAGTTACATTGTATTGGCCCCTTCAGGAAGAAACAAAATGACTCTTTCACTCTCTTTTTCCTTTCTTTGAATGGCATATAGTTTGTGGTTGTGCAGGTGTTTTTTCAGTGTTTATATGTTTTCACTGGTGAGGGCTATTTCTGTTTCAGTGGGGTTTTATCAGTTGTTATAGGTTTAAACCTAAAACCCCACAGCCTATGTATGTGTTATTTGGGTTGCACTGCTGCTGCCTGAGCTTTATCTGCTGCTCTGTGGCTTGTACTGCAGCTGTTTGAGTTGTTCCTGTTCTTTGTGTTGCACTGCTGCCGCCTGTAGCTCTGTCTCCTGCTCAGTGGCTTGTGCTGCTGATGCTTGAGTTGTACCTGCGATTTATGCTGCATTGCTGCTGTGTGAGCTTTGTCTCCAGAGCTGTAGCATGTGCTGCAGCTGCTTGAATTATACCTGTTCTTTGTAATGCACTGCTGCCGCCTGAGCTCTGTCTGCGTTTTGTGGTTTGTGCTGCAGCTGCTTGAGTTGTGTGATTGCTTTGTTGCACTGTTGCTGCCTGAGCTCTATTTGCTTGCACTGCAGATGTTTGATTTGTACCTATTCTATTTGTTGCATGCTGCTGCCTGCGCTTTGTCTGCTGCTCTGTGGCTTGTGCTGCAGCTGCTTGAGTTGTACCTGTTCTTTGTGTTACATGCTGCTGCCTCCGCTTTGTCTGCTGCTCTGCTGCTTGTGCTGCAGCTGTTTGATTTGCACCTGCTCTTTGTGTTGCACTGCTGCTGTCTGAGCTTTGTCTCCTTCTTTGTAGCTCGTGCTGCAGCTGCTTGGGTTGTACCTGTTCTTTGTGTTGCACTACCACTGCATGAGCTCTGTCTGCTGCTTTGTGGCTCGTGCTGCAGCTGCTTGAGTTGTACTTGTGCTTTGTGTTGCACTGCTGCCGCCTGAGCTACGTCTGCTTCTTTGTGGCTTGTGCTGCAGCTGCTTGAGTTGTACCTGTGCTTTTTGCTGCACTGCTCCTGCATGAGCTTTGTATCCAGTGCGGTGGCGTGTGCTGCAGCTGCTTGAGTTGTTCCTATTCTTTGTGTTGCACTGCTGCTGCCTGAGCTCTGTCTGCTTCTCTGTGGCTTGTGCTGCTTGAGTTGCACCTTTGCTTTGTGCTGCACTGCTGCTGGGTGAGCTTTGTCTCCAGCGCTGTGGCTTGTGCTGCAGTTGCATGAGTTGTACATGTTCTTTGTGTTGCACTTCTGCTGTCTGAGCTCTGTCTCCTGCTTTGTGGCTTGTGCTGCAGTGGCTTGAGTTGTACCTGTGCTTTTTGCTGCAATGCTGCTGCGTGAGCCTTGTCTCCAGCGTTATGGCTTGTGCTGCAGCTTCTTGAGTTGTACCTGTTCTTTGTGTTGCACTGCTGCTGCCTGAGCTCTGTCTGCTGCTCTGTGGCTTGTGCTGCAGCTGCTTGGTCTGTAGCCGTTCTTTGTGTTGCACTGCTGCTGCCTGAGCTCTGTCTGCTGCTCTGTGGCTTGTGCTGCAGCTGCTTGAGTTGTAGCCGTTCTTTGTGTTGCACTGCTGCAGCATGAACTCTGTCTCCTGATTTGTGGCTCGTGCTACATTTGCTTGAGTTGTACCTGTTCTTTGTGTTGCACTGCTGCTGCCTGGTCTTTGTCTGCTGCTTTGTGGCCTGTGCTGCAGCTGCTTGAGTTGTACCAGTGCTTTGTTGCACTGTTCTTCCGGAGCTGTGTGTGCTGCTTTGTGGCCTGTGCTGCAGCTGCTTGAGTTGTACCAGTGCTGTGTTGCACTGTTTCTTCCGGAGCTGTATGTGCTGCTTTGTGGCTTGTGCTGTACCAGTTCTTTGTGTTGCACAAGCGTTGCCTGAGCTGCACTTGTTCTCTTTGTTACTCTGTAGCTGCGTGCGCTGTATCGTCAGTTCTGTGGGTTGCAGTGTTGTCACCAGAGATGCATCCATGAACAATGTTGTACTGATGCTGCCTGAGCTGCCAGTCAACTTCTGGGCAGCACTGCTGTCGTCTGTTTTGTACTGGCTCTTTGTATTGCCCTGCTGTTCCCTGTTGTGCTGTTTCTCCTGTTTTGTGGGCTGCACTGTTGCTGCCTGTGTTCTATCCGTTGGTACGGGGGTGCATTGGATGGCGCCTGAGTTGTACTGTTGCTTTGTGTTACACTGTTGCTACATGAGCTGCTCCTATTATTTGTGTCACACTCCTGCTACATTAGTTGTAGGTGTTATTTGTGTAGCATTGCTGCTACATGATCTGAATCTGTTATTTGTGTGGTATTGCTGCTGCCCAAGCAGTATGTTTTCTTTCTGTTGCTTTGTTACTGCCTGTGATGTACCTTCTGTTCTCTGGGTTGCTTTCTAGGACCATTGCTGCACCTACTGAGTGATGGGATGGGGCAGTTCACCACGGTGGCACTGAGAGAGCTGTGCTCATCCACCTGCGCGTACCATGTGAGTCATTGCCTGGCACTAACGTGCCTGGCATGGCGCCTTCTCTTTCATGCCTGTCTCTTGCTTGTGGTGCCAGTTTGGCTTTCGTCGTGCATGCTTTGATTGTTCTTGTGTTGCATTAGGAGGGAATCTCTGCCAGAAAGTCTATGTCCATTGTTCAGGGCTCTCCTTTGAAGTTGAAGATGCTTCACACCTAAATTGGTTTAGGTACAAGAAGCCTCTGACTGTGAAACTAGAGCCTTTTTACTGTTTATCATAGGGTGGTCCAGCTCTCTGGGGCCAACGTATGGCAACTCTGTGGCACGCGGGCACCGTGAGGCTAGTGCCCGGCAGCTGGACCAGAATGTCCTCACCAGTTCACTCTACACCACCTCCCTTGGTCACATTATGGTCCCATGCATTTCACATTTTCACTCTCACAAAACCACGCAAAGCGTAGGGGCGGGATTTGAGTGAAAGAAAAACAAGAATACAACGTACCCAGGTGACATTGCGAGTCTCAAAGGGCTTTGTAAACAATCACAAAGGAAAAGGGGGACAAAGGAATGTCACAACGTCCTCGAGATAGACAATGAAGTGTATCAATCTTTGTGTCTTCTCTTCTCAGTTGGTCGCAAAGCAGTGGCGTAGCTAGACCTTTTGCCGCCCGGGCCATCCCTGTGTTGGCCGTCCAGTGACGGCTGGAGCAGGCAAGAGCTGGGGGGGAGGTGCTGGTGACAGAAGATGATGAGTGTGGGGGTAATGCTGGCGACAGACGTTGAGATGGGGTGCTGCCAACTGATGAGCGAGAAGAAAAAAAACAAGGAAATTCACTTTGCACTCGCCACTGCCCCCAAAAAACAGTGCCTCCCTGTGGTGCACCACCCCCTAGATATGCCACTGTCACAAAGTATTGAATGGGCACAGGTTGCACTTGTAACCACCTGCACAGTGGACCGCAGGCAACTCTGGTGAAGCCGCCTACAATGGGCCATTGCATATATATTCACTGAAATCACCAAAGGGTAAAGTGACGTCATAGTTAGGTGAAAATATCAGTTAAAATGTAACATTTTAAACTAAAAAGAAAACACTGAAATTCACCAGTTATAATTTATTGAGCTAACCAGAGCTTGTACCCCTCACCATGCCCAGTGTTGTCATCAATGACGTCTTTTGAAATATGATCAGTGATGTCATCAATGATGTCATTGAACATGTTGTGAGTGCTTCAGTCATAAGGAGCGATACCTAAGGGGATGATGGACGGAGCGTTTGAGCAAATCAAACACTCACCCCCAGTCAACTGATCTGGGTTTAACCCATCATCGTTCTTTAGCTCACTCCACCACCCCAGTTCAGACATGGCCATATGCAAATCAGTCTGACCCTGTGCCTCATGGGAACAGTCCAGCCGGAACTGCCAAGCCACATCTTCCCTGGACCGGAAACAAGCATCCTGGGACTGGTTTCGGATTCATAATCCTCATCAGCCAGGCTATCTTGAATCCAGTGGTAGAGTGAGCAAGAGACCCACGTCTGGGCATACCCTGCCAATTTAGGGCGAGCAAAGCGATACCAAAGGGGATGATGGACAGAGCGCTTGAGCAAATCAAACAGTCACCCCCAGTCAACTGATCTGGGTTTAATCCATCACCATTCTTTAGCTCACTCCACCATCCAGTTCAGACATGGCCATATACAAATCAGTCTGACCCTGTGCCTCATGGGAACAGTCCAGCCCGAACTGCCAAGCCATGTCTTTCCTGGACCGGAAACAAGCATCCTGGGACCGGTTTCAGATTCATAATCCTCATCAGCCAGGCTATCTTGAATCCAATGGTAGAGTAAGCAAGAGACCACGTCTGGGCATGCCCTGCCAACTTAGGGCGAACAAAGCGGTACAAAAGGGGATGATGGACGGAGTGTTTGATCATAAGGAGAGCATGGTGGGGGAACAAGTTCTAGTTCATTCAGTAAATTACGACTGGTGAATTTCAGTGTATTGTTGAATGTAAAATGTTACATTTTGACTGACATTTTCACCTAACCATAACATCATTTTAACCTTTTGTTTCATTACTAACTTATAATTTCACTTTAACCTTTGCTCAGTGAATTTCTAGGCTTTTTATTGTAAACTAAGATTTAATTACCATATCCAACCCACTGTGGTTAGCCAACTCCCCTTCAGCAATTTGCGGTGTGGGTTTGGGCACAGGACTTGCGTCCATCCCACTGTGGGCCCCAACTCTGCCGTACACAGTGTTTGGCCTTCGACCAGGCCATGCTCCTAACCTTGTAAGGGCAGCAAACACCCATGGGCACCCACCCCACATTCTTTTTTTGTGATTATTTTCCCAGTCCTGAGGGAAACCAAGGGGGTCCCTGATACACCTCAGGGACTCCAGTGGGATGGCAACGACCTGAAACAAATATAAAAACATAATTTGGGCCCATGGGGATCACTATGGAATCCCTTCCACAAGAGCTAGGAGGCCAGATTATCACCACCCTGCCCCCCTACGTCCTTTCTGTTAGACCTGTCAGCCTTAGGGTGGTCTTCCCCATTTTTTTCCGCTTTTGCCTAATTTTTCCCACCTACTTTTTGTTGGCCGTAGGTCTCTGGGCACCTTCCCATTGCTTATCAGTGCTAAGGTGCAGGTGCTCTCTTCCCCCATCATGGCTGCCACTGACCCCTGCTACCGCAGCGTGGTCTTGTTAGGCGCACTCTAGTAGCCAAGAGCTGGCTGCAACCCTTAAATATTGTTGCAGTACCAGCCTGCCTGCCTGCCCATAGCTAGAGTGAGGAAGCTCCTGGAACCTTCCAGAATAGGGGAGTGGACACCAACTGCCACTGCCAACTGACGCTATAAAAGGAAAGGGAGGGAATCTTTCTAGTCAGTTGAGTCAGGAGGGGCATCACTGACCTGGGAGACCCTACGCAGGAGACTTAGGCGGTCGGGCCTAGTCAAGAACCTATGCCACTGGGGGTGACAGGGTTTAGGCGCTGCCCACCAAGCTGTGTTAGGAACACTGAACTAGCCCACTGATCTGGCCCGGCGGGAGGGAAACCCAGGGACCACCTGAAGTGATCTGCTGAGGAAACTTGACAAGCCTTCAACTCAAAATCTCCCCCCCCTCTTCAATTAACTTCTAACAAGGGCGTAGGAACCAGCTAGCGCCAAGAAGACCTTCTCACTGCCCACAGGACAGGTGGGGAATCGACCAGGTATTGGCGCTGTGTCACCCCCTGCGCTCCCTGACTTCACCTGGGACCCCTCTGCTGTTTTGCCACTGTTGTGTGGCCTGTCCTGGACTATCTGACCTGCAACTCTGTCTGATTCCCCTATCCAGCGCTTTCCTATGGTCCCCCTGAGAAGCGCTGTGAACTGTTGACTGGCAAGCACTGTGCCCCCCTGAGAAGCGCTACTGTGTGGAGATCCTGTGTGGGCCCAATGAGGGCTGCCCGAGGCGCGATCGTGAATTGCCCCCAAAAGCGCTACGAGGACCAAGCGCTTTAGCTACCAGGCGCTTCTCAGCTGTGCCCCCCCTCTGTTCGCGCTTTCCACCGAGTGCGCCCCTGAACTTACTGCTTCAGCCCAGGGGCCCTCTGAGCCTCACCGACATTACCGCGGCCCGGTGCGTTCCCCGAGACGCCAACGCCACCTTCTGCATCCCCTCGGAGGCCCCCGGAGCCAGGAGAGTGCCGCCGTGAAATCTCGTCAGGCCGCAGTAGGCCTCGCTAGGCCTGAAGCCTGGATCTGGCATTACGTGACGGGGGCGCCCGTGTTGGCTCCGCCCCGCCGTATGCTGATTGAGTCCCTGTGCTGTGCCCCGCGAGCCGCTCTGCTATTGGCGGTCGCTGGGCGCCTGGGCCTCCCATTGGTTCCCGGTCACTGCAAGCACTGAGGGAGGACAGGGAACGGCTCTGACACCTGCCCGGGGGGCTCGCGAAGACTACCGGAGCCCCCGCCTGTCCCCGACTTCACCGGAGAGCGCAGTAGTGAGAGCGCACCTCCGGGTATCAACCCCAGCGTGCTGAACCTCCGCAAGGGCCCGAGAAGGGGCTGAAGAAGTAAGGTAAACCCCTGGGGAGGCTCCAAGACCGCCCTCCCCGTAGGAGACTGCAGTTGGGCCCCGTTGGCCCCGATAAGTACTGTGGACTGGGCAGGAGCCCTGTGTCGTTTGAGGAGCCCTCCAAGGGGCTTTTGTGACTATCCCTAGGGAAAAGTAAACCCCTTAGTAGGGGAAAGGTTATTCTGTTATGGTGGCCTGATTGTTATTGGAATTGTCATGCTTAGCTCCTGAGAGTAATGTCCTGCCTATTCTGACCAAAAGAAATGCTAATTTTTCCGGCAGGAAAGGTTATTAGTGCCTGTTGCTTATCTAATGAACTAATGGAGTTTACCTAAAAGAAACGCTTATTTCTAATTATTGAACTGCTTTATTCCAGCCTTGTGAGATGCACTACATTTGCTGATAACTGGCTTATCTTTGCAGCTAGGAAATGTTTACCCCCCCATTTATTGACACGCTGATTCCTGCAGCGACGAAGTGACTGTTGCTGAGTAATGAAATGTTATTTAAATGTCTTAAAAGGGAAATCTTTGCAGGTGCTGACTAGGAGCAAGGCTGTTACCAGGCCTACCGTTATTTAATATTTAATATTTATTTATTTAAGTATTTATGGCCAAGAAATGGAAAGCATGTGGTAATGCTGCTGTGATTTTTGACTGACTTGATTTTGAACCCAGATAAAACGTATTTATTTGAAACACGCATTCTGGTGTGGACTCAGTCTTTGCGTGCACTTATTGTCTCAGTGGATGTGTGTGTTGTATAGTCACTTAACACCTAAGCTTCGGGTGCCTGCCTGCTGGGTCCATGCTACCCCCGGGGACCTGGCAAACCCAGTTCCTACACTTTCTTAAAAAACATTTTCAGGACACAAGAACCAAGTCCCAGAGTCTTGTAATGGTGGCCACGACATTTCTGTGTATGTTGCAGCTAGACAATCAGCATGCACGCTCCAAGAAGCCCCTTTTGCTTTCACAGATGTTCAGAACACTTGATTTTTTAAAATTAATATATATATATATATATATATACACATTTTTTAATCTTAATTTCAAAAAAATTGATTTACACTGAATCATAAAATGTCCACTTTCTAGGTAAAGCTCTAGCTTTCTGGAAAATCTGGTATAATTCAATTCAGAAGTTTTGGCTATAGCTCTGTTGAAAATTCCCATGGGAAATTGCATGGGAAAATGTGTTTTATAACCCCCATTTTTGTTGGCCCCTGCTTGATGGAATATCCCGAAATTTTCCGGAAAGGAGCTCAGGTGGATGAACTTTTTTTGTAAGTTTAATTAAGATTTTTCAAACGGTGCCAAAGTTAAAAGAGCAAAACCAAAATCCATTTTGTATGGAAACCTGGTCCTAACTACAACTGCACAATGGCACAGTTATAATTGATACCATCACTGCAACATCTGAAATGACATTACTAATGAATGCACTGTGCATTGTGGGCGCACAAGTTATGGTTACTTTCGAGCATGAGTTATAGTTACTTGAGATAACTATAATGTGTGAATTTCAGTGGTTTTGTTCTTTTAAAATAGTATGTTTTAACTGATATTTTCACTTAACTATAACATCCCTTTAGCTTTGTTGTTTTCACTGAATATGTATACACAATGGGGTAACCCAAGAAAAAGCCCTGTGTCTCACCTCTCAGTTTCCTAGTTACCCTCTAGGTAGACTGTAGTATTGAACAATAATTTAAGAAGCAATTCGGGGGTAATGGACTCCCATCTTTTTTTCATAGCATCCAATAATTTATTTTAAATCAGTCTATCTATTTCTTATAGAACACAGACAAAAAAATGATAAATGTATCTTCACAATGTTAATTCTTCTCAAATTGCCACTAAATAAATTTCACAGCCAGCTGATACATGTTTCGCGGACAACCAGCTTTTTCAAGGATACCTATGAAATGTACATAGTTATGAGCTATTAAAATATTGTAAATGATTAAATACATTTTACTTTTTATTATACATATATAATCTTTCAAATTAAATATAATCAAATTCAAAGTATTCATTCTAATATTAATTCCAATTAAACTCATTATATTCCATAGACAAATGTATTCATGTTATGAAATTATTCAAAATTATCATGAAAAATATATATCCCAAGGGCCACAAAACACATTACAAAAAAAGCCTGCGTACAGACAACAATGAATGAGAATTCTCTATGTATAATGAGACTTTAAATGTAATGACTTATTTGTAGTTTTGAATAGCTCATAACTGTGTATGTTTCTTTGTCTATAATTATACAAACACAAGCGTGCAAAACCACCCATGTTTAAATATTTAAAGCAAACATGTGGGCTCTGTTATTGACTAAGACAGTTGCTGCTTTGCAGTTTAAACCACTTGGACAGACTAATGTGTAAGGCAAGGGGCAGTGTCTGTTTTTGTTCTTTGTCACCAGTGTGGGCAGGGGGGACAATCAATAGCTGTGGTGTTGGGGCCCAAAGGGGCCAGTAAACCTGGAGCTGTGCGTGGTCCCCCTCTGACCCCCTCCACTGAAGATGTCAGTTGGACGTGCAAGATAACTTTCATTGTACAAATGATAATTGTGGGCATGGATGACCAAGTCACAATCCCACATACCACTCCAAAACACACCTTTATGTCTCTTTCACAATGTACTTTTCCCCATTACAACCTTTGGCCCTTTTACGCACTTGGGGCCTCATTTACTACAATTCGACGCAGGCCACAGCTGCACGTCACTTTTTAGCACTGTTGTGTGCATCAATACAAAAGGTCTGGAACGTGCCGTATCTATGAGAGATGGTTCATCCCTGTCCTCTTTCACAGCGCTGGTGCACAAGTGGCTGCCATGCGCCAACGCAGGCACCCTTGCACCTGCGATGAAATCAGGTTGTTTGTGGAGGAAGGGACACCTTCCTTCACAAAAACAACCCTTACACCACCCCTGGGGAGGCGCAGGGTTTTGAGGCTTTGTAAATCCGGGAATGTGTCAAAACCCATGGGTGTTGCTTGAGAACAGCAACTGCGATACCCATGGCACGCCCCCCGGGGCAGTGTGACGCAATGCAGCGACTTGCGCTGTGTTGCTTTACACCATACCTTCGAGGCTATGAAAGCCATGCAGGGTGGCTTTCCGTGGTCTCGTATAAATGGGTAAGCCCAGTGCGCTGCTTGAACGTCAAAAAAAGTGATGTTCCGGCAGAGCACTGGGCTTGTAAATAAGCCCCATAGTCTTCAATGCTGACACTTCACACACGCCAACCAAGAAACTGAGGTATGCTGTCCCTTGCAAGCCACCATCTCTGTATTTACTACTGAAGGGACCCATCCTCATCTTTATTGATGAGGTAGGATCTCTGCATCCTGATTGGTACATCCAGCACGACTGGTTTCAAACAGCTCGCAGCACATGCGGTCAGCGGGTATCCCAGAAATCACTGTAGGTATTTACATAGAGGAAGATTGACAGATCACTGGCTATTGCCAAGTCCTGCAGACCTGAGAGGAGCCAGCTTGGTGAGACATCCTGGTGTCCTGGTGGGCCGCTTGGCGTGCCATGGGCCCTTGAATGGAGGAACCATCTCTCGTTGACAGACGCGTTGTGTCACTGTTTCCGAAGAACGCCGGGCAGCCTGGGCATGCCTAGACCAGATCCCTTCTTACAAAATGAGTGTTTTTGTAAGTGTGAGCTCCTTTGTACTTGTTACAGGCTCTAATCCATAGTACATTGTGTCCCAGACCTCAGCACTGCTGATGTAACGGGTTCTAACATTTCAGCCAATCTCTTTAATGTGTCTTTCCCGGTTTCCCTCTTTGTAGTCATTAAAGTCAACAGTGTCAGTTTGTTTCCTTCTTTGTAATCTTCGCTATTAGAGTCAACACTCTTAGTTATTTTTAATAAAGAAGTGGAAACAACCTGTAAAATAAAACTAAAGTTGAGAGCCATATCAAAGTAAGAAATTGAAGTCCCAAAAACTTAAACACAATGACAAACATAAACAATCCAGTTCCAAAAAGATTAAACTAAAAGGATTTCAAGAAGCAGAAATAACTGCAAAAAATAAAAAAACTATTTAGACAGAATAGAATTGAAAAATGCAGAGAAGCCATTGGAAAAAGTAAAAACAGAATCACAAAGAGTAAAAAAGCACACTCACAGAAAGCAGAGAGAACAATTTCAAAAACTAAAAAATGTATTTACATAAAGCAAAATTTAAAAAAGCAAAAAAATAAGAACAGATCTTTAGATCAAAAATATGTTTTCAGAAAACAAACATTTTGTCTTAAGGCGAAAGATAATTCCAAAATGTACTAAAAGAAAATAGGCAATTACAAAATAGTTAACACATAATTTCAATAAGTCTAATTGAAAAAGGTATGAGATTTAAAAAAAATCAGAACCACTGCTTAGAAAAATCTGTGACATTTTATTTTTAGTGTCTCTTGAACTCTCTACAGTGCTCAGGTCTGTAAATTCTGTAATCAGGTGGGTCTAAACATTTTTCTAAATTTGGTTGGAATTTATAAATCTGAATGCAATCAAACACCACTCAAGGTTCTGTCACTGTTTACCGCTATCACGCCACTTTTAGCATAAAACCTCGAAGGACCTCGGGGACCTCTCAAAGTCCCTAGTCATACTTTCAGTGACTCACTCAGTGCCTCATTTATGGGGGTTTGACATAGGGCAGCGCAGCAAGGCACCGCTCTACGCTGTCCTACGTGAAAGTGAAAGGGCAGGAATGCACTGTATTTAAGCAATACGGGCATTCCTGTACATTCTACCTGTGCTGGCGCCATTTCTGCAGCCTAGTGCCAACGTAGGCACCCGTGCACCAGGGTGCATGCAGGACTGTTTTTGTGCAGGAAGGGGCACCTTCCTGCACATAAACAAGCCCAAGAGGCGTTTTCCTATTTGTATGTGCACTGCAGCAGCACACGTGGAAAGAGGAAAAAATGAGGTGAAATGAACATATTTCTCCTCGTTGCGCCTCACCTCAGAAGGTGCACGGAGTTGAAGCTTCCCCAGGTTTAAATCACTTATTAACTATGGGCCAACGTCATATTCTATCGATGCTGCATGGGAAAACCCATGGCAACGCCCATGGAACGCCTCCCAGGCCCAGGGTAAGGTGATGCAGCAATTTCCCCTGCTACGCCTTACTCATGATTTATGAGGCCACTCAAACATACGCAGGGTGGTTTTGCGTGGACTCCTAAATCTGATTCAGAGCCCTGCGTCACCCATCTACCACTTTACATGGTGCAAAAGTGAACTAGGGCTCTCATAAATAAGCCCCTCAGTGGCCCAAAAGATGGCAGATGGATCAGTGGCTGAAGGCGGACTTAGAGGAAAGACCTATTTTTTATAATGACAGGGATTACAAACCAAAATGTTTATGGTTCATATACCGGAGCAGCTCCTTCAGCTCTGCTCCTGCGCAGCGTTCCTAGTTACAACTGAATTAAAACCTAACGTTCTACATTCTATATGCGGCCATGACTACATGCCACACCCTAACTCTATATGACATCACTACATCTTAACCCCTTCTAACAAAATAAATATTCATTAACAAAATAAAATAAAACAGTAAAGAAAAATACAATGAAATAATTCATCATTGTTCAATCAGTCTTTATGGTTTCTTGAGGGTCCTTCCTGTCCTTATTAAAGAAACACAACCATTCTCCTTTACTTCTCGCTGTTCTTGAATTAGATTAATAAACTTTTTTAAATGTACTTTGTATCTTTCTATTGCTAGTTTTTCATTCTGCGCAGTGATTACCGACCCCTTTACTTTTGCTATTTCCAAAGGAAATCAATTAAATCTGCTGACAGATTTTCATACCTGGTTCTTTCTTACCACACATGATCTCCAACCTGATAATTTCTTGTTTGAATATGTTTCCTTTCTTCTGCATATTGCTTAATTGTTCCTTTCATCATCTCATCTCTCTTTGCAATGTGTTCATGTTCCTTAGGGGTTTCAAAGGCACTTGTAGCAAACATGTTTGTCTGCGTTGTGCAAACAACTCCGAAGGACATTTTCCAGTTGACCCATGAGGTGTATTTCTATAATCACATAGGACCAGCTTGATTTATAGAGATTTGTAACTGTTTGGCTCTTTGCGCACCTTTTTTTATAGTGGCCATCAGTCTTTTTACCATTCCATTAGCCTGTGACCAAAGTGGAATAATGTTCCTATTTTTCACTTCCATATATTCAAGAAACTTGCTACATTCATCTCCATTGAAAGGTGGACCATTGTCTGTCTTTAATAATTTGGGTAAACCCCATGCAGAAAAAATGTAATTGAGAACAGGAAGTATTACAGATGTAGACGTAGATGCCACCATTTTCACTATTGGAAATCTCGAGTAATCATCAATTACAACAAGCAAATATTGCCCAGAGTCTAACGGTCCATAGAAATCACATGCTAAGTCAGACCGTAAAGCGTCTGGCAGTTTGGGCATGTGTGATTCATCAACAGACCTTTCCTTTGTAGTACATTGACAGAGATGACAAGCTTGTACTGTTTCTTCTACTTGGCTATCAAGTTTTGGGAACCACACTTTTTCATGTAGCAGAGTTTTGCTGATATCCCTTTGTGGCTCTCATGTGCCAGATTAATCACACGTCTTTGTTCAACACCCGGGATGACTATTCGGTTTTCTCTTAGAAGAATGCCAGAAGAAGTTATCATCAACTCTGTCTGTATGTTTTTGAAAACAAGCACATCTCTCTTGTAGACTTCGGGTTGACATTTTGTCATGACATTTACATTGTTCAACTTGTTTAACTTTATTCTTATTCTTACTTCTGTCCGATTGTTATCCTTGTTAGAATCATGGATACATTCTTGATCTGAGATTATCTCTTAAACCACTGGTTTGATTATAAAATGTACATATTCCTCTAGTTCATCAATGTGTTTTTTATCTAGTTTAAAAGGATGTCTTGACAAATAATTAGGATCACTGACATAATATCGAATTCACAAATTTAGAATTACCAAAATATCAAAGACAAAATATAGAATGCAAAAATATCGAATTCCTATCTACAAACAGGTAAGTACAAAAATATTGAAAACAAAAATAGTTTAAAAAAATATAGTTAGTCAAAATATCGAAATTATTTACATGTCTTAAAAGTAATTTAAAATTAATGAAATAATAAATATAACATTTACTATTACCACTCCAGTGAGTGCAACAGTAGGGAAAGCGTTGGATAGCGTAGGGGTAAAAATTACTATTCCCACTCCAGTGAGTGCAACAATAGGGAAAGCGTTGGATAGCGTGGGGGTAAAAATTATTATTCCCACTCCAAAGAGTGCAACAGTAGGTAAAGCGTTGGATAGCGTAGGGGTAAAAATTACTATTCCCACTCCAGAGAGTGCAACAGTAGGGAAAGTGTTGGATAGCGTAGAGGTAAAAATTACTGTTCCAACTCCAGAGAGTGCAACAGTAGGGAAAGCGTTGGATAGCGTAGGGGTGAAAATTACTATTCCAACTCCAGTGAGCGCAACAGTAGGGAAAGCGTTGGATAGCGTAGAGGTAAAAATTACTAATCCAACTCCAGAGAGTGCAACAGTAGGGAAAGCGTTGGATAGCGTAGAGGTAAAAATTACTATTCCCACTCCAGTGAGAGCAACAGTAGGAAAAGCGTTGGCTAGCGTAGGGGTAAAAATTACTATTCCCACTCCAGAGGGTGCAACAGTAGGGAAAGCGTTGAATAGTATAGGGGTAAAAATTACTATTCGATATTAAATTACTTAAAATTACTTAAATTCAATATTTTTCACCACTATATTCTGTCCATTCGATATTTTGTCCATTCTATATTTTGACTTCGATATTTTGGTAATTCTATATTTTGAATTCGATATTTTGTCTTGTTACCCTTTCAATACAAAGAGGTCTTTTAGCTTTTGGATTTCCAAAAATGGTTGTTAGTGCTTGGTGATCTGTGATTATCACAAACGGTTTTACAAATAAGAAGCCATGATAATGCTAGCATGCCCAAACTACTGCCAAGCTTTCCTTTTCTGGTTGTGAGTATTTACTTTCAATATCCATTAAGCTTTTACTGACATATAATACTACAAACCTCTGAGTATCTTTACCAAGTTTTAGCTGCACTCAAATTTCACCCAGTCCTACTGGACTAGTGTCTGCCACTATTTCAGTACACAGATCTGGGTCGAAGTATTTTAAGTTTGCCGCTAATGCTATATCATTCTTGATTGTCTTGAATGCACTTTCACACTTTGCATCCCAGAAAAATGCCTTTGCTTTATTTGTTAACTCTCGAAGAGGTGAGCTAACAGTGACATAATCCTTTATATAAAAAGAGCAATAACTAGGGGCGTGGCTTGTAGCCGTGGGGAATGGCCGCACTCTAAGGCGGCTCCTCTGCCCTCGCCGATATCCCGGACATTGCTCCTGTGCCAGTGCCTGTCTTTACCCCCGTGCTTGGGGGTACCGATTCAATGACCGCCTGGACGGCACCATCTGCTCTCCATCTGCTGCCGGACCCCCGATCACCACACCTAACTCCTGAGGCCTAGCTCACCCCCAGCCTCAAAATGGCGGCCGAGACCGCCAGCCGCAGTTTGACCTGACTCCGGGACCACAGTGAAAGCCGGGCTGCCGCTAAGATCGTTACCCGGCCCCGGCGGAGCTCGAGAGGGCGGGCGCCTGCCGATTCCTGTTGGTCCCGTCCCACAGGACCCCACGGGTGATGGTCGAAACGGCCGAGACTGGGCCCCCCCTAGCGCCCGAGACTGTGGCTACGCGAGTCCCCGGCTTTGGGCCTGCTGCCGGGGACCGCTTCTCGAATGCCCGGATGCGCCCAGATCTGCTAGCACGGATCGCAGCCACCTGTGCTGCCTATTTGGACTGCTCCTTGCCTCTGTGCCCTACTCCTGACGCCGCAAGAATCAAGTTGGCACTCTTTTGTGCCTATACTGCCAGCGGGGGACCGTGGAGGGGTGAAGCTTGGGTCAAGTGCACGGAGGGCAGTGCTCCCCTCTCCGCGCCCATGGAGCATTGTGAAGAGCCTCTGCCCAGCCTGGCCTTGGAACCCTACTGGGGCTGAAGTGGTTCGCGCTGGAGGGGCCCTGTGTTCTTTGCACTGAGAGGGCTGACCGGAAGCTGTGACCGGAAGACGGCTGGATGTTCCCTTGGGCCCGGCCTTGGTGCCCCTGGAAGGTATTCCTTGCCAATCCACGACCCGACACGGCGATATCGAGGTCTCTCCCACAGACTTTGGCATTTGTGGCGCGGACTGGACCCGAGATATCCCCCTCCTCGCTTCTCCTGGTCGGACAGACTGCGCTCCCCGAGGTGCGGAGAGCCAAAGGTCGTGGCTAGCAATTGTGAGTAGAGCGCCCGCTCCCCCCCTGTGCCCTGCCACCGCTCTGCCTCGCCTTCCCCTGCTCACACCTGGTCCCGCATCTTTCTGTAGGTGCTGCCCTGACAGGTGTGGTGTCTACTTCTCCATCCAGGGGTGACGAAGATCCCCTCTTGATTACACGTACTCCAATCCAGCGCCACTGAGATATACTGCACGTATTGGACTCCAAGATGGCCTTTAGCAAGGGGAGTAAGCCCCCTACCCAGAGACAGATTAATAAACTCTCGTGGGGCTCTAAAGGGGAGCCTAAAGATGCCAACCCCGAGACTTTACCTAAAACCGCGACTCCTCCCCCTGCAGCGAGGTCCCCCACTCTGCAAGACGTAATGGAGGTGATCGCCGGTGTCCGTTCGTCACTGGAGACCCGCATTGACTCTGTTAATATTGAGGTGACATTGCTGCGGGCAGATCTCTGCAAAATGGACACCAAGGTGAAGGACATGGAAGTTAAAACCGCGGCGCTGATAGACGACACCTCCACCCTCCAACAGCAAATGGCCCAACTCCAATAGCAACAACAGCAAATGGGGGATCTCCTCGATGACTATGAAGGGCGCGCGAGGCGCAACAACCTCCGCATCTTAGGGGTTCCGGAGCGACTGGAAGGGCCGGCTACGGACCTCTTTGTTGAGAACCTGGTACTGAACCATCTCCAGCCAAAACATTTATCTAAATATTTCTCCGCTGAGCGGGCACATAGGGTCCCGGGGGGTAAGCCAAAGGTGGGTGCTCTCCCCGCCCCATCATTGCTCGAGTATTTAACTTTCGTGACCGTGATGTCATCCTTCAGACGGCACGAACGGGACCACCCCTACGCCTGGACAATGCCCAGATCATGATCTTCCCTGACTTTACGGTGAAGGTTCAGGCTCGTCGACGCATTTTTCTGGAAGTCAAAAAAGCACTCCGTGCTCAGTCCGTTAAATACGCTATGTTGTTTCCCGCTAAGCTATGCGTCGAATCAGAGGGCAAGACTTGGTTCTTTGAGTCCCCTGCCGAAGTTTGGGACTGGCTTGAGGGATGGCGTCATTTGAGTACCACTCAAAATCGCCGCC
This sequence comes from Lissotriton helveticus, assembly GCF_964261635.1. Classification (NCBI taxonomy): domain Eukaryota; kingdom Metazoa; phylum Chordata; class Amphibia; order Caudata; family Salamandridae; genus Lissotriton; species Lissotriton helveticus. The sequence goes on along the minus strand of NC_136071.1, from coordinate 1,192,706,557 downwards.
GTCGGTCGGCCGACCACTCCAACCCGGACACACTGCCGGGGAGCCAGGATCTGTTCACGGATGCTGCTCAAGATGGCTGCTGAAGTTCCCAGTTGTCTGACCCCACTCAGCTGGTTGGTCCGGAGGGGGATTCTTCTTTTTCCTCAACGACCTGCTGTATGACACAGAGCTTATTTACCTTGGTCCGGCCGCATATTGACCGATGTGTAATCACCCCTGTTCTTCGTGTACTTTCCTTTGTGGACTCGATGCTGGGGTCCATCCAGTTCTTTTTGCATTGTTCTGTTATGTGAATGGAATTGCTGCCATCACTGCCTTAAGTTGCATTAAACTCCTCCCTCTTGTAGACTATACACGGGACTTTCGCAGCTGCCCGTTCATTTTCCGCTGTTCATCCAAGACGTTATCCTGTGCCCGGTTTGATACTGTTCAGACCTCCTATTCCTGACTGGCCTGGGGTCCACCGGTTGATGCCCACCCCTGGACTTCACATATCCTTTCCTGGTCTGAACACTGCGGACCGTCCAGACTGTTTCATTATTTTTGCATTATGTGCATGCTACTGCTGATGTAATTTGTTCCTAGGTGCACTAGGCAATACACTCCTTTTAACTCTCGGCGAGGGCACCTATGGCTCTCCACGTACCCCGTTAATGTTTGGGAGGGCGACAGGCACTCTGCCTAGTTGGGGAGTGGATGGTTTCAGGTCCGCGGGCAGGGGGGCAGGGAGGGGGGTTGGGGGCAGGGTGGTAGGGAGGGGGGTTGATATGGGAGGGATGTGGGTAGTTGAGAAATCTGTTGTGTTATGGTATTATTTTCGTTTTTGTTTTTGTTTACACAATGCAAAGTTACTTTGAGCATGGTGCAGAGGTTTTTAGACATGGAGCTTACTACACAGCGCTACGAGCCCTCGCAAGGCATTCCATACTCACCATTAGGGCATACCTGGTCTTCCTTGGACTCCACCCTCGATCGGTTCAGGCCCACTATCTGCTCTGGGAACCATTCTGAGACTCAAGAGCCTATATCCCGTGATTGTCCTCCATTCTTTAAGCCGCCATGACACCCCCCCTGACTAAGTCTCTCTCCCTCATGACAGGGAATGTCAATGGTCTGGGCAGCAGAATAAAAAGAGGTATAGTCTTGCAATATCTCAAACGTCACGCTCCAGACCTGGTTCTCCTCCAGGAAACACACTTGATGGGTAACACATGTCAAGCATTGCACCGGGGGGCTACAAATTGCTCGTACACGCAGGATTTACCTCCGGATCCAGAGGAACCGGTATCCTTGTTCGTAAAAATGTTGCACTGACGTGTACAAAGACATGGGCTGACCCACTTGATCGCTTTGCTGTGATAGAGGCCATCTGCGAGGGAAAACCGTTGAATGTAATCTCAGTTTACATTCCTCCAACCTTGGGAACAGACGCATTGCAGACCCTGCAGCGACTCATACTAGATCTCTCACAAGGACCCCTACTTATTGGGGGTGACTTCAATATGACAATGAATGACGCCCTTGATCGACACCCCCAACGTACGTCACATAGGCATGGCTCTGATCTCTTAGATTTTACACATGCGATGCGACTCGAAGATATATGGCGTTCGTTTCACCCGACTACTTCTTACTTCACACAATACTCTAATGCCCATAATAGTAGCTCTTGTATAGATTACCTTTTCTCCCCCACAGCTGATATAGAACTTTTCCGCCACCCTAAGGGGCTCCCCAGGGGAATCTCAGACCACTCCCCACTTCTTGTAGAATTTACATACCATCACCAGAGATTCCGCGGTCCCATAATAATAACCCCTTGGCTTCTAAAAATCCCTGACATAAAAGACTGCCTGCTAGAGCACGCGGAATATTACTTCGCAGAAAATGTCGGGTCCGTGAAGTCGGCTATAACCATCTGGGAGGCCTATAAGGCTGTACTCAAAGGGAAGGCGTTAGCTCTCAAAACTGGCTATATACACAAACAAAGTGAGCACCTAATCCAGAATGAGATAGATCTAGCCCACTTGGAATCGACCCACAACGCGAACCCCTCAGAAGAGATGGCAGCCCGTCTCCGAACGCAACAACTAGAATATAAAGCACTAGCCATGGAGAAAACGCAGGCCAAACTTTTAAAGACTCACCACCGAGTGTATGAACTGGGTGATAGAGCAGGCAAAATGCTGGCATGGCTCAAAAAACGCGAGCAAGGCTCCAGATGGATCCCGGAATTGTCCGGACCAGGCAATTCTCCTGTTACAGACCCCGGAGAAAGAGCAGAGGTCTTTGCTACTCATCTAGAGGAAGTATACACAGCCAGGTCGTACTATACTGCCGAGCAGTCTAGACTTCTCTTAAATGAAATGTGATTACCCACTCTTTCTGAGAATGACGTGAAGGAATTAGAGGCATCCTCAGAATGGAGGAGATTGGCAATGCATTGTTCGCCATAAAGTCGGGTAAAGCTATGGGCCCCAACGGTGTCCCTATTGAATTCCTGAAGGGCATGGCGGGTGAGATTCTCCCACACCTGAAGGCAATGTTCGAAGAGAGCCGTGATACCGGATGCCTGCCGCTAGACCAACGGTTGGCGTCAATAGTTGTGATTCACAAACCTACTAAACCAGCTACTGATTGCGGCTCTTATAGGCCGATTTCCCTCATTAACTCTGAGGTGAAAATTCTGGCTAAACTTCTCGCCACCAGACTCATGACAGTCCTCCCCTCCTTAATTCACAAGGATCAGTCGGGATTCCTCCCAGGCCGTAACACGGCGCTTAATCTCCGTAGGGTCCACAACGTCATGAGTAGAATACCATATCTCCAACGAGGACGCAGCTATCCTTTCCCTCGACACCACGTTCGCCTTTGACTCCATAGAATGGTCTTACCTTTTCGAGGTCTTAGTCCGTATTGGCTTCGGTCCAAAATGTATTCAATGGGTCCGACTGCTTTATACTGATCTCTGGGGTCAAGTTTATGTCAACGGTCACACATCCAGACGATTTCCTCTACACAGTGGAACTAGGCAGGGATGTCCCCTATCCCCGTTATTGTTCGCGCTCACCCTAGAGCCTTTGGCCCATTGGGTCAGAACGGATAACTCTATCCGAGGCCTCCGGTTGAATGACGATACAATAGACAAGATCTCACTATACGCAGACGACATTCTCATCTACATCTCTTCCCCCAAATCCTCTATTAATAGTCTACTACACGTCATCACCAATTTTGGCAAATACTCAGGCTTCTCCATCAATTGGTCCAAATCAGTGATGTACGGGCTACATGGCCCACCCCCTCCTCTCCCGAGGGAATATTCGAATGATGTGGCCCAGGATGGATTCAAGTACCTCGGCATCTTTGTCACCCCAGACCCCAAAATCTTCTATGACCGTAACCTAAAGGGCACGCTACAAAGACTCCATACCGATATATCGCATTGGAGATCACTACCTCTGTCTCTCCCAGGCAGAGCCGCTCTCTTTAAAATGCTTGCATTTCCTCGCTTATTGTACGCCTTGCAAAATTGCCTATTTCCCATTGCCGACTCCTATTTTAGCGCACTGGAGGGAGACCTCCGCCTCTTCCTATGGGACGGCGGCTCTCCCCGTATTGCTCTTCTCTCACTTACCCAGGGGTGGTACAATGGTGGTATTGCCTTGCCAAATATTCGACTTTATTATTGGGCATCTCAATTGATAGCCACCAACTCTTGGTTATATGGTCCACCGACAAACCGTGATTTCCACCTTGAACGATATCAGACGGGCCATGAGGGCTACCTTGGTGCCATATATGGTAAGCCTTCCCGCACTCGCTATATAGGCCCGATGTCACAAACGCTAACAATCTGGCACCGAGCGAATAAGCGCCTCGGCTGGTCTGACACTCTCACGTTATCCACTCCGCTCTGGGCCTCACATACACTAGGCTCCCTCTGCCATTATCAGGGCTTCGACAAATGGGACATGATCGGCATCTCTACCCTGGGAGACATGATTCACAAGGGCAAACTGCTGACATTCGTAGAGTCCAGAAGAAATATGATTTAGCCCACTCAGAGACCTTCCGTTACCTCCAAATCCAAATCAAACATGCCATGCTCACTAATGTCCCTGATCTCTCTTCTCTTCCACAATCCTCGCCTCTTGAAGATAGGCTATTATCAGAACCCCTTCAGGCCAAGGCGATATCCTATACTTACCGCAAGCTATGCAATAGCATGCCTAACACCTTCCAACTCCTGAGAGACAAATGGCAAGGCAACATTGGGGCCATGGAGGATGCTGACTGGCAGGCGGTACTGATGTCCCCGCGTGAGTCGGCTATCAATCACAGATTCAGGCTTATACAATTGAAGATATTACACAGAACATACATGTCTGCTCCCCTCCTAGCCAAAATTGGTAGGCGCACAACTGATCGCTGTGTCCGTAACTGTGGACTTGTTGGCAGTTTCTACCACACTATCTGGGACTGCCCGAAGATCCAAGACCTGTGGGAGCGAGCGACCCGTAAGATGTCTGATGCATTAGAAAAACCTGTCCCTCTGTCTACCAGAAGCGGACTTCTTAATGTGTGGGACCCCACAAATCTCACTGCGCTGGAACGTCAATGGGCGGCTCTAGGCTTTCTCTTATTAAAGCGTGAAATAGCAATGCAATGGGGCTCGCCAGATAAACCGCTCTTGATCAGATGGATCGCTGCAATGGATTCATGTATGTTATCTGAAAAAACTGTATACAAGGTCAGGGGGTGTCCTAAAACTTGGGATAAGAAATGGGGTCACTGGAATGTCTATAGAGGCGAACTTTGTAGTTCCCCTACAACTGAAATGGCAATGATTAGAACTGGTCCTCCCTGAACTTGCACTTGTAATGCACCGCTGTGATATATGCCTTCTATGTCAATTTTTGTACTTAATGTCTGCCAATTGATCACTTACTCTGCTTTGTTTAATAAAATATAAAAAAAGAGCAATAACTAGCCATTCCCAAAAAAGAGCGTAACTCTGATATATCTTGTGGACTGGACTGGAAGACATTGACCAAATCAATTCTCATACCCTACAGCATAAAAAAACCCAGAGCGAGGGTTAGTTCAGAAAAAAGAAAGCCGACAGCTGCACAGTCCCACTCATCACAAACACAAACTCAGTTTGATTAGTCATTGTCAGCAATCTCTCCTTCTGAGACCACGTGACCAGCAGAAACCTGCCAATAGGGTCCCAGGTGTCACTCCTGTGTCAAGCAGACCTTCATCTTCCCCAGACGGACATCAAAACCACTGTCCAAGTGGAATGTTTAAACCTGGTAGATTGTTATCCTCATTCAGTGGTAAGAATTTGGTATTGTAATGATTTTAAATATTTGTATAATTTCTTCATAATCCTAAATCTAATCCCCTGCCCAACCCTCGCCTTCTCCCACCTGGATGATGATGAGGATGATGCCCTGCTCACCGGTGACCCCTGGTGACCCCTGGCTCTTCCCTGACTTCCAAAGAGGACTGTCCTGCATACACCCTTGTGCCCTGTGAAAGCACTTTGATTTAGGATTCAATATCAAGGTGGGTGTTAGTGTACAACCCTCTGGAAAGCAATGGCAATTGAATTTCACGCAAACCTGGCTCAAGGCTGCCCTAAAGGGGGGACAGAGGTAATTCATACACAGAGGCTGTATTCTCTAAATGAAGCCCATGGCCCCTCCCATCATGAACTGTGCACTGAAAAGTGTCAGCCATGCCTGAGACACCACCCTTAGTTCCAACAGATGGAGCTGAAAAAGCAAGTGTTTCAGGGAGCTAGAGAGCTGCCCCTCTTTTGACGACTGTCCCACATAGTCTGATGTTTATGAGAGAAAATGCAGTCTGAATCCTGACTGCCTAGTGGGACAGCTCCCCACTCCACCATTGGCTGAAGTCATCAGCCCCAGAGTTTGGGGCCTCCATGCAAATGAAGACCTGCCCTTTACCACTGCCACTACTGTCGGTTTGAAATTCAGTAAGTCGAAGAAACAACCAACCATAGTGTAGTGATCACTCCACGCAGGTTCCTTGTAGATACTACTTTCTTATTAAGGTACAGAGTCGCGGCAGGTTCAGTCCTTCCAGCCCTACAGGCCTCTCCAGCCACCACTCACAGAATCCAGTGAACTCCCTGGAATTACAACTATATACAAAATACACCAATAAAATAACGACATGAGCCAACATCACATCCCCCCTTTAAAACCAAAAATCTATTTAATTTCTTTAACATCGCCTCACATCTCCCTCATTTATTACATTGTTTTTAACGTAGTTACCTGCTACATACCACAACCCTATATACCTAACATGCATTACCCTTTTAACATAAAGAATAGAGGAAATAAAATCAAAACATAGAAGAACATGAATATAATACTCTAACCATGTAGGTGGTTTTATGACTCTTCTTTCCCTAAGATCTCCAGTTATGAACCCCAATATACCCCAATATAGGCCTAGGTAGTTACACGGCCCTTTACCTACATCTGTCCTACCATTGTTCTACATAAGGGGTCTGTCGCTAAACTAGCATCATGTATTATGCATGAGGATTCTCAGTATCACAGCAGGATTACCATCTTCTGCATAATAACTCTGTATACGGGTATATTGGCTGAGCAAGTTAGAGGAGAAAGACGCCCATGCTGACACGCTGTTGAATGCAGTGGCATAGAATGGTACAGAGTAAGGTGGTGCAGGGTGCAGTGGTGGAGAGTAAAGTGGTGCAGTGTAGAGTGGCATAGAGTGCAGTGATGCAGAGGGCAGTGGCATAGTGCGCAGCAGAGTAGAGTAGAGTGGTGTAGAGTGCAGTGGCATAGAGTGTAGTGGTGCAGTGTAGAGTGGTGCCGAGTAGAGTGTGTAGAATGCAGTGGCATAGTGCAGTGGCATAAAGTACAGTGGCATAAAATGGATTGGTGCAGAGGGCAGTATAGTAGCATAGAGTGGTGAACAGTACAGTGGTTTGGCGCAAAGTGGAGCGGTGTCCATTAGAGTGCTGTAGAGTGCAGTGGTGCAGAGTAGAGTAATGTAGCATAGAATGCAGTCATAGAGTACAGTCATACAGAGTAGAGTAGAGTGGCACAGATTGCAATGGCATAAACTGCAGTTGCTTAGAGTGCAGCGTACAGAGTAGGGTGGCGTAGAGTGCCATGGCACAGAGTGGTGCAGAGTAGAGTGGCATAGAGCAGAGTGGTGCATAGTAGAGTGGTGCAGGGCACAATGGCGTAGAGTGCAGTGTTTTAGAGTGCAGTTGTGCAGAGTGCAGTGGCCTTGTGTAGAGTACTTGGTATAGAGTGCAGTGATGTAGAGTGGCGCAGAGTGCAGTGGCACTGAGTGCAGTGGCTTAGAGTGCAGTGGTGCAGACTAGAATTGTATAGAGTGGAGTAGAGTGGTGTAAAGTGGAGTGGCATAGAATGCAATGGCACAGAGTGCAGTGGCTCAGAGAGTAGTGGCATAGAGTGCAGTGATGCAGAGTAAAGTGGTACACAGTCAAGTGCAGTGGCGTAGAGCTAAGTGGTGTAGAGTAGAGTGCAGTGGTGTGGAGTGGAGTGGGTGGTGCAGTGGCATAGAGTGCAGTGGTGTTGAATAGAGTGGTGCAGAGTAGAGGACAGTAGTGTAAAGTGCAGTGACATGGTGTAGAATGTAGTTGAGTAGAGTGGGACAGAGTAGGGAAGAGCAGAGTGCAGTGGAGGAGAGTAGTGGTACAGGGTACAGTGGCATAGAGTGCAGTGGTGCAGAGGGCAGTGTCAAAGTGTGCAGCGGTGCAGAGTAGAGCTGAGTGGTGTAGAGTGCAGTGACATTGATTGCAGTGGTGCAGAGTAGAGTGGTGCAGAGTGCAGTGGCATAGTGTAGTGTCATAGAGTAGAGTGTCATAGAGTAGAATGTGGCATAGAATCCAGTGGCATAGAGTAGAGTAGAGTGGTGTAGAGTTCAGTGGCATAGAGTGCAGTGGCATACCATGGAGTGGTGCAGAGGGCAGCACCGTAGACTAGAGTGGTGACCAGTGGATTGACATAGTTTGGAGTGGTGTAGAGCAGAGTACTGTAGCGTGCAGAGGTGCAAAGTAGAGTAGCATAGAGTGCAGCCATAAAGTAGAGTGCTGCAGAGTAGAGTCGAGTAGTGCAGAGTGCAATGGCATAAACTGCAGTTGCTTAGAGTGCAGTAGTACAGTAGGGTGGCTAACCAGGTTCCCAGTGCCATATCAGCTTCCCCAAAATCTGCACCACGATTGGCACAACTCCTGTTTTCCCTGTAAGCCCCAGTAAATGGTGCCCCTGGTACCAAGGGCATGTGGGCAGAAGACGGTCCCCTAGTACCCCTCACCCTGAACACACAGTGCTGCTATCACAGGCTGTGTGTCCAGATGCAGGACAAACCAAAGAGTCAAAATGGCACCAGCCCTGTGTGCCATGCCACCCTTACACTGCATAAAATATAGGCGAGTCACCCCTACGACATGCCTTCCGCTCTAAGGCAGCGTGCACTAAATCCAATGTGAGGGCATATCAGCATGAGAAGATTTGCCCCAGTCCATTCTGGGTGCTGTAACTGTAAGTGAACAGGGAAGCCATAAAGAGTACATGGGCTGAATACTTGTCGGCACGAGTTTCCTAGCTCATAACAACAAATGCTTACCATTGTCCCCTGATAAGCCTAACTGCTCTCCCGCACTACCACAAGAGAGTTAATATTATCTTCTTGCTGCCTCTATCTTTCTCTGGGGATCTCTTGCACACTATACACAGTGTACTTCATTTTAGAACACTGCACAGTGAGGTGGTATGTTCCAGGCGTAGAGTGTAGTGGCGTACAATAAAGTGGTGCAGAATAGAAGAGAGTGGCATAGAGTGGAATGGCGTAGAGTGGATTGCAGTGGTGGCTCCTCGGCTGAGGTGGAGAAGCGTACCCCCACTGCTCTCCGAGCAGTTCAAAAAGACAAAATAAAATTATAATAACACAGCGTTAGTTATGCGTCAGCGGGGCTGGCCTCCGTGACACCAGATCACTGCAAGAGAAGGACTGGTAGGCACTCTGTAAGGGCACATGAAGGTTTGATTGGCCATCTCGGGCCGGCCCAACCGTCATGCGCACTTGGCATGTTCTTCACCCAGGCTGCATTACAGCCTGGGTTGAGAACATGCCCAAGCTCCCACTGCCTGTCTGAGATCCAAACCACGGCGCTCAGACCAATCACAATGCTGCATTGCAGTGTTGTGATTGGCTATGGGAAGCCTGGGAGCCCGGGAGATTCCTGCTGCCCTGCTTGGGCTCTAGACAGGAAGAAGATTAAGAGGACAGACGTTGGAGGGGAGGCGGCCGCCTGCTGTAGCCAGGTAAGTGTTTTGTTTTTTATCATTTTTATTCCCCCTTCCTTGCCCACCTCCCCCATCTGGTGACAGCCGCTACTGCTGGAGTGGTGCAGAGTAGAGTCCAGTGCTGTCGAGTGCAGTGGTGCAGAATACAGTAGAGTGCTGCGGAGTGGCGTAGATTGCAGTGGCTTAGAGTGCAGTGGCGTAGAGTGCAGTTGTGTAGAGTAGAATAGAGTGGCGTAACATAGTAACACAATATTTCGATAAACAACCAACAGATGCACCTAGAATTGCGGGGTTGCACATTCCCTTTTTGATGTTCGCAGACGACACTCTGTTGTTGTCGAGAACTCAAAGGGGATTGCAAGACGCCCTAAATTGTTTTGAGGCTTTTTGTCGCGACCAGGACTTAGTTATTAATGTGTCCAAAACTAAATTCATGGTTTTTCACAAGAACAAAACCGTGAGGGGGAGGGTTAGCTTGGACCAAGCCCCTCTAGAGCAAATAGACACATTCTCGTACCTAGGTTTAACAATAGGGAAGAACTTTTCCTGGAAATCCCATATAGATCCCATATAGATACAATGAATTTGAAGCACTCACAATTGGCGGGCGTCCTGCTTAGAGAGCACAAACAATCTAAATCTAAGCCTATTGCCCCACATTACAAATTTATAATAATAGGGTGGGGGCTTCAATTCTATATGGAGCGGAACTATGGGGCTTCAGTGACCTATCACCCCTTGCTGTGGCACATAACAACTTCCTCCGAGTGCTTCTGGGGCTTCCCAAATCCACACCTTTGATCCCCTTGTATCTTGACACGGGCAGCAGGAACAATAGGGACCAGGCTCGATTTCGCCCCATAGCCTACTGGCGCCATCTCTGGACGACTCCCGAGTTAAACACAGTATGCACAGGCTTTGAGTGAAGTCAAGTCTATGATCACTTCTGACCAGATTCCGTGGTTTAGGGAGCTTAAACTAACCTTAGTAGCCATGGGTATGAGGACCTTATGGGAATCACCATCCTCTGTGGTTTTCCCCTCAAAGAAGACACTAAAAGAAGCTTATTGGAACCACATAGAGCAACGGAGATTATCCCAGAGTAATAACACCCTAACATCAGGATTCTTAGAGCTTAACCCTTTGTATGCTGATGACGGAACCGCTCCGTCATCAGCTGCAGTGGCGCTGTGCTGATGACGGAGCGGTTTCGTCATGGCCCGGCCGCCGCGCCTGCGTGGCGCGGATTCCGCGCCTGCGCTGGGCGTTCTATTGAGTGGGCGGGGCCATGACGGAACCGCTACATCATGAGCACAGACCAACCGCGGCTGATGACGGAGCGGTTCCGTCACCAGCATGCGGCTGCCGCGCGGCCGCCCCGCCCCCTTAGCGCTGTGGCGGAATAGCCACCGCAGCGATGTGGTTAAAATGACCATGACCTGGGGGCGTGGCCAGCAGCCGACGATGGCGGCAGCTTAGAAGGCGAGCTCCGCGTTTGAAGCGGCCTCCTCGCAAATCCGATCATTAATCCGCCACACGATCATATCCTGCGGGACAGTACCGATGCCCAGGACCGGGCGGCGCTAACGGTAGCAAGCGGAACGAACATCCAGCGACCAGGAAGACCAGTTCAGACTCAACCCCGCGTGGGCCGCTGAAGGAGACTGCAGCCGGGGAGCTGCCTGACGCGGTACACGGACAGGAAGTGCCAGGCGCAGGGCGAGATAACACCGGAAGCGCCCGCCAGTGGAGAAACACGAAGCGACAGAGAATTCGGCGGATCGGCGCTGCCACAGACAATACGGTGAGCGGCTGTGGGGGACCAGACATCCCTAACCCCCACTCGGCGCTTGCAGACACGCGCCCAGAAAACGCACGGAGACGACCAGCCCTGTAGCCCTCCGGATCCGGAGCCGCCATCTTGGCGCGAAAACAGGGGAGACCCGCTCAGAACTACACGGGACCTGTTACCAGCGGCGCCAAAGCAGTGCTGATTGTCCGGTGGGCCACTCCTTGCCCGGTAGGGGACAACAACTCCTGGATCCCCCCCCTTTTTTGAGCGGTGGCACCACGGAGGGCGGAGACGCTGTCTCGTCCTTAAGAGACCCCATATCCCGTCGGGTGAGGTGACTTTGGGCAGAGGTACATGCCTCCTACCGCCTTTCCCTGAGGCTAGACGGGGAACATTACGGGTATTGGGACCCTGCACGCGCCAATTGTGAAACGCGGCGCACACCCTTCAAGAGCTGAACCCATTGGTGCCCTCCCGGCTGGGACTAGAGCAGAGTCGGTGCACACCCTGCAACGGCTGTGGGCGATATCCGCCATTGCAGCTCAGGAGCGGCCGCGGTGTGGCCTGCGCCAGGGGGCTACCGTGTGCGCGTTCCTATCACCACTGCCACCACACGCTGGGACTGAGTCTCCAAAAGAAGCGCAGTGGCACATCGGGCGACCCAATTACACACCGTGACCCGGCGGCTCACGGGGAGAGTCAAGAAACGAGGGTTGCTCCCTTTGGTGGCTGAATACCGCGGAGAGGAAGGGGATACGTTGACCAGTGGACATTGTGCTCGGCTGACGAGATGGCCGGGAAAGGGCCGAAAAGCGGAGCTGCTCAGTCCCGTCTTGAAAGGTACGCCTATGATAAATCTACTTCCTCCCCTCCGGACGCGAAAGTACAGGCGGGCAAGACCGCGGATGCGACGGGAGGCAAGAAAGCAACCTTGGAGGATGTTATGCGGGCCCTCACCCAAGTACAGACAACAGTGGGGTCAATCTCAGCGGAAATAACACTGATACGTGCCGACTTCCATAAAATGGCGGAGAAAGTGAGCACAATGGAAATAGTGACCAAATCATTGGTGGAAGACGTCTCCGAACTACAGACGAATATGGAACGGATCTCGAAGGAAAACAAGGAACTGCGTGATAAGCTGTACGACCAGGAAGGGCGCTCGAGACGGAATAACATCCGCATCATTGGAGTGCCGGAATCGGAAGACACAAGAGCAATGGACCTGTACGTTGAGGAGCTAATCAAACAAGAACTCCAGCCAAAAGGTCTCTCTACCTTTTTCACTGTGGAAAGAGCACACCGAGTCCCAGGGGGACGTCCGAAAACAGGCGCCAACCCACGACCGATCATAGCTCGTCTTTTCAACTTCCGGGACAGGGACGCGATCCTCCAAGCTGCCAGGAACTCACCCCCCATTAAAATACAGAACTCTACACTGGCATTCTTTCCGGACTACACGGCAGAGGTCGCGCGCAGAAGAAGGACCTTTTTTGAAGTAAAAAAAGAACTCAGGGCCAGAGAAATTCCCTACTCAATGCTCTTTCCGGCTAAGCTAAGAATAGTGGCAGACAATAAAACGTGGTTCTTTGAAACTCCGGAGGCGGCGCTGGAATGGCTGGAGGGATGGAGACCAGTGGGCCTACCTCGCCGCTCTAACAGGCCGAACAAACACCGTAATGCTGGTTCACGTCCGAGCTCACAAGCTTCCGGGGGAGAAGCAGAACTGCACTCACCGCTGAATGACATACCAGAAACAGAAGACAACGAAGAACAATGACTTCCGGATACGGTCTACCTACAACAAGTGGTCCGCTGCCCGGCGGTGCCGCCATGGACACTGGGCTGAAGTCCTCCGCGGCTGAGAAGAGGGGCCGCTGACTCCGGAGAGTCCTTCACCCCAGCGAGCAAGTACTATGTTTAGGGTTGGGATCAGGCACTCTGCCGAGTTGGGGGGGCGGGCAGTTTTAAGTCCGTCTAGCAGGGGGGCAGGGAGGGGGGGAGTTGGAGGTAGGGGAGTTTGGTACTTTATAGCATGTTTCACGGGTCAAGAATGGAACTACATGGCACACGCGCGTAGAGTAGTGGCGACAAGGCAACTCAATCGACCATACTCCGCATGGTACACTGGTAACTGCAATTGCTGGCACTTTGACACACACTACACGAGCTGACACGGAGAGGGGGGAATCTAGACTAGGACAGGTGACACCATTCAGCCTCATGACCTGGAATGTAAGGGGATTGGGGGATAAGATTAAGCGTGGCCTTGTATTACAGAATATACGGAGGCTGAGTCCGGCCATGGTCCTCCTTCAAGAAACTCACTTAACGGGCGCGGCGACACAGGCCCTAGACAGGAGAGGTTACCGTATGATTGTCCACTCGGAATTCACTAGGGGGTCCCATGGCACGGGAATATTAATGCACAACTCATCGAAATTTATAATCCAATCCACAAAAATAGACACTCAGGGGCGCTTTGCAGCAACCCATGGCCAATGGGAAGGGAGGTCGCTCAACGTGGTCTCGGTATATATTCCTCCGGCTCTGCACACAGTCGCTCTCCCAGACTTAGGGAACTTCCTGTTAGAGCTGCCAGAAGGGGATCTCATCCTGGGGGGGGATTTTAACGCAGTGGCGCACCACACACATGACAGATTTCCGGTGCGGACTCGATCCCCCGGACCCTCCCGGCTACATGACTTCCTTGAGGCACAGGGCTTGGTGGATCTCTGGAGGCAGCTCCACCCAGACGATCGACAATACACATACTACTCGGCGGTCCATGACAGTCTATCGCGGATTGATTATTTCCTGACACTGGGGCGGGGACTGCTCACTATCAATGACGTGCAAATACTTCCAAGGGGTATTTCTGATCACTCCCCGTTGACACTGACTCTTTCCAACCCTGAACGAACCCGAAAACGCATTTTCACGATCTTCCCAGGATACCTTAGAGTGCCATTCGTCACCAAAGCACTGAAAAAAGGCACGAGATCGTACCTCGCAGAAAACGAGGGGTCAGTTGCGTCTCCCGCGATTTTATGGGAGGCCTACAAAACGGTCCTTCGTGGGCAGGCCATCTCCACTATCACTAGATATAAACACACGCAAAAACAGGAACTACTAGATCTAGAGAACCGACTCGCTAGAGCCACCAGGGACCATGAACTCGACCCGACGAGGGACACGCTGCACACGCTTCAGCTGTGTCAGCAGCGACATGCCGATCATACACGCCGCAGGGTGGTAGACGACTTAGCGACGACGGCACACAGGTTATACGACGTGGGTGACAAAGCTGGCAGACTCCTTGCATGGTTAGAGAAAAAACGAGGGGGGCAGAGGACCATACTGCAATTGAAGGATCCTGCGGGGGTGTTACAGACACGACCATCACTGATAGTGGAACTCCTGGCAGACCATTTTCAAACAGTGTACTCCCCTGAATATGATGTCACGCGGGCAATGGCAGAGGCATCTATCACAGGAGTACCCACTTGCACCTTATCGCATGACAATAGGGACGAGCTGGACTCGGATCTGACCGCTGAAGAGGTACAAACAGCCATCGCAGCACTACACCCGGGGAAAGCACTCGGCCCCAATGGGATTCCAATTGAATGGTACAAACTCATGTCAGAGACGCTTTCTACGCCCCTCCTGAACATGTTTACAGACAGCCTGGAGCAGGGACAGCTACCGCCCGACCAACGTGCGGCGACTATTGTAGCAATACCTAAACCCGGCAAGCCACCGGAGGACTGCGGGTCTTACCGCCCAATCTCTCTCCTTAACGCCGAAAGTAAAATTTTGGCGAAACTGCTGGCCAACAGACTGCTGCCCCATTTGACACACCTGATACATCCTGATCAGTCGGGCTTTATGCCACACAGGAGCACGGCGCTGAATCTCAGGCGGTTACATGGGGTGCTGGCGCGAGCTCCGTTATTATCAGAACCGGCAGCAATTCTTTCACTTGACGCCAAAATGGCGTTTGACTTGATGGAATGGCGCTACCTTTTTGCAGTACTGGAACATATGGGTTTTGGCCCGAAATTCATAACTTGGATCAGGCTTTTGTACACGAACCCGGTGGCTCGGGCGACGGCGAATGGCCACATTTCCAGAGAACTACCGTTAGCAAGAGGTACGAGGCAGGGATGCCCACTCTCACCGCTACTGTTTGCCTTGGTGCTGGAACCTTTAGCCACCATCATTAGATCCACCCAGTTATTGCGAGGCTTGCGGTGGGGAGACGGCTGGGAGGACAGAGTGTCGCTGTATGCCGATGACATGTTAATCTATTTAACAGATTTAACAGCAGGCATCCCGGCCCTGCTGGCCTTGTGTGAGAGGCATGGGACGACCTCAGGGTACAAAATTAACTGGGCGAAATCAGTGCTTTACATGCTGCACGGCGCACCACCGACCCTGGGCACCGAATGCCCCTTACTACTGGAGACAGTCTCCTTCAAATACTTAGGGATCCACGTCACACAGGGACATGCCACCTTTCAAGACTTGAACCTTAGGCCGCTACTCGAACGTTTGAAAACGGACGTGCGTCACTGGAAAACCCTTCCATTGATGCTACTAGGCAGAGCGGCGCTTTTCAAGATGCTGGCGCTGCCTCGTTTCTTATATGTCTTGGAAAACACGCCAGCGATGGTTCCATCATCCTTCTTCCGACAGGTGTCGACTCAACTGTCGGGCCTACTATGGGGAGATAGACCGGCTAGGGTCGCGCAACTGAAACTAATCAGAGACTGGTATAGCGGGGGGATAGCACTCCCGAACCTAGAACTATATTACTGGGCAGCCCACCTTAAGGGGATCAACCAGTGGATCCATGGACCACAGGAGGACCCAGCATACTTAGCGGACAGGAGACAGCTAGGCGCAAGCACTCTTCTGGCCCCACTTTACAATAAGGGACTGACGGCTAAACTGAGCGGCCCAACTAAACACACTGTCATGTTGTGGCATAGAGCCCAAAAACGACTAGCGTGGGAGGGAGTGATCACAAAACTCACACCATTGTGGGACGCCAGGGTCCTGGGCAATCTGAGGCGCAGTAAAGGGTTTGACCAGTGGGACAACATCGGGATTTCCACGGTGGGTGACTTGTGGACGAAGGATGGGATGGTTTCCTTTGACTCCCTGAGGGCACAATACGACCTGAGCGTTACAGAAACTTACCGCTACCTCCAGATTCGACATGCACTCATGTCAGTGTTGGAGCCAGGTACTACTGTCCTGGAATCGGCTCCGTTAGAGGACCGACTACTTACAGACTACATGGAAGCTAGTGCCACATCCCTCACTTACCGTAAGTTGGTAAACAACCTGCCCGACCCGTTACGGAAACTGAAAGAGACATGGGAAGCAGAGATAGGGGAACTGGATGAGACACAATGGAATGCAGCCCTGGCATCGCCCAAAGAGGCCGGTATATCAACTAGATTCAGACTAGTCCAATTTAAAATATTACACCGAGTGTACTTTACTCGTACGACTTTACACAAAATCCATAGAGCGGACCACCCATACTGCCTGAGGGGTTGTGGGGAAGAGGGTACGTTGTTCCATACACTGTGGTCTTGCCCAAGCATGGAGGTATACTGGCGGCGAGTAACACGCATGGTCGCTCAGACTTTGCAAATCCCAATTACACCCGACCCCAGGGTTTGCTTGTTAAATATATGGGGCCCAAACAACCTCACACCACATGGAAGGCAATGGGTGGTAGTCGGGATGATGCTGGCAAAGCGAGATATCGCACAAAAATGGGGGGCTTCTGAAACACCGACACTAACACAGTGGTGTAGGAACATGGACATGCTTATGATCTTGGAGAGGGGGGTTTATCAACAAAGGGCCAATCCCCGTAAATGGAACAAAATTTGGTTACCTTGGAACACATATAGGGGGGACCTGTGTGAGCCACTGCCAGAGGAGGAAGACACGGACAGCTCAGGGGAGGAAGAGGACATGGAGTAGGGGTGGGCTGGGAGATGGATAAGGGTGCAGAGAAGAGAAGCCCCGATGATTCCCATACCCTCATGGTTGTGGTACCGGATATAAATACTGTAATAAACAGCTCCAAACGATATGCTACTCCTAAGCGTAACTGCATTATCATGATTATCCTGTGCCGAAATATCCACTCAATGACCCTTTTTTACTAAAAGTTATGTATTAAAACTGAAAAGTTGCACAAATAGTTGGATGTAGCCGAATGTTGACGCTACACCGACGATTGTATAAATGTGTGAAAATGACTCTTTGAATGCGACAATAAAAACAATTTAAATTTTTTTTTTTTAAATGACCAGGACCTTTGAGCCATATTGGGATTTAATTACAAGCACCCTGGAAAGAAAATGGTACCATCAGTTCAGGGTGGGTTCTCTACCCCTGGGGTTCTATATGGCTAGTTGGAAACGCGGATGTGGAGGACATTGTCCGTTCTGCCCTGAAGTGTTGGAAACAAGTGCATACTTCTTTTTTATATGTCCGTCCTATAGAATCTCCAGACTAAAGTGGTTGAACCCCATCTGTAAAAACTTGGGGTTCAGGGTTGCCATGGCAGCCCTGAGGGTTCTTAGGACTGACACGGAACAAGCCATAGTGGTAGCAGTGGCAAAGTTTCTGGGATGGGCCTGGGTGATTAGAGCCAACACGATGAAACTCTCCCATTAGCTCTCCCCTGAAATGCCCACCTTATCCTTTCCATAAGGAAAGCTGTTGTCTTGTATATATCTTTTACACTTTGTTCTCCTGTTTTAATTGTTTTTTATCTTGTTCAAATACTGCTGCTACTCTTAAATACTGTTTTTAACATTGTTATAAAAAAAATGTATGTTGCTGTCTTTTATGATTTTTCTAAAAATCGAAATAAAGACTTTGAATTGAATTGAATAAAGTGGCACAGAGTGCAGTGGCATAGAGTGAAGGGGCCTAGAGGTATGCAGTCAAAGACCTATGCCAAACCCTCAGTTCAAGCTGTACGGGGTCTTTAATCTCTAAAGAGAAGCCCCTCTCATGGGTTTTGTCAAAGTTTCACAGAGGTAGTGCACTGGTGAGCATTGCATTTTGGAGAAAGCAGAAAAGCTCAGCAGAAACAATATTTTAGTCAGGAAGTGATATTTGAGGACAAGAAATAACATTTCAGCGTTCTCTATTTGAAAGGAAAGCAGAATCACAGTCACACTGTACAGTAGAAGGATATGAAATCTGTGCCACAACAACTGACCTATTCGCTGTCATAGATGAGCTGATTTGTCTACATTATTGGGCGGGGGGGTGTGGGGAAAGAAGCAACACAGAAGGGGCAGGTGGGAGGGAATATTAGCTAAATTGGTGGTGATATGAGAGATGCACTAAAAACACAATCACTCATATGGAGAGCTTGAGCTCAATAAGCAAAAAGAAGCTCCAAAAACAGGAGCATTCGAAGGGCACAAGTACTTGGGCCCTGCTCCAGGGGAGGGCCAAACACCGGAAGGGGACAGGGTGCCTGTATACCAAGACAAACAGTCGTTAAGCAAATTAGAGTGATGCTGACGCTAACATATGGTAAGCAATGGATGGACAGTAAGCCCACTGTATGTAAACAACATGGCTTGGAGCGACAGCGCGTACGCTGTCTAGACAAAACCTAAAAACTGCACAGAAAAGTACTGGGTATCTTCATGTCAAAGCAGTTATTCCACATTCCAGTAAATAAACTCAGAATAGCTGGAGTTTGGAGCGGGGAGACCAGTTGGAATCAGATATTCCAGCCCTGCCTTAATCCCCTCACCAAATTCCGGTCAAGTTGTGATGAGGGCCTAAGAGTTGCTTATTCGCAATTGGTGAATAGACTTTATGGGCCATATGTATCAAGAAGTCATTTTGCGATTCTCAAATAGCGATTATTCTGAGAATCGCTATTTGAGAATCGCAAAATGCTATGTATGAAGGATTTGCAATAAATTTAGCGAATCCTACATATTCCTTAATTGCGATTTGCAATTAAGAAATAACCTCCCCATTCATTCCTATGGGCCTAGAGGCCCATAGGAATGAATGGGAAGACATTCTCAATTTGCGATTAGCAATTAGCGAATCGCAAATTGAGAATGCAATTTCAAGGGAGAAGGGGTGTCCAAAGGACACCCTGTTGCACCCCTGATATAAGCATGGGTGCACATGTGGTGCACATACATGCCCTAAGGGCATGTATATGCTTCACAGTGCACTTTGAAAAAGGCAAAAAGTGCTTTTTTCAAGGAAATCGCAAATTACCACCAACTTGAAGTTGGTGGTAATTTGCGATTCCTAAGGGCCAATTTGCATTTTTGGCATGCTTCTTACATTGCATTTAAGAAATCGCAAAATTTACGATTCCTTAAATTCAATTGCAAAATAAGGAATCGCAAATTTTGCAATTCCTTATTTGGCACGCATATTTCTTTGATACATACCATTTAGCAAAAATGTGTTCGCAAATGCGAATGCATTAGTGCTTGATACATATGTTCTATGCTCCTCTGGTAAAATTCATCAGAGTCTGAGAAAGGTTTGCGAGGGTCATTTCATGAAAGCTGCAGACTTTATGAACAGTTGTGGGAGAAAGAACGCCAAAAATTAATTTTTCGTTTTGTTTTCATCCCCCAAAAATGTAACAAGGTGCATTTTCCTGCACGAATGTGAGATATTCAACAAAGGTTTAATTGGACAAAATAAGCAGATACTTTTCAGTTTTCATGAATGGCAAAATTATGATTTTGGACAAATTCTAGGGGCAGTTATAAATTCACAGAGCCCCAGTTTGTGACCTTTTCTGAGTGTGTGTTTGTTTTACACTCCTAACTGTCTCGTCCGGTGGACTGTGTCTGGAGGGCCCTTCTCGGCCAGAAACCGCCTGCCTGCAGTGAGTGAGTGTTAATCTTTCGAACTCAGCGCCTTGAAGCGGTAAACACGCACAGGAGGCCAGAACTCCTCAGTGAAAGAGTTCCTGTAAAGGCAGGTGTGTTGAGCAAGTCTTAATATAATCCACCGGGGGCTGGGGGCTGTTGCGCAAGCCCCCTGCCCCCTGCCCCCCACCAACCCTTATCGCTGCAGACTATGAAAGAGCAATCCATCTCCCATTCAGATAAGAGGTGTTTGCCCACGAAGCGGCCCCACCCGGGTGTTTGCTCTGGAAGCTGCTGACCGCTGGCCAGGTGTGGGGTCTGTAAACACGGCGACAGCCTGCAGGGCCCTGTACACACGGCGACAGCCTGCAGGGCCCCTGTACACACGGCAACAGCCTGCAGGACCCCTGTACACACGATGACAGACTGCAGGGCCCCTGTAAATACAGTGACAGCCTTCAGGGCCCCTGTAAACACGGTGACTGCCTTCAGGGCCCCTGTAAATACAGTGACAGCCTTCAGGGCCCCTGTACACACAGTGACAGGCTGCAGGGCCCCTGTACACACGGCGACAGCCTGCAGGGCCCCTGTACACACGGCAACAGCCTGCAGGACCCCTGTACACACGATGACAGCCTGCAGGGCCCCTGTAAACACGGCTACAGCCTGCAGGGCCCCTGTAAACACGGTGACTGCCTTCAGGGCCCCTTTAAACACAGTGACAGCCTTCAGGGCCCCTGTACACACAGTGAGAGCTGGCAGGGCCCCTGTAAACACGGTGACAGCAGCCTGCAGGGCCCTGTACACACGGTGACAGCTTGCAGGGCCCCTGTAAACACGGCGACAGCCTGCAGGGCCCCTGTACACACGGTAACATCCTGCAGGGCCCCTGTAAACATGGCGACAGCCTGCAGGGCCCCTGTACACACGGTAACATCCTGCAGGGCCCCTGTAAACACGGCGACAGCCTGCAGGGCCCCTTCTAAACACAGCGACAGCCTGCATGGCTCCTGTAAACACATTGACAGCCTGCTTGGCCCCTGTAGACACGGCGACAGCCTGCATTTCCCCTGTGCTCACAGCGACAGCTTGCAGGGCCCCTGTAAACATGGTGACAGCAGCCTGCAGGGCCCTTTCTAAACACGGCGAAAGCCTGCATGGCCCCTGTAAACACGGCGACAGCCTGCAGGGGCCCTGTAAACACGGCGCCAGCCTGCATGGCCCCTTTAAACACGGTGACAGCCTGCAGGGCCCCTGCAAACACGGTGACAGCTTGCAGGGCCCCTGTAAACACGGCGACAGCCTGCGGGGCCCCTGTAAACACAGCGCCAGCCTGCAGGGCCCCTTTAAACACGGTGAGGGCATGCAGGGCCCCTGTAAACACGGTGACAGCTTGCAGGGCCCCTGTAAACACGGCGACAGCCTGCGGGGCCCCTGTAAACAGGGCGCCAGCCTGCATGGCCCCTGTAAACATGGAGACAGCCTGCATGGCCCCTGAAAACACGGCGACAGCCTGTAGGGCCCCTTCTAAACACGGCAACGGCCTGCAGGGCCCCTGTAAACACGGCAACAACCTGCATGGCCCCTGTACACATGGTGACAGCTTGCAGGGCCCCAGTAAACACGGCGACAGCCTGCGGTGCCCCTGTAAACACAGCGACAGCCGGCAGGGCCCCTGTAAACACGATGACAGCCTGCAGAGCCCTTGTACACACGGCAACAGCCTGCATGGCCCATGTAAACACATTGACAGCCTGCTTGGCCCCTGTAAACACGGCGACAGCCTGCATTTCCCCTGTGCTCACAGCGACAGCTTGCAGGGCTCCTGTAAACACGGTGACAGCCTGCAGGGCTCCTGTAAACACGGCAACAGTCTGCAGGGCCCTTGTAAACACGATGACAGCCTGCAGGGCCCTTGTACACACGGCAACAGCCTGCAGGGCCCCTGTAAACACGGCAACAACCTGCATGGCCCCTGTACACATGGTGACAGCTTGCAGGGCCCCAGTAAACACGGCGACAGCCTGCGGTGCCCCTGTAAACACAGCGACAGCCGGCAGGGCCCCTGTAAACACGATGACAGCCTGCAGGGCCCTTGTACACACGGCAACAGCCTGCATGGCCCATGTAAACACATTGACAGCCTGCTTGGCCCCTGTAAACACGGCGACAGCCTGCATTTCCCCTGTGCTCACAGCGACAGCTTGCAGGGCTCCTGTAAACACGGTGACAGCCTGCAGGGCTCCTGTAAACACGGCAACAGTCTGCAGGGCCCTTGTAAACACGGCGACAGCCTGCAGGGCCCTTTCTAAACACGGCGACAGCCTGCAGGGCCCCTGTACACACGGTAACATCCTGCAGGGCCCCTGTAAACACGGCGCCAGCCTGCATGGCCCCTGTAAACACGGCGACAGCCTGCAGGGCCCCTGTAAACACGGCGCCAGCCTGCATGGCCCCTGTAAACACGGTGACAGCCTGCAGGGCCCCTGCAAACACGGTGACAGCTTGCAGGGCCCCTGTAAACACGGCGACAGCCTGCGGGCCCCTGTAAACACAGCGCCAGCCTGCAGGGCCCCTTTAAACACGGTGAGGGCATGCAGGGCCCCTGTAAACATGGTGACAGCTTGCAGGGCCCCTGTAAACACGGCGACAGCTTGCGGGGTCCCTGTAAACAGGGCGCCAGCCTGCATGGCCCCTGTAAACATGGAGACAGCCTGCATGGCCCCTGTAAACACGGCAACAGCCTGCAGGGCCCCTTCTAAACACAGCGACAGCCTGCAGGCTCCTGTAAACACATTGACTGCCTGCTTGGCCCCTGTAGACACGGCGACAGCCTGCATTTCCCCTGTGCTCACAGCGACAGCTTGCAGGGCCCCTGTAAACATGGTGACAGCAGCCTGCAGGGCCCTTTCTAAACACGGCGACAGCCTGCAGGGCCCCTGTACACACGGTAACATCCTGCAGGGCCCCTGTAAACACGGCGACAGCCTGCATGGCCCCTGTAAACACGGCGACAGCCTGCAGGGGCCCTGTAAACACGGCGCCAGCCTGCATGGCCCCTTTAAACACGGTGACAGCCTGCAGGGCCCCTGCAAACACGGTGACAGCTTGCAGGGCCCCTGTAAACACGGCGACAGCCTGCGGGGCCCCTGTAAACACAGCGCCAGCCTGCAGGGCCCCTTTAAACAGGGTGAGGGCATGCAGGGCCCCTGTAAACACGGTGACAGCTTGCAGGGCCCCTGTAAACACGGCGACAGCCTGCGGGGCCCCTGTAAACAGGGCGCCAGCCTGCATGGCCCCTGTAAACATGGAGACAGCCTGCATGGCCCCTGAAAACACGGCGACAGCCTGTAGGGCCCCTTCTAAACACGGCAACGGCCTGCAGGGCCCCTGTAAACACGGCAACAACCTGCATGGCCCCTGTACACATGGTGACAGCTTGCAGGGCCCCAGTAAACACGGCGACAGCCTGCGGTGCCCCTGTAAACACAGCGACAGCCGGCAGGGCCCCTGTAAACACGATGACAGCCTGCAGGGCCCTTGTACACACGGCAACAGCCTGCAGGGCCCCTGTAAACACGGCAACAACCTGCATGGCCCCTGTACACATGGTGACAGCTTGCAGGGCCCCAGTAAACACGGCGACAGCCTGCGGTGCCCCTGTAAACACAGCGACAGCCGGCAGGGCCCCTGTAAACAAGATGACAGCCTGCAGGGCCCTTGTACACACGGCAACAGCCTGCATGGCCCATGTAAACACATTGACAGCCTGCTTGGCCCCTGTAAACACGGCGACAGCCTGCATTTCCCCTGTGCTCACAGCGACAGCTTGCAGGGCTCCTGTAAACACAGTGACAGCCTGCTGGGCTCCTGTAAACACGGCAACAGTCTGCAGGGCCCTTGTAAACACGGCGACAGCCTGCAGGGCCCTTTCTAAACACGGCGTCAGCCTGCATGGCCCCTGTACACACGGTAACATCCTGCAGGGCCCCTGTAAACAGGGCGCCAGCCTGCATGGCCCCTGTAAACACGGCGACAGCCTGCAGGGCCCCTGTAAACACGGCGCCAGCCTGCATGGCCCCTGTAAACACGGTGACAGCCTGCAGGGCCCCTGCAAACATGGTGACAGCTTGCAGGGCCCCTGTAAACACGGCGACAGCCTGCGGGGCCCCTGTAAACACAGCGCCAGCCTGCAGGGCCCCTTTAAACACGGTGAGGGCATGCAGGGCCCCTGTAAACATGGTGACAGCTTGCAGGGCCCCTGTAAACACGGCGACAGCTTGCGGGGTCCCTGTAAACAGGGCGCCAGCCTGCAGGGCCCCTGTAAACATGGAGACAGCCTGCATGGCCCCTGAAAACACGGCGACAGCCTGCATGGCCCCTGTACACACTGCAACAGCTTGCAGGGCTCCTGTAAACACGGCGACAGCCTGCGGGGCCCCTGTAAACACATTGACAGCCTGCATGGCCCCTGTAAACACATTGACAGCCTGCTTGGCCCCTGTAGACACGGCGACAGCCTGCATTTCCCCTGTGCTCACAGCGACAGCTTGCAGGGCTCCTGTAAACACGGTGACAGCTTGCAGGGCCCCTGTGAACACGGCAACAGCCTGCGGGGCCCCTGTGAACCGGGCGACAGCCTGCCTGGCTACTGTAAACACGGTGGCAGCCTGCAGGGCTCCTGTAAACACGGTTACAGCCTGCAGGGCCCCTTTAAACACGGCGACAGCCTGCAGGGCCCCTGCAAACACGGCGACAGCCTGCAGGGCCCCTTTAAACACCGTGACAGCCTGCAGGGCCCCTGTAAACACGGTGACAGCCTGCAGGGCCCTGTAAACATGGCCACTGCCTGCAGGGCCCCTTTAAACACGGTTAGAGCCTGCAGGGCCCCTGTAAACACGGCGACAGCCTGCAGGGCCCCTGTAAACACGGCGACAGCCTGCAGGGCCCCTGAAAACCCCGGCTCCTGCACAGCCGCACTCTGACACGCACAATGAGGGTGAGAGATTACCACCTATTCACGCGCATTTGTCTGCACTGCAGCTCAGAAATCCTGGCAGTGCTTGGAAATGTCTTGCTTTATTTCGGTTTTTCGTTATTCAGAGGCCAGAGTACATAGGAGCCAACATGGGTCGTGAGGCGGGAAATGGAATTGATGGGTTGGTGTCGGGTAATGCCAGCATTCAAGAATGGAGTTTAACTTCTTCACAATTTTCACTCTATGACCCTTGGGGGCCGATTCTCAAAGGTAAACTTAGACCTAAAGTCTCAGGGGCTTATTTATGAGATTTTGGTTTAGGGCAGCGCAGCAAGGCACTGTCTTGCTGCGCTGCCCTAAGCAAAAGTGAAAGGGCAGGAATTCACCGTATTTAAGCATTCCTGTTCTTTTTCCCAGCACTGGCGCCGTTTCCGCAGCCTATCGCCAGTGTAAGCATCCTTGCACCATGGTGCAAAGGTGCCGCAGTCGCATGAAGGATTGCTTTTGTGCAGGAAGGGACACCTTCCCACACAAAAACAATCCTATGAGGCGTTTCTTTCTTTCTATGTTTGCAGCCCACATACAAAGAGGAGAAAAGTAGGCGAAATAAGCATATTTCTTCTCGTTACGCCTCACCTCAGGAGGTGCATGGATCTGCTGCTTCCCCAAGTTTACATCTCTTTGTAAATCTAGGGCTGTGTCAAATTCCTTTGGTGTTGTGTGGAAAACCCAACTACAACGCGTGTGGAAAGCCTCCCGGGCGCTTCGTAAGGCAACGCAGCAATTTGGCTGCGTCGCCTTACTCATGATGTATTTGGTCACTCATAGCCACGCAGGGTGGCTGTGCGTGACTCCATGTATTGAAATGGGAGCCCTTGGTCATGCATGTATCACTTTTTATCGGTGCAAAAGTAAGGCAGGGTTCTCATAAATAAGCCCCTATGTTTAGAACTTACACATAAGGCCCGATTCACAAAAGGTAAAGTTAGACCAAAAACTCTAACACTACTACTAGTAACTTTAAAATTACTAGTAGTAAATTACCTTTGTGAACACTGAAAAGAAGTAAAGTAAGAGTTTTGATCTAAGTCAGACTTTTGGTCTAAATTTACCTTTGAGAATCGGCCTTCAACGTTTTCAGTAATCGAATGTGACCTCAAGAGCACGTATTTAGAAATACATCTTTCACTGCAATCCTGATAACATTAGAGAGTGCAGTATTTAAAAATAAGTGACACTGATACATGCTTAGAATGTAAACACTGAAAAGGCAGAGACCATGTGTAAGAATTCAATCCAAAAGGTTTCTAGAAGTTTATTTGAAGAAACAGCACAGCATAAGTCCTGACTGGATGGCAGCAGGATACAACTGCCTTCCAAGTACAGAATGCTACATTAACAAAGCTCTGTTTAGAATACAGAGTCAATTACAGAAGATAACAAGTCTCATGCCTTAAAGTGATATATCAAAATACATGTAAATAATGTACTTGCACTATATACAAAATATAACACCTTGTTCAAAAGATGTCAAAGTATCAACACAATACAGAGGAAATGATTTTTGTAGTTTCAAATCCTCCATTCTTATGTGGAGCAGCCAAGTGGCCCATTGGCTATGCAACACTATCAGCTAACTCTGGCATTTTAATCCCAGAACATTGAATTCTAGGATTTGTATTTTGGATTTTATTATTCTCATTGTGTGATTAGTAATCCCAGCTTACAAATTACTGCTGGCAAGATCTTAGTGATTGTAGGTTTGACACATGGTATTTTCAAATATGTAGTTAGTGTGCATGTATGTCCTTGGTGAGTTGTGTCTGCTGCATGTTTTTGTGAGCTGCGCTTGCGGTATATTTTTGAGTGGTGTGTGTTGCATGTTTTTGTGAGTTGTGTCTGCTGTATGTTTTTGTTAGTTGTGTCTGCTGTATGTTTTTGTGAGTGGTATATGCTGTATGTTTTTGAGTGGTGTGTTGCATGTTTTTGTGAGTTGTGTCTGCTGTATGTTTTTGTGAGTGGTGTATGCTGTATGTTTTTGAGTGGTGTGTGTGGCATGCTTTTGTGAGTGGTGTATGCTGTATGTTTTTGAGTGGTGTGTGTTGCATATTTTTGTGAGTTGTGTTTGCTGTATGTTTTTGTGAGTGGTGTATGCTGTATGTTTTTGAGTGGTGTGTGTTGCATATTTTTGTGAGTTGTGTCTGCTGTATGTTTTTGTGAGTTGTGTCTGCTGAATGTTTTTGTGAGTGGTGTATGCTGTATGTTTTTGAGTGGTGTGTGTTGCATGTGTTTGTGAGTGATGTATGCTGTATGTTTTTGTGAGTGGCGTATGCTGTATGTTTTTTTGAGTGGTGTATGCTGTATGTTTTTGAGTGGTGTGTGTTGCATGTTTTTGTGAGTGATGTATGCTGTATGTTTTTATGAGTGGTGTATGCTGTATGTTTTTGTGAGTGGTGTATGCTGTATGTTTTTGTGAGTTATTTCTGCTGTATGTTTTTGTGAGTGGTGTATGCTGTATGTGTTTGTTAGTTGTGTCTGCTATATGTTTTTGTGAGTGGTGTATGCTGTATGTTTTTGAGTGGTGTGTGTTGCATGTTTTTGTTAGTGGTGTATGCTGTAGGTTTTAGAGTGGTGTGTGTTGCATATTTTTGTGAGTTGTGTCTGCTGTATGTTTTTGTGAGTGGTGTATGCTGTATGTTTTTCTGAGTGGTGTATGCTGTATGTTTTTGAGTGGTGTGTGTTGCATGTTTTTGTGAGTGATGTTTGCTGTATGTTTTTGTGAGTGGTGTGTGTTCCATGTTTTTGTGAGTCTTGTATGCTGTATGTTTTTGTGAGTGGTGTATGCTGTATGGTTTTGTGAGTTATTTCTGCTGTATGTTTTTGTGAGTGGTGTATGCTGTATGTGTTTGTTAGTTGTGTCTGCTGTATGTTTTTGTGAGTGGTGTATGCTGTATGTTTTTGAGTGGTGTGTGTTGCATGTTTTTGTAAGTGGTGTATGCTGTATGTGTTTGTTAGTTGTGTTTGCTGTATGTTTTTGTGAGTGATGTATGCTGTATGTTTTTGAGAGGTGTGTGTTGCATGTTTTTGTGAGTGATGTATGCTGTATGTTTTTGTGAGTGGTGTATGCTGTATGTTTTTGTGAGTGGTGTATGCTGTATGGTTTTGTGAGTTATTTCTGCTGTATGTTTTTGTGAGTGGTGTATGCTCTATGTTTTTGAGTGGTGTGTGTTGCATGTTTTTGTGAGTGATGTATGCTGTATGTTTTTGTGAGTGGTGTATGCTGTATGTTTTTGTGAGTGGTGTATGCTGTATGTGTTTGTTAGTTGTGTATGCTGTATGTTTTTGTGAGTGGTGTATGCTCTATTTTTTTGAGTGGTGTGTGTTGCATTTTTTTGTGAGTGGTGTATGCTGTATGTGTTTGTTAGTTGTGTTTGCTGTATGTTTTTGTGAGTGGTGTATGCTGTATGTTTTTGTGAGTTGTGTCTGCTGAATGTTTTTGTGAGTGGTGTATGCTGTATGTTTTTGAGTGGTGTGTGTTGCATGTTTTTGTGAGTGATGTATGCTGTATGTTTTTGAGTGGTGTGTGTTGCATGTTTTTGTGAGTGGTGTATGCTGTATGTTTTTGAGTGGTGTGTGTTGCATGTTTTTGTGAGTGATGTATGCTGTATGTTTTTATGAGTGGTGTATGCTGTATGTTTTTGTGAGTGGTGTATGCTGTATGTTTTTGTGAGTTATTTCTGCTGTATGTTTTTGTGAGTGGTGTATGCTGTATGTGTTTGTTAGTTGTGTCTGCTGTATGTTTTTGTGAGTGGTGTATGCTGTATGTTTTTGAGTGGTGTGTGTTGCATGTTTTTGTTAGTGGTGTATGCTGTAGGTTTTTGAGTGGTGTGTGTTGCATATTTTTGTGAGTTGTGTCTGCTGTATGTTTTTGTGAGTGGTGTATGCTGTATGTTTTTGGGAGTGGTGTATGCTGTATGTTTTTGAGTGGTGTGTGTTGCATGTTTTTGTGAGTGATGTTTGCTGTATGTTTTTGTGAGTGGTGTGTGTTGCATGTTTTTGTGAGTCATGTATGCTGTATGTTTTTGTGAGTGGTGTATGCTGTATGGTTTTGTGAGTTATTTCTGCTGTATGTTTTTGTGAATGGTGTATGCTGTATGTGTTTGTTAGTTGTGTCTGCTGTATGTTTTTGTGAGTGGTGTATGCTGTATGTTTTTGAGTGGTGTGTGTTGCATGTTTTTGTAAGTGGTGTATGCTGTATGTGTTTGTTAGTTGTGTTTGCTGTTTTTTTTGTGAGTAGTGTATGCTGTATGTTTTTGAGTGGTGTGTGTTGCATGTTTTTGTGAGTGATGTATGCTGTATGTTTTTGTGAGTGGTGTATGCTGTATGTTTTTGTGAGTGGTGTATGCTGTATGTGTTTGTTAGTTGTGTCTGCTGTATGTTTTTGTGAGTGGTGTATGCTCTATGTTTTTGAGTGGTGTGTGTTGCATGTTTTTGTGAGTGGTGTATGCTGTATGTTTTGTGAGTTGTGCCTGATGTATGTTTTTGTGAGTGGTGTATGCTGTATGTTTTTGAGTGGTGTGTGTTGCATGTTTTTGTGAGTGGTGTATGCTGTATGGTTTTGTGAGTTATTTCTGCGGTATGTGTTTGTGAGTGGTGTATGCTGTATGTGTTTGTGAGTGGTGTATGCTGTATGTTTTTGAATGGTGTGTGTTGCATGTTTTTGTGAGTGGTGTATGGTGGATGTATTTGAATGGTGTTTGCTGCATGTTTTTGTGAGTGGTGTTTGCTGTATGTTTTGTGAGTTTTGCCTGATCTATGTTTTCTGAGCCAAGTGTGCTGTATGTTATTTCTGCAGTATATTTTCATTGGGGTTCAACTGTAAGATGTGCTGTTCTTTATGGTTCTTCTGTATGATGTCCCAGTCACTGAAGTTCACCTGTAAGATGTGCTGGCCATTGGAGTTCATCAGTGAGATATGTCAGTCATTGAGGTTTACCTGTGAGATTTGCTGTTCATTGGGGCTTACCTGCAAGAGTACTGTTCTTTGGGGTTCACCTGTAAGTTGTGTCGGTCATTGGGGTTCACTTGTGAGATTTGCTGTTCATTGTGGTTCACCTATAAAATGTGCTGGCCATTAAAGTGTGTCTATAAGTTGGGCTTTCATTGGGGTTTACCTGTGAGATATGCTAGTCTTTGAGGTTCACCTGTAAGATGTGCTGTTCAAAGGGTTTCACGTGTGAGTTGTTCTGTTCATTGAAGTTCACCTGTGAGCTATGTTGTTCACTTGGGTTCACCTGTGAGGTGTGCAGTTCACTGGGGCTCACCTGTAAGATGAGCTGTTCACCTGTAAGGTTTGCTGTTCACTGGGGCTCACCTGTAAGATGTGCTGTTCACCTGTAAGGTTTGCTGTTCACTGGGGCTCACCTGTAAGATGAGCTGTTCACCTGTAAGGTTTGCTGTTCACTGGGGCTCACCTGTAAGATGTGCTGTTCACCTGTAAGGTTTGCTGTTCACTGGGGTTCACCTGTAAGATGTGCTGTTCACCTGTAAGGTTTGCTGTTCACTGGGGTTCACCTGTAAGATGTGCTGTTCACCTGTAAGGTTTGCTGTTCACTGGGGTTCACCTGTAAGATGTGCTGTTCACCTGTAAGGTTTGCTGTTCACTGGGGCTCACCTGTAAGATGAGCTGTTCACCTGTAAGGTTTGCTGTTCACTGGGACTCACCTGTAAGATGTGCTGTTCACCTGTAAGGTTTGCTGTTCACTGGGGTTCACCTGTAAGATGTGCTGTTCACCTGTAAGGTTTGCTGTTCACTGGGGTTCACCTGTAAGATGTGCTGTTCACCTGTAAGGTTTGCTGTTCACTGGGGCTCACCTGTAAGATGAGCTGTTCACCTGTAAGGTTTGCTGTTCACTGGGGTTCACCTGTAAGATGTGCTGTTCACCTGTAAGGTTTGATGTTCACTGGGGCTCACCTGTAAGATGAGCTGTTCACCTGTAAGGTTTGCTGTTCACTGGGGTTCACCTGTAAGATGTGCCGTTCACCTGTAAGGTTTGCTGTTTACTGCGGTTCACCTGTAAGATGAGCTGTTCACCTGTAAGGTTTGCTGTTCACTGGGGTTCACCTGTAAGATGAGCTGTTCACCTGTAAGGTTTGCTGTTCACTGGGGCTCACCTGTAAGATGAGCTGTTCACCTGTAAGGTTTGCTGTTCACTGGGGTTCACCTGTAAGATGTGCCGTTCACCTGTAAGGTTTGCTGTTTACTGCGGTTCACCTGTAAGATGTGCTGCTTACTGAGGTTCACCTGGGAGATGTGCTGGCTGTTGGGGTTCACCTGTAAATTGTGCCGTTCACTGGAGTTCACCTGTAAGTTGTGCTGCTCATTGAGGTTCACCTGAGAGATGTGCTGGCTGTTGGGGTTCACCTGTAAGTTGTGCAGTACACTGGAGTTCACCTCTAAGATGTGCTGTTCATTGAGAATCACCTGTAAGTTGTGCCAGTCATTTGGGTTCACCTGTGAGATGTGCTGTTAATTGGGGTTCACCTGTAAGATATGCTGTTCTTTGGGGTTAACCTGTGAGATGTAATTGTATCTGTGTCTGGTGGCTCAGTGCATTAATGCATCCACTGCAGGGGCCTGTGTTCGACCTCATGGTCACAGGTTCAATTCCCGGCAGGTCCACTCAGCCTTTCATCCATATGAGGTCGATAAGTTTGAGTTGGGTAACAATAAACATCTGTTATTCAGCGCCAAGATGCCTACGGGTGAACATGTGCTTTACAAATACACATATTATTGTTTCTGGGGTTCACTCCTTAGATGTTCTGCTCTTCGGGGTTAACCTAGGAGATGTCCCGTTCTAAACATATTTTAGGGGCCCCTGTTCAGAACAGTTTTGAGTTTATGATCCAGTTTCAGCTCTTTCATGCCCTCTTTGGCCAGGTCACTGACAGTGCAGAGTCACACTCATCCAAATTCTAAATGTGTTTACATCAAATATTCAGGGATAGTGATGTGTGTTTTTGATATTGTAAAACAGCAGCAGCTCCCTAATATTACACATAATCTCTGTGAAACCCTTCCATTTTTCATAAGTGAGGTCCTGTTTTGATTTTAAAAACTTTGATATGGATGTTGCATGAAACATAAACACAACATTTCTCTGCAAAATGTCTGCAATAGACTCACACACCATCCACATAAAAAAATAAATGAAAGGAAAACAGTATTTAAAAAATCTGTTTAAGAATTATTCCAGGTCATCAGGGCAAGACTCTCTGCAGAACACAGCTGGCTCTCTCAGGGGGCCCCCTGAAAGGTTGGGGCCCGGGACCAGAGCCCTACCTTAAAACATCTCTGACTGCTTATACCACTAGATGGCACCAGATACTGACTTTGCCATGTTTTCGCTTTCTCTGGGCACATTTAACTTTGAACAGATGCTCAGGACATCTGGGGTCCCGCAACATTTGTGACCCAATGCCCTTAAACTCTCCTGACATGCCCAATCAGAAATCAACTCGTTAGACTTTCTGTGTTTTTCCCCTGGCATGGTGTGACCTGCGACACAAATATTTCCGTCAGCAGCCCTGCTGGCAGCCTGTTGGCCTGTCACTCAATACCACTGTATGTCGGGTCCGACTGGCATGTAGGGTAATCATCAGGCAGTGCTGGTCCCAATGCTGGACTGGCCATACCGGGCATTGGGTGTTTCCCAGGTGGGATGGCTGCCAGGTCACCGATTTTCACCTGAGGGGGCCGATATCCAATTTCGGGACGATATCCACATTTCGGGGATGATTCCCACCTATCAGGGCCGATTTCCATCGGGCCATTTTCCATTTTCCATTTTGCCAATTTCCACCTATCAGGCCGCTCTCAGGCCGCTCTCATTAACACTTTCAGTGCTCATGACGAGCTCAGCTCGTCACGAGGCACGGTTGAGCTGTGCTCATGACGAGCTGAGCTCGTCGTGACCGTTGGAACGTTCACACGCGAGGATACTTTCCCCGCTGTGCTGAACGTTCCAAAACGGGTGTGGTCATGACGAGCTCTGCTCGTCATGAGCACAGCGCCGCCGTGCAGCGTGACGAGCCGAGCTCGTCACAAGCATGGCGGCGCCGCCCGCAGCCCCCTCCCCCCGCACAGGAGGTGAAAAAGCCCGGCAGCGAAGGAGTTAAAGGCTTAGACGGGATAGACTAATTCCAGCAGCAAAGTGCAATGGATATACAAGCCTCGGCGCGGCCGAACGGAGCTGCCGGAGACTGACTATGCAGTGAGGGGGCTGCACCGACAAAATGTGCCAGGGCTGCTTTTAGCTCTCAGCTTTGCCCTGGCTAGTCTGATGGTGTTTGGACAGAATATCGCGTCAAAAATATGTTATGTTATATGTTATATGTGGATTTATAACGCGCTCCGATAGTCAAGACTGTCCTGGCGCGGGGACGAAACTAAATCAGAGTGATAGGAGGAGTCAGCTATTCATGAGTTTGAAAGAGGTGAGTTTTAAGCAGTTTTTTAAAATTGGTCAAATTGTGTAGACAAAGTATTGTGTCAAGAATATTGCGGACAAAAATATTGGAAAGTTAAGATTCAGTGTAAGCAAAGTTTAACTATGCTGAACTTCACATATATGTAACCCTGACAATTTACATTTCTTCAAGGTACGTAGGTCTGGGGCTAAGAACAGTACATCTATACCTACCTATTTGCACTTACCTTCTCGATATTTTGGTCCTGGATATCTTTTACTCCGTTATTGGGTTGAATCAATATTTTTTAGCCACAATATTCTATCAGACAACCAGTCTGACAGATCGAGGTGTAGGCCCTTTTTTAGGAGTTGGTGGGCCCGTTTTATGGTCTGCTGGGCCGTTTTTTTTGTTGATTTCCCTGATATTACCACAAACCTTGCCGGCAGCAGGCACAGATGAATACAGACTCCCATTCCTTAAAATACACACGCAGCATCTTTAAAAGTTCAAAACTGACCTGATTTGTAAATGTGGGCCTCTTTTTTTGCTTTCTGGTTCTCTTATGGAAACCACTTTTTAGGTCGAGCAGAGTCTCCTCGAGACCTATTTTTGCCCGTTTCTGGGAATGTAGACACGAGAGGGGCACGAGCGCAGATTTCACCTCGTGGGCACGCACGGCGCCGTGCCCATCTCGTGCCTCACATGCCCGTGCGCACACAACCAGCCCCCACACCCCTGCACACACACACACACACACAGGCACACGTACACACGCTGCCGCCCCCCACCACACACACACATACAGACAGGCACGCATACACACGCCGCTGCCCCCTAACCCCCCCTGCACGCACACACAGACACACACCCCCGCCCCATTCATCGGGAGATCTGCCATACCCCCAAATCGGTACTTACTGGTTAGGCGCGGGGGCGCATCCCCGCCAGCCTCCGCCAACATCGCAGGGAGCGGCGGTTGCAGGCCCCCAGCATAGGAAACAGGCCCCCGTGGTGCACACCCTGGGAAGAGGAAAAGGGGACGAGACCCACGGCGCGCGACACGGCACAGGGAGGCGGTGTGCGCCAGGCCTCCGTCGCTGCCTGGAACCTGTGCGCGCGCTC
The DNA here is from genome assembly GCF_964261635.1 of Lissotriton helveticus. Lineage (NCBI taxonomy): Eukaryota > Metazoa > Chordata > Amphibia > Caudata > Salamandridae > Lissotriton > Lissotriton helveticus. Next base: position 1,192,671,931 of record NC_136071.1, on the reverse strand, counting down.
CCCAGCCTGTCGCGAGCACACCTCCTTCTGGCTACCAGCGTGTCCCAGCCGCCGCGGTCACAGCGGGCCGCCTCTCCTCTGAGCTGGATTCGCTGGTGGGGGCGGGGGCGGGGGCGGGGTGGGGGGCGGTTCATAGGTTCCGTCTGCGCTTGGAGCAATATTACATATCGCATTATATAGGCATCCATTATCGTGTTTTGCAACAGGGAAAACTTGCTGCACGTCACAGGAACATATTGCTCAAAATTCGATCGTACACAACTTGCAATCGTTGGAATCGTGCGCATTAAAACCTCTTTATCAACGCCATTGGCTGATGTTGAAGTCTGGTATGCAACAACTGGTTCAAATATGTTATCTCAATGTTTCACGCTTTCTCACAAATGTCACCAAAAATGTGTTCATATTTCACTTCTGTTCTTGGATTTTCGTCACAATAAAATGCAATGAACATAATCTTCCCAAAAGTTATTTACAAAAATTTAAGCTAGTGCCATTATAAATTACAATCACTTTTAAGTATTAATTATTTTAAAAAATAAAAGCCATTGTTCTTTGTAATATCAATACATCTAAGTCATGTAAATACCACACCTATTGCATTGCAAATGCTAAAGATGTCACATTTGCGAAAGTTAAATCTATTGGCATTATAAATGACAAAGCTATTCATATCGCTATTCTCAAAAACCAACACATAAATAAAAAATGTGTCATTTACAATACTAATAGCTCAAACTTTCCTAATGCGAGACCTATTGCATTGCAAATGCTTGTTTCTTTTGGTGTCCAGGCGTATTTTTTGTCCCAGTCTGTCCCTGTGTCAGACCCGAGATTTGAGCCTTCATGATCAGGTCAAGACGAGTTTTTAAGCTGTAACTTGCTGCTGCCTGACCTCTGACCTGGCTTATACATCCTAATAAGGGGAAGTTTGCCAGCTGTTCGAGTTTAATTATTAACTATAACTATACATTAGCTATAACTTGCACCTTCAACTTGCACTGCTTATAGCCAGGGCCACTCGAATTAGGTGATTGTGCGGCCACAGTGATTTTCACATAATTATAGTATTTGTCACATAATCCTTCATCTGATGCAGTTCCTTGTGAATCTGGGGCAGCGTCGAAAAGCGATGGGTGAGGGATGAGGACCCCCCTCCTGCTGGACACCGCACACAAGGTGAGTGCACGCCGACAGCTGATTGGAAGGGACAGCAGGACTTTCCCTAGGATGGACAACTGCAGATTGACCCCTTTAGGACCTGCGTTGACTTGGAATTGAACATGAGGTCAACAGCGACATTGGTTCCCAGATGTGTAACTGTCTGTGGTCTTGATGGGGCATTCTGAGGCCCGGTGCAAACGGGGGGGTTGTGTCACCCACAAAACAACAACTCCTGTTTGCGCTCAGTTCATGCTCAGGAAGTTCTCCTTCATCCCCCCAACTTGAGGTAACAATTGCTGTCCATGTTGGTAAAATATTAACAAGGTGGCAACAGGAGGCATGAGTGGGATCATGCGTGAGTCCTGTCTCTCGGCTGGAGAGCTACTCACACCTGACACGGCACAGCCTGAAATCTCCTGGCTGGAGAGCTACTCACACCTGATGAAACACAGCTTGGGATCTCTTGGCCGGAGAGCTACTCACACCTGATGAAACACAGCTTGGGATCTCTTGGCTGGAGAGCTACTCACACCTGATGAAACACAGCTTGGGATCTCTTGGCCGGAGAGCTACTCACACCTGATGAAACACAGCTTGGGATCTCTTGGCTGGAGAGCTACTCACACCTGACACAGCACAGCCTGAAATCTCCTGGCTGGAGAGCTACTCACACCTGATGAAACACAGCTTGGGATCTCTTGGCTGGAGAGCTACTCACACCTGATGAAACACAGCTTGGGATCTCTTGGCTGGAGAGCTACTCACACCTGACACGGCACAGCCTGAAATCTCCTGGCTGGAGAGCTACTCACACCTGATGAAACACAGCTTGGGATCTCTTGGCCGGAGAGCTACTCACACCTGATGAAACACAGCTTGGGATCTCTTGGCCGGAGAGATAGTCATACATGAAATGGCACATCCTGGGATCTCTTGAGCTAGATGCTACTCACACCTAACATCATGGCACAGCTTGGGATCTCTTGGCTGGAGAGCTACTCACACCTGACACGGCACCGCTTGGGATCCCTTGGCTGGAGAGCTAGTCACACTCATGTGTTCATGGAGGACTTTTGTGCTCAGGGAGGACTCATGTGTTCAGGGAGGCCTCGTCTCAGAGAGGCCTCCTGTGCTCAGGGAGGCCTCTTTTGCTCAAGGAGGTCTCTTGTGCTCAGGTGGGTCTTGTGTGCTCAGGGATGCCTCTTGTGCTCAGGGAGGCCTCTTGTGCTCAGCGAAGCCTCTTGTGCTCAGGAAGGCCTCTTGTGCTCAGCAAAGCCTCTTGTGCTCAGAGAAGCCTCTTGTGCTCAGGGAGGCCTCTTGTGCTCAGCGAAGCCTCTTGTGCTCAGGGAGGCCTCTCTGCTCAACGAAGACTCTTGTGCTCAGGGAGGCCTCTCTGCTCAACGAAGCCTCTTGTGCTCAGGAAGGCCTCTTGTGCTCAGGGAGGCCTCTCTGCTCAACGAAGACTCTTGTGCTCAGGGAGGCCTCTTTTGCTCAAGGAGGCCTCTTGTGCTCAGGGGGGTCTTGTGTGCTCAGGGAGGCCTCTTGTGCTCAGGGAGGCCTCTTGTGCTCAGAGAAGCCTCTTGTGCTCAAGGAGGCCTCTTGTGCTCAGGGAGGCCTCTTGTGCTCAGAGAAGCCTCTTGTGCTCAGGAAGGCCTCTTGTGCTCAGCGAAGCCTCTTGTGCTCAGGGAAGCCTCTTGTGCTCAGGGAGGCCTCTTGTGCTCAGCGAAGCCTCTTGTGCTCAGGGAGGCCTCTCTGCTCAACGAAGACTCTTGTGCTCAGGGAGGCCTCTCTGCTCAACGAAGCCTCTTGTGCTCAGGAAGGCCTCTTGTGCTCAAGGAGGCCTCTCTGCTCAACGAAGACTCTTGTGCTCAGGGAGGCCTCTTTTGCTCAAGGAGGCCTCTTGTGCTCAGGGGGGTCTTGTGTGCTCAGGGAGGCCTCTTGTGCTCAGGGAGGCCTCTTGTGCTCAGAGAAGCCTCTTGTGCTCAAGGAGGCCTCTTGTGCTCAGGGAGGCCTCTTGTGCTCAGAGAAGCCTCTTGTGCTCAGGAAGGCCTCTTGTGCTCAGCGAAGCCTCTTGTGCTCAGGAAGGCCTCTTGTGCTCAGCAAAGCCTCTTGTGCTCAGAGAAGCCTTTTGTGCTCAGGGAGGCCTCTCCGCTCAACGAAGCCTCTTGTGCTCAGGGAGGTCTCTTGTGCTCAGGGGGGTCTTGTGTGCTCAGGGAGGCCTCTTGTGCTCAGAGAAGCTTCTTGTGCTCAGAGAAGCCTCTTGTGCTCAGCGAGGCCTCTTGTGCTCAGGGAGGCCTCTTGTGCTCAGGGAGGCCTCTTTTGCTCATGGAGGCCTCATGTGCTCAGGAAGTCCTTGTGTGCTCACGGAGGCCTTGTGTGCTCAGCGAGGACTCTTGTGCTCAGAGAGGCCTTGTGTCCTCAGGGAGGTGTCTTGTGCTCAGAGAAGCCTCTTGTGCTCAGGGAGGCCTCTTGTGATCAGAGAAGCCTCTTGTGCTCAGGGAGGCCTCTTGTGATCAGAGAAGCCTCTTGTGCTCAGGAAGGCCTCTTGTGCTCAGGGAGGTCTTGTGTGCTCAGCGAGGCCTCTTTTGCTCAGGGAGCCCTCTTGTGCTCAGGGAGGCCTCTTGTGCTCAGGGAGGCCTCTTGTGCTCACGGAGGCCTTGTGTGCTCAGCAAGGACTCTTGTGCTCAGAGAGGCCTTGTGTGCTCAGGGAGGTGTCTTCTGCTCAGAGAAGCCTCTTTTGCTCTAGGAGGCCTCTTGTTCTCAGGGAGGCCTCTTGTGCTCAGAGAAGACTCTTGTGCTCAGAGAGGCCTCTTGTGCTCAGGGAGGCCTCATGTGCTCAGGGAGGCCTCTTGTGCTCAGAGAGGCCTCCTGTGCTCAGGGAGGTCTCCTGTGCTCAGGGAGGCTCTTGTGCTCAGGGAAGGCTCTTGTGCTTAGGGAGGTCTTGTGTGCTCAGGGAGGCCTCTTGTGCTCACGGAGGCCTTGTGTGCTCAGCGAGGACTCTTGTGCTCGGGGAGGCCTTGTGTTCTCAGGAAGGTGTATTGTGCTCAGAAAAGCCTCTTGTGCTCAGGGAGGCTTCTTGTGCTCAGCGAAGCCTCTTGTGCTCAGGGAGGCTTCTTGTGCTCAGGGGGGTCTTGTGTGCTCAGGGAAGCCTCTTGTGCTCAGAGAAGCTTCTTGTGCTCAGAGAAGCCTTTTGTGCTCAGTGAAGCCTCTTGTGCTCAGGGAGGCCTCTTGTGCTCAGAGACGCCTCTTTTGCTCATGGAGGCCTCATTTGCTCAGGAAGTCCTTGTGTGCTCACGGAGGCCTTGTGTGCTCAGCGAGGACTCTTGTGCTCAGAGAGGCCTTGTGTGCTCAGGGAGGTGTCTTGTGCTCAGAGAAGCCTCTTGTGCTCATGGAGGCCTCTTGTGCTCAGGGAGGCCTCTTGTACTCAGGGAGACCTCTTGTGCTCAGGGTGGCCTCTTGTGCTCAGGGAGGCCTCTTGTGCTCAGGGAGGTCTTGTGTGCTCAGCGAGGTCTCTTTTGCTCAGGGAGCCCTCTTGTGCTCATGGAGGCCTTTTGTGCTCACGGAGGCCTTGTGTGCTCAGCGAGGACTCTTGTGCTCAGAGAGGCCTTGTGTGCTCAGGGAGGTGTCTTCTGCTCAGAGAAGCCTCTTGTGCTCAAGGAGGCCTCTTGTTCTCAGGGAGGCCTTGTTGGACAGGCCACATGAAGGGCCGCTCTCCCCCGGCCCAACCAGGCCCGAACCAGCCACGCAAGTACCACACACCACCATTGCACGTCCACCGTCCCCGCAGGGACCCCTACACTCGAACCTGTTGACCCCGTAGGCCGACCCACTACCGGCCTGCGCGCCCATCCTGGGCGCCATCTTGGACACTCCACCACGAGGCCGCCTGGCCCCCGATCGACCTCAACCCTGGGCCTGGCCAGGCCTCAGACATTCCGGCACCAACATCCACCCAGGAGGTGAGCGGGCTACTTGGTCAGTCAATGGGAGCAGGAGGTGTCGATGGCTCTCACCCGCCAAGTGCCGCTCGCCCATCGCCTCCCCGGACGCTGGCTCCACCCCCCTGCTGGGTGTCTGAACCCCCTCATCCCGGACCTCCCGACCTCCAAGTGCGAGGGTCCGGACATCAAAGCACACCAGCCCTATAACTGGGGCAGCTCCAGAGCAGGACGGCAGTTGTATCTTGGAGTCGAGAGACGCAAAGAAGAACTCATCCTTGACGGACTACTGGCGCTGCCGTAGCTCTGTCTTGTACATCCTCGTCTTGCCTGCTGGCGCTGCCGCGGCTTTGGGAACCACCCTATCCTTCATCATCGTCGGGACCTGCTGGCGTAGCCGCGGACCGTTTGTAACCACCACCTTCATCGGGACCTGCTGGCTCTGCCGCGGACCGTCGTCTGCCTTATCCATCTCGGGACCTGCTGGCTCCGCCGCGGCCCGTTCATCTACACCACCGAGCTCGAGGATTGAGAGCTATTTTCCATCGTTCTGGTAACAAGACTGTCCCGCTACCCTTTTCCCAAACAGAGACCAGACTAGAGGGGACCCCTGAGTCCAGACCTCCTTGTACCATTCTACCGTACTTGAAGAATTGTCTATAAAGTATCATTGAACTTTATCATTGTGTGGTGTCCGTCTGTGGGGGGGAAGTTACTTGTCTGTACGATTCACTGGAGACGGCTCTCCCCGGAGACCTCTCCCCGTATCCTCGGCCGACCCTCCCGGTCCGTCTAACATTGGTGGCCAGCGACGGGATCCGAATCACCGCATAAACCGTACAGAGAGTAGCTCACCCCACGGCGAATCACGATGTCAACTAAAGAAAGCGGATCAACGGAGAAATTCCAGATGGAGAAATTGGGCGAGTACAGCCATCGTGAACTTAAACAGTTCTGTATCGAATTAGGTATCGCTACCACCGGACTAAATACCAAAGATGACTTTAAGCAGGCCCTGGAATCTTGGGCAGAAACCGGGGCTGCCGGAACCCCCGATCAAGACATCACAGCACAAACCCCCATGGCCCCTGAAGAGCGAAGAACGGGTCTCTCGCCAGGCGAGATCCAGGAACGAGAAAGAACCCGACTACACGAGCTGGAAATGGCCCGGCTCAAAATGGACGTTGAACTAAAGTTGGCCGAACAGAAAATCAACTTAGAGCACCTGCGTCTCCGAGAAGAAAGAGAGGAGAAACAGAGACAAAGGGAGCTCGAGGAAAAGAAACTGGCATATGAACATGAACGGAAATTAGCTGAAATCGACCTACGCAAACAGAATAAAGAAACAGGGGTGCCCGAGCAACCCCACACTCCAGGGGCAACAGAGAAGAAGGTACACATCCCCAAGGATGTCGTTCGAGAATACTTCCGAGAGGACGACATCCAGCAATGGTTTAAGGCCTATGAAATCGCTATGACTGCACACCGGATCGATAGAAGCGATTGGGGGGCCGGTCTGTGGGGGAGATTCCTCAATGAGGGCCGCGACGCCCTGCTGCAACTCCCGGACCAGCAGATGACCTCCTATGACCATATGAAAGCGGCACTCCTCACCCGCTATGGCCTCACACCCGAGATGTACCGTCAGAGGTTCCGAGACTGCACCCGCATCCCAGGTACAACTTGGGTGGACTATGTCAATTACTTTAGCCGAGCCTTCGAGGGCTGGATCAAAGGAAGCAAGGTCACAACCTACGAACAACTGTTCAATCTTATGGTATGGGAGCATCTGTCGAACAATTGCTTCATTGAACTTCGCCAGCACCTCCTCGACAGCAAGTTAACGGATCCCCGGCAGCTCGCAGCCGAAGCTGACCGGTGGGAGATCACCAGAGTGAGTCGAAATGGGTCCTCCGAACAGAACCGGAACAACAATGGTCAGCACCGTCCCCGAGGAGGTGGAGGCCAAGGACGCGGAAGAAGCAACGCTCCGGTCACCCCCACTATCAGCCCCACCCCCCCGTCCAACCGGGGCAGCACCCCAGCGCGACCGGGACCTCGAGCCAATGTTACCTGCCATCGATGTCAACGAGTCGGACACTATGCAAACGACCCAAACTGCCCCCAGTACCAGAGCCCAAGACCCCGCCAAGTAGCCGCTGCTGCTCTGGGGGAGGAACGGATCTCAGAGGAACAAGAAGAATATGAACAGGAACACCAAGAATGGGAGCCAGCCGCCATGGCTCTCGCCTGCCTAGGGGGGAGAGACATGGTCCCGCGGGTCCCCCTACCCGCTAATACCCAGAAGTACAGCCAATGGGTGGGCATCAATGGACGCCGGGCGGAAGCCCTTCGTGACACTGGGGCCAGTGTAACAGCCGTCCGCTGTCACCTGGTGACCCCCGAACAATACTTACCAAACATTCTCTGCCCTGTACGTTCAGCCGATAACTCAGAAAGTCTGTGTCGGATGGCCTGCGTCCCCTTCGAATGGGGAGGGGTCTCCGGCATGTTGAAGGTGACGGTCCGAGATGATGCCCCCGTAGACTGCCTCCTGGGTAATGACCTGGAAAGCTCTCCATGGGCAGCAGTCGAACGAAAAGAGCACCTGGGGATGCTGGGCGTCCCGGACTGGGCGTGCGTCACCACCCGGTCCATGACCGCCCGTGCCAACACCCGCCCAGAGGAACTCGAATGGCCGGCGCCACCGCCTCCGGTCGCCCCCGCCGAAACCACCGACCGTGACGTCCCCCCCGAACCAGCTCAACCTCCAGACCTCGCTAACCTCGACCAGTGGCCTCAAGAGGGGGGGCCCACGCAAGAACAATTTCGCCAAGAACAAAGGACCTGTCCGTCCCTCGAGGGACTCCGCCAGCAAGCGCTAGCCCAAAGCGCAGGGGATACCTCCGGAACTCACTGGGTCTACTGGGACAATGATCTGCTGTACAGTGAGCAAAGGATCGCGGAGCTGGGGGCCAGCCGAGTCCTAGTGGTACCCCTCCGTTTTAGAGACTTTCTGCTAAACCTGGCCCACGATGTCCCCCTGGCAGGACACTTGGGTCAAGACAAAACCTATAGCCGCCTGGTGACCCACTTCTTCTGGCCCAAAATGAGGGACAATGTACACCAGCATTGCCGATCTTGCCCCACGTGCCAAGCCAGTGGGAAGAGCGGCCGCAAACTGAAAGCCCCCCTGCAACCTTTTCCCGTGGTCACCACCCCGTTCGAGAGGGTCGGAATCGATATCGTAGGGCCCCTGGACCCGCGCACAAAACAAGGCCATCGATTCATCCTGGTGCTAGTGGACCACGCCACCCGCTACCCGGAGGCTGTTCCCCTGCGGACTGTGACAGCCCCGGTAGTCGGCCGGGCTCTGATGGGGATCTTCTCCCGGGTGGGCTTCCCCCGGGAGGTCGTCAGTGACAGAGGCACGAACTTTATTTCGAAATACATGAAATCTCTCTGGCAACAGTGCGGGGTTACCTACCGGTTCACGACCCCCTATCACCCTCAAGGAAACGGACTCGTTGAGCGGTTCAACCGCACGCTCAAAGGGATGATCGGGGGGTTGGAAGAGCCCCTCCGTCGCCAGTGGGATGTACTGTTGCCGTGCCTTCTCTTCGCATATCGAGAGGTTCCCCAGAAGTCCCTGGGCTTCAGCCCATTTGAACTGCTGTATGGACACCCCGTGCGCGGGCCGCTCAGCCTAGTTAAGGAAGGCTGGGAGATGCCCCCTCTAAAGAACCCACCAGATGTGTTCCGCTACCTCCTAACACTCCGCAACCAGACCCGGCGATTCCGAGAACTAGCAAAAGCCAACCTAGAGGCCAGTCAGGAGGACATGAAAAGGTGGTATGACCGGAATGCCTCCTCCATCGAGTTTGAACCTGGGCAACAGGTATGGGTGATGTCCCCCACCGAACCCTGCGCCCTACAAGACAAGTGGACAGGGCCCTTCAAGGTGGTCGAGCGCAAGGGTCCGGCTACCTATCTCATCGACTTGGAATCTTCCCGGAACCCCCTCCGGGTCCTCCACGCTAACAGACTGAAACCGCACTTTGTACGGACAGAACTCAGCCTCCTGATGGCCACAGACAATGGGGCTGAAGAGGACTCCGAGCCCCTCCCGGACCTCCTACGAACGCGGGAGAAAGACGGTTCCGTAGATGGGGTCCGACTCTCAGAGGCCCTCACCCGAGAGCAACACCAGGAGTGCCAAGTTCTCCTATCACAATTCGCCAGCCTGTTCTCCCTCACCCCAGGGGTCACTTCCTGGTGTACGCACGATGTGGACACGGGGGACAGCCCCCCTATCCGCCACCGGGCCTACCGCGTGCCAGATCGGGTACGGGCCTGCATCCAGGAGGAAGTAGCCAAAATGCTCACGCTCGGGATCATCGAGCCCTCAGACAGCCCCTGGGCCAGCCCTGTAGTACTGGTCCCCAAAGCAGCTGCCCCCGGCACCACACCAGAACTCCGGTTCTGCGTCGACTACCGGGGCTTGAATGCGGTCACCAGGACAGACGCACATCCCATCCCCCGGGCAGATGAACTAATCGACCGCATGGGAGCTGCCCGCTACCTCAGTATCTTCGACCTGACGGCGGGCTACTGGCAAATCGGCCTCACACCCCGGGCACAAGAACGTTCTGCCTTTTCCACGCCCGATGGCCATTACCATTTCACAGTCATGCCCTTCGGCATGAAGAATGCCCCAGCAACATTCCAACGGCTCGTCAATCAGGTCCTGGCGGGGCTCGAAGGATTCAGCGCCGCCTACTTAGACGACATCGCCGTATACAGCAACCAGTGGTCCGAGCACCTCCACCACCTCCGAGCAGTACTGCACGCCCTTCAGCAAGCTGGCCTCACGATCAAGGCCAGCAAATGTCAAATTGGGCAAGGGTCGGTAACCTACCTCGGGCACCAGGTGGGAAGCGGCCTGGTGGCCCCTTTGCAGCTAAAAATTGCCGCCATCCAGTCCTGGCAGCCCCCCACTACCCAGACCGAGGTACGAGCCTTCCTGGGCCTCACGGGCTATTACCGAAGATTCGTGAAAGACTATGGTACTATCGTGAGGCCCCTCACAGAGCTCACGTCAAAAAATCAGCCCCAGAAAGTCAACTGGACCCCAGAGTGTCAAGCTGCATTTGAACAATTGAAAGCCGCCATGTGCTCCGCCCCTGTGCTCCAGGCCCCCGACTACAGCCGGGAGTTCATCGTCCAGACGGATGCCTCCGACCATGGCATTGGGGCAGTCCTGTCCCAAGTGAACACCGAAGGCCATGACCAGCCGGTGGCCTTCATCAGCCGGCGACTCCTACCACGGGAACAACGCTGGAGCACCATAGAGAGGGAGGCCTTCGCGGTGGTATGGGCCCTCAAGAAACTCCGGCCCTACCTTTTTGGCACACCCTTTCGGGTACAGACCGACCACCGACCCCTGCAGTGGCTGATGCAGATGCGGGGGGAAAACCCGAAGTTACTACGCTGGTCCATCTCCCTACAAGGGATGGACTTCACAGTTGAACATCGGCCTGGGCCCGATCACGCCAACGCAGATGGCCTGTCCCGGTTCTTCCGCCTCGACGCGAAGAGTCCCCAAGAGAACGGGTAACTCTCCCCGCCTTCAGCTGGGGGGGACGCATGTTGGACAGGCCACATGAAGGGCCGCTCTCCCCCGGCCCAACCAGGCCCGAACCAGCCACGCAAGTACCACACACCACCATTGCACGTCCACCGTCCCCGCAGGGACCCCTACACTCGAACCTGTTGACCCCGTAGGCCGACCCACTACCGGCCTGCGCGCCCATCCTGGGCGCCATCTTGGACACTCCACCACGAGGCCGCCTGGCCCCCGATCGACCTCAACCCTGGGCCTGGCCAGGCCTCAGACATTCCGGCACCAACATCCACCCAGGAGGTGAGCGGGCTACTTGGTCAGTCAATGGGAGCAGGAGGTGTCGATGGCTCTCACCCGCCAAGTGCCGCTCGCCCATCGCCTCCCCGGACGCTGGCTCCACCCCCCTGCTGGGTGTCTGAACCCCCTCATCCCGGACCTCCCGACCTCCAAGTGCGAGGGTCCGGACATCAAAGCACACCAGCCCTATAACTGGGGCAGCTCCAGAGCAGGACGGCAGTTGTATCTTGGAGTCGAGAGACGCAAAGAAGAACTCATCCTTGACGGACTACTGGCGCTGCCGTAGCTCTGTCTTGTGCACCCTCGTCTTGCCTGCTGGCGCTGCCGCGGCTTTGGGAACCACCCTATCCTTCATCATCGTCGGGACCTGCTGGCGTAGCCGCGGACCGTTTGTAACCACCACCTTCATCGGGACCTGCTGGCTCTGCCGCGGACCGTCGTCTGCCTTATCCATCTCGGGACCTGCTGGCTCCGCCGCGGCCCGTTCATCTACACCACCGAGCTCGAGGATTGAGAGCTATTTTCCATCGTTCTGGTAACAAGACTGTCCCGCTACCCTTTTCCCAAACAGAGACCAGACTAGAGGGGACCCCTGAGTCCAGACCTCCTTGTACCATTCTACCGTACTTGAAGAATTGTCTATAAAGTATCATTGAACTTTATCATTGTGTGGTGTCCGTCTGTGGGGGGGAAGTTACTTGTCTGTACGATTCACTGGAGACGGCTCTCCCCGGAGACCTCTCCCCGTATCCTCGGCCGACCCTCCCGGTCCGTCTAACAGGCCTCTTGTGCTCAGAGAAGACTCTTGTGCTCAGGGAGGCCTCTTGTGCTCAGGGAGGCCTCATGTGCTCAGGGAGGCCTCGTGTGCTCAGGGAGGCCTCTTGTGCTCAGAGAGGCCTCCTGTGCTCAGGGAGGTCTCCTGTGCTCAGGGAGGCTCTTGTGCTCAGGGAGGGCTCTTGTGCTTAGGGAGGTCTTGTGTGCTCAGGGAGGCCTCTTGTGTTCACGGAGGCCTTGTGTGCTCAGCGAGGACTCTTGTGCTCGGGGAGGCCTTGTGTTCTCAGGAAGGTGTATTGTGCTCAGAAAAGCCTCTTGTGCTCAGGGAGGCCTCTTGTGCTCAGGGAGGCCTTTTGTGCTCAGCGAAGCCTCTTGTGCTCAGGGAGGCCTCTTGTGCTCAGGGGGGTCTTGTGTGCTCAGGGAGGCCTCTTGTGCTCAGAGAAGCCTCTTGTGCTCAGAGAAGCCTCTTGTGCTCAGGGAGGCCTCTTGTGCTCAGCGAGGCCTCTTGTGCTCAGGGAGGACTCTTGTGCTCAGAGATGCCTCTTTTGCTCATGGAGGCCTCATGTGCTCAGGAAGTCCTCGTGTGCTCACGGAGGCCTTGTGTGCTCAGCGAGGACTCTTGTGCTCAGAGAGGCCTTGTGTGCTCAGGGAGGTGTCTTGTGCTCAGAGAAGCCTCTTGTGCACAGGGAGGCCTCTTATCCTCAGAGAAGCCTCTTGTGCTCAGGGAAGCCTCTTGTGCTCAGGGAAGCCCCTTGTGCTCAGGGAGGCCTCTTGTGCTCAGGGAGGCCTCTTGTGCTCAGGAAGGCCTCTTGTGCTCAGGGAGGTCTTGTGTGCTCAGCGAGGCCTCTTTTGCTCAGGGAGCCCTCTTGTGCTCAGGGAGTCCTCTTGTGCTCATGGAGGCCTCTTGTGCTCACGGAGGCCTTGTGTGCTCAGCGAGGACTCTTGTGCTCAGAGAGGCCTTCTGTGCTCAGGCAGGTGTCTTGTGCTCAGAGAAGCCTCTTGTGCTCAAGGAGGCCTCTTGTGTTCAGGGAGGCCTCTTGTGCTCAGAGAAGCCTCTTGTGCTCAGGGAGGCCTCTTGTGCTCAGGGAGGCCTCATGTGCTCAGGGAGGCCTCCTGTGCTCAGAGAGGCCTCTTGTGCTCAGGGAGGTCTCCTGTGCTCAGGGAGGTTCTTGTGCTCAGGGAGGGCTCATGTGCTTAGGGAGGTCTTGTGTGCTCAGGGAGGCCTCTTGTGCTCACGGAGGCCTTGTGTGCTCAGCGAGGACTCTTGTGCTCGGGGAGGCCTTGTGTGCTCAGGAAGGTGTCTTGTGCTCAGAGAAGCCTCTTGTGCTCAAGGAGGCCTCTTGTGATCAGGGAGGCCTCAGGTCCTCAGCGAGGCCTCTTGTGCTCAGGGAGGCCTCTTGTGCTCAGGGAGGCCTCTTGAGCTCAGAGAAGCCTCTTGTGCTCAGGGAGGCCTCTTGTGCTCAGGGAGGCCTCAGGTCCTCAGCGAGGCCTCTTGTGCTCAGAGAAGCCTCTTGTGCTCTGGGAGGCCTCTTGTGCTCAGAGAAGCCTCAGGTCCTCAGAGAGGCCTATTGTGCTCAGAGAGGCCTCTTGTGCTCAGGGAGGCCTCTTGTGCTCAGGGAGGCCTCTTGTGCTCAGGGAGGCCTCTTGTGCTCCTGGAGGCCTCTTGTGCTCAGGGAGGCCTCATGTGCTCAGAGTGGCCTCTTGTGCTCAGTGAGGCCTCGGGTCCTGAGGGAGGGCTCTTGTGCTCAGAGAGGTCTCCTGTGCTCAGGGAGGCCTTGTGTGCTCAGGGAGGCCTTGTGTGCTCAGGGAGGCCTTGTGTGCGCAGGGAGGCCTCTTGTGCTCAGGGAGGCCTCTTGTGCTCAGGTAGGCCTCTTGTGCTCAGGTAGGCCTTGCATGCTCAGAGAGGCCTCTTGTGCTCAGGGAGGCCTTGTGTGCTCAGGGAGGCCTCTTGTGCTCAGAGAAGCCTCTTGTGCTCAGGGAGGCCTCTTGTGCTCAGAGAAGCCTCTTGTGCCCAGGGAGGTCTCCTGTGCTCAGGGAGGCTCTTGTGCTCAGGGAGGGCTCTTGTGCTCAGGGAGGCCTCTTGTGCTCAGGGAGGTCTTGTGTGCTCAGGGAGGCCTATTGTGCTCACGGAGGCCTTGTGTGCTCAGCGAGGACTTTTGTGCTCAGAGAGGCCTTGTGTGCTCAGGAAGGTGTCTTGTGCTCAGAGAAGCCTCTTGTGCTCAAGGAGGCCTCTTGTGCTCAGGGAGGCCTCTTGTGCTCAGGGAGGTCTCATGTGCTTAGGGAGGCCTCATGTCCTCAGGGAGGCCTTTTCTGCTCAGGGAGGCCTCTTGTGCTCAGGGAGGCCTCTTGTGCTCAGGGAGGCTTGTTGTGCTCAGGGAGGCCTCTTGTGCTCAGGGACGTCTCCTGTGCTCTGGGAGGCCTCTTGTGCTCAGGGAGGTCTCTTGTGCTCGGTGAGGCCTTGTGTGCTCAGGGAGGCATCTTGTGCTCAGAGAGGCCTCTTGTGCTCAGGGAGGCTTCTTGTGCTCAGAGAGGTCTCTTGTGTTCAGGGACGTCTCCTGTGCTCTGGGAGGCCTCTTGTGCTCAGGGAGGCCTCTTGTGCTCAGAGAGGCCTCTTCTCTTGTGCTCAGGGAGGCCTTGTGTGCTCAGGGAGGCCTCGTGTGCTCAGAGAGGCCTCGTGTGCTCAGGGAGGCCTCTTGTGCTCAGGGAGGTCTCGTGCTCAGGGAGGTCTCGTGCTCAGGGATGCCTCTTGTGCTCAAGGAGGCCTCTTGTGCTCAGAGAGGCCTCTTGTGCTCAGGGAGGCCTCTTGTGCTCAGGGAGGTCTCTTGTGCTCAGAGAGGCCTTTTGTGCTCAGGGAGGCCTCTTGTGCTAAGGGAGGCTTCTTGTGCTCAGGGAGGCCTCTTGTGCTCAGGGAGGCCTCGTGTGCTCAGGGAGGCCTCGCGTGCTCAGTGAGGCCTTGTGTGCTCAGTGAGGCCTCTTCTCTTGTGCTCAGGGAGGCCTCGTGTGCTCAGTGAGGCCTCGTGTGCTCAGGGAGGCCTCTTGTGCTCAGAGGCCTCTTCTCTTGTGCTCAGGGAGGCCTTGTGTGCTCAAGAGAGGCCACGTGTGCTCAGAGAGGCCTCGCATGCTCAGTGAGGCCTCGTGTGCTCAGAGAGGCCTCTTCTCTTGTGCTCAGGGAGGCCTCGTGTGCTCAGAGACGCCTCTTGTGCTCAGGGAGGCCTCGTGTTCTCAGGGAGGCCTCGTGTGCTCAGTGAGGCCTCGTGTCCTCACGGAGACCTCGTGCTCAGGGAGGCCTCTTGTGCTCAGGGAGGCCTTGTGTGCTCAGTGAGGCCTCGTGTGCTCACGGAGACCTCGTGCTCAGGGAGGCCTCTTGTGCTCAGAGAAGCCTCTTGTGCTCAGTGAGGCCTCGTGTGCTCAGAGAGGCCTCTTGTGCTCAAGGAGGCCTTGTGTGCTCAGGGAGGCCTCTTGTGCTCAGAGAGGCCTCTTCTCTTGTGCTCAGGGAGGCCTTGTGTGCTCAGGGAGGTGTCTTGTGCTCAGAGAAGCCTCTTGTGCTCAGGGAGGCCTCTTGTGCTCAGAGAAGCCTCTTGTGCTCAGTGAGGCCTCTTGTGCTCAAGGAGGCCTCGTGGGCTCAGGGAGGCCTCTTGTGCTCAGAGAAGCCTCTTGTGCTCAGGGAGGCCTCTTGTGCTCTGCGAGGCCTCTTGTGCTGAGAGAAGCCTCTTGTGCTCAGGGAGGCCTCTTGTGCTCAAGGAGGCCTCGTGTGCTCAGGTAGCCTCTTGTGCTCAGAGACGGCTCGTGTGCTCAGGGAGGCCTCTTGTGATCAGGGAGGCCTCGTGTGCTCAGTGAGGCCTCGTGTGCTCACGGAGACCTCGTGCTCAGGGAGGCCTCTTGTGCTCAGAGAAGCCTCTTGTGCTCAGTGAGGCCTCGTGTGCTCAGAGAGGCCTCTTGTGCTCAAGGAGGCCTCGTGTGCTCAGGGAGGCCTCTTGTGCTCAGAGAGGCCTCTTTTCTTGTGCTCAGGGAGGCCTTGTGTGCTCAGGGATGTGTCTTGTGCTCAGAGAAGCCTCTTGTGCTCTGGGAGGCCTCTTGTGCTCAGAGAAGCCTCTTGTGCTCAGTGAGGCCTCTTGTGCTCAAGGAGGCCTCGTGTGCTCAGGGAGGCCTCTTGTGCTCAGAGAAGCCTCTTGTGCTCAGGGAGGCCTCTTGTGCTCAGAGAAGCCTCTTGTGCTCAGGGAGGCCTCTTGTACTCAAGGAGGCTTAGTCTGCTCAGGGAGGCCTCTTGTGCTCAGAGAAGCCTCTTGTGCTCAGGGAGGCCTTGTGTGCTCAGAGAAGCCTCTTGTGCTCGGTGAGGCCTCGTTTGCTCAGAGAGGCCTTGTGTGCTCAGGGTGGCCTCTTGTGCTCTGCGAGGCCTCTTGTGCTCTGCGAGGCCTCTTGTGCTCAGGGAGGCCTCTTGTGCTCAGGGAGGCCTCTTGTGCTCAGGGAGGCCTCTTGTGCTCTGCGAGGCCTCTTGTGCTCAGGGAGGCCTCTTGTGCTCAGGGAGGCCGCGTGTGCTCAGAGAGACCTCTTGTGCTCAGGGAGGCCTCGTGTGCTCAGAGAGGCCTCGTGTGCTCAGAGAGGCCTCTTGTGCTCAGGGAGGCCTCTTGTGCTCAGAGAGGCCTTGTGTGCTCAGGGAGGCCTCTTGTGCTCTGCGAGGCCTCTTGTGCTCAGGGAGGCCTCTTGTGCTCAGGGAGGCCTCTTGTGCTCAGGGAGGCCTCTTGTGCTCTGCGAGGCCTCTTGTGCTCAGGGAGGCCTCTTGTGCTCTGCGAGGCCTCTTGTGCTCAGGGAGGCCTCTTGTGCTCTGCGAGGCCTCTTGTGCTCAGGGAGGCCTCTTGTGCTCAGGGAGGCCTCTTGTGCTCAGGGAGGCCTCTTGTGCTCTGCGAGGCCTCTTGTGCTCAGGGAGGCCTCTTGTGCTCAGAGAGGCCTCTTGTGCTCAGAGAGGCCTCGTGTGCTCAGAGAGGCCTCTTGTGCTCAGGGAGGCCTCTTGTGCTCTGCGAGGCCTCTTGTGCTCAGGGAGGCCTCTTGTGCTCAGGGAGGCCTCTTGTGCTCAGGGAGGCCTCTTGTGCTCTGCGAGGCCTCTTGTGCTCAGGGAGGCCTCTTGTGCTCAGGGAGGCCTCTTGTGCTCAGGGAGGCCTCTTGTGCTCTGCGAGGCCTCTTGTGCTCAGGGAGGCCTCTTGTGCTCAGGGAGGCCTCTTGTGCTCTGCGAGGCCTCTTGTGCTCAGGGAGGCCTCTTGTGCTCTGCGAGGCCTCTTGTGCTCAGGGAGGCCTCTTGTGCTCTGCGAGGCCTCTTGTGCTCTGCGAGGCCTCTTGTGCTCAGGGAGGCCTCTTGTGCTCAGAGAGGCCTCGTGTGCTCAGAGAGGCCTCTTGTGCTCAGGGAGGCCTCTTGTGCTCAGAGAGGCCTCTTGTGCTCAGTGAGGCCTCGTGTGCTCAGAGAGGCCTCTTGTGCTCAGGGAGGCCTCGTGTGCTCAAAGAGGCCTCTTGTGCTCAGGGAGGCCTCTTGTGCTCAGAGAGGCCTTGTGTGCTCAGGGAGGCCTCTTGTGCTCTGCGAGGCGTCTTGTGCTCAGGGAGGCCTCTTGTGCTCAGGGAGGCCTCTTGTTCTCAGGGAGGCCTCTTGTGCTCTGCGAGGCCTCTTGTGCTCAGGGAGGCCTCTTGTGCTCTGCGAGGCCTCTTGTGCTCAGGGAGGCCTCTTGTGCTCTGCGAGGCCTCTTGTGCTCTGCGAGGCCTCTTGTGCTCAGGGAGGCCTTGTGTGCTCAGGGAGGCCTCTTGTGCTCTGCGAGGCCTCTTGTGCTCTGCGAGGCCTCTTGTGCTCAGGGAGGCCTCTTGTGCTCAGGGAGGCCTCTTGTGCTCAGGGAGGCCTCTTGTGCTCAGGGAGGCCTCTTGTGCTCTGCGAGGCCTCTTGTGCTCAGGGAGGCCTCTTGTGCTCAGGGAGGCCTCTTGTGCTCAGGGAGGCCTCTTGTGCTCTGCGAGGCCTCTTGTGCTCAGGGAGGCCTCTTGTGCTCAGGGAGGCCTCTTGTGCTCTGCGAGGCCTCTTGTGCTCAGGGAGGCCTCTTGTGCTCTGCGAGGCCTCTTGTGCTCAGGGAGGCCTCTTGTGCTCTGCGAGGCCTCTTGTGCTCAGGGAGGCCTCTTGTGCTCTGCGAGGCCTCTTGTGCTCTGCGAGGCCTCTTGTGCTCAGGGAGGCCTCTTGTGCTCAGAGAGGCCTCGTGTGCTCAGAGAGGCCTCTTGTGCTCAGGGAGGCCTCTTGTGCTCAGAGAGGCCTCTTGTGCTCAGTGAGGCCTCGTGTGCTCAGAGAGGCCTCTTGTGCTCAGGGAGGCCTCGTGTGCTCAGAGAGGCCTCTTGTGCTCAGGGAGGCCTTTTGTGCTCAGAGAGGCCTTGTGTGCTCAGGGAGGCCTCTTGTGCTCTGCGAGGCGTCTTGTGCTCAGGGAGGCCTCTTGTGCTCAGGGAGGCCTCTTGTTCTCAGGGAGGCCTCTTGTGCTCTGCGAGGCCTCTTGTGCTCAGTGAGGCCTCTTGTGCTCAGGGAGGCCGCGTGTGCTCAGAGAGGCCTCTTGTGCTCAGGGAGGCCTCATGTGCTCAGAGAGGCCTCTTGTGCTCAGGGAGGCCTCTTGTGCTCAGAGAGGCCTTGTGTGCTCAGGGAGGCCTCTTGTGCTCTGCGAGGCCTCTTGTGCTCAGGGAGGCCTCTTGTGCTTCAGGGAGGCCTCTTGTGCTCAGGGAGGCCTCTTGTGCTCTGCGAGGCCTCTTGTGCTCAGGGAGGCCTCTTGTGCTCTGCGAGGCCTCTTATGCTCAGGGAGGCCTCTTGTGCTCTGCGAGGCCTCTTGTGCTCAGGGAGGCCTCTTGTGCTCAGGGAGGCCTCTTGTGCTCTGCGAGGCCTCTTGTGCTCAGGGAGGCCTCTTGTGCTCAGAGAGGCCTCTTGTGCTCAGGGAGGCCTCGTGTGCTCAGAGAGGCCTCTTGTGCTCAGGGAGGCCTCTTGTGCTCTGCCAGGCCTCTTGTGCTCAGGGAGGCCTCTTGTGCTCAGGGAGGCCTCTTGTGCTCTGCGAGGCCTCTTGTGCTCAGGGAGGCCTCTTGTGCTCAGGGAGGCCTCTTGTGCTCAGGGAGGCCTCTTGTGCTCTGCAAGGCCTCTTGTGCTCAGGGAGGCCTCTTGTGCTCTGCGAGGCCTCTTGTGCTCAGGGAGGCCTCTTGTGCTCAGGGAGGCCTCTTGTGCTCAGGGAGGCCTCTTGTGCTCTGCGAGGCCTCTTGTGCTCAGAGAGGCCTCTTGTGCTCAGGGAGGCCTCGTGTGCTCAGAGAGGCCTCTTGTGCTCAGGGAGGCCTCTTGTGCTCTGCCAGGCCTCTTGTGCTCAGGGAGGCCTCTTGTGCTCAGGGAGGCCTCTTGCGCTCAGGGAGGCCTCTTGTGCTCTGCGAGGCCTCTTGTGCTCAGGGAGGCCTCTTGTGCTCTGGGAGGCCTCTTGTGCTCAGGGAGGCCTCTTGTGCTCTGCAAGGCCTCTTGTGCTCAGGGAGGCCTCTTGTGCTCTGCGAGGCCTCTTGTGCTCAGGGAGGCCTCTTGTGCTCTGCGAGGCCTCTTGTGCTCAGGGAGGCCTCTTGTGCTCAGGGAGGCCTCTTGTGCTCAGGGAGGCCTCTTGTCCTCTGCGAGGCCTCTTGTGCTCAGGGAGGCCTCTTGTGCTCAGAGAGGCCTCTTGTGCTCAGGGAGGCCTTGTGTGCTCAGAGAGGCCTCTTGTGCTCAGGGAGGCCTCTTGTGCTCTGCGAGGCCTCTTGTGCTCAGGGAGGCCTCTTGTGCTCAGGGAGGCCTCTTGTGCTCAGGGAGGCCTCGCGTGCTCAGTGAGGCCTTGTGTGCTCAGTGAGGCCTCTTCTCTTGTGCTCAGGGAGGCCTCGTGTGCTCAGTGAGGCCTCGTGTGCTCAGGGAGGCCTCTTGTGCTCAGAGGCCTCTTCTCTTGTGCTCAGGGAGGCCTTGTGTGCTCAAGAGAGGCCACGTGTGCTCAGAGAGGCCTCGCATGCTCAGTGAGGCCTCGTGTGCTCAGAGAGGCCTCTTCTCTTGTGCTCAGGGAGGCCTCGTGTGCTCAGGGAGGCCTCGTGTGCTCAGAGACGCCTCTTGTGCTCAGGGAGGCCTCGTGTTCTCAGGGAGGCCTCGTGTGCTCAGTGAGGCCTCGTGTCCTCACGGAGACCTCGTGCTCAGGGAGGCCTCTTGTGCTCAGGGAGGCCTTGTGTGCTCAGTGAGGCCTCGTGTGCTCACGGAGACCTCGTGCTCAGGGAGGCCTCTTGTGCTCAGAGAAGCCTCTTGTGCTCAGTGAGGCCTCGTGTGCTCAGAGAGGCCTCTTGTGCTCAAGGAGGCCTTGTGTGCTCAGGGAGGCCTCTTGTGCTCAGAGAGGCCTCTTCTCTTGTGCTCAGGGAGGCCTTGTGTGCTCAGGGATGTGTCTTGTGCTCAGAGAAGCCTCTTGTGCTCAGGGAGGCCTCTTGTGCTCAGAGAAGCCTCTTGTGCTCAGTGAGGCCTCTTGTGCTCAAGGAGGCCTCGTGGGCTCAGGGAGGCCTCTTGTGCTCAGAGAAGCCTCTTGTGCTCAGGGAGGCCTCTTGTGCTCTGCGAGGCCTCTTGTGCTGAGAGAAGCCTCTTGTGCTCAGGGAGGCCTCTTGTGCTCAAGGAGGCTTGTGTGCTCAGGGAGGCCTCTTGTGCTCAGAGAAGCCTCTTGTGCTCAGGGAGGCCTCGTGTGCTCAGGGAGGCCTCTTGTGCTCAGAGAGGCCTTGTGTGCTCAGAGAGGCCTCTTGTGCTCAGAGACGGCTCGTGTGCTCAGGGAGGCCTCTTGTGATCAGGGAGGCCTCGTGTGCTCAGTGAGGCCTCGTGTGCTCACGGAGACGTCGTGCTCAGGGAGGCCTCTTGTGCTCAGAGAAGCCTCTTGTGCTCAGTGAGGCCTCGTGTGCTCAGAGAGGCCTCTTGTGCTCAAGGAGGCCTCGTGTGCTCAGGGAGGCCTCTTGTGCTCAGAGAGGCCTCTTTTCTTGTGCTCAGGGAGGCCTCGTGTGCTCAGGGATGTGTCTTGTGCTCAGAGAAGCCTCTTGTGCTCAGGGAGGCCTCTTGTGCTCAGAGAAGCCTCTTGTGCTCAGTGAGGCCTCTTGTGCTCAAGGAGGCCTCGTGTGCTCAGGGAGGCCTCTTGTGCTCAGAGAAGCCTCTTGTGCTCAGGGAGGCCTCTTGTGCTCAGAGAAGCCTCTTGTGCTCAGGGAGGCCTCTTGTACTCAAGGAGGCTTAGTCTGCTCAGGGAGGCCTCTTGTGCTCAGAGAAGCCTCTTGTGCTCAGGGAGGCCTTGTGTGCTCAGAGAAGCCTCTTGTGCTCGGTGAGGCCTCGTTTGCTCAGAGGCGCCTTGTGTGCTCAGGGTGGCCTCTTGTGCTCTGCGAGGCCTCTTGTGCTCAGGGAGGCCTCTTGTGCTCTGCGAGGCCTCTTGTGCTCAGGGAGGCCTCTTGTGCTCAGGGAGGCCTCTTGTGCTCAGGGAGGCCTCTTGTGCTCTGCGAGGCCTCTTGTGCTCAGGGAGGCCTCTTGTGCTCAGGGAGGCCGCGTGTGCTCAGAGAGGCCTCTTGTGCTCAGGGAGGCCTCGTGTGCTCAGAGAGGCCTCGTGTGCTCAGAGAGGCCTCTTGTGCTCAGGGAGGCCTCTTGTGCTCAGAGAGGCCTTGTGTGCTCAGGGAGGCCTCTTGTGCTCTGCGAGGCCTCTTCTGCTCAGGGAGGCCTCTTGTGCTCAGGGAGGCCTCTTGTGCTCAGGGAGGCCTCTTGTGCTCTGCGAGGCCTCTTGTGCTCAGGGAGGCCTCTTGTGCTCTGCGAGGCCTCTTGTGCTCAGGGAGGCCTCTTGTGCTCTGCGAGGCCTCTTGTGCTCAGGGAGGCCTCTTGTGCTCAGGGAGGCCTCTTGTGCTCAGGGAGGCCTCTTGTGCTCTGCGAGGCCTCTTGTGCTCAGGGAGGCCTCTTGTGCTCAGAGAGGCCTCTTGTGCTCAGGGAGGCCTTGTGTGCTCAGAGAGGCCTCTTGTGCTCAGGGAGGCCTCTTGTGCTCTGCGAGGCCTCTTGTGCTCAGGGAGGCCTCTTGTGCTCAGGGAGGCCTCTTGTGCTCAGGGAGGCCTCTTGTGCTCTGCGAGGCCTCTTGTGCTCAGGGAGGCCTCTTGTGCTCAGGGAGGCCTCTTGTGCTCAGGGAGGCCTCTTGTGCTCTGCGAGGCCTCTTGTGCTCAGGGAGGCCTCTTGTGCTCAGCGAGGCCTCTTGTGCTCTGCGAGGCCTCTTGTGCTCAGGGAGGCCTCTTGTGCTCTGCGAGGCCTCTTGTGCTCAGGGAGGCCTCTTGTGCTCTGCGAGGCCTCTTGTGCTCTGCGAGGCCTCTTGTGCTCAGGGAGGCCTCTTGTGCTCAGAGAGGCCTCGTGTGCTCAGAGAGGCCTCTTGTGCTCAGGGAGGCCTCTTGTGCTCAGAGAGGCCTCTTGTGCTCAGTGAGGCCTCGTGTGCTCAGAGAGGCCTCTTGTGCTCAGGGAGGCCTCGTGTGCTCAGAGAGGCCTCTTGTGCTCAGGGAGGCCTCTTGTGCTCAGAGAGGCCTTGTGTGCTCAGGGAGGCCTCTTGTGCTCTGCGAGGCGTCTTGTGCTCAGGGAGGCCTCTTGTGCTCAGGGAGGCCTCTTGTTCTCAGGGAGGCCTCTTGTGCTCTGCGAGGCCTCTTGTGCTCAGGGAGGCCTCTTGTGCTCAGGGAGGCCGCGTGTGCTCAGAGAGGCCTCTTGTGCTCAGGGAGGCCTCATGTGCTCAGAGAGGCCTCTTGTGCTCAGGGAGGCCTCTTGTGCTCAGAGAGGCCTTGTGTGCTCAGGGAGGCCTCTTGTGCTCTGCGAGGCCTCTTGTGCTCAGGGAGGCCTCATGTGCTCAGGGAGGCCTCTTGTGCTCTGCGAGGCCTCTTGTGCTCAGGGAGGCCTCTTGTGCTCAGGGAGGCCTCTTGTGCTCAGGGAGGCCTCTTGTGCTCTGCGAGGCCTCTTGTGCTCAGGGAGGCCTCTTGTGCTCAGGGAGGCCTCTTGTGCTCAGGGAGGCCTCTTGTGCTCTGCGAGGCCTCTTGTGCTCAGGGAGGCCTCTTGTGCTCAGGGAGGCCTCTTGTGCTCTGCGAGGCCTCTTGTGCTCAGGGAGGCCTCTTGTGCTCTGCGAGGCCTCTTGTGCTCAGGGAGGCCTCTTGTGCTCTGCGAGGCCTCTTGTGCTCTGCGAGGCCTCTTGTGCTCAGGGAGGCCTCTTGTGCTCAGAGAGGCCTCGTGTGCTCAGAGAGGCCTCTTGTGCTCAGGGAGGCCTCTTGTGCTCAGAGAGGCCTCTTGTGCTCAGTGAGGCCTCGTGTGCTCAGAGAGGCCTCTTGTGCTCAGGGAGGCCTCGTGTGCTCAGAGAGGCCTCTTGTGCTCAGGGAGGCCTCTTGTGCTCAGAGAGGCCTTGTGTGCTCAGGGAGGCCTCTTGTGCTCTGCGAGGCGTCTTGTGCTCAGGGAGGCCTCTTGTGCTCAGGGAGGCCTCTTGTTCTCAGGGAGGCCTCTTGTGCTCTGCGAGGCCTCTTGTGCTCAGGGAGGCCTCTTGTGCTCAGGGAGGCCGCGTGTGCTCAGAGAGGCCTCTTGTGCTCAGGGAGGCCTCATGTGCTCAGAGAGGCCTCTTGTGCTCAGGGAGGCCTCTTGTGCTCAGAGAGGCCTTGTGTGCTCAGGGAGGCCTCTTGTGCTCTGTGAGGCCTCTTGTGCTCAGGGAGGCCTCTTGTGCTCAGGGAGGCCTCTTGTGCTCAGGGAGGCCTCTTGTGCTCTGCGAGGCCTCTTGTGCTCAGGGAGGCCTCTTGTGCTCTGCGAGGCCTCTTGTGCTCAGGGAGGCCTCTTGTGCTCTGCGAGGCCTCTTGTGCTCAGGGAGGCCTCTTGTGCTCAGGGAGGCCTCTTGTGCTCTGCGAGGCCTCTTGTGCTCAGGGTGGCCTCTTGTGCTCAGAGAGGCCTCTTGTGCTCAGGGAGGCCTCGTGTGCTCAGAGAGGCCTCTTGTGCTCAGGGAGGCCTCTTGTGCTCTGCCAGGCCTCTTGTGCTCAGGGAGGCCTCTTGTGCTCAGGGAGGCCTCTTGTGCTCAGGGAGGCCTCTTGTGCTCTGCGAGGCCTCTTGTGCTCAGGGAGGCCTCTTGTGCTCAGGGAGGCCTCTTGTGCTCAGGGAGGCCTCTTGTGCTCTGCAAGGCCTCTTGTGCTCAGGGAGGCCTCTTGTGCTCTGCGAGGCCTCTTGTGCTCAGGGAGGCCTCTTGTGCTCAGGGAGGCCTCTTGTGCTCAGGGAGGCCTCTTGTGCTCTGCGAGGCCTCTTGTGCTCAGAGAGGCCTCTTGTGCTCAGGGAGGCCTCGTGTGCTCAGAGAGGCCTCTTGTGCTCAGGGAGGCCTCTTGTGCTCTGCCAGGCCTCTTGTGCTCAGGGAGGCCTCTTGTGCTCAGGGAGGCCTCTTGTGCTCAGGGAGGCCTCTTGTGCTCTGCGAGGCCTCTTGTGCTCAGGGAGGCCTCTTGTGCTCAGGGAGGCCTCTTGTGCTCAGGGAGGCCTCTTGTGCTCTGCAAGGCCTCTTGTGCTCAGGGAGGCCTCTTGTGCTCTGCGAGGCCTCTTGTGCTCAGGGAGGCCTCTTGTGCTCTGCGAGGCCTCTTGTGCTCAGGGAGGCCTATTGTGCTCAGGGAGGCCTCTTGTGCTCAGGGAGGCCTCTTGTGCTCTGCGAGGCCTCTTGTGCTCAGGGAGGCCTCTTGTGCTCAGAGAGGCCTCTTGTGCTCAGGGAGGCCTTGTGTGCTCAGAGAGGCCTCTTGTGCTCAGGGAGGCCTCTTGTGCTCTGCGAGGCCTCTTGTGCTCAGGGAGGCCTCTTGTGCTCAGGGAGGCCTCTTGTGCTCAGGGAGGCCTCTTGTGCTCTGGGAGGCCTCTTGTGCTCAGGGAGGCCTCTTGTGCTCAGGGAGGCCTCTTGTGCTCTGCGAGGCCTCTTGTGCTCAGGGAGGCCTCTTGTGCTCAGGGAGGCCTCTTGTGCTCTGCGAGGCCTCTTGTGCTCAGGGAGGCCTCTTGTGCTCTGCAAGGCCTCTTGTGCTCAGGGAGGCCTCTTGTGCTCAGAGAGGCCTCTTGTGCTCAGGGAGGCCTTGTGTGCTCAGAGAGGCCTCTTGTGCTCAGGGAGGCCTCTTGTGCTCAGGGAGGCCTCTTGTGCTCTGCGAGGCCTCTTGTGCTCAGGGAGGCCTCTTGTGCTCAGGGAGGCCTCTTGTGCTCTGCGAGGCCTCTTGTGCTCAGGGAGGCCTCTTGTGCTCTGCAAGGCCTCTTGTGCCCAGGGAGGTCTCCTGTGCTCAGGGAGGCTCTTGTGCTCAGGGAGGGCTCTTGTGCTCAGGGAGGCCTCTTGTGCTCAGGGAGGTCTTGTGTGCTCAGGGAGGCCTATTGTGCTCACGGAGGCCTTGTGTGCTCAGCGAGGACTTTTGTGCTCAGAGAGGCCTTGTGTGCTCAGGAAGGTGTCTTGTGCTCAGAGAAGCCTCTTGTGCTCAAGGAGGCCTCTTGTGCTCAGGGAGGCCTCTTGTGCTCAGGGAGGTCTCATGTGCTTAGGGAGGCCTCATGTCCTCAGGGAGGCCTCTTCTGCTCAGGGAGGCCTCTTGTGCTCAGGGAGGCCTCTTGTGCTCAGGGAGGCTTGTTGTGCTCAGGGAGGCCTCTTGTGCTCAGGGACGTCTCCTGTGCTCTGGGAGGCCTCTTGTGCTCAGGGAGGTCTCTTGTGCTCGGTGAGGCCTTGTGTGCTCAGGGAGGCATCTTGTGCTCAGAGAGGCCTCTTGTGCTCAGGGAGGCTTCTTGTGCTCAGAGAGGTCTCTTGTGTTCAGGGACGTCTCCTGTGTTCTGGGAGGCCTCTTGTGCTCAGGGAGGCCTCTTGTGCTCAGAGAGGCCTCTTCTCTTGTGCTCAGGGAGGCCTCGTGTGCTCAGGGAGGCCTCGTGTGCTCAGAGAGGCCTCGTGTGCTCAGGGAGGCCTCTTGTGCTCAGGGAGGTCTCGTGCTCAGGGAGGTCTCGTGCTCAGGGATGCCTCTTGTGCTCAAGGAGGCCTCTTGTGCTCAGAGAGGCCTCTTGTGCTCAGGGAGGCCTCTTGTGCTCAGGGAGGTCTCTTGTGCTCAGAGAGGCCTTTTGTGCTCAGGGAGGCCTCTTGTGCTAAGGGAGGCTTCTTGTGCTCAGGGAGGCCTCTTGTGCTCAGGGAGGCCTCGTGTGCTCAGGGAGGCCTCGCGTGCTCAGTGAGGCCTTGTGTGCTCAGTGAGGCCTCTTCTCTTGTGCTCAGGGAGGCCTCGTGTGCTCAGTGAGGCCTCGTGTGCTCAGGGAGGCCTCTTGTGCTCAGAGGCCTCTTCTCTTGTGCTCAGGGAGGCCTTGTGTGCTCAAGAGAGGCCACGTGTGCTCAGAGAGGCCTCGCATGCTCAGTGAGGCCTCGTGTGCTCAGAGAGGCCTCTTCTCTTGTGCTCAGGGAGGCCTCGTGTGCTCAGGGAGGCCTCGTGTGCTCAGAGACGCCTCTTGTGCTCAGGGAGGCCTCGTGTTCTCAGGGAGGCCTCGTGTGCTCAGTGAGGCCTCGTGTCCTCACGGAGACCTCGTGGTCAGGGAGGCCTCTTGTGCTCAGGGAGGCCTTGTGTGCTCAGTGAGGCCTCGTGTGCTCACGGAGACCTTGTGCTCAGGGAGGCCTCTTGTGCTCAGAGAAGCCTCTTGTGCTCAGTGAGGCCTCGTGTGCTCAGAGAGGCCTCTTGTGCTCAAGGAGGCCTTGTGTGCTCAGGGAGGCCTCTTGTGCTCAGAGAGGCCTCTTCTCTTGTGCTCAGGGAGGCCTTGTGTGCTCAGGGATGTGTCTTGTGCTCAGAGAAGCCTCTTGTGCTCAGGGAGGCCTCTTGTGCTCAGAGAAGCCTCTTGTGCTCAGTGAGGCCTCTTGTGCTCAAGGAGGCCTCGTGGGCTCAGGGAGGCCTCTTGTGCTCAGAGAAGCCTCTTGTGCTCAGGGAGGCCTCTTGTGCTCTGCGAGGCCTCTTGTGCTGAGAGAAGCCTCTTGTGCTCAGGGAGGCCTCTTGTGCTCAAGGAGGCCTCGTGTGCTCAGGGAGGCCTCTTGTGCTCAGAGAAGCCTCTTGTGCTCAGGGAGGCCTTGTGTGCTCAGGGAGGCCTCTTGTGCTCAGAGAGGCCTTGTGTGCTCAGAGAGGCCTCTTGTGCTCAGAGACACCTCGTGTGCTCAGGGAGGCCTCTTGTGATCAGGGAGGCCTCGTGTGCTCAGTGAGGCCTCGTGTGCTCACGGAGACCTCATGCTCAGGGAGGCCTCTTGTGCTCAGAGAAGCCTCTTGTGCTCAGTGAGGCCTCGTGTGCTCAGAGAGGCCTCTTGTGCTCAAGGAGGCCTCGTGTGCTCAGGGAGGCCTCTTGTGCTCAGAGAGGCCTCTTTTCTTGTGCTCAGGGAGGCCTCGTGTGCTCAGGGATGTGTCTTGTGCTCAGAGAAGCCTCTTGTGCTCAGGGAGGCCTCTTGTGCTCAGAGAAGCCTCTTGTGCTCAGTGAGGCCTCTTGTGCTCAAGGAGGCCTCGTGTGCTCAGGGAGGCCTCTTGTGCTCAGAGAAGCCTCTTGTGCTCAGGGAGGCCTCTTGTGCTCAGAGAAGCCTCTTGTGCTCAGGGAGGCCTCTTGTACTCAAGGAGGCTTAGTCTGCTCAGGGAGGCCTCTTGTGCTCAGAGAAGCCTCTTGTGCTCAGGGAGGCCTTGTGTGCTCAGAGAAGCCTCTTGTGCTCGGTGAGGCCTCGTTTGCTCAGAGAGGCCTTGTGTGCTCAGGGTGGCCTCTTGTGCTCTGCGAGGCCTCTTGTGCTCAGGGAGGCCTCTTGTGCTCTGCGAGGCCTCTTGTGCTCAGGGAGGCCTCTTGTGCTCAGGGAGGCCTCTTGTGCTCAGGGAGGCCTCTTGTGCTCTGCGAGGCCTCTTGTGCTCAGGGAGGCCTCTTGTGCTCAGGGAGGCCGCGTGTGCTCAGAGAGGCCTCTTGTGCTCAGGGAGGCCTCGTGTGCTCAGAGAGGCCTCGTGTGCTCAGAGAGGCCTCTTGTGCTCAGGGAGGCCTCTTGTGCTCAGAGAGGCCTTGTGTGCTCAGGGAGGCCTCTTGTGCTCTGCGAGGCCTCTTGTGCTCAGGGAGGCCTCTTGTGCTCAGGGAGGCCTCTTGTGCTCAGGGAGGCCTCTTGTGCTCTGCGAGGCCTCTTGTGCTCAGGGAGGCCTCTTGTGCTCTGCGAGGCCTCTTGTGCTCAGGGAGGCCTCTTGTGCTCTGCGAGGCCTCTTGTGCTCAGGGAGGCCTCTTGTGCTCAGAGAGGCCTCTTGTGCTCAGGGAGGCCTCGTGTGCTCAGAGAGGCCTCTTGTGCTCAGGGAGGCCTCTTGTGCTCTGCGAGGCCTCTTGTGCTCAGGGAGGCCTCTTGTGCTCAGGGAGGCCTCTTGTGCTCAGGGAGGCCTCTTGTGCTCTGCGAGGCCTCTTGTGCTCAGGGAGGCCTCTTGTGCTCAGGGAGGCCTCTTGTGCTCAGGGAGGCCTCTTGTGCTCTGCGAGGCCTCTTTTGCTCAGTGAGGCCTCTTGTGCTCTGCGAGGCCTCTTGTGCTCAGGGAGGCCTCTTGTGCTCAGTGAGGCCTCGTGTGCTCAGTGAGGCCTTGTGTGCTCAGGGAGGCCTCTTGTGCTCAGGGAGGCCTCTTGTGCTCAGGGAGGCCTCTTGTGCTCTGCGAGGCCTCTTGTGCTCAGTGAGGCCTTGTGTGCTCAGGGAGACCTCTTGTGCTCAGGGTGGCCTCGTGTGCTCAGGGAGGCCTCGTGTGCTCAGGGAGGCCTCTTGTGCTCAGGGAGGCCTCTTGTGCTCAGGGAGGCCTCTTGTGCTCAGGGAGGCCTCGTGTGCTCAGTGAGGCCTTGTGTGCTCAGTGAGGCCTCGTGGGCTCAGGGAGACCTCTTGTGCTCAGGGAGGCCTCTTGTGCTCAGGGAGACCTCTTGTGCTCAGGGTGGCCTCGTGTGCTCAGGGAGGCCTCGTGTGCTCAGGGAGGCCTCTTGTGCTCAGAGAGGCCTTGTGTGCTCAGGGAGGCCTCTTGTGCTCAGTGAGTCCTCGTGTGCTCAGTGAGTCCTCGTGTGCTCAGTGAGGCCTTGTGTGCTCAGCGAGGCCTCTTGTGCTCTGCGAGGCCGCGTGTGCTCAGGGAGGCCTCTTGTGCTCAGGGAGGCCTCGTGTGCTCAGTGAGGCCTCTCGTGCTCAGGGAGGCCTCTTGTGCTCTGCGAGGCCTCTTGTGCTCAGGGAGGCCTCGTGTGCTCAGTGAGGCCTTGTGTGCTCAGGGAGGGCTCGTGTGCTCAGGGAGTCCTCTTGTGCTCAGGGAGGCCTTGTGTGCTCAGGGAGTCCTCTTGTGCTCAGGGAGGCCTTGTGTGCTCAGGGAGGGCTCGTGTGCTCAGGGAGTCCTCTTGTGCTCAGGGAGGCCTTGTGTGCTCAGGGAGTCCTCTTGTGCTCAGGGAGGCCTTGTGTGCTCAGGGAGGCCTCTTGTGCTCTGCGAGGCCTCTTTTGCTCAGTGAGGCCTCGTGTGCTCAGGGAGGCCTCATGTGCTCAGGGAGGCCTCATGTGCTCAGGGAGGCCTCGTGTGCTCAGGGAGGCCTCTTGTGCTCAGGGAGGCCTTGTGTGCTCAGGGAGGCCTCTTGTGCTCTGCGAGGCCTCTTTTGCTCAGTGAGGCCTCGTGTG
This sequence comes from Lissotriton helveticus, assembly GCF_964261635.1. Lineage (NCBI taxonomy): Eukaryota > Metazoa > Chordata > Amphibia > Caudata > Salamandridae > Lissotriton > Lissotriton helveticus. Next base: position 1,192,642,511 of record NC_136071.1, on the reverse strand, counting down.
CTCAGGGAGGCCTCATGTGCTCAGGGAGGCCTCATGTGCTCAGGGAGGCCTCTTGTGCTCAGTGAGGCCTTGGGTCCTCAGGGTGGCCTCTTGTGCTCAGGGAGGCCTCTTGTGCTCAGGGAGGCCTTGTGTGCTTAGAGAGGCCTCGGGTCCTCAGGGAGGCCTCTTGTGCTCAGGGAGGCCTCTTGTGCTCAGGGAGGCCTTGTGTGCTTAGAGAGGCCTCGGGTCCTCAGGGAGGCCTCGTGTGCTCAGGGAGGCCTCATGTGCTCAGGGAGGCCTCTTGTGCTCAGGGAGGCCTCTTGTGCTCAGGGAGGCCTCTTGTGCTCAGGGAGGCCTCTTGTGCTCAGGGAGGCCTCTTGTGCTCAGTGAGGCCTCGTGTGCGCCCAGAGAGGCGCTAGTAGACCTGCTGGGTGATTAGGGAGGCCCCAGACCTGGGCACGTGACCCTCTCACTGCCACATTCACGCCGTCTCCAGGCACTTGAGCTTGGGAATCAGGACACAGTGTTAATTACCCATTACCCGAACATTAATCAGCGCTGAGGGCCCTTCGGGGCCCCTCCCCCGCTCCCAGAGGTGTTTTCGCTCTCAGAGCGAGCCCCGGGTGGAAGCTTCAGAGGTGTTTATTACCCGAGTAAACAGTCATTTGTGTAATGGTTAACCCGGACTGCCGTCTGTGCTTCAGCCGCCTGACGAGCGCAATTCGGGAAAAACAGGGTTTATGCTGTAATCAGGGGTTTGAAGAACCGTAAAATGAAATAAATATGTGTCTCACGGTGCTGGGCCAAGGGGCGAGCGGCGCGTGGGCCAAGGGGCGACCGGCGAGTGGGCCAAGGGGCGAGCTGCACGTGGGCCAAGGGGCGAGCGGCGCGTGGGCCAAGGGGCGAGCTGCGCGCGGGAGGGCGGGGGGTGTGTAACACACACCGCTGGGGGGCACCAGAGCTTGGAAATATCAGAACACACCAGGAAGAGTTTATAGGGGCCAAACCTCGCTCCTGTGAGGGGACACACACCCTGAAGCAGAGACTCCCTCAACGAGCGAGTGTCACAACTGACGTACGATCGGTGTGCTCCTAATTTTAGTGCAAAAGTGACCAAAAACGATGCACTGGAATGCAGCCCGGATCAGTACTCAGTGACCGAGTTTAAATCAAGAATTCCACTCACAAAGATTTATTTTCTTCAGCCTCACAGCTTGAAGCACAGTCTCACCCACAGGGAGACGCTCTCAGTCACGGTGGCACACTCTGATCCACCTGTGAGAGGCTCACGCAGGGACACACACTGTTGGAAAGGCGACCCCCAGGGGAGACAGAAGGTGTCTGACTGTCCGCCCCGAGACCCACCCCTCTGTATGGAATAGGCCGAGCACCGTAGGGAGGCCTCCTTGGCGAGGCTCCTCTCCTACAATCGTAACAGCCGGGTAATCACACTACTTACAGATAGACACTACGCAGGAAGGAGGTTCACAAGAATCTTTATATACAAGTACTCAAAGCAAGGTCTTGGCAGGATAACGGCAAGGATCGAGGGATCCGGAATGTCTTGATCTCGGGGGAAAAGGGGGTAGCGGGACAGTCTTGGCACCCACTGGTGCGTAGATAGTTCAAGGGTTCCGGCCGCGACAGCGTCAGCAGGGCCTCGGAGATAGTTCAGCTCGGACAGGCCGCGACAGCGTCAGCAGGGCCTCGAAGATGGTGTGGCTCGGTCAGGCCGCGACAGCGTCAGCAGGGCCTCGAAGATGGTTCAGCTTGGTCAGGCCGCGACAGCGTCAGCAGGGCCTCAAAGGTAGTTCAGCTTGGACAGGCCGCGACAGCGTCAGCAGGGCCTCAAAGATAGTTCAGCTTGGACAGGCCGCGACAGCGTCAGCAGGGCCTCGAAGATAGTTCAGCTTGGACAGGCCGCGACAGCGTCAGCAGGGCCTCGAAGATAGTTCAGCTTGGTCAGGCCGCGACAGCGTCAGCAGGGCCTCGAGGATAGTTCCAGGTGCAAGGGTTCGGATCAGGATCAGCCGCGACGAGGTCAGCAGGGCTTCCACTCCAGATACAACTGCCGTCCTGATCCCGGGCTGGCCCAGATATAGGACGGGAGTCCTTTGATGTCCGGACCCTCGCGCCTGGGGGTCAGAGGGGCCGGGATGAAGGTGTCCAGACCCCCAGCAGGGGGGTGGAGCCAGCGCCCAGGGAAGCTGGAGGGCGATCGATACCAGGCGTCCGGGGACGGCTGGAGGGCCCTCGAGACTTCCCGCCTTTCGGATCTGTCAAGTGGCCACTCGACCACCTGGGAGGATCTTGGTGCCCCGATGTCGGGGCTTCGCTGGGGCCGGGGCCAGGGTGGCGGCGGCCACGTGCTCGGGACGTGATGGGCCCAAGATGGAGTCGGGCCAGAGATGGGGCCAGGCATGGTTGCTGGACCGGCGGCGTTGGCGAGCAGGGCCCGCCGGGGGCCAGGAAGAGGGAGAGCCGTAGGTTGCCAGGGGGGCGGCCCTCCTTGCGGGTTCGGGAATGTTCGTGTCAGGGGGGTCGACAGCAGCTCGACGGCGGCCCGATGTCGTCCGGGGCCCGCCATGTGGGAGGGGTAGACCCACGCCACGAGGCCGTGTCCAACACACGTCCCCTCCAGCTGAAGGCGGGGAGAGTCACCCATCGTCCTGGGGACTCTCTTCGTCGAGGCGGAAGAATCGGGACAGGCCATCAGCGTTGGCGTGGTCGTTGCCAGGGCGATGCTCCACAGTGAAGTCCATCCCTTGGAGGGAGATGGACCATCGCAGCAGCTTCGGGTTTTCGCCACGCATGTGCATCAGCCACCGTAGGGGCCGGTGGTCTGTCTGCACCCGGAAGTGGGTGCCGAAGAGGTATGGCCTGAGTTTCTTGAGGGCCCACACGACTGCGAAGGCCTCTCTCTCGATGGTGCTCCATCGTTGTTCTCTGGCCAGCAGCCGCCGGCTGATGAAGGCGACTGGATGGTCAATCCCCTCGGGGTCCATCTGAGATAGGACCGCCCCGATGCCGTGTTCCGAGGCGTCGGTCTGGACCACAAACTCTCGGCTGTAGTCGGGGGCCTGTAGCACAGGGGCGGTACACATGGCTGTTTTCAAGGTCTCGAAGGCCACCTGACACGCGGGTGTCCACTGCACTTTCTGTGGCCGGTTCTTCGAGGTCAGTTCCGTGAGGGGCCCCACAATGCTCCCATAGTTCTTGATGAAACGCCGATAGTACCCCGTGAGCCCCAGGAAGGCTCGGACGGCGGTCTGGTTGGCTGGGGGTTCCCAGGCTAGGATGGCGTCGATCTTGGGTTGGAGGGGAGCCACTTGGCCGCTCCCCACTTGGTGTCCCAGATAGGTCACGGACCCTTGGCCTATCTGGCATTTGCTGGCTTTCACAGTTAGCCCGGCCCGGCGGAGGGCGGTCAGGACCTCCCAAAGGTGTTTCAGGTGCTCAGCCCAGTGGAGGCTGTAGACCGCAATGTCGTCTAGGTAGGCGGCACTGAACTCTTCTAGCCCCGCCAGTACTTTGTTTACTAGTCTCTGGAAGGTGGCCGGGGCGTTTTTCATGCCGAAGGGCATCACCTTGAACTGGAAGTGGCCGTCGGGTGTGGAGAAGGCTGAGCGCTCCTGGGCGCTAGGGGTGAGGCCGATCTGCCAATACCCGGCGGTGAGGTCGAAGGTACTGAGGTACTTGGCGGCCCCCAGGCGGTCGATCAGTTCATCGGCCCGGGGGATGGGATGTGCGTCGGTTCTCGTAACGGCATTCAGCCCCCGGTAGTCGATGCAAAACCGGAGTTCTGGCGGGGTGCCAGGGGCGGCGGCCTTGGGTACCAGGACCACTGGACTGGCCCAGGGACTGTCGGAGGGTTCGACTACCCCCAGGGCCAGCATCTTGGTAACTTCCTTCTGGATGCAGGCCCGAACTCGGTCGGGGACCTGGTAGGCCCGGTGTCGTACTGGCTGACTGTCCCCGGTGTCGACATCGTGGACACACCATTGGGTAACCCCGGGGGTGAGAGAGAACAGATCTTTGAATTGACCCAACAGTTCCTGACAGTCTTGGCGCTGTGCGGGGGTCAGGTCGGGGGAGAGAGAGATCCCTTCGACGGAGCCGTCCTTCTCCGTGCACTTTAGGAGGTCGGGCAAGGGCTCGGAGTCGTCTTCGGTCCCATCGTCGGTAGCGAGTAGCAGGCTCAGTTCTGTGTGGGCAAAATGAGGTTTGAGCCGGTTGGCGTGCAGAACCCGGAGGGGGTTCCGGGGAGACTCCATATCCACGAGGTAAGTGACGGGGCTCTTGCGCTCGATCACCTTGAAGGGCCCCGACCATTTGTCCTGGAGGGCACAGGGTTCGACCAGGGACATGACCCAGACCCGCTGGCCCGGCTCGAACTCGATGGAGGAGGAGTGCTGGTCGTACCAGCGTTTCATGTCCTCCTGACTGGCCTCCAGGTTGGCCTCTGCAAGGGCCCGGAACTTCCGAGTCTGGTTTCGGAGGGTCAGGAGGTATCGGTAGACATCCGGTGGTGCGCCGTGGACGGTAGATTCCCAGCCCTCTTTGACCAGGCTGAGCGGACCTCGGACAGGGTGTCCGTACAAGAGTTCAAAGGGGCTGAACCCCAGGGATTTCTGTGGTACCTCCCGATAGGCAAACAGGAGGCAGGGCAGCAGGACGTCCCATCTGCGTCGTAGTGGCTCTTCTAGGCCCTGTATCATCCCCTTGAGTGTCCGGTTGAACCGCTCCACAAGTCCATTCCCTTGGGGGTGATACGGGGTGGTGAACTTGTATGTGACCCCGCACTGTTGCCACAGGGACCGCATATACTTAGATATAAAGTTCGTGCCTCGATCGCTCACGACCTCCCGGGGGAATCCTACTCGGGAGAAGATCCCCATCAAGGCTCGCCCCACCACGGGAGCGGTGATGGTTCTGAGGGGGATGGCCTCAGGATAGCGGGTGGCGTGGTCCACGAGGACAAGTATGAAGCGGTGCCCTTGCGAGGTTGGAGGGTCCAGGGGCCCCACAATGTCTATTCCCACTCGCTCGAAGGGGGTGGTCACTACTGGAAAAGGTTGGAGCGGGGCCTTCACCTTCCCCCCGCTCTTTCCGCTGGCTTGGCATGTCGGGCAGGTGCGGCAGTGGTTATGTACATCAGTGCGCATTTTGGGCCAGTAGAAATGGGTCACCAGGCGGCTGTAAGTTTTGTCCTGCCCCAGGTGCCCTGCGAGGGGCACATCATGCGCCAGGTCCAAAAGGAAGTCTCTGAATCGCAAGGGAACCACTAGCACTCGGCTGGCCCCTAGCTCGGCAATTTTCTGTTCACTATATAGGAGGTCGTGGTCCCAGTAGACCCAGTGGGACCCTGAGGTGTCCCCGGTAGCTTGGGCAGCGGCTTGTTGGCGGGTCCCCTCGAGGGAAGGGCAGGTCCTCTGTTCCTGCCGAACCTGTTCTTGGGTGGGGCCACCCTCTTGGCGCCATTGGGCGAGTTCGGGGATGTCGCTGAGCTCGTGGTGGTTTTCGGGCTCCGAGGCCCTGGTCTCGGAGTCGCATTCTTCATGGATGGCCGAGGGTGGTGGCTCGGGCCACTCCGGCTCTTCGGTCGGGGCGGCCTCGGTCGCTGCCGGGGCTCGGGCCGCCATAGATCGGGTCGTCGCACAGACCCACTCTGGTAGTCCCATCATTCCTAGGTGCTCTCTCCGCTCGACTTGGGCCCAGGGAGAGCTCTCGAGGTCGTTCCCAAGGAGGCAGTCCACGGGGGCGTCGTCCCGGACGGTCACCTTGAGGGTGCCCGACACTCCCCCCCATTCGAAGGGAATTCGGGCCATCTGGCATAGAGTTTCGGAGTTGTCGGCGGCCCTCACGGGGCAGCGTACATTCGGGATGATCTGTTCGGGGGTCACCAAGTGGCAGCGGACGGCGGTCACACTGGCTCCCGTGTCTCGGAGGGCTTCGGTCCGTCGTCCATTGATGTGGACCCACTGACGGTATTTTCGAGTGTTACTCGGTAGCGGGGCCTGGGGGACCATGTCTCTATTGCCCAGGCAGGCTAGGGCCATGGCGGCCGGTTCATACTCGATTTGTTCTTCCTCGTAGACCTCTACGTCTTCTCCTCCCTCTCCTCCCAGAGCTGCAGCAGCGAACTGGCGGGTCGGAGGCCCGGTGGTGCCGGGACGCTGGTTCCTGGGGCAGAGGGGGTCACTGGCATAGTGACCGGTCCGCTGGCATCTGTGGCAAGTAATGTTCGGGTGGGGCCCCGGCCGTGCTGGGGGGTCCCTCCTCAGGGACGGCGAGGTGTTACCCGGGGGGGACCCGGGAGGGGGCCCCCGGCCCGAGGCTGGCGGGAAACTTCGGCTCTGGTTCTGTCCTCCTCCGCCTCCCCGCTGGCGGGGGTGGCCCCGGCCGCCCTGACCGGTTTCTCCTATCGGTGTCCGGGGGACCCGGGTGCTTACCCATCGATCGGCCTCGACGGCGAGTTTCCGGGGCTCGGTTAGCTTGCTGTCGAGTAGATGCTGTCGGAGCTCGACAAAGCAGTTGTTGGAGAGGTGCTCCCAAACGATGAGGTTGAACAGCTGCTCGTAGGTGGACACCTTGCTGCCCTTTATCCATCCTTCCAGGGCCCTGCTATAAAAGTTCACGTACTCGACCCACGTGGTACCGGGGATTTTCTTGCAGTCTCTGAATCTCTGCCGGTACATCTCGGGGGTGAGACCATACCGGACAAGCAGGGCGTCCTTCATGTGGTCATAGGAGGACATTACTTCGTCGGCCAGCTCCAGCAGGGTGTCTCTTCCTTCGCTGACGAACCTCCCCCATAAGCCGGCACCCCAGTCTGATCGCGGAATGCGGTGCGCGGTCATAGCAACTTCGTACGCCTTGAACCATTGCTGGATATCGTCATTTTTGTAGTACTCCTTTACGATATCCTTCGGGATGTGGACCTTTGGGTCGGCAGGCGGTGAGGGGTTCCGGGCTACCGTAGCGCCAGTTCCTTCGAGGGTGGCCTTGATTTCGAGTTCTTTGAGGCCACGCTCGTGTTCGTATGCGAGGTTTTTTTCTTCCAATTCTCTTTGCCGCCGCCTCTCTTCTAGATCTCCCTCTAATCGCAGTTGTTCAAGGGCCATTTTCTTTTCTGCTAGTTGGAGTTCTCCGTCCAGCCGGAGTCGGGCGAGCTCTAGTTCATGGAGCCGACTCCTCTCTCGCTCCCGGGCGTCTTCAGGGGAGAGGCCCGGGTCCCTGTTGGCGGTTCTTTCCTCTATGGGGGCTATGACGGTACTCACGGGTACTTCATGGACAATGTCATCGTTCGGTTGGGGTGGGGTCTCTCTGGTCTCCACCCAGGTTTGCAGTGCTTCTTTGAAATCGTCCTTTGTACTTAGTCCAGTGGTAGCGATACCCAAGTCTTTGCAAAATTGTTTAAGTTCTTTATGGGTATACTCTTCTAACAGGTCTTTCTGGAATTCTGCGGTCGTTCCGGCTTCTTTAGTAGTCATCGTGGCTGTGTGTCTCTGTCAGTAGTGACGTGTTACTTGCTGTACGATTTGCGTGGGCTCGGATCCCGTCGCTGCCACCAATGTTGGAAAGGCGACCCCCAGGGGAGACAGAAGGTGTCTGACTGTCCGCCCCGAGACCCACCCCTCTGTATGGAATAGGCCGAGCACCGTAGGGAGGCCTCCTTGGCGAGGCTCCTCTCCTACAATCGTAACAGCAGGGTAATCACACTACTTACAGATAGACACTACGCAGGAAGGAGGTTCACAAGAATCTTTATATAGTACTCAAAGCAAGGTCTTGGCAGGATAACGGCAAGGATCGAGGGATCCGGAATGTCTTGATCTCGGGGGAAAAGGGGGTAGCGGGACAGTCTTGGCACCCACTGGTGCGTAGATAGTTCAAGGGTTCCGGCCGCGACAGCGTCAGCAGGGCCTCGGAGATAGTTCAGCTCGGACAGGCCGCGACAGCGTCAGCAGGGCCTCGAAGATGGTGTGGCTCGGTCAGGCCGCGACAGCGTCAGCAGGGCCTCGAAGATGGTTCAGCTTGGTCAGGCCGCGACAGCGTCAGCAGGGCCTCAAAGGTAGTTCAGCTTGGACAGGCCGCGACAGCGTCAGCAGGGCCTCAAAGATAGTTCAGCTTGGACAGGCCGCGACAGCGTCAGCAGGGCCTCGAAGATAGTTCAGCTTGGACAGGCCGCGACAGCGTCAGCAGGGCCTCGAAGATAGTTCAGCTTGGTCAGGCCGCGACAGCGTCAGCAGGGCCTCGAGGATAGTTCCAGGTGCAAGGGTTCGGATCAGGATCAGCCGCGACGAGGTCAGCAGGGCTTCCACTCCAGATACAACTGCCGTCCTGATCCCGGGCTGGCCCAGATATAGGACGGGAGTCCTTTGATGTCCGGACCCTCGCGCCTGGGGGTCAGAGGGGCCGGGATGAAGGTGTCCAGACCCCCAGCAGGGGGGTGGAGCCAGCGCCCAGGGAGGCTGGAGGGCGATCGATACCAGGCGTCCGGGGACGGCTGGAGGGCCCTCGAGACTTCCCGCCTTTCGGATCTGTCAAGTGGCCACTCGACCACCTGGGAGGATCTTGGTGCCCCGATGTCGGGGCTTCGCTGGGGCCGGGGCCAGGGTGGCGGCGGCCACGTGCTCGGGACGTGATGGGCCCAAGATGGAGTCGGGCCAGAGATGGGGCCAGGCATGGTTGCTGGACCGGCGGCGTTGGCGAGCAGGGCCCGCCGGGGGCCAGGAAGAGGGAGAGCCGTAGGTTGCCAGGGGGGCGGCCCTCCTTGCGGGTTCGGGAATGTTCGTGTCAGGGGGGTCGACAGCAGCTCGACGGCGGCCCGATGTCGTCCGGGGCCCGCCATGTGGGAGGGGTAGACCCACGCCACGAGGCCGTGTCCAACACACACTTGTGTAAAGTGTGCAATATCTCACACAGTCTGACCCATAAGGAGCCACCCTCAGTCACTGTAGCTCACTCTGACCCTTGCGTCGGAGTCTCACACAGTCGAGAGCACTCTCACTCGTTGGGTAAAGTGTGGAACCTCACAAGGGGGCCCGATTCACAGAACTAACTTAAGACAAAATCCTAAACTTACTACCATTTCGGTGTTCACAGAAGGCACTTACTCATTTCGGTATTCACAGAATTAAGGACCCCTAAACTGAGAAAAATCCGAACTTTAAGACTTTCGGTGTTCACAGAAGGTATTTAGGAGTCCTAAAGTTAGGACTCCTAACTTCTGTGAATACAAAAATGAGTAAGTGCCTTCTGTGAATACCGAAATGAGTAAGTGCCTTCTGTGAATACCGAAATGAGTAAGTGCCTTGTGTGAATACCGAAATGAGTAAGTGCCTCCTGTGAATACCAAAATGAGTAAGTGTCTTCTGTGAATACCGAAATGGTAGTAGGGTTTAGGATTTTGTCTTAAGTTAGTTCTGTGAATCGGGCTCACAGTCTCAACCATAAGGAGCCACCCTCAGTCACTGTAGCTCTCTCTGACACTTGAGCGGGAGTTTCACACCGTGAAGTGCACTCTCACCAGTTGTGTAAAGTGTAGAGCCTCGCACAGTCTCACCCATAAGGAGCCATCCTCAGTCACTGTAGCTGTAGAGTTATGATTTTCACGCTGTATTTGTCTTTCCTAGAAGATGGCATTTTCTGTGCTGGAGAAAAAGGCCTCAGAAAAGGCTAGTTTGGCACATTGACAATGGTGCGAGGAAAGGAGAGAGCTTAATCAGCTTTCCATGTGTCACTGGTGATGGCCAAGCTTACCTAGAGGAACAAAATGAGCATCAGAAAGCGAGTTCCTCTAGAAGCGGACACACAGACAGAAAAGTTACATTGAACGTGAACGAATTGTGATCATGCTGCGGAAGAGAAAGTGTAGTGTAGTTCCTATCATCCCAATAGGCTCTGCGCATTGGAATAATACCTACAGCAGTAAAGGCCTAGACCAGACGTTAACTAGGTCTACTACTGTCGATACTAGACTTAAAGTTTTGGGTTTTGCCAGCTAGCTCAGAGTTCACTAGACACTTTCTCGAATGTTCAGGAAAGAATTAACTCCCCTGATTAGACAAGAAGGGATTTCGTTTCTGACAACCATAGAACATGACAACTTTGCTCTCCCCTAATCAAGAGTATATCTCGAGAGTCGTGTGAACAAAAGGCAATTTATTTTACTCAGTCAGTACGTGCATTCTTAGTCTCATCAGAATGTAGAGAAAAGGAAGAGACGGGCGTGTTCAATAAAAAGGTGTTATTTATTGATCAGTCTCTTTTCTCGTACAAGAGAAATGGATCGATATTATTGCAATACTTATAGTTAAGTAAAGTGCATACATTAAAAGCAATAGTATAAAATAATACTGTAAAAACATTGATATGGTTTCTAATCCATAAGATGTTTTAAAATGAATAAAATATATTACATACACATTTACATTTGACTAAACGTACTCAACTGGTGTTTCTAGATACGCCTACCCCGTGTACCTGACCTAAGTCTAATACGAGGGCGGGAATAGAAAGTTACAGTTTAAGTTAAGTTTGTTTTTGCCAAGTGAATAACTTAAGAATTCTCTGTGAGGGGTTATTCAGTTCTGTACCTGGAAGTTAGGATGAATGAGGAATGGTATCTCTCTCTCTGGTCTCGATATTCCAGGCTGCCTGCGAGGGCTACCCAGAAACGCCGGGGCTGGATTTTTCGGCAGGAGAAGTCAGCGCGTCTCTCAGCGCGTCAGGAAGGCGGGGCTGCTGCCAGCGGGGTCTGCTCTGCTCTTGGCTTCGGCAAGTATGGCTGCTCCGTCTCGTCACCACGCGTGTGTTTGCATAGGGCAAGATCGGTAATATTTATACCTTTAAGGTGCCGAGATTGACGTAAGGATGGACATAGATACGTCAATAAGGATGTCATACGACTTGCTCGTTAGCACATTCTTTTACTGAAGTTCTCGGTGAAATCAAAACAATGGCCGCAGGGTTTTGCCCAGGTTGTCATAGGTTTGATTTGTTATGAGAACTCCGTATGCCTTATCAGGGGCTGGAGGAATATCGCTTGTCTAATTAGATCACAAGCGTTATGACCTAATCAGATAACACGTTCCTGTGCCGTAGTGTGACTGTGTCAGATAACGGTATCTGCATCATGGGGATTTTCTGCCTCATGGGCTGATTACTAGTTAACTTGTTAGTTTACTAACCAGAATAGGGTCAGGAATAGGGGGATCGATTCAGGACCTATAGGAATACATCACACCCACTCCACGCTAACTATGTACATATTTACTAATCTATGCATAGTATAACATAGTACAACATACTATAGAGTATAGTGTATACCTTACCACCCCAAAATACATAAATGCATTTTGAAATTTTTCAAATATACGGAAAAATTGCAGACATATGTATTGTATGCACTCAAGCTGTAGAATAATGCCAAAGTAATCGCATTTGTATACATTATTGCTTATTTGGTATATGAGAATTACACATGAAATGGCTTCTTAATACAGAAAAAAAGTTCGAGACCATTCCATCACAGAATAAAATATTTATGAACGTATCAGCGGGCAGCTAATGTCTATAAGCTATCTAAAATTTAGAAACCTTAGTTCTTTAAGAATAGTTCTTACTTTAAGCAGAAGATAGTGTCCCGAAAAATATGCAAAAATATTTGGGGCTGCTGAAAAATTGCTGTCCGTGAACTGGAGGGAAAATCTGTTCATGTGACTTTATTTTTAAAGTTGAAGGCCGAATTCAGGGAACGCCGTGTGCGAGCTTGCTCAAAAGTCTCTATTTCTGCTCTGGTGAGAACATCATATCATTTAGGCTTTCGAAAAAACTGTCAACAGCTTCCTGGGAAAGTTCCACTAACTCGGAAATAGGTGTAATCATGCATTCGTGCGCATGATTGTCTCCATTGACATTCTGATTTGCATTGCTGACAGAAGGTCGTACCTGTTCGATGCTGCTTTCATCTTGAACTTCACTACCCATCAATCGTAGTGGTGAAGCTTCCACGAATGCCGTCATCAGGATTGGTAGCCTTTGAGGGCAGCACAAAGCATGAACCTTGATCGGGCTCAACAATGTTTCTGCATCCATTGGCGCATCCGATTGTAGCGTCAGACAGGTGTCTAACACGCATTCTTCTCCGCATAGCAGACACCTCAATACAGGTAAAACACATCTTTGCCACATTGGTCGAAATGATAGAAACCAAGTCATGTTCAGGTCTCTAAGCCGGGAGAGTCCCAGGATTTTTGATATCCGGTCCCGGTATCCAATGGCTAGGATTGTTTCTTCCCTTGTCGCAAGAGTTTTGTCTGTGACATGGGTTGCCATAACGAAAAATAAGGACTAAGAATAGGATTCCTGCAATTAGTCCCAGGATCAGGGGAAGTCCGCCAAAAATCGAATGGACGAAATCTGGAAAAATACCCAGTATGGCTTTGAATGGTGTTAATGCCATCGAAAATACTGTCTTAAATACCTTTGAGACCCCATTGGTATCAGAAATATTTAAGATTTCATTCAGGATTTCCGCGAAATGTACGGGGGAATTAGTTGATAATAATGTATGTATCTCTGCAGTCGTCCTTGCGACTTGTAGATCATACGTTTCTTTTGATGACGAGAGCCTGGTAGGCGTCTGAAGAAGCACTGTTTTCATTCTGCTTAAAGTATCTATTCGAATAGAAGTAATTTTCAAATCGGGCCATGCCCTTGCCTCCCTGTCTGGGAAGGAGCTGGGGAACAATGAGCGTCCACAGCACTTGACCTTCGCAGTTGTAGTTACTAGATAAGGAGTCCCGGGCATAAGACTACAACATTTGCGGTCTACAATAAGAATGTAACTCCCATTATAGAGTCTTTGAAAGAATGGTTCTATTTCTGTTGCAGGTGCGCCTTGCTGGTGACATGAAAGGTTGTATGAATTCCCTTCACAGGCTCCATGCAAACTAATTCCGTTACACAGAAGCGTGCCGCTTAGTGACATCGCACAATTATTGCCACTAAGAAACACTTTCTGTCCTTTATTACTGACACATGCATGTGAATAGGGCAGGTTCCATGTTGTTTTAAGGTATCCTTTTCCCAATTTCTCGTACATGCCAGCCTGTATATATTTTTGGCAGTATTGAAACCTGAAGGTTGAGATTGGAATATTTATTATCCCATGTATTATCCATTCACTGACAGGTCGTTCTGACATTGTCACTGGTAATCTCTCAAGTTTCTCAATGCTCAGGATTGTATAATCAGCACCCTTTTGTGCCATACTGATTTGTCTATCAGTAAGGTTAAAGATTTGGAATAGTGACGTTGTGTTGATTAAACGCCAAGGCATATAGCCTGAACGCAGATTTTGTAACGTCCAGCCAAGCTGTACAATAGAACGCAATTGTGACTGACCGTGTTGTAATAACAGTAAGTCCTGCGATAATATGTCGATTGCTGAAGACACAATGCTGTCCAAAGAAAGAATTCTGGAGGACAGAGTCATTAACCCATTGTCCACTACAGAAAGTGATTTTTCCAAATTAATACGGTCAATTTCCCGTATTCTCTCTGCTGTTTCAATTTGAGTAACCTTCCAGGCCTCATTGTATGCTGCATATACAGAGGCTGCTATGAAACGCTTTTGACGCTGTTTGCGTGGTCCCAAAGTGAAATCACGCAAGTCAGCACCATCAGTAAGTAAAGTTAGGTGTTGCTTAATTTCTGCCAGTGTGGAAGTTTGTAGCCATTGAAGGCATAATTTGCCCACACTGTAGGTTGTTATTATCCCTGGGTGATGTCTTTGAGGATATCTATGGTCTGGCCTGGTCATTTTGAACCCCTGTGTTTTGTTCAGGAATCTGTCTTGACAGTTATTAGTATCTGTGGGCCAGATCAACCACTGTTTCCAATCAGGATGTGTTCTGTTTTGGTTTAATATATGGTTTACGTCTATCTCTTCATCTGTAGAAGTGTTGCTAAACATTGTTGGCTTTGGAATAGACGGTTTATTTAAATCTTTGATTTTGGCTAGGCCAAGACAGGTGGTTTGTTGAACAGTGTCATTTAAAAATATCATTTGTTCTGGGATCATGCAGGCTCTAAACAAAGCTTCTATACCCTGTACTTGCCATTCTTTTGTACCCCAAACACTTTTCAATTCAACATTTTTGTCCCAATAATCAAAACCAAAAGTATTCATTTTTTCAAAGAATGAGTCTGAATATAACAATTTTGTGTTGGTTATCATGGTCTTGGTCCCTGTTTTGTTTGACAATTTAAAATAAAATGTTTCAGCATTACTTGTGTTAAAACCTGAAAAATATGAATATTTGTCGTAAACGGTTCTTGAGCTCCCTTTTGGAGGTGTTGCACAATGTTCCCATTGATTATAATTTAAAACATTTCTAGGTTGTGCAGATCTATGTAAAAAATGGTTACCATAGTGGTTATAACAGTACATACTATCATAATTTGTAGAACCCTGCAAATAATCATGTTTGGTAAATTTAGCAGACATTACTAAGTCAGACATCATATTATTAATGCTTTCGAAGTCCCAATCATCAGCAAATGAGTTTGGTTTTACAAAGTCACACAAGGAGATCTTAATTTGGTGTGGATATTTCAGGATCTCGACCGGACCATAAATTTCATAGTCAGTGTTGTCCCAAGCTACCCCACCAGGTATCGGATTGGCTGTGAAGTTGGCTGAAGAAAGTTCTCTTTTCTCGACGTGTGAAGATGTGTGTGGTTTGAGGATCAAGTTGATTTTCTGACTTGCTGTGTCCATTTTAGCATATTTTCCCTCAATGAAGCGTCCCAATGTTAGTATCATGATGAGCCAAAGTATGAGGATAAATGCACCAAAACCCACCCAAAATTCAATCCATGGAGAAATCAGATATGTTTCTTTCAGTTGTTTCAAAAGTTCCTTAGCTTTCTCTTTAAAGGTTTTTGATGATGGCTGTGTCTTTGATTCACTGAAGCCTTCAGAGGAATCATCGAAGTTTATGAAGTAGCCGGATGCAGTTCTGTCAATTGTTCCAATTGCTTCAGGATTTCTGTTTCTTGCATTTTCGTTTGGCACTTCATTATAGATTGGTGTGTCTCTGCTAAATGTTTTTATTTGGGATTTCAGAGGTCTTAGTTCTATTGCATTGTTGCATAGTCCACGTTGTTCTTCTGTAGGCGTTTCGAATGTGATGAGCCTCTTTGTTAGGACCTCTGTACTGGTAGCAAACCTTGGTGTTCTGCTACTTATTGGGAGTCCACTTGGCCTACTGTTTGTTATCGGCCACATGATTGTGGTTTTACCAGGTCGATGGATACAACTCGGTTCTCCTTTTTACCAGCAAGTGGCGGTAGTACAACTGATCTTGTCCCGTTGACAGACAAGACAGGAACTGCTTTTCTGTAAGAAGGCCCAAATTCCTTCATTACCGCGATCTTCTCCCTGACTAGATCCCCGACTTTTGGAATCCAGACAGGTCTTGCTGGGACAGGTGGTGGTTCTTCAGTGGTTGTTGGCTGTTGTTTCAACTTTATGTTGCTCAGGTCTTTTCTTGTTTTGTTTAAGTCCTGCAAAATAGCCAAACGGTCTTTGATATCAAAGCTTTTTTCTTTCACCACTGAAGTCTGACTATCAATGTCAGAGATCATCATCCTAGTTCCAAATAATAATTCGTACGCACTGAATCCCTTCAGAGAATTTCTTGGCAAGTTATTGAGACTACGTTGGACACTTATTAGATGTTTGACCCACCCAGCTCCCGAACCTAATACCTTCGCCGTTATAGATTGCTTTATGTCACGGTTTTTTCTTTCAACAATTCCGTTCCCCTCAGGGTGAAATGGACAAGAGTACCGCAATTGCACGCCCATGCTGACCATGGCCTCCTTATAAGCCTGAGAGCTAAAAGCAGGACCGTGGTCTGAATGCAGCATGCCAATTGCGTATGTGCCGATAAAGACTCGCAAATCTTTTATAACAGTTCTGGCGTCAGCCGTTCGCTGGGGCCACATCCATATGAATCTCGTGCATGAATCCACTGCGACCAGGATATATTTATAGTTACCATCCCTTTGTAAGGGACCACAGTGGTCTAGGTAAACACAGGCTAATGGTTTATCCGAGATTAGAAGGGGCGTCTGAGCTGGACGTCTCACAGTTGATACTTTCATTTTTTGACATATCTCACATTCTAGAACATAGTTCCTTGTTTGTCTTCTCATTTGTGGCCACCAGTATCTCTGTTTCAATAATGATACTGTGGCTGAGACGCCAGCATGGATAGAAGCAAGCCCTTCGTGTGCCGCTATTATTAGTCCTAACCTATGTTCCATGTTTGGAATTGCCCTATCCCCCACTCCAGGGATTCGAGCAAAAGGAACATTGTTTGCATCAGTTATGTATGAGTATTTTACTGGAAAGCCTTTCGGGAGTGTTTCTATCGAATCCTTTTCTGAAGCGCTGACAGCTTGTAATATTTCGCTGTCTATTTTTGTTTTTGACCGGGTGATGGCAGCTACGGAAGCCGTTTGTACAGCTGCCTTCGCGGCCTCATCAGCCAATGAATTCCCTGCAACGTGAACGCCATCACGTTGATGACTCAGTGTATGTATCACGTGAGTCTTTGGTAATTCTTTTTGTAAAAGAACTACTTGTTCCCAGAGCATTTTATGCTTGATTGTGCCACCTTTCGCATCCTTGAAACCATTCTGAAGCCAGATCTGCAAGTATTCATTGTAAGACTGAACGCAATAATACGAATCGCACACTATGAGTGTGGGGAATTCTCGATCGGTATTTTCAAGCGCCATCTTGAACGCCAGTAGTTCAGCTCGCTGAGCTGTACAATCTCCTAAAGATTGTGTTTTAGTGATTGCTGGTTTAAATTTTCCTTCGTGCCAGCGACCTTTAACGATCGCGCAGGCAGCACTGTAAGCTTGCTTACCCCCCACTGCGGGTTGTGCTGATCCGTCTGTATATATTATACAGCCGTAGTGGTCTAGAGGCAGAATTTCGGTCGGCGGAGGACATTCAAATTCATATTGGAGAAATTCTTGTGTTTTTAAGTAAGGATCAAATTCGTACGCCACGTCTGTTGCAGCAAGAGAATTAGCCCATTGTATCCATCTTGGATGGAGTGCTTTAGCATTTGGAATGCTTGCCTTTGTTACCGCCTCTAGGGCTGGTATTGGTGTCACGATTATTATTCGTTTACCTTGTGCCAGGGCTCGTTCTTTTGCTATAGCTGTCTGTGTTGCCGTAAGAATTTTTTCCGTTGGGCTAAATTTCATTTCAGCCTTAGTGTACAAGTGTGATTTGAATGCAATTGGTACCTTTTCTCCCTCATTAGAGGTCAGGTATGTGAATCCGCATCTCCCTGGGATGACTCGAATCACAAGATTGCGTGTGTTATCACGTGTTTCTAATTTTGTTTTACAACAATTAATTAATTAATTAATTAATTGTCTGTTTGTAGGGATCTCAAAATTTCTGTGTGTATTTGAGTCCAATTGGATCGTTTAAAATTTGGTTTTATCAGATCATAAAGGGGTTTGACCCTTTCTGCGTAATTTGCAATGTATGTTCTTCCGAAGTTTAGGAAGCCTAGAATCGACTGTAAGTTTTTTAGTGTTCTAGGTGCTTGGAGTACGGCACATTTCTCTAGGAAATTGTCAGCCAGGCTTTTGCCTTCACTTGATAACTCATATCCTAAGAATAGGACTGTCAGATGGGCAATTCTGGATTTTTTAAAGTTGAATTTGTAACCCTCTGCTGCGAACCCAAGTATTATGGTGTTCACTCTCTTCAAGTGAGTCTCCAAGTCATCATCTGTTAAGTAAATGTCATCGACATAAGATAATGCTTCATCATCATATAGTTGTAGTAATTCGGTTACTCTCGCTGAGAATACCCCCGGGCTGTTCTTGTACCCCTGGGCTAACCGACAGAATTGTTTTTGAGTGCCATTTATTGAGAACGCAGTTAAATATCTGCTCTCTGGTGCTATGTTTTGACAAAAGAATCCATTAGAGATGTCAAATGTTGTTTTGTATTTTTTGCGCACTATGTTATTCATTAGTGCAGCACTGTGTGAGTTTTGCACTGCAAAAGTTTTGCAACATGTGTTAAGGTGTCGGTAATCCAAAACTAGACGATATGAATTGTCTGGTTTGGAGACCGGAAACAAAGGGTTGTTCATTTGTGAGGTGCAAGTTTCAATCACCCCCTGGTATTCTAGCTGATCTAGTATTTCATTTACCTGTTTTTTAGCTTCTTGCTTAATTGGGTACTGCCTTTGTGCAGTAGGTTGTGATTTTAACTGGATTTTGTGAGGAGGAGAATCCTCATCCCATCCCACTTGATTTTTATATAAAGCAGGAGCTAGAGCCACTGCCCACTTTCTAGCAAGTGTGTATTTTTTATGAATTGGAATTTGATTTGAGAAGGCAGGCATAATTATTTCTTCGCCATGAGGGCACTCCCTGACAAACTCTGGTGGCCAGTCTTTTTCAGCTAGAAGGATGTCATAGCCCTTGGAGAGATTATCCCAAAATAGTCCCCTTATTTTCCTAGTCTTATCCCCCTATATACGCAATGTTATTTCGTATATTTTGCGAGGTTTGCTAACTCTGGTGTCCGCAGTTTCCACTTGAAGATATTCATTCGTGTCCACTGTCTCCAGATGATTCATAAGGACTTTGCGAGCTATGCTCACTTCTGTTGCACTGTCTAGCATTGTCTGAGCCCACTCTCCGTTTTTCAGTTGTGTCCTCAGTATTCTCGGCATTGTTAACTATCTTGATACTGGCTACCTTCTTTTTTGGAAATTGTAATTTCTTTTTTAGTTGAGCAGGTTCCTTGTCTTTGGACTTGGCGTGCTCCTGTCTTTGTTCTGATCGTCCTCTTCTTTCCGATTTCTGCGAGGAAGTCTGAAAAGATTGAGAGGGACGTGTATCAATGTCTTGATATCTATCAGGCTTCTTTATATTATCCCTATTTCAAAGGTAATTAATTAAATAATATTGAGGGCATCAAAAATTACAAAGAACAGATGAAAATAAGAACCATAATTAATATAGACCAATTAATCAGAGGATCCACTATGAAATAGTAATATGGAAGTCACTCTCAACTTCTATATCGTCCACGTCTACAAGGGTATAATAATAAGAGCGAACTAAACTACAGAAGAAGTTATACCTACCACTGCGTAATAATAGCACTGAGTTACTCGATTTCTATATCCTCTAGGAAACACTGGCCGGGAACTATGAAAATTAAGAGCAGGGTATTTTAAATGCTGAGGGAAATACTGGGCGCACAGCTCATTGGTGAACCGCAGTGGCTATGTTGAAGCAAAGGTGCAAATGGGTTAGAGGTAAGACCCTAAACCTCTCAAAGTCGTGTCAGAGCACAACGTCAACAATCCAAACAGGACCCACTGCACACTTATAATGAAAGTAAGAGCAAAATCAGATGTCACATTGGACATTAAAGTTCGTATTAATCAGAGGACATAAAAGTTCGTATTCAGCGTTCAAAAAAGGGACACCAATGTTCCGGCTCCTCTTTTAGTCTTCAATAAGTGCCAAGTTCAAAAACGAATGTATTCTTGGTAAGAGAAGTGAAATATCCCGCTGGGTAATAAAATGGCTTTGTTTTTCGTGGTGATACTTGTAAAAGTGGGGATCCAGTTGTTGATTCCGTCTAGACTACTAGTCCACACGTATTAGATGCATACATTAGTGGTATCCTTATGCGTGACACCCCGAAGTGCGGGATGCGGCGCCGGCAGAGTAGCTGTGCTCACTGGCAGTTCCGGGTCCAGTCACGTCACTGGACCCGGAACTGCCAGTGAGCACAGCTACTCTGCCGGCGCCGCATCCCGGATATTTCACTTCTCTTACCAAGAATACATTCGTTTTTGAAAGGAACCCGGTCTCGAGCAGGGCCGGGACGGAATTATCACCGGCACTGCGACCTTTGGTCCTACACAGACCTTCTACAGCCCTGATGAGTCACGGGAAAAGGTGTTTCCCGGTGACGAAACACGTGTCGGCTGGCACTTATTGAAGAATAAAAGAGGAGCCGGAACATTGGTGTCCCTTTTTTGAACGCTGAATACGAACTTTTATGTCCTCTGATTAATACGAACTTTAATGTCCAATGTGACATCTGATTTTGCTCTTACTTTCATTATAAGTGTGCAGTGGGTCCTGTTTGGACTGGCCGGGAACTACTCAGTACAACTCAGCACTACATAGTCAATAGGGAACCACTCAGTACAATATAATCATCAGACCTCTGCAAACCCTCAACGTGAAGCGGAAATGGATGGAAGAAACCTAGGATCGATAGGGTCCAATGCAAAAAGCATAGAATACCCTTCAACCCTATCCAAAAATGCGGCCAAAAAATTCAAACACAATACGTTGAGAAAAAACCCAGACATGCTGTTCTCTGACCCATACTTTGATAGAGTTAAAGGCATCATGATGAATGACCTTATATTCTACACAGACAAAACAGCTAAATGGCGCAACGCCCTTACAAAAATGCTGTTCACCAAAACTATAAAAAACATACCATATGGAACAAAAATAACGACCTCACTTACGAAAAGAAGTGAGACAGAATTATGCATTACCATGTATAAAACGGGAATAGTGCTGATACAAGCAGCCAACAGAGAACTCGAGAAATTTGAGACAACCTTCCATAACTTAAAGAAATACATAGAAAGACCAAACCACCAACAAAACATGACACCACCAGATGCCGCACCTGAATACATTGAATCCAACACTAGAGTCACCAGTCAATCGGTCGGCCGGAACAACCAAGCCTCTAACACTAGAGATCTCACCGAAAACACGAGGGTAATACCTGAGACTGAGATAGAAAGGATAGCGATATCTTCTAACCTTGGAATCAAAGAGAATTACCAGGCACCAAGGAAAGTACAGCTGCCGCTAACGCACAACTCGACCGCGCATGAAGAATGCACCTCAACTCCAAACGAGTCCCTCCATGAAGCTAACGGAATAAATAGGGCAGATAACATCGGCCTTTCACATCCTCCCTCGAATGCGAGACATGAGTCCCATAGAGCCATACTCACAAAAACACCCCTTACATCCCCTAATACAGGAAGTAATGAGGACACCTCCAATAGACCCAGAATTCGTAACCAAACCAAGGATACCAAGAAAAGATCTATGGCAACTAGAACAGATCATTCATGGAAAAGAGCAAATTGCAATACCCATCCAGCCAGATCTATCCCATACAAGAATTCATCCCGAACACAGAAAGAAGTCAAGGAACTCCAGAAACTCGTAGGAAACCTGGCACAAAACTCGAGGAAAATATCACAGATAATTGGAAGAATCTGGGAGATGGCGATAAGTACGCACACCAAGGTCTCACACATCCAGAATCTCGTACTCAGACCCAACAGACCTAACAGGACCAAGCCCTCGTCTAATGAAGAAGCTTCGGCCTTACTCCGATCCTATGAACAAACCGAACAAATTGCCCTTGGAAGAGAGGAGAATATCAAAACTGTACCCATTGACTCTAACAGAACTTCCAGAAGGAATGACCGGAAAGCAATTCACCAAAATCTACAACATATTCAGCTAACCGCAGCCGAATCTGATAGTGTAAAACTCTTTAATTCACAGAAACCCCTGAAGTGCCTACTTCTTAACTGTCGCTCAGCGACGAAACATGCATCAGACATAGCTGCCCTTATCATCAACAATGAAATTGATCTGGCCATCCTCACCGAAACATGGCTCAATTAATCATCATCGCCTACCATGGATCTCCTAATACCACCACAATATAACATCGTCAGGTTAGACAGACCAAGGAATGTAGGAGGAGGCATAGCGTGCATTCACCGTTCAGAGATCGAGGTCCGTGAATTCCAGTCTGACCCCCTAGAATCCTGTGAATACCTTGGTATTAATGTGAGATCACCAAATAATCAAAGTTGCAACTTGCATGCATTTTACCATCCACCAGGAGACAACGCAAAGTTCTCAGAGCAATTGATAGAGATCATAACGACCAACTCTAACTCGGAGGCCAATAACATATTCCTAGGCGACTTTAACCTCCACTGGAACGACGGCAATGACAAGCTGGTCAACTCGCTTAAAGACTTCCTTTGTGAGCTAAAACTTACACAAGCATGCAACCAACCCACTCACACACAAGGAGCGACCTTAGACTGGATTATTTCAAGAAATACAGAGACATCAATCCTCGCTATAGAACCATGTGATTGGTCCGACCATCACATCATAACATTCACGATACCTACAATGAAAAAGGGAAAGACCGTGCAACCACGCAAGCTCAAGAAACTGATCCGAGACACAAAAGAGGCTAATATTGAACTACTGGTTGAAAGGTGTGAGAAAGACCTGAAGCCACCCATTAATAAGCAAAATGTCAATGCGCTGACCGATCACTACACAACGGTGATCGGTAATATCGTTAATGACACCATGCCCCAAAAACTGAAAAACTGCTCAGAGAAGCCAAAAAATCCTTGGTTTAGTGAGTCACTGAACGAGGACAGGCGCAAATTGAGAATGGCCGAAAGGAAATGGAGACAACATCCCGCCTCACCCGAGCTGAGAGCCCTCAGAAAAACAAGAAAAGATTACAACAAAAAGATAATCAACTCCAAAAAAGAATTTATCAGAGCTGAACTGGACAATGCCAGAAACAGACCACGAAAACTCTTCGAGATCTTAAAACAACAATCAAATAAACTAGCCAAAACGGTTCGAGAGAACACAAAAACCCCCATAAGCTGCGAGGAATTCTCATCATTTTTCACAGAAAAATCGAAAATGCTAGAAGTTGAACTCACAAACGCAGCAGCCAACCTTATGACCCTTCCTCCATCTATATATGAGACCAATGCGGCTACAGAGGGTCTACAAACAAAAAACAAGGCAAACTGGGACACATTCGAATTATACGACCAGGAAAAGATCGCCAAAACGCTGGCCGAAATGAGACCTAACAACCACTATCAAGACCCTCTACCGGGAAAATGTGTAAGAGAAATCAGCCACACGCTAGTTCCAATCTGGACCGAGATAATAAATGCCTCACTTGCGCAAGGGATCCTCCCTGACTGCCTAAAAACAGGGCAGGTAGTACCCATCATCAAAAAACCGACAGCTGATGCAACAGACCTAAACAACTATCGACCAGTGACTAACATCCCTCTACTGGCCAAGGTCATTGAGAAATGTGTGCAGGGCCAACTAAGCCAACACATCACCAAGTTCTCGCTGCTAGATGATTGCCAGTCAGGTTTCAGAACAGGGCACAGTACTGAGACTGCGATTCTGCATATTGTCGATGATGCCCTACAGGCTCTAGACCGAAATCAAACATGTCTACTGATCCTCCTAGACCTGTCATCAGCATTTGACACGGTAAAGCACGAAATACTAATGACCAGGCTACAAGATAGGATGGGCTTGTCCGGAAATGTGCTGAAATGGTTCAACTCTTTCCTACAGAACAGGACTCAGCGATTCCAGGTTAACCAAGTAATATCTTCCCCGACACCCAATATAATCGGGGTCCCACAAGGCTCAACGCTATCCCCTGATCTATTCAACTTATATGTAGAACCTCTCACAGAGATCCTTCAAAAATCTCAGATATCCTATCATATGTATGCAGATGACACGCAAATATACATGAAGATCACCTCCCTTGAGGACATTGACCGAATAAACGAGACATTAAAGAGAGCCCTGAGATGGTTAACAACGAACCATTTGAAACTAAACACCCAGAAAACTGAATTCCTTCTAATTTCACCGACAAGGATCCAATCTGAAGTTAAGGAATGGACTAAACTGGTGACGGCGCTAAATTGCACCCCGACCCTAGTTAACTCAGCTAAATCACTAGGAATCACGCTAGATGAAAACCTCGACATGAAAGAACACATTAACTCAATGGCCAAGAGCGCCCGCTTCCACCTGAATTACTTAAGAAAACTGAAACCCTTTATCTCAGTGAGGGATCTAAAACTGGCTATCCAATCATTAGTGATCTCGAGGATCGAATACGGCTGCACCACATTATCTGGCCTTCCGAAAACATCCACAGCACCACTAAAAGCCTGCCTCAACGCTGCGGCTAGACTCATCACGGGATCGAAGAAATTTGATCACATATCTCCACACCTGAAAGCACTAAACTGGCTACCTTACGAGGCCAGAATTCAAATGAAGATGGCCTGTATTACACATAAAGCGGTTCATTACAACACGCCTAGTTACCTAGCCAAGAAACTTAAGCTATCAGGAGGTAACAGACCTACCAGAAGCACAAAAGAGTTACTATTGCGACCAGCCTTTTTCCACAAGAAAAAGACCTACAACAGAGCATTCTCAGGAGCTGCGCCCAGAATCCGGAACTCACTCCCTCCAAACCTCAGGAAGATTCAAAATACAGCAACATTCAAACGAGAACTGAAGACCCACTTGATGAGTAAATACCCTACCTAAAGAAGCCGATGGACTATTGGGATGATCATTTACGCTACCAGAGGGTTGTCCGCGGCATGAAAATTGGAGGATCAATAACTGATATCGAACTGTATTTCCATGGTCAAGCCGAGGCTAGACACGTTACTGCTACTTAGTATTTTGTGAACCTATAACGACCTCACTTGTTTGTGAACTTATAACTATATCTCACAGACATAATATATGTAACGGCTTTCTCACCCTATTTATTTATCCATCTTATCCTTGATATGCACTTGATTGCCATATAACCCTACCTCATCGAGCTTGTATTGGTACTAGGACACAAGCTAAACCTCGTTCGTCACCTAATGCTAATTGCACAGACACTAGTAATTATATATCTAATCATGTCCTTACGGTATATTACCCTCTACCTCATATCTATTTGTTGGTGTTGTTATTACTGTTACTATAATGTATACCTGTAACTCTTTTCCCTGTTAAGCGCTCTGATACCCACGGGTCTTGTCCGCGCTATACAAAACTCTATAAATAAAATAAATAAATAAAATAAAGTTATATCTATTCCCAGAGGGGTCACTCTGGGGTGACCTGTGTCTTTGGTTCAGAGATTTTTCTCTTCGCCTAGGAGACCTTCCTCGGGACTGGAATTTCTTTTCTTTAGGATTGGATTGTTTGTTTCCATCCCAGTTCTTTTTTGGTGATGTAGAATTATTATTAAAAAATATTTTTTCTGGACTTTCAATCAGTTGCGGTTTTACTGGTATTCCACCTAAACTATCTCTACCTAGTTCCTCATAGGATTTTTCTATGATTCTGGCAATTTCCGCTGGTTGGTCTGCTATATCTGTCTCTTTTAACCTCTGGCGGATCGCCACGTTTGCTGCTTCACCCTTTATGTTGGCTAATAATATAGCCGAGACCTGCTTGAAGTCTTTCAGTAATTTCATACCAAGAGTTAAAGCGGGTTCAGGACCATATTCATCTTGAATTTGTTTTAGCACATCTGGTATTACCGAAATGGATGGAACACCGTGCGTTTTTGTGTAGATGGAAGCAAAGACTGTACCCCAAGTGTCACAGTCCTCAATGTGTGGTGCGATTCCCATTGGAAGACAGATAGTCAGAATCCTGTGTTTTTCTAATGGGGTGGTGTCAGGAAACACCGCCTCTATTTGGGTGATTTTCTGTGCCAACCAGAATGGTATTTGTTCCCGTTTAGCCGGTACTTTACCTAGGCAGGACTGGATGTTCTGCGGTGTAATTTTATTTGTGTTCCCCTGGTGAGGGGTCAGCTGTGGGAGTTTAATCGCTGGCTGAATTGTTGAAGTCCGCATCACATACTGGACTAATTGTCTATGTATTTTTATTAATTGTTTTAGCTGTGTTAACAGCTCTGCTGCTGGCATCTCATTGATGTCTGCATGTGGTGTGTATCCGGCTAGGACCGGCCACGTTGCTCCTGGTCTACCTAAAGGACCGAGCCTGGTGATGTGATTATTATGTTTTAGGGCGCCATCAAATAAGAGCAAATGCTCTTGAAATTTGAGTGGTACTTCCACCTCCTCGAAAGGAGTGTACTCATTAGGAGGTTCCTCTATTTTGTAATAGTGGAAGTACTTTGTTACAGCATTTGCTGCTGGAAAATGTATCCATGAATAGTATACCTCTGTCTGCCGATATTCGTGTGCCTCAATTACGAATATGACTGTGCCACCTCTAGGTGTCAGTCCATTTTCTATAAGTTTTAGAGTTATAGATCTCCTTTTGATGACCGGGATGAGTATTATATCCTGGTCTGCTGCCTGCATGGTAGCATCAGCTGCTGCGAGTTCAGTTGCTAATCTAACTGCCTCTCTTTCATCCTCATTGTCTGACATGTTACTGACAGGATGGTTATTTCTTTTGTTTGCAGATCAGGTTTCTTATGGAAACAAAGGTTAGATGCACAATATTTTGGAACTGTTTATCCTTCAACGTTGACTATACGAAGAACCATACATAGGAGTTCCCTCCTGCGAGGTCTGGCGGATATAACCTTTCACCCACTCCAGACGTCTTTGGAGTATTGTGGGAAAAGGGGTCTGAGTGAGAAAGCACGACTGAGTTACTCTAAATGTCTTACGTTAGTTTTATCGCCCTTTCCAAACGCGTTGGGCGCCATGTAGTGTAGTTCCTATCATCCCAATAGGCTCTGCGCATTGGAATAATACCTACAGCAGTAAAGGCCTAGACCAGACGTTAACTAGGTCTACTACTGTCGATACTAGACTTAAAGTTTTGGGTTTTGCCAGCTAGCTCAGAGTTCACTAGAAACTTTCTCGAATGTTCAGGAAAGAATTAACTCCCCTGATTAGACAAGAAGGGATTTAGTTTCTGACAACCATAGAACATGACAACTTTGCTCTCCCCTAATCAAGAGTATATCTCGAGAGTCGTGTGAACAAAAGGCAATTTATTTTACTCAGTCAGTACGTGCATTCTTAGTCTCATCAGAATGTAGAGAAAAGGAAGAGACGGGCGTGTTCAATAAAAAGGTGTTATTTATTGATCAGTCTCTTTTCTCATACAAGAGAAATGGATCGATATTATTGCAATACTTATAGTTAAGTAAAGTGCATACATTAAAAGCAATAGTATAAAATAATACTGTAAAAACATTGATATGGTTTCTAAGCCATAAGATGTTTTAAAATGAATAAAATATATTACATACACATATACATTTGACTAAACGTACTCAACTGGTGTTTCTAGATACGCCTACCCCGTGTACCTGACCTAAGTCTAATACGAGGGCGGGAATAGAAAGTTACAGTTTAAGTTAAGTTTGTTTTTGCCAAGTGAATAACTTAAGAATTCTCTGTGAGGGGTTATTCAGTTCTGTACCTGGAAGTTAGGATGAATGAGGAATGGTATCTCTCTCTCTGGTCTCGATATTCCAGGCTGCCTGCGAGGGCTACCCAGAAACGCCGGGGCTGGATTTCTCGGCAGGAGAAGTCAGCGCGTCTCTCAGCGCGTCAGGAAGGCGGGGCTGCTGCCAGCGGGGTCTGCTCTGCTCTTGGCTTCGGCAAGTATGGCTGCTCCGTCTCGTCACCACGCGTGTGTTTGCATAGGGCAAGATCGGTAATATTTATACCTTTAAGGTGCCGAGATTGACGTAAGGATGGACATAGATACGTCAATAAGGATGTCATACGACTTGCTCGTTAGCACATTCTTTTACTGAAGTTCTCGGTGAAATCAAAACAATGGCCGCAGGGTTTTGCCCAGGTTGTCATAGGTTTGATTTGTTATGAGAACTCCGTATGCCTTATCAGGGGCTGGAGGAATATCGCTTGTCTAATTAGATCGCAAGCGTTATGACCTAATCAGATAACACGTTCCTGTGCCGTAGTGTGACTGCGTCAGATAACGGTATCTGCATCATGGGGATTTTCTGCCTCATGGGCTGATTACTAGTTAACTTGTTAGTTTACTAACCAGAATAGGGTCAGGAATAGGGGGATCGATTCAGGACCTATAGGAATACATCACAAAAGATACCGAGGCCTGAGAATGACGTATTGAGTTTGGAAAAAGGTGTATTTAAAAACTAGAAGGTGCTTGGAGTGGTATGACCGAGACACCCCTTGTTTTAGCCAATTAGAATCTTTAGTCAGGTGGGAGGGTTAGAGTAGGGGTTGGACTTGTGTGAATTTGGGGTATAATTATATCTAGGGAAGTAGGAGGAGTTGGCGGTGTTTTCTTAACTTTCCGAGAGGAGAGAGCTGTGACGCCGTTTCCTATTCTTATGGGCTGGCTGATGATCTGCTGTTCCTGACTTATAATATTTGCATTTCAAACTCTTCTTTGAAGTGGCCTGCTTACTGTCATGGCCAGAGGGTCGTATTTCCTTAATTTTGAATGAATAGGTAACTATTACCAAACTGAATTGCATAATTATTTGCAAGAGATTTCTCTTCTATTGTCTCTCTATCTATCCACTCACTCTCATTGCACAAGAGCTGCGAGGCCTCAGGGTAGTTTACGCGCTATATAAATATAATTTTTCATTTAATTTCATTTCGCTGTTCATGGATGTATTTGATGTATTTCCACAATGCTTCTTTGTGTGAATAACTCTGATTTTGGACTGTGTCGTACTTATTGAGCATCACATTATTCTAGATAAAAATGATTCCTAATGAATCTGTGTCTGTTGTTATTATGGTACAATAAGAGTATATGATTATTATTTACCAATCCCTGCCTTCTTACAAAGATCATTGTTTAGGTAAGACCGGAGATGATGAATAAATTGGTAAGTTTGGTCTAAACTTAGACATTGTGGAGAGGAACTGACAGGTGATAAATTGGGTCCAGGTTATAGATTATTCTGACTGTGTTACTGAAACGCTGGGTCAGTTTTTGGTAGCAGACATGATGGTTTAAAGGGTTAAAGTGGTAAAATAATAAGTTTGAATTAATGATTTTGGTGATTACATGTTATACTATAAGTTGTATGTAGTAGTTCGTTGTTGACCTTAAACTCAGGCACGGAGTGGCCTAAGATCCCAGGATATTATTAGCCTAATGGGCAGAGGATTTAGTGTGGCACACACTACATAAGTGTTTTGTCTGTTGGTGTGATATTAGGCAACAAAGGAGGTTGTTAATATTGCATATGGAACTTTGAAATTAGTCTAGTGGAGATTCATTTGGGTACCTTTAGAAAGCACAGCTGAAGAAGTCCTGAGAATCTATTCACTTGATTGAGAGTAGAGTAATGCTGGTCAATATTCTGCTAGTAGCAAAATAATTCTTTGTGTGTTTTGTATCTATCTTTCGTTCAGACAAAGCAGGATTCTTATATGTTGTTTCTAATAATTGTTTCATTTAAAAAAGAGTTTGAAAAACATTGCCGTAAAATTTGTAAAGGGAGGGTCAGTTGTAGGAGTTATACTGATGTCACTGTGTGCTGCACTGGCATTGGTCAGCAAGTGTGAAGAGTCATCGAGAGCCGCATTCACATTCGCATTGGTCAGCTAGAGTGAAAAGTCACAGTGAGTGCTGCGCAGCTATTGGTTAGTTGGTGTGAAATGCGCTGGTATTGGTTGATGTGTACAAACAATGTCAGAAGAATTACGAAAGGGTTTTGCGTTTATTTATTTGAAATTAGCGTAGTGAATTAAAAGAAATGAAATTGTTGAAAAAGATGAGAACATTATTTAGAAAAGATGAACCAATTGAAATCAGAGAAGCAGTTCTGGTGCCGAAAGATGGCACGCCAGCTACTTTTATGACCTTGGAACGTGGTTATCATACGTGCACAGGGTTAGAGAACTGGGTGAAATATACAGAAGAAGATAGCGATTTAATTTTCCCTGGGAATGGTACTTTTATTAGAGAATTTGAGGTATCAAATGAATTAGTGGAGACCCAATCCTAGGCCAATGCAGTATGAAGCTCTTGAGGCATGGGAACATGAAGCATATCAGAGGGAGATAAACAGGATGGAGAATAGATATAGAAATAAAGTGAATAGATACTCAGAGGTAAAATGGGATGCATAAATGTAGAGATGGATGTGAGATGTGAGAGATAGTGAAAGTTTATATCCGGTAAGTTTAGCAAAAGATCAGACAGCAGAAAAAATGTAAAGAGAAAAAGAAGAATGTAGAAAATACAGAAAGAAGTGCAAACTAAATTGATGATGAATGATTAGATGAGCTATTATTAAATAGAACACCACCATATCAGGAAGAACAAGGGAGAGTTACTCCAGGTGCTCCATTGATTGAAGTTGAGGTGTCGCAATCCTCTAACATAAGAAATGTTAATAACTCAAGACAAGTAAAAGAGGATGTGGCCCAAAAGATTACTCAGTTAAATTTGAATGCAGAAGTAACAAGTGGTCCAATAGTTCCTTTGTATAGTGAGGGTCAGACTATATCCCAAGTGCATGCTTTAACAGTACCAGTAAATGATAACAGAGTTTGTAGATGTGCTGGAGCAAGTGTAGTGGAAACATTGATTGATAGGTCAGAGAGACCTGTAGAAACTCCAAAATGTGCTACGCAGATAGAACTAAGGAGATTATTTCAAAATCTTGGAGAAGCAACACCAACATCGGGGGGTTCGATAGGACCGTCTCCAGAAGAGTTGAATAAATGGATTAGAGGAATGGTGTCAAATAAAGTAAATGTTAACATGGATGTAGGTAGATAAAAAGCAGATTTGTAAGAAATGATTCTAGGGACAAGCCCAGAGCGATTGAGTCAATATCAGGAAGAAGAGTTGTTGTTTTTGTGTAATAATATCACAATGAGAGCTAATGCTCCATATATTCATCGCACATGCACACAGCTCCATGTTTACATCACACGTCTACACGGCTTCATGTATACATCACACACCGCACAGCTATATATATATATATATATATATATATATATTACCTACTGGCGGTCGCCAGTAGGTAGTTATAGTTAGGACCTAGTTTCCATAGGAAATCCGCAACATTCTATTGGGAATAACTCTGGCGCCGGTTGATGAATCTCTGCGAATTTCTCAAAGAAGATGGCCCCCTCCGCTCAGCTCCTTCCCTGAAAGTCTCGGGAAGATTCGTCAAGCGGGGGCCGAGAAAAAAGGGGGGGTCCAAAACGTGTTTTCCCCATGTTAATTTCCATAGGACGATTAGACACGGCTACAGCCCGAACCGCTGAACGGAATTACACCAAATTTGGGGAAATGGTAGGGTCTGGTACACAGATCACGCTTTTGTTTAAATGGTGTAAATCCCTCCAGTAGTTGCTGAGAAAATGAAAGTTAAAATCGATTATATATCTATAAGCGCACACCGTGCGCGCACCGTGCGTGCACCGTGCGCGCACCGTGCGTGCACCGTGCGCGCACCGTGCGTGCACCGTGCGCGCACCTTGCCGTGCACGAGCTTCATGCTGATTGGCTGCCACTGTCTGTCAACACTCCAAAACAGAAATTGATGGCAGCCATCTTGTGCCTAAGTAGACTGAGGCACAAGAAAACAGAAAAAAAGTGTAGAACTCAAAAAGGGAGCAGGGTAGAAGCACTCTGACCCCCTAGGCCTGCTGAGGGGGTCCCACAGGGACCCTCAAGGCAGAAAAAAAAAAACCGAAAAATCGTGGGGTGCGCGCACCCCGCGATTTCCCCCCAAAAATGTTTGTCTTTTTTTTGCCTTGGGGGTCCATGTGGGAACCCCTGAGCAGGCCTAGGGGGTCAGGGTGCTTCTACCCTGTCTCCTTTTTGAGTTCTAAAACTTCTCGAGCACAAGCTGCATGCTCATTGGCTTTCAACACTTCAAACCAGGAAGTGTTGGCAGCCATCTTGTGCTGGGTAGACCGAGGCACAAGAAAGCAGAAAAACAAATGTGTAAAACACAAAAAAGGGGATAGGGTAGAAGCTCCCTCACCCCTTAGGCCTGCTCATGGGGTCTCACAAGGACCCCCAAGGCCAAAAATGTTTAAAAAAAAACCCGGTATGTTTATTTAAAAATTACCCCCCAGGGGGACCAAATTGTGGGGCATAGTGATAAAGAAGTGTGGGGGGTGCCCAATCCCCCCTCACACTGCCCCGGGGACCGCCGCCCTCCGGGGAAAAGTAATGCAGCCCCCTGGCGCATACTGGAGGCTCCTGGTGGGCTAGTTGCCTCCCAGGGACCCCCAATATGCAAGGGGAATTAGTTCCCCCTCTGCAAACACGCCCGGGGGCTGCGTTGCAGAGAGGTGTAAAAAGGGGCATAGCCTCATTACACCTCTCTGCAATGCAGCCCCCTGGCGCATACTGGAGGTACCAGGTGGGCTAGTTGGCCCCCAGGGACCCCCAGTATGCAAAGGGAATTAGATCCCCCTCTGCAAACGTGCCCGTGGGCTGCGCTGCAGAGAGGTGTAAAAAAGGGTGTGGCCTCATTACACCTCTCTGCAATGCAGCCCCCTGGGGAATACTGGAGGTTCCTGGTGGTCTAGTTGGCCCCCAGGGACCCCCAGTATGCAAGTGGAATTAGTTCCCCCTCTGCAAACGCGTCAGGGGGCTGCGTTGCAAAGAGGTGTACAAACATTTTTTATCAATTTATATTAAAAAAAGTAATGTAATTTAAAAATAATATATCTAAAAAAACATTATAATAATGTAGTAAATCAGTATAAAAAATATAACAATCATAACATTAAAAAAATTTCATTTACAAAACCATTGAAATTCACTGAAAAAACCATAGGTTACAGCCACGTTATAGTTAGGAATTAGCATTTAAAAAACCTTTGAAATTCACTGAAAAAACCATAGGTTTTACACACGTTATAGTTAGGAATTAGCATTTTAAAAACCTTTGAAATTCACTGAAAAAACCATAGGTTTCACACCAGTTATAGTTAGCTGATCATTTTACTCATACAAAACCTTTGAAATTACCCGGTTATAGTTAGTTCAGCTAACCATAACTCGCGCGCCCGCAATGAACTGCTGATGATGTCACATATTACATCACTCATGACATGGTCAGTGACATCACTCATGACATCACTGATGACATCTCAAATGACATCCCTGATGACATCACTGATGACATCATCCTTGTGGCAGACCTCCTCTCCTTTGATACACACGATCAAAAATAGAAAGTAACATTTTCAAAAAAATGGAGATACCAATTCCAGTTAGAACAACCTATTCAGTATTTCAAAAATCTACATACATATCCAGTCATTCACTAACAGTTCTATATAGGCACTCATACATGTACTCACTCATCATATGTACTCATACACCAATACATCTTATTACACACCGACACTCATCTATAGAGTTACTCACACATGCAAATAAACTATCAAACATCCATTTACTTGCATATACAGCTATACACCTACCACTACACTAATTTCTACAGAATCGTACACATACTTACTCTCTAAAACAATCACTTATAGAAACACATACTTATTTAAACAGGAACTCTTACAATCTTTCGCTCTCACATATACTCATTTATATACATCAATACTCACCTATACTAGTTTAAAACATATGTAGTTACTCATAAAGATACTTTTGAGACAGTCATTCACTCACTAACACACTCACTAACACACCCATACACACACTCATCCACCTATAAAGTCATGCACACATGCTGTCTTCAAAACACATACGAACAGTGAGTCAATCATTCATGCATCTGTGCGCTAAGTAATACTCCCCACCGAACCATACAGACACTCATTCTGATACTTAAAAAAACAACTAATAACCCATATACACACTCATGTAGCTACTCACCACCCCATGCAGCCACTTATATACAAAGTGAGACACTGATAGAGATATTTCAATATTTAAAGATTACTCGCTAATACACCTATTTACTAAGATATACTTAATAAGTCAGTTATACAATCAATTTTACAAAAAAACATCCATTTAGAGACTTATTTACCCATTTATTCTTCCATCGACCTTTAGATATACATATATAAAAAATATTTATTTATTTTTCAGAAAGAGACACATTCACTGGATGATGTCATCAGTGATGTCATCAGGGATGTCATTTGAGATGTCATCAGTGATGTCATGAGTGATGTCACTGACCATGTCATGAGTGATGAAATATGTGACATCATCAGCAGTGCATTGCGGGCGCGCGAGTTATAGTTAGCTGAACTAACTATAACTGGGGAATTTCAAAGGTTTTGTATGAGTAAAATGACCGGCTAACTATAACTGGTGTGCAACCTATGGTTTTTTCAGTGAATTTCAAAGGTTTTTAAAATGCTAATTCCTAACTATAACGTGTGTAAAACCTATGGTTTTTGCAGTGAATTTGAAAGGTTTTTTAAATGCTAATTCCTAACTATAACGTGGCCGTAACCTTTGGTTTTTTCAGTGAATATATATATATATATATATATATATATATATATATATATATATATCTGCCACCAGTCCCGCCTCCACAAGAAAGAACGGGTCCGACACATGCATAAAGGTTTCTCCAGATAAGGATTTATTGCCACCAGTTCATGGACGCAAAGTTAATAAAACACCTGGCAGACGCGTTTCGGCGTTTGCCTTCCTCATTGCCAGCTTCGTGCTTTTCAAATGTTGTTTTCTGCGCGGGCCATAGCCTGCCGGTTATATTCCCATTGGAATTTGGTTAATCCAATTGGAGGCACTGCTCTTGCCACCTCCTGTTGCCGTGCGCTATGCTAGCTGGTAGTTGTAGTCCCCACGCAGGCTCATTGTCCTTCGTGTTCCCGCAGCATATCACAGGCAGTCTCAAAACACGGACTCTGGTTCAGTGACCGGTCCGGACACACGATTATGCCCCGGCATTGCCAGTTTTTGAGTCCGCTACTTCTGCCACGGGAGACATAGCAATTGGCGGCAATCATCTCCCAGAGGAACCTTCACCAGCAAGATGCCGCTCCCTCCCCAAACCACGACGAAAATCCTGGGCAGGGGGGGCGCCGCTGTGTGCATCCAGCACGTAACACCACCTCGAGTGTCGACTATCAGCGGAACACCTGAACGGGAGGCGTGTCGGATAATGTGGAGTCGACCACCGCATATAACATCTGCCACCAGTCCCGCCTCCACAAGAAAGAACGGGTCCGACACATGCATAAAGGTTTCTCCAGGTAAGGATTTATTGCCACCAGTTCATGGATGCAAAGTTGATAAAACACCTGGCAGATGCGTTTCGGCGTTTGCCTTCCTCATTGCCAGCTTCGTGCTTTTCAAATGTTGTTTTCTGCGCGGGCCATAGCCTGCCGGTTATATTCCCATTGGAACTTGGTTAATCCAATTGGAGGCACTGCTCTTGCCTCCTTCTGTTGCAGTGCGCTATGCTAGCTGGTAGTTGTAGTCCCCACGCATGCTCATTGTCCTTCGTGTTCCCGCAGCATATCACAGGCAGTCTCAAAACACATATATATATATATATATATTACCTACTGGCGGTTGCCAGTAGGTAGTTATAGTTAGGACCTACTTTCCATAGGAAATCCGCAACATTCTATTGGGAATAACTTTGGCGCCGGGGGACGTATTTTCGCGAATTTCTCAAATTCGGTGGCCAGCTCCGCTCCGCTCCTTCCCTGAAAATTTGGGGGGGATTCGTGAAGAGGGGGCCGAGATAAAAGGGGGGTCCCAAAACGTGTTTTCCCCATGTTAATTTCCATAGGGCGGATGGACTCACTTTTAGCCCGAACGGCTGAATGGATTCCCACCAAACTTGGCAAAATTTTAGGGACTGGTAGCCCGATGTGCCTTTGCTATGTCTCAAGATATGTGCTCCAGAGGATTTTGAGTAATTTAGGTTAAAAAAAATATATATATCTATAAGCGCGCCACGGTACGCGCACCCCGCGAGTTCGCGCGCGGAAAGCTGATTGGCTCTCGGGTGTCTGTCAACATTCCGAACAGTCCGGAGCGGCCGCCATCTTGTGTCTCGGTAGGATCGAGACACAAGTGGTGGCAAAAACAAAGTGGGAAATGACCATAAGGGGGCAGGGTAGACCCCCCTGGCCCCCTAGGTTTGATGTGGGGGCCATAAAAGGGCCCCGCGGGGCAAAAAAAACATTTTGATTTTCGCGGGGGGGGAGCGCCCGGTACGCGCACCGGGGAGCGTACCAGGGAGCGTACCAAGGGGAAAACCCAGTGAAACAGTAAAATAATAATTTAAAGTGCTTAGAGGTAGGGTAGCTTTGCATAGAGTTGTTGTGTTGTGTGGGTGATTTAAGTACCAGCATGTAGGTACCAATACAGAGTTTTACATTCAATGTACACCGTCTCCTCTGTAGATAATTTGCATGTTGTTACAGAAGTTATTGTGGTATATGGAATCCATATCATAGTCTGTCAGGAAAGCAGAAACAACATGGAGGCAGGAGATGAAAAAGAGATCTCAAATACACATTGGAGATAATATAGTGGGAGAAAGGAAGTAACTATGAGCAAAATTACTATGTAACACAAAAAAGTTGCACAGTATACTATAAGTCTCACTTTATATTATATTCATTTTGGTACTATTTCATGAATTACATATAAAAAAGAATAATGTCTCGAACAATTTTTAATTATTAAATAAAAATGTATTGCTGTGATTTTTCAAAATTTAAAAGAACTTCTAACATTATATCGTCAGGAATGTCCTCATTTTGAGTCCATGATTCCATTTCTTCCACACAATTAACTAACTCTTCGTCCAGAGACTGATCCATAAAGTCAAAGTCTTCTTCAGGATTGTTCTCCAGAACAATTTCAAAAGAAATATTAATTTTGTTTGGTTCTCCTTCCATTTTCTTGCTGTAAATTGCATTAAAAATAAATATATCAGTAGAGTTAGGGCAGTGTTGGGTTTAAGTTTAGACAGGTACTTCTGAGTTTTTAACAGTGAAGTTATCTTTGGTCAGTGTATGGTATCAGGCAGGAAGTAGAAATATCAGAAAAGTGTATGTGAAGAAGCCTAAGTAATTTCATAATTATACCAGAGCAGCCTAACTCTATCTATAACTATAACAGAGAAGCCTATCTCAATCTATAACTATAACTGCGGGACAGTAAATAACTATCAGAAAAAGTTTTTACAAATTAACTAAAGTGTCCCTTACAAATTAACAACTTACCTTATTAAAAGGTGATGAAGATAAATGGAGAAAATTCTTTAAAGATGTACCTCAGGTAGTTGTTGTCAAAATGGCCGTGTTTCCCTCTCATTTTTCATTTATATTCATGTACATAACCAATCAAATGTCAGGAAAAAAAAGTAGAAAATGAAAGTAACATTTTAATTGGTTGTAAATTGTAACACTTCATATGTGTCTT
Source organism: Lissotriton helveticus (assembly GCF_964261635.1). Classification (NCBI taxonomy): domain Eukaryota; kingdom Metazoa; phylum Chordata; class Amphibia; order Caudata; family Salamandridae; genus Lissotriton; species Lissotriton helveticus. The sequence goes on along the minus strand of NC_136071.1, from coordinate 1,192,605,131 downwards.
TGTCATGTAATTTACCTCAGGATATTTAGACAGTGCTACAGCTCAAGTGGCTCAATAGAATTCCACCAAATTTGGGAAAATGGTAGGGACTGGTATGTAGTAGGGCCTATTCTATATTTGGTGAAAGTGTCTCCAGTGGTTTTTATGTATATTAACATTTAAAAAATTTTGGGAGCGCTTAGTCTTTCGTCATGCTCACTCACTACAACCCACCCACACTACCTCACTTACCTTTCTTTGCTGCTTCACTCAATCCCTTTCAGTCACTCCTTCCTTTACTCTCTCTCTCCTTTCTCTCTGTCACTCCCCATGTCTTACCCTTATTCACTTTTATCCACCCTCTTTCACCCCTCTTTACTTACAGTCACTGCTCTTTTCTAATCCTCCCTCACTGTTTTACTATCTAATACACAGTCCCTCTGTGTTGCTCCCTCTAGCTCTCTTTCTCTTAACATCACTCTCTCTGTCCCTTTCCCTCATGCTCACTCCTTCATTCTTTTTTTTCTTTTTCTTTTTGGGTGCGCGCCTCGGTGCGCGCCCCAGTGCACGTACCGGTACGCGTACCCTTAAGAAAAAAGAATGACAGAGTTTTTTTTAAATGTTTTTTTTTTATAAATTAGAGGTAGTTCTAAAAAGAACTGTTTTTTTATTCTTTTTGTTGTTTTATATTTTTTTATTGTTTTTCTGAACATTTTTTTTACTTTTTTTGGCTTTTCTGAACAGTTTTATATTTTTTTTGTATTTTTTATGGGGAGAAACAAAAAACAGGGAATTGAAAATGGCTCAATTGGAGCAAAAAAAAAAACAGGAAAAATTAAGGTTTCTTCGGGCATTTGTGGTTATCACCAGCAACATTGATTAGTGTAATGCTTTGCTGACCATAACTAATTGTTTTGTTATAATATATACAAACAATTTTGTATCCCCCAAACTTGTTTGTATATTTGGAATCATCTCTCTTGCCTCTGGACCCGATGGAGTGGGTTCTTTGGTTGTTGAGGTTCTGGAAGATGATTGGGGTAGGTTTCTGCAGAGTTCTCTCACCTCTGCTGCAGAATAGTTATTAGGGTGCAAACGCTGCATGTGCCGAATCATTCTATGATTCCCAAAGGAATATTTTTTTGCAGGGTTCCCCCTGGATAGCACAGCATTACAGATGAGACAGGTCACCTTTGCAGCTTTTACTTTTTTGGAACCCCTTGGGATTTTAAAAAACTCCCATATGAAGTGCTCCCTAGGTTTGTATGGGGGATTGTCTTCAGGCAGGAAGTGCCTTCTCTCTTCCTCCTCTTCCTCCTCCTCCTCCTCTTCTTCTTGACCACCAATGTGATGTTCTGGTGGTCCTTGTGGTGGAGGTGCTGGTGGTGGTGGGGCAGATGCTCCAGCTGCTGATAGTACTGTAGCCATATCTGTAAGAAAAAAGCAGGTCTTCCTCACTCAAAGAACAAAGTGAGAATGAGGAAAAAAGGTGGGGGCTTTCATCATTTGGAAAACAAAACTGTTCTGAACCAATGAAAAGTGTTATTTTCAAGTCAGATGATCCGGGCTTTCATCATTTGGAAACCAAAACTGATCTGAACCAATGAAAAGTGTTATTTTCAGGTCACATGAGCCGACGCGCTTACGCTACGCGCCCCGGTGCGCTCCCGTGGCCCGCCCGGCGGCGCTTACGTTGCACGATCGTATGCGCTCGGGCGCTTCCGGAAGCGCTTACGCCATGCGTCATAAGACGCATCACGCGGCTACGCAATACGTCACGATGTTGTTTTCGTTCGCGGCAATAGCGCTAACGGGACGCTCCCCGGTACGCGCACCGGGGCATACCGAAACACTGCGCTTACCCGTGCGTTCACCGGTACGCGCACCGGGAGCGCACTAAGGCAAAGAAATAAAAAAAAAAGGAAAAATATACATTAAAAAAAAGTATTTTATAAATATACAATATAGGATTTATTATAAAAAATATTATATATCATAGCTATAGAAATTAGCTATTAAAAAACATATGAAATTCACTGAAGAAAAACTTAGGTTTGAGGCCCTATATAGAGTTAGGAATTAGCTTTTAAAAAACCTTTGAAATTCACTGAAAAAAACAGAGGTTTCACAATGGTTATAGTTAGGAATTAGCATTTAAAAACCTATGAAATTCACTGAAAAAACCATAGGTTTCACACCAGTTATAGTTAGGAATTAGCATTTAAAAAAACTATTAAATTCACTGAAAAAACCATAGGTTTCACACCAGTTATAGTTTGCTGGAAATTTTACTCGCATAAAACCAATGAAATTCCCACGTTATAGTTAGTTGGACTCACTATAACTTGCGCATGCAATGCACTGCTGATGACGTCACATATTACATCACTCATGACATGGTCAGTGACATCACTCATGACATCACATTGAATTTCTACTCCGTTCCCTTCTGCAGCCGATCACCGATAGCTTAAAAAAAGTCGAGATTAGGCTCACCTTACTAGAAACTTCTCTCACCACCCTGAGCACTCTAGTAAGCAAGCAGACAAAGTCAGTGGAAAACCCTCCCGCGGCTGAGGAACCTCCTAAAGAAGATGTCGCAAATAATGCTAATAGAGCTCCACCAAGAGGCACGCCATCTGCTCCCCCACTGCAACCCCTTATGGCCATTCAATTCCAGGCACAGCACAACAACCAAAGCTCCAGACCCACTCATCCTGTGGATTTAATCCCACATAGCTTACAAATAGAGTCCTCTGGAACGCATCAAGGACAGGTCAATGTTCCCCCACTCACGCCCGTTTGTCCAACTCCCAGACCACGGAGGCCAGACCTTCCACCTGAGGCCAATAGATTAACGGCGGTTCTAGCGGGTGCCCCTCACTTAAGATCAGGGGAAAATGAGGATTACCAGTCTCTTAAGAAAAAGGTAATCAAATGGCTCAACTGGAACCGACCCTTGCCTCCCCAGTATAATAATGAAATCATCATGGTGAGAAGGGTTCCATGGCTAGGGAAGACCAGGAAAACTATAGTGGGGGATTGTATCTTGGTAACTTTCAAGGATCCAGGCACGGTTCGACACATTTGCAGAGGAATGAACCGATCCCTGGATTCCACCATACAGACCCTCGCAGTATCCTTTTTCTTCCCCCCGATCCCTAAACGCCAGGCCCCAATATATGATGACTGGACAAGGGTGGAACAGAGACGCAAGCACAAAGGCTCTGTACAATGCCCATATTTGCAACCACCGGATACGCCTTTCTGGGATTTCAATCGCTTCAACTGCCTGGACGGCTTGGATGGGGTCGACTGACTTACTGCTGGCAGGATAGCACCAGGGGTTTTGGGTTCCCGTGGGCCGTTGGAGAATTTCATTCTGTCCTCCGGCCCAAGTTTGGGCCCACTGAATGATCTACTCGCCATAGATCACGGCAGAACCGAATTCTCTTACCCAGCCACTGATGGAGTAGTTGCTGCAGAGGGGACATCTTTGGTTCCCCTCCCTGTGGGTGAGGGGGAGAGGGGATCTATGGTGCCACATGTAACTGATGCCGCCCCCGCTCCAGGCCTGGCAATACAAGAGGACCCAGGACCTACCTCTTCCAACCCTTGTGTCTTGACATCTCCCACTTCTGAACACCTGAGGATAATCTCCTGGAACATCGCGGGACTAGTAAACAAATTGGAAGAGCCGACCTGGGAAAAGTATATAGAAACTGGCGATATATGCATGTTCCAGGAAACCTGGGCCAGAGAGGACCATGGACACCAAGGCTACACATCATTCTTTATTCCAGCTAGGTGGGAGGGCAAAGGCCGCCCTTCAGGGGGCCTTGCGATATGGGTTGCTGCTCACCTGGGCTGTGTGGCATCACGGCTCCCATGCAACTCTGATGACATCCTGGCGGTCGCACTAACATGGCCAAATAAAGCCAACCTCTTGCTGGTTAACATCTACTCCAGGCCGACGGGAAAGGCAAAAGAATCACCGACTTTTAATGAACTTTCAATCTTTTTATCTGAACTGTCGACTGATTCATACTATGTGGTGGGTGGGGACTTTAATTCTCACTTTGAGCCACTCCCCGGCCTCCAGGAAGGGTTCTTATCAGATGAAGAAGCTAGGTGGGCAGTACCAGGGGTTGACGTCCCATCTCCGAAAGCTTGGACCCCATTGGCGTTGCAAATCACTGCCCTCACCTTAAGGTATGGACTTAGAGCGTGTAATGGGAGAGTTAACTCGGACATACCAGGTAAAAATACCTATAACCGCCGGGGAAGAGAGTCACACTTGGACTATGTTCTGGTCCAATTGGCAAGGTGGTCAACTATACAGGATTTTAGGGTAACAGATAGACTGGATAGTGACCACAATGCCCTTGAGTTAGACCTTGTTCATCCAGCACCTCAGGGCTTAGTGACCCAGGAAGAAGGGAACTACCCCACGCTCCTCATAGATAACAGTAGGAGAAGAATTAGGTGGGAGCATCTGGTCACAAAAAAGGACAAACTCCCACTGCTCTATGCAGAGATTACCCCCATCCTGAAAATTGTGGGGGAACTTGATAGTGTGGCAAGCAAAATAGACATAAGGAGTAAATTATTTGATGCCCACAAGGAACTTATAAAAGTTGCAGCACCCCACTTCACATGTAAGGCACGAAAGCCAAGAGAGAGGTGCCAAGGCAAAACTCAATGGTACAATGTGGCCTGTAGACGGGCCAAAACAGAACTCCTTGGAGTAATAAAGGAGGGCAAGGGAGGGGAACGCCTTAAGCAATGTAGGCAAACCTACAAGAAACTTCTCGCCCAGGCTAAAATAGAATGGGAGGAGAACCAGTGGGAAGAGCTCACTAAGGCCTTAGCAGTGCAAGACCAACGCCTGTTCTGGAGAATGGTGAACGGGGGATCAGGGAGTTTACATTCGGCAGTGGAGCCTAATATAGCTCCTGGAGTGTGGCAGGCCCACTTCCAGTCCTTATATAGCGCTGAGTCCGGAGAACTTCCTGTGACAGTTGAACTGGAGAGGCGGGGCTCTCAGGTGGATCAAATAACACTGAGCGAGGTCACTGCTGCTATTTCAGGCCTGGCTTCGGGGAAGGCCCCTGGGCTGGATGGGCTACCGGGAGACCTGTACAAGCAGGAGCCTACCGTCTGGGCGCCCTACCTCGTTGCTCTTTTTAATGGTATCCTCGGTGGGATGGAAATCCCTAGTACTTGGCTGGGGGCAGAGGTGGTCCCGATATACAAAAAGGGATCCCCCCTCCTCCCAGCCAACTACAGACCGATTAGCCTGATAGATGTAGCGCAGAAGCTATTCGGCAGGGTTCTCCTGAATAGGCTTCAGGAATGGATTGAGGAGGTAGGCGCCCTCAGTCCATACCAGGCAGGCTTTAGGAAAGGGGTATCGACTGTGGACCAGGTCTTTAGATTGAACTTGGTCTATTGGAAGACAGTGAGGTTCGAGGGCGGCAGTTTGTACACGATTTTCGTGGACCTACGTGCCGCCTTCGACCTCGTGCCCAGGGGAAAACTCTGGGCCACTCTGGCAGGGATGGGCGTTCCACCAGATATTTTATTGACCTTGCAGAGGCTGCACCATAACAACTATGCCCAGGTGAGGTGTGGGAGGTCGGGGGAGCTGACTGATAGATTCCCCGTGGGCAGAGGGGTAAGACAGGGCTGTGTGCTGGCGCCGACCCTGTTTTGCCTCTTTGTCAACGGGGTAATCGCTCATCTGAACGCCACCGACTACACAGATGCCCCCAAGCTAAATGGCAACAGTGTGCCCGCAATAATGTTTGCGGACGACACGCTGTTGGTATCTAAAACTCCCATGGGCATCCAAAGGATACTGGATGCCTTTGTGGCCTTCTGTCAGGACAGAGGACTGGAAATCAATGCCACAAAAACCAAATATATGGTATTGAATCCAAGCCCCAAACAGCGCCCGAATCCCCTGCTGGGAGCAGCATGGCTGGAAAGAGTAGCCACGTTTGAATACCTCGGCGTGACACTCAACGAAAATATGACCTGGGGGACCCACCAAACTAGGGCTAACCTTAAACTAGTACAAATTGCCGGGGGGATCTCCCGGATGATGACTGGTTCGACCTATCGCCCATTGGGGGCCCTAATTCAGATATATAAGGCACAGGCCAGGGGGGCGATCCTGTATGGGGCTGAACTGTGGGGCCACACTCCATGTCGGAATCTGTCATCCACGGAAAACAGATTCATAAGACAAATTACCGCACTTCCCCCTAGCACCCCACTTCTCCCTTTGAGGCTTGATCTTGGGCTACGGCCTCTCGCCGATGAGATAAGTCTAAGACCCATTGCCTTCTGGCGCAGGCTTTGGAGCAGCGACGATCTCACCGACTATAGGGCGGAACTGGTCGAACTATTACAACACCCTAAGGCGCTCAGTATCCCCTGGGTCCAAAATATCCAGTCCACCTGCCCAGATCTGGGGCTCCCCGAACTGTGGACTAAACCAGCAGATACAGCACCTAGAATCTCTAAGAGATTTCTGGCGAATCTGTATCATGAACACAAAAGGGTAAGGGCCTTAGCTACCCAGACAGAGGGATCCCTTTCTTCCAAATTCCTGCAAAATAAGGACCTCTACGCATTCGAAAAGGCTTTTGATCCCATATATCCCGTACTCACTAGAAAGTTATTTCTCCAGTGGAGATACGGTACACTGCCTTTGCGTTCCTTTTCTAGCACCTGGTCGCAAGTCCCTTCCACCAAGCATTGCCCTCTTTGTGTTGACAAAGAGGAAAATGACTTGCATGTGATCTTTTTTTGCCCAGCACATAAGGCAGCCAGAAAGTACTGGCTGCTGCCTCTGATTAAGAACTTGGGTGGTAGGGAATATATCCCTATGTACAGGATTTTAAAATGTGATGTTTCCGGCCCAATTGTTTTTGCGCTTGCCAAATTCTTTACAAATGTATGGTATACGCGTAATCGTCTTTTAAAAAATGCTGGGTAGCTTGTAGAATTGCTCATTTTTAACAATGTTAATAATGTTTGATGTGGATTTTTAAATCTTGCACTGATGTTCTATCAAATGTGACAGATTGTATGTGATTTTTAACCTATGTACATCTTTTATGACCAATTGGTCGAAATAAAGATTGGAAATGAAACATCACGCGTGCACACAGCTTCAGCCACAGGGAGATGAACGGATCTGCATGAAATGACTTATTTGTACAAATGCCAAAACCAAAATGAAAACCTGTGTCTTCATGTTTCCAGGAATGCATCTAAGCTGCTGGACTGTGATGAAGGAGGGATTAGACCCACGTCATTGCAAAGAATGTCCTTAATGAGAAATACCTTTACAGGGAAACCAGTGCAGAGAAAACCCTTTACCCTTACCATAAACATATCCCGAGCTCTGATGCTAAAATCCAACCGGACCCACAAAGTATTACCCGAACTGTATCCCTTATACTCCTTTATTTAAAGGTTATTTCTACCGCATAAGAACATCAACATTTTTAGCATGCTTTCTTTCGTTGCAGCAATCTAAAAGTAATATGTTTGTAAAAAGACTTTACCTGCAGCGGTTTTGCTGCAAAGGCCTTTCATAGGAATGCCGATTCTCCATAGAGGTTTCGCTGTACCAGTTTTTCTCTGTGGTGTTTTGTATGCCGAGGTATGCCTCTGTGACACCTTTCTGAGTCGAGGTTCTCTGTAGTGTTTTGTATGCGGAGGTATGCCTCTGTGACACCTTTCTGAGTCGAGGTTCTCTGTAGTGGTTTGTATGCAGAGGTATGCCTCTGTGACACCTTTCTGAGTCGAGGTTCTCTGTAGTGGTTTGTATGTAGAGGTATGCCTCTGTGACACCTTTCTGAGTCGAGGTTCTCTGTAGTGGTTTGTATGTAGAGGTATGCCTCTGTGACACCTTTCTGAGTCGAGGTTCTCTGTAGTGGTTTGTATGTAGAGGTATGCCTCTGTGACACCTTTCTGAGTCGAGGTTCTCTGTAGTGGTTTGTATGTAGAGGTATGCCTCTGTGACACCTTTCTGAGTCGAGGTTCTCTGTAGTGGTTTGTATGTAGAGGTATGCCTCTGTGACACCTTTCTGAGTCGAGGTTCTCTGTAGTGGTTTGTATGTAGAGGTATGCATCTGCGACACCTTTCTGAGTCGAGGTTCTCTGCAGTGGTTTGTATGCAGAGGTATGCCTCTGCGACACCTTTCTGAGTCGAGGTTCTCTGTAGTGGTTTGTATGCAGAGGTATGCCTCTGCGACACCTTTCTGAGTCGAGGTTCTCTGTAGTGTTTTGTATACAGAGGTATGCCTCTGCGACACCTTTCTGAGTCGAGGTTCTCTGCAGTGGTTTGTATGCAGAGGTATGCCTCTGCGACACCTTTCTGAGTCGAGGTTCTCTGCAGTGGTTTGTATACAGAGGTATGCCTCTGTGACACCTTTCTGAGTCGAGGTTCTCTGTAGTGGTTTGTATGCAGAGGTATGCCTCTGCGACACCTTTCTGAGTCGAGGTTCTCTGTAGTGGTTTGGATGCAGAGGTATGCCTGCAGAGGTATGCCTCTGTGACACCTTTCTGAGTCGAGGTTCTCTGTAGTGGTTTGTATGCAGAGGTATGCCTGCAGAGGTATGCCTCTGTGACACCTTTCTGAGTCGAGGTTCTCTGTAGTGGTTTGTATGTAGAGGTATGCATCTGCGACACCTTTCTGAGTCGAGGTTCTCTGTAGTGGTTTGTATGTAGAGGTATGCATCTGCGACACCTTTCTGAGTCGAGGTTCTCTGTAGTGGTTTGGCAGAGGAATGCCTCTGCGACACCTTTCTGAGTCGAGGTTCTCTGTAGTGGTTTGTATGCAGAGGTATGCCTGCAGAGGTATGCCTCTGTGACACCTTTCTGAGTCGAGGTTCTCTGTAGTGGTTTGTATGTAGAGGTATGCCTCTGTGACACCTTTCTGAGTCGAGGTTCTCTGCAGTGGTTTGTATGCAGAGGTATGCCTCTGTGACACCTTTCTGAGTCGAGGTTCTCTGTAGTGGTTTGTATACAGAGGTATGCCTCTGTGACACCTTTCTGAGTCGAGGTTCTCTGTAGTGGTTTGTATGCAGAGGTATGCCTCTGCGACACCTTTCTGAGTCGAGGTTCTCTGTAGTGGTTTGTATGCAGAGGTATGCCTGCAGAGGTATGCCTCTGTGACACCTTTCTGAGTCGAGGTTCTCTGTAGTGGTTTGTATGCAGAGGTATGCCTCTGTGACACCTTTCTGAGTCGAGGTTCTATGTAGTGGTTTGTATACAGAGGTATGCCTCTGTGACACCTTTCTGAGTCGAGGTTCTCTGTAGTGGTTTGTATGCAGAGGTATGCCTGCAGAGGTATGCCTCTGTGACACCTTTCTGAGTCAAGGTTCTCTGTAGTGGTTTGTATGCAGAGGTATGCCTCTGCGGCACCTTTCTGAGTCGAGGTTCTCTGCAGTGGTTTGTATACAGAGGTATGCCTCTGTGACACCTTTCTGAGTCGAGGTTCTATGTAGTGGTTTGTATACAGAGGTATGCCTCTGTGACACCTTTCTGAGTCGAGGTTCTCTGTAGTGGTTTGTATGCAGAGGTATGCCTCTGTGACACCTTTCTGAGTCGAGGTTCTCTGTAGTGTTTTGTATGCGGAGGTATGCCTCTGTGACACCTTTCTGAGTCGAGGTTCTCTGCAGTGGTTTGTATACAGAGGTATGCCTCTGTGACACCTTTCTGAGTCGAGGTTCTATGTAGTGGTTTGTATACAGAGGTATGCCTCTGTGACACCTTTCTGAGTCGAGGTTCTCTGTAGTGGTTTGTATGCAGAGGTATGCCTCTGTGACACCTTTCTGAGTCGAGGTTCTCTGTAGTGGTTTGTATACAGAGGTATGCCTCTGTGACACCTTTCTGAGTCGAGGTTCTCTGTAGTGGTTTGTATGCAGAGGTATGCCTCTGCGACAACTTTCTGAGTCGAGGTTCTCTGTAGTGGTTTGTATACAGAGGTATGCCTCTGCGACACCTTTCTGAGTTGAGGTTCTCTGCAGTGTTTTGTATACAGAGGTATGCCTCTGTGACACCTTTCTGAGTCGAGATTCTCTGTAGTGGTTTGTATGTAGAGGTATGCATCTGCGACACCTTTCTGAGTCGAGGTTCTCTGCAGTGGTTTATATGCAGAGGTATGCCTCTGTGACACCTTTCTGAGTCGAGGTTCTCTGTAGTGGTTTGTATGCAGAGGTATGCCTCTGCGACACCTTTCTGAGTCGAGGTTCTCTGTAGTGTTTTGTATGCAGAGGTATGCCTCTGTGACACCTTTCTGAGTCGAGGTTCTCTGCAGTGGTTTGTATGCAGAGGTATGCCTCTGTGACACCTTTCTGAGTCGAGGTTCTCTGTAGTGGTTTGTATGCAGAGGTATGCCTCTGTGACACCTTTCTGAGTCGAGGTTCTCTGCAGTGGTTTGTATGCAGAGGTATGCCTCTGCAACACCTTTCTGAGTCGAGGTTCTCTGTAGTGTTTTGTATGCAGAGGTATGCCTCTGTGACACCTTTCTGAGTCGAGGTTCTCTGCAGTGGTTTGTATGCAGAGGTATGCCTCTGTGACACCTTTCTGAGTCGAGGTTCTCTGTAGTGGTTTGTATGCACGGTATGCCTCTGTGACACCTTTCTGAGTCGAGGTTCTCTGTAGTGGTTTGTATGTAGAGGTATGCATCTGTGACACCTTTCTGAGTCGAGGTTCTCTGCAGTGGTTTGTATGCAGAGGTATGCCTCTGCGACACCTTTCTGAGTCGAGGTTCTCTGCAGTGGTTTGTATGCAGAGGTATGCCTCTGTGACACCTTTCTGAGTCGAGGTTCTCTGTAGTGGTTTGTATACAGAGGTATGCCTGCAGAGGTATGCCTCTGTGACACCTTTCTGAGTTGAGGTTCTCTGTAGTGGTTTGTATGTAGAGGTATGCATCTGCGACACCTTTCTGAGTCGAGGTTCTCTGTAGTGGTTTGTATACAGAGGTATGCCTCTGCGACACCTTTCTGAGTCGAGGTTCTCTGCAGTGGTTTGTATGCAGAGGTATGCCTCTGTGACACCTTTCTGAGTCGAGGTTCTCTGTAGTGGTTTGTATACAGAGGTATGCCTCTGTGACACCTTTCTGAGTCAAGGTTCTCTGTAGTGGTTTGTATGCAGAGGTATGCCTCTGCGGCACCTTTCTGAGTCGAGGTTCTCTGTAGTGGTTTGTATACAGAGGTATGCCTCTGCGACACCTTTCTGAGTCGAGGTTCTCTGTAGTGGTTTGTATACAGAGGTATGCCTCTGCGACACCTTTCTGAGTCGAGGTTCTCTGTAGTGGTTTGTATACAGAGGTATGCCTCTGCGACACCTTTCTGAGTCGAGGTTCTCTGCAGTGTTTTGTATGCAGAGGTATGCCTCTGTGACACCTTTCTGAGTCGAGGTTCTCTGTAGTGGTTTGTATGTAGAGGTATGCATCTGCGACACCTTTCTGAGTCGAGGTTCTCTGCAGTGGTTTGTATGCAGAGGTATGCCTCTGTGACACCTTTCTGAGTCGAGGTTCTCTGTAGTGGTTTGTATGCAGAGGTATGCCTCTGCGACACCTTTCTGAGTCGAGGTTCTCTGTAGTGTTTTGTATACAGAGGTATGCCTCTGCGACACCTTTCTGAGTCGAGGTTCTCTGCAGTGGTTTGTATGCAGAGGTATGCCTCTGTGACACCTTTCTGAGTCGAGGTTCTCTGTAGTGGTTTGTATACAGAGGTATGCCTCTGTGACACCTTTCTGAGTCGAGGTTCTCTGTAGTGGTTTGTATGCAGAGGTATGCCTCTGCGACACCTTTCTGAGTCGAGGTTCTCTGTAGTGGTTTGGATGCAGAGGTATGCCTGCAGAGGTATGCCTCTGTGACACCTTTCTGAGTCGAGGTTCTCTGTAGTGGTTTGTATGCAGAGGTATGCCTGCAGAGGTATGCCTCTGTGACACCTTTCTGAGTCGAGGTTCTCTGTAGTGGTTTGTATGTAGAGGTATGCATCTGCGACACCTTTCTGAGTCGAGGTTCTCTGTAGTGGTTTGTATGTAGAGGTATGCATCTGCGACACCTTTCTGAGTCGAGGTTCTCTGTAGTGGTTTGGCAGAGGTATGCCTCTGCGACACCTTTCTGAGTCGAGGTTCTCTGTAGTGGTTTGTATGCAGAGGTATGCCTGCAGAGGTATGCCTCTGTGACACCTTTCTGAGTCGAGGTTCTCTGTAGTGGTTTGTATGTAGAGGTATGCCTCTGTGACACCTTTCTGAGTCTAGGTTCTCTGCAGTGGTTTGTATGCAGAGGTATGCCTCTGTGACACCTTTCTGAGTCGAGGTTCTCTGTAGTGGTTTGTATACAGAGGTATGCCTCTGTGACACCTTTCTGAGTCGAGGTTCTCTGTAGTGGTTTGTATGCAGAGGTATGCCTCTGCGACACCTTTCTGAGTCGAGGTTCTCTGTAGTGGTTTGTATGCAGAGGTATGCCTGCAGAGGTATGCCTCTGTGACACCTTTCTGAGTCGAGGTTCTCTGTAGTGGTTTGTATGCAGAGGTATGCCTGCAGAGGTATGCCTCTGTGACACCTTTCTGAGTCGAGGTTCTCTGTAGTGGTTTGTATGTAGAGGTATGCATCTGCGACACCTTTCTGAGTCGAGGTTCTCTGTAGTGGTTTGTATGCAGAGGTATGCCTGCAGAGGTATGCCTCTGTGACACCTTTCTGAGTCGAGGTTCTCTGTAGTGGTTTGTATGCAGAGGTATGCCTGCAGAGGTATGCCTCTGTGACACCTTTCTGAGTCGAGGTTCTCTGTAGTGGTTTGTATGTAGAGGTATGCCTCTGTGACACCTTTCTGAGTCGAGGTTCTCTGCAGTGGTTTGTATGCAGAGGTATGCCTCTGTGACACCTTTCTGAGTCGAGGTTCTCTGCAGTGGTTTGTATACAGAGGTATGCCTCTGTGACACCTTTCTGAGTCGAGGTTCTCTGCAGTGGTTTGTATACAGAGGTATGCCTCTGTGACACCTTTCTGAGTCGAGGTTCTCTGCAGTGGTTTGTATGCAGAGGTATGCCTCTGCGACACCTTTCTGAGTCGAGGTTCTCTGTAGTGGTTTGTATGTAGAGGTATGCCTCTGTGACACCTTTCTGAGTCGAGGTTCTCTGCAGTGGTTTGTATGCAGAGGTATGCCTCTGTGACACCTTTCTGAGTCGAGGTTCTCTGCAGTGGTTTGTATACAGAGGTATGCCTCTGTGACACCTTTCTGAGTCGAGGTTCTCTGCAGTGGTTTGTATACAGAGGTATGCCTCTGTGACACCTTTCTGAGTCGAGGTTCTCTGCAGTGGTTTGTATGCAGAGGTATGCCTCTGCGACACCTTTCTGAGTCGAGGTTCTCTGTAGTGGTTTGTATGCAGAGGTATGCCTGCAGAGGTATGCCTCTGTGACACCTTTCTGAGTCGAGGTTCTCTGTAGTGGTTTGTATGCAGAGGTATGCCTGCAGAGGTATGCCTCTGTGACACCTTTCTGAGTCGAGGTTCTCTGCAGTGGTTTGTATGCAGAGGTATGCCTCTGCGACACCTTTCTGAGTCGAGGTTCTCTGTAGTGGTTTGTATGCAGAGGTATGCCTGCAGAGGTATGCCTCTGTGACACCTTTCTGAGTCGAGGTTCTCTGTAGTGGTTTGTATGTAGAGGTATGCCTCTGTGACACCTTTCTGAGTCGAGGTTCTCTGTAGTGGTTTGTATGTAGAGGTATGCCTCTGTGACACCTTTCTGAGTCGAGGTTCTCTGTAGTGGTTTGTATGTAGAGGTATGCATCTGCGACACCTTTCTGAGTCGAGGTTCTCTGTAGTGTTTTGTATGCAGAGGTATGCCTGCAGAGGTATGCCTGCAGAGGTATGCCTCTGTGACACCTTTCTGAGTCGAGGTTCTCTGTAGTGTTTCTCTGTAACAATCTTCTCTCTTCACGTTCATCCTCAATGGCAGAAGGTCAAAAGAATTTGTGAGATTAAACAGAAGTGGCTCTGCCCAGGAAAGTCCCTGGAGGTGACAGAGTGAGCTTGCTTGTTTTACTGTTGAAAGGCTGAGCTGATCAGAGATTGCAGCTGGCGGCACCGGTTGCAAGGTGTTGGTGAGACTGGAGCACAGAAACCCTACATTTATATGTCCTCGTTTTCAGCAGTGACGTCACTCCTGACGCTCAGGGCGCCGGGTGACTCCCTTCTACTATCAAACATTATCAGAGCCAAAGGGTCTGGCTTGTGAATGAAAATGCAAGATTTCACGTGCCAATGCTTGTTAACGTAGCTTCCAGTTGACACGTCCTATATGCCACACTTTCATCTTTCCCTGAGGAACCATGGTTACAATTCAGAGCTCCAGGAACTCCGCTTTCAGCATACAAATATATGGATGAAATTCAGAGATCCATGGACCTCTGACTTCAGTGTGGAACCATGGATGAAATCAGGAGTTCAGGGCAGTGATGCTGGAACAATATTCAGAGTGGGGGTGGCTGCCATTACTGTTGCGTTTCTGAAGTCACCGGGATGGTGAAAAATCCAAGCGTCACACAAGTGTAACAAATGAGCCACGCCCATTCGGCAGGAGAGGGTGCAGTACGTACGTGGTGGTGCGTTTTGGGGCACACGTCACAGATATATTACTGTAGCCTGATGTGACAGCGTCCTGTCATTTACAGACAGCCCCTGTCGCACTGTTTCCACTGAGACGGCCTCTAACGTTGCGCAGGCACGCAGTTTTACTGATAAAAGTACACCGCACACACACGACTATGTGCGGAAAATGGGTTCAGCAAATATTTATCATTTGCGCGTCACCAAATTAAGGGGCAGATTTACAAGCCCCTTGCGACACATTTACGCCGCCGTTGCATCACTTCTGTGGCGCTGGGGCGGCATAAACCATGCACCATGTTGCGCCTTATTTACAATGTGACGCATCTAGGGAGATGCGTCACATTGTAAAGCCCTGCGCCACACTACACCTGCGTCAGGTTTAATGTATACAGGGTGGGCGTTCCGGCAGAAAAAGCCTCGGAAAGGGGACGCAGTGAAATCACTTTTCCAACCCCGCTGCGTCAAAACCCTGCGCCTGCTTGAAGCAGGTGTAAGGCGTGACGCAGCATGTTAGGTATGGGCAGCCCCTGAGCATTGCTGGAGTTGCGTCGCGCTTGTGACACGACTCCAGCAATGCGCCACCCTTACGCCATCAGACGCGTCACCCATCCGTTTAGCCTTGCGCCATGATGTGCTACATTGTAAATGCGGCGCATCTGTGGTGACGCAGGTCAAACTTGAATGACAATCTTTTCTGGTGCATCCTTGCTGATATGCAGAGATGCGCCAGTCCTTGTAAATCTTCCCCTACGTCTTGACTTGCTTTGATCCCACGGAAATCTTTGCTGCCATCACACCACATTTTTTTTAAATGTGCTTCATATGTGCTTTCCTAAATGGTGATGTATTGTGAAATAACCGTACAGTTCATTTACAGATATTTAAATTAGCATTTTAGAAGAAAAAAACAGCATTTCGTTTCTCGCTTGCTGGATCCTGGCAAGACTGTCAGTACGATTGTCACATAATTCACTTTACAAAACCCTCTCACTTTGCGATCAGAGACACAAAAGTAGACATTGGAAGTCTATGTTAATAGAATAAGCAGCCATGTCAGAAGGCATGACCTACATTTGACCTCTGTCTAATCAATGTTACCAGATAAAAGCAAACTTTAATGGCATATTTATTACTCGTTTACCATCTGAACGCCGTGTTGTCATTTTGAGGGTGCTACAGCACCCCTACTTCCAGCGTCTATGGCTCTGGGGAACTCTGCCTTCAGCCTGGGCCCATGGATGAAATTCTGAGCTACGTGTCCCCACTTTCAGCATCAAAATAAGGATGACATTGAGAGGTCCGGGAAAATCTGGGCCTGATTCACAGAACCAACTTAAGACAAAATACTAAACTTACCATTTTGGTGTTCACAGAAGGCACTTACTCATTTTGGTATTCACAGAAGGCACTTACTCATTTTGGTATTCACAGAAGGCACTTACTCATTTTGGTATTCATAGAAGGCACTTACTCATTTTGGTATTCACAGAAGGCACTTACTCATACCGAAGGCTCTTACTCATTTCGGTATTCACAGAAGTTAGGACTCCTAAATGCCCTCTGGGAATACCGAACGTCTTAAAGTTAGGATTTTTCTCGATTTAGGAGTAGTAAAGTGAGGACTCCTAACTTCTGTGAATACTGAAATGGTAGTAAGTTTAGGATTTTGTCTTAAGTTAGTTCTGTGAATCAGGCCCTCTAAATTCAGCTTGGATGGATGTTGGTAGACCGGAAAACCCAGGCTTCACCCTTAAACCATGAATGACATCTCTGGAAGTTCACCTGGTTTATCTTAGGAAACACGACCCTCTCCCCGGGCCCCCACCCCACGGTTCAACTGCGTTATCTTTCTGCCATTGCCTGTCTGTCTCCCATTAAATTTACTGTTTGCTTTACTTTTATTTCGATTCAAAGTCCCTCTGCTGTCCTTGGGTCCAGGCAGCCCCCACCTCTGGCAGCGCCAGTAAAAGATGATGGACGGCACTTGCCATGTTGACATTGTATTTTACTGCCTGGGCTGTCTTAGCAAAGTGCACTGTGCAAAGGGGGGCTGGGGGTGTGGCTTGGAGGCAGTTTAGAGAGAGGTTGACAAAACAGCAAGGATTCCACAGCTCTCAGGTGTGGAGTGTAGGCCTTCATTGTAAACAGCTATCACGTGACCCTTGGTCACGTGTGCCATCTTCACATGGCCCCTCGTGACCTCACGCTGAGTGTGACATCTATTCTGCCCAGAGTCCACAGGCCTCGGTCCTTGGAGCTCACTCTCCCCGGCAGCTCCGCTTTGCCCTGCGACGCCTCCGAAACCCGACAGCCTGGCTCCCCGCTGCAGGGTTCGAGGACACCCTGACTCTTGCTCCCGCTGTGTGCGCTTCGTTCAGATTTTTGTCTCCTTAATTTTCCTTCACTGTGCCTGCCTTTACTGTGTGCTTATTACTTTTGTGCCTGCCGAGGTGTCTACTCGTCAGTTTCCCTGCTGTTTCTTTCCTGCCGCCGCTGACCCGTGACTCCTCCCCCTACCTCCCCGCCTCCCGCCTCCCAGCTGCTCGGCCCTCCCCTTGTTAATGGCGGCCGCGCCGCTGGAGCGCTGGAGGCGTGCCTAAAGCAAGCCCGTCTGTGTCCGTCCGCGCCCCCGTGAGAGCCACAACACCCGATGCCGCTACGATGGCAACTTCCTCCACGTTCTCAACACCGCCCGCTCATCCAACTGTTCCCAGGCCTCCCCGAAGCTCACCCACGGACCCTTCTCCTGCCGAAGCTGCAGCTTCGCCAGCCTAGGAACACCAGTACGCCCTGCCCCACCCACCAGGACTGGAAGCAACCATCTCAGATGTATACTACTCATGGCACAAGTCCTAAAAAAAGAAGTGGGGGGCGCTGACGTCGCAAAAGGAAGTGAGGTCACGAAAGGTGGCTTGCACCATCAGACTCATTGCCTCCCCTCGCTCACCCCTCAGATGTGATTGCATCGGAGAAGCCAGCGTGTGAGCAACATTCTGAATGGGGTCCGATCTCGCCCCAGAGAGGCCAAAGAGTGAATGTGTGGCTCCATTTGCACAAGTTATCGAACTCCCAGTAAAATAAGTGGGGGGATGCCATCCACCCACGTGGTACCCCGACTCGAGCCCTGATACTACTCAACACCCGCTCCGTCCACAAGAACGCCATCGAACTCTGGGACTTACTCGACTCAGCCTCCCCAGACGTCGTTTTCCTGACGGAAACCTGGATGACCCCCTCCTCGGTGCCCAACATTGCCATAGACACCCCGGACAGCTACAAGATCACCCGGAGGCACCGCGCCAACAGACCAGGAGGAGGAATCACCATTGTCCACAGGAATACCCTCAGAATCTCGACCAGCCCAAAGACACCTCCAGCGCCGCCAAACACCTGCACTTCCAGATCCAGATCGACCCCAACACCACCCTCGTGGGAACCCTCATTTCCAGACCACAGTTATGCGGCTCCATTTCTGACATCGTTAGCACACACACACTTGCGTCCACAGACTACATCCTCATCGGAGACCTGAATTTCCAACTTGAGAACACTAACGACAATAACTCCATCACCCTGCGCGAAAACCTTGTCAACCTCGGACTCAAACAGCTCGTCACAACCCCGACCCACTCCGCCGGACACACGCTCGACGCCATCTTTTCCGCCAGCAACCATGTCACCTTCAGCCACACCACCGAATTCCACTGGACCAACCACCGTTGCATCCACTTCACCTTCAAGAAACTCACATCACACCACCACCCGCAACGTATCCCTCACCGCAACTGTAACAAGGCCACTGATGACCAGCTGATCCCCACCCTCGCCCGAGACCCACCAACCAACACCACCGACACCGACTCAGCTGCCCGCATCCTCAGGCAATGGATCGAGGACTGCGCCAAAACTCTTGCCCCGATCAAGAAACCCCCAAACAATAGCACCAATAGAAAGGCCAAATGGTTCACTTCTGACTGCCAGAAATCCGAGCAGACTTGCAGGAGACTCGAGAAAAAGTGGCACCATGAACATACACAGGACAACCACGCAGCCTACAAGAACACCAGCCGCAAGCACCACCAACTCATTCAAACCACCAAAAAGACCACCTTCAAGGAATGCATCAATAACCACGCCCACAACAGCAAAGAGCTATTTAACATCGCAAAGGAACTTTCCAACCCCAGCTCCAACTCCAAAGATATCCCGCCATCACAAGACCGAAGCGACTCATTAGCCACCTTCTTCACCGCAAGATCGCAGACATCCACAACAGCTTCAACGCCCAGACCCGCCCTACAGCCACTGACACTACATACTCACCGCCCCCCAGCCACTTCAACCTCCTGCTCTCCTGGACCCGCGTCAAATATGACAACACCGTCAAATTCATGAACACAATCCACTCCAGCTCACCATTCGACCCCTGCCCTCACCACATCTTCAACAAAGCGAGCTCCATCATCGCACTCCACCTCCAAAAGTCCATCAACAGCTCCTTCGAGACCGCAACCTTCCTGGAAATCTGGAAGCACGCCGAGGTCAATGCCCTTCTCAAGAAACCCAAGGCAGACCCAAAGGGCCCCAAGAACTTCCGACCCATCTCCCTGCCCCTGGCGAAAGTCATTGAGAAGATCGTCAACAAGCAACTGACCCCCATCCTCGAGGAGAACAACATCCTGGACCCATCCAAATCCGGGTTCCGCAGCAACCACAGCACCGAAACCGCCCTCATCGCTGCCACCGATGACATCAGGACCATGCTGGATAGCGGCGAAACCGCTGCCCTCATCCTCCTGGACCTCTCGGCTGCCTTCAACACCATCTGCCACCACACCCTCCGTACATGCCTCCACCATGAAGGAATCTGCAACAAAGCCCTGGACTGGACCTCCTCCTTCCTCGCCGACAGAACCCAGAGGGTCCACCTCCCTCCATCCTGATCTGAAGCCACGAAAATCACCTGTGGTGTACCCCAAGGATCTTCACTCAGCCCAACCCTTTTCAACGTCTACATGGCATCGCTCACCAACATCATCCGTTAACACACCCTCAACATCATAGCTTACGCTGACGACACCCAGCTGATCCTCTCCCTCACCAAGGACCCCACCACCACCAAAACCAACCTCCACGACGGAATGAATGCCGTCGCCGAATGGATGATGAACAGCCGCCTCAAACTGAACTTGGACAAGACAGAGGTCCTCATCCTCGGCTCCACCCCCTCCGCCTGGGACGACTCTTGGTGGCCGACCGCACCGGGCGCCGCACCGACACCCACTGACCACGCACGCAACCTAGGGTACATCCTGGACTCATCACTCTCAATGACCCAGCAAGTCAACGCCGTCTCCTCCTCCTGCTTCATCACCCTCCGCATGCTTCGCAAGATCTACAGATGGATCCCCACTGAAACCAGAAGGACAGTCACACAGGCCCTTGTCAGCAGCAGACTGGACTGCAGGCAATTCCCTCTATGCAGGAACCACGGCCAAACTCCAGAAAAAACTACAGCGCATACTGAATACCTCCGCATGACTCGTCCTCAACATCCCCCGCTGCACCCGCATCATAGCTCACCGAAGAGACCTGCATTGGCTCCCAGTGCACAAGAGGATCACCTTCAAACTCCTCACTCACGCTCACAAGGTACTCCACGACACCGGACCAGTATACCTCAACAATCGTCTCTGCTTCTACACCACGAACCACCAGCTCTGCTCCGCTGATCGTGCCCTCGCCAACATCCCACGCATCCACAGGACGATCACCGGTGGCAGATCTTTCTTCTACCTTGCCGCCAAGATATGGAACACTCTCCCCACGCACCTGCGACAGACTCAGGACCTGCCGACCTTCAGGAGGCGACTCAAGACCTGGCTGTTCAAGCAGTAGCTGCACCCCCTCTCCCCTCAGCGCCTTGAGACCCTTACAGGTGTTTAGTGCGCTCTACAAAT
Source organism: Lissotriton helveticus (assembly GCF_964261635.1). Taxonomy (NCBI): domain Eukaryota; kingdom Metazoa; phylum Chordata; class Amphibia; order Caudata; family Salamandridae; genus Lissotriton; species Lissotriton helveticus. Next base: position 1,192,584,552 of record NC_136071.1, on the reverse strand, counting down.
GATTGATTGATTGATAGCTGTCAAATAATCCGGGCCACGCTTGAGAGCTTCACATAGCCCCTGGTGGCCTCATGCTGAGTGTGACATCTATTCTACACATGGCTGTCAAATAACCCAGGCCACGCGTGTGATCTTTACATAGCCCCTGGTGACCTCAGGGTGCGTTTATCATCTTCACATGCCTGTCAATGACACATGTCATGTGTGAATGTATCACATAGCTCTAACTGTTAGCACAGTATAACTTGATTCTCTACCTTTTTGGTTAGGTGAATAGTGTCATCCTTGGGTATCCACCGCCTGAGTTTCCAGTTCTCAAGGCGGTCTTCTATCCTCCACCTGGAGGGAGACCATCGGCAGTTGTGAAGTGATGGAAAAAAAATGATGATAAAAAATGACCTCCTTTCCTGTTTGGTGAGTTTAATAATTCAGGAAGGTGTAAATATTATAAACAAGGTTGGTGCTGAGGTGGATATGTTAGTGATCTGCCTAGTGTTTTAATCGTGAGAGGTCGACATATAGGTAAATATTTATTTATTTAATTTTCCCTTGTGGTCGTTTGCCGAAATCCCCACACCCAGCCCCATCGCACACTGCTGTCACCAGCACGGGCCGCGGCTGCTGCCGGGCTTCACTGGTCTAGAGCTCTCCACCTATCAATCAATAATCCAATCCCAATAAACTGGCCTGACCACCTTCTAATCCCCTTCACAGTGTCTTTTACCTACACTAAAACCCCTGGTCAACCAAAGAAGGACAGCATCTGGTTTAGGGACTTCGAATCCCTCGCTCACCCGAATCTCCCCTTGAAATGTAGTTTCCCAACTCGCCATCAATGAGGTCACTGACAATTGTAATAACTGCACTGGTTGTATGTCGTTACAACGCATTCCATTGCAACGCATATCTTTACCACTCATGCGTTACAACGGAATGCTTTTTGTTCGCATAACCTTTTCCACGAATATTCCTTTACCATGCATAGATTTACACAGATTTTCTTTTGTAAATGTATGCATGTTAAAGGCATACTCGTGCTAAAGGTTATACCCCCCAATCCTTCTTCTATTTATCCCTGTCCTTAACCCTCAATCTTTTTTTAAGTTAAAATTCCCCTTACCTCTTCACAGCGTCTCCTGTCCTTCATCTCCTTTTTTGACGTCGGACGTCGCAAAGAGGAAGCGTACGTTTTTTTCCGTTTCCTCTCTAACGACGCTTCCTCCACTTCGCTTCACATCAGGTGCGGTTTTTTTTGGGGGGGGGGAACCCCGCCCAACCCCCCTTTTTATTCCCTTGCTTTTTTTTTAATTTTTGGGGGGAGACCCCCCAAGCCCCCTTTTTAAAATTTTCACCTTTACCACACATGCCTTTACTACGTATCTCGTAGTAAAGGTATGCGTGGTAAAGGCTCTCGTGGTAACCATGCATGCGTTGTAATTCATGCGTGGTAAAGGTTTGCCTGGAAACGGCCGCGTTGTAGTGGCCGTTTCCTAACTACACTGAGTCCTTGATATATGAATTCAAGCCCCTCAAGAGCAAGTGCAGCAGATTCAAACCTTCTCTAACTTGGTTCTCAAAAGACCTCGAGGAAGGAAGGAAGCATCTCAGGAATCTTGGGAAAGAATGGAGACAAGCCCCTCCCCCCTAAGTCTGGCTAGGCTGCGACCTATGAGATGAAGGTACAAAGATCAATTCTTCAGTGCCAAGTCACCACATATCAGGTCCTTCCTGGAAACTGCTAGGAACTTCAAGTGTCCCACCCAAGTCCTCTGAGGCCTTATGCAACAGCCTTGTGGAAATTTCGACAAACAAATCCAGGACATAAACATCTTCCTGTTGGCTGCCTTTATCATTAAAGCTGCTGAGAATTTATCTTGCTAATCACAGCAGCCATGATCCACTTTCACCCCATTCAGAGACAGGACGACTGGTGACCAGAAACAAGTCAAAACCCTTTGGCCCTCTATCCCTGGCTCCATCAGTGAAAACCTTGCCTTTCCATCCACCCCAGTTGCATCCTCTCTCAAACAGGGGAAGTTCAGAGACAGTCTGAAAATTGTCTAAATCCCTCCCCTTCTAATAAAACAATAATTGGACTCCGATGAACTTACCAACGTCCATCCAGTCATCACCCTCCCCTTCGTAGGTAAGGTGATTGCTAGCTTCATAGCCTCACAACTGTCATCTGACATCCACGCAAACAACCTACTCGACACTCTGCAATCTGGTTTCAGACTGCAATTTGTGGACAATACTCTGTTATGAATTACTTGTTGCCATTCCTCTCCCCTAGCTGTGTCTTCCCTTCTGCTCAGCCAGGATGAGTGCTGAAATGTGTGATGATGTCACGGGATGCTTGGGTGCCTGGTTATGTCTGGAGTGTCAGTTGGTGGATGCAGGTTGAGCAGCAGAGAGGCTGTTCCTGGTGGGGCTATACTTCCATCTACCTATCTTCTTCTACTAAACTTACTCTGGAACTAAGCCTCAATAAACCTATCCTGTTTTATGCACCTGGCCAATGGACTTTCTATTTACTACATACTCTCTGCATCCTTGACGATGGAAATTCATATCTTCTCGTTCTATTCGATCTCCCTCTGCATTTGAGACAGTCAAACGCTGATCTCTGATAAACACTCTCAAGAATTGATTGGATATTGAAGTTGTGGTCCTTCACTGGTTCACCTCCTATTCGATGAACTGCTCTCAATTGGTAGAAAATTGGGAGCTCTGTCTCAAAGCCAGTTAGCCTGTAGCAAGTGGTGCCCCAAGCCTCAATCTTCTCTCCAAAATGATTCCATCTCTATCTTGACCCTTGGGAACTCTGGAATGCTCGGTCACCCGTAGGGCAACAATACCCAAATCTCTTTGAAGGCTAACCCCCCCAACAACATCACCCACCTATCCAGCACTTTGATAAGAATACTATCATGGGTCTCAATACCCACCCTAAACTGAGTCCTGTAAAAACTGAGGGGCATATTACCAACAAGTAGCGATAATTATCGCTAAATAGGCTTAGTGTCGATTTTTTTTATTGCTGCCTATCGCTGGATATGTTAGCGGAGAAAACAACATGCTATTAGCAACGTTTTTCTCCATTGTGCTAAAATATCCAGCGACAGCGGCGAAATGCGTGAATATCGCTGAGAATACAGCGATATTCACGCATTAGCGATGAAATGCTCTTAGCCATGTTATCCACCTCCCATTGGATAACATGGCTAAGAACTGCTCTGGGGCAGGTGTTAGTATTTGGAGATATTCACGCTTAGCCAACGCTACACCTGCCTTGCTAATAGGCGATAGCGACGTTAGCGACTGCTTTCAGTCGCTAACAGGTTGAGTACGCCCACTTTGCATGTCATTAGCGATAAACATCGCTGACATGCAAAACGGGCCCCAAACCGCTCGCTATCGCCTAAAAGCTGTCGCTAACATAAGTTGGGTACGCCCACTTTGCATGTCATTAGCGATAAACATCGCTGACATGCAAAACGGGCCCCAAACCGCTCGCTATCGCCTAAAAGCTGTCGCTAACATAAGTTAGCGACAGCTTGCTAATAGGGCGATAGAATTATCGCCACTTAGCGGCCGAAAACGGCCGCTAAATCGGCGATAATTGCCTATCGCCACCCTTGGTAATATGCCCCTGAATTCCTTCTGATGTCTCTGAAGAAAGTAAACGCTACTGGTCAAGATTGGGTGAAATTCATCCCTGTCCAGGGGTGCCGGCCCTCCACAGCTTAGAATGCTAAGTCACCTGGCCTCGCCCTCAAAAGCCGACTCACCCTCCAGAGTCACATCGCAACCATGGCCAGGATCCCTCATTCCATCCATGGCTGCTCTGGGGCTCAGGCAGCTCATCCCAGAACAAGATCTAAAATCATCTGTACAGCTGTTGGTTCCTTCCAGACTTGACTTCAGGATCTCACTCCTCTCAGGTATCTCCAAAGTTCACTTGGGTGCACTCAGAGCATCTGTACATGCTGAGGACCACTTTGTTGCAGGTCACAAGAAAGTTGACCTCATCACTTATCTATCACATCTTTCCTTTGAATTATTGCTTGTAGAAGCTAGACCTCAATTTAAAACGCCTGCACCACACACCTGTACTCTTCTTTGTCCATGTATTCAAATGAAACATAAACAATTCAGGGACAAAACAGGGTCCAAGAAATGGTCAATCCCTTCTCCTGCAGGCCCCACCTTCTAATAGGAGTGATTCAACAACCACTCAAACTCAGGAAGAGACACAAGAACCTAGGGGCATATTACCAAGCAATAGCGATAATTATCGCTATTGCTTGGTTAGCGATAATAATTTATTGCCGAGCTGCGACGATTTTTATCGCAGATAAACCTTGCTATTATCAAGGTTTATCTCTGAAACGATAAAAATCGACCAAAATGCATGAATATCGCTGTAAAGTCAGCGATATTCATGCATTACCGAGCTAATGCTCTTAGCCATGTTATCCACCTCCCATTGGTTAACATGGCTAAGAACTGCTCAGGGGCAGGTGTTAGCTTTTGGAGATATTCACGCTTAGCGCGAATATATCCAAAAGTTGGTAATAGGAGATAGCGATGTTAGCGACAGTTTCCAGTTGCTAACATCTTGCCACGCCCACTTTGCATGTCATTAGTGATAAATTTCACTGACATGCAAAGTGGGGCCCAAGATGGTCGCTATCTCCTACTAGCTGTCCCTAACTGGTGTTAGCGACAGCTAGGTAATAGGGAGATCATTTTATCTCCGCTTTCTTGGCTTTTAAAGCCAAAAAAGCGGAGATAAATCCCTTGATAATATGCCCCTAGAACTCCCACAATTCGACCCTTCGTATGACCACAAGCCATGCTCCCTTCAAAAACGATCTCACAGCTCTTCTTTTTGGAAAACACTTGGGTTAAACACTTTTTTCCCACTTGTTCCTGAATGTCGGTTTTTAGTTTTCCTATGCTTTATCTGGAATGGTCTCCGGTGTTGAATAATTCGGCAATGCACTCGTGTACAGCTTAATTCCAATTTATTCTTGATTATCTACTTTAAATTCTTCGGAGTGTGGATGCGGGGAATCCCTAAAGTTTTACACTCCAAAATATTACCTCAACGCTCACGGGGGTGGGTGAATCGGAGACAGTGTTAAAACTCAATTTCATGTGGTAATGTGTTAGGGTGACCAGAATTTTAAAGCCAAAAACCGGGACATTTCACGAAAATAGAAGAAGGACTACAATGTTACTTCAAGCGATGAGAGCGCTCCTCAGCAGAGAATTACAGAAAAGGCAGTAAGAACATGCATAAAATGCAATTTTTAAGCCCAGTAGCTTGCCTGTAAAGTAAATTGCTTTCGTGAAACAACTGCTAACTATCCCTGCTTTGTAAAACATAAAAAAACACCTCCCACCGTTTTCAGTCGACCCTCTCCAAAAACGGGGACATGAGCTAAATTTCTTGAAATTTGCTGGCACAGCTGGTTAAAAGCAGGGACCGTCCTGGCAAAACGGGGACGCCTGGTCACCCTATAATGTGTACCTGAGATAAGGGACCTTTCAGCACATAAAAATACAGTCCTGTAAGGAAGGACAGACTCAATAACTCAGTGCTGCAGCAGAAATACATTTTAAAGATTTATTACAAAAATTCAAAAAGGTGCGGTAGAGGGATCATGTATGCACAATACCGCAAGTCAATTGCCACGAAGGCTCTTCTGTAAATAGGAGATACAGAATAAAGAGAAAACCAGAATAATTGTGAGTGAGCACCAAACCCAATAAGAACATGGACAGCATCCCTATCTGCCTTCAGGAAAGATCTGGCTCACCCCCAAAAATGGAGGGTTTGCATCCAGCGTTTTTGCATAGGGAAGTATTCATTTCTAGAAAATCCTCATGGTGTGAGCCAAAGAAGTGCACTGTCATATCAGCTTCGCATCGACTCTCTGTGCCACTACATGAATAGTGACAGGGGCGGCTCTAGGCTCATGGTGGCCCTGGGCAGGGAGCGTAGGTAGGGGGCCCCGGAAGAGGGGGTCCGTACGGGGCGGAGCGCGGAGGTCAGTGAAGAGGGGGGGGGGCGGTCAGGGTGTTTGGAAGTGGAACAGAGCCGGAGGCGCCAAATCCCTGCCAGGGGCCACACACATATGTATCCATCCTCAGAGGATTATTATATTAAGGCAATATATTGGCGTGGTGGCCCCTGGGGTTTGGTGGCCCAGTGCAGGTGCACAGCTTGCACATGCCTAAGGCCGCCCCTGATAGTGAGTCTACTCACTCTATGCTAATGCCACCCAGGGGAGGCCGAGAAACCAGTTACAAGAACAACAGGAAACTGTTGTGAATGAAGGAAGTACAGTGAGTTAGCGGAAGGGCCTTGTGAAAAGCAACATTTCTGTATCCATTTTGAAAAGTTTTCTTTGAAAACAGCAAGAACACGCTAATGGAAATAAACAAACAAGACTCTGCTTGACTGTGTGCTGCAGAAATGATGAGCAGTGGATATGCAAGAGGAGACTTCCATTTTGAACAAGATGGCATCGAGGTCTAAATTGAGGCCTATGTATCAAGAGCCAGGAAAACACACTTCTAGAAGTCATACAAATTGATTTGAAATGCGATAGCACCGTGTCAGTCACCCGCATAAATTCTAGAGTAAGTCCACATTCTGCATGTTTTTAATAATTCACAAAAATCTAAAATTCACCAAAAAATGCACCACTGGGGGACATATCGAATGTGTTCTTGTTGCGTTTGTCTGGTAACTGTATTCTTGTATCGCACTCTGATGCCTCTGGACCATGTCCAGGTTCTGTAAAATTTCAAACATATACACATCAGTCCATTGTGGACAGCGTGTCCAGGGAGGAGACAACGGAGGATCCATAGTGCTCCATACACCAGAGGGGGAGGTGACGCAACTGTAGACGTCGTGTCGCAGCCTGGCGGCTTCTCTATATGGGTGGTGGCATGTTCTCACCCAAACCCCATAGGTGCTATTGAGGAATGATTTTGGTCGCCCCTGCACAGCACCAGGCCAGCGGCAACATATACTGTGCATGTGTGGGAGTGACCATTAACATATGTGCACCTGGGATTTTTGATGGCCTAGTTACCACGGAGCTACGAATAGAAGCGCAGCCTCAGGGCCATGACACAACCATCAATGCTCCCACCCTCAAAACCTCTGAAGCGCCCATCAGAAGCCTGCATCACGGGTAACCATGCGCTTTATCAATCCGATTCCATTCCATTCCATTCCACCTCGCAGGGCGTTTGTTCCATGGCAGCCTCAGTTCAAGAACAAGCAAGCACTCTTTCATTACTGGCTGATGCTCATAGCTGGATTCCCCCTAGTCACAGCACCACATTTAGTGCAAGTGGGAGACCGCAACTTCTCATCCTCATGAGTGCGCGCAGCACCCAGATTTGTGGCAGGTCGTCTCAGAGGCTGGCTCATTTGCAAAGATCACACTTTTCCAACAGCCAATCCTATTGGTCGGTTTTTATTCACACAATACAGCCACTGCCAACACATGTTGGCGTAACTTCAGGGGGAGTATTTGGGGTGCTACACCCCCCCCTAATAAATACATTTTCTAATAAATAGCTGGGTACTGGTGCTTTCAGTCGGTTATGGTGAGGTGTCTGTAAGAGTTCACAGTGACACAAACGCACACTCTCTCTCTTTTAAAAGTTCTCAAAAATGTTGGCTATTTTACAAAATAATGACTTTTTTCTCACTTAGTGGTCCTAGCAATCCTTGTTCGTTTCCCTTTCCACCACCACTTAAGCCCCTCTCATGCACCCTGCTTGTTGTATAATGTGTTTTAACATTAAATGTCAACATGATTGTTAAAAAATCTGAGCCCCCGCACCTCCAATTTTATTGACCAAGCAAAGCCCCTGGCCCCATCGCTTCTTCAGAGCTCACCACTTTTCCACAATCCTAATGGTGTTTGTAACATAAAATCTGTTAGTCCTTTAAATTCACAAGACAGATATTTCGGCATGTTCTTTGGAATGCTTTCCAGTCTCAATTATATCGATCACCCCTTGATCAGGTAACCTAGCGATAAAATCAGGTAAGAACAAAGTCACGATATGACCATGGCAAACGTAAACCGCTTTGGAAAAGAAAAAGCATTCAATTTCACATCAGTCACCCCATCCAACTGGTAGTGCTATGTAATCGACGGGCAGCATTCATTTATGGCCCAAGATGGAGTCACTGTGGTTGAAACTTAACGCTGCCAACATCATTGAGCATGTGGATGGACCCACATCATGGGTGTTCCCCATCATCATTGCTAAAAAGCCCAGACAGCTCTCTCATGTGTGAATATGTGATGACTTAGGACTTCCTAGTCTGGCTAGATAGATCATAACTTCACATCTACAGTAGATATCCCGGTTGCCAAAGTGAATGCAGTCTACTGGTTTTCCAAAGTTGACCTCAACTCAGGCTGAAATCAACTTCTGTTTACACAAAACCCAGCTCCATTACAGCATTCTCAACCCACCTCAACCATAGGAGGTACAAGAGACTCAACGTTCTTATCTCCAGTGAATCAGAGGTTTTTCAAAATACTATTCTGGAAGTCAAGGGTTTGGTCTAACAAGGGTGAAAAATGTTAGCAGTGAAATCCTGGTATGCCAAGAAACACTAGTATAACTCTAGACTGCAATCTGTCCTGCAGAGGTTGAAAGACTGCGGGCTGACTCTCAATTGCCAAAAGTAGGAGTTACTGAAGCCATGCATTCCCTATTTGGCTATCGCTTCTTAGCTTAGGGTGTGGCTCCATACCCATCTCAAGTAGACTATCTCAAATTATCACTCCCACCGATATTGATTTTTGAGGTTAGAAGTTTCCTTGGAATGTTTGCATGCATCTGAGGGATCATCAAGGATTGAACAAGGGGTGGGCGGTAAATCCACTCCTCCGGCAGAGTTCGCAGAGTTTTGCCCACTCTGCTCCGCATGGAGCTTCAGAAAACTCCACCAACCGCCATGTGGAGGAGTTTTTTCTTGCACGCGGCTCGCCAATGGTAGGTAGGTGAGTGCAAATGAGAAAATCAAGCGATAGAATGCCTCTCAGAAAGATATCTCAAAGCAGTGGGTCATGGCAGGTAGCTACCCCTCCTGTTGAGAAATCTGCTGCTTGTGGTGAGAAAGCTACCCCTTGAGTTGAAAATCTACTTGAGCAGCAGAAAGAAGCAGCGCCCTCTGACATGCAGCAAGGTGCTGTTGCAATGATTATTACAGCAGCAGACAAACTACAAGCGGTAAAAAGCAGCAAAAGCAATTCGACGTGCCACAACTCTGCCATTCGCGGAACTATGCGGAGTCTCACAGCGTTTTTGTGTAACTAAGCGGAACCACGTGGAGTATAACTCTGCAAGTTCTGCTCACCCCTAGATTTAACATCCCTCCCTGGACCTCTACAACAACTCACCAAGTACACACACGGACAGCGGAAGGCATTCCAAGTTACAACAGATACTCTGTCAACATAAATAATGCTCCACTACTTTGACCCATACAAAGATTCGAAATTAGCAACAGATGCCTGTCCGGCTAGACTCGGAGCAGTACTTACTATCGATGAATCAACTTTGTGGAGAGTGGGAGCCATTTGCATATTCCAGCGGGACACTAACACCTAGTGTGCAGTGATACATACACACATATTGAAATGGAAGCAGTTGTTATTCTTCGGGGTGTTGGCAGTTCCGTCTGTTCTTATATAGAAACTCCTTTGAAGTTGTGTCTGACAATTAGGTAATGGTACCTCTGTTCCATAGGTCATCTTCAAGACACCCGCCAGGGATAGAAAAGTGGATCCCCCAACTGCAGGAATATTCACAGTTTTACCAGCCTGGACCCCAAAACCCTGCCTAATACCTGTCATGACGCCCGAGATGAGCCATGAAACCAGATGCATATTGTACTGGACACTGAGGAATATGTTTGGCTAATTGTTGAACTATCTCCCCCACTCGCTATGTACTTAAAAATAAATGAAAAACACACTGTCTTAAGAGGCTGTCTCAGCCGGTCACCCAAGCACTTGATAATGGGCAGCACAGAAAGACATTTAGGGGCATATTAGCAAGGAACAGCGATATTTATCGCAAAACGCGCTCAGCGCATTTTTTTTTTCCACTGCCTATGTTAGCGGAGAAAACATGCTATTAGCAACGTTTTTCTCCATTGTGCTAAAATATCCAGCATTAGCGGCAAAATGCGTTAATATCGCTGGAAATCCAGCGATATTCACGCATTAACGCCATTCGGGACTAAACCTGACAATCCCCCTCCCTTTGGATAAACAGGTAAGTCATGTTTTAAGCAGGCGTTAGATTATAGTGATAATCGTGGTTAGCTCGATTTTTTGTATCACTTCGCCTGCCTTGCTAATAGGCGATAGCTGCGTTAGCGACTGCTTTCAGTCGCTAACAGTTTGGGTACTCCCACTTTTTTTGTCATTAGCGATAAATATCGCTGACATGCAAAGAGGGCCCCAAACCAGTCGCTATCGCCTGAAAGCTGTCGCTAACTGATGTTAGCGACAGCTTGCTGATAGGGCGATAAAAATATTGCCGCTGTAGCGGCAAAAAGTGCTGCTAAAGTGGCGATATGGCCCTTGCTAATATGCCCCAAAATGTGCACCTTGGAAGCTCGTCAGCGGCTGTATCATGAAGAGCGGCGCTGGCTAAGGTCAAAGATGTTTAGGACAGTCTCCATTATGGATACTATATAAAAGAGGTTATTTTACATTGATGACCAGCGAAATCTAACTCCGAACCTTTTTTGGTTCTGTTATCAATGTATTGAAGTATTGTTTGGTTGTGATTGTGAACTCCTAATGAAATAAGTACTTTGATTGAAACACAATGAACACAAAATACTCCCTGCTGAGTTGATCGATTTCTTATCTTGAGCAATACTGACAGATTTTGATTAGAATTGAGTTCCTGATGTCACTTTAAGCCCCCTTTATCTGGATAATGAAAGCCGCTGGCGCGTCATGACGCAAAGTGGGAAAAGTGATAAGCTGCATTAAGAAAAACACAGAATGTGACAAGAGAATTGATTCAGTCACAGGTAATAATCTGGGCTGTTAGATGGCTTTAACCACAGGAAGTTGGACAGACAAGTTATTTTTTTTATTGAGGGACAGAATACAACAGAAAAATGGGTCTATTTTAGGATTACTGGGAATACACAAAACCTCACCTTTTGCTACAGTTTTCAAATGTCATCAGATTCTTTGCCTCGTGGTGAATTCCCTGCATGATGGGTTCCTATGGGTCATTTTGGGAACCACAGAATTCTGAGAACACCGTTGACCATGAACTTTTCACAGTTGTCAAAGACTTAAACTTGCCTGGACTCCTGGCATAGAGACTGTGCTTTCCTATTTGCAACGTTTGGTAAAACGTTTAGTAAACTTGAACTTGTGAAGAAGTAGGTAAGCTCTGGGAAATAATGCTGGTCACAGTACCTCACAGCTTATACTTCACTTCACACATTTTGCATCGAAAGCACAACAGGTAACTAGAAATGTATGCGACTTTTGGCCCTTTTCTCTTCTCTCCGCTCACACTGTATAGTTCCAGTGTGTTATTATTTACCTGCCGGGCCCTGTTTTTTCAGGGAGTTTCCAGGCAGGTCACTAGGTTCCCGCACTCAGCTAACACACACCTGGTATATTATGTTATGTAACTTTGTAAGCGCACTTTCTCCCGGAAGAGTATCCTGGCACTGAGCAAGTGTGAGTCTATCCAAATCCAGGGCCAAGAAGGACAACTCAAAAAGCCAGGCCTACAGCTTATTGCAGAATTTAAAAAGTGAGGTGGGGATTCTTATGTGTAGTGGCTGGTTGTTGCATGTTTTAGGAGAAATGTCGGAGAAGGGTTGACCATTGCATCTGGTTTTCCTTATGCGTGGGATGTGTGCAAGCAGGAGTACGGACAATCGGAGGTGCCTGGAAGGTTTGTGAAAGGAGATCCAATTGTTGAGGTATCCTGGGCCAGTGTTCTGTAGTTCCTTGAATGTGTGGGTGAGTACACGTGCACGAAACCACTCACCTGTAACCAATTCTGTGAAAGACAACTGAAATCATGTGCAGTTGCTCTGGTGGGATGCTATCAAAGCACAGCTTGAGGATGTGCTGAGAATATTAGAAATCATTGTTTATTTCATTATCTCAGGGGTAAGCCACATGCAGCTGAGACCTGGGTGCACCAAAATCCTCACAAATGAAGCAGTCATATGCTAACATTGTGACACACACACACCACTGCTGTGACTCATGTTCTTAATACACAGAGGGTGCTTATAAAAATGACATGAGCCACCGCCAGAAGTATGGGAACCACCCTGGATGGCTCTGGGAGGTAGAACATGACACAGAGTCTTTCTAGAAGGTTGGTGAGTAGTTCTAGAGTACAATTGTGTGAGGCAGGTAGTTCTAATGGTAGGGTTATTAAATGAATCATGTGCGGCGTCCATACCGCATGTGGTCACTTACAACCTGGGGTCAGAAGACCCTACAGATGGAATCTATGTGCTGTCTGTCTGAGAGAGAGGGCTCGTTGTCGACAGATGTGACTGAACCCAACCTTTCAGGAACACAGATGTGCCGGGCATTCTCACTGATCCTCTTTAGTTGACATGAAGAACATCCTTTTCAGTGAGTCCTCTCACTTTCGGTATTGCTCACTTGGCTGACTGTGGTATATGGCTGGAGAGACTTTCCTGTTCTCTTATTGGAGCTTATTGGGGAATCGTGTGATATGTTTGTCTGGTTCCTACTCTGCCTTTGATCTATCTTTAGCCGTCAATCTCATAGAACCGGGGTGTCCACTGTCACTCCGAGATGGCAGGTCCATGCCAGATTTTTGGTATATCCACATGAACTGCATTTACTAGCAAGAATTCTAAACAGGAATCATTTATATAAATCAATGCCTCTGCTGAAAATCTGCCTGGTTGGTCCTGGCCCTGGTTGGCCAGCGTTGACCACTCCTTCAATGGGCACTGCCAAGGAACCAGTGCTGCCCAATCAGACATACAGGTAGGCATGGCAGTCATACAGTGCCAGAATTAAAGGCAGTTAGGAAAGTCTTTTACGGACATCCTTTGGCCCTCGTCCACATACAGCTCACAGAGTTTTCCTTTGAAGCCATTTGTGCATCAAGGAAGGTGTCAACCAGGAGCAAAAAGAAAGCTAGGTTGGGTGCATCAAACCTCAGGTTGGGTGCATCAAACCTCAGGTTGGGTGCATCAAACCTCAAGTTGGGTGCATCAAACCTCAGGTTGGGTGGCATCAAACCTCAGGTTGGGTGTATTAAATCTCAGGTTGGGTGGATCAAACCACAGGTTGGGTGGCATCAAACCTCAGGTTGGGGGCATAAAACCTCAGGTTGGGTGGCATCAAACCTCAGGTTGGGTGGCATCAAACCTCAGGTTGGGTGTATCAAATCTCAGGTTGGGTGGATCAAACCACAGGTTGGGTGGCATCAAACCTCAGGTTGGGGGCATAAAACCTCAGGTTGGGTGGCATCAAACCTTAGGTTGGGTGGCATCAAACCTTAGGTTGGGTGGCATCAACCCTCAGGTTGGGTGGCATCAAACCTCAGGTTGGGGGCATAAAACCTCAGGTTGGGTGCATCAAACCTCAGGTTGGGTGGCATCAAACCTCAGGTTGGCGGCATCAAAACTCAGGTTGGGTGCATCAAACCTCAGGTTGGGTGGCATCAACCCTCAGGTTGGGTGCATCAAACCTCAGGTTGGGTGGCATCAAACCTCAGGTTGGGTGGCATCAAACCTCAGGTTGGGTGGCATCAAACCTCAGGTTGGGTGCATCAAACCTCAGGTTGGGTGCATCAAACCTCAGGTTGGCGGCATCAAAACTCAGGTTGGGTGCATCAAACCTCAGGTTGGCGGCATCAACCCTCAGGTTGGGTGCATCAAACCTCAGGTTGGCGGCATCAAACCTCAGGTTGGGGGCATAAAACCTCAGGTTGGGTGTCATCAAACCTCAGGTTGGGCGCATCAAACCTCAGTTTAGGTGGCATCTAACCTCAGGCTAGGTGCATCAAACCTCAGGTTGGGTGCATCTAACCTCAGGTTGGGGGCATCAAACCTCAGGTTGGTGCAATCAAACCTCAGGTTGGTGCAATCTAACCTCAGGCTAGGTGCATCAAACCTCAGGTTGGGTGCATCTAACCTCAGGTTGGGGGCATCAAACCTCAGGTTGGGTGCCACTGGTTTTTGACTTCCAGGAAAGCACTTCCCTTGGCACAGCAACATCCTTTGCAGCCTTATACCCACTGTAGAGCAGGGACACACAGAGCACAGGGAAAACAAGAGGTAACACATCTCCCGCCTTCGGAAACAAAGCAAACATGCGAGAAGTTCCTTGCCTGAGACGTGTCTGTGCCAATACAGTGGCATGACTGTGGAACGAACAACATAGAACACCTACAGCACTCTACAGAGCCAAGAACCGAGAAAAAACACATCATATCAACATAAGAAGACAAAGGGAAAACACCACCCTGGACCCCTACACAACGCCAAACAATTATTTATAAGATACTCACTAGGAGTGTCTACGCTCAGCCTTCTCTGTCGGTCTCTGCATTTCAAAGTGGGGGTGCTGCCGTCAATGTTACATGGCTGGATGTACAGGGATTGTGAAAAATCCAAGCATCGCACAAAGAACAAGTGAAGCAAATGAGTCGCGCCCATTCATCAAGAGAGTGGTAAGGGTGCAGTATGCAGCTGGTGATGCATTTTGGAGCAGACTGTAGCAAATATATTACAAAATCATGGTGTTGGAGTGCACATTTACAGACACCACGATTTCCATTGAGATGGCTACTATGTTTGCAAAGGCATACAGTTTTTGTGATATAACTAGATAGCGCCTAGATAGCGCACATAGGGTAATGTGCCGAAATCAGGTGACAGATAATATTTGACATTGCACATCACCTATTAAAGTTTCTTCATTTCTTTTGATCCTTTAAAACGTTTTGTTTCCATTTCACTTCAGAATTACAAACAAGTTTTGTGCTTTCCTAATTGCTGATATATTTTTTAATATTTCTACAGTTCATTTGTAGGTATTAAAATGTTGTTGTGTTATAAAAAATGACATCCTGCAGCTTTTCCCTTCACATCACCAAGACTGTTACATGGTTCATTTTACAAAATATTTTCGCTTTGCCGCCAAAGAAAGAAAAGTAGACACCAAGGGGCATATTTACAAGGCACTTTTAGTGATGTTCCTGTGGCGATGTGTCCACAGGAACGCCACTGTGATCTGTGCTTCACCTTATTTACAAGGCAGTGTTAAGCTACTTAACGTGGGTGGTAAAATCACTCTCCAACAACCCTTTCACACTGTACTCAGCGTGAAAGGGAAGGGCAATGGGTGTTGCGGTGGGTGTTCCACTGCAACACCCATTGCCTTGCCTTGTGCCCTGTGTCCCAGTCTCCTGGTTGGTGCCTGCGTTTTGCCTTGTCTGCTGGCTGTTCTTGGTGGTAGGTTATTTCTGCCATTCGTTGCTGGCTGTTGGTCCCCAGGGGCTTCTTCGTCCCTGCCCTGTTCCTTGGGCTGGCTGTGCTGAGGTTTCTGCCATGTGTTGGTGTGGTGTGCTCCGGCGCTTGGGGTTCCACTTTGTGTTTCTCTGCCTCTGGTGCTGGTTTTCTCCAGGTGGGATTTTCTGGTTTCCAGTCTCCTTGCGGAAGTCTGTTGATTTTCCTGGGCCGAGTTCCTTGTCCTTTTTCTGAGTTTTTCGGTTCTCCATCTTGTCCTTCTGGTGCTCTCCTCATTGGGCTCTGCCCGTGGGGTTGCGGCCTCTCCAGTTCCCCTGGTTGCACCTTTGGCCTTTGTGGGTCCTGTCTTGGCTTGCTGCTGTTGCTGTTTTGGTTGCCATCGGCTCGCCGGTTGGCTGGTTTTGGCTCCTTGCCTTTTCTGTCTGCTGCTCACTGGTGTTGGTGACCGTTTTGTTCTTTGGTGGGGTCCGGGCTTTGTGCTGGTGAGTCCCTTCTCTTCCTTTTCTTCTGCTTCTTGTTGACGCTCTGTTAGTTTGCCTTTTGGGGTAGTTTGTTTTTCCCTTTGGCTCTCCCTCTGGGTGTGTTTCATATTTGTCTGTTGCGGTTTGTGGTGTTCTGCGGTGCTGGCTTCCGCCTTATCCTTGATTTTGCCTGTTGCTTGCCCTTGTGTTGCATTGTCTGTGCAGTTGTCCTGGCCGCTGTTGGCTTTGGTACATCTCAATGAGTAATGTAATGTAATGTAATGTATGTATACTTGTAAAGCGCACTGTTACCTCGTTACGTGGCGTCCTGGCGCTGAGGTATCAGGGTGAGAGAGATGAAGGGGTGAAGGTGCGGTTACTTACCGGTAATAGTGTTAACGCGGGGTTTCTGGTTTCTAGTTACCTTACCAGATCCCAAATCAAGTCGACTGAATCGTTGGTACCTGTCATTGAGTAAAAGATAATCTACTACTAGGTTAGTCAATTAAGAACTTACACCACTCTAAATAACCACTGACCAGTGATAAAGTTTAAAGATTTAATATAAAGCTAAAGATAACTGAAGATACAAACTTCTCAAGATAAGGTTTAAAAGGTATACTGGTATCACTATAAACATAAATTCTTTGAATAGTCTGAGTCTACAAAACAGAATAATAAGTACAAATTCAAAAATCATTAGTGTTGCGAAAATGGATACAAGTTGCAACTTAAGAGTCATTACAGAAAAGAAAATCGAGGTTAGTCTGTCCCTGCACTAGACTAAGTGACATCCCTACTTAACAAGATCTTTACCCCAAAAGGTGTCAGCCGTGGTGTCTTCCTAAGAAGATCACGCACTTCTCGTTCTCTCTTCTGTAATTAGGTCTCTTATGATCAGCCTATCTGCCTACCCCACCGCTCTCTTAGGCTTCCAAAATCATCTGCTCTAACCTCCTCCCGGGTCGCTTTCCCTAATACAAAATCACATTTCCAATAGGAACGCCCCTCGGGACGCCCCTCACGTGGTATCAAATTTGGCGGTAGACTCCATGATGGTACTCTTCAAGACCCTCGTTAAAGTTGACCTTGGTTCCCAGGCTTCTTCTCCAGCGCCGGTACCCCCTGAAATTCCTGAAGACTCCTACAGGCCTGCGCCAAGCGCCACTGAACAAAGCCCCATTCATTTCAACTGATTAAGACCCCTCGCACCTGCATACAGGCCGTCCTACAGTGGGCCTCAAATTCCAGGCTCCACCATATCTATAGGTCGTAAAACATATGGAAAGCACAGTACTTGGCGCCTCTCGACTTCTTCTCTAACGAGCACATTGCAGATCAAAGGAACGACATTATCTGTTCGGGCCTACTTGATTTACATGAAGCGGGTCCCTGCACTCTGAAAACATTTAACTTGATTTAAACAGTATTCTTAACTAACACACGTTTCTATAATGCCTCACATCTATAAAACATATATTTCAGTACTAAATTCAATAATACCTTTAAATGAACAATGTCAACCCCACCTCACATTATTTTAGCAGCACGTTTAGATTTACTGTGAATTGCCATAAGGCCTACACATTTCAACTGGTTTGCAAGACTCTATTTTCCTCTTACATGATCACTTTAACATGAGAACGTGAGGGTTTCATATTCATTACAGCATTTCTACATTAGTCTTCACATTGCTATGATTATTGTTACCCTACTTGAACACTCTATACATTTCACTACTGTATATAAGACACTCTTGTGCAAAGTATATTTAAACTAACTACGTGCTTGTAAATATGGTGCACTTATACATTTTTCAGATTTGTGCTCTCTCAGTCCCCCCTTTGATGACTTTCAGGAGTCATCACCATCAAGACACCATCTCTAAAATGTAGGACTCTTCAAAGTGAAGTCATGGCAGTACCACTTCTTTTCATCGTCTCCAATGCCTTCAAACTCTTATATTGCGTATCTTGCATCGCTGTCAACCTTTTCTCCTGTTCTCTCATAGATCTCTGCAACCTGTTTGCTTTATACCATTGGTACAAACGCACCAATCCCCACAAAGTGATTACACAAATCACAATTATAATGATGGGTTTCAGTATGTACCAAACGATACCCTTTCCTAGGTTGGCAAACCACCCTCCAACTTTACCCAATTTCATGACCTACTTTTTCCCACACGTTTACTTTTGTCAGATCCTCAATTTCGTGGTGAATTGCAGTGATGTTTCGTATATACTTTTCTAAAGGTTTTGAATTGTTCCGGAATGTAAGTGCAGCATTCCTGGACCTTCAAAGCCTTACAAACTCCTCCCTCTTTAGCTAACAGAACGTCTAGAGCAATTCGGTTCTGAAGAACCATTGCCCTTATCGATTGCATCTCACCCTCCACCAGCATTAATGATCTAGCAGTACTGGCAGATAACCTATCTACGACTGTAGCCAATCTTCTAATTTTGATGTCATTCAGTATCACTCCCAAGATAGGGAATGCAGCACCGAATACATCCCCAATTACTTCTGCTGCACCTAACCCTCTCTTCCCTCTTGTTGGTATTCCTCTCTTTGTCGTTTCTATATTCTCAACATGATATATTTTGGGGAAGACAATTGCTAGATAGCATGATCCGTACCAATTATCTGGTAGCTTCACATATGCATTTCTTCCACATACAAAATATACATTTGGAATTGCTTGCATCTCTTTCAGAAAATCTTTGGAGTAGTACTCCAATTGTAAAGCATGTTCACAACTGACTTGACCTACATACAGATTCTCATAATAGGAGTAACTCCTGTGAATGCACAGTTTCCCCCATTTCTCCTTGTCTAAAGCAATTGGACCAAAGCTACCCTTTCTTTGATGTATCCTTTCTTCCTTGGTCCAATCTGTTTCCCATTGTCCTGAAGCCTTTAGAATCTTCTGCCTCCTGTATCTAGTATCTACCTGCCCTATAAACTTTTTCTCAATTTCTGACACTTGACAAGTCAGATTATTTCTTCGGGCATGTGAAGTATCTAACGTCTTCCATGGAATGAACCATTTGTGTAGTCTGTCTTCGCTCTTGTAATAGTCCCACTTGTTCAGATGCTTGTAATTTGGGACCTCTGGCAATGTCGAGTCAAAATTCGAGAAATAATACTCGAACCCATCTCGTCCATAGAATATGCTTAACAACAAACTACATGTGATTCCATATGTCAATGGAAGATGATGGTATCTGATACCCTCATCCACCGAAGCTGGTAATTGCATACAAACGTAGCAATTCTTCGCCTCCATGACATCAATGTATTCGTAAAGCAATTTGGCATAAGCATTTGACCTGAAGTTCCCCTGTGATTCATCTGTATGTAACCTTTTAATTTCCGCGTCTAACAAAGCTTTGTCTTTATCATTTATGTTTCCCTTATTATTAACAGTCATTGTTCTCTGTGTTGACACTCCCTTGACTTCCTTGACTGCAGTTGCATCTCTCTCATGTCCCACTATGTATGAGACAGTAACCACCAAAACTATTAGTGAAATCACCACCCCTAAAAGTGTGCCAACTATACATTTTGCCCTGCGGTTCGGGTTGCCGGCCTCCATGTCTTCAAACAGTGTAGTTTTGGGTGTTCTTCTAGCACCAGTTTCCTTCTCTCCGAACAAAGTCTCTCTTTTGAACAGCGTTTCTCTTTTGAACACCTGGAAGCTGACAGTTTACTCCGCAAACAATATTAGAGTCCTGTAGAAATAGACAATCCTAGCCCTTCTCCATCCGCTAAAAGGAAGTCCCTACCATTTTCTTCTTCCACTCGGCGCTAGGTTATCTTGCAGCAACATTTACAAAGTTCTTTCCAAAATCTTTTACTAATCTGAAGCTATAAGTGTTCCAAGAAGTGACACTACGTCTTCATAGATGTCCATACGAAGAAGGATTCCCTCAAATATTGGGCAGTTCGTACAACAACATGGAAATTCGACTGTCTCTAGGATTATTCTCCTTATTTCACTCTGGACAAGTGGACGAACAAAGTGAAGAGTTAAGGTCTTTTCAATCTCCACTCCTGGTACTATCAGTTCTACATCCACAGTTACAAAGGGGTCCGTTCTGACCAAGATCACTTTCTTCACCTTCCCGGTTCTGCGCCCCCTTGAAGACATCAGCAACAAGGTATTAATCCAAGACAATTAGTGTTCCAAGAACTTCCACTACTCGTTCAAGCATTTCCAGTCGAAGAAGAGTTCCCTCCAATACTGGATATCGTGAACAGCAAACCGGAAAATCAACTGTCTCTAAAATCAATTTTCTTATTCCGCTCAGGAGAGGAAGATAGACGATGTTGAGTGTCAGCAACCTTTCGGTCTCCGCTCCCGGTAGCAGGAACCTTATTTGCACTGTGATGATCGGATCAGTTCTGATCAGGTTCTCTTCCCTGACCCTCCCGGTTCTGTGTCCCACGGACATATGCAACGAGGTAGGTCCAATCAGGAGTAGAGTACCTTCTGCTGGGCACTCGCACCCTCCTTGATCTTCTGGGACCCTCTTGGGCTTGATCCTGCGTATCTTCTTCCGGATCTGAGTCTTCGGATATAGGAGCAAGCGTTTCTTCTCGAGCAGACCTCAAGCTCAACCTCCTCTTTCTTTCTGGCCAGGTGGCTGCTCCACGCCTTGCTCTCCTATTTCTCGTCCTCACACTCGATTCCTGTTCGCTCTGGTACTGATCTGTGTCTGAGTCGTATTCACTGCAGCTCTCTCCTTCAGTTGCGTCTTCGGTCTCCCTGCCGTCCTGCCTTCTTTCCTCTTCTGGATCAGATGCGTTCCCAACTTCTTCCGACACCCCCACAGCTTGACTGGTCCCCCCTTGGGATTCTTCTTCCACTGCTGGACTTTCGTCTGGGAGAGGAGCTGTTTCTTCTAGAGGTGCTGGAACTCTTCGAGTATGGGATGCATGGATCCAATTGGGCAGCCCTCCGCACTTCACCGCGGTATTCGTGATCAGGATTACCTGAAAGGGCCCACGCCAACGTACATCTAGGCAGTTCTTCCGGACGTGCTTCTTGACCAGCACCCAATCCCCTGGGCTCAGATCATGACACAGATTCCTTGATGATGGAACTTCAGCCTCCCGCACCTGAATGGACACAGAATGGATGGCGTCAGACAGTCCCTTACAATAATCCAAGATCAGATCATCTGTGATATTCAATAGGGCAGCAGTTGGAACTGTAGGAAGTCTCATGGCCCTCCCCATCAGAATCTCATGTGGAGAGAGACCTGTCCTCCTGTCAGGTGTGCTGCGCATACTCATGAGCACTAAAGGAAGAGCATCTGGCCAACTCAAAGATGTGGATGAACAAACTTTAGCTAGTCGACTCTTCAGAGTGCCATTTACTTGTTCCACAATCCCTGAGGCTTCTGGCCGATAACTACAATGTAGTTTTTGATCGATCTTTAATGCAGAGCACAACATCTTCACAATTTCGCTGTTAAAATGTTTTCCTCTGTCCGATTCCAGAGAGGCAGGCACCCCGAAGCGTGGTATCAACTCCCTGAGCAACAGTTTGGCTACTGTGAGTGTATCGCACCTGCGTGTAGGGTATGCTTCAACCCACCTGGAAAATATGCATACAACCACCAAAACATACCGAAGGCGGTTGATTTTTGGCATTTCAATAAAGTCCAATTGCATTCTATTGAAAGTCCCCCCAGACATCCCAATGTGACTCAGTGTAACTGGTGTTCTTTTCCCTATGTTTAATTGTTGGCAGGTAACACATCGCTTACACACTGATTCTGCTGCTATCCTAAATTTAGGGCAATACCAAGTCTGTCTAAACACTCTCAGCATAGCGTCTCTTCCTAGGTGTACTGGACCATGTATTTGCCTTGCCATGGGATTCGCTAGTTCCTCAGGTAACACAGCCCTCCCATCTGCTGAAATCCAAAAATCCATCTCGCTTCTCACGCAACCTGCTATTTCCCATTCCTTTTTCTCTGCTTCAGGTGCGTTCTCCTGCATCACTCTTAAATCCTCCCAAGTGTCTACAGTTTCCAACATCATACTCAATTCTGTCTTCTCTTCCGCCCCATCTATTTCCACCTTTGAGAAGGAATAGTCCTGCTCCGCACAATAGCGGGCGACTTCATCAGCATATCGGTTACCTTGTGACACGAAATCTGTATTCTTAGTATGAGCTACACACTTTACAATCGCAATGGCGGCTGGACCTTGCAATGCTTCCAACAACAGCCGCACAAATTCTCCATTTCGAATGGGCGAACCAGAAGAGGTCATGTAACCTCTCTGAGACCACAATTGCCCGAAATCGTTAACCACACCGAAACCATATTGGCTGTCAGTGTATATGGTGACTCTCTTTCCATTTCCTGCTATGCAGGCACGAGTTAGGGCAATGATTTCTGCTACCTGTGCGGAATGTACTCCTTCCAGGCAAGCGGCTTCCACAACTCCAGTAATGGTACAAACAGCATCAGCTGCTCTCAATCGACCAGTATCGTCTCTTAAACATGAGCCATCGACAAAGTAAATCTCATCTGGGTCAGACAACGGCTCATCCACAATATCTGGCCTGGGTTTCGTGCATAGTTCAGTCACATCAAGGCAATCGTGGTCTTCACATTCTTCGCCTTCTATCACAGTAGGTAGTGGCATCAATGTAGCAGGATTCAAAACAGAGCATCTCTTAAGGGTCACGTTCTCCGCAGCAAGGATAACTTGCTCGTAGCGCGTGAGCCTGCTATTGGTCAGATGCTGAGTCTTGGTCCTGGTCATTAACAATTCTACAGAATGTGGTACATACACCACTAACTGGTGTCCCATCACAATACTTTCACACCTCTCAATGCTGACACCCGTTGCAGCAACGGATTTGAGACATCCGGGCAACGCTGCGGCTACCGGATCTAATGTAGCCGAAAAGTAGGCAACTGGTCTACGGGCATTTCCATGGGTCTGTGCCAAGACTGACAAAGCACATCCCTCTCTCTCACAGCAGTAAAGTGAAAAAGATTTCTCGTAATCGGGCATCCCCAGAGCCGGAGCACGACACAAATCGTCCCTCAGCTGCAGGAATGCCACTAGGCATTCATCGTCCCATGGTACCGGATCACTCACCTCCTTGTGCATCAGTTTCTGTAAGGGTTTTGCTTTCAGTGAAAAGTTAACTATCCACTGTCCACAATAACCAACCATTCCTAGAAACATCCTAACTTCTCTCTGAGTCGTAGGCGCATTCATTTTCATTATCGCCTCAATCCTGTCTGGAGACACCTTACGTTTTCCCTTTTCTAACCGGTGTCCCAAATACTGCACTTCGGTCAGACAGTACTGTAACTTGCTCGGAGATACCTTATGTCCATTTTCAGCTAAATGGTTCAACAAGGCAATGGAATCTATTTTACAAGCTTCCTCAGTTTCTGATGCAACAAGTAGGTCATCTATGTACTGGACCAGAACCGAATTCTGCGGCAGTACTAGATTTTCAAGATTCTTCTTCAACAACTGGTTGAAGATTGATGGACTGTCTGTGAATCCTTGTGGGATTCGACACCATGTTAAGACGCGATCTTCCATTTTAAAAGCGAAAAGGTACCTGCTCTCTTCATCCAATGGGATTGAAAAGAAGGCCTGGCAAAGATCTATCACTGTGAACCATTCTGCTTGGCATGGTATCTGAAACAGTATCACTGATGGATTCGGTACCACTGGACAACATGAAACAACTATATTGTTAATTTTCCGGAGGTCCTGAACTATTCTAAATTTCCCACTAGGTTTCTGCAAACCCATAATCGGGGAGTTACAAGGACTTCCCATGATTTCTTTTAGTATTCCCTGCTGAACCATTGACTCTATCACAGGCTTTATTCCTGCAATCGTTTCCTGGGACAATTTGTATTGCGGTGTTCTGGGAAACTCGGCACTTGGCTTTACCATGATTTTTACTGGTTCTACCCCTTTAATCAATCCTATTTCCTCACCCGTGAAATCCCATACTTCTGACGCCACTGCATCTCGCAGGTCCTGGGGAAGATCTTCCACAGTCAGAGTAAGATATAGTTCTATACAAGATTTGGAATTGGCTACCTTAAAGGTAGCGTCATCATCTGTAGTCTGTACCTCCACCCCTTGCGGGGTGCAGTATATTGTGCAGTTCAATTTGCACAACAGATCCCTTCCTAACAGACATACCGGACTCGAATCACATACCACAAACTGATGTTCATTCATATGGTTTCCTATTTTCACAGACACTGGTTCAGTCAGAGGACTAGTCATCCTTTTGTTTGCAACTCCTACCACTTGAATTGTTTCCCCTGACATCGGTAAATCTGGAACCACCACTGATCTCAACGTTGATCGAGTAGCTCCAGTATCCACCAAGAACGTTGTGGGACATCCCGCCACTTCAGCCTCTACAAATGGCCCCCTTTGATCCACCTCTAGGACTGCCCCGAGGGTACAGTCCTCTTCCTTACTCACACGCTGTCCTGTCAATGGGTCAACATAATAACACTTTTCTTCCTCGATAAAGAGAGGCATTTGTTTAAAGACCTTTCCCACTGACGCTATTTTCGGGGCCTGTGGGAACTGAGCTCTCGGAGCCGAAGTCCCCCCTTTGACCCCCTTACTTCCTGGGACTGTTGCCTTTTGAGCTGGAACCTCTTGAACTTGCTCCTCTAATTCCAGCTCTCCATTTTCAGGGTTAAAGGGACACTCGCGTCGCCAATGTCCCACCTGGTGACACAAATGGCACTTTGTCGTTTTCTTTAAAGTGGCAAAGTCTACCCTAGGTCTCTGGCCTTCTTCATTATCCTTGTTCTGACCATTTGGCTTTCGTCCCATCCCCTGCTTCTGTTGTCCACCCTTCCCTGCTGACTGCATCTGCACTACCATCAACTTCTCCTTTAGATTCTTTGCTTTAGAATCTATTTCGTCACTGCAATATCTCGCATATCGCAGGATCTCATCTAGTGGTTTGTTTTGCCAACAGATTAAATGTTGTTGAATCATCAAACAAATATCTGGTCTCAGCCCCAAAACGAACTTCGACACAAACTGCCCTATGTCTTTGGGATCCATTACATCGAGTCCACTATACTGTTTGAATATTTTCAGTAATCTCTCATAAAACTCGTGAACTGTCTCTTTGGGTTCCTGCCTTGTTCGGTCTATTTTTACCCAATCAATATCTTGTGGAGGCACTTTATCCTTTAACCAGGCTATTACCCTTTCGTACTTCTCCATGACACTGTCCGATGGTCCATTAGTTCTAGCATTCCTCTCAGGCTCTGCATTTGGCCACTGGACACTAATCTTGCACGTTACCCACAAATCCCCTGGAACCACAATGTCGAACAAGGTGTTCAAATCAATCCACAATACTTTGGAGATCTTTACAAACCTTTCTACCTGCTTATACCACTCAACTGGGTTTTCCCTCAGTTTCGGAAACGAGTTGGTAAATGCAGCCAAATCTCCCCTACTCCATGGTACATGTACATAGTTCCCATTTGATATCTCTCGCAAAGGGAATGCCTCCATCTGCATTACCCTTCCCTCGGGGGTCATCACATTTATACTTCGTCTAACTGTGCCCTTTTTCGACCACCTTTCCTCCCATTTGTCCAGTTCTCTCCACACTCTTATTCCTGATACCAACTCTCTTATGTGTGTTTTTAATCCAGTAGTTCTCTTCTCATCTAGGTCTTGGTCTGAGTACTGCAATCTGTGGTTACTCTGCAATGCCCTTGTCCTAGATAAATCTACGGCATACCTGTCTGCCAAATTAGTCAGTTTCTCATGAATCACTCTAGCCTTCCTAGTAGTATCCTTCGCTATGAACAGCAGCTCATCTTGTTCGTACAAATCAATCCTTTCTAAAGGCACCGTCCCTTCTATAATCTCGTCTAGATCGGATTTTAGACTGGAGACATCAAGCCTTTTAACCTTTATTGCAGCTTTTAGTACTTCGGCTCCAGGTGCTCCTTCCGCATCTCTCCCATCCCAGCTCCTAGCCCTGCGCCTAAGCACTGGTGAGTTATGGGGAGTCCTCCCATGCTCCCATCTCTCTAGGTCCCATGCCCTTCCATCTTCTCGGGGTGGATGGTGAAACACTCCTTCACGCCTCATAGCCCCACGTTCCCCATCCTGTCTAGTTTCACGGGATACATGGTAAGGTATTCCGTTACTCCCTCCTTCTTCCTCATGCATCTGTGACCTCAGATCACTCGATGTATGGCGTGACCTTTCACTGTCCCCTCTTTGCCAGTGCTGTACTCTTTCCCCAGGTGCGTGATGAGTGCACCTAAACTTATCCCTGTACTCTTGTGTTCTTCGGTCTCCCTCGGTTTGCATGAGACGAGACATCTCCCCACACCCTATACTCCTACCATTCTGCTCCTGTTGTTCCCTCTCATTCATAGAACATGTAACTCCTCTATTCTCCTGACTTTGACCTTCTCGGCCCTGACTGCTTTCGCTAGCCCCGCAATGAGATACAGTCCCGTTACCTCGGCTTTCCCACTCGGGTTCTGTTCTTACCCTATTACTCGGGGTTACTGCGGACCCATCCCATTCTCTCAAGTCAGCCCTTAATTCCGTATAGGGTTTTGGCCGTGGTCCCCTCAGGTCCATCGGTCCTCTCTGACCTCCCTGTCCTGTGTTGGGACCCACAGTCATATCAAATGGGGTGTTCCACGTTACAGATCCTGGCAATTGCTTCCATGCATTTGTCGTGTTATTCCTCCTTTCCATCTCTATCCTTTCTCTATCTAACCGTGCCTGCTCTTCTCCTTTCCCATGATCTGGATTGTAAATCGACACTATAGGTCCTATAGTAACAGGTACTTGAAGAGCATCCGGTAATCCAAAAGACTCAACCTTTTCGGTGTTTGGCGTCTTTTGTACCACAAACCTTCCCACTACACTCTGTACTGTGTTATTTTGAGGTGTCTCCTCGCCTTTAATAGGTGTCCATTCCGATATAGGGAGTGGTGTAAACCCCTCTATGGCAGTCCCATCTTCCCTTGCAAGCCCTCTATCTTCAATTTCCCCAACTCTCGGAGGAGGTCTGTCTATCAACAATCTGTTTATCACATTGTCCTCCGACTCGCTCTCCTCATCCTCTTCCATGAGGTTCTTCCCACCTACCACCTCCCTCATTGGATACAACTTCTCTACCTCAATAGCCTGTACCCTCCATCTCTTTGCTTCCTCATCCCATTTAGAATCTCGCACTGCTCTTACCGATCGAGTCAATCTTTGTTGACGCCTGTTCAAATTTCTATCGTGTGCCGCCCTAATCCATGCATTAAGGGCCTCAAACTGGGTTGGTCTAGGTGAGGGTTTCAATGAGGACATGGTTGCTTTTAGCCGATGTAACACCTCTAACTTAAACGTCCCGTACTTCGGGAACTGCATTTCCTCATTTCCTTCCGTAAGCTTATTCCAAGCCCCAATCCACAATATCGTATGCAACCCCACATTCGCTGCCATATAATGAGCTGGTGTACCCTCCGGCCTCTTCCCCGTAATAATGTTCGCTTCTTTTTCTTTTAAAAATCCCTTTCAAACACTTAAAGCACTTCATGATTTCTCTTTTCTCCGCGTTTGTTTACTTCCTGATGACAATCTACCAATCACAGCTCTGTTCCCGCTAACTGGCCTATCCGAGCGCGGCTTCTCACTGACGTCGCCCCAGCCGCCCAATCGCGTCGCGGCTCTTGCCGACGTCACACCAACCGTCCTATCGCGTCGCGGCTCTTCACTCTCCACCCTATCTCAGCGCGGCTCTTTCTGACGTCACTCGTCCCCCTTCGCAGCAGTTCCCCTCCTTCTTCAGCTCGTCTCCTCGGTCATGCGTGCATCCCATTCATACTCTGAAAAATGATTACTTCTGTCCAAGCGATCACCTTTCTTGACTGTACGCCCACAGTCTTTCTGTAGTTGTCCCCTTAACTTGACGAAATGTCTTTCCGTTTACTTCCAGACAATCGCCTTCTCTGATAGGTTACTCACACACAGTAACTTCCGACCAGCGTCCGTTACTCATACGCTCACTCTTACACTCCCCCTATCTCGGTCCCACGGCGGTCAATGGTACCTCATGACTTCCGTACTATGGTCGACAACTACTCTGGATGTTCGATACACCCAAAACCACTTAAGCTCTGGCCTGAACTTAAGATTCACCGGTTCACCCGTTTACCAGGTGACCAGTTCACCAGGTTGCGCGCGCTCACAACCTTCTCACAATCACGCTACAGGCATTCAACTCCGCAAGACATTACACTACAATTACAACACAAAACACCGCAATCTGTTCACGCATGACCCTTGTTATACTCACTCTCCTCCGATACTGCTGCTTTTCTCGCCCCGTCTGCACCTTCGGCGCACGATTCTTCCGCTGCTCGTCTCTCGATGTCTAGGGGCCTTGGGGTAAACTAACCTCTCTAGATTACCTTCCTCAAGAAGATAACCATCCTCACTCTGCTACCAACTGTTAACGCGGGGTTTCTGGTTTCTAGTTACCTTACCAGATCCCAAATCAAGTCGACTGAATCGTTGGTACCTGTCATTGAGTAAAAGATAATCTACTACTAGGTTAGTCAATTAAGAACTTACACCACTCTAAATAACCACTGACCAGTGATAAAGTTTAAAGATTTAATATAAAGCCAAAGATAACTGAAGATACAAACTTCTCAAGATAAGGTTTAAAAGGTATACTGGTATCACTATAAACATAAATTCTTTGAATAGTCTGAGTCTACAAAACAGAATAATAAGTACAAGTTCAAAAATCATTAGTGTTGCCAAAATGGATACAAGTTGCAACTTAAGAGTCATTACAGAAAAGAAAATCCAGGTTAGTCTGTCCCTGCACTAGACTAAGTGACATCCCTACTTAACAAGATCTTTACCCCAAAAGGTGTCAGCCGTGGTGTCTTCCTAAGAAGATCACGCACTTCTCGTTCTCTCTTCTGTAATTAGGTCTCTTATGATCAGCCTATCTGCCTACCCCACCGCTCTCTTAGGCTTCCAAAATCATCTGCTCTAACCTCCTCCCGGGTCGCTCTCCCTAATACAAAATCACATTTCCAATAGGAACGCCCCTCGGGACGCCCCTCACGTGGTATCAAATTTGGCGGTAGACTCCATGATGGTACTCTTCAAGACCCTCGTTAAAGTTGACCTTGGTTCCCAGGCTTCTTCTCCAGCGCCGGTACCCCCTGAAATTCCTGAAGACTCCTACAGGCCTGCGCCAAGCGCCACTGAACAAAGCCCCATTCATTTCAACTGATTAAGACCCCTCGCACCTGCATACAGGCCGTCCTACAGTGGGCCTCAAATTCCAGGCTCCACCATATCTATAGGTCGTAAAACATATGGAAAGCACAGTACTTGGCGCCTCTCGACTTCTTCTCTAACGAGCACATTGCAGATCAAAGGAACGACATTATCTGTTCGGGCCTACTTGATTTACATGAAGCGGGTCCCTGCACTCTGAAAACATTTAACTTGATTTAAACAGTATTCTTAACTAACACACGTTTCTATAATGCCTCACATCTATAAAACATATATTTCAGTACTAAATTCAATAATACCTTTAAATGAACTATGTCAACCCCACCTCACATTATTTTAGCAGCATGTTTAGATTTACTGTGAATTGCCATAAGGCCTACACATTTCAACTGGTTTGCAAGACTCTATTTTCCTCTTACATGATCACTTTAACATGAGAACGTGAGGGTTTCATATTCATTACAGCATTTCTACATTAGTCTTCACATTGCTATGATTATTGTTACCCTACTTGAACATTCTATACATTTCACTACTGTATATAAGACACTCTTGTGCAAAGTATATTTAAACTAACTACGTGCTTGTAAATATGGTGCACTTATACATTTTTCAGATTTGTGCTCTCTCAGTCCCCCCTTTGATGACTTTCAGGAGTCATCACCATCAAGACACCATCTCTAAAATGTAGGACTCTTCAAAGTGAAGTCATGGCAGTACCACTTCTTTTCATCGTCTCCAATGCCTTCAAACTCTTATATTGCGTATCTTGCATCGCTGTCAACCTTTTCTCCTGTTCTCTCATAGATCTCTGCAACCTGTTTGCTTTATACCATTGGTACAAACGCACCAATCCCCACAAAGTGATTACACAAATCACAATTATGATGATGGGTTTCAGTATGTACCAAACGATACCCTTTCCTAGGTTGGCAAACCACCCTCCAACTTTACCCATTCCATGACCTACTTTTTCCCACACGTTTACTTTTGTCAGATCCTCAATTTCGTGGTGAATTGCAGTGATGTTTCGTATATACTTTTCTAAAGGTTTTGAATTGTCCGGAATGTAAGTGCAGCATTCCTGGACCTTCAAAGCCTTACAAACTCCTCCCTCTTTAGCTAACAGAACGTCTAGAGCAAGTCGGTTCTGAAGAACCATTGCCCTTATCGATTGCATCTCACCCTCCACCAGCATTAATGATCTAGCAGTACTGGCAGATAACCTATCTACGACTGTAGCCAATCTTCTAATTTTGATGTCATTCAGTATCACTCCCAAGATAGGGAATGCAGCACCAAATACATCCCCAATTACTTCTGCTGCACCTAACCCTCTCTTCCCTCTTGTTGGTATTCCTCTCTTTGTCGTTTCTATATTCTCAACATGATATATTTTGGGGAAGACAATTGCTAGATAGCATGATCCGTACCAATTATCTGGTAGCTTCACATATGCATTTCTTCCACATACAAAATATACATTTGGAATTGCTTGCATCTCTTTCAGAAAATCTTTGGAGTAGTACTCCAATTGGAAAGCATGTTCACAACTGACTTGACCTACATACAGATTCTCATAATAGGAGTAACTCCTGTGAATGCACAGTTTCCCCCATTTCTCCTTGTCTAAAGCAATTGGACCAAAGCTACCCTTTCTTTGATGTATCCTTTCTTCCTTGGTCCAATCTGTTTCCCATTGTCCTGAAGCCTTTAGAATCTTCTGCCTCCTGTATCTAGTATCTACCTGCCCTATAAATTTTTTCTCAATTTCTGACACTTGACAAGTCAGATTATTTCTTCGGGCATGTGAAGTATCTAACGTCTTCCATGGAATGAACCATTTGTGTAGTCTGTCTTCGCTCTTGTAATAGTCCCACTTGTTCAGATGCTTGTAATTTGGGACCTCTGGCAATGTCGAGTCAAAATTCGAGAAATAATACTCGAACCCATCTCGTCCATAGAATATGCTTAACAACAAACTACATGTGATTCCATATGTCAATGGAAGATGATGGTATCTGATACCCTCATCCAACGAAGCTGGTAATTGCATACAAACGTAGCAATTCTTCGCCTCCATGACATCAATGTATTCGTAAAGCAATTTGGCATAAGCATTTGACCTGAAGTTCCCCTGTGATTCATCTGTATGTAACCTTTTAATTTCCGCGTCTAACAAAGCTTTGTCTTTATCATTTATGTTTCCCTTATTATTAACAGTCATTGTTCTCTGTGTTGACACTCCCTTGACTTCCTTGACTGCAGTTGCATCTCTCTCATGTCCCACTATGTATGAGACAGTAACCACCAAAACTATTAGTGAAATCACCACCCCTAAAAGTGTGCCAACTATACATTTTGCCCTGCGGTTCGGGTTGCCGGCCTCCATGTCTTCAAACAGTGTAGTTTTGGGTGTTCTTCTAGCACCAGTTTCCTTCTCTCCGAACAAAGTCTCTCTTTTGAACAGCGTTTCACTTTTGAACACCTGGAAGCTGACAGTTTACTCCGCAAACAATATTAGAGTCCTGTAGAAATAGACAATCCTAGCCCTTCTCCGTCCGCTAAAAGGAAGTCCCTACCATTTTCTTCTTCCACTCGGCGCTAGGTTATCTTGCAGCAACATTTACAAAGTTCTTTCCAAAATCTTTTATTAATCTGAAGCTATAAGTGTTCCAAGAAGTGACACTACGTCTTCATAGATGTCCATACGAAGAAGGATTCCCTCAAATATTGGGCAGTTCGTACAACAACATGGAAATTCGACTGTCTCTAGGATTATTCTCCTTATTTCACTCTGGACAAGTGGACGAACAAAGTGAAGAGTTAAGGTCTTTTCAATCTCCACTCCTGGTACTATCAGTTCTACATCCACAGTTACAAAGGGGTCCGTTCTGACCAAGATCACTTTCTTCACCTTCCCGGTTCTGCGCCCCCTTGAAGACATCAGCAACAAGGTATTAATCCAAGACAATTAGTGTTCCAAGAACTTCCACTACTCGTTCAAGCATTTCCAGTCGAAGAAGAGTTCCCTCCAATACTGGATATCGTGAACAGCAAACCGGAAAATCAACTGTCTCTAAAATCAATTTTCTTATTCCGCTCAGGAGAGGAGGATAGACGATGTTGAGTGTCAGCAACCTTTCGGTCTCCGCTCCCGGTAGCAGGAACCTTATTTGCACTGTGATGATCGGATCAGTTCTGATCAGGTTCACTTCCCTGACCCTCCCGGTTCTGTGTCCCACGGACATCTGCAACGAGGTAGGTCCAATCAGGAGTAGAGTACCTTCTGCTGGGCACTCGCACCCTCCTTGATCTTCTGGGACCCTCTTGGGCTTGATCCTGCGTATCTTCTTCCGGATCTGAGTCTTCGGATATAGGAGCAAGCGTTTCTTCTCGAGCAGACCTCAAGCTCAACCTCCTCTTTCTTTCTGGCAAGGTGGCTGCTCCACGCCTTGCTCTCCTATTTCTCGTCCTCACACTCGATTCCTGTTCGCTCTGGTACTGATCTGTGTCTGAGTCGTATTCACTGCAGCTCTCTCCTTCAGTTGCGTCTTCGGTCTCACTGCCGTCCTGCCTTCTTTCCTCTTCTGGATCAGATGCGTTCCCAACTTCTTCCGACACCCCCACAGCTTGACTGGTCCCCCCTTGGGATTCTTCTTCCACTGCTGGACTTTCGTCTGGGAGAGGAGCTGTTTCTTCTAGAGGTGCTGGAACTCTTCGAGTATGGGATGCATGGATCCAATTGGGCAACCCTCCGCACTTCACCGCGGTATTCGTGATCAGGATTACCTAAAAGGGCCCACGCCAACGTACATCTAGGCAGTTCTTCCGGACGTGCTTCTTGACCAGCACCCAATCCCCTGGGCTCAGATCATGACACAGATTCCTTGATGATGGAACTTCAGCCTCCCGCACCTGAAGGGACACAGAATGGATGGCGTCAGACAGTCCCTTACAATAATCCAAGATCAGATCATCTGTGATATTCAATAGGGCAGCAGTTGGAACTGTAGGAAGTCTCATGGCCCTCCCCATCAGAATCTCATGTGGAGAGAGACCTGTCCTCCTGTCAGGTGTGCTGCGCATACTCATGAGCACTAAAGGAAGAGCATCTGGCCAACTCAAAGATGTGGATGAACAAACTTTAGCTAGTCGACTCTTCAGACATGGGAGGCAGGGTGATGTTAGTTATGTTAGACCTGTCGGCGGCGTTTGACACCGTCCCGCATGAGGATCTCCTCACCAGGCTCCGTGACATCGGGCTAGGGGGGACGGTGCTCAATTGGTTTTCTTCCTTTCTGGCCAACCGCCGCCAGACGGTCTGGGTCCCACCCGGATCCGCCGAGATGCCGCCATTGGGAGTCGGAGTGCCTCAGGGCTCCATTTTGAGCCCCACTCTATTTAACATCCTTATGACCCCTCTGGCGACATTGGCGGAGTCCTATGGGGCCCGGATCGTCTCTTATGCTGATGACACTCAGCTCCTTTTTACCTGTCGTAAGAGCGAAGAGTTCGATGGAGAAAGGATCCGTGAGTGCCTTGGGGCTGTTTTTAGCTGGTTTTCACATAACAGCCTCAAGTGCAACTCGGACAAATCCGAAATACTATTCTTCGGATGCCCATCAGAACCAGATTGGCAAGGATGGTGGCCAGCCGACATGTTCCCTCCCACACAGTCCTCTAAGTGGGCCAAGAACCTGGGAGTTAAAATTGACAACGAGCTTTCGCTCAAATCCCAGGTTTCCACTCTTACTGGAACATGTTTTGGGATTCTCAGAATGTTGCGCAAGTTTTTTCCCCTTCTTTCGGAGCAACATCGGAGGATCACTGTTCAGGCCCTTATAGGGTCCAGATTGGACTATGCCAATGTCCTATATCTGGGCCTGCCTGAATATCTCCTCCAACGTCTGCAGGTCACCCAGAACGCTGCTGCGCGTGCCATTTTTGGCCTTCATCGCCGCACTAGCGCCTCTAATCTCCTTGTATCCCTCCACTGGCTTCCGGTGCGGAAGAGGATACTGTTTAAGGCCATGACTCTTGCCCATAAGGCCTTGCATGGCAATGGCGCCAAGTATCTCCAGAGGAGGCTGGACTTTTATCGACCTGCACGTTCCCTCAGGTCAGAAGCCTTGGCTTTGGCTCGGGTACCATGCATTAAAAAGGCTCGGCTAGGCGGCCGGTCTTTTAGCCTCCTTGCTCCTCAGCTATGGAACTCGTTACCGTTGTCCCTGCGAAACACCTCAAATCTGCTTGTCTTCAGGAAAGACTTGAAAACCTGGTTGTTTGCTGGATAATTTCTCCCCTTCTTTGGGCCTCTTTCTGTTATTGTTATGTCTCTTGCTCTTTTCCATGGTCTGGAGCTCAAAGCGCCGGGACACTCCTTTGGAGTAGCCGTTGCGCTATAAAAGTCCCATTTTAACATTAACATTAACATTAACATTAACATTAACAGAGTGCCATTTACTTGTTCCACAATCCCTGAGGCTTCTGGCCGATAACTACAATGTAGTTTTTGATCGATCTTTAATGCAGAGCACAACATCTTCACAATTTCGCTGTTAAAATGTTTTCCTCTGTCCGATTCCAGAGAGGCAGGCACCCCGAAGCGTGGTATCAACTCCCTGAGCAACAGTTTGGCTACTGTGAGTGTATCGCACCTGCGTGTAGGGTATGCTTCAACCCACCTGGAAAATATGCATACAACCACCAAAACATACCGAAGGCGGTTGATTTTTGGCATTTCAATAAAGTCCAATTGCATTCTATTGAAAGGCCCCCCAGACCTCCCAATGTGACTCAGTGTAACTGGTGTTCTTTTCCCTATGTTTAATTGTTGGCAGGTAACACATCGCTTACAGACTGATTCTGCTGCTATCCTAAATTTAGGGCAATACCAAGTCTGTCTAAACACTCCCAGCATAGCGTCTCTTCCTAGGTGTACTGGACCATGTATTTGCCTTGCCATGGGATTCGCTAGTTCCTCAGGTAACACAGCCCTCCCATCTGCTGAAATCCAAAAATCCATCTCGCTTCTCACGCAACCTGCTATTTCCCATGCCTTTTTCTCTGCTTCAGGTGCGTTCTCCTGCATCACTCTTAAATCCTCCCAAGTGTCTACAGTTTCCAACATCATACTCAATTCTGTCTTCTCTTCCGCCCCATCTATTTCCACCTTTGAGAAGGAATAGTCCTGCTCCGCACAATAGCGGGCGACTTCATCAGCATATCGGTTACCTTGTGACACGAAATCTGTATTCTTAGTATGAGCTACACACTTTACAATCGCAATGGCGGCTGGACCTTGCAATGCTTCCAACAACAGCCGCACAAATTCTCCATTTCGAATGGGCGAACCAGAAGAGGTCATGTAACCTCTCTGAGACCACAATTGCCCGAAATCGTGAACCACACCGAAACCATATTGGCTGTCAGTGTATATGGTGACTCTCTTTCCATTTCCTGCTATGCAGGCACGAGTTAGGGCAATGATTTCTGCTACCTGTGCGGAATGTACTCCTTCCAGGCAAGCGGCTTCCACAACTCCAGTAATGGTACAAACAGCATAAGCTGCTCTCAATCGACCAGTATCGTCTCTTAAACATGAGCCATCGACAAAGTAAATCTCATCTGGGTCAGACAACGGCTCATCCACAATATCTGGCCTGGGCTTCGTGCATAGTTCAGTCACATCAAGGCAATCGTGGTCTTCACATTCTTCGCCTTCTATCACAGTAGGTAGTGGCATCAATGTAGCAGGATTCAAAACAGAGCATCTCTTAAGGGTCACGTTCTCCGCAGCAAGGATAACTTGCTCGTAGCGCGTGAGCCTGCTATTGGTCAGATGCTGAGTCTTGGTCCTGGTCATTAACAAATCTACAGAATGTGGTACATACACCACTAACTGGTGTCCCATCACAATACTTTCACACCTCTCAATGCTGACACCCGTTGCAGCAACGGATTTGAGACATCCGGGCAACGCTGCGGCTACCGGATCTAATGTAGCCGAAAAGTAGGCAACTGGTCTACGGGCATTTCCATGGGTCTGTGCCAAGACTGACAAAGCACATCCCTCTCTCTCACAGCAGTAAAGTGAAAAAGATTTCTCGTAATCGGGCATCCCCAGAGCCGGAGCACGACACAAATCGTCCCTCAGCTGCAGGAATGCCACTAGGCATTCATCGTCCCATGGTACCGGATCACTCACCTCCTTGTGCGTCAGTTTCTGTAAGGGTTTTGCTTTCAGTGAAAAGTTAACTATCCACTGTCGACAATAACCAACCATTCCTAGAAACATCCTAACTTCTCTCTGAGTCGTAGGCGCATTCATTTTCATTATCGCCTCAATCCTGTCTGGAGACACCTTACGTTTTCCCTTTTCTAACCGGTGTCCCAAATACTGCACTTCGGTCAGACAGTACTGTAACTTGCTCGGAGATACCTTATGTCCATTTTCAGCTAAATGGTTCAACAAGGCAATGGAATCTATTTTACAAGCTTCCTCAGTTTCTGACGCAACAAGTAGGTCATCTATGTACTGGACCAGAACCGAATTCTGCGGCAGTACTAGATTTTCAAGATTCTTCTTCAACAACTGGTTGAAGATTGATGGACTGTCTGTGAATCCTTGTGGGATTCGACACCATGTTAAGACGCGATCTTCCATTTTAAAAGCGAAAAGGTACCTGCTCTCTTCATCCAATGGGATTGAAAAGAAGGCCTGGCAAAGATCTATCACTGTGAACCATTCTGCTTGGCATGGTATCTGAAACAGTATCACTGATGGATTCGGTACCACTGGACAACATGAAACAACTATATTGTTAATTTTCCGGAGGTCCTGCACTATTCTAAATTTCCCACTAGGTTTCTGCAAACCCATAATCGGGGAGTTACAAGGACTTCCCATGATTTCTTTTAGTATTCCCTGCTGAACCATTGACTCTATCACAGGCTTTATTCCTGCAATCGTTTCCTGGGACAATTTGTATTGCGGTGTTCTGGGAAACTCGGCACTTGGCTTTACCATGATTTTTACTGGTTCTACCCCTTTAATCAATCCTATTTCCTCACCCGTGAAATCCCATACTTCTGACGCCACTGCATCTCGCAGGTCCTGGGGAAGATCTTCCACAGTCAGAGTAGGATATAGTTCTATACAAGATTTGGAATTGGCTACCTTAAAGGTAGCGTCATCATCTGTAGTCTGTACCTCCACCCCTTGCGGGGTGCAGTATATTGTGCAGTTCAATTTGCACAACAGATCCCTTCCTAACAGACATACCGGACTCGAATCACATACCACAAACTGATGTTCATTCATATGGTTTCCTATTTTCACAGACACTGGTTCAGTCAGAGGACCAGTCATCCTTTTGTTTGCAACTCCTACCACTTGAATTGTTTCCCCTGACATCGGTAAATCTGGAACCACCACTGATCTCAACGTTGATCGAGTAGCTCCAGTATCCACCAAGAACGTTGTGGGACATCCCGCCACTTCAGCCTCTACAAATGGCCCCCTTTGATCCACCTCTAGGACTGCCCCGAGGGTACAGTCCTCTTCCTTACTCACACGCTGTCCTGTCAATGGGTCAACATAATAACACTTTTCTTCCTCGATAAAGAGAGGCATTTGTTTAAAGACCTTTCCCCCTGACGCTATTTTCGGGGCCTGTGGGAACTGAGCTCTCGGAGCCGAAGTCCCCCCTTTGACCCCCTTACTTCCTGGGACTGTTGCCTTTTGAGCTGGAACCTCTTGAACTTGCTCCTCTAATTCCAGCTCTCCATTTTCAGGGTTAAAGGGACACTCGCGTCGCCAATGTCCCACCTGGTGACACAAATGGCACTTTGTCGTTTTCTTTAAAGTGGCAAAGTCTACCCTAGGTCTCTGGCCTTCTTCATTATCCTTGTTCTGACCATTTGGCTTTCGTCCCATCCCCTGCTTCTGTTGTCCACCCTTCCCTGCTGACTGCATCTGCACTACCATCAACTTCTCCTTTAGATTCTTTGCTTTAGAATCTATTTCGTCACTGCAATATCTCGCATATCGCAGGATCTCATCTAGTGGTTTGTTTTGCCAACAGATTAAATGTTGTTGAATCATCAAACAAATATCTGGTCTCAGCCCCAAAACGAACTTCGACACAAACTGCCCTATGTCTTTGGGATCCATTACATCGAGTCCACTATACTGTTTGAATATTTTCAGTAATCTCTCATAAAACTCGTGAACTGTCTCTTTGGGTTCCTGCCTTGTTCGGTCTATTTTTACCCAATCAATATCTTGTGGAGGCACTTTATCCTTTAACCAGGCTATTACCCTTTCGTACTTCTCCATGACACTGTCCGATGGTCCATTAGTTCTAGCATTCCTCTCAGGCTCTGCATTTGGCCACTGGACACTAATCTTGCACGTTACCCACAAATCCCCTGGAACCACAATGTCGAACAAGGTGTTCAAATCAATCCACAATACTTTGGAGATCTTTACAAACCTTTCTACCTGCTTATACCACTCAACTGGGTTTTCCCTCAGTTTCGGAAACGAGTTGGTAAATGCAGCCAAATCTCCCCTACTCCATGGTACATGTACATAGTTCCCATTTGATATCTCTCGCAAAGGGAATGCCTCCATCTGCATTACCCTTCCCTCGGGGGTCATCACATTTGTACTTCGTCTAACTGTGCCCTTTTTCGACCACCTTTCCTCCCATTTGTCCAGTTCTCTCCACACTCTTATTCCTGATACCAACTCTCTTATGTGTGTTTTTAATCCAGTAGTTCTCTTCTCATCTAGGTCTTGGTCTGAGTACTGCAATCTGTGGTTACTCTGCAATGCCCTTGTCCTAGATAAATCTACGGCATACCTGTCTGCCAAATTAGTCAGTTTCTCATGAATCACTCTAGCCTTCCTAGTAGTATCCTTCGCTATGAACAGCAGCTCATCTTGTTCGTACAAATCAATCCTTTCTAAAGGCACTGTCCCTTCTATAATCTCGTCTAGATCGGATTTTAGACTGGAGACATCAAGCCTTTTAACCTTTATTGCAGCTTTTAGTACTTCGGCTCCAGGTGCTCCTTCCGCATCTCTCCCATCCCAGCTCCTAGCCCTGCGCCTAAGCACTGGTGAGTTATGGGGAGTCCTCCCATGCTCCCATCTCTCTAGGTCCCATGCCCTTCCATCTTCTTGGGGTGGATGGTGAAACACTCCTTCACGCCTCATAGCCCCACGTTCCCCATCCTGTCTAGTTTCACGGGATACATGGTAAGGTATTCCGTTACTCCCTCCTTCTTCCTCATGCATCTGTGACCTCAGATCACTCGATGTATGGCGTGACCTTTCACTGTCCCCTCTTTGCCAGTGCTGTACTCTTTCCCCAGGTGCGTGATGAGTGCACCTAAACTTATCCCTGTACTCTTGTGTTCTTCGGTCTCCCTCGGTTTGCATGAGACGAGACATCTCCCCACACCCTATACTCCTACCATTCTGCTCCTGTTGTTCCCTCTCATTCATAGAACATGTAACTCCTCTATTCTCCTGACTTTGACCTTCTCGGCCCTGACTGCTTTCGCTAGCCCCGCAATGAGATACAGTCCCGTTACCTCGGCTTTCCCACTCGGGTTCTGTTCTTACCCTATTACTCGGGGTTACTGCGGACCCATCCCATTCTCTCAAGTCAGCCCTTAATTCCGTATAGGGTTTTGGCCGTGGTCCCCTCAGGTCCATCGGTCCTCTCTGACCTCCCTGTCCTGTGTTGGGACCCACAGTCATATCAAATGGGGTGTTCCACGTTACCGATCCTGGCAATTGCTTCCATGCATTTGTCGTGTTATTCCTCCTTTCCATCTCTATCCTTTCTCTATCTAACCGTGCCTGCTCTTCTCCTTTCCCATGATCTGGATTGTAAATCGACACTATAGGTCCTATAGTAACAGGTACTTGAAGAGCATCCGGTAATCCAAAAGACTCAACCTTTTCGGTGTTTGGCGTCTTTTGTACCACAAACCTTCCCACTACACTCTGTACTGTGTTATTTTGAGGTGTCTCCTCGCCTTTAATAGGTGTCCATTCCGATATAGGGAGTGGTGTAAACCCCTCTATGGCAGTCCCATCTTCCCTTGCAAGCCCTCTATCTTCAATTTCCCCAACTCTCGGAGGAGGTCTGTCTATCAACAATCTGTTTATCACATTGTCCTCCGACTCGCTCTCCTCATCCTCTTCCATGAGGTTCTTCCCACCTACCACCTCCCTCATTGGATACAACTTCTCTACCTCAATAGCCTGTACCCTCCATCTCTTTGCTTCCTCATCCCATTTAGAATCTCGCACTGCTCTTACCGATCGAGTCAATCTTTGTTGACGCCTGTTCAAATTTCTATCGTGTGCCGCCCTAATCCATGCATTAAGGGCCTCAAACTGGGTTGGTCTAGGTGAGGGTTTCAATGAGGACATGGTTGCTTTTAGCCGATGTAACACCTCTAACTTAAACGTCCCGTACTTCGGGAACTGCATTTCCTCATTTCCTTCCGTAAGCTTATTCCAAGCCCCAATCCACAATATCGTATGCAACCCCACATTCGCTGCCATATAATGAGCTGGTGTACCCTCCGGCGGTGCCTCTTCCCCGTAATAATGTTCGCTTCTTTTTCTTTTAAAAATCCCTTTCAAACACTTAAAGCACTTCATGATTTCTCTTTTCTCCGCGTTTGTTTACTTCCTGATGACAATCTACCAATCACAGCTCTGTTCCCGCTAACTGGCCTATCCGAGCGCGGCTTCTCACTGACGTCGCCCCAGCCGCCCTATCGCGTCGCGGCTCTTGCCGACGTCACACCAACCGTCCTATCGCGTCGCGGCTCTTCACTCTCCACCCTATCTCAGCGCGGCTCTTTCTGACGTCACTCGTCCCCCTTCGCAGCAGTTCCCCTCCTTCTTCAGCTCGTCTCCTCGGTCATGCGTGCATCCCATTCATACTCTGAAAAATGATTACTTCTGTCCAAGCGATCACCTTTCTTGACTGTACGCCCACAGTCTTTCTGTAGTTGTCCCCTTAACTTGACGAAATGTCTTTCCGTTTACTTCCAGACAATCGCCTTCTCTGATAGGTTACTCACACACAGTAACTTCCGACCAGCGTCCGTTACTCATACGCTCACTCTTACACTCCCCCTATCTCGGTCCCACGGCGGTCAATGGTACCTCATGACTTCCGTACTATGGTCGACAACTACTCTGGATGTTCGATACACCCAAAACCACTTAAGCTCTGGCCTGAACTTAAGATTCACCGGTTCACCCGTTTACCAGGTGACCAGTTCACCAGGTTGCGCGCGCTCACAACCTTCTCACAATCACGCTACAGGCATTCAACTCCGCAAGACATTACACTACAATTACAACACAAAACACCGCAATCTGTTCACGCATGACCCTTGTTATACTCACTCTCCTCCGATACTGCTGCTTTTCTCGCCCCGTCTGCACCTTCGGCGCACGATTCTTCCGCTGCTCGTCTCTCGATGTCTAGGGGCCTTGGGGTAAACTAACCTCTCTAGATTACCTTCCTCAAGAAGATAACCATCCTCACTCTGCTACCAACTGTTAACGCGGGGTTTCTGGTTTCTAGTTACCTTACCAGATCCCAAATCAAGTCGACTGAATCGTTGGTACCTGTCATTGAGTAAAAGATAATCTACTACTAGGTTAGTCAATTAAGAACTTACACCACTCTAAATAACCACTGACCAGTGATAAAGTTTAAAGATTTAATATAAAGCCAAAGATAACTGAAGATACAAACTTCTCAAGATAAGGTTTAAAAGGTATACTGGTATCACTATAAACATAAATTCTTTGAATAGTCTGAGTCTACAAAACAGAATAATAAGTACAAGTTCAAAAATCATTAGTGTTGCCAAAATGGATACAAGTTGCAACTTAAGAGTCATTACAGAAAAGAAAATCCAGGTTAGTCTGTTGAAAGTTGGGCTGAAACCGTCAACATTATCGGCGCCCTCTTGCTCTCCTTAAACCTTAGTAGCGCGTAAAACAGCCGCCATTTTGGGCACCATGGCTTCCCTGCTCT
This sequence comes from Lissotriton helveticus, assembly GCF_964261635.1. NCBI lineage: Eukaryota > Metazoa > Chordata > Amphibia > Caudata > Salamandridae > Lissotriton > Lissotriton helveticus. The sequence continues at coordinate 1,192,542,097 of NC_136071.1, read as the reverse complement.
CGCCGAGAGCCAGCGCGCCTCTCTCTCCCTCCTAGCTTCGCTGGCAACCCCCTGCTTGCACCTGCCTTGAGTCATAAACCCCTCGTCGGCGCTGCTCTGCCCCAGGCCCTCATCCTGTTCCCAGCGCGACACCTCCCTGCTTCCCTCTCGTGATCTCCGGCCCTTTGATGCAAACCCCTTTTCCCTGTGTGCCCGTTTGTCCTCCCCGTTCCCAGGCCGACACCAAGCTCTGCCGATACCAATCCCTTGCCCCTCCCCGTACAATAGAAAGCTTCCCTCCTCAAAGGACCCCCGAGATGATCAAAGCCCCCCCACCCCACGAGATCCGATCGAACCCCACACACTCCGTGAATCGGCGGAATATCCAGCTGCTCGATGATCATCACCTGTTGTGAACGGGGCGGGGACTTCCACTGTAACCTTGCGTGGGAACGGGCTGGGAAAGGGGGGATTCTGAGGATGTCTTTCCGTACATCAAAGTATCAACGAGAATGTGTTACATGCAATAAACAGATAAACATGTGTATAAGAGGCCAGGCCTCAGGGATGCAGTTAGAGCACCTCAGAACGATACCTTCTGTCCGTTTCGTTGTGTTCTCCTCCGGAGAGAATAAAAACCTTGTTTCCTGCCTTCCAGTCTCCAGCGCCTGCCTCTTCAATAGTTTAACTTCTTTGTGGGTTCAAGAGGCGACACCGCCGGGCAATACTTAAGGATCTTATATTCTGGTTGGTAGTGCCCCCCATTTAGTTTCTACAATTGGCGTCCCAAGCGTGGGGCCCATCAGCGACCCATGGATCCAGTGGGAGAGGTCCTGACGACAAAGTGAACGACTGCAACGATCGGGAACGCGTCTGTCCGATAGACCCTCGTCTGACAGCCGATCATCCGAACATCACTGGTTCCGAACAGACCTCTCTCGAGTGATCTACGGTCCTGACTGGGAACCATCAGGAGTGCCGCGAGGATAACGAAGAAGAGAGGACGATCGGGCGCTGGATTCGGAAGACAGGAAACTGTCCATGCGGTCCGGGTAAGGTCGTGTCACCACGACAAGTTGCGAAAAAATTGCTTGATTGCTTGTTTGTTAAAAAAATACTAGTATTGCTCTTTTTATTTATTTAGAGATTCACTGTCTGCAAACGGAGAAACAACAGGCTCTCTCTTTGCAAACAGTGGAGGATAGGTAGGGCGGCAGCCGTGCTTATTTTTCTCCCCCATGCAATAATCACTTGAAACTGAACTGTTGTTCCCAAAACTATTGTTTCCTGGAGATTCCCTGTCTGCAAACAGGGAAGAGACCACCCTTTTTGCAGATAGTGAAAAGGGTAGGTAACGCAGATCTTTGCGGACCTACTCATTCTCCCCATTGTTATTTATTGGTCTTTTTGTTATTTTGATCTATGAGGGATTCACTGTCTGCAAACGGAGAAACAACGGGCTCTCTCTCTTTGCAAGCAGTGGAGGATAGGTAGGGCAGCAGCCGTGCTTATTTTTTCTCCCTCACTCAATAATCACTTGAAACTGAACTGTTGTTCGCAAAACTATTGTTTCCTGGAGATTCCCTGTCTGCAAACAGGGAAGAGACCACCCTTTTTGCAGATAGTGAAAAAGGTAGGTAACGCAGATCTTTGCGGACCTACTCATTCTCCCCATTGTTATTTATTGGTCTTTTGTTATCTTGATCCATGAGGTATTCACTGCCTGCAAACAACGTAGAATAGAAATATTCTGTCCAGTCTTTGCACCTAGTGATAAGATAGGCAGTGCTGACTTTTTAGTCCCTCGTTACGAGCCGTCATGTCTGTCTTCTCCCCACTGATTAGTAGCCTGTTTAGCCCGGACCGCCTATTAGAGATGGACCATCCAGCCCCACTGGAAGGCACCCCTAATAAGGACATGTTTATGAAGCATGGATTGACCGCTATAGCCTATAGTAAACTATGGCATAAATATACAAAAAAGGGTCAAGAAAGTCAATGGCCCCTGATAGGATCCTTCGATGATGATAAAATAAAAACGCTAGAAACTGCCCTGGGTAAAAACAAGACAACACCTACTATGCTTGACAGCTTCGGCATGTGGCGAAAAGAAACTGAACAACGTAAAAAGAAAACTGAGAGTAGGTTGGAAAAAGAGCTGCAAAAAGCAGCCCACCTAGCTGCTCAGAGACTAAAAAAGGAGATAAAAGAAAGAGAGAAAGCTAAACAGAAACTAGAAATGGAAACGCCAAGCCAGTGTCCGGTTAGAACCCCCTCCATGCTCTACCCTGATTTACCCTCGAAACGACAAGCCAATGAGGACCTGCTGTTAGGTCCTCCTATCATCTACATGCCCCCTCCATATGCCCCTTCTCAACCCTTGGCGCAGCACGCGCCACCCCCAGGTGCAAACGAAGGTACCGCCACAGCGTCGGCCCCAATGGCCTCTGTGCCAGCCGAACCCCTTGTATTAAAACCCGCACCAACAACAACGTTAGACGACCATGAGACTCGAGGAGCTGGCCCTGCAAGAACAAACAGGCTAGACAAAGATGAGCGAGCGGGGATCGACAAAATAGCAAGGACACTGGTAGAAAGGAAGGATGATGAAGAGTACATCACAGATATGTTCAGCTCGTATATAGGGAGTCACAGACGACACTTTACCGTACGGCTGTGTTATCATGTCTTGAATGCATACGAGGACCGATATCGAGACAAAGGTCCCGAGAGTCTAAGGACTCTGTACCGGAAGGTCGATATCGGGGATGAGGGCGAGTGTGATGTGTCGGACCTCCTTACGCGTACGCTTGAGGTTTTCCGCCACCTCACTGAACAAAGGCCGGGAGCTAAATCCGCAGCCCCCGTAGTGACCGAACCACCAACCGAGCAATCTAACCCCATGATGCCGATACGTGAGGCTGCCCCTTACTGGGTTCCTCCTCGGGGTACAGGGACTCACGATGATGCAAACAACCAAGATGCGAAGGGAAGGGTAGTGTACAACTGGGTCTACCAGCCATGGGACCGGCAAGAGATACTGACATTCCGGAAATCTCTACCCGACCTACGTAAAAACCCCACTGCCTTCTATACTGAATTGGGTACAGCCCTGGGTTCAACGATCATGACCCTGGCTGACATCGACTTGTTCTTCGGGTTATGCCTACCAGCTGATGTGTGGAAGCAAATCCGGAAAGTCGACCACCTTGAGCTGTTTGGACATACCTGGTCACAACTCGATGACCTGGACAAACAACGGGGACCAGGACAAAAGCCGTTGAAATCCATTCTAGACCTCCCAGATAAAATCGTAGAGAAATTAAAAACCCTAATCCCAGAAAAGAAAGTGGATTGGTCGATAGTAACAGCCTGTCGCCAAAAACCCCAGGAGGATGTATCGGAATACTTCTCCCGGTTCGAAACGGTGTTCTCCGATTACAGCGGCCAAGACATGACCACTGCAACCGGACACCATCTGTTCGTCCAGAATTATGTTAAGGGCCTATCATCGGAAATCTCCCAGAAACTACAAGCCAGCGAGAGTAGTTGGGCAGCCTCCAAACCTACAGCGATTCTCCAAATGGCCCAATATTATGAGCATCAGAAAAATGAAACCGATAGGGCGACAGAGAAAAAGAAGAAGGACTTAAAAGAGAGGGTGATGATGGCCAAACTGCAAGGGGTGACTATAGGACGGGACCAATACCGGGGAAACTACCAGACAAACGTCCCTAAGACTACATTCCCCCAGGACCGCACTCTGACTTCCTACAGTGGACGCACAGACCTTAGAGAAGACCAGTGCGCTTTCTGCAAAGGGACTGGCCATTGGAAATCCCAGTGCCCAGTTCTTCTGGAAATGATCAGAAGCAAAGACCCCAGGGATGTAGCAAACGGACCGAGACCTAGGGGACAACAACGAGGGCCCCCAAATGACGCGACTAATGACAGATCAAGCAGACCAAATACGTTCGATCGACCCAGGCAGAACCAATATCAACAATCTGACTATGACGACACTCACACCTTCGCATAGGACAGCCAAGGGCGAGGGAGGGATCCAGTCGAGCTCTATGTTGACCAGCAGGGCCCTTATGTCACTGCTAAGGTCCTGGGTACCAAGTCTCCATTTCTGGTAGACACTGGCGCAACACGTAGTGCGTTATCTAAACGACTGATTCCAAGGGCACCCTTGTCTGGCTCACTCATAACATCGACAGGTTTCGATGGAACGCCCTCCACCAACCCTTTGTCTGCCCCGATTCTCTTTGACGTAGAAAACAACACCACCGACACCACGTTCTTGCTTTCCTCCAATAGCCCTGACGCCATTATGGGACTTGACTTACTGAAACACTTCCGAGCGACGATTAGGTGTTCTCAAGATGGAGTTCGAGTGTTTCTTTACGACAACCCCGTTCTGCTTAGACATTGTTCCCCCCGACACATGTTTTCCATCACCGACGTTGACGCGTCCCTGCTTGACACTCTACCTCCGTATCTGTGGGCCAAAGCGGATTCGGACGTAGGGCGTATGTTAATTGACCCAGTGCACATTACTGTCCGACCAGACGCAACACTCCCAAAACTCCCACAATATCGGATATCGCCAGAGGGCGAGAAGGCATTGGTAATGATTATCCAGTCACTGATAGACGCAGGAGTGGTAGAGGAAGTGGTTAGCAACGTTTGCAACAGCCCTATCTTGCCCATTATCAAGAAGCAGGGAGAGGGAGATGAGAAAGCATACCGTTTCATCATCGACCTCCGAGAGATCAACAAAGTGGTGGTACCCCAGTACCCTGTGGTCTCAGATATCACCACCATCCTGACCTTGATTCCATCCACTGCCACCACCTTTTCCGTCATCGACCTCAAGAACGCATTCTTCTCCATCCCCATCCACCCAGACAGCCGATATCTCTTCGGCTTTACCCTAAAAGCCCGCTCATATAGGTTTTGCCGAGCGCCTCAAGGCTACACGGAAAGCCCTAGCATCTACAGCCAGGCCCTCAAAAGACAACTAGACCAAGTCCAGTTACCCGACGGGGTGGTGTTGGTACAATATGTCGATGACATCCTTTTGGCAGCCGACACCACCCCTCTAGCGGTTACCGCCACCATTCAACTCTTGCACTTCCTTGCGGAAAATGGCCACAAGGTCTCCAAGAAGAAGTTGCAATTCTGCCTACCCCAGGTCACTTACCTGGGCCACCTTCTGTCCAAAGATGGAAGAAAACTCACCCCTGATCGAATCCAAACCATTCTAGATACCCCTGTCCCTAAAACCCAGAAGCAGGTTCGCTCCCTATTAGGCCTCACCTCCTTCTGCCGACAATGGTTACCAAACTTCAGCCTCGTTGTAAAACCACTGCTTTCTCTGCTAAACAAAGACGTCCCTTTCCCACTCCCTTGGACTCCTGAGTGTCAAACTTCCTTCACAGAACTGCGAGATGCTCTTTGCTCGGCCCCTGTCCTGGGTACCCCTGATTACAGAAAGCCCTTCTCCCTTTACACTCACGAAAGGGAGGGGTGCGCTTTATCTGTCCTGACCCAGGCCATCGGCCCCAAGCAATGACCGTGCGCTTACTTCTCTGCCACTCTTGACCCCGTCGCCAGAGCCTTGCCTGCCTGCCTTCGAGCTGTAGCTGCTGCTGCAGTCTCTATCCGACAGAGTGAGGGGATTGTACTCTCGAATTCCCTCACGGTACTGGTACCCCATGCAGTCGACACCCTCCTGAACCAAACCAAGACGCAACATCTGACGAGTGCACGACTGACTGGATACGAACTGACCTTGCTTGCCCCCCATATCACCCTGAAAAGATGCACCACACTGAACCCAGCAACTCTGTTACCCTTGCCAGAGAACGATCCCAATGTGCACCCCGTACATGACTGCGTGACTCTTACGGACGAACAAACCAGGAGTAGGGTCGATCTCAGAGACACAGCTTTCCCTGACCCCGACGGGGAGTTGTGGGTGGACGGTTCTTGCATCAAACTCCCCGATGGTACCACTTCCGCTGCCTATGCAGTCACCACGGCTCGAACTGTAGTAGAAACAGCCCGCATCACCCAGCGATCTGCCCAGGCAGCGGAACTGATTGCTTTGACACGAGCCTGCATCCTGGCAACAGGAACCACAGCGAACATTTACACCGACAGCCAGTATGCCTTCGGGGTGGTTCACCATTTTGGGCTCCTCTGGAGGGAGAGAGGATACTTGACCTCACACGGCACACCCATTTTGCACGGGGATTTAGTCTCCGCCTTAATCGAAGCTGTCCTCCTCCCCAACAAACTTGCCGTTATCAAATGCCAGGCACACAAGAAAGTGACAGACATTATTGGACAGGGAAATGCACTAGCCGACATCACCGCCCGAACGACAGCTGAAAATAGAACGACAACACATATGTACGTGACCAGGTCACAAGCAGAAAGCTGGACTGACGCCAAGGACACAATTAGAGACATACAAACGACTAGCACACAACACGAATTGACTGAATGGACACGGGTGGGATTGAAAGACGATGAAGGCTGCTGGCGGACAAAAGACACGAACAGATGGTTGCTACCTGATTCGTACTTGATTCCCATATTAACCATGGCACACTCCCCTGCCCACATAGGATCAGCCCCCATGATCGAACTTGTCTCCAGGGTTTGGCACAATGACAAGATCCCAGATTCCGCCAAACGCCTGGTCCAACAATGCTTAATATGCCTGCAACACAACCCCGGGAAAGGAACTGTAGTACCCCGGGGGGGATTTGGGGTCCCAAACCACCCATTTGAAGTCCTGCAGATGGACTACATCCAGCTAGACAGATGCCAAGGCCTGAAATACGTACTAGTCGTGGTGTGCGCATTTAGCAAGTGGGTGGAAGCATATCCAACCCGTGACAACACCGCTATGGCCACTGCAAAGGTTCTGTTAAAGGAGTTTTTCCCCCGTTATGGCCTCTGCCGTGTTTTATGGAGTGATAATGGCCCCCACTTTGTAGCCAACGTTATCCAGCTCATCCTAAATGGGCTGGGTATCAAACAGAAATTCCACGCAGTCTTCCACCCTCAATCTGCTGGGCTTGTCGAACGACACAATGCCACACTAAAGCTTAAACTGGCCAAAATAGTGGCTACGACGGGCTTGAAATGGCCAGACGCCCTCCCATTGGCATTGTTATCGATGCGCTCTACCCCCACCCGACATCACTTAACCCCTTATGAAGTTGTTTTCGGTCGACCCATGAGCGTCTGGTCTGCCCCGAAACCAACTTCCATTCATGACGTTCCGGATGTCCTAATGTCTGATTATCTGTACAAATTGACTGAAACTTTGTCTGTCCTTCATCAGCAGGTGCAGCAGGCCATCCCCGATGCTTCCAGGGGTCCGGGTCACGCCATCCAGCCGGGGGACTTCGTGCTGATCCGAAATTTTCAGCGATCAAAGAGTTTGGAACCCCGGTGGACGGGCCCCTGGCAAGTGCTGATCACCACTCGGACCGCACTTCGAGTGGAGGGGAAGAAACACTGGCTGCACGCTCATCACTGCAAAAAGGTCTCTCCAGCCCTGGCCACGACAGACACCGTCAACACCCAAGAAGAGCTCCTGAACCAGGACCGACCATCGTTGGACTGCTACCCTGATACTGAGACACTTGAACTTTCAAAACATCCTGACCCCACTGTGCCATCTCGAGAAGGGTATTTCCTGCGTCGAAAGGAGGGAGCTTCGGCTAAGTAGGCCACGGACTAGGTTAAAGGATCTCAGAACGGTGACCCAAACTACCAAAGGTTACCTGGAGAGAAGCTAAAACTAAGTCTGTGGTCCTGCCCACTACCGAGCACCTTGAAGACGAAGATGATGGAAGCGCCAGATAAGAAGATGATGGAAGCGCCAAATAAGAAGCCGACGGAGACAGCAGGAAATACCCACTACAGAAATCCGAGAATAGACAGACTCCATAGCTCAAAGACAATTGCACTCTTCATCGTAATCCTCCTCTGTTTTCTCCTCATGACTACGCTCTGGATTATGGAAGAACATGCACCTGCTCACGAAACATTCCTAACCACTGCTCAGCCTACCACCATGAAGGAACATTATCTAATTTCGCTCTCTCCTCAACTAAGAGAGAGGCGAAAGGAGTTTTGGAACAACTCTTTCGTGCAGCTACTTCACCAGCACAATCTTGCCACCAATACCACCAACTGCTGGATCTGTGGGTTGCTACCCCATGCCACTGGACATTCAATACCATTCATCCCTTCACCCTTCTCTGTCCACGGCTCCTGCCTTGCTTGGCTGATCCTCCTGCAAGAAAGCTATACGGGCAATGCCACCTCCAGCAGAACTGCAGCACATCCTTCTCATGGGGCCGGGCGAAACAAGACAAAGACACACTTCTGCCCGCTGACCCCCAGCGACTCGATCCAAATGGACATTCCGGCTAAAGAACGAATCGAAATGCAGGTGTTCAACAATCCAACCAGACCCACCTTCTCCTATCTGCGGAAACGAACGGCTGCCACTCTGACTGTGGCCCTGACGGTCATCAACGTCACAGGCCACATGTGTGTAGAAGAACTTGGGACACAGCTGCTGGGTCGCAGCGCTTGCCGCTTTACCAGAACTTTGGACTCCACGGATCCACCTTCCTTTGTGTCATCCCCAAACATGTACTTCATCTGCGGCACGAAGGCCTACACCTGGCTCCCCAAAGGCTGGGGGGGCACTTGCTACATCTCCTTCGTCCTTCCTCCGACTTATGTAGCCCCAGCGAATCACCACCGGCAAAAACGAGCCAAAGACATTGAACAAGCCGACTCAACAGGGGCGCAGTTCCTCGATGCTATGAAAGGACTCGTCCCCCTCTGGGGCCCGATGGCAAACAGCCGTGCCATCCGACATTTGACTCAGGCGGTCGAGACAACCATGAACATCACAGCGGGCATCTTTGCCAACAACACTGCCGAGCTCCAAGCGGTCCGTTTGGTGGCTCTGCAGAACCGCCTCGTTCTAGATGTGGTTCTAGCGGACCGTGGAGGAGCTTGCCGCATTATTGGGTCCAGCTGTTGTACATACATACCGGACAACTCACCCTCAGTGTACAGAGCCATCGAACATCTTCACAGACTCTCTTCGGAAGTTCACCAAGAGCAAGAAGAATGGTCGCTTGGTGGTTGGTTCTGGGACACCGTCAAAAGCTGGGGCTGGAGACTGCTCACCATTATCCTGATTCCCGTAGTTGTAATATGTGGCCTATGCTTAGGAATTCAATGTTTGCCACCTATGTGTTCTTTATGTGCGAGTTGTATTTTTCCCAAAACTGTGGACATTGGAAGCGAACATATGAGAGCATTGTATGATACCGAAGTTAGGAATTTGATGAAAATTGACATTGAGTAACGCAAGGTGGCTAGATATGTTGAAAAGGGAGGACTGTTGAAAGTTGGGCTGAAACCGTCAACATTATCGGCGCCCTCTTGCTCTCCTTAAACCTTAGTAGCGCGTAAAACAGCCGCCATTTTGGGCACCATGGCTTCCCTGCTCTCGCCGAGAGCCAGCGCGCCTCTCTCTCCCTCCTAGCTTCGCTGGCAACCCCCTGCTTGCACCTGCCTTGAGTCATAAACCCCTCGTCGGCGCTGCTCTGCCCCAGGCCCTCATCCTGTTCCCAGCGCGACACCTCCCTGCTTCCCTCTCGTGATCTCCGGCCCTTTGATGCAAACCCCTTTTCCCTGTGTGCCCGTTTGTCCTCCCCGTTCCCAGGCCGACACCAAGCTCTGCCGATACCAATCCCTTGCCCCTCCCCGTACAATAGAAAGCTTCCCTCCTCAAAGGACCCCCGAGATGATCAAAGCCCCCCCACCCCACGAGATCCGATCGAACCCCACACACTCCGTGAATTGGCGGAATATCCAGCTGCTCGATGATCATCACCTGTTGTGAACGGGGCGGGGACTTCCACTGTAACCTTGCGTGGGAACGGGCTGGGAAAGGGGGGATTCTGAGGATGTCTTTCCGTACATCAAAGTATCAACGAGAATGTGTTACATGCAATAAACAGATAAACATGTGTATAAGAGGCCAGGCCTCAGGGATGCAGTTAGAGCACCTCAGAACGATACCTTCTGTCCGTTTCGTTGTGTTCTCCTCCGGAGAGAATAAAAACCTTGTTTCCTGCCTTCCAGTCTCCAGCGCCTGCCTCTTCAATAGTTTAACTTCTTTGTGGGTTCAAGAGGCGACACCGCCGGGCAATACTTAAGGATCTTATATTCTGGTTGGTAGTGCCCCCCATTTAGTTTCTACAAGTCTGTCCCTGCACTAGACTAAGTGACATCCCTACTTAACAAGATCTTTACCCCAAAAGGTGTCAGCCGTGGTGTCTTCCTAAGAAGATCACGCACTTCTCGTTCTCTCTTCTGTAATTAGGTCTCTTATGATCAGCCTATCTGCCTACCCCACCGCTCTCTTAGGCTTCCAAAATCATCTGCTCTAACCTCCTCCCGGGTCGCTCTCCCTAATACAAAATCACATTTCCAATAGGAACGCCCCTCGGGACGCCCCTCACGTGGTATCAAATTTGGCGGTAGACTCCATGATGGTACTCTTCAAGACCCTCGTTAAAGTTGACCTTGGTTCCCAGGCTTCTTCTCCAGCGCCGGTACCCCCTGAAATTCCTGAAGACTCCTACAGGCCTGCGCCAAGCGCCACTGAACAAAGCCCCATTCATTTCAACTGATTAAGACCCCTCGCACCTGCATACAGGCCGTCCTACAGTGGGCCTCAAATTCCAGGCTCCACCATATCTATAGGTCGTAAAACATATGGAAAGCACAGTACTTGGCGCCTCTCGACTTCTTCTCTAACGAGCACATTGCAGATCAAAGGAACGACATTATCTGTTCGGGCCTACTTGATTTACATGAAGCGGGTCCCTGCACTCTGAAAACATTTAACTTGATTTAAACAGTATTCTTAACTAACACACGTTTCTATAATGCCTCACATCTATAAAACATATATTTCAGTACTAAATTCAATAATACCTTTAAATGAACTATGTCAACCCCACCTCACATTATTTTAGCAGCACGTTTAGATTTACTGTGAATTGCCATAAGGCCTACACATTTCAACTGGTTTGCAAGACTCTATTTTCCTCTTACATGATCACTTTAACATGAGAACGTGAGGGTTTCATATTCATTACAGCATTTCTACATTAGTCTTCACATTGCTATGATTATTGTTACCCTACTTGAACACTCTATACATTTCACTACTGTATATAAGACACTCTTAAGGGGAAGAGGTGTGGCGCCGCGGCCAGGGCGACTGACGCTGGAATCTGGGGACCACGGTTCGATCCCCGGCTCCGGCGGCAGATTAGCCCAGCACCATGTGACTCTGGGCAATAGCTCGCTTAATCTTCCCGACAGCCCCCAGCGCCTAGAGACCCTTACGGGTGATTGTGCGCTTTACAAATGTGGACTTTTACTCTTGTGCAAAGTATATTTAAACTAACTACGTGCTTGTAAATATGGTGCACTTATACATTTTTCAGATTTGTGCTCTCTTAATAGCATTACTCTGAGTCCTTCTCTCGCGTGATGACTCAGGTCCCCCCTCTCGCCTTTTTCATTCTGTCCAACTATGTGGTGCTTTGGGCTTTGGTACTGAAAAAGAAGTATGGAAGGGGGAGGGACTTTTTTGAGTTGGGAAGGTGTGTGTTTGGAGGCCCCCCGCCTCTATGAGTGAGTTATCACGGCGAGAGAAGTAATGCTATTACAGGTAAGTAATCTCAGAGTCAGCATTGATGGTTGTAAACCCCAGAGCTTTACTTGGGCCGGGTCTCGCCGGGTCTGAGCGCCGGCAGTTTTTTAAAGGGGGCCTCGAAACGGGTCTCTATCGGGCTCTGTTTTGAGCTCTGGCACAGGCAGGGTCGGATTGGGATCACAATTCGGCCCGGGCACTGACGAAAAAAGTGGCCCACATTCAAGAGGCGTGGCCCATATTTAAGGGGCGTGGCCCACATTCAAGGGGCGTGCCCTTTCATGAAACACCATTTGCACTGACAAGGAATGAAAGTGGGAGGATACTGTTCTTGCACAGGACACAGGGCCAAGGTGACAATGGCCTACATGCTGAGCAACTAAAAAAAATAGCAAGGCCCCTTTCTGTCACAAAATTATTCCAGCCCTCCAGCACAGGAGCACCTGAAAAGCAGCAACGCCCCTGCTATTACTAACCTACTTAGCCCTCCCCAGACCTTCAGCTCAGGAGCACATGAACAGAGGTAAGGCCCCTGCAATTAGTAAATTAATCAGCCCTCCAGGCCTCGGGAAAATGTCCTGGCAGGGGAGCACAAAACACAGCTTTCTGGGTCATCCAAGGTAGCCAGGTAGCCAGGGGGGAGGCTGAGGTGAAGCTGGAGCATGGGAAGTGCCTTCCCAGTGTGTTCTGGCAGTTTGAGTGTTTACCATTTAATGTAGTATTACCCTTGTACCTGTGTATGGTACCCTTTTGTAACTTGCACACGTTACTTTTCTCTGGTATCACACTGTATGCTACCTCTCACTTTTGTTTGCTTTAAATACTTGCACAAGTGCCACCATTGCCTAGGTAACGTTTATTCTTGTGCTGGAGTGTCTGCCATTTATTGCAGTATTATACCTCTACTTGTACTTTGTACACTTTTGTAACCTGCACACATATCACTTTTCCTCCTGTAATGTACCGATTGCTACCTCATGTATTTTGGTTGCTCACTATTGTCACTTCTGATTCATGTAACTTAACGTTTGCTTTTGTAATTTGTCCACTTGTAATTTTTCTCCTCATGTATTATTGCTGTTCCTAGTGTGAAGCGCTCTGACACCTTCGGGTAAAGTCCGCGCTATATAAAATCGCTTAAATAAATAAATAAAATAAAAAAATTCCAAACATCACCTGGCCCCCACAGCAAGACCCATTCTTCCTCGCCCACCATGCCCTGAATGTGAAGGGCTGTGGGCGAGGTGTTAAGACTAACACCGTTTCTGGGCTGCCTGGGCCCCAGGGGGGCCGAGGTGAAAATGGCTCAAAGGCCTGAGAAACACCTGGCCCCCAGGGAGGCCGATTCTTGCAAACAATCACCCCTCCCCAGCCCAGCATCAGCTTGATTGCTTGGCAGGGCAGGGGTGAAGGAGAGGCCACAGCTGACAATCGCTGTATGGCCTGCACAGTGAAGCGCTTTCATTTTCTCTGTCTGTCTCCGTGCACTCTGTGGGCCGTGTTTTTTTCTCCCCTTTCCTAGTCCACTCTCTGTGGGCTGGGACAGGGGAGAAAAAAACGGCCCACAGAGGGCACTGAGGCACGGGCCCTTCGGCCCATGCCCGAATGCCCGCCTTGCCAATCCGCCCCTGGGCACAGGCGGTCCGTTTTTTTTTCCGGACAGTTTGCTGTCACTGCAGTCCTGAAAAAAGTGCCAGGGCGCAAAACAGCCCAAGAGAGATCCGTTTCGAGACAGCAAGCACATCGATGTGCGCTGCTCATAGTATCATCATGGCGACACTCCCCACCCCCACGCACCTAGCATGCATGCAAATAAATACACACCACACAAATTGTTATTGGGAAGAACTGCTGCAGGTTTATTACATACAACGTTATGTAATATGGTGGGTTATCTTATGGGCGATCCAAGGGCAGGCAGCATACTCGCCACCTGCCCGCCTGATGAGCCGAGCAGCACTGGGGCGAACCCCAATTGTGCTGCCCCTTCTGGTGAACCTCCTCCGAGATCACGTGACACTTATTACTCACGCGCTGCCCACACTGCTCACTTCTCACTAGTGGAGAAGTTACTGCATGACGTCATGCCAGGTGAGCCTTGTAGGGGAAAGGAAATCCTGTAAAGAGAGGCCTTTTCTCTCTAGATTTCCCTTGTCTTTCTGAAACGCAGGAGCAGCAACATTGTGGTGGTGTCACCAGGGATTTAAGTAGAAGCTTTTCCAATACTACATACAAGCCAATAGTCCGGACTTGTTGTAGGTATGATGTTACTTGTTGTATCATATATCTGGATGCAATGACAGCAACAGCAAAATACAAGTCGGACGACACTATGCTAAGCACAGATTTTTAGTGTAAATGTTTTTAAGCCACGCCCTTAATTACATCAGCCACGCCCCTTTGAGAGACCCCCCAGTTTTTTCATCCCGTTTAAAGCCCTGGTAAACCCGAATGAGAACAGACGGGGTGGCCCGAAGTTTTAATGTTGTGCATACTCTACTGGTTGCACCAGTCCCTGCTGGCTGTGCTGAGTGTCTGTAGGTTCATGGTTAGCAGCCAGTTAGATGGTTATGTGAGTTAAGGATGTACGAGCAGAGGGGGGGCAGGGGGGTGCTGCTATGGTGGCAACGCTGAGCCAGCTATGCAAACACCATGTGAATATGAATGCATAGAGAGAGTGAAAGAGAGAGAGGGAGAGAGCGGCTCAGGGCCCTCCTCGGGTTCCCTTGTGATGAATTGCTCGATTGAACGGTAAACACAAAGGGAGAAAGAAAAGATTCAGTTGGAAAACGGATCCAAGGGCCTTGGCGCTGCCAGCGGGCGCGGAATGGACGCACTCGATCTGCAGGGCAAATATTTGCTTCGCGAGTTTTCAAAAGCCCTTCTGGGTGTCTTTGTCAGCTTCCTGGAACCCTCCACACTTTGTGAACCTATTCAATGAACACCTGAGAAGTAGGGGTGATGGCTGGCATGTGCCCAGTGCCACCCACCGCCTCCAGTGCCCAGGCTTCTCAGATGGGGAAGTAGGCAGCGCTCAGAGGCTTTCCGAAGACGCTCTCACTGGGTCTGAGTCACAAAATGGATGCCTGCCAGGTGCAAATGGTTTTACTGCTGCATACTTTTACCCCAAGCCTGTGTACAAGTATGAAGGATAGTCCAATGACAGAGTAAGAGGTGGGCGGATCATAGCTTGGGGTGCCTTAATCAATCAATCAATCAATCATTTGTAAAGTGCTCTACTTACCCGTGAGGGTCTCAAGGCGCTGGGGGGGGGGTGCTGCTACTGCTCGAAAAGCCAGGTCTTGAGGAGTCTTCTGAAGGTCAGCAGGTCTTGGGTCTGCCGTAGGTGGGTGGGGAGGGTGTTCCAGGTCTTGGGGGCGAGGTAGGAGGAGGATCTGCCACCGGAGGTCGGTCTTCGGAAGCGGGGGATTGTGGCGAGGTCGGCGGAGTGGAGCTGCAGGGTGAGGGTGTAGGAGCCTAAGAGTTCTTGAGTGTCACCAAACGTGTGACTTGTAGGCATTCCTGACCACCTCTCTGATTTTTTCCACCCTAGAAATGGAAAGATATTTACTCCAGCTAAAGGCTAATGTAACCCCTCTTCCAGGCCTAGGGAAATGTACTTTCGATCAACTCCAAACTTTGTAAAGGTGTGGGGGGAAGGGGTTTCTCCATGGGGAAAGTATTTTCATATGGAGGATAAAAATAGAAAAATAAATAAATGTAAATTTGTACAGCAGGGTGCATTTTGTTACTGCAGAGTTTAATCTCCACATAATACTAATTTACATAGCAGGTTGCATTTCTCCAGTGCAGAGTTTAACCCTTGAAGTCTCGTATTATTTCTGAGTCAAAGAGACAGTGCTTGTGGCATGAGAACAATCTACTGAGTTTACACAAGGCCTCAAAGTTTTAACCCAAACAAAGGCTGCGGTAGCCCCTGGTCCTGGCAGACTGGACTGGCACTGACAGCGGCCCCCTGCACCCCCTTTCCTGCTCAGGAGAGGGGCAGCAAGTGCTGTGCCCAGGAGTTTGAAATTCCATTGGCCTAGCCTCATAAACTTTTAAACATGTAAATACACAGAACTGAAGTTTCTCCACAATCTCTGGATCTGAGATGATGTAAGAAAAGGTTTTGTTTCGCTTTGTTATATTAACAGTTTCTCCTTCCAGATTATAAAACCCGTTCGATAGACTTAAAGATGATTCTCACAAAACTCTTCCAAAAGAAACCACACCTGGCATGCGTGAAGTCTCACATTAATAATGCTTTTCAACTTAACACCCTCATCGATTTGCACATAATAAAACCGAAAAACCACAATCCATAACTCGCACATCAGCCGTGCAAACCATAAGCCGCACACCAGAGGCCATGCGCACGGCCTCACCCTTAATAAAAACATGCATCTACAAGTGCTGGATCTGGGTGGCCAGTGACTGCTAGGAGTTATTTTCGTTTTTTATCTTTTTGGTTTGTTTTTGGTTTGATAAAGCTAGTGTTTTTTTTCCAAACTTTTCTTTGTAACTTCTAACCTTTTTTTGAGAGAAGCATACAAGTCTTTCATTCATGCAGTACAGACCAGAGCATGTGATTTTTTTGCACTGTTGGCAGTAGGGGGCAAACACCGACAGTCAGGGTTCATCCTCTTAGTGCCGATATAGCACCTCTCCCCACGCATGACGAGCATAGCATGCACTCCATAAATAATCATGCAAAAGCATGTTTGTGGAAAACAATATTTTGCAGGTTTATTACATACAAAAGTATGCCAATGTGGGTTAACTTACGGGCGATCCAAGGGCAGGCAGTGGTGACTGACCTAAGCTGCCCGACCGTCTGATGGGGCAAACTGCACCTTGGCCAGCCCAATAGGTGCCACGATCTACCCGGGGGGTTTTGCCCTGTAAATTACCGTGGACCCCCTGTCCATGACCTTACTCACGCCTTTTGAGGGGTGGAGCGTTGCATGGCAAGCCCCCGGTTGCTCAGCCTTACCACCGCCTGAAGGACTATCGGGGCTCCAACGCTTTCAACCAAGGTCCTGCTGTAAAGACTCCTGGGGTTTGGCATAGGGCACCCCTGTTGTGCTCCTGAATAGGATACCCCTATGTACTAATCTGCGTCCGGATCGCCCTGTAACTCTGCCATTGCTCTCGATGTACCGGACGTCACATCTAGGGTTCCCCCACCAAGGCAGGCAACTTTCATCCCTTACAACTCGTTGTTACCAAGGCTCTGGGCCGGACTGGCCGTAGTGGGCACCAGGCGTTTCCCCGGTGGGCCGCCAGGTTGGGAACCGGTTTTGGGCCCCTGTGGGGCCATTTTTATTACCGGGATCGGCAAAATCTGCTGATACCGGCCCTCGCAAACAGCTTGGCTACACCCCCCCTCACCCCAGGGGGGTCCGGCCGAGCAGTTTGCCAGGGCCGGTTTCTGTTCCCAGTCCAGCCCTGCCAAGGCTTTGACCAGGTATAACAAGAACAAGTCTGTGCCTACCTTTCACAGGTGTACCCCGTCCTTCTCAAAATATCCCTTAGTGTTGGCATCTGTCAGTCCATGTCTTATGAAGCCAAAACCCCTCTGCTTGGTAAACTTGTGCATGGGGTCGTTTACCCTACTGCGGGAATTATCGATAGCATCCCCTGACCTGGCCTCATGCCAGATCCTCCGTTTGGTGGTCTTTGACTAACATAACTCGCATTGTTACATTCATTTGCTAATCTAGCCCATTGTGGCCTTCATTGCTTGTATAACTGTGGTTCGTCGCATAGACATAAGGTCGTTGCCACCGAGGCAAATTACTAAAATGTTAGGGGGGGTCCCCCCCCCCACACCTAATCTCTGCTGTAGCTTGTGAAGCAAGCTATGCCATCGCATGCCCGGGAACCCCAACCAAGCTATCTGTGTGCAGTGGAACCCGTGCCTCCGGGTCCTGCTCTCTGCCCATTGTGCCAACCTAGCGATGCCTGAGTGGCCGATCACCCACACCTTGAACCCCGACAAAATAAAGAAATGCAAATTTGTACACACCATTTAATTCTACAAACTTAGTACACCATTGTGACTCCTGAGCACACACAATTACAACTACAAAACCACAATTTACGTAAACAATAAACACTACACGCCAAAGCTAATGACACTTCTACAAACTACGATAACTTAAATTGTTTGCATCCTTTCTCCTTTGTAACCCCTCACTTACAGCACTGGGAGACCCACCACCCTACCTTCTTGATGTGGTCGGGGGGCGGAGGGGGACCCACCTTAAAGGCTGAGGTGGCTGCCCCACTCTGGATGGAATGGCTGGAAAAATGCTTTCCCAGCCCAGAGTTTCCTGACAACTCAAGGCAAGACCTCCTCACCTGCTCAGCTTGGAACTTGGTGAGGGGCATGAGGTCTACATGAGGTCCCTGTGTTGTGGCGGAGAGCCAAGTAGCCGTAGACCAGCCTCAGGGGCAGTACCTCCTGCCACCCAGAGGATGTAGCTCTGTGTCCTTCCCCTGCCCCGTCTGGTCCGTTTTGGATCTTCTCAGATATTTTTAGGGAGTCTCCTAGCATCTGAATGTCCTGTCTGCATATGGCATCACGTGGCCCATCCTTCTTTGACTTGGCTACCAGCTCGCTGACTCTAAAGGCCCTGACAAAAGCCAGGCTGAATGCAGCGGTGAAAAGGCTGGCCTCAGACGTAGAATACGTGGCCCTGTGCACTTCATCAAGCATACCCAGTAGTGTGTGAAATTCAATGGGCGACCTGGAGTCCGGTACCCGTGTCTCCCTTCTCGCCCATCCCTGAAAGTGCCACCCTTATGGGGAAAGCCCTGCCAGGGCCCTATTGGCCCCTGAGTTTGGCGTAGTGGCTCACTGCAGCTAAGTGCCCCGTTATCCAGGAGTGACTCTTGCCCTGATCCTTGGCCCGTAGAACAAAATGTTGCACCCTGTGCACCAGTGTTGCCGTATCCCGCCCCATGTCCCTGACACCCTGCAGAAGTGGAGACACAGGACTTGTACTGCCTTCAGGACGCTGTTGCAAAGGACAATTCGCCCAGTTACATTAAACGCTGGCCCACTGTAGTAGGTGCCAGAGGTGTGCAGGAAAACGCGTCATCTCTGCTCTCTATCGCAGGTAAGCTTTCTAGAAACTGAGCCACTGAAAACGAGAGCGAGCATCAGCTGTCACGTTCTTAACCCCTGGAATGTGCAAAACTCTACGTTGCTGTGCAGGCACGCCCTCACTAGTTCCCTCAGTAGGCAGAGCACCAGTGGACACTTTGCAGACTGTACATTTATCGCCTGCACCACCGCCATGTTGTCTGACCAAAACAAAACCCTTTTTGACGCCAAGGCCTCTGGCCATAGATGGAGGGCTTCCATTCTGGGAAATAGTTCCAAGACTGTGACATTGGCTGTAATCTTCTGTTTGTGCCACGCATTTGGCCATTTCTGTGCACTCCACTCACTGCCCATTATTGCGCCAAAGCCTTCCCTGCCTGATGCGTTTGTAAACAGGCATAATTCTGGGCTGCCCGCCTAGGGGGTCTCCATATCAGTGTGCCATTGAAGTCAGCCAAGAATTCTGCCCACATTTTGAGGTCCTGTTTCAACCCGCGGCAAAGTCTGACTGGGTGGTGCTTCTTTATAACGTTAGCCGTGGCACTGGCCAGCCGTCTGGCAAAAACCCTGCCTGCTGGGATCACCCTTGCGGCAAAATTTAGTTTACGCAGGAAGCTGTGAATGGTGCCCAAGGATGCTTTATCCTTCGCCAATGTTGTCTCAAAGTCCTGAATCCCAAGCCAATTTTCATGCCCCGGTACCCTGAATCCCCAGGCAAACTTTTCAGGCTCCTTTCGGGAGTTCACAGTTCTGTCTTTTACTTTAATCCAAAACTCTTTCTTAAGAATTTCCAACAATAAGGCGGGGCTCTGGAGTGCAGCAGGAGTCAAACCATATTTCCGAGAAAGGCACCACAATACGGTGCATAGGAAGCATGAATGGAGTGGTTACAAAACTGTGTCTCTACAAGAATGTGTTGAGAAATGATTGCCAGAGTTCTGTTGAACGAGGGAGTCGCCCCGGCAAGCTTCCAAGCCACAGATAAAGCACCGCTGTGGAGGAGTGTGGAAGAACAGAGGCTGGAAGTAAAGAGAGGGTGGATAAGAGAAGAAGAAAAGAGGAAAGAGAGCAGGCAAAGAGGGGGAGGGGTGGAGATGGAGGGGTGGGGAGGATAGGCTGGAGCATGGGAATTAGGTGTGATTAGAGTTCGGTATCCCTGTTATGGGTGGGCGGAATTTGCATAATCACGTTACGCAAATCTCCGCGATACGGTAAAAAATCTCTGCGAACACGCAGAAATTCCACGAACACGCAAAATTGCTTGTTCGCGATGCTTTTTTACTGTTCGCAATCGCTGTTTGCGTGCTCGGGGGAAATGTCTCACGAACATGCATTTGAGAACGCGAACAAGCAAAAAATTTCATGAAGTCGCGGAACGCAGAATTTTGGGCACTTTCGCGTTCTCCGCGGAACGCGAAATTACCCAAATTCCGCAAATTCCGCAAACGGAGCGGAATTTACCTCCCAGGCCAAATTCGGGTCCGAAGGCGTCCCAAGCCGACGAAAGGTGGCAGGGTAGGGGAGACGTCATTGTGTGGATGTAACTCAGTTATGGGTCAGGTGCAGTTAGATTTCTGCTCGCAGTTCTAAATCCATATCCGCAAATCGTCGATAACTGATGCACAAGTCACAGAAGCTTGTTCTGAGAACGCTGCCCGCGGGGGTGAAGATTGCGCTATGCACTGATTTTTGGCGGGATTCGCAGCATCCTTACATCTAAAGCAGTACCTGTGTCTGTTCTGCACACACCAGTCACCGCTTTAGGGTCAGGGGTCTATTATCCTGAAAAGCGTCATCAGTGCCAATGACACTTCTTAATGTTTCTTCTATTTTTATAGGGCCATATTATCAAGAACGGCGATTACATTATCGCCGCTTTAGCAGCAGGAAACTGCCTCTAAAGCGGCGACAATAGGCTTAATAATATGCCCTTGTGAATTCCCATAGAAGCCCAGGTTTGATGTCCTTCACACCAGAACCTGGGCTTCTATGGGAATTTAAAAGGGCATATTATCAAGCCTATTATCGCCGGTTTAGCGGCAGTTTACTGACGCTAAAGCGGCGATAATGTCATCGCCGTTCTTAATAATATGGCCCATAGAGGTTTATATAGTGCGAACTAGACCAGAATAGGGTATCAGAGGGATTTAAACGAGCACCAGTTTTAATACAGAAAGACACATTCATTTTTGTTAGGCACGGGAAGATAAAGTGATTTGCCCCGAATCACAGGATGTGAGCGTCGTTGCCGAGACTCGGCCCCGGATCCCCAGCTTCGAGGTCTCCGCCCTAGCCCTAAGGCCACATCCTCTCCCCATCTTTGCACCAAGGAGGGTCCTTTAAGGATCCCTCTACGCTGACCGAAGGAAGAGCTCATTTTGTACCCATACATGGCCTTTTAATTCTTTCTCAGGATGTGGGGACCACGCCATGCATCCTGAAATGGTGACTACAGGAGGAATTTTCTTTTGCGGCCAGCCAATCAGATCACTCAGATCCATCATTCCATTTTTTTTAAATGCTATTTCTTTAGTTATTTTAGAAACAAGATAACATTACAATTCAGTTACTTTTCCCGTCTTCCCTCTGCCCCACCCCCATAAACAGGGAGAGAGATGCGAGTCGCACCATATATGCAAATTAATATAAATCAATACATTACATTCGCATTGCTTCGGCAGCACAGTTAGTATCATTGCTTCATATTACAACATATCAGCATCAAAGACGCCCTGGGGCATTCGAGCGCTATATACATTAAAAAATCAAATCAAAGACACATCTAGAAAGATTTCATCATCCGTTCCTTCTGCATCTTGTATCAGTTCAGGGCTTCCTGTTTCCTCTTGTACCCAGACTTGTACTAAGTCCCCTTCCACCCGTTCTCCCTGTTCCACTCGATTGTAAACCGACCTGCGGCGTACCCCACATTCAGCCCGTACCCACTTTGCAAATTCCCATGACCATTGCTTTTGTGAGGGCAGTCGTTTGGTCATCCTTCTTAAGGCTACCCATTTCCACAGTGAGGCCTAATTCCAATACCTTCTCTGTATATTTAGTGTGTTTATTACGAGTAACTAGTCTCAGCAAACGCATCTGTATCGTTGGTTGTAGTTTATTTTATTTATAGGTTTTATACCGCGCCTGAATCACCCCCGGAGGGGTATCTCTGCGCCAGTTGTGCTTCGGTTAGGGATGTATGACATTACAACGCATGCTTTTACCACGCATGCATTTACATCGCAACTTTTACAACGCATGCCTTTACAACGCATAGCGCTTTGGGGTGCTGGATAGTGAATAGTTTAATTTACTATTCCAACTCCAGTCCCCGTGGATAGTAGGGAAGGTGTTGGATAGTAAATTAAATCTATTCCCTATCCTAGAGCGCCCCCCAGCGCAATGCGTTGTAATGGTTTGCGTTGTAAAAGTTGCGATGTAAAAGCATTACGTGGTAAAAGTTGCGTTGTAAAGGATGTTTCCCTTCGGTTAGTGTTCCAAGAGTCTGAATTACCTGGATTTCTTTTGTTAGGCCCTGAGGAAGTCATCGATTGAGTTACCGTAAGAAGAAACACGTGTTGGCTACAAGTTTGTGTTGTGTTTTCGATGGATACATATGAAGCTCTGAAATAAAGAAAGAACAACAACGACTACATTGGGTGGACTACAAGTTTTAAAATAAATTTGGTGCTCAGGACTGTTTTATTAATTGTGCTTTGTGGATTTTTCGTCCTCAGATTTGAAAAGGTTTAAGTGGACGTTTCCGGTTCTCAGAGCACCGCTACGAATATATCATTTAGGATACTATAACACATGGTTTGAGCAGCTTTTACCCTGCCACTTTCTCTGATCTTTTTACCATATTTATAAAGTGGCGTTAATCCACGCAAAGTGGCGTTATACTGCTTTACAAATATGGCGCGGGGCAGTGCACCATCGGAACGGTGGAATCAGTGACGTTATGGTGGCGCAATCCCCTTGTAAATATGCCCCTTTGTCTCAGTGGGGTCCCGTTAAAGAGTGTGCAATCATGTGTGTCAGAGTAATTGTTAGCCCCCATCAGCCCCCTGCCCTCCTCCGATCTTCCTCACACTTCCTGCCCTCACACCAGTACAAGCCCCCAACCTCCCCACACACACAACAAACACCAAATTTTCTTTGACTCTGCCTCAGTTAATCCAATTTAGGGCCGGCCGTGGTCATAAACACCCAGGGCCTCATTTATGAAAAGTGGCGCATCGCTGCGTGAAAACAGTGATGCGTCACTTTTCAGTGCGCCCTGCTTGCGACCCCAACGATGCGTCATATTTACAGTATGACGCATCATATTGGAAGGAGTTACAGATATGTCAGTATTTCTGACGTATCTGTAGGCGTAAAAATGACGCATTGCAGGAGTGCGTCACAAAAGTGACGCAACCTCAGTAATATGTCCTTTCACATGGGGCAAGCCCCATGTGTATGTGCCTGCGTCAGTCTTACGCCTGCTGTGAGGCAGGCGTAAGATATTGACGCAATGGTATCCTAGAAGTGACGCAGTGAAATCTACGAGGCTTACTTGCGTCAGAACGCCCTCCCTGCATACAATATACGTGGCGCAGGTATAATATAGCGCAGGGGTTTACAAAGTGACTCATCAGCTTAGATGCGTCACTTTGTAAATAGAACGCAACAGGGGGCATGCTTTACACTGACGTTGCATCACAAAAAGTGACTCAACAGCAGCGGAAAACTGACGCATGGCCTCATAAATAACGCCCCCAAAGTTTGAATATTTTTTTTTTACTACTAAATCTTTTTTTTTTTATTCTACTTTTTTAAATGTACCTTTTAAAAAAATTAATAAATGAGACTATGTTCTTTCCACAGCCTTGTGTACCCTAGGCAGAAGGAATTCTCAATGGCCTGGGAGAGTGTGGGGTAATCTATGTCTTCGGGGGTGGAGGGGACTGTAGCGTGGATAGGGTTGGGGCAGAGTCCGTCCCATGTTGGGCGCTCTGTACACCTGGGGCCTCATTTATGAGGCCGTGCGTCACTTTTACGCCGCCGGTGCATCACTTTTTGTGACGCACCAGTGGCGTAAAAATTGCACCTTGTGTTGCCATATTTACAAAGTGACGCATCTAGGTAAATGCGTCACTTTGTAAACCCCTGCGCCACATTATACCTGCGCCAGGTATAATGTATGCAGGGGGGGCGTTCTGACGCAAGAAAGGGTCATGGAAGTGACGCAGTGAAATGTATATGATTTCCCTGCGCCACTTCTAGGACACAAATGCGTCAATTTCTTACACCTGCCTCACAGCAGGCGTAAGACTGACGCAGGCCCTTTCACATGGGGCTTGCCCCATGTGAAAGGACACATTGCTGGAGTTGCGTCTCTTTTGTGACACACTCCAGCAATGCGTCACTTTTGCGCCATACAGATACGTCAGAAATACTGACGTATCTGTAACTCCTTGCGCCATGATGCGTCATACTGTAAATATGATGCATCACTGGTGTCGCAAGGAGGGCGCAGTGAAAAGTGACGCATCGCTGTTCTCACGCAGCGATGCGTCACTTTTCATAAATGAGGCCCCTGATCTTTGTTGAGCCCCCACGCAGCATCTTTCTGAGAGGCCGGCACGTTGAGGACGCGTTCCCGCCATTCTGGGTCACCAAGCACGTCTTCGAGTCCCCAAACCCTCCGTGGGGGTGCTGCTTCTGAGGTGTGTCCATCTTCACGGCGACGAGCCTCTCTCTCTCTTTGGGGTCCCCCCTCCTCTGCCCTCAGTCCCCGCTCTGTGTGTCCTCTTCTGTCTTTCCTCTGAAGCTCCTTGACTGTGCCTCAGTCATATGATCAGATCTCAGCGGGGGGCTCCCTCGTCCATTGTCGCTGCCCCGAGCCCTGCGGGCGACACACCCGCGGGCCGAACGGATCAATAACTGATGAATCCGAGGGTGAAAGGAGGCACCTTCGGAATGCGCGGCCTGAATGTCAAGGCGCTCTCATGGACGCCGCGCCTCGAGGGCGGGCCGCTGTGTATCTTGGCGCTCCTTCTCCCGCAGCTATTTTAAGCCTCGAAACAAAGAAAGCGTGTTTACAAAAGTCCATTTGTTCATTCAGCCTTTTAAGTTTACAGCGGTTAGTCAGGGCGGCTTATCCCAGAAAGGACCCACCATCAGCTGGGGGCCAGGGGGGGGGGGGGGGGGGGACTACGGTCTCCGCTCCCGCGGCTGCGGGGGCGCTCCGCCTTTATTTTGAGTAAATACCAGGGGACCGGACGGTTTCCCTCAGGGCCGGCTTTAACACTAGTGGCGCCCTGTGCGACAATGCTTGCTGCCATGGATTCCCTCACGAGCACCCTTCAACAGGGCCCCTCAAGTCTCCAGAACCCCTGCCTCTCAGATTCATTTCGTTTTATAGCGCCACTCATATCAGTGTAAGGTGTCAGAGCACTTTACATCACACACACATTGCACAGAGACAACCATAGGTGTGTAAATCAGTGTATAGGAAATGTTGCATCAGACAGGACTGCAAGGTGTAGTGTAGGAGCGACGTCATCGATACTGGTAGGCAGTATAGTTTAAGAGACCTGGGGGCATATTATCAACGCTGTGCAAAAAATATCGCACATCGTTGATAACGTGGAAAAATCTATCGCCGATTTCACTTTGCCTGTTAGCAGCGTATTCTCAGCGCTATAGCCAACAGGCGATGTGAAATCGTCGATAGGTCGCATTAGCGTGTGAAAACAAGCGCTGTTTTCACGCGCTAATGTGTCCCTTGATAATATGGGGGGGTGGATTCAGCTTTTTGATCCACCCCCTCATGTTAGCAATGCCTAACACGTACTAAAAGCAGGCGTTGGGAGACCTGCGATCGACGCATTTATCGCAGGTCTCCTTCTCCCAAGGCCTGCCTTGTGAATAAGGCAATCCCACCTCCAATCACATTTTACATGTGGTTGGACGTGGGAACGCCCACCCTGCATCTCATTGGCGTTATTCATCGCCCCCAGCGAGGGGGCGATGAATAACGCATGAAATGCGTCGCTAACCGGAGTTAGCGACGCATTGATAATAGGGCAATAATTAATTCATGCGTTAGCAACCGGAAAAAGGTCACTAATACATGAATTAAGGCCCTTGATAATATGCCCCCTTATTCTGGAAAAGCACAAATTCAAAATTTAAAACATAACATCATTTTTAGGGCTTGGCTTTAATAATAATAATCACTTTCTACCGAAATGAACCCTTTTGGCAAGATTAGGATAATGAAAGACCAATCAAAAAAATATAGAGCTAACATATACCTTGCAGTTTGCATGCAGCTCTTTGATGACAGTTAATAGCTCAATGTTCTATATTAGGATTATTACTTTAATTAACAAGTAACAAAAGAAGTTCTCTTACAGAAGCACTGACCCACAGACCTATTTCCATTATATGTACTTTGTTATCTGCATGGTACACTGTCTTAGCAGCAGGCATTTTAACCCTCTGCACTACCTTAGGATGAGTCAAAACTTCCACTAAACAAACCTCCGGTCTCTTTCCAGGAAGAGGATTAATCACGGGAGTTATCTTGACTTATTAATTGATGCCTGATAATCGCTGAAGGCCAGGAACACGGCAGCAGGTGCTTTTAAAATGAGAATATACTTGGGAAAATGACGCCCCCGCCCCCATGTCAGCGCCTGGTGCGATGGCACCGATCGCACCGCCCTAGAGCCGCCCCTGGTTACACTTTCACCCGCTGGAAAAAAAACCTGGACCAGCGGATCCCCACACCAGCCAGTGAATGTGGTACCCGCGAGGCAGCCATTTTGGATTGGACAATCCTGAAGGGACAGTCTGAGAGAATGGCGCAGCCAAAGATACTTCAAGTGCCAGCCGGGCATTGGACGACCAATAAACACCTCTGCCTCATACTGAGAGAAACACCCAACTCATTACACACTTCCCAGAGAACCTAGAATGAATGTAAGAACAGGGGCCATATGTATCAAACCTTTTTCCCATTTGCAAACGGGCTGATTCTCAGAATCGTCCAATTTGCGAATTGGGAAAAGCCTATTGGGATGTATCCTCCCAAAAGGCCATTGCAAAAAAGAGAACTGCAAAATTTGTGATTCTCTATTTTGCGAATGAAAATAAGGAATTGCAAATTGCGATTCCTTAAATGCAATTCTGGAAGCGCCAGAAATTTGCTATTTGGCCTTAAGGAATTGCAAATTACCACCAACTTCAAGTTGGTGGCAATTTGCGATTTTCTTTAAAAAAGCATTTTTTTATTTTTTAAAAGTGCCATATGTCGCACATACATGCCATTAGGGCCTATATGTGCACAAAACGTGCACACATGCATATTTCAGGGCTGCAACAGGGTGTCCTTTTGGCACCCTTGCAACCTTGAAATTGCATTCTCAATTTGCGATTCTCTAATTGGTAATCGCAAATTGAGAATGTCTTCCCATTCATTCCTATGGGCCTCCTAGCCCATAGGAATGAATGGGAAGATATTCCTTATTTGCGAATCTCAATTTGCGATTCGCAAATAAGGAATATGTAGGATTCGCAAATTTTTTAGCAAATCCTACATACATTGCATTTTACGATTCTCTAATTGCGATTTGCTAAAAATCGCTAAGTGAGAATCATAAAAATCTTTTTTGATACATATGGCCCCAAGTCTTGTAAAGATGCAGAATTCTGTTGCTGCTGGCCTAGGAATGAGCGGTGACGCTGAATGACAGCCAAGGGGCGTGTGTGAAAATATCAAAAGCCATTGTCGGTGCTAGCTGTCGGTATGTATCTTTGGTGATTTAACAGAACAAGATTGATTCATTGATTAGGCAATTTATAAAGCTCAAACAAATGCCCGAAGGCGTCAAGGTACACAAGCAAGAAACAAATTGAGTTATGTAACCCAAATTGTTGGGCAAAGACAAAACTCATTTGAAAGTAAATAAATTGATGAAAGAAGATTGGTTAGAGGACACAGAGAGAAACAGGGGACCCCAGGGGTGCACCCGGAGGAGAGAGCTGGTACCCCTTCTATGTAGTAAACGGGCAAAAACTTGTCCAGGTACACTAGTGAAAGAGTATATTGTGTTGTCATAAAAAAAACTAGGATATGTTATGAGCAGCAATGCAGGTTGACAGGAAAACTTCTGTAAGACAATGTCAAGGATTCGTTTGGTTGAAGACTCAGAGGAAATAATTGAGCAGAGCAATGGCTGTGTAAGGCTGGAGTTTAGTAAAGCTTTAAGGTGCCACACACCAGGAGAGCAGAACCATGAGACACATCCTTGGGAAGTGTGCAACCTCATTTGGAAATACTATTTATACAGGCTCCCTTGAGCCGGTGGAGGTGACAACCTCGAGATTCCGCACCTGCGTGCCATTAGAGGTATCTGGACCTACGAATATTTTCGGCAGCCCACGCAGCAACCTCGTGCACACGCCTAATCCCTGCTGACGAGCGGTAATGAACGCGAAACACGTGTCTAGGGATGGCAAGCACAACACTGAACACCCTCAAGACTCTAAACTGGGGTAGAAGTGCACCCGCTGATACCGACTACATCGACCATCATGCTCCGGGGTCACACGCTAATGGGATGAGCAGTGTGCGACCTCATTTGGAAAAACATCCCTGGGAAGGGATCCCTGGTGGGAAGATGAGTTATGGGTTGTTTGAGTGAGTGCTAGTTAAGAGATACCTCTGGTTAAATAGGTTATTGTGAACATAATATATTGATCTGCTGGTTGAAGTGGAGGTCTCCAAAGCACAACAACTGTCAGCTGTGAGAGCAGCAGGGTATGGTGTGTCTGTAGGAAGAGCTAATATCTATCATACATTATGCACTACACAGACGGGGCGCAGAGAGAAACAAACTTATAGTGCTGCAGATAAGGGTCAGTCCAGTCAAGTCCAAAGCCACATATTTAAGGAGCCGAAATACTGGGGCATGGATGTCACTAGAGGTAACGCTTTCAAGACCAACAAAAAGATGAGGAGTCCTGGGACGCTCCTTTCTGAAGACCCATCTTCAGTGCTTAATTTGAGCCAGTGTTTTCCGGTGCTCAGCACCAGCACTTAATTGCCAACACCGACACTTATGACAGTCTGCCACATGGTGGTGCTGTTTGTTGAAATTTGAGATGAACAACAGCTTTTATTAATTCAATAGACATTAAAAATGACTACTAGCTGCTGCCCAAGCCATTCTTATAGCTTTTGAGGCCTGGAATAGTCTGAATTGTCACAGCTGGAGAGGGTTATGGTAAATAGTTGTGTTGGTTCTGTCACTGGTGGCGGTGGCAGGGACAATGGGTGGGCCAAGCTTCAGTGGCCTCCTGACGGGGGCCCTGGCACTTATTTTCTTTACAAATTAAGCACTGCCCAACTGAACATGAACATTGTGGTCAGGCGGAGTGTGCAGCACGGCGGGGTGACAGCGAAAGATAACACCGGGGGTGGGTTGCATGTCTGCTCTGTTGTGGGAGGCTCAGGGATGAAAACAGAGCATTATGTACACACCTCTTTGACAACAGTTCTTGAATGATGGATTTTTAGGTCATCTTTATTTCTGATGCAGAGGATCATTTTTGCTGCCTACCCCGACGGTAACGGTTGATACTGAATATAGGCGACAAGTCGAATACTCTTTGGTGTATGTTGGAATAAGTGAGAGTATTGGAAGTTAGCCTCTTCCATGCGCATGACGGCTCCCGGCCGTCATGAGTCACGGTGGGCGTGTGCTGATGAGCCGTCATGACCACGCCCGCGATCGGAATGTTCAGCACTGCAGCGGAATTCGCGCCAAAGTGATGAGGTTAAAAACCGCCATCCATGTGTAATTCCCCGTGTGATCATCTGTAAGAGTTCGAGATCAGGTGGCCTCCATTCCTAGGAGTCACTCGACTGGAACGAACTCCTCTTACACCTGCGTCAATGCACGGATTACCTGGCATTCAGGAAACGGTTGAAAACATCGCTGTTCTAATCATTTCTCTTCAGCGCTCCTAGGCGGTCCGAGCGCAGAGATACCCTTATGGGGGGATTCACGCGCTCTATAAGCACATGTAACATAACATAACATTTGTTCCATGGACTCTTTCTGGGGCTACCAAGACCAGAGCCGTCTTCTCCTTCCAGCCAGTCCATGATCCAAGACCGTCTCACGCACTCTTTTCTTGTGTCGAAGAAGGTCTCCTAATAGGATGTGTACATTTATTTCAAAAACAAAAAGAATGGGTATTCTTAATAAATGTTCCTTTCTAATTCAATTTTTTTGTGTGTGAAAAAGAGAAACCGCCATGTGCACCTTGGGGTGATTTATTTTACTTATTTGATGTTATTCCATTTATTAGACGAAAAAGTCCATATAAACTTTGACATTAGAAATGTATTTATAAAAAAGTACAATAAACAGAGTCTCAATGAGTGAAGATGAAACATAAATTAAGACAATAAGAAATACCACATGCAGATCCTTTGTAATTTTGTGACAAATCACCTGACTGTTGCAGCCAAAGAGGGAATATTGAATACAATCATTCATCGTATTGCTGCCTCGTTATGGCTAATATAATTAGCATTAAATTACAGTCACACAATCTGCCTTCTTCTAAGCTCCAAAAAGCTTGGGTTCATCAATGCTTTACCAGTTAGATTAGAAAGATCTGTCACTCACAGTTTGGAATGACCCTCCTCTGCTTGTTACAATTAGGAGTGAATCAATCAGCCGGGTCCTTACTGGACCACGCTGACGCATCTTCAGAACTGCTGAAGCCCCCAATACTCTTGCATCTGGATGGTGGCAACACCCTGCTGCATGCATGGCCTTACAGACTCCATACTGGTAACCTTTAAGGGCAGCCTACACGACACAACACGTCTCATCCAAGGCCTGAGGAAATACGATCACATCACCCCCATCCTGAGGGAACTCTGTTATCTCTCCTTGCTGGTTGCACCATCTTCAAAACTAGCTGCATCCTTTACAAAGCCAAAGCAAACACAAGGAGATGATGGACGGAGCGCTGAAACTTTTCAAATACTCACCCCCAGTAACAGATCTGGGCTGAATCCATCATCATTCTTTAGGTCAATTCGCCGCCCCAGTTCAGACCCAGCCATATGCAAATCAGTCTGATCCTGTGCCTCGTGGGAACAGTCCAGCCCGATCAGCCAAGCCAGATGTTTCCTGGACCGGAAACAAGCATCCTGGGACCGGTTTCAGGGTAACACCCCTCATCAGCCAGGCTAGCTTGAATCCAGTGGCAAAGTGAGCAAGGAAGCCACATCTGGGCATACCGTCCCATGAAGAACAGAGTCAAGACTGATTTGCATAGGGCTGCTTCTGAACTGGGCTCAGGAACTGAGCTAAAGAACGATGATGGATTCAACCCAGATATGTGACTGGGGATGAGTGTCTGAAAAGTTTAAGCATTCCGTCCATCATACCCTTTGGTTTTGCTTTGTTTGCCCTAATTTGGCAGGGTATGCCCAGACGTGGGTCCCGGGCTCACTTTGCCACTGGATTCAAGCTAGCCTGGCTGGTGAGGGGTGTTACTCCGAAATCGGTCCCAGGATGCTTGTTTCCCGTCCAGAGAAATGGCTTAGCAGTTTGGGCTGGACTGTTCCCATGAGGAACAGGGTCAGACTGATTTGCACATAGCTGGGTCTGAACTGAGGTGGTGATGTGAGCTAAAGAATGATGATGGATTCGAACCGGATCAGTTGACTGGGGGTGAGTGTTTGATTTGCTCCAACACTCCATCTATCATCCCCTTTGTTATCGTTTTGTTCGCCCTAAGTTGGCAGAGAATGCCCAGATGTGGGTCCCTTGCTCACTTTGCCACTGGATTCAAGCTAGCCTGGCTGATGAGGGGTGTTACCCCGAAACCGGTCCCATGATGCTTGTTTCTGGTCCAGGGAAGACCTGGCTTGGCAGTTCGTGCTGCACTGTTCCCATGAGGCACAGGGTCAAGACTGATTTGCATATAGCTGGGTCTGAACTGAGGTGGCGAAGTGAGCAAAAGAACGATGATGGGTTCAACCCAGATCTGTGACTGGGGGTGAATGTCTGAAAAGGTTCAGTGCTCCGCCCATCATCTCCTTGTGTTTCCTTCCTACACAAAGCCATCATGACGAACAGCTCGCTCCCCTTGCAGAAAGCCTCATCATCTCTGGTGATTCTTGGCACAGCAGTAACCAGGACACCATCAGACTGCAGACTGAGAAGTATAAAAAAGAAATCTAAACAAGAGAGCAGGCCTTTTCCACTGATACACCTACGATCTGGAACAGTTTCCCAATATCCATCAGGACCAACCCAACACTTTTCTAATTTAGGAAAGAATTTAAGACTCACCTCTTTAAAGAACACAAAATATCACTGCATTAACAGTCCACAAACCAGATACCTCTCCTATCACTTGTTGACTTTATGCTTGCCTTTGAACCATGTACAGCGCTCCTCTGCCTTTTGGCTATGTTGGCGCTATAGCAATACCACATACAGACATACATTCTCAGATATCAAAGATTAAGGTCAGGCGTATATGTCAGTTATTACCTGGCCCCAGTGAAGTTTTAAATACATTGCAAGTACTTTTTACTTGTAACAAAAGCCCAGTCCTGCACATCAGATTGGATCTATAGTTTATTTCAAGAGATTCATCCTAATGTTTATTGTGTCTCCCAACTTTAAAGAAAAATAAAAACTGGTCTTAATAGATAACTTATTAACCCGTCAGCTATAGGGTCAATGCCAAGTATAATTACACTTACCTGCTCAAAAATACTGGTTCTGCCAACTGATAGAGTCAACTCCTTTAATAATTAAACAAAAGAGGAGATAGTCTGTGATCCGCTTGTGAGTAAAGCGACTGTAGACCGGATTCAAATCGAAGGGCCTTAACAGCAAAACAGGATGTTTGAGACAATGGACATTTCGAGCAATGAACGAGAGCAAAAAACAATCCTTGATAAGCGAGAGAGCCAGGGACATTGATGTTGCCTCATATGCTTGCTTCAGAGTCGTAACAATAAGCCCTCCATAGAGCAAATACAATATAATAACCCCACCACAGCAGTGTAAACTTCATTCAGCATTATCTTTGTATGCAACGTCCAAGATATGAACCCCAGAATATTAAACTAAGGAATTCTCACTCCCAAAAAACTCAACAAAAAGGCTTCTTGGTATTAGCAACAATCATTGACAAAGCCAATAGGTCTTGGCAATACCCAAGGAATTGGCCTGCCCATTGTCAATGTGAATGTCTGTTAGCCATGTTGTCTAGCTGCACATCTGTTCTTCAGCATGACAGAAAGTTACTGAAATCCCTGAATCACAGGATGTTGAATCAATGCCAAGTTTCTTTGCCCCCATGTTGAGTTTATTGTCCTCCTCCTCCTAACACAAAAAAGCTTTATGACCTAGCCTGTGATGGCCGCATCATACACATTTTTCAGTGACTGTCAGACATGCTGAACAGCAGATGGGCTGCTAGACAACATGGCTAACAGACGTTCCCATTGACAAGACCAATAGTTCGGGCATTGCCGAGATCTATTGGCTTTGCCAATGCTTGCTCTGTGTGGAGGGGGTCTTGCTGAACAAATGTGCAAGTGATAGCGAGAAACAGTTGAGGAGCTTTGAAGTGAAGCAAGGATGTGGCATAACAGCCAGAGCTGCCAACAGTGGAACTGGGGAACCAGGTGGGAATCGCAGGGTCGGCTGAACAGTTTGTGATTCTGGGCACATCACTTATGTTTCACAATGCGTTCAACAATTGAATGTGTCACTGTGTAATGTAACTGGTGAGCACTTAAAGCGCTCCAGTACCATGGGCTCATGTTAGCTCTATGGCAAGACAGAGTATGCAACAAGTGCTCCATTGCCATTTCATCGTGCAAAAAAAAAAAAAAAAGGAGTAGCAACGAGGGAGGTAGTGGGGGTACGGGTCAAGCAGGGAAGCAGGAGGGGAAGGAGAGATGGGCAAACAACAACGGGAAGAAAACCTTAATTGAAGCAGGATCAGCGATAAACCTTAATGTGTCATTGTGTAATGTAACTGGTGAGCACTAAAACTCCAATACCGCTGTCTTGTGTTAGCACTTTAGCAGGACGACGGAAGTGAGAGCTCCAATGCCATCAGATCGTGAAAAAATTAAACAAGTGCTATGTGTGTTTTAACAGCTTTTTAAAACATACATTAGTTTAAGTACATGCGCATGTATTTTAGTGGTATGAGTGTATGTGTACAAAGGAGACGGCCTGAAAACACAAGTACTTCTATGGAGTGCTTGAAAACAAAATAAGCTGCGCAAACCAGGAGCGGTGTAAAGAGACACAAGAAGAGGGCATGACGCCCACATGCCCTGAGAATGTCTGTAAAGAAAATGATGGTAGGAGATGGGCGGCCGGTAAGCCCACAGACAGAGCACAACATGTCTCTTCGAGACAGCGCATGCACTGTCTAGCCAAGACCTAAACATGAAAGTTTAAATCCTGTGCACATTAATAATCAACCAATTCTTCTCACTATATCAATCAAAATGCCCACTCTGACGTTGGAGCCCACCCACGAGCTGTCCCGTATGTCCAAGTCGTCAATGCACAAAGATAAAATGAAAAATCAATCCTCTGCTTATCGAGGACGAGAGCGAGTCAACACTAAAGCAAAAGGAAAATCAAACAAAAAACAAAGAAAAATGCAGGGACGCCAACCTGCACCCCAACTATAAGCCATCAGCCATTGGGATACACAAAATAATTCTTTGTGGGTCTTCCCATCCACACCGAGTCCAGATGGAAATAACCTATATACTGATCCCGAGGCCACCCCCGGCGACATCTTCATCATGCTCAGCTTGCACCAGAGAAGCTCGCTGTGAACAGCATCAAACACAGTACAGAAGTCAACATAACAGGCAAAAAGATTGCAGCCAACTACCAGTTAGGTACTAATGAGTGAACGCAAGGTGGAAGATGCTCAGTTCAGGACACATCCAGAGTGTTCCCTTCGGATGATCTTTTTCATTAACCCATTTCTAAATGCACGCAATTCTAAATACACCCAAATCTAAATACACCCAAATCTAAATACACCCAATTCTAAATACACCCAAATCTAAATACACCCAATTCTAAATACACCCAATTCTAAATACACCCAAATCTAAATACACCCAATTCTAAATACACCCAATTCTAAATACACCCAATTCTAAATACACCCAAATCTAAATACACCCAATTCTAAATACACTGAATTCTAAATACACCCAAATCTAAATACACCCAATTCTAAATACACCCAATTCTAAATACACCCAATTCTAAATACACCCAAATCTAAATACACCCAATTCTAAATACACCCAATTCTACATACACCCAAATCTAAATACACCCAAATCTAAATACACCCAATTCTAAATACACTCAATTCTAAATACACCCAAATCTAAATACACTCAAATCTTTGCCCCAGCATTGAAAAGGGAATCAATCGGCAAGTGGACAGATTTTGTTTATTCCATTTTTTGAATATTGGTTTGATACTTGAACCAGGCAAGGTAGTTGGAATGAGTCTTCCTTGAAAACTAATTAAAAATAGGAGAAATACACCTGCACACCGCTGAGGTTGCCTTTTCTCAGCAGCACTGAGATACGCTGCCTGGTTCTGATGCTGTGCCTATCTTTAAAGAATCTAAGAGTTTCTCAGTTTTAATTCCTGTCAAATTTGATAGGAAATCTTTGCCAAGGGAATACTTTATGAATTTAAGAAGCATTATCCACAACTCTTCCATGATATGTAAATCACATAGGATCCTTAGACACGGGCATCCACAATTTCCCAGGATCATGAAATTTATTTGCAGCCTCCTTCGGAAGCTGGTCTCTTTTTATGGCTAAAAAAATCATATACGGGCTAATGTCTGATTTTTAAATACAGTTTCCTCTTCAAGAAAGTTCTAGTTCTTCAACAATCAGAGTCCTACCAATAATTGATGGTACATTGAGGGTAAACCTTTAGGGGAGGAAGTGAGAGCCACGACCGGATTCATAACAGTGCAGTCGGCATCGTGAGGATCATCTCTTCCCCCCAAGATTATCATGAATGAATTTCTCCCTAGTGGTTACTATAAGTTACATAACTAGTGGTCACTATAAGTTACGTAATGTTTAATTATTCTATATAATTCTACTTCTGTGAATGGGAATATGCACATTAAAGGACACAAACTCTTTTAATTGCCCAACCGTAAACACTTCTAGGGCATGGCCATTGAAGGAGCAACGACTGGCCACAGTAGGATCCCAAAATCTGCGCAGTTAGAAAATTTCACAACATCCATAGCTAAGTGGTGGATGGGGTAATCATAGTCTTCATACAGAAATGTGCAGCAAGCTGGTAGATAAAAAAAAGAAAAAAAACATCCTTTTTATAGGCAGAGGTTCAACTGTTTCAACATTCTTCCCAAAGACCTCAGCCGAGAATTTGAGATTTCTGTAGACAAATCGGCATTAGGGATATTAATTACAACAAGCACCTCCTCTACTGAAGATTCTGACTCAAGTCTTTTCACATTGCAGTCGCTTCCTAAGATTATGGACCTATCAAAGTGAGTGTTACAAACCCCCCTATCTCCCTCTCTTGAATGTTGTCCGGGCATCTGAGCTCATTCTGCCAGGCCCCTCTTTTAAGTACAGATTTATCAATACCACGTCATGATGTTACATCGTCAATTCACCAGTGTTTAGCCGTGAAGGCCAATGGTTCTTGGGCCAACATGGCGACCCCACCACATGGGTGGCCCCTGTCTAGGGATACAACTTTGAATGAACCTGCCATGAATCTATGGGAGAGGGGGACAGTTAACCATGTCCCCAGCAAAGCTACCACTGCTGAGTCAGAGGAAAGCTCTGAAGCACCACACACACAGCCCCCTCCATCTTGCAAAGCCAACACCTACTAGGAGACCATGGGGTCGGCAGCATTCCCCGACCCGTTCTATGAAGAGGGAGCCAGTCCAACACTAACCCTGGGCATAGGACTACGCTACACTCTCGGAGCGTGCGTAGTTTGTGCTACTACGCAAATTGCACGTAGCGCAGTGCAAAAACGCGTAGCGGGCATTTTTTGCTTGCTCGCGGTCTTCAATATCAAGTTGGCGACCGCGAGCGAGCAAAATCAACATCCCGGCGAGACTTTTTCCTCGTTCTCGATCAGCAGCATCAAGTTGCCGATCGCAAGCATGGAAAATAAACCTCCCGGCGACATTCTGAGTGCGGGTAGGTCAGGTTTCTCATTGCGAGTGGTCACGTATGCTCGCGACCAGTCGTGATGAGAAACTTCCAGTCCGCGTTGAGAAAGATGCCACTCGAGTACAAATCTGCTCGAGCGGCAGAAAACAACTGCTTGCACTGGGCAAGATGCTGTTTGCAATGATTGAACAGTGTGGACAAGCATCCGGCACTGTGCAATCAGTGCCAACAGCATTTTCCCTACCGCACTATGCAGTTCGCGTAACTTGCGTAGTGCGAAGTGCACTTCGTGTAGCTACGCGTAGCACTACTACGCAAACTACTCCTAGGGTTATCCTACACTAGAGGGCTCTACCGAGTCTGGAGGGGCTGGGGAAGATGCATGTGTTCTCTGAATGAACGTGGCCCGGCGCCTCTCCACACACAGGAGAGGGCACCTGCCCATCCATCGAGTTTAGGCAGGAGGTCTTCTCCTGATCTAGGCATGTCCATGGCCACCTGGTGAGCTGCAACCCGCTGAGCATTGATTCTGCTGGAATCTCTCCCGGCCGCAGCACAGTCTCCCTCCGACTGCAGATAGAGTGCCAAGCTGCCTCTGTGGGCCTGTATTCACCCAGACTGCAGACTGAGAAGTATAAAAAAGAAATCTAAACAAGAGAGCAGGCTGCACAGGCACTGCTGACAAGCTAACACTGCTCGGGGTTTTAGTGGCGAGCTTGGAAGTTCCTTATCCTCCAGGGATACAATTTGTTCAGAAAACAAATGGACACATTGCAATTACTTTCAACCGTGATCTTCTGGTGAAACACGGTGAGGATTACCCTCCCAATGCATTGTGGTCTCAGTAGTTCAAGTGTGCATACGTGGATATCTTCAGATGAGGCAAAGTTAACTAGTTGTTTTTACCATTTCATCATTGCCGTTATATTATTTTACTTTTTGGGTGAGTGGCAGTTTATTTTTCGAGTTTGAACATCTGGAGTTTGTTTTCTTGCAATGGTACCAGGGGTCAGTGGCAACGGCGTAGCAAGGGTGCCCTGGGACCTAATGCAAACAAGGGGCATTGACCTCCTAGTCCCTAGGCCCCTCCAGTT
This sequence comes from Lissotriton helveticus, assembly GCF_964261635.1. Lineage (NCBI taxonomy): Eukaryota > Metazoa > Chordata > Amphibia > Caudata > Salamandridae > Lissotriton > Lissotriton helveticus. Next base: position 1,192,503,838 of record NC_136071.1, on the reverse strand, counting down.
AGATATGAATGAATGAATGAATGAATGAGTCTTTATTGTTTAAGTTATTTAAAACCATAACAATGTCATAAAACTGATATAATGTCCCTATAAAGTTATTAAAAAATATTAAAAACAAGAACAAGCATGTTAATTATATAAAAATTATCAAAAAGCGGTGTCCTTCTCATGATGCCAATTTAAAGTTTGTATATAATTCTACGACATCATATTGTTATTGATTTCAAGTTGTAACACATAAAACTCCCCCCCCCGTTTTTTACATTTCTTATAAAATGACCATAAAATTCTAACCACTCTTGTTTAGGAAGTGCCACATAATTTGTCTCATAATACAGTAAGAATTTCATTATTTTGCAAGTTAGATATGAATACAGCCATAAACCTTAGATACAGTAGACCCCTCAAATCTCTGATTTCCTGTGCCACTGCACCTGCTGCACCATTTATACCTACCTCTCATGACAATGTCTACATGACAGAATGGCAGGTAGAAAATGCTCTTAAATCTGACAGGCCTTTAAATATTATGTTTGTCACCCTGCTCCTGCTGCCCTGACTTAATTGAATATCTTCCCTCTGACTCTTCCCCTCCACAACCCCTTTTACTCATCCAAAAGCCTCCTCCTACTGCTACGACCTCAAAAAAACCCATAAAGAAAAAAAAAAAATCAAAATCCTTCACTCTTCTATCCCTCCACTATCCTTTTCAATCAAAATAACAGACTAACATGTTCCCTTCTTGTAGGAAGGTGGCTACCTGACTATGGTTACCCCAGATTTTTTGCCTGTGTTTAGCTGGTTTTTTGACTTAGTTGACCTGGTTCCCTGCTAATCAGGGCCCCAGGCCATCTGCTCTCTCTGTAAAATGGATTCCATGTACCCTAGGTACATACCACAATTGGAAATGGACTCCTTGTCAGCCCCTGTATAATGCACTATAGGTGCCCAGGGCATAGGGGCCACCAAGACCTACCAGGGGCTGCAGCATATCTTTTGCCACCCCTGGCTGGTTCTTAAATTGACACAACTGGCTGATCACTCAGCTGGGGTAAGGTGGTGTAAGCACCCCTTGCTTAGATATAGTATATCTATATCTAAACCTATATCTTGACACATGTAAACCTGTGAGCCACTCCTATGGAAGGCCTCATCAATCCTGGAGGCAGAGTGCGTGGTTTTATGTGAGATGGAGCTCTAGCATGAGCTGAGCCTGTCTGCAGCTGTCGGGAACAACTCCCTAAGCTGTTTCAGGATAATGCCATACCATATACTCTTAAGTGCCTTATAATCCTCGCGGTTAAATAGCAACTTTGGTTTGGCTTTATCAAAACATGTCGTGTAAGGTGTCATACGATTTGGAATACTATCCCCTCGCCAGTTCTGGCGACGGGGATAGCATTCCACCCCTCTAGAGGGGTAAGACATGTTCCTTTACTGTAATGCGGTTAATTTCTCCAAAGACCTTAGATCCACAAAATGGATGCCTCTGCCACAGACAAATGTCTGGACCCCTGCAGCTGACCGAAACTCGGCCAAATGGGTCCTGGACAAAGGGTTTCCTGTCACAGGAGGGTGTCACCACCCTCCAGACAGGAGATAGTGGATTGTAGCAGGGAGGTCTGAAAGAAACCAGACACTGCCTGGGGCGCACAAGGCTGCCCCTTGCATAATCCGGCCAAACCGGTTCTGGGGCACTCCAGCCCTCGTGCCAGGGCGGCCTGGATCAAAGGAAAGGGGTGTATCCACCCCCTTCCTGGGTCCCACCCATAGGGGGGGACCTAGCAGGTAATCACGCCCCTCAGATTGGAATAAGAGTGGGAGCAGTGCCAATGCACATCAGATTTCCTGGAAGAAACATTAGAAACGAAACTCTGGACCCTTGGACCTCCATCTCAACGTGGAAGCCCGAAGAATCTCCCTTGTGGTCAAGGAGTGACCACCCTGCAGCAGCAGGCACCATCCAGCCCTCGACGTCTACTTAGTTGCAGTTCCCGCCGGAACTCGAGCGACTGAGATCGACGAGATCAAGCTTGCCTGCCTTCCAACAGCCCGATCCACAGTCCCTGCAGAGCTGAGACCCGTGGAGGCGACCGGAAGCGTGGGGCACGCCATCTTGACTTGACCACGAGACGCTGACCGTGCAGCCCACGAGTGACCCTCGAAGCTGTGCACCGGGGTTTGAGAAGCCCCCACCCTGAGCTACTCCTGAGCCGAAGTTCAGCCCTCCACACTCGACGAGTGCTGCGTGGGGCCCTTCTGCTCCATTTGGCTCAACGCGTTGGCCCGGTCACTTGCCAGCCGGCTAGTGGTCCCTGTGCCGACGAAACTACAAAGAAGACTCGTGAATCTGGTTGCTCTAGATCCACACCAGCTCCCCTGAAAAGGAGCCCTGACTCTGACCTTCCTGGTCCGAGTGAGAAGCAATCTTCCGATCCCGCGTGGATTGCTCTTGCCAAGTGTTGTTTGCTCCAAACTTGAAGCCGACTGCACCGACGGTGAGAGCCTGCGTGGGACAGATCGTGACCTGCTCCTGGACGTCGCAGATGCCCCAGAGCCCACGTGACAGCGGAGAGAAGCTCCTCGACGACCACCTGATTGCGCCCGACATCGCCTGGTTCCGTCCCGGTTCCACCCTGGTCACTGCTGAGTGACCCAGACTCTGTCCCCTCTGCTTTCAGGTACCCTTCGACTTGAGTCCACCCTTGGACTCCACCGGACACTTCATCTTCAACCCGCCTGCAGCCCTTTCAGCTTCAAGCACCAAGAGCCTGCGTGTCAAAACCCGACGCCACTTCGACCCTGTGCACCCACTTCCTGTGGGTGAGGTAACTTTGCTCCGCCGGTGTTCCCACACTGGTGCACATCTCTAGGGTCTGTGTGTTAAGTTTTGTTCCTCTAGGTCCAGCGGAAGTGTCCTTAAACTTTAACTTTATGACTTTTACGCACCATTGGTTAACATTGGTGCATGCGTGCGCTTTCCGCACATCTCCCGAATCCCGAGGGCCATTCCCGACTTCAGCATTGCTTGTCCTGACTGCTCCCAGCGATTCCCTAGGCCCTAGGCCTAACCACTGTTCGATTGGTATCTCTTATACCACTTGTTTAGTATATGGTTTGAGTGGCCACCCGCCCTCATCCATAATTGTGCAACTTGTATGTTTAAACAGTGCTTTTGATTTAACGCTTGTGCCCCTTTATTCATAAAGAATACTGGGGATTGTTTTTAGTAATAAACACATATATTTTTATAATATATACTTGTGTGGTGTCCTTTCATTTGATATTACAGGATTGTATGTGGTAAAACAGCTCGCTTAACACGACCTCTTAAGTTAAGCCTTTAGGCTGCTTAGTCCATGCTACCCCTAGGATAGCTTGTCTAATAAGGTTGACTTACAACCAGACACCATAAGGGATTGTTTGGTCTGATAATAGGTGGTTCCAGAATTGGAAACATCACCTATCAGGCCAACTTCTCACATTGGTGAGCAGCGGTGCGGATTTGAGCTTGCTGTTGTTTTACCATTGCAATCTTTGTATCAAATTGAAAGATCACATCAAGTACCTCTAGGTACATATAAATCAAAAGCTTAGCATATTAAGTTCTACTGAACTTAGTAGTTGTAGATTAAAGGGATTAGCACACCCTGACTACAACTCACTAGCAAGGTACAGTAGGAAAACACTTAGTGTAGGTAAGTGCACCACTTACACCTCACTAGCAGCCATGTCTGACACAGGAAAAGCCTCAGGGTCTACTCCTGTGACAGTTGACCTTACCCAGGCAACTTTTGGATATGACAAACTAACCCGAAGAGACTTGATTGCCTTGTGCAAAGCAAGAGGGTTAAAAAGGGGCAGAAGCCCCACCTGCCAAATCCTGGTAGAAATCCTAGAGCAGGATGACTTAGAAAGGGCAAAGGTAGCTTCCCTAGAAACAGGAAATGGAGGGAACCCCCCTGTAACTGATCCCCCTCAGGAGGAAGATGAGGAAGAAGAAGAAGAGGAGGAAGAGGACTCAGAAGTTGAGGACTTAGAAGATCAGGATCAGAGGGGTAGCCAGGTTCCAGTTGGCAGGCTTAGCCAGGCCAACTTGGACCTACTGGGGAATGGAGAGGGCCAGCACCTCCCCAGAACCCACAATGGGATTCTCCCAGGCAACAGAAGAGTGAGATCTCCCTCAGGGGACTCTCATATTTCTAGTGCCTCCAGAGAATCAGAGAGAGGCATGACTGCTTCTCAGAAAGCTGAGCATAGGGCTAGAATGAGGGCTGTCAAACTCCAAATAGAGAGAGAGGAGGTAGCCCTGAGTCAAGCTAGACTTACCTTAGCTCAAGCTAAACTTGCCTTGGCAAGAGAGCAAAAATTGTGTGGCTTAGATGCCACTGGTGGCAGCAATATTCCTAAAGAGAAACCCAGGTCCTATGATAGTAGAAACCTGACAAAGATTGTGCCCCCCTACAAGGAAGGGGATGACATCCACAAGTGGATAACTGCTCTTGAGAGAGCCTGCATGGTACAGCAGGTTCCTGAGGAACAGTGGGCAGCAATCTTATGGTACTCCTTTTCAGAGAAAGGGAGAGATAAGCTCCTCACTGTTAGACATGAGGATGCAAACAATTACAAAGTCCTGAAGAGTGTTCTGATAGATGGGTTTGGCTTAACCACTGAACAGTACAGGTTGAAGTTCAGAGACACCTAGAAGACACAGACTCAGGACTGGACTGATTTTGTTGATTGTGCAACTAAGGCTCTGGAGGGTTGGCTACATGGCAGCAAAGTACATGACTTTACAGGATTGTATAATTTGATTATGAGGGAGCAGATCCTAAGTAATTGTCAGAACCAGCTCTGACACCAGCACCTGGTGGACTCTGATCTGACCTCTCCCCAAGAATTGGGAAAGAAGGCAGACAAATGGGTCAGAACCAGGATTAGGTCTAAGAATCAGGACAGTAACCAGAAGAAGGAGTCTACCAAGCCTCAAGATAAGGGTGGGGATAAAAATAAAGAAAAGACTTCCCCAGGGCCCCAAAACTCCAAGAATGGGGGTGGGTCCCAAGACACTTCTTCAACAGAGAAAAAGCCTTATTGTTATGCCTGTAAACAGGTTGGGCATTACAAAACAGACAACTGTTGTCCCAAGAATAACAATAAAGAGAATATACCTCCAAAGCCAGCCCCAACACCTCCTGTTACTGTCAGCAGTAATCCCCCAGGAAGTGGGAGCACACCCAGGAATCTGGGTGGGTTTACTTTTGGAGCACAGGAGGACCCTGGCCTATCCAGGTCCCCCTCCCCAAATGATCTTGTTTATGAGACTGGCAGGGGGTTTGCCAACTTCTCTGATTGCCCAAATACTTTGAGCAAATATAGACAAGAACCCATCATCAATGGTTTGAAAGTTGAAGCTTTTAGAGACACAGGGGCTAGCATCACCATGGTGGCTGACTGTATAGTCCCCTCTAAGCAACTTTTACCTGGTGCCACATACCAGGTAACAGACATTGATGGCATCCAAACAAATCATCCCATGGCAGTAGTAAGTCTCAGCTGGGGAGGTGTCATTGGCCCAAAGAGAGTGGCAGTGTCATCAAACTTGCCTGTAGACTGTCTACTTGGTAATGATTTGGAAATCTCAGCCTGGGCTGAGGTTGAACAGGAAATCCATTCTAGAATGGTAAATTCCAATGGAAAGGTTAGTGGGGCTGTGATGGCTACAGCCCCAATTCAAGATGTCCTTCCTGAAAAGGTCGGTAGGGCTGAGATACTCCCTGCCCCATCTTTAGCAAAAGCTCTTCCTGAACAGAATAGCAAAGCTGTTATGATAACAGCAGAAACCCAAACTGAGTCTCCTCCTGAAAAGGTTGGTGGGGCTGTGATGGCCACAGCCCAAACTCAAACTGATGTGTGTGTTGTGAAGCCTGAAATGATGGATAACTCCACACAAACTGAGAGCATGGAGGAGGAAGAGAAATCTCCCCCTGACCAGACTTTAGGAAAGGATCAGCCTCCTCAGGGAACTGATCTTACCCCTGATGAAGGAACTGCCCCAGAGGTGGTTGGGCCTAGCCTGACAGAGCCTCTGATGGCGGTGGACCCTTCTCAGGTGGGACCCAATCTGGAGCAGGTAACCTGCCCCTCTCTCCCTTGCCTTAGCCAGCCCGGGGCTGCAGAGGACAAGAAGGACAGTGAGACCCAGAGGGCCCCCTGTCAAATAAAGCACCCCCATCAACAGATTAGGGGCACCAAAACTAGTAGCCCTAGTGAGGTGAAAACTTTAAAAACTCCTGAGGGAGCCCCCTTAAAAACAGTTAGGGACCTCCCACAGATGGATTCTGTTGGGCACAGCCAAACCTGGGACCCAAAGGGCCCAAACCTGAACTGTCCCTCCAGCAAGCCAAACAGAGGGACCCAGCCTCCAGCTTTAGGTAGCCAGAGGTTGACCCTGAGAGCACAGTGCAACTCAGTTAAAGAAAGAAAGGCACACATGGTGGAAGATAATTGGAGGAAGCCAAGCCCTAAATTAGTAGAGCCTCACTTCAATACTCCATATCCAAACCAGCCTTTAACTTTGCATAAACACACCCAAGGTAGTGATTCCCTATGGTGGAGACCCTCTAATACCCAAAGGGTGAGGGACTGCTTAGTGGACCATGAGACAGGGGGTACCCATGCTAGTGCAGGTACTTCCTTATATGGCCACTCAGGCAATATAGGCTTACCTGGCCAAGGATAGCCTTATCTCCTTTCGTTTGGGGGGGGGGTTATGTAGGAAGGTGGCTACCTGACTATGGTTACCCCAGATTTTTTGCCTGTGTTTAGCTGGTTTTTTGACTTAGTTGACCTGGTTCCCTGCTAATCAGGGCCCCAGGCCATCTGCTCTCTCTGTAAAATGGATTCCATGTACCCTAGGTACATACCACAATTGGAAATGGACTCCTTGTCAGCCCCTGTATAATGCACTATAGGTGCCCAGGGCATAGGGGCCACCAAGACCTACCAGGGGCTGCAGCATATCTTTTGCCACCCCTGGCTGGTTCTTAAATTGACACAACTGGCTGATCACTCAGCTGGGGTAAGGTGGTGTAAGCACCCCTTGCTTAGATATAGTATATCTATATCTAAACCTATATCTGGACACATGTAAACCTGTGAGCCACTCCTATGGAAGGCCTCATCAATCCTGGAGGCAGAGTGCGTGGTTTTATGTGAGATGGAGCTCTAGCATGAGCTGAGCCTGTCTGCAGCTGTCGGGAACAACTCCCTAAGCTGTTTCAGGATTATGCCATACCATATACTCTTAAGTGCCTTATAATCCTCGCGGTTAAATAGCAACTTTGGTTTGGCTTTATCAAAACATGTCGTGTAAGGTGTCATACGATTTGGAATACTATCCCCTCGCCAGTTCTGGCGACGGGGATAGCATTCCACCCCTCTAGAGGGGTAAGACATGTTCCTTTACTGTAATGCGGTTAATTTCTCCAAAGACCTTAGATCCACAAAATGGATGCCTCTGCCACAGACAAATGTCTGGACCCCTGCAGCTGACCGAAACTCGGCCAAATGGGTCCTGGACAAAGGGTTTCCTGTCACAGGAGGGTGTCACCACCCTCCAGACAGGAGATAGTGGATTGTAGCAGGGAGGTCTGAAAGAAACCAGACACTGCCTGGGGCGCACAAGGCTGCCCCTTGCATAATCCGGCCAAACCGGTTCTGGGGCACTCCAGCCCTCGTGCCAGGGCGGCCTGGATCAAAGGAAAGGGGTGTATCCACCCCCTTCCTGGGTCCCACCCATAGGGGGGGACCTAGCAGGTAATCACGCCCCCCAGATTGGAATAAGAGTGGGAGCAGTGCCAATGCACATCAGATTTCCTGGAAGAAACATTAGAAACGAAACTCTGGACCCTTGGACCTCCATCTCAACGTGGAAGCCCGAAGAATCTCCCTTGTGGTCAAGGAGTGACCACCCTGCAGCAGCAGGCACCATCCAGCCCTCGACGTCTACTTAGTTGCAGTTCCCGCCGGAACTCGAGCGACTGAGATCGACGAGATCAAGCTTGCCTGCCTTCCAACAGCCCGATCCACAGTCCCTGCAGAGCTGAGACCCGTGGAGGCGACCGGAAGCGTGGGGCACGCCATCTTGAATTGACCACGAGACGCTGACCGTGCAGCCCACGAGTGACCCTCGAAGCTGTGCACCGGGGTTTGAGAAGCCCCCACCCTGAGCTACTCCTGAGCCGAAGTTCAGCCCTCCACACTCGACGAGTGCTGCGTGGGGCCCTTCTGCTCCATTTGGCTCAACGCGTTGGCCCGGTCACTTGCCAGCCGGCTAGTGGTCCCTGTGCCGACGAAACTACAAAGAAGACTCGTGAATCTGGTTGCTCCAGATCCACACCAGCTCCCCTGAAAAGGAGCCCTGACTCTGACCTTCCTGGTCCGAGTGAGAAGCAATCTTCCGATCCCGCGTGGATTGCTCTTGCCAAGTGTTGTTTGCTCCAAACTTGAAGCCGACTGCACCGACGGTGAGAGCCTGCGTGGGACAGATCGTGACCTGCTCCTGGACGTCGCAGATGCCCCAGAGCCCACGTGACAGCGGAGAGAAGCTCCTCGACGACCACCTGATTGCGCCCGACATCGCCTGGTTCCGTCCCGGTTCCACCCTGGTCACTGCTGAGTGACCCAGACTCTGTCCCCTCTGCTTTCAGGTACCCTTCGACTTGAGTCCACCCTTGGACTCCACCGGACACTTCATCTTCAACCCGCCTGCAGCCCTTTCAGCTTCAAGCACCAAGAGCCTGCGTGTCAAAACCCGACGCCACTTCGACCCTGTGCACCCACTTCCTGTGGGTGAGGTAACTTTGCTCCGCCGGTGTTCCCACACTGGTGCACATCTCTAGGGTCTGTGTGTTAAGTTTTGTTCCTCTAGGTCCAGCGGAAGTGTCCTTAAACTTTAACTTTATGACTTTTACGCACCATTGGTTAACATTGGTGCATGCGTGCGCTTTCCGCACATCTCCCGAATCCCGAGGGCCATTCCCGACTTCAGCATTGCTTGTCCTGACTGCTCCCAGCGATTCCCTAGGCCCTAGGCCTAACCACTGTTCGATTGGTATCTCTTATACCACTTGTTTAGTATATGGTTTGAGTGGCCACCCGCCCTCATCCATAATTGTGCAACTTGTATGTTTAAACAGTGCTTTTGATTTAACGCTTGTGCCCCTTTATTCATAAAGAATACTGGGGATTGTTTTTAGTAATAAACACATATATTTTTATAATATATACTTGTGTGGTGTCCTTTCATTTGGTATTACAGGATTGTATGTGGTAAAACAGCTCGCTTAACACGACCTCTTAAGTTAAGCCTTTAGGCTGCTTAGTCCATGCTACCCCTAGGATAGCTTGTCTAATAAGGTTGACTTACAACCAGACACCATAAGGGATTGTTTGGTCTGATAATAGGTGGTTCCAGAATTGGAAACATCACCTATCAGGCCAACTTCTCACACTTCTCAAATTTCATATTCCACTATACTAATTCATCACTAATCCTTTATGGGTTCCAGAGTAGCATGCTACCCGCCAAGAAAGCGCTTCAACTCCCCATCAGGGTTACAAGCGCTATATAAATGCAAACCTTTTTCCCTTCTCTACCCCTCCCCAACCCTTCTCAATCCAAATAACTGATTAACATATCCACCACTTAAATTACTTTCATATTTCACTATACTAATGCAACACTAATCCTTATGGGTTCCAGAGTAGCGTGCTACTCGCCAAAAAAGCGCTTCAAAACCCCATCAGGGGTAGCAAGCGCTATATAAATACAAACCGCTTTCCCTCTTCTATCCCGCCGCCTACCCTTCTCTACCCAAATAACTGAATAACATATCCACCCTTCAAATGACCTAATATTTCACTAGACTAATTTTCAACACTAATCCTTTATGGGCTCTTGAGTAGCGTTCTACTCGCCAGAAAAGCGCTTAAACACCCATCAGGGGTAACAGGTGCTATATCAATGCAAACCGTTCTTCCCCTTCTATCCCTCAGCTATCCTTTTCACTCCAAATAACTGACTTATATCCACGACTCAAATTACTTTCATATTTCACCATACTAATTCACCACTAATCCTTTATGGGTTTCCGGAGTAGTGTGCTACTCGCCAAAAAAAGCGCTTCAACACCCCATCAGGGATAACAAGCTCTATATAACTACAAACATTTTTTCCTCTTCTATCCTTCTGCTATCCTTCAGAATCCAAATAACTGACTAACCTATCCACCACCTAAATTACTTTCATATTTCACTATACTTTATGGGAGTAGAGTGGCATAGTGTAGGGTGGCATAAAGTAGAGAGGAGTAGGGTAGAGTGGAGTAGAGTAGCATAGAATAGAGTGACGTAGAGTAGAGTTGGAATCGTGTGCCAGGTTTGGCAGCTCTGCATTGTTTCTAGCGCTGCGTGACTAGCGCCTCGCATTTTAAAACTGCCCGTATTTTTCTATTTCTGTTTATTTTATTTTATTCTCCCCTGATCTTACCTGGGAGCTGGCCCTAGACTTGCACCATAATAGGTCCTACACCGCTGTTTTAGCGGATCCGGTTCTGGGGTGGTGGTGTTTTGCCTCGCCTGTACTTTGAAACCTGGGCGCCATCTTGGGAAGGGCTTTTGACGCTTTTTGAGCGCCATCTTGAGCGTCCTGGTGGGGCGGTGTTCACCTCACCTGGAGGCCCTATTTAAACCAGTCCCCCTAGCGCAGCGGGATCGCGCAGCGGGGTTGCCCTCGCTTTTGCCTGAGTCTTGCCAGAGTCCTGCCCGTCTGCTCCCGTCAGCGTCCCGGAGGCGGCGGAGCGGTGTAGGACTTTGATAGGGCGAGGAGGATGATCTGCTATTCTCCTACGACTCTTCGGTCCTTGCAAACTATATCTTGTGCGTGTCGATCCGTTTTTCCGGGTCGTTTCAGGGGCAAACGGCTCTGCCCGGGATGCGGCTGGTCGCCTGCTTATGCTCCCTCCGATGTTCGGATAGGTGGGGACCGTGTGAAACATCTTTGCTTACTGCTCAACACGAGATCAGTTGGCAGGCATGCCCTTGACATTTTCGATCTTCTTGTCAGGGAACAACCTTTATGCCTTTTGCTGACCGAAACTTGGTTGGGGGAGGCGTCTAATCCAGACATCCTAGCGGCTATTCCACCGGACTATAACATCTTTCGTCTGGACAGAGCCAAGGGAAGGGGTGGTGGGGTGGCGGTGGTTGTTAAGAAGAGTGTTTCATGCACTATACTCCCCTTGGATATTATCGTTGGCTCTGAGTCTCTCGCCTTCACTATCAGGCTGTCCCCGCATCAAGCCTTGAAAGGGCTGTTGGTATACAGACCTCCAGGACCCGTGGGTTCCTTCTTCGAGGACCTCCAGGTGGCCATTTCCGGATTGGCTTTGTCTGCACAGCATTGTCTGCTGGCGGGTGATTTTAATTTTCATTTGGATATGGCTGAGGATCTGAATTCAAATAATTTGTTTGATATCACTGCCCCTCTGGGCCTTGATCCCTACCTGACGGGCCCCACGCATGATAAGGGACACACCTTGGATCAAGTGTTTTCATCGATCCCTTTAGTAGATATTGAACTTCTCCCGGTGCTCTGGTCCGATCATAGGTTGGTCAGGTTCTCCATACTGGGGAGCGAGCATCTACCCAGCGGCGCCCCCACCCAGCGTGGATTAGCCTCGAGGGGTTTACATAGAGTGACGCCCGAACTGTTAGCTCAGGCGTTTGTTGACCACCCTTGCCCCATCACGGGTGACCTGGAGTTGGATACAGAGGCCATGCAGGTGTGGCTGGCAGAGAGGCTGAATGATCTAGCCCCTGTAAGGGCCCCTCGACCCACGGCCAAGCGGCAGTCTGCGCCGTGGTTTACGGAGGCGCTGCGTATTGATCGAAGCCAGTGTAAGGTGGCCGAGAGGGCATGGCGCTTTCAGTACGACGGGGAGGCCAGACTCGCCTATAGGATGGCGGTTAAAGCCTACCATCGCAATATTCTCTGTGCAAAAAAAGAATATCTTGCCAGAAGGATAGAGGCAGCCTCCAACTCATGCAAGGAGATTTTTACTGTGGTGAGGGAGTTTACGGCCCCTAGATCCAATTTGCATCAAATAGTGTCATCGGAGACATGGGTCTGTGACCTCGCCAGGTTCTTTACGGATAAGATCAAAGCGATCCAGGCCTCCTTTTCAGAGAGGTCCGCTGAAGGGTTTTTTAGCATTGGGTTGGGACTCGTTCCATCGTCTACGCCTGATGTTGTTTTGGCGGAGTTCCCCTCTGTTTCCCCCGACGCTTCCCTTTCGCTTCTGGCCAGTCTCAAATCTGGCTCGCCACTAGACCCATGTCCGGCCAAATTTCTGGCCAGGATGGCGTCGGTGATGAACCCATGGGTTAATCCTCTCTTGAACTTGTCTTTGAGGGAGGGGAGGGTCCCGCGGTCCTGGAAAAGGGCCATGGTGATACCTCTCCTCAAGAAGCCTGGTCTGGATGCTGAGGTCCTGGCCAACTACAGGCCAATTTCCCTTCTCCCGGCCCTGGCGAAGCTCATGGAGAAGCATGTGCATGGCGTTCTTTCTAGTTTCCTAGAATCTAATGACCTACTGCACCCCTCGCAATCCGGATTCCGGCCTAATTTAAGTACGGAGACGGCACTCCTCGAGGTGTCAGAGGTTATTCGGGAGACACTGGACGCAGGAGGTAAAGCCATGCTTGTCATGCTCGACTTGTCGGCGGCCTTCGACACCGTCCCCCATGAGGCGCTTCTCGCCAGACTCTATGACATCGGTCTAAGGGGGACGGTGCTCAAATGGTTTACATCTTTCCTTGAGGACCGCTGACAAACGGTCTGGGCCTCCACGAGCTCCGCTGAGATGCCGCCTTTGGGAGTCGGAGTTCCACAGGGCTCTGTGTTGAGCCCGACTCTTTTTAACATCTTTATGACCCCACTGGCGGCACTGGTGGAGGCTTTTGGGGCCCAGATCGTGTCTTACGCGGATGACACGCAACTGCTCTTCACGTGCAGGAAAGATCAGGCATTTGATGGAGAGAGTATCCGGGGGTGCCTGGGGATGGTCTTTGATTGGTTCCAGCGGAACAGTCTTAAGGCCAACTCCAACAAATCGGAGGTTCTGCTCTTCGGCTGCGCCTCGGACCCGTATTGGCGAGAGTGGTGGCCATCGGACATGTGTCCTCCTGCTCAGGCATCGTTGGTGGCCAAAAACTTGGGAGTCAAGTTTGACAACAACCTCACGCTTAGATCACACATTCTTGGTCTGACGGGTACCTGTTTTGGTATTTTAAAGATGCTCCGGAAGTTCCTACCTCTGCTTTCAGAGGAGCATAGAAAGATCACTGTTCAAGCCTTAATAGGCTCTAGATTGGACTATGCCAATGCTCTATATTTAGGGCACCCGGACTATCTCGTCCAGCGGCTGCAAGTGGTGCAGAACTCCGCGGCTCGTGCCATCTTTGGCCTTAACAGGCGAGCGAGAACATCCGGGTTGGTGCAGTCGCTCCACTGGCTGCCCATCCGAAAGCGGATTATGTTTAAAACTCTGACCCTGGTACATAAAGCACTTTCTGGCTCGGGAGCAAGGTATCTGCAGCGTAGGCTTGCCTTTTATCGCCCGGCCCGCTCACTTCGGTCGGAATCTTTGTTCATGGCCGTGGTCCCTCGAGTGAGGAAGGCTCGCACTGGGGGTCGCTCCTTCAGTTTCAGGGCCCCCCAGCTGTGGAACTCCTTGCCTCTCGCTCTTCGCAGTATTCCCAGCCTGCTCCTGTTTAGGAAGAGCCTTAAGACCTGGCTCTTTAACCTCTAGGGTGTTCCTTTTTTTCCCTCTGTCTCTGTTTTTATCGTTGTTATGTTTTTTTAATTGTTGAGCTGCCTACATAAAGCGCCGGGACACTCTTTTGAGTAGCCGTGCGCTATATAAATAAAAGTATAACATAACATAACATAACAGTGTAGAGTGTAGAGTGTAGTGGCATGGAATGGCTTAGAGTGGCATAGATTAGAGTGGTTTGGAGTGGTGAAGAATGGTGTAGAGTGGGGCAGAGTAGCACATAGTGGTATAGAGTAGAGTGGTGTAGAATGGAGTGGTGTAAAGTGGCGCAGAGTAGAGTGGAGTTGTGTAGAGCAGAATGGAATGGCATAAAGTAAACTGAAGTGGTATGGAGTAAAGTGGCATGGCGTGACATGGAGTGAAGTGGCATAGAGTGGGGCGTAGTGCATATAGTAGAGTTGTGTTGGAGTGGGGTAGAGTAGAGTAGAATGGATTGGTGCTAAGTGGGGCGGAGTGGCTTGGGTTTGAATGGAATTGAGCTTAGCGGCGCAGAGTTGAGTGGGGTAGAGTGGCATAGAGTGCTACAGCGTAGAGTGACATGAAGTGGAGTGGCATAGAGTAGAGTGTGTAGAGTGAAGTGGAGTGGGGTACTATAGAGTTGTGTAGAGTGGGGTGGAGTGGTGTAGAGTGGCATGTAGTGATGAAGAGTAGAGTGGCAAGGAGTGTAGCAGAGTGCCATAGATTGGCGTAGAGTAAAGTGGTGTATAGTGGTGTGGAGTGCTGGACAGTAGAGTGGAGTTCCATAAAGTGGAAAGGCATAAAGTGGTGTGGAGTGGCATAGAATGGTGTGGAGTGGCATAGAGTAGAGTGGTGTAGAGTGGAGTGGAGTAGAATGGTGTAGAGTGGCTTGCAGTGGTGTAGAGTGGAATGGAGTGGGGTAGAGTAGAGTGGTGTAGAGTAGAGTCGCATAGAGGGATGTGGCTTAGAGTAGAGTGGAGTGGTTTAGAGTAGCGGGGAATGGCATAGAGTGGAGTGGTGTAGTAGAGGAGTGGCGGAAAGTCGATTGGCGTAGAAGGGAGATGAGTTGAGTGCCAGTTACTTACAATGCTATAGGCCAGTGAGGGCCAGCGTCTCACAGTATTATTGTATGCCGGTGAGTGCCAGTGTCTAACAGTACTGTAGTCTAGTGAGTGCCAGTGTCCTACAGTATTATTATAGCCCGTTGAGTGCCAGTGTCTCAAAGTATTATTTTAGGCCGGTGAGTGCCGGTGTCTTACAGTACTGTAGGCTTGTGAGTGCCCATGTCTCACAGTATTATTGTGTGCCGATGAGTGCCAGTGTCTTACAGTACATTAAGCTAGTGAGTGCCAGTGTCTTACAATGCTGTAGGCTAGTGAGTGCCAGTGCCTTAACTTACTGTAGGCTGGGGAGTGCAGTGTCTTACAGTACTGTTGGCTGGTGAGTGCCAGTGTCTTACAATACTGTAGGCCAGTGAGTGCCAGTGTCTTACAGTGTTATTGTAGGCTGGTGAGTGCCAGTATCTTACACTACTGTAAGCTAGCGAATGCCAGTGCTTTACAGTATTATTGTAGGGCTGGTGAGTGCCAGTATCTTACAGTACTGAAAGCTAGTGAGTGCCAGTGCCTTACAGTACTGTAGGCTGGTGAGTGCCAGTGTCTTACAATACTGTATGCTAGTGAGTGCTAGTGCCTTACAATGTTGTAGGCCAGTGAGTGCCAGTGTCTCAAAGTATAATTGTAGGCTGGTGAGTGCCAATGTGTTACAGTACTGTAGTCTAGTGAGTACAATGCTGAAGCCAGTGAGTGCCAGCGTCTTAGAGTACTGCAAGCTAGTGAGTGCCAGTGTCTTACAATGCTGTAGGCTAGTGAGTGCCAGTGCCTGAAAGTACTGTAGGCTGGGGAGTGCCAGTGTCTTACAATACTGTAGGACGGTGAGTGCAAGTGCCTTAAAGTATTACTGTAGGCTGGTGAGTGGCAGTGCCTTACAGTACTGTAGTCCGGTGAGTGCCAGTGTCTGACAATACTGTAGGCTGGGGAGTGCAAGTGTCTTAAAGTATTATTGTAGGCTGGTGAGTGCCAGTGTCTTACAATGCGGTAAGCTGGGGAGTGCAAGTGTCTTACAGTATTATTGTAGGGCTGGTGAGTGCCAGTATCTTACAGTACTGAATGCTAGTGAGTACCAGTGCCTTACAGTACTGTAGGCCGGTGAGTGCCAGTGCCTTACAGTACTGTAGGCTGGTGAGTGCCAGTATCTTACAAGGCTGTAGGCTAGTGAGTGCCAGTGTCTTACGGTATTATTGTAGGCTGGTGAGTGCCAGTGTCTTACAGTACTGTAGGCTAGTGAGTGCCAGTGTCTTACAGTACTGTAGGCTGGTGAGTGCCAGTATCTTACAAGGCTGTAGGCTAGTGAGTGCCAATGTCTTACGGTATTATTGTAGGCTGGTGAGTGCCAGTGTCTTACAGTACTGTAGGCTAGTGAGTGCCAGTGTCTTACAGTACTGTAGGTTGAGGAGTGCCAATCTTTTACAATACTGTAGGCCGGTGAGTGTAAGTGTCTTAAAGTATTACTGTAGGCTGGCGAGTGCCAGTGCCTTACAGTACTGTAGGCTGGTAAGTGCCAGTAGCTTACAATACTGTAGGCTAGTGAATGCCAGTGTCTTACAGTATTATTGTAGGCTGGTGAGTGCCAGTGTCTTACAGTACTGTAGGCTAATAAGTGCCAGTTTCTTACAGTACTGTAGGCTGAGGAGTGCCAATCTTTTACAATACTGTAGGCCAGTGGGTGCCAGTGTCTTACGGTATTATTTTAGGCTGGTGAGGGCCAGTGTGTTACAGTTCTGTAAGCTAGTGAGTGCCAGTGCCTTACAGTACTGTAGGCTGGTGAGTGCCAGTATCTTACAAGGCTGTAGGCTAGTGAGTGCCAGTGTCTTACGGTATTATTGTAGGCTGGTGAGTGCCAGTGTCTTACAGTACTGTAGGCTAGTGAGTGCCAGTGTCTTACAGTACTGTAGGCTGAGGAGTGCCAATCTTTTACAATACTGTAGGCCGGTGAGTGTAAGTGTCTTAAAGTATTACTGTAGGCTGGCGAGTGCCAGTGCCTTACAGTACTGTAGGCTAGTGAGTGCCAGTATCTTACAGTACTGTAGGCTGAGGAGTGCCAATCTTTTACAATACTGTAGGCCGGTGAGTGTAAGTGTCTTAAAGTATTACTGTAGGCTGGCGAGTGCCAGTGCCTTACAGTACTGTAGGCTGGTAAGTGCCAGTATCTTACAATACTGTAGGCTAGTGAATGCCAGTGTCTTACAGTATTATTGTAGGCTGGTGAGTGCCAGTGTCTTACAGTATTATTGTAGGCTGGTGAGTGCCAGTGTCTTACAGTACTGTAGGCTGGTGAGTGCCAGTATCTTACAATACTGTAGGCTAGTGAATGCCAGTGGCTTACAGTATTATTGTAGGCTGGTGAGTGCCAGTGTCTTACAGTACTGTAGGCTAGTGAGTGCCAGTTTCTTACAGTACTGTAGGCTGAGGAGTGCCAATCTTTTACAATACTGTAGGCCGGTGAGTGTAAGTGTCTTAAAGTATTACTGTAGGCTGGTGAGTGCCAGTTTCTTACAATACTGTAGGCTAGTGAATGCCAGTGTCTTACAGTATTATTGTAGGCTGGTGAGTGCCAGTGTCTTACAGCACTGTAGGCTAGTGAGTGCCAGTTTCTTACAGTACTGTAGGCTGAGGAGTGCCAATCTTTTACAATACTGTAGGCCGGTGATTGTAAGTGTCTTACAGTATTACTGTAAGCTAGTGAGTGCCAGTGTCTTACAGTACTGTAGGCTGGTGAGTGCTAGTGTGTTACAGTACTGTAAGCTAGTGAGTGCCAGTGCCTTACAGTACTGTAGGCTGGTGAGTGCCCGTATCTTACAAGGCTGTAGGCTAGTGAGTGCCAGTGTCTTACGGTATTATTGTAGGCTGGTGAGTGCCAGTGTCTTACAGTACTGTAGGCTAGTGAGTGCCAGTATCTTACAAGGCTGTAGGCTAGTGAGTGCCAGTGTCTTACGGTATTATTGTAGGCTGGTGAGTGCCAGTGTCTTACAGTACTGTAGGCTGGTGAGTGCCAATCTTTTACAATACTGTAGGCCGGTGAGTGTAAGTCTCTTAAAGTATTACTGTAGGCTGGTGAGTGCCAGTATCTTACAATACTGTAGGCTAGTAAATGCCAGTGTCTTACAGTATTATTGTAGGCTGGTGAGTGCCAGTGTCTTACAGTACTGTAGGCTAGTGAGTGCCAGTGTCTTACAGTACTGTAGGCTGGCGAGTGCCAGTGTCTTACAGTACTGTAGGCTAGTGAGTGCCAGTTTCTTACAGTACTGTAGGCTGAGGAGTGCCAATCTTTTACAATACTGTAGGCCGGTGAGTGTAAGTTTCTTAAAGTATTACTGTAGGCTGGCGAGTGCCAGTGCCTTACAGTACTGTCGGCTGGTGAGTGCCAGTATCTTACAATACTGTAGGCTAGTGAATGCCAGTATCTTACAGTATTATTGTAGGCTGGTGAGTGCCAGTGCCTTACAGAACTGTAGGCCGGTGAGTGGCAGTGCCTTACAGTTCTGTAGGCTAGTGAGTGCCAGTGTCTTACAGTACTGTAGGCTGAGGAGTGCCAATCTTTTACAATACTGTAGGCCGGTGAGTGTAAGTGTCTTAAAGTATTACTGTAGGCTGTTGAGTGCCAGTATCTTACAATACTGTAGGCTCGTGAATGCCAGTGTCTTACAGTATTATTGTAGGCTGGTGAGTGCCAGTGTCTTACAGTACTGTAGGCTAGTGAGTGCCCGTTTCTTACAGTACTGTAGGCTGAGGAGCGCCAATCTTTTACAATACTGTAGGCTGGTGAGTGTAAGTGTCTTAAAGTATTACTGTAGGCTGGTGAGAACCAGTGCCTTACAATACAGTATGCTAGTGAGTGCTAGTGCCTTACAATGTTGTAGGCCAGTGAGTGCCAGTGTCTCAAAGTATAATTGTAGGCTGGTGAGTGCCAATGTGTTACAGTACTGTAGTCTAGTGAGTGCCAGTGCCTTACAATGCTGAAGCCAGTGAGTGCCAGCGTCTTAGAGTACTGCAAGCTAGTGAGTGCCAGTGTCTTACAATGCTGTAGGCTAGTGAGTGCCAGTGCCTTAAAGTACTGTAGGCTGGGGAGTGCCAGTGTCTTACAATACTGTAGGACGGTGAGTGCAAGTGCCTTAAAGTATTACTGTAGGCTGGTGAGTGGCAGTGCCTTACAGTTCTGTAGTCCGGTGAGTGCCAGTGTCTGACAATACTGTAGGCTGGGGAGTGCAAGTGTCTTAAAGTATTATTGTAGGCTGGTGAGTGCCAGTGTCTTACAATGCGGTAAGCTGGGGAGTGCAAGTGTCTTACAGTATTATTGTAGGGCTGGTGAGTGCCAGTATCTTACAGTACTGAATGCTAGTGAGTACCAGTGCCTTACAGTACTGTAGGCCGGTGAGTGCCAGTGCCTTACAGTACTGTAGGCTGGTGAGTGCTAGTGTGTTACAGTACTGTAAGCTAGTGAGTGCCAGTGCCTTACAGTACTGTAGGCTGGTGAGTGCCAGTATCTTACAAGGCTGTAGGCTAGTGAGTGCCAGTGTCTTACGGTATTATTGTAGGCTGGTGAGTGCCAGTGTCTTACAGTACTGTAGGCTAGTGAGTGCCAGTTTCTTACAGTACTGTAGGCTGGTGAGTGCCAGTATCTTACAAGGCTGTAGGCTAGTGAGTGCCAGTGTCTTACGGTATTATTGTAGGCTGTTGAGTGCCAGTGTCTTACAGTACTGTAGGCTAGTGAGTGCCAGTGTCTTACAGTACTGTAGGTTGAGGAGTGCCAATCTTTTACAATACTGTAGGCCGGTGAGTGTAAGTGTCTTAAAGTATTACTGTAGGCTGGCGAGTGCCAGTGCCTTACAGTACTGTAGGCTGGTAAGTGCCAGTAGCTTACAATACTGTAGGCAAGTGAATGCCAGTGTCTTACAGTATTATTGTAGGCTGGTGAGTGCCAGTGTCTTACAGTACTGTAGGCTAATAAGTGCCAGTTTCTTACAGTACTGTAGGCTGAGGAGTGCCAATCTTTTACAATACTGTAGGCCAGTGGGTGCCAGTGTCTTACGGTATTATTTTAGGCTGGTGAGGGCCAGTGTGTTACAGTTCTGTAAGCTAGTGAGTGCCAGTGCCTTACAGTACTGTAGGCTGGTGAGTGCCAGTATCTTACAAGGCTGTAGGCTAGTGAGTGCCAGTGTCTTACGGTATTATTGTAGGCTGGTGAGTGCCAGTGTCTTACAGTACTGTAGGCTAGTGAGTGCCAGTGTCTTACAGTACTGTAGGCTGAGGAGTGCCAATCTTTTACAATACTGTAGGCCGGTGAGTGTAAGTGTCTTAAAGTATTACTGTAGGCTGGCGAGTGCCAGTGCCTTACAGTACTGTAGGCTAGTGAGTGCCAGTATCTTACAGTACTGTAGGCTGAGGAGTGCCAATCTTTTACAATACTGTAGGCCGGTGAGTGTAAGTGTCTTAAAGTATTACTGTAGGCTGGCGAGTGCCAGTGCCTTACAGTACTGTAGGCTGGTAAGTGCCAGTATCTTACAATACTGTAGGCTAGTGAATGCCAGTGTCTTACAGTATTATTGTAGGCTGGTGAGTGCCAGTGTCTTACAGTATTATTGTAGGCTGGTGAGTGCCAGTGTCTTACAGTACTGTAGGCTGGTGAGTGCCAGTATCTTACAATACTGTAGGCTAGTGAATGCCAGTGGCTTACAGTATTATTGTAGGCTGGTGAGTGCCAGTGTCTTACAGTACTGTAGGCTAGTGAGTGCCAGTTTCTTACAGTACTGTAGGCTGAGGAGTGCCAATCTTTTACAATACTGTAGGCCGGTGAGTGTAAGTGTCTTAAAGTATTACTGTAGGCTGGTGAGTGCCAGTTTCTTACAATACTGTAGGCTAGTGAATGCCAGTGTCTTACAGTATTATTGTAGGCTGGTGAGTGCCAGTGTCTTACAGTACTGTAGGCTAGTGAGTGCCAGTTTCTTACAGTACTGTAGGCTGAGGAGTGCCAATCTTTTACAATACTGTAGGCCGGTGAGTGTAAGTGTCTTAAAGTATTACTCTAGGCTGGCGAGTGCCAGTGCCTTACAGTACTGTAGGATAGTGAGTGCCAGTATCTTACAGTACTGTAGGCTGAGGAGTGCCAATCTTTTACAATACTGTAGGCCGGTGAGTGTAAGTGTCTTAAAGTATTACTGTAGGCTGGCGAGTGCCAGTGCCTTACAGTACTGTAGGCTGGTAAGTGCCAGTATCTTACAATACTGTAGGCTAGTGAATGCCAGTGTCTTACAGTATTATTGTAGGCTGGTGAGTGCCAGTGTCTTACAGTATTATTGTAGGCTGGTGAGTGCCAGTGTCTTACAGTACTGTAGGCTGGTGAGTGCCAGTATCTTACAATACTGTAGGCTAGTGAATGCCAGTGGCTTACAGTATTATTGTAGGCTGGTGAGTGCCAGTGTCTTACAGTACTGTAGGCTAGTGAGTGCCAGTTTCTTACAGTACTGTAGGCTGAGGAGTGCCAATCTTTTACAATACTGTAGGCCGGTGAGTGTAAGTGTCTTAAAGTATTACTGTAGGCTGGTGAGTGCCAGTTTCTTACAATACTGTAGGCTAGTGAATGCCAGTGTCTTACAGTATTATTGTAGGCTGGTGAGTGCCAGTGTCTTACAGTACTGTAGGCTAGTGAGTGCCAGTTTCTTACAGTACTGTAGGCTGAGGAGTGCCAATCTTTTACAATACTGTAGGCCGGTGATTGTAAGTGTCTTAAAGTATTACTGTAGGCTGGCGAGTGCCAGTGCCTTACAGTACTGTAGGCTGGTGAGTGCTAGTGTGTTACAGTACTGTAAGCTAGTGAGTGCCAGTGTCTTACAGTACTGTAGGCTGGTGAGTGCTAGTGTGTTACAGTACTGTAAGCTAGTGAGTGTCAGTGCCTTACAGTACTGTAGGCTGGTGAGTGCCCGTATCTTACAAGGCTGTAGGCTAGTGAGTGCCAGTGTCTTACGGTATTATTGTAGGCTGGTGAGTGCCAGTGTCTTACAGTACTGTAGGCTAGTGAGTGCCAGTATCTTACAAGGCTGTAGGCTAGTGAGTGCCAGTGTCTTACGGTATTATTGTAGGCTGGTGAGTGCCAGTGTCTTACAGTACTGTAGGCTGGTGAGTGCCAATCTTTTACAATACTGTAGGCCGGTGAGTGTAAGTCTCTTAAAGTATTACTGTAGGCTGGTGAGTGCCAGTATCTTACAATACTGTAGGCTAGTAAATGCCAGTGTCTTACAGTATTATTGTAGGCTGGTGAGTGCCAGTGTCTTACAGTACTGTAGGCTAGTGAGTGCCAGTGTCTTACAGTACTGTAGGCTGGCGAGTGCCAGTGTCTTACAGTACTGTAGGCTAGTGAGTGCCAGTTTCTTACAGTACTGTAGGCTGAGGAGTGCCAATCTTTTACAATACTGTAGGCCGGTGAGTGTAAGTTTCTTAAAGTATTACTGTAGGCTGGCGAGTGCCAGTGCCTTACAGTACTGTCGGCTGGTGAGTGCCAGTATCTTACAATACTGTAGGCTAGTGAATGCCAGTATCTTACAGTATTATTGTAGGCTGGTGAGTGCCAGTGCCTTACAGAACTGTAGGCCGGTGAGTGGCAGTGCCTTACAGTTCTGTAGGCTAGTGAGTGCCAGTGTCTTACAGTACTGTAGGCTGAGGAGTGCCAATCTTTTACAATACTGTAGGCCGGTGAGTGTAAGTGTCTTAAAGTATTACTGTAGGCTGTTGAGTGCCAGTATCTTACAATACTGTAGGCTCGTGAATGCCAGTGTCTTACAGTATTATTGTAGGCTGGTGAGTGCCAGTGTCTTACAGTACTGTAGGCTAGTGAGTGCCCGTTTCTTACAGTACTGTAGGCTGAGGAGTGCCAATCTTTTACAATACTGTAGGCTGGTGAGTGTAAGTGTCTTAAAGTATTACTGTAGGCTGGTGAGAACCAGTGCCTTACAATACAGTAGGCTAGTGAGTGCCAGTGTCTTACAGTACTGTAGGCTGAGGAGTGGCAATCTTTTACAATACTGTAGGCCGGTGAGTGTAAGTGTCTTAAAGTATTACTGTAGGCTGTTGAGTGCCAGTATCTTACAATACTGTAGGCTCGTGAATGCCAGTGTCTTACAGTATTATTGTAGGCTGGTGAGTGCCAGTGTCTTACAGTACTGTAGGCTAGTGAGTGCCCGTTTCTTACAGTACTGTAGGCTGAGGAGTGCCAATCTTTTACAATACTGTAGGCTGGTGAGTGTAAGTGTCTTAAAGTATTACTGTAGGCTGGTGAGAACCAGTGCCTTACAATACAGTAGGCTAGTGAGTGCCAGTGCCTTACAGTACTGTAGGCTAGTGAGTGCCAGTGCCTTACGGTATTATTGTAGGCTGGTGAGTGCCAGTGTCTTACAGTACTGTAGGCTGGTGAGTGCCAGTATCTTACAATACTGTAGGCTAGTGAATGCCAGTGTCTTACAGTATTATTGTAGGCTGGTGAGTGCCAGTGTCTTACGGTATTATTGTAGGCTGGTGAGTGCCAGTGTCTTACAGTACTGTAGGCTAGTGAGTGCCAGTGTCTTACAGTACTGTAGGTTGAGGAGTGCCAATCTTTTACAATACTGTAGGCCGGTGAGTGTAAGTGTCTTAAAGTATTACTGTAGGCTGGCGAGTGCCAGTGCCTTACAGTACTGTAGGCTGGTAAGTGCCAGTAGCTTACAATACTGTAGGCTAGTGAATGCCAGTGTTTTACAGTATTATTGTAGGCTGGTGAGTGCCAGTGTCTTACAGTACTGTAGGCTAATAAGTGCCAGTTTCTTACAGTACTGTAGGCTGAGGAGTGCCAATCTTTTACAATACTGTAGGCCAGTGGGTGCCAGTGTCTTACGGTATTATTTTAGGCTGGTGAGGGCCAGTGTGTTACAGTTCTGTAAGCTAGTGAGTGCCAGTGCCTTACAGTACTGTAGGCTGGTGAGTGCCAGTATCTTACAAGGCTGTAGGCTAGTGAGTGCCAGTGTCTTACGGTATTATTGTAGGCTGGTGAGTGCCAGTGTCTTACAGTACTGTAGGCTAGTGAGTGCCAGTGTCTTACAGTACTGTAGGCTGAGGAGTGCCAATCTTTTACAATACTGTAGGCCGGTGAGTGTAAGTGTCTTAAAGTATTACTGTAGGCTGGCGAGTGCCAGTGCCTTACAGTACTGTAGGCTAGTGAGTGCCAGTATCTTACAGTACTGTAGGCTGAGGAGTGCCAATCTTTTACAATACTGTAGGCCGGTGAGTGTAAGTGTCTTAAAGTATTACTGTAGGCTGGCGAGTGCCAGTGCCTTACAGTACTGTAGGCTGGTAAGTGCCAGTATCTTACAATACTGTAGGCTAGTGAATGCCAGTGTCTTACAGTATTATTGTAGGCTGGTGAGTGCCAGTGTCTTACAGTATTATTGTAGGCTGGTGAGTGCCAGTGTCTTACAGTACTGTAGGCTGGTGAGTGCCAGTATCTTACAATACTGTAGGCTAGTGAATGCCAGTGGCTTACAGTATTATTGTAGGCTGGTGAGTGCCAGTGTCTTACAGTACTGTAGGCTAGTGAGTGCCAGTTTCTTACAGTACTGTAGGCTGAGGAGTGCCAATCTTTTACAATACTGTAGGCCGGTGAGTGTAAGTGTCTTAAAGTATTACTGTAGGCTGGTGAGTGCCAGTTTCTTACAATACTGTAGGCTAGTGAATGCCAGTGTCTTACAGTATTATTGTAGGCTGGTGAGTGCCAGTGTCTTACAGTACTGTAGGCTAGTGAGTGCCAGTTTCTTACAGTACTGTAGGCTGAGGAGTGCCAATCTTTTACAATACTGTAGGCCGGTGATTGTAAGTGTCTTAAAGTATTACTGTAGGCTGGCGAGTGCCAGTGCCTTACAGTACTGTAGGCTGGTGAGTGCTAGTGTGTTACAGTACTGTAAGCTAGTGAGTGTCAGTGCCTTACAGTACTGTAGGCTGGTGAGTGCCCGTATCTTACAAGGCTGTAGGCTAGTGAGTGCCAGTGTCTTACGGTATTATTGTAGGCTGGTGAGTGCCAGTGTCTTACAGTACTGTAGGCTAGTGAGTGCCAGTATCTTACAAGGCTGTAGGCTAGTGAGTGCCAGTGTCTTACGGTATTATTGTAGGCTGGTGAGTGCCAGTGTCTTACAGTACTGTAGGCTGGTGAGTGCCAATCTTTTACAATACTGTAGGCCGGTGAGTGTAAGTCTCTTAAAGTATTACTGTAGGCTGGTGAGTGCCAGTATCTTACAATACTGTAGGCTAGTAAATGCCAGTGTCTTACAGTATTATTGTAGGCTGGTGAGTGCCAGTGTCTTACAGTACTGTAGGCTAGTGAGTGCCAGTGTCTTACAGTACTGTAGGCTGGCGAGTGCCAGTGTCTTACAGTACTGTAGGCTAGTGAGTGCCAGTTTCTTACAGTACTGTAGGCTGAGGAGTGCCAATCTTTTACAATACTGTAGGCCGGTGAGTGTAAGTTTCTTAAAGTATTACTGTAGGCTGGCGAGTGCCAGTGCCTTACAGTACTGTCGGCTGGTGAGTGCCAGTATCTTACAATACTGTAGGCTAGTGAATGCCAGTATCTTACAGTATTATTGTAGGCTGGTGAGTGCCAGTGCCTTACAGAACTGTAGGCCGGTGAGTGGCAGTGCCTTACAGTTCTGTAGGCTAGTGAGTGCCAGTGTCTTACAGTACTGTAGGCTGAGGAGTGCCAATCTTTTACAATACTGTAGGCCGGTGAGTGTAAGTGTCTTAAAGTATTACTGTAGGCTGTTGAGTGCCAGTATCTTACAATACTGTAGGCTCGTGAATGCCAGTGTCTTACAGTATTATTGTAGGCTGGTGAGTGCCAGTGTCTTACAGTACTGTAGGCTAGTGAGTGCCCGTTTCTTACAGTACTGTAGGCTGAGGAGCGCCAATCTTTTACAATACTGTAGGCTGGTGAGTGTAAGTGTCTTAAAGTATTACTGTAGGCTGGTGAGAACCAGTGCCTTACAATACAGTATGCTAGTGAGTGCTAGTGCCTTACAATGTTGTAGGCCAGTGAGTGCCAGTGTCTCAAAGTATAATTGTAGGCTGGTGAGTGCCAATGTGTTACAGTACTGTAGTCTAGTGAGTGCCAGTGCCTTACAATGCTGAAGCCAGTGAGTGCCAGCGTCTTAGAGTACTGCAAGCTAGTGAGTGCCAGTGTCTTACAATGCTGTAGGCTAGTGAGTGCCAGTGCCTTAAAGTACTGTAGGCTGGGGAGTGCCAGTGTCTTACAATACTGTAGGACGGTGAGTGCAAGTGCCTTAAAGTATTACTGTAGGCTGGTGAGTGGCAGTGCCTTACAGTTCTGTAGTCCGGTGAGTGCCAGTGTCTGACAATACTGTAGGCTGGGGAGTGCAAGTGTCTTAAAGTATTATTGTAGGCTGGTGAGTGCCAGTGTCTTACAATGCGGTAAGCTGGGGAGTGCAAGTGTCTTACAGTATTATTGTAGGGCTGGTGAGTGCCAGTATCTTACAGTACTGAATGCTAGTGAGTACCAGTGCCTTACAGTACTGTAGGCCGGTGAGTGCCAGTGCCTTACAGTACTGTAGGCTGGTGAGTGCTAGTGTGTTACAGTACTGTAAGCTAGTGAGTGCCAGTGCCTTACAGTACTGTAGGCTGGTGAGTGCCAGTATCTTACAAGGCTGTAGGCTAGTGAGTGCCAGTGTCTTACGGTATTATTGTAGGCTGGTGAGTGCCAGTGTCTTACAGTACTGTAGGCTAGTGAGTGCCAGTTTCTTACAGTACTGTAGGCTGGTGAGTGCCAGTATCTTACAAGGCTGTAGGCTAGTGAGTGCCAGTGTCTTACGGTATTATTGTAGGCTGTTGAGTGCCAGTGTCTTACAGTACTGTAGGCTAGTGAGTGCCAGTGTCTTACAGTACTGTAGGTTGAGGAGTGCCAATCTTTTACAATACTGTAGGCCGGTGAGTGTAAGTGTCTTAAAGTATTACTGTAGGCTGGCGAGTGCCAGTGCCTTACAGTACTGTAGGCTGGTAAGTGCCAGTAGCTTACAATACTGTAGGCTAGTGAATGCCAGTGTCTTACAGTATTATTGTAGGCTGGTGAGTGCCAGTGTCTTACAGTACTGTAGGCTAATAAGTGCCAGTTTCTTACAGTACTGTAGGCTGAGGAGTGCCAATCTTTTACAATACTGTAGGCCAGTGGGTGCCAGTGTCTTACGGTATTATTTTAGGCTGGTGAGGGCCAGTGTGTTACAGTTCTGTAAGCTAGTGAGTGCCAGTGCCTTACAGTACTGTAGGCTGGTGAGTGCCAGTATCTTACAAGGCTGTAGGCTAGTGAGTGCCAGTGTCTTACGGTATTATTGTAGGCTGGTGAGTGCCAGTGTCTTACAGTACTGTAGGCTAGTGAGTGCCAGTGTCTTACAGTACTGTAGGCTGAGGAGTGCCAATCTTTTACAATACTGTAGGCCGGTGAGTGTAAGTGTCTTAAAGTATTACTGTAGGCTGGCGAGTGCCAGTGCCTTACAGTACTGTAGGCTAGTGAGTGCCAGTATCTTACAGTACTGTAGGCTGAGGAGTGCCAATCTTTTACAATACTGTAGGCCGGTGAGTGTAAGTGTCTTAAAGTATTACTGTAGGCTGGCGAGTGCCAGTGCCTTACAGTACTGTAGGCTGGTAAGTGCCAGTATCTTACAATACTGTAGGCTAGTGAATGCCAGTGTCTTACAGTATTATTGTAGGCTGGTGAGTGCCAGTGTCTTACAGTATTATTGTAGGCTGGTGAGTGCCAGTGTCTTACAGTACTGTAGGCTGGTGAGTGCCAGTATCTTACAATACTGTAGGCTAGTGAATGCCAGTGGCTTACAGTATTATTGTAGGCTGGTGAGTGCCAGTGTCTTACAGTACTGTAGGCTAGTGAGTGCCAGTTTCTTACAGTACTGTAGGCTGAGGAGTGCCAATCTTTTACAATACTGTAGGCCGGTGAGTGTAAGTGTCTTAAAGTATTACTGTAGGCTGGTGAGTGCCAGTTTCTTACAATACTGTAGGCTAGTGAATGCCAGTGTCTTACAGTATTATTGTAGGCTGGTGAGTGCCAGTGTCTTACAGTACTGTAGGCTAGTGAGTGCCAGTTTCTTACAGTACTGTAGGCTGAGGAGTGCCAATCTTTTACAATACTGTAGGCCGGTGAGTGTAAGTGTCTTAAAGTATTACTCTAGGCTGGCGAGTGCCAGTGCCTTACAGTACTGTAGGATAGTGAGTGCCAGTATCTTACAGTACTGTAGGCTGAGGAGTGCCAATCTTTTACAATACTGTAGGCCGGTGAGTGTAAGTGTCTTAAAGTATTACTGTAGGCTGGCGAGTGCCAGTGCCTTACAGTACTGTAGGCTGGTAAGTGCCAGTATCTTACAATACTGTAGGCTAGTGAATGCCAGTGTCTTACAGTATTATTGTAGGCTGGTGAGTGCCAGTGTCTTACAGTATTATTGTAGGCTGGTGAGTGCCAGTGTCTTACAGTACTGTAGGCTGGTGAGTGCCAGTATCTTACAATACTGTAGGCTAGTGAATGCCAGTGGCTTACAGTATTATTGTAGGCTGGTGAGTGCCAGTGTCTTACAGTACTGTAGGCTAGTGAGTGCCAGTTTCTTACAGTACTGTAGGCTGAGGAGTGCCAATCTTTTACAATACTGTAGGCCGGTGAGTGTAAGTGTCTTAAAGTATTACTGTAGGCTGGTGAGTGCCAGTTTCTTACAATACTGTAGGCTAGTGAATGCCAGTGTCTTACAGTATTATTGTAGGCTGGTGAGTGCCAGTGTCTTACAGTACTGTAGGCTAGTGAGTGCCAGTTTCTTACAGTACTGTAGGCTGAGGAGTGCCAATCTTTTACAATACTGTAGGCCGGTGATTGTAAGTGTCTTAAAGTATTACTGTAGGCTGGCGAGTGCCAGTGCCTTACAGTACTGTAGGCTGGTGAGTGCTAGTGTGTTACAGTACTGTAAGCTAGTGAGTGCCAGTGTCTTACAGTACTGTAGGCTGGTGAGTGCTAGTGTGTTACAGTACTGTAAGCTAGTGAGTGTCAGTGCCTTACAGTACTGTAGGCTGGTGAGTGCCCGTATCTTACAAGGCTGTAGGCTAGTGAGTGCCAGTGTCTTACGGTATTATTGTAGGCTGGTGAGTGCCAGTGTCTTACAGTACTGTAGGCTAGTGAGTGCCAGTATCTTACAAGGCTGTAGGCTAGTGAGTGCCAGTGTCTTACGGTATTATTGTAGGCTGGTGAGTGCCAGTGTCTTACAGTACTGTAGGCTGGTGAGTGCCAATCTTTTACAATACTGTAGGCCGGTGAGTGTAAGTCTCTTAAAGTATTACTGTAGGCTGGTGAGTGCCAGTATCTTACAATACTGTAGGCTAGTAAATGCCAGTGTCTTACAGTATTATTGTAGGCTGGTGAGTGCCAGTGTCTTACAGTACTGTAGGCTAGTGAGTGCCAGTGTCTTACAGTACTGTAGGCTAGTGAGTGCCAGTTTCTTACAGTACTGTAGGCTGAGGAGTGCCAATCTTTTACAATACTGTAGGCCGGTGAGTGTAAGTTTCTTAAAGTATTACTGTAGGCTGGCGAGTGCCAGTGCCTTACAGTACTGTCGGCTGGTGAGTGCCAGTATCTTACAATACTGTAGGCTAGTGAATGCCAGTATCTTACAGTATTATTGTAGGCTGGTGAGTGCCAGTGCCTTACAGAACTGTAGGCCGGTGAGTGGCAGTGCCTTACAGTTCTGTAGGCTAGTGAGTGCCAGTGTCTTACAGTACTGTAGGCTGAGGAGTGCCAATCTTTTACAATACTGTAGGCCGGTGAGTGTAAGTGTCTTAAAGTATTACTGTAGGCTGTTGAGTGCCAGTATCTTACAATACTGTAGGCTCGTGAATGCCAGTGTCTTACAGTATTATTGTAGGCTGGTGAGTGCCAGTGTCTTACAGTACTGTAGGCTAGTGAGTGCCCGTTTCTTACAGTACTGTAGGCTGAGGAGTGCCAATCTTTTACAATACTGTAGGCTGGTGAGTGTAAGTGTCTTAAAGTATTACTGTAGGCTGGTGAGAACCAGTGCCTTACAATACAGTAGGCTAGTGAGTGCCAGTGTCTTACAGTACTGTAGGCTGAGGAGTGGCAATCTTTTACAATACTGTAGGCCGGTGAGTGTAAGTGTCTTAAAGTATTACTGTAGGCTGTTGAGTGCCAGTATCTTACAATACTGTAGGCTCGTGAATGCCAGTGTCTTACAGTATTATTGTAGGCTGGTGAGTGCCAGTGTCTTACAGTACTGTAGGCTAGTGAGTGCCCGTTTCTTACAGTACTGTAGGCTGAGGAGTGCCAATCTTTTACAATACTGTAGGCTGGTGAGTGTAAGTGTCTTAAAGTATTACTGTAGGCTGGTGAGAACCAGTGCCTTACAATACAGTAGGCTAGTGAGTGCCAGTGCCTTACAGTACTGTAGGCTAGTGAGTGCCAGTGCCTTACGGTATTATTGTAGGCTGGTGAGTGCCAGTGTCTTACAGTACTGTAGGCTGGTGAGTGCCAGTATCTTACAATACTGTAGGCTAGTGAATGCCAGTGTCTTACAGTATTATTGTAGGCTGGTGAGTGCCAGTGTCTTACGGTATTATTGTAGGCTGGTGAGTGCCAGTGTCTTACAGTACTGTAGGCTAGTGAGTGCCAGTGTCTTACAGTACTGTAGGTTGAGGAGTGCCAATCTTTTACAATACTGTAGGCCGGTGAGTGTAAGTGTCTTAAAGTATTACTGTAGGCTGGCGAGTGCCAGTGCCTTACAGTACTGTAGGCTGGTAAGTGCCAGTAGCTTACAATACTGTAGGCTAGTGAATGCCAGTGTCTTACAGTATTATTGTAGGCTGGTGAGTGCCAGTGTCTTACAGTACTGTAGGCTAATAAGTGCCAGTTTCTTACAGTACTGTAGGCTGAGGAGTGCCAATCTTTTACAATACTGTAGGCCAGTGGGTGCCAGTGTCTTACGGTATTATTTTAGGCTGGTGAGGGCCAGTGTGTTACAGTTCTGTAAGCTAGTGAGTGCCAGTGCCTTACAGTACTGTAGGCTGGTGAGTGCCAGTATCTTACAAGGCTGTAGGCTAGTGAGTGCCAGTGTCTTACGGTATTATTGTAGGCTGGTGAGTGCCAGTGTCTTACAGTACTGTAGGCTAGTGAGTGCCAGTGTCTTACAGTACTGTAGGCTGAGGAGTGCCAATCTTTTACAATACTGTAGGCCGGTGAGTGTAAGTGTCTTAAAGTATTACTGTAGGCTGGCGAGTGCCAGTGCCTTACAGTACTGTAGGCTAGTGAGTGCCAGTATCTTACAGTACTGTAGGCTGAGGAGTGCCAATCTTTTACAATACTGTAGGCCGGTGAGTGTAAGTGTCTTAAAGTATTACTGTAGGCTGGCGAGTGCCAGTGCCTTACAGTACTGTAGGCTGGTAAGTGCCAGTATCTTACAATACTGTAGGCTAGTGAATGCCAGTGTCTTACAGTATTATTGTAGGCTGGTGAGTGCCAGTGTCTTACAGTATTATTGTAGGCTGGTGAGTGCCAGTGTCTTACAGTACTGTAGGCTGGTGAGTGCCAGTATCTTACAATACTGTAGGCTAGTGAATGCCAGTGGCTTACAGTATTATTGTAGGCTGGTGAGTGCCAGTGTCTTACAGTACTGTAGGCTAGTGAGTGCCAGTTTCTTACAGTACTGTAGGCTGAGGAGTGCCAATCTTTTACAATACTGTAGGCCGGTGAGTGTAAGTGTCTTAAAGTATTACTGTAGGCTGGTGAGTGCCAGTTTCTTACAATACTGTAGGCTAGTGAATGCCAGTGTCTTACAGTATTATTGTAGGCTGGTGAGTGCCAGTGTCTTACAGTACTGTAGGCTAGTGAGTGCCAGTTTCTTACAGTACTGTAGGCTGAGGAGTGCCAATCTTTTACAATACTGTAGGCCGGTGATTGTAAGTGTCTTAAAGTATTACTGTAGGCTGGCGAGTGCCAGTGCCTTACAGTACTGTAGGCTGGTGAGTGCTAGTGTGTTACAGTACTGTAAGCTAGTGAGTGCCAGTGTCTTACAGTACTGTAGGCTGGTGAGTGCTAGTGTGTTACAGTACTGTAAGCTAGTGAGTGTCAGTGCCTTACAGTACTGTAGGCTGGTGAGTGCCCGTATCTTACAAGGCTGTAGGCTAGTGAGTGCCAGTGTCTTACGGTATTATTGTAGGCTGGTGAGTGCCAGTGTCTTACAGTACTGTAGGCTAATGAGTGCCAGTATCTTACAAGGCTGTAGGCTAGTGAGTGCCAGTGTCTTACGGTATTATTGTAGGCTGGTGAGTGCCAGTGTCTTACAGTACTGTAGGCTGGTGAGTGCCAATCTTTTACAATACTGTAGGCCGGTGAGTGTAAGTCTCTTAAAGTATTACTGTAGGCTGGTGAGTGCCAGTATCTTACAATACTGTAGGCTAGTAAATGCCAGTGTCTTACAGTATTATTGTAGGCTGGTGAGTGCCAGTGTCTTACAGTACTGTAGGCTAGTGAGTGCCAGTGTCTTACAGTACTGTAGGCTGGCGAGTGCCAGTGTCTTACAGTACTGTAGGCTAGTGAGTGCCAGTTTCTTACAGTACTGTAGGCTGAGGAGTGCCAATCTTTTACAATACTGTAGGCTAGTGAATGCCAGTATCTTACAGTATTATTGTAGGCTGGTGAGTGCCAGTGCCTTACAGAACTGTAGGCCGGTGAGTGGCAGTGCCTTACAGTTCTGTAGGCTAGTGAGTGCCAGTGTCTTACAGTACTGTAGGCTGAGGAGTGCCAATCTTTTACAATACTGTAGGCCGGTGAGTGTAAGTGTCTTAAAGTATTACTGTAGGCTGGCGAGTGCCAGTGCCTTACAGTACTGTAGGCTGGTAAGTGCCAGTATCTTACAATACTGTAGGCTAGTGAATGCCAGTGTCTTACAGTATTATTGTAGGCTGGTGAGTGCCAGTGTCTTACAGTATTATTGTAGGCTGGTGAGTGCCAGTGTCTTACAGTACTGTAGGCTGGTGAGTGCCAGTATCTTACAATACTGTAGGCTAGTGAATGCCAGTGGCTTACAGTATTATTGTAGGCTGGTGAGTGCCAGTGTCTTACAGTACTGTAGGCTAGTGAGTGCCAGTTTCTTACAGTACTGTAGGCTGAGGAGTGCCAATCTTTTACAATACTGTAGGCCGGTGAGTGTAAGTGTCTTAAAGTATTACTGTAGGCTGGTGAGTGCCAGTTTCTTACAATACTGTAGGCTAGTGAATGCCAGTGTCTTACAGTATTATTGTAGGCTGGTGAGTGCCAGTGTCTTACAGTACTGTAGGCTAGTGAGTGCCAGTTTCTTACAGTACTGTAGGCTGAGGAGTGCCAATCTTTTACAATACTGTAGGCCGGTGATTGTAAGTGTCTTAAAGTATTACTGTAGGCTGGCGAGTGCCAGTGCCTTACAGTACTGTAGGCTGGTGAGTGCTAGTGTGTTACAGTACTGTAAGCTAGTGAGTGCCAGTGTCTTACAGTACTGTAGGCTGGTGAGTGCTAGTGTGTTACAGTACTGTAAGCTAGTGAGTGTCAGTGCCTTACAGTACTGTAGGCTGGTGAGTGCCCGTATCTTACAAGGCTGTAGGCTAGTGAGTGCCAGTGTCTTACGGTATTATTGTAGGCTGGTGAGTGCCAGTGTCTTACAGTACTGTAGGCTAGTGAGTGCCAGTATCTTACAAGGCTGTAGGCTAGTGAGTGCCAGTGTCTTACGGTATTATTGTAGGCTGGTGAGTGCCAGTGTCTTACAGTACTGTAGGCTGGTGAGTGCCAATCTTTTACAATACTGTAGGCCGGTGAGTGTAAGTCTCTTAAAGTATTACTGTAGGCTGGTGAGTGCCAGTATCTTACAATACTGTAGGCTAGTAAATGCCAGTGTCTTACAGTATTATTGTAGGCTGGTGAGTGCCAGTGTCTTACAGTACTGTAGGCTAGTGAGTGCCAGTGTCTTACAGTACTGTAGGCTGGCGAGTGCCAGTGTCTTACAGTACTGTAGGCTAGTGAGTGCCAATTTCTTACAGTACTGTAGGCTGAGGAGTGCCAATCTTTTACAATACTGTAGGCCGGTGAGTGTAAGTTTCTTAAAGTATTACTGTAGGCTGGCGAGTGCCAGTGCCTTACAGTACTGTCGGCTGGTGAGTGCCAGTATCTTACAATACTGTAGGCTAGTGAATGCCAGTATCTTACAATATTATTGTAGGCTGGTGAGTGCCAGTGCCTTACAGAACTGTAGGCCGGTGAGTGGCAGTGCCTTACAGTTCTGTAGGCTAGTGAGTGCCAGTGTCTTACAGTACTGTAGGCTGAGGAGTGCCAATCTTTTACAATACTGTAGGCCGGTGAGTGTAAGTGTCTTAAAGTATTACTG
Organism: Lissotriton helveticus; assembly: GCF_964261635.1. NCBI lineage: Eukaryota > Metazoa > Chordata > Amphibia > Caudata > Salamandridae > Lissotriton > Lissotriton helveticus. The sequence goes on along the minus strand of NC_136071.1, from coordinate 1,192,469,431 downwards.
TAGGCTGTTGAGTGCCAGTATCTTACAATACTGTAGGCTCGTGAATGCCAGTGTCTTACAGTATTATTGTAGGCTGGTGAGTGCCAGTGTCTTACAGTACTGTAGGCTAGTGAGTGCCCGTTTCTTACAGTACTGTAGGCTGAGGAGTGCCAATCTTTTACAATACTGTAGGCTGGTGAGTGTAAGTGTCTTAAAGTATTACTGTAGGCTGGTGAGAACCAGTGCCTTACAATACAGTAGGCTAGTGAGTGCCAGTGTCTTACAGTACTGTAGGCTGAGGAGTGGCAATCTTTTACAATACTGTAGGCCGGTGAGTGTAAGTGTCTTAAAGTATTACTGTAGGCTGTTGAGTGCCAGTATCTTACAATACTGTAGGCTCGTGAATGCCAGCGTCTTACAGTATTATTGTAGGCTGGTGAGTGCCAGTGTCTTACAGTACTGTAGGCTAGTGAGTGCCCGTTTCTTACAGTACTGTAGGCTGAGGAGTGCCAATCTTTTACAATACTGTAGGCTGGTGAGTGTAAGTGTCTTAAAGTATTACTGTAGGCTGGTGAGAACCAGTGCCTTACAATACAGTAGGCTAGTGAGTGCCAGTGCCTTACAGTACTGTAGGCTAGTGAGTGCCAGTGCCTTACGGTATTATTGTAGGCTGGTGAGTGCCAGTGTCTTACAGTACTGTAGGCTGGTGAGTGCCAGTATCTTACAATACTGTAGGCTAGTGAATGCCAGTGTCTTACAGTATTATTGTAGGCTGGTGAGTGCCAGTGTCTTACGGTATTATTGTAGGCTGGTGAGTGCCAGTGTCTTACAGTACTGTAGGCTAGTGAGTGCCAGTGTCTTACAGTACTGTAGGTTGAGGAGTGCCAATCTTTTACAATACTGTAGGCCGGTGAGTGTAAGTGTCTTAAAGTATTACTGTAGGCTGGCGAGTGCCAGTGCCTTACAGTACTGTAGGCTGGTAAGTGCCAGTAGCTTACAATACTGTAGGCTAGTGAATGCCAGTGTCTTACAGTATTATTGTAGGCTGGTGAGTGCCAGTGTCTTACAGTACTGTAGGCTAATAAGTGCCAGTTTCTTACAGTACTGTAGGCTGAGGAGTGCCAATCTTTTAAAATACTGTAGGCCAGTGGGTGCCAGTGTCTTACGGTATTATTTTAGGCTGGTGAGGGCCAGTGTGTTACAGTTCTGTAAGCTAGTGAGTGCCAGTGCCTTACAGTACTGTAGGCTGGTGAGTGCCAGTATCTTACAAGGCTGTAGGCTAGTGAGTGCCAGTGTCTTACGGTATTATTGTAGGCTGGTGAGTGCCAGTGTCTTACAGTACTGTAGGCTAGTGAGTGCCAGTGTCTTACAGTACTGTAGGCTGAGGAGTGCCAATCTTTTACAATACTGTAGGCCGGTGAGTGTAAGTGTCTTAAAGTATTACTGTAGGCTGGCGAGTGCCAGTGCCTTACAGTACTGTAGGCTAGTGAGTGCCAGTATCTTACAGTACTGTAGGCTGAGGAGTGCCAATCTTTTACAATACTGTAGGCCGGTGAGTGTAAGTGTCTTAAAGTATTACTGTAGGCTGGCGAGTGCCAGTGCCTTACAGTACTGTAGGCTGGTAAGTGCCAGTATCTTACAATACTGTAGGCTAGTGAATGCCAGTGTCTTACAGTATTATTGTAGGCTGGTGAGTGCCAGTGTCTTACAGTATTATTGTAGGCTGGTGAGTGCCAGTGTCTTACAGTACTGTAGGCTGGTGAGTGCCAGTATCTTACAATACTGTAGGCTAGTGAATGCCAGTGGCTTACAGTATTATTGTAGGCTGGTGAGTGCCAGTGTCTTACAGTACTGTAGGCTAGTGAGTGCCAGTTTCTTACAGTACTGTAGGCTGAGGAGTGCCAATCTTTTACAATACTGTAGGCCGGTGAGTGTAAGTGTCTTAAAGTATTACTGTAGGCTGGTGAGTGCCAGATTCTTACAATACTGTAGGCTAGTGAATGCCAGTGTCTTACAGTATTATTGTAGGCTGGTGAGTGCCAGTGTCTTACAGTACTGTAGGCTAGTGAGTGCCAGTTTCTTACAGTACTGTAGGCTGAGGAGTGCCAATCTTTTACAATACTGTAGGCCGGTGATTGTAAGTGTCTTAAAGTATTACTGTAGGCTGGCGAGTGCCAGTGCCTTACAGTACTGTAGGCTGGTGAGTGCTAGTGTGTTACAGTACTGTAAGCTAGTGAGTGCCAGTGTCTTACAGTACTGTAGGCTGGTGAGTGCTAGTGTGTTACAGTACTGTAAGCTAGTGAGTGTCAGTGCCTTACAGTACTGTAGGCTGGTGAGTGCCCGTATCTTACAAGGCTGTAGGCTAGTGAGTGCCAGTGTCTTACGGTATTATTGTAGGCTGGTGAGTGCCAGTGTCTTACAGTACTGTAGGCTAATGAGTGCCAGTATCTTACAAGGCTGTAGGCTAGTGAGTGCCAGTGTCTTACGGTATTATTGTAGGCTGGTGAGTGCCAGTGTCTTACAGTACTGTAGGCTGGTGAGTGCCAATCTTTTACAATACTGTAGGCCGGTGAGTGTAAGTCTCTTAAAGTATTACTGTACGCTGGTGAGTGCCAGTATCTTACAATACTGTAGGCTAGTAAATGCCAGTGTCTTACAGTATTATTGTAGGCTGGTGAGTGCCAGTGTCTTACAGTACTGTAGGCTAGTGAGTGCCAGTGTCTTACAGTACTGTAGGCTGGCGAGTGCCAGTGTCTTACAGTACTGTAGGCTAGTGAGTGCCAGTTTCTTACAGTACTGTAGGCTGAGGAGTGCCAATCTTTTACAATACTGTAGGCTAGTGAATGCCAGTATCTTACAGTATTATTGTAGGCTGGTGAGTGCCAGTGCCTTACAGAACTGTAGGCCGGTGAGTGGCAGTGCCTTACAGTTCTGTAGGCTAGTGAGTGCCAGTGTCTTACAGTACTGTAGGCTGAGGAGTGCCAATCTTTTACAATACTGTAGGCCGGTGAGTGTAAGTGTCTTAAAGTATTACTGTAGGCTGGCGAGTGCCAGTGCCTTACAGTACTGTAGGCTGGTAAGTGCCAGTATCTTACAATACTGTAGGCTAGTGAATGCCAGTGTCTTACAGTATTATTGTAGGCTGGTGAGTGCCAGTGTCTTACAGTATTATTGTAGGCTGGTGAGTGCCAGTGTCTTACAGTACTGTAGGCTGGTGAGTGCCAGTATCTTACAATACTGTAGGCTAGTGAATGCCAGTGGCTTACAGTATTATTGTAGGCTGGTGAGTGCCAGTGTCTTACAGTACTGTAGGCTAGTGAGTGCCAGTTTCTTACAGTACTGTAGGCTGAGGAGTGCCAATCTTTTACAATACTGTAGGCCGGTGAGTGTAAGTGTCTTAAAGTATTACTGTAGGCTGGTGAGTGCCAGTTTCTTACAATACTGTAGGCTAGTGAATGCCAGTGTCTTACAGTATTATTGTAGGCTGGTGAGTGCCAGTGTCTTACAGTACTGTAGGCTAGTGAGTGCCAGTTTCTTACAGTACTGTAGGCTGAGGAGTGCCAATCTTTTACAATACTGTAGGCCGGTGATTGTAAGTGTCTTAAAGTATTACTGTAGGCTGGCGAGTGCCAGTGCCTTACAGTACTGTAGGCTGGTGAGTGCTAGTGTGTTACAGTACTGTAAGCTAGTGAGTGCCAGTGTCTTACAGTACTGTAGGCTGGTGAGTGCTAGTGTGTTACAGTACTGTAAGCTAGTGAGTGTCAGTGCCTTACAGTACTGTAGGCTGGTGAGTGCCCGTATCTTACAAGGCTGTAGGCTAGTGAGTGCCAGTGTCTTACGGTATTATTGTAGGCTGGTGAGTGCCAGTGTCTTACAGTACTGTAGGCTAGTGAGTGCCAGTATCTTACAAGGCTGTAGGCTAGTGAGTGCCAGTGTCTTACGGTATTATTGTAGGCTGGTGAGTGCCAGTGTCTTACAGTACTGTAGGCTGGTGAGTGCCAATCTTTTACAATACTGTAGGCCGGTGAGTGTAAGTCTCTTAAAGTATTACTGTAGGCTGGTGAGTGCCAGTATCTTACAATACTGTAGGCTAGTAAATGCCAGTGTCTTACAGTATTATTGTAGGCTGGTGAGTGCCAGTGTCTTACAGTACTGTAGGCTAGTGAGTGCCAGTGTCTTACAGTACTGTAGGCTGGCGAGTGCCAGTGTCTTACAGTACTGTAGGCTAGTGAGTGCCAGTTTCTTACAGTACTGTAGGCTGAGGAGTGCCAATCTTTTACAATACTGTAGGCCGGTGAGTGTAAGTTTCTTAAAGTATTACTGTAGGCTGGCGAGTGCCAGTGCCTTACAGTACTGTCGGCTGGTGAGTGCCAGTATCTTACAATACTGTAGGCTAGTGAATGCCAGTATCTTACAGTATTACTGTAGGCTGGTGAGTGCCAGTGCCTTACAGAACTGTAGGCCGGTGAGTGGCAGTGCCTTACAGTTCTGTAGGCTAGTGAGTGCCAGTGTCTTACAGTACTGTAGGCTGAGGAGTGCCAATCTTTTACAATACTGTAGGCCGGTGAGTGTAAGTGTCTTAAAGTATTACTGTAGGCTGTTGAGTGCCAGTATCTTACAATACTGTAGGCTCGTGAATGCCAGTGTCTTACAGTATTATTGTAGGCTGGTGAGTGCCAGTGTCTTACAGTACTGTAGGCTAGTGAGTGCCCGTTTCTTACAGTACTGTAGGCTGAGGAGTGCCAATCTTTTACAATACTGTAGGCTGGTGAGTGTAAGTGTCTTAAAGTATTACTGTAGGCTGGTGAGAACCAGTGCCTTACAATACAGTAGGCTAGTGAGTGCCAGTGTATTACAGTACTGTAGGCTGAGGAGTGGCAATCTTTTACAATACTGTAGGCCGGTGAGTGTAAGTGTCTTAAAGTATTACTGTAGGCTGTTGAGTGCCAGTATCTTACAACACTGTAGGCTCGTGAATGCCAGTGTCTTACAGTATTATTGTAGGCTGGTGAGTGCCAGTGTCTTACAGTACTGTAGGCTAGTGAGTGCCCGTTTCTTACAGTACTGTAGGCTGAGGAGTGCCAATCTTTTACAATACTGTAGGCTGGTGAGTGTAAGTGTCTTAAAGTATTACTGTAGGCTGGTGAGAACCAGTGCCTTACAATACAGTAGGCTAGTGAGTGCCAGTGCCTTACAGTATTGTAGGCTAGTGAGTGCCAGTGCCTTACGGTATTATTGTAGGCTGGTGAGTGCCAGTGTCTTACGGTATTATTGTAGGCTGGTGAGTGCCAGTGTCTTACAGTACTGTAGGCTAGTGAGTGCCAGTGTCTTACAGTACTGTAGGTTGAGGAGTGCCAATCTTTTACAATACTGTAGGCCGGTGAGTGTAAGTGTCTTAAAGTATTACTGTAGGCTGGCGAGTGCCAGTGCCTTACAGTACTGTAGGCTGGTAAGTGCCAGTAGCTTACAATACTGTAGGCTAGTGAATGCCAGTGTCTTACAGTATTATTGTAGGCTGGTGAGTGCCAGTGTCTTACAGTACTGTAGGCTAATAAGTGCCAGTTTCTTACAGTACTGTAGGCTGAGGAGTGCCAATCTTTTACAATACTGTAGGCCAGTGGGTGCCAGTGTCTTACGGTATTATTTTAGGCTGGTGAGGGCCAGTGTGTTACAGTTCTGTAAGCTAGTGAGTGCCAGTGCCTTACAGTACTGTAGGCTGGTGAGTGCCAGTATCTTACAAGGCTGTAGGCTAGTGAGTGCCAGTGTCTTACGGTATTATTGTAGGCTGGTGAGTGCCAGTGTCTTACAGTACTGTAGGCTAGTGAGTGCCAGTGTCTTACAGTACTGTAGGCTGAGGAGTGCCAATCTTTTACAATACTGTAGGCCGGTGAGTGTAAGTGTCTTAAAGTATTACTGTAGGCTGGCGAGTGCCAGTGCCTTACAGTACTGTAGGCTAGTGAGTGACAGTATCTTACAGTACTGTAGGCTGAGGAGTGCCAATCTTTTACAATACTGTAGGCCGGTGAGTGTAAGTGTCTTAAAGTATTACTGTAGGCTGGCGAGTGCCAGTGCCTTACAGTACTGTAGGCTGGTAAGTGCCAGTATCTTACAATACTGTAGGCTAGTGAATGCCAGTGTCTTACAGTATTATTGTAGGCTGGTGAGTGCCAGTGTCTTACAGTACTGTAGGCTAGTGAGTGCCAGTGTCTTACAGTACTGTAGGCTGAGGAGTGCCAATCTTTTACAATACTGTAGGCCGGTGAGTGTAAGTGTCTTAAAGTATTACTGTAGGCTGGCGAGTGCCAGTGCCTTACAGTACTGTAGGCTAGTGAGTGCCAGTATCTTACAGTACTGTAGGCTGAGGAGTGCCAATCTTTTACAATACTGTAGGCCGGTGAGTGTAAGTGTCTTAAAGTATTACTGTAGGCTGGCGAGTGCCAGTGCCTTACAGTACTGTAGGCTGGTAAGTGCCAGTATCTTACAATACTGTAGGCTAGTGAATGCCAGTGTCTTACAGTATTATTGTAGGCTGGTGAGTGCCAGTGTCTTACAGTATTATTGTAGGCTGGTGAGTGCCAGTGTCTTACAGTACTGTAGGCTGGTGAGTGCCAGTATCTTACAATACTGTAGGCTAGTGAATGCCAGTGGCTTACAGTATTATTGTAGGCTGGTGAGTGCCAGTGTCTTACAGTACTGTAGGCTAGTGAGTGCCAGTTTCTTACAGTACTGTAGGCTGAGGAGTGCCAATCTTTTACAATACTGTAGGCCGGTGAGTGTAAGTGTCTTAAAGTATTACTGTAGGCTGGTGAGTGCCAGTTTCTTACAATACTGTAGGCTAGTGAATGCCAGTGTCTTACAGTATTATTGTAGGCTGGTGAGTGCCAGTGTCTTACAGTACTGTAGGCTAGTGAGTGCCAGTTTCTTACAGTACTGTAGGCTGAGGAGTGCCAATCTTTTACAATACTGTAGGCCGGTGAGGGTAAGTGTCTTAAAGTATTACTGTAGGCTGGCGAGTGCCAGTGCCTTACAGTACTGTAGGCTAGTGAGTGCCAGTATCTTACAGTACTGTAGGCTGAGGAGTGCCAATCTTTTACAATACTGTAGGCCGGTGAGTGTAAGTGTCTTAAAGTATTACTGTAGGCTGGCGAGTGCCAGTGCCTTACAGTACTGTAGGCTGGTAAGTGCCAGTATCTTACAATACTGTAGGCTAGTGAATGCCAGTGTCTTACAGTATTATTGTAGGCTGGTGAGTGCCAGTGTCTTACAGTATTATTGTAGGCTGGTGAGTGCCAGTGTCTTACAGTACTGTAGGCTGGTGAGTGCCAGTATCTTACAATACTGTAGGCTAGTGAATGCCAGTGGCTTACAGTATTATTGTAGGCTGGTGAGTGCCAGTGTCTTACAGTACTGTAGGCTAGTGAGTGCCAGTTTCTTACAGTACTGTAGGCTGAGGAGTGCCAATCTTTTACAATACTGTAGGCCGGTGAGTGTAAGTGTCTTAAAGTATTACTGTAGGCTGGTGAGTGCCAGTTTCTTACAATACTGTAGGCTAGTGAATGCCAGTGTCTTACAGTATTATTGTAGGCTGGTGAGTGCCAGTGTCTTACAGTACTGTAGGCTAGTGAGTGCCAGTTTCTTACAGTACTGTAGGCTGAGGAGTGCCAATCTTTTACAATACTGTAGGCCGGTGATTGTAAGTGTCTTAAAGTATTACTGTAGGCTGGCGAGTGCCAGTGCCTTACAGTACTGTAGGCTGGTGAGTGCTAGTGTGTTACAGTACTGTAAGCTAGTGAGTGCCAGTGTCTTACAGTACTGTAGGCTGGTGAGTGCTAGTGTGTTACAGTACTGTAAGCTAGTGAGTGTCAGTGCCTTACAGTACTGTAGGCTGGTGAGTGCCTGTATCTTACAAGGCTGTAGGCTAGTGAGTGCCAGTGTCTTACGGTATTATTGTAGGCTGGTGAGTGCCAGTGTCTTACAGTACTGTAGGCTAGTGAGTGCCAGTATCTTACAAGGCTGTAGGCTAGTGAGTGCCAGTGTCTTACGGTATTATTGTAGGCTGGTGAGTGCCAGTGTCTTACAGTACTGTAGGCTGGTGAGTGCCAATCTTTTACAATACTGTAGGCCGGTGAGTGTAAGTCTCTTAAAGTATTACTGTAGGCTGGTGAGTGCCAGTATCTTACAATACTGTAGGCTAGTAAATGCCAGTGTCTTACAGTATTATTGTAGGCTGGTGAGTGCCAGTGTCTTACAGTACTGTAGGCTAGTGAGTGCCAGTGTCTTACAGTACTGTAGGCTGGCGAGTGCCAGTGTCTTACAGTACTGTAGGCTAGTGAGTGCCAGTTTCTTACAGTACTGTAGGCTGAGGAGTGCCAATCTTTTACAATACTGTAGGCCGGTGAGTGTAAGTTTCTTAAAGTATTACTGTAGGCTGGCGAGTGCCAGTGCCTTACAGTACTGTCGGCTGGTGAGTGCCAGTATCTTACAATACTGTAGGCTAGTGAATGCCAGTATCTTACAGTATTATTGTAGGCTGGTGAGTGCCAGTGCCTTACAGAACTGTAGGCCGGTGAGTGGCAGTGCCTTACAGTTCTGTAGGCTAGTGAGTGCCAGTGTCTTACAGTACTGTAGGCTGAGGAGTGCCAATCTTTTACAATACTGTAGGCCGGTGAGTGTAAGTGTCTTAAAGTATTACTGTAGGCTGTTGAGTGCCAGTATCTTACAATACTGTAGGCTCGTGAATGCCAGTGTCTTACAGTATTATTGTAGGCTGGTGAGTGCCAGTGTCTTACAGTACTGTAGGCTAGTGAGTGCCCGTTTCTTACAGTACTGTAGGCTGAGGAGTGCCAATCTTTTACAATACTGTAGGCTGGTGAGTGTAAGTGTCTTAAAGTATTACTGTAGGCTGGTGAGAACCAGTGCCTTACAATACAGTAGGCTAGTGAGTGCCAGTGTCTTACAGTACTGTAGGCTGAGGAGTGGCAATCTTTTACAATACTGTAAGCCGGTGAGTGTAAGTGTCTTAAAGTATTACTGTAGGCTGTTGAGTGCCAGTATCTTACAATACTGTAGGCTCGTGAATGCCAGTGTCTTACAGTATTATTGTAGGCTGGTGAGTGCCAGTGTCTTACAGTACTGTAGGCTAGTGAGTGCCCGTTTCTTACAGTACTGTAGGCTGAGGAGTGCCAATCTTTTACAATACTGTAGGCTGGTGAGTGTAAGTGTCTTAAAGTATTACTGTAGGCTGGTGAGAACCAGTGCCTTACAATACAGTAGGCTAGTGAGTGCCAGTGCCTTACAGTACTGTAGGCTAGTGAGTGCCAGTGCCTTACGGTATTATTGTAGGCTGGTGAGTGCCAGTGTCTTACAGTACTGTAGGCTGGTGAGTGCCAGTATCTTACAATACTGTAGGCTAGTGAATGCCAGTGTCTTACAGTATTATTGTAGGCTGGTGAGTGCCAGTGTCTTACGGTATTATTGTAGGCTGGTGAGTGCCAGTGTCTTACAGTACTGTAGGCTAGTGAGTGCCAGTGTCTTACAGTACTGTAGGTTGAGGAGTGCCAATCTTTTACAATACTGTAGGCCGGTGAGTGTAAGTGTCTTAAAGTATTACTGTAGGCTGGCGAGTGCCAGTGCCTTACAGTACTGTAGGCTGGTAAGTGCCAGTAGCTTACAATACTGTAGGCTAGTGAATGCCAGTGTCTTACAGTATTATTGTAGGCTGGTGAGTGCCAGTGTCTTACAGTACTGTAGGCTAATAAGTGCCAGTTTCTTACAGTACTGTAGGCTGAGGAGTGCCAATCTTTTACAATACTGTAGGCCAGTGGGTGCCAGTGTCTTACGGTATTATTTTAGGCTGGTGAGGGCCAGTGTGTTACAGTTCTGTAAGCTAGTGAGTGCCAGTGCCTTACAGTACTGTAGGCTGGTGAGTGCCAGTATCTTACAAGGCTGTAGGCTAGTGAGTGCCAGTGTCTTACGGTATTATTGTAGGCTGGTGAGTGCCAGTGTCTTACAGTACTGTAGGCTAGTGAGTGCCAGTGTCTTACAGTACTGTAGGCTGAGGAGTGCCAATCTTTTACAATACTGTAGGCCGGTGAGTGTAAGTGTCTTAAAGTATTACTGTAGGCTGGCGAGTGCCAGTGCCTTACAGTACTGTAGGCTAGTGAGTGCCAGTATCTTACAGTACTGTAGGCTGAGGAGTGCCAATCTTTTACAATACTGTAGGCCGGTGAGTGTAAGTGTCTTAAAGTATTACTGTAGGCTGGCGAGTGCCAGTGCCTTACAGTACTGTAGGCTGGTAAGTGCCAGTATCTTACAATACTGTAGGCTAGTGAATGCCAGTGTCTTACAGTATTATTGTAGGCTGGTGAGTGCCAGTGTCTTAGAGTATTATTGTAGGCTGGTGAGTGCCAGTGTCTTACAGTACTGTAGGCTGGTGAGTGCCAGTATCTTACAATACTGTAGGCTAGTGAATGCCAGTGGCTTACAGTATTATTGTAGGCTGGTGAGTGCCAGTGTCTTACAGTACTGTAGGCTAGTGAGTGCCAGTTTCTTACAGTACTGTAGGCTGAGGAGTGCCAATCTTTTACAATACTGTAGGCCGGTGAGTGTAAGTGTCTTAAAGTATTACTGTAGGCTGGTGAGTGCCAGTTTCTTACAATACTGTAGGCTAGTGAATGCCAGTGTCTTACAGTATTATTGTAGGCTGGTGAGTGCCAGTGTCTTACAGTACTGTAGGCTAGTGAGTGCCAGTTTCTTACAGTACTGTAGGCTGAGGAGTGCCAATCTTTTACAATACTGTAGGCCGGTGATTGTAAGTGTCTTAAAGTATTACTGTAGGCTGGCGAGTGCCAGTGCCTTACAGTACTGTAGGCTGGTGAGTGCTAGTGTGTTACAGTACTGTAAGCTAGTGAGTGTCAGTGCCTTACAGTACTGTAGGCTGGTGAGTGCCCGTATCTTACAAGGCTGTAGGCTAGTGAGTGCCAGTGTCTTACGGTATTATTGTAGGCTGGTGAGTGCCAGTGTCTTACAGTACTGTAGGCTAATGAGTGCCAGTATCTTACAAGGCTGTAGGCTAGTGAGTGCCAGTGTCTTACGGTATTATTGTAGGCTGGTGAGTGCCAGTGTCTTACAGTACTGTAGGCTGGTGAGTGCCAATCTTTTACAATACTGTAGGCCGGTGAGTGTAAGTCTCTTAAAGTATTACTGTAGGCTGGTGAGTGCCAGTATCTTACAATACTGTAGGCTAGTAAATGCCAGTGTCTTACAGTATTATTGTAGGCTGGTGAGTGCCAGTGTCTTACAGTACTGTAGGCTAGTGAGTGCCAGTGTCTTACAGTACTGTAGGCTGGCGAGTGCCAGTGTCTTACAGTACTGTAGGCTAGTGAGTGCCAGTTTCTTACAGTACTGTAGGCTGAGGAGTGCCAATCTTTTACAATACTGTAGGCTAGTGAATGCCAGTATCTTACAGTATTATTGTAGGCTGGTGAGTGCCAGTGCCTTACAGAACTGTAGGCCGGTGAGTGGCAGTGCCTTACAGTTCTGTAGGCTAGTGAGTGCCAGTGTCTTACAGTACTGTAGGCTGAGGAGTGCCAATCTTTTACAATACTGTAGGCCGGTGAGTGTAAGTGTCTTAAAGTATTACTGTAGGCTGGCGAGTGCCAGTGCCTTACAGTACTGTAGGCTGGTAAGTGCCAGTATCTTACAATACTGTAGGCTAGTGAATGCCAGTGTCTTACAGTATTATTGTAGGCTGGTGAGTGCCAGTGTCTTACAGTATTATTGTAGGCTGGTGAGTGCCAGTGTCTTACAGTACTGTAGGCTGGTGAGTGCCAGTATCTTACAATACTGTAGGCTAGTGAATGCCAGTGGCTTACAGTATTATTGTAGGCTGGTGAGTGCCAGTGTCTTACAGTACTGTAGGCTAGTGAGTGCCAGTTTCTTACAGTACTGTAGGCTGAGGAGTGCCAATCTTTTACAATACTGTAGGCCGGTGAGTGTAAGTGTCTTAAAGTATTACTGTAGGCTGGTGAGTGCCAGTTTCTTACAATACTGTAGGCTAGTGAATGCCAGTGTCTTACAGTATTATTGTAGGCTGGTGAGTGCCAGTGTCTTACAGTACTGTAGGCTAGTGAGTGCCAGTTTCTTACAGTACTGTAGGCTGAGGAGTGCCAATCTTTTACAATACTGTAGGCCGGTGATTGTAAGTGTCTTAAAGTATTACTGTAGGCTGGCGAGTGCCAGTGCCTTACAGTACTGTAGGCTGGTGAGTGCTAGTGTGTTACAGTACTGTAAGCTAGTGAGTGCCAGTGTCTTACAGTACTGTAGGCTGGTGAGTGCTAGTGTGTTACAGTACTGTAAGCTAGTGAGTGTCAGTGCCTTACAGTACTGTAGGCTGGTGAGTGCCCGTATCTTACAAGGCTGTAGGCTAGTGAGTGCCAGTGTCTTACGGTATTATTGTAGGCTGGTGAGTGCCAGTGTCTTACAGTACTGTAGGCTAGTGAGTGCCAGTATCTTACAAGGCTGTAGGCTAGTGAGTGCCAGTGTCTTACGGTATTATTGTAGGCTGGTGAGTGCCAGTGTCTTACAGTACTGTAGGCTGGTGAGTGCCAATCTTTTACAATACTGTAGGCCGGTGAGTGTAAGTCTCTTAAAGTATTACTGTAGGCTGGTGAGTGCCAGTATCTTACAATACTGTAGGCTAGTAAATGCCAGTGTCTTACAGTATTATTGTAGGCTGGTGAGTGCCAGTGTCTTACAGTACTGTAGGCTAGTGAGTGCCAGTGTCTTACAGTACTGTAGGCTGGCGAGTGCCAGTGTCTTACAGTACTGTAGGCTAGTGAGTGCCAGTTTCTTACAGTACTGTAGGCTGAGGAGTGCCAATCTTTTACAATACTGTAGGCCGGTGAGTGTAAGTTTCTTAAAGTATTACTGTAGGCTGGCGAGTGCCAGTGCCTTACAGTACTGTCGGCTGGTGAGTGCCAGTATCTTACAATACTGTAGGCTAGTGAATGCCAGTATCTTACAATATTATTGTAGGCTGGTGAGTGCCAGTGCCTTACAGAACTGTAGGCCGGTGAGTGGCAGTGCCTTACAGTTCTGTAGGCTAGTGAGTGCCAGTGTCTTACAGTACTGTAGGCTGAGGAGTGCCAATCTTTTACAATACTGTAGGCCGGTGAGTGTAAGTGTCTTAAAGTATTACTGTAGGCTGTTGAGTGCCAGTATCTTACAATACTGTAGGCTCGTGAATGCCAGTGTCTTACAGTATTATTGTAGGCTGGTGAGTGCCAGTGTCTTACAGTACTGTAGGCTAGTGAGTGCCCGTTTCTTACAGTACTGTAGGCTGAGGAGTGCCAATCTTTTACAATACTGTAGGCTGGTGAGTGTAAGTGTCTTAAAGTATTACTGTAGGCTGGTGAGAACCAGTGCCTTACAATACAGTAGGCTAGTGAGTGCCAGTGTCTTACAGTACTGTAGGCTGAGGAGTGGCAATCTTTTACAATACTGTAGGCCGGTGAGTGTAAGTGTCTTAAAGTATTACTGTAGGCTGTTGAGTGCCAGTATCTTACAATACTGTAGGCTCGTGAATGCCAGTGTCTTACAGTATTATTGTAGGCTGGTGAGTGCCAGTGTCTTACAGTACTGTAGGCTAGTGAGTGCCCGTTTCTTACAGTACTGTAGGCTGAGGAGTGCCAATCTTTTACAATACTGTAGGCTGGTGAGTGTAAGTGTCTTAAAGTATTACTGTAGGCTGGTGAGAACCAGTGCCTTACAATACAGTAGGCTAGTGAGTGCCAGTGCCTTACAGTACTGTAGGCTAGTGAGTGCCAGTGCCTTACGGTATTATTGTAGGCTGGTGAGTGCCAGTGTCTTACAGTACTGTAGGCTGGTGAGTGCCAGTATCTTACAATACTGTAGGCTAGTGAATGCCAGTGTCTTACAGTATTATTGTAGGCTGGTGAGTGCCAGTGTCTTACGGTATTATTGTAGGCTGGTGAGTGCCAGTGTCTTACAGTACTGTAGGCTAGTGAGTGCCAGTGTCTTACAGTACTGTAGGTTGAGGAGTGCCAATCTTTTACAATACTGTAGGCCGGTGAGTGTAAGTGTCTTAAAGTATTACTGTAGGCTGGCGAGTGCCAGTGCCTTACAGTACTGTAGGCTGGTAAGTGCCAGTAGCTTACAATACTGTAGGCTAGTGAATGCCAGTGTCTTACAGTATTATTGTAGGCTGGTGAGTGCCAGTGTCTTACAGTACTGTAGGCTAATAAGTGCCAGTTTCTTACAGTACTGTAGGCTGAGGAGTGCCAATCTTTTACAATACTGTAGGCCAGTGGGTGCCAGTGTCTTACGGTATTATTTTAGGCTGGTGAGGGCCAGTGTGTTACAGTTCTGTAAGCTAGTGAGTGCCAGTGCCTTACAGTACTGTAGGCTGGTGAGTGCCAGTATCTTACAAGGCTGTAGGCTAGTGAGTGCCAGTGTCTTACGGTATTATTGTAGGCTGGTGAGTGCCAGTGTCTTACAGTACTGTAGGCTAGTGAGTGCCAGTGTCTTACAGTACTGTAGGCTGAGGAGTGCCAATCTTTTACAATACTGTAGGCCGGTGAGTGTAAGTGTCTTAAAGTATTACTGTAGGCTGGCGAGTGCCAGTGCCTTACAGTACTGTAGGCTAGTGAGTGCCAGTATCTTACAGTACTGTAGGCTGAGGAGTGCCAATCTTTTACAATACTGTAGGCCGGTGAGTGTAAGTGTCTTAAAGTATTACTGTAGGCTGGCGAGTGCCAGTGCCTTACAGTACTGTAGGCTGGTAAGTGCCAGTATCCTACAATACTGTAGGCTAGTGAATGCCAGTGTCTTACAGTATTATTGTAGGCTGGTGAGTGCCAGTGTCTTACAGTATTATTGTAGGCTGGTGAGTGCCAGTGTCTTACAGTACTGTAGGCTGGTGAGTGCCAGTATCTTACAATACTGTAGGCTAGTGAATGCCAGTGGCTTACAGTATTATTGTAGGCTGGTGAGTGCCAGTATCTTACAGTACTGTAGGCTAGTGAGTGCCAGTTTCTTACAGTACTGTAGGCTGAGGAGTGCCAATCTTTTACAATACTGTAGGCCGGTGAGTGTAAGTGTCTTAAAGTATTACTGTAGGCTGGTGAGTGCCAGTTTCTTACAATACTGTAGGCTAGTGAATGCCAGTGTCTTACAGTATTATTGTAGGCTGGTGAGTGCCAGTGTCTTACAGTACTGTAGGCTAGTGAGTGCCAGTTTCTTACAGTACTGTAGGCTGAGGAGTGCCAATCTTTTACAATACTGTAGGCCGGTGATTGTAAGTGTCTTAAAGTATTACTGTAGGCTGGCGAGTGCCAGTGCCTTACAGTACTGTAGGCTGGTGAGTGCTAGTGTGTTACAGTACTGTAAGCTAGTGAGTGCCAGTGTCTTACAGTACTGTAGGCTGGTGAGTGCTAGTGTGTTACAGTACTGTAAGCTAGTGAGTGTCAGTGCCTTACAGTACTGTAGGCTGGTGAGTGCCCGTATCTTACAAGGCTGTAGGCTAGTGAGTGCCAGTGTCTTACGGTATTATTGTAGGCTGGTGAGTGCCAGTGTCTTACAGTACTGTAGGCTAATGAGTGCCAGTATCTTACAAGGCTGTAGGCTAGTGAGTGCCAGTGTCTTACGGTATTATTGTAGGCTGGTGAGTGCCAGTGTCTTACAGTACTGTAGGCTGGTGAGTGCCAATCTTTTACAATACTGTAGGCCGGTGAGTGTAAGTCTCTTAAAGTATTACTGTAGGCTGGTGAGTGCCATTATCTTACAATACTGTAGGCTAGTAAATGCCAGTGTCTTACAGTATTATTGTAGGCTGGTGAGTGCCAGTGTCTTACAGTACTGTAGGCTAGTGAGTGCCAGTGTCTTACAGTACTGTAGGCTGGCGAGTGCCAGTGTCTTACAGTACTGTAGGCTAGTGAGTGCCAGTTTCTTACAGTACTGTAGGCTGAGGAGTGCCAATCTTTTACAATACTGTAGGCTAGTGAATGCCAGTATCTTACAGTATTATTGTAGGCTGGTGAGTGCCAGTGCCTTACAGAACTGTAGGCCGGTGAGTGGCAGTGCCTTACAGTTCTGTAGGCTAGTGAGTGCCAGTGTCTTACAGTACTGTAGGCTGAGGAGTGCCAATCTTTTACAATACTGTAGGCCGGCGAGTGTAAGTGTCTTAAAGTATTACTGTAGGCTGGCGAGTGCCAGTGCCTTACAGTACTGTAGGCTGGTAAGTGCCAGTATCTTACAATACTGTAGGCTAGTGAATGCCAGTGTCTTACAGTATTATTGTAGGCTGGTGAGTGCCAGTGTCTTACAGTATTATTGTAGGCTGGTGAGTGCCAGTGTCTTACAGTACTGTAGGCTGGTGAGTGCCAGTATCTTACAATACTGTAGGCTAGTGAATGCCAGTGGCTTACAGTATTATTGTAGGCTGGTGAGTGCCAGTGTCTTACAGTACTGTAGGCTAGTGAGTGCCAGTTTCTTACAGTACTGTAGGCTGAGGAGTGCCAATCTTTTACAATACTGTAGGCCGGTGAGTGTAAGTGTCTTAAAGTATTACTGTAGGCTGGTGAGTGCCAGTTTCTTACAATACTGTAGGCTAGTGAATGCCAGTGTCTTACAGTATTATTGTAGGCTGGTGAGTGCCAGTGTCTTACAGTACTGTAGGCTAGTGAGTGCCAGTTTCTTACAGTACTGTAGGCTGAGGAGTGCCAATCTTTTACAATACTGTAGGCCGGTGATTGTAAGTGTCTTAAAGTATTACTGTAGGCTGGCGAGTGCCAGTGCCTTACAGTACTGTAGGCTGGTGAGTGCTAGTGTGTTACAGTACTGTAAGCTAGTGAGTGCCAGTGTCTTACAGTACTGTAGGCTGGTGAGTGCTAGTGTGTTACAGTACTGTAAGCTAGTGAGTGTCAGTGCCTTACAGTACTGTAGGCTGGTGAGTGCCCGTATCTTACAAGGCTGTAGGCTAGTGAGTGCCAGTGTCTTACGGTATTATTGTAGGCTGGTGAGTGCCAGTGTCTTACAGTACTGTAGGCTAGTGAGTGCCAGTATCTTACAAGGCTGTAGGCTAGTGAGTGCCAGTGTCTTACGGTATTATTGTAGGCTGGTGAGTGCCAGTGTCTTACAGTACTGTAGGCTGGTGAGTGCCAATCTTTTACAATACTGTAGGCCGGTGAGTGTAAGTCTCTTAAAGTATTACTGTAGGCTGGTGAGTGCCAGTATCTTACAATACTGTAGGCTAGTAAATGCCAGTGTCTTACAGTATTATTGTAGGCTGGTGAGTGCCAGTGTCTTACAGTACTGTAGGCTAGTGAGTGCCAGTGTCTTACAGTACTGTAGGCTGGCGAGTGCCAGTGTCTTACAGTACTGTAGGCTAGTGAGTGCCAGTTTCTTACAGTACTGTAGGCTGAGGAGTGCCAATCTTTTACAATACTGTAGGCCGGTGAGTGTAAGTTTCTTAAAGTATTACTGTAGGCTGGCGAGTGCCAGTGCCTTACAGTACTGTCGGCTGGTGAGTGCCAGTATCTTACAATACTGTAGGCTAGTGAATGCCAGTATCTTACAGTATTATTGTAGGCTGGTGAGTGCCAGTGCCTTACAGAACTGTAGGCCGGTGAGTGGCAGTGCCTTACAGTTCTGTAGGCTAGTGAGTGCCAGTGTCTTACAGTACTGTAGGCTGAGGAGTGCCAATCTTTTACAATACTGTAGGCCGGTGAGTGTAAGTGTCTTAAAGTATTACTGTAGGCTGTTGAGTGCCAGTATCTTACAATACTGTAGGCTCGTGAATGCCAGTGTCTTACAGTATTATTGTAGGCTGGTGAGTGCCAGTGTCTTACAGTACTGTAGGCTAGTGAGTGCCCGTTTCTTACAGTACTGTAGGCTGAGGAGTGCCAATCTTTTACAATACTGTAGGCTGGTGAGTGTAAGTGTCTTAAAGTATTACTGTAGGCTGGTGAGAACCAGTGCCTTACAATACAGTAGGCTAGTGAGTGCCAGTGTATTACAGTACTGTAGGCTGAGGAGTGGCAATCTTTTACAATACTGTAGGCCGGTGAGTGTAAGTGTCTTAAAGTATTACTGTAGGCTGTTGAGTGCCAGTATCTTACAATACTGTAGGCTCGTGAATGCCAGTGTCTTACAGTATTATTGTAGGCTGGTGAGTGCCAGTGTCTTACAGTACTGTAGGCTAGTGAGTGCCCGTTTCTTACAGTACTGTAGGCTGAGGAGTGCCAATCTTTTACAATACTGTAGGCTGGTGAGTGTAAGTGTCTTAAAGTATTACTGTAGGCTGGTGAGAACCAGTGCCTTACAATACAGTAGGCTAGTGAGTGCCAGTGCCTTACAGTATTGTAGGCTAGTGAGTGCCAGTGCCTTACGGTATTATTGTAGGCTGGTGAGTGCCAGTGTCTTACAGTACTGTAGGCTGGTGAGTGCCAGTATCTTACAATACTGTAGGCTAGTGAATGCCAGTGTCTTACAGTATTATTGTAGGCTGGTGAGTGCCAGTGTCTTACGGTATTATTGTAGGCTGGTGAGTGCCAGTGTCTTACAGTACTGTAGGCTAGTGAGTGCCAGTGTCTTACAGTACTGTAGGTTGAGGAGTGCCAATCTTTTACAATACTGTAGGCCGGTGAGTGTAAGTGTCTTAAAGTATTACTGTAGGCTGGCGAGTGCCAGTGCCTTACAGTACTGTAGGCTGGTAAGTGCCAGTAGCTTACAATACTGTAGGCTAGTGAATGCCAGTGTCTTACAGTATTATTGTAGGCTGGTGAGTGCCAGTGTCTTACAGTACTGTAGGCTAATAGGTGCCAGTTTCTTACAGTACTGTAGGCTGAGGAGTGCCAATCTTTTACAATACTGTAGGCCAGTGGGTGCCAGTGTCTTACGGTCTTATTTTAGGCTGGTGAGGGCCAGTGTGTTACAGTTCTGTAAGCTAGTGAGTGCCAGTGCCTTACAGTACTGTAGGCTGGTGAGTGCCAGTATCTTACAAGGCTGTAGGCTAGTGAGTGCCAGTGTCTTACGGTATTATTGTAGGCTGGTGAGTGCCAGTGTCTTACAGTACTGTAGGCTAGTGAGTGCCAGTGTCTTACAGTACTGTAGGCTGAGGAGTGCCAATCTTTTACAATACTGTAGGCCGGTGAGTGTAAGTGTCTTAAAGTATTACTGTAGGCTGGCGAGTGCCAGTGCCTTACAGTACTGTAGGCTAGTGAGTGACAGTATCTTACAGTACTGTAGGCTGAGGAGTGCCAATCTTTTACAATACTGTAGGCCGGTGAGTGTAAGTGTCTTAAAGTATTACTGTAGGCTGGCGAGTGCCAGTGCCTTACAGTACTGTAGGCTGGTAAGTGCCAGTATCTTACAATACTGTAGGCTAGTGAATGCCAGTGTCTTACAGTATTATTGTAGGCTGGTGAGTGCCAGTGTCTTACAGTATTATTGTAGGCTGGTGAGTGCCAGTGTCTTACAGTACTGTAGGCTGGTGAGTGCCAGTATCTTACAATACTGTAGGCTAGTGAATGCCAGTGGCTTACAGTATTATTGTAGGCTGGTGAGTGCCAGTGTCTTACAGTACTGTAGGCTAGTGAGTGCCAGTTTCTTACAGTACTGTAGGCTGAGGAGTGCCAATCTTTTACAATACTGTAGGCCGGTGAGTGTAAGTGTCTTAAAGTATTACTGTAGGCTGGTGAGTGCCAGTTTCTTACAATACTGTAGGCTAGTGAATGCCAGTGTCTTACAGTATTATTGTAGGCTGGTGAGTGCCAGTGTCTTACAGTACTGTAGGCTAGTGAGTGCCAGTTTCTTACAGCACTGTAGGCTGAGGAGTGCCAATCTTTTACAATACTGTAGGCCGGTGATTGTAAGTGTCTTAAAGTATTACTGTAGGCTGGCGAGTGCCAGTGCCTTACAGTACTGTAGGCTGGTGAGTGCTAGTGTGTTACAGTACTGTAAGCTAGTGAGTGCCAGTGTCTTACAGTACTGTAGGCTGGTGAGTGCTAGTGTGTTACAGTACTGTAAGCTAGTGAGTGTCAGTGCCTTACAGTACTGTAGGCTGGTGAGTGCCCGTATCTTACAAGGCTGTAGGCTAGTGAGTGCCAGTGTCTTACGGTATTATTGTAGGCTGGTGAGTGCCAGTGTCTTACAGTACTGTAGGCTAATGAGTGCCAGTATCTTACAAGGCTGTAGGCTAGTGAGTGCCAGTGTCTTACGGTATTATTGTAGGCTGGTGAGTGCCAGTGTCTTACAGTACTGTAGGCTGGTGAGTGCCAATCTTTTACAATACTGTAGGCCGGTGAGTGTAAGTCTCTTAAAGTATTACTGTAGGCTGGTGAGTGCCAGTATCTTACAATACTGTAGGCTAGTAAATGCCAGTGTCTTACAGTATTATTGTAGGCTGGTGAGTGCCAGTGTCTTACAGTACTGTAGGCTAGTGAGTGCCAGTGTCTTACAGTACTGTAGGCTGGCGAGTGCCAGTGTCTTACAGTACTGTAGGCTAGTGAGTGCCAGTTTCTTACAGTACTGTAGGCTGAGGAGTGCCAATCTTTTACAATACTGTAGGCCGGTGAGTGTAAGTTTCTTAAAGTATTACTGTAGGCTGGCGAGTGCCAGTGCCTTACAGTACTGTCGGCTGGTGAGTGCCAGTATCTTACAATACTGTAGGCTAGTGAATGCCAGTATCTTACAGTATTATTGTAGGCTGGTGAGTGCCAGTGCCTTACAGAACTGTAGGCCGGTGAGTGGCAGTGCCTTACAGTTCTGTAGGCTAGTGAGTGCCAGTGTCTTACAGTACTGTAGGCTGAGGAGTGCCAATCTTTTACAATACTGTAGGCCGGTGAGTGTAAGTGTCTTAAAGTATTACTGTAGGCTGTTGAGTGCCAGTATCTTACAATACTGTAGGCTCGTGAATGCCAGTGTCTTACAGTATTATTGTAGGCTGGTGAGTGCCAGTGTCTTACAGTACTGTAGGCTAGTGAGTGCCCGTTTCTTACAGTACTGTAGGCTGAGGAGTGCCAATCTTTTACAATACTGTAGGCTGGTGAGTGTAAGTGTCTTAAAGTATTACTGTACGTTGGTGAGAACCAGTGCCTTACAATACAGTATGCTAGTGAGTGCTAGTGCCTTACAATGTTGTAGGCCAGTGAGTGCCAGTGTCTCAAAGTATAATTGTAGGCTGGTGAGTGCCAATGTGTTACAGTACTGTAGTCTAGTGAGTGCCAGTGCCTTACAATGCTGAAGCCAGTGAGTGCCAGCGTCTTAGAGTACTGCAAGCTAGTGAGTGCCAGTGTCTTACAATGCTGTAGGCTAGTGAGTGCCAGTGCCTTAAAGTACTGTAGGCTGGGGAGTGCCAGTGTCTTACAATACTGTAGGACGGTGAGTGCAAGTGCCTTAAAGTATTACTGTAGGCTGGTGAGTGGCAGTGCCTTACAGTACTGTAGTCCGGTGAGTGCCAGTGTCTGACAATACTGTAGGCTGGGGAGTGCAAGTGTCTTAAAGTATTATTGTAGGCTGGTGAGTGCCAGTGTCTTACAATGCGGTAAGCTGGGGAGTGCAAGTGTCTTACAGTATTATTGTAGGGCTGGTGAGTGCCAGTATCTTACAGTACTGAATGCTAGTGAGTACCAGTGCCTTACAGTACTGTAGGCCGGTGAGTGCCAGTGCCTTACAGTACTGTAGGCTGGTGAGTGCTAGTGTGTTACAGTACTGTAAGCTAGTGAGTGCCAGTGCCTTACAGTACTGTAGGCTGGTGAGTGCCAGTATCTTACAAGGCTGTAGGCTAGTGAGTGCCAGTGTCTTACAGTATTATTGTAGGCTGGTGAGTGCCAGTGTCTTACAGTACTGTAGGCTAATAAGTGCCAGTTTCTTACAGTACTGTAGGCTGAGGAGTGCCAATCTTTTACAATACTGTAGGCCAGTGGGTGCCAGTGTCTTACGGTATTATTTTAGGCTGGTGAGGGCCAGTGTGTTACAGTTCTGTAAGCTAGTGAGTGCCAGTGCCTTACAGTACTGTAGGCTGGTGAGTGCCAGTATCTTACAAGGCTGTAGGCTAGTGAGTGCCAGTGTCTTACGGTATTATTGTAGGCTGGTGAGTGCCAGTGTCTTACAGTACTGTAGGCTAGTGAGTGCCAGTGTCTTACAGTACTGTAGGCTGAGGAGTGCCAATCTTTTACAATACTGTAGGCCGGTGAGTGTAAGTGTCTTAAAGTATTACTGTAGGCTGGCGAGTGCCAGTGCCTTACAGTACTGTAGGCTAGTGAGTGCCAGTATCTTACAGTACTGTAGGCTGAGGAGTGCCAATCTTTTACAATACTTTAGGCCGGTGAGTGTAAGTGTCTTAAAGTATTACTGTAGGCTGGCGAGTGCCAGTGCCTTACAGTACTGTAGGCTGGTAAGTGCCAGTATCTTACAATACTGTAGGCTAGTGAATGCCAGTGTCTTACAGTATTATTGTAGGCTGGTGAGTGCCAGTGTCTTACAGTATTATTGTAGGCTGGTGAGTGCCAGTGTCTTACAGTACTGTAGGCTGGTGAGTGCCAGTATCTTACAATACTGTAGGCTAGTGAATGCCAGTGGCTTACAGTATTATTGTAGGCTGGTGAGTGCCAGTGTCTTACAGTACTGTAGGCTAGTGAGTGCCACTTTCTTACAGTACTGTAGGCTGAGGAGTGCCAATCTTTTACAATACTGTAGGCCGGTGAGTGTAAGTGTCTTAAAGTATTACTGTAGGCTGGTGAGTGCCAGTTTCTTACAATACTGTAGGCTAGTGAATGCCAGTGTCTTACAGTATTATTGTAGGCTGGTGAGTGCCAGTGTCTTACAGTACTGTAGGCTAGTGAGTGCCAGTTTCTTACAGTACTGTAGGCTGAGGAGTGCCAATCTTTTACAATACTGTAGGCCGGTGATTGTAAGTGTCTTAAAGTATTACTGTAGGCTGGCGAGTGCCAGTGCCTTACAGTACTGTAGGCTGGTGAGTGCTAGTGTGTTACAGTACTGTAAGCTAGTGAGTGCCAGTGTCTTACAGTACTGTAGGCTGGTGAGTGCTAGTGTGTTACAGTACTGTAAGCTAGTGAGTGTCAGTGCCTTACAGTACTGTAGGCTGGTGAGTGCCCGTATCTTACAAGACTGTAGGCTAGTGAGTGCCAGTGTCTTACGGAATTATTGTAGGCTGGTGAGTGCCAGTGTCTTACAGTACTGTAGGCTAGTGAGTGCCAGTATCTTACAAGGCTGTAGGCTAGTGAGTGCCAGTGTCTTACGGTATTATTGTAGGCTGGTGAGTGCCAGTGTCTTACAGTACTGTAGGCTGGTGAGTGCCAATCTTTTACAATACTGTAGGCCGGTGAGTGTAAGTCTCTTAAAGTATTACTGTCGGCTGGTGAGTGCCAGTATCTTACAATACTGTAGGCTAGTAAATGCCAGTGTCTTACAATACTGTAGGCTAGTAAATGCCAGTGTCTTACAGTATTATTGTAGGCTGGTGAGTGCCAGTGTCTTACAGTACTGTAGGCTGAGGAGTGCCAATCTTTTACAATACTGTAGGCCGGTGAGTGTAAGTTTCTTAAAATATTACTGTAGGCTGGCGAGTGCCAGTGCCTTACAGTACTGTCGGATGGTGAGTGCCAGTATCTTACAATACTGTAGGCTAGTGAATGCCAGTATCTTACAGTATTATTGTAGGCTGGTGAGTGTCAGTGCCTTACAGAACTGTAGGCCGGTGAGTGGCAGTGCCTTACAGTTCTGTAGGCTAGTGAGTGCCAGTGTCTTACAGTACTGTAGGCTGAGGAGTGCCAATCTTTTACAATACTGTAGGCCGGTGAGTGTAAGTGTCTTAAAGTATTACTGTAGGCTGTTGAGTGCCAGTATCTTACAATACTGTAGGCTCGTGAATGCCAGTGTCTTACAGTATTATTGTAGGCTGGTGAGTGCCAGTGTCTTACAGTATTGTAGGCTAGTGAGTGCCCGTTTCTTACAGTACTGTAGGCTGAGGAGTGCCAATCTTTTACAATACTGTAGGCTGGTGAGTGTAAGTGTCTTAAAGTATTACTGTAGGCTGGTGAGAACCAGTGCCTTACAATACAGTAGGCTAGTGAGTGCCAGTGTCTTACAGTACTGTAGGCTGAGGAGTGCCAATCTTTTACGATACTGTAGGCCGGTGAGTGTAAGTGTCTTAAAGTATTACTGTAGGCTGTTGAGTGCCAGTATCTTACAATACTGTAGGCTCGTGAATGCCAGTGTCTTACAGTATTATTGTAGGCTGGTGAGTGCCAGTGTCTTACAGTACTGTAGGCTAGTGAGTGCCCGTTTCTTACAGTACTGTAGGCTGAGGAGTGCCAATCTTTTACAATACTGTAGGCTGGTGAGTGTAAGTGTCTTAAAGTATTACTGTAGGCTGGTGAGAACCAGTGCCTTACAATACAGTAGGCTAGTGAGTGCCAGTGCCTTACAGTACTGTAGGCTAGTGAGTGCCAGTGCCTTACGGTATTATTGTAGGCTGGTGAGTGCCAGTGTCTTACAGTACTGTAGGCTGGTGAGTGCCAGTATCTTACAATACTGTAGGCTAGTGAATGCCAGTGTCTTACAGTATTATTGTAGGCTGGTGAGTGCCAGTGTCTTACGGTATTATTGTAGGCTGGTGAGTGCCAGTGTCTTACAGTACTGTAGGCTAGTGAGTGCCAGTGTCTTACAGTACTGTAGGTTGAGGAGTGCTAATCTTTTACAATACTGTAGGCCGGTGAGTGTAAGTGTCTTAAAGTATTACTGTAGGCTGGCGAGTGCCAGTGCCTTACAGTACTGTAGGCTGGTAAGTGCCAGTAGCTTACAATACTGTAGGCTAGTGAATGCCAGTGTCTTACAGTATTATTGTAGGCTGGTGAGTGCCAGTTTCTTACAGTACTGTAGGCTAATAAGTGCCAGTTTCTTACAGTACTGTAGGCTGAGGAGTGCCAATCTTTTACAATACTGTAGGCCAGTGGGTGCCAGTGTCTTACGGTATTATTTTAGGCTGGTGAGGGCCAGTGTGTTACAGTTCTGTAAGCTAGTGAGTGCCAGTGCCTTACAGTACTGTAGGCTGGTGAGTGCCAGTATCTTACAAGGCTGTAGGCTAGTGAGTGCCAGTGTCTTACGGTATTATTGTAGGCTGGTGAGTGCCAGTGTCTTACAGTACTGTAGGCTAGTGAGTGCCAGTGTCTTACAGTACTGTAGGCTGAGGAGTGCCAATCTTTTACAATACTGTAGGCCGGTGAGTGTAAGTGTCTTAAAGTATTACTGTAGGCTGGCGAGTGCCAGTGCCTTACAGTACTGTAGGCTGGTAAGTGCCAGTATCTTACAATACTGTAGGCTAGTGAATGCCAGTGTCTTACAGTATTATTGTAGGCTGGTGAGTGCCAGTGTCTTACAGTATTATTGTAGGCTGGTGAGTGCCAGTGTCTTACAGTACTGTAGGCTGGTGAGTGCCAGTATCTTACAATACTGTAGGCTAGTGAATGCCAGTGGCTTACAGTATTATTGTAGGCTGGTGAGTGCCAGTGTCTTACAGTACTGTAGGCTAGTGAGTGCCAGTTTCTTACAGTACTGTAGGCTGAGGAGTGCCAATCTTTTACAATACTGTAGGCCGGTGAGTGTAAGTGTCTTAAAGTATTACTGTAGGCTGGTGAGTGCCAGTTTCTTACAATACTGTAGGCTAGTGAATGCCAGTGTCTTACAGTATTATTGTAGGCTGGTGAGTGCCAGTGTCTTACAGTACTGTAGGCTAGTGAGTGCCAGTTTCTTACAGTACTGTAGGCTGAGGAGTGCCAATCTTTTACAATACTGTAGGCCGGTGATTGTAAGTGTCTTAAAGTATTACTGTAGGCTGGCGAGTGCCAGTGCCTTACAGTACTGTAGGCTGGTGAGTGCTAGTGTGTTACAGTACTGTAAGCTAGTGAGTGCCAGTGTCTTACAGTACTGTAGGCTGGTGAGTGCTAGTGTGTTACAGTACTGTAAGCTAGTGAGTGTCAGTGCCTTACAGTACTGTAGGCTGGTGAGTGCCCGTATCTTACAAGGCTGTAGGCTAGTGAGTGCCAGTGTCTTACGGTATTATTGTAGGCTGGTGAGTGCCAGTGTCTTACAGTACTGTAGGCTAGTGAGTGCCAGTATCTTACAAGGCTGTAGGCTAGTGAGTGCCAGTGTCTTACGGTATTATTGTAGGCTGGTGAGTGCCAGTGTCTTACAGTACTGTAGGCTGGTGAGTGCCAATCTTTTACAATACTGTAGGCCGGTGAGTGTAAGTCTCTTAAAGTATTACTGTAGGCTGGTGAGTGCCAGTATCTTACAATACTGTAGGCTAGTAAATGCCAGTGTCTTACAGTATTATTGTAGGCTGGTGAGTGCCAGTGTCTTACAGTACTGTAGGCTAGTGAGTGCCAGTGTCTTACAGTACTGTAGGCTGGCGAGTGCCAGTGTCTTACAGTACTGTAGGCTAGTGAGTGCCAGTTTCTTACAGTACTGTAGGCTGAGGAGTGCCAATCTTTTACAATACTGTAGGCCGGTGAGTGTAAGTTTCTTAAAGTATTACTGTAGGCTGGCGAGTGCCAGTGCCTTACAGTACTGTCGGCTGGTGAGTGCCAGTATCTTACAATACTGTAGGCTAGTGAATGCCAGTATCTTACAGTATTACTGTAGGCTGGTGAGTGCCAGTGCCTTACAGAACTGTAGGCCGGTGAGTGGCAGTGCCTTACAGTTCTGTAGGCTAGTGAGTGCCAGTGTCTTACAGTACTGTAGGCTGAGGAGTGCCAATCTTTTACAATACTGTAGGCCGGTGAGTGTAAGTGTCTTAAAGTATTACTGTAGGCTGTTGAGTGCCAGTATCTTACAATACTGTAGGCTCGTGAATGCCAGTGTCTTACAGTATTATTGTAGGCTGGTGAGTGCCAGTGTCTTGCAGTACTGTAGGCTAGTGAGTGCCCGTTTCTTACAGTACTGTAGGCTGAGGAGTGCCAATCTTTTACAATACTGTAGGCTGGTGAGTGTAAGTGTCTTAAAGTATTACTGTAGGCTGGTGAGAACCAGTGCCTTACAATACAGTAGGCTAGTGAGTGCCAGTGTATTACAGTACTGTAGGCTGAGGAGTGGCAATCTTTTACAATACTGTAGGCCGGTGAGTGTAAGTGTCTTAAAGTATTACTGTAGGCTGTTGAGTGCCAGTATCTTACAATACTGTAGGCTCGTGAATGCCAGTGTCTTACAGTATTATTGTAGGCTGGTGAGTGCCAGTGTCTTACAGTACTGTAGGCTAGTGAGTGCCCGTTTCTTACAGTACTGTAGGCTGAGGAGTGCCAATCTTTTACAATACTGTAGGCTGGTGAGTGTAAGTGTCTTAAAGTATTACTGTAGGCTGGTGAGAACCAGTGCCTTACAATACAGTAGGCTAGTGAGTGCCAGTGCCTTACAGTATTGTAGGCTAGTGAGTGCCAGTGCCTTACGGTATTATTGTAGGCTGGTGAGTGCCAGTGTCTTATAGTACTGTAGGCTGGTGAGTGCCAGTATCTTACAATACTGTAGGCTAGTGAATGCCTGTGTCTTACAGTATTATTGTAGGCTGGTGAGTGCCAGTGTCTTACGGTATTATTGTAGGCTGGTGAGTGCCAGTGTCTTACAGTACTGTAGGCTAGTGAGTGCCAGTGTCTTACAGTACTGTAGGTTGAGGAGTGCCAATCTTTTACAATACTGTAGGCCGGTGAGTGTAAGTGTCTTAAAGTATTACTGTAGGCTGGCGAGTGCCAGTGCCTTACAGTACTGTAGGCTGGTAAGTGCCAGTAGCTTACAATACTGTAGGCTAGTGAATGCCAGTGTCTTACAGTATTATTGTAGGCTGGTGAGTGTCAGTGCCTTACAGAACTGTAGGCCGGTGAGTGGCAGTGCCTTACAGTTCTGTAGGCTAGTGAGTGCCAGTGTCTTACAGTACTGTAGGCTGAGGAGTGCCAATCTTTTACAATACTGTAGGCCGGTGAGTGTAAGTGTCTTAAAGTATTACTGTAGGCTGTTGAGTGCCAGTATCTTACAATACTGTAGGCTCGTGAATGCCAGTGTCTTACAGTATTATTGTAGGCTGGTGAGTGCCAGTGTCTTACAGTATTGTAGGCTAGTGAGTGCCCGTTTCTTACAGTACTGTAGGCTGAGGAGTGCCAATCTTTTACAATACTGTAGGCTGGTGAGTGTAAGTGTCTTAAAGTATTACTGTAGGCTGGTGAGAACCAGTGCCTTACAACACAGTAGGCTAGTGAGTGCCAGTGTCTTACAGTACTGTAGGCTGAGGAGTGCCAATCTTTTACGATACTGTAGGCCGGTGAGTGTAAGTGTCTTAAAGTATTACTGTAGGCTGTTGAGTGCCAGTATCTTACAATACTGTAGGCTCGTGAATGCCAGTGTCTTACAGTATTATTGTAGGCTGGTGAGTGCCAGTGTCTTACAGTACTGTAGGCTAGTGAGTGCCCGTTTCTTACAGTACTGTAGGCTGAGGAGTGCCAATCTTTTACAATACTGTAGGCTGGTGAGTGTAAGTGTCTTAAAGTATTACTGTAGGCTGGTGAGAACCAGTGCCTTACAATACAGTAGGCTAGTGAGTGCCAGTGCCTTACAGTACTGTAGGCTAGTGAGTGCCAGTGCCTTACGGTATTATTGTAGGCTGGTGAGTGCCAGTGTCTTACAGTACTGTAGGCTGGTGAGTGCCAGTATCTTACAATACTGTAGGCTAGTGAATGCCAGTGTCTTACAGTATTATTGTAGGCTGGTGAGTGCCAGTGTCTTACGGTATTATTGTGGGCTGGTGAGTGCCAGTGTCTTACAGTACTGTAGGCTAGTGAGTGCCAGTGTCTTACAGTACTGTAGGTTGAGGAGTGCTAATCTTTTACAATACTGTAGGCCGGTGAGTGTAAGTGTCTTAAAGTATTACTGTAGGCTGGCGAGTGCCAGTGCCTTACAGTACTGTAGGCTGGTAAGTGCCAGTAGCTTACAATACTGTAGGCTAGTGAATGCCAGTGTCTTACAGTATTATTGTAGGCTGGTGAGTGCCAGTTTCTTACAGTACTGTAGGCTAATAAGTGCCAGTTTCTTACAGTACTGTAGGCTGAGGAGTGCCAATCTTTTACAATACTGTAGGCCAGTGGGTGCCAGTGTCTTACGGTATTATTTTAGGCTGGTGAGGGCCAGTGTGTTACAGTTCTGTAAGCTAGTGAGTGCCAGTGCCTTACAGTACTGTAGGCTGGTGAGTGCCAGTATCTTACAAGGCTGTAGGCTAGTGAGTGCCAGTGTCTTACGGTATTATTGTAGGCTGGTGAGTGCCAGTGTCTTACAGTACTGTAGGCTAGTGAGTGCCAGTGTCTTACAGTACTGTAGGCTGAGGAGTGCCAATCTTTTACAATACTGTAGGCCGGTGAGTGTAAGTGTCTTAAAGTATTACTGTAGGCTGGCGAGTGCCAGTGCCTTACAGTACTGTAGGCTGGTAAGTGCCAGTATCTTACAATACTGTAGGCTAGTGAATGCCAGTGTCTTACAGTATTATTGTAGGCTGGTGAGTGCCAGTGTCTTACAGTATTATTGTAGGCTGGTGAGTGCCAGTGTCTTACAGTACTGTAGGCTGGTGAGTGCCAGTATCTTACAATACTGTAGGCTAGTGAATGCCAGTGGCTTACAGTATTATTGTAGGCTGGTGAGTGCCAGTGTCTTACAGTACTGTAGGCTAGTGAGTGCCAGTTTCTTACAGTACTGTAGGCTGAGGAGTGCCAATCTTTTACAATACTGTAGGCCGGTGAGTGTAAGTGTCTTAAAGTATTACTGTAGGCTGGTGAGTGCCAGTTTCTTACAATACTGTAGGCTAGTGAATGCCAGTGTCTTACAGTATTATTGTAGGCTGGTGAGTGCCAGTGTCTTACAGTACTGTAGGCTAGTGAGTGCCAGTTTCTTACAGTACTGTAGGCTGAGGAGTGCCAATCTTTTACAATACTGTAGGCCGGTGATTGTAAGTGTCTTAAAGTATTACTGTAGGCTGGCGAGTGCCAGTGCCTTACAGTACTGTAGGCTGGTGAGTGCTAGTGTGTTACAGTACTGTAAGCTAGTGAGTGCCAGTGTCTTACAGTACTGTAGGCTGGTGAGTGCTAGTGTGTTACAGTACTGTAAGCTAGTGAGTGTCAGTGCCTTACAGTACTGTAGGCTGGTGAGTGCCCGTATCTTACAAGGCTGTAGGCTAGTGAGTGCCAGTGTCTTACGGTATTATTGTAGGCTGGTGAGTGCCAGTGTCTTACAGTACTGTAGGCTAGTGAGTGCCAGTATCTTACAAGGCTGTAGGCTAGTGAGTGCCAGTGTCTTACGGTATTATTGTAGGCTGGTGAGTGCCAGTGTCTTACAGTACTGTAGGCTGGTGAGTGCCAATCTTTTACAATACTGTAGGCCGGTGAGTGTAAGTCTCTTAAAGTATTACTGTAGGCTGGTGAGTGCCAGTATCTTACAATACTGTAGGCTAGTAAATGCCAGTGTCTTACAGTATTATTGTAGGCTGGTGAGTGCCAGTGTCTTACAGTACTGTAGGCTAGTGAGTGCCAGTGTCTTACAGTACTGTAGGCTGGCGAGTGCCAGTGTCTTACAGTACTGTAGGCTAGTGAGTGCCAGTTTCTTACAGTACTGTAGGCTGAGGAGTGCCAATCTTTTACAATACTGTAGGCCGGTGAGTGTAAGTTTCTTAAAGTATTACTGTAGGCTGGCGAGTGCCAGTGCCTTACAGTACTGTCGGCTGGTGAGTGCCAGTATCTTACAATACTGTAGGCTAGTGAATGCCAGTATCTTACAGTATTACTGTAGGCTGGTGAGTGCCAGTGCCTTACAGAACTGTAGGCCGGTGAGTGGCAGTGCCTTACAGTTCTGTAGGCTAGTGAGTGCCAGTGTCTTACAGTACTGTAGGCTGAGGAGTGCCAATCTTTTACAATACTGTAGGCCGGTGAGTGTAAGTGTCTTAAAGTATTACTGTAGGCTGTTGAGTGCCAGTATCTTACAATACTGTAGGCTCGTGAATGCCAGTGTCTTACAGTATTATTGTAGGCTGGTGAGTGCCAGTGTCTTACAGTACTGTAGGCTAGTGAGTGCCCGTTTCTTACAGTACTGTAGGCTGAGGAGTGCCAATCTTTTACAATACTGTAGGCTGGTGAGTGTAAGTGTCTTAAAGTATTACTGTAGGCTGGTGAGAACCAGTGCCTTACAATACAGTAGGCTAGTGAGTGCCAGTGTATTACAGTACTGTAGGCTGAGGAGTGGCAATCTTTTACAATACTGTAGGCCGGTGAGTGTAAGTGTCTTAAAGTATTACTGTAGGCTGTTGAGTGCCAGTATCTTACAATACTGTAGGCTCGTGAATGCCAGTGTCTTACAGTATTATTGTAGGCTGGTGAGTGCCAGTGTCTTACAGTACTGTAGGCTAGTGAGTGCCCGTTTCTTACAGTACTGTAGGCTGAGGAGTGCCAATCTTTTACAATACTGTAGGCTGGTGAGTGTAAGTGTCTTAAAGTATTACTGTAGGCTGGTGAGAACCAGTGCCTTACAATACAGTAGGCTAGTGAGTGCCAGTGCCTTACAGTACTGTAGGCTAGTGAGTGCCAGTGCCTTACGGTATTATTGTAGGCTGGTGAGTGCCAGTGTCTTACAGTACTGTAGGCTGGTGAGTGCCAGTATCTTACAATACTGTAGGCTAGTGAATGCCTGTGTCTTACAGTATTATTGTAGGCTGGTGAGTGCCAGTGTCTTACGGTATTATTGTAGGCTGGTGAGTGCCAGTGTCTTACAGTACTGTAGGCTAGTGAGTGCCAGTGTCTTACAGTACTGTAGGTTGAGGAGTGCCAATCTTTTACAATACTGTAGGCCGGTGAGTGTAAGTGTCTTAAAGTATTACTGTAGGCTGGCGAGTGCCAGTGCCTTACAGTACTGTAGGCTGGTAAGTGCCAGTAGCTTACAATACTGTAGGCTAGTGAATGCCAGTGTCTTACAGTATTATTGTAGGCTGGTGAGTGCCAGTGTCTTACAGTACTGTAGGCTAATAAGTGCCAGTTTCTTACAGTACTGTAGGCTGAGGAGTGCCAATCTTTTACAATACTGTAGGCCAGTGGGTGCCAGTGTCTTACGGTATTATTTTAGGCTGGTGAGGGCCAGTGTGTTACAGTTCTGTAAGCTAGTGAGTGCCAGTGCCTTACAGTACTGTAGGCTGGTGAGTGCCAGTATCTTACAAGGCTGTAGGCTAGTGAGTGCCAGTGTCTTACGGTATTATTGTAGGCTGGTGAGTGCCAGTGTCTTACAGTACTGTAGGCTAGTGAGTGCCAGTGTCTTACCGTACTGTAGGCTGAGGAGTGCCAATCTTTTACAATACTGTAGGCCGGTGAGTGTAAGTGTCTTAAAGTATTACTGTAGGCTGGCGAGTGCCAGTGCCTTACAGTACTGTAGGCTAGTGAGTGCCAGTATCTTACAGTACTGTAGGCTGAGGAGTGCCAATCTTTTACAATACTGTAGGCCGGTGAGTGTAAGTGTCTTAAAGTATTACTGTAGGCTGGCGAGTGCCAGTGCCTTACAGTACTGTAGGCTGGTAAGTGCCAGTATCTTACAATACTGTAGGCTAGTGAATGCCAGTGTCTTACAGTATTATTGTAGGCTGGTGAGTGCCAGTGTCTTACAGTATTATTGTAGGCTGGTGAGTGCCAGTGTCTTACAGTACTGTAGGCTGGTGAGTGCCAGTATCTTACAATACTGTAGGCTAGTGAATGCCAGTGGCTTACAGTATTATTGTAGGCTGGTGAGTGCCAGTGTCTTACAGTACTGTAGGCTAGTGAGTGCCAGTTTCTTACAGTACTGTAGGCTGGCGAGTGCCAGTGTCTTACAGTACTGTAGGCTAGTGAGTGCCAGTTTCTTACAGTACTGTAGGCTGAGGAGTGCCAATCTTTTACAATACTGTAGGCTAGTGAATGCCAGTATCTTACAGTATTATTGTAGGCTGGTGAGTGCCAGTGCCTTACAGAACTGTAGGCCGGTGAGTGGCAGTGCCTTACAGTTCTGTAGGCTAGTGAGTGCCAGTGTCTTACAGTACTGTAGGCTGAGGAGTGCCAATCTTTTACAATACTGTAGGCCGGTGAGTGTAAGTGTCTTAAAGTATTACTGTAGGCTGGCGAGTGCCAGTGCCTTACAGTACTGTAGGCTGGTAAGTGCCAGTATCTTACAATACTGTAGGCTAGTGAATGCCAGTGTCTTACAGTATTATTGTAGGCTGGTGAGTGCCAGTGTCTTACAGTATTATTGTAGGCTGGTGAGTGCCAGTGTCTTACAGTACTGTAGGCTGGTGAGTGCCAGTATCTTACAATACTGTAGGCTAGTGAATGCCAGTGGCTTACAGTATTATTGTAGGCTGGTGAGTGCCAGTGTCTTACAGTACTGTAGGCTAGTGAGTGCCAGTTTCTTACAGTACTGTAGGCTGAGGAGTGCCAATCTTTTACAATACTGTAGGCCGGTGAGTGTAAGTGTCTTAAAGTATTACTGTAGGCTGGTGAGTGCCAGTTTCTTACAATACTGTAGGCTAGTGAATGCCAGTGTCTTACAGTATTATTGTAGGCTGGTGAGTGCCAGTGTCTTACAGTACTGTAGGCTAGTGAGTGCCAGTTTCTTACAGTACTGTAGGCTGAGGAGTGCCAATCTTTTACAATACTGTAGGCCGGTGATTGTAAGTGTCTTAAAGTATTACTGTAGGCTGGCGAGTGCCAGTGCCTTACAGTACTGTAGGCTGGTGAGTGCTAGTGTGTTACAGTACTGTAAGCTAGTGAGTGCCAGTGTCTTACAGTACTGTAGGCTGGTGAGTGCTAGTGTGTTACAGTACTGTAAGCTAGTGAGTGTCAGTGCCTTACAGTACTGTAGGCTGGTGAGTGCCCGTATCTTACAAGGCTGTAGGCTAGTGAGTGCCAGTGTCTTACGGTATTATTGTAGGCTGGTGAGTGCCAGTGTCTTACAGTACTGTAGGCTAGTGAGTGCCAGTATCTTACAAGGCTGTAGGCTAGTGAGTGCCAGTGTCTTACGGTATTATTGTAGGCTGGTGAGTGCCAGTGTCTTACAGTACTGTAGGCTGGTGAGTGCCAATCTTTTACAATACTGTAGGCCGGTGAGTGTAAGTCTCTTAAAGTATTACTGTAGGCTGGTGAGTGCCAGTATCTTACAATACTGTAGGCTAGTAAATGCCAGTGTCTTACAGTATTATTGTAGGCTGGTGAGTGCCAGTGTCTTACAGTACTGTAGGCTAGTGAGTGCCAGTGTCTTACAGTACTGTAGGCTGGCGAGTGCCAGTGTCTTACAGTACTGTAGGCTAGTGAGTGCCAGTTTCTTACAGTACTGTAGGCTGAGGAGTGCCAATCTTTTACAATACTGTAGGCCGGTGAGTGTAAGTTTCTTAAAGTATTACTGTAGGCTGGCGAGTGCCAGTGCCTTACAGTACTGTCGGCTGGTGAGTGCCAGTATCTTACAATACTGTAGGCTAGTGAATGCCAGTATCTTACAATATTATTGTAGGCTGGTGAGTGCCAGTGCCTTACAGAACTGTAGGCCGGTGAGTGGCAGTGCCTTACAGTTCTGTAGGCTAGTGAGTGCCAGTGTCTTACAGTACTGTAGGCTGAGGAGTGCCAATCTTTTACAATACTGTAGGCCGGTGAGTGTAAGTGTCTTAAAGTATTACTGTAGGCTGTTGAGTGCCAGTATCTTACAATACTGTAGGCTCGTGAATGCCAGTGTCTTACAGTATTATTGTAGGCTGGTGAGTGCCAGTGTCTTACAGTACTGTAGGCTAGTGAGTGCCCGTTTCTTACAGTACTGTAGGCTGAGGAGTGCCAATCTTTTACAATACTGTAGGCTGGTGAGTGTAAGTGTCTTAAAGTATTACTGTAGGCTGGTGAGAACCAGTGCCTTACAATACAGTAGGCTAGTGAGTGCCAGTGTCTTACAGTACTGTAGGCTGAGGAGTGGCAATCTTTTACAATACTGTAGGCCGGTGAGTGTAAGTGTCTTAAAGTATTACTGTAGGCTGTTGAGTGCCAGTATCTTACAATACTGTAGGCTCGTGAATGCCAGTGTCTTACAGTATTATTGTAGGCTGGTGAGTGCCAGTGTCTTACAGTACTGTAGGCTAGTGAGTGCCCGTTTCTTACAGTACTGTAGGCTGAGGAGTGCCAATCTTTTACAATACTGTAGGCTGGTGAGTGTAAGTGTCTTAAAGTATTACTGTAGGCTGGTGAGAACCAGTGCCTTACAATACAGTAGGCTAGTGAGTGCCAGTGCCTTACAGTACTGTAGGCTAGTGAGTGCCAGTGCCTTACGGTATTATTGTAGGCTGGTGAGTGCCAGTGTCTTACAGTACTGTAGGCTGGTGAGTGCCAGTATCTTACAATACTGTAGGCTAGTGAATGCCAGTGTCTTACAGTATTATTGTAGGCTGGTGAGTGCCAGTGTCTTACGGTATTATTGTAGGCTGGTGAGTGCCAGTGTCTTACAGTACTGTAGGCTAGTGAGTGCCAGTGTCTTACAGTACTGTAGGTTGAGGAGTGCCAATCTTTTACAATACTGTAGGCCGGTGAGTGTAAGTGTCTTAAAGTATTACTGTAGGCTGGCGAGTGCCAGTGCCTTACAGTACTGTAGGCTGGTAAGTGCCAGTAGCTTACAATACTGTAGGCTAGTGAATGCCAGTGTCTTACAGTATTATTGTAGGCTGGTGAGTGCCAGTGTCTTACAGTACTGTAGGCTAATAAGTGCCAGTTTCTTACAGTACTGTAGGCTGAGGAGTGCCAATCTTTTACAATACTGTAGGCCAGTGGGTGCCAGTGTCTTACGGTATTATTTTAGGCTGGTGAGGGCCAGTGTGTTACAGTTCTGTAAGCTAGTGAGTGCCAGTGCCTTACAGTACTGTAGGCTGGTGAGTGCCAGTATCTTACAAGGCTGTAGGC
This sequence comes from Lissotriton helveticus, assembly GCF_964261635.1. NCBI lineage: Eukaryota > Metazoa > Chordata > Amphibia > Caudata > Salamandridae > Lissotriton > Lissotriton helveticus. The sequence goes on along the minus strand of NC_136071.1, from coordinate 1,192,433,450 downwards.
TAGTGAGTGCCAGTGTCTTACGGTATTATTGTAGGCTGGTGAGTGCCAGTGTCTTACAGTACTGTAGGCTAGTGAGTGCCAGTGTCTTACCGTACTGTAGGCTGAGGAGTGCCAATCTTTTACAATACTGTAGGCCGGTGAGTGTAAGTGTCTTAAAGTATTACTGTAGGCTGGCGAGTGCCAGTGCCTTACAGTACTGTAGGCTAGTGAGTGCCAGTATCTTACAGTACTGTAGGCTGAGGAGTGCCAATCTTTTACAATACTGTAGGCCGGTGAGTGTAAGTGTCTTAAAGTATTACTGTAGGCTGGCGAGTGCCAGTGCCTTACAGTACTGTAGGCTGGTAAGTGCCAGTATCTTACAATACTGTAGGCTAGTGAATGCCAGTGTCTTACAGTATTATTGTAGGCTGGTGAGTGCCAGTGTCTTACAGTATTATTGTAGGCTGGTGAGTGCCAGTGTCTTACAGTACTGTAGGCTGGTGAGTGCCAGTATCTTACAATACTGTAGGCTAGTGAATGCCAGTGGCTTACAGTATTATTGTAGGCTGGTGAGTGCCAGTGTCTTACAGTACTGTAGGCTAGTGAGTGCCAGTTTCTTACAGTACTGTAGGCTGAGGAGTGCCAATCTTTTACAATACTGTAGGCCGGTGAGTGTAAGTGTCTTAAAGTATTACTGTAGGCTGGTGAGTGCCAGTTTCTTACAATACTGTAGGCTAGTGAATGCCAGTGTCTTACAGTATTATTGTAGGCTGGTGAGTGCCAGTGTCTTACAGTACTGTAGGCTAGTGAGTGCCAGTTTCTTACAGTACTGTAGGCTGAGGAGTGCCAATCTTTTACAATACTGTAGGCCGGTGATTGTAAGTGTCTTAAAGTATTACTGTAGGCTGGCGAGTGCCAGTGCCTTACAGTACTGTAGGCTGGTGAGTGCTAGTGTGTTACAGTACTGTAAGCTAGTGAGTGCCAGTGTCTTACAGTACTGTAGGCTGGTGAGTGCTAGTGTGTTACAGTACTGTAAGCTAGTGAGTGTCAGTGCCTTACAGTACTGTAGGCTGGTGAGTGCCCGTATCTTACAAGGCTGTAGGCTAGTGAGTGCCAGTGTCTTACGGTATTATTGTAGGCTGGTGAGTGCCAGTGTCTTACAGTACTGTAGGCTAATGAGTGCCAGTATCTTACAAGGCTGTAGGCTAGTGAGTGCCAGTGTCTTACGGTATTATTGTAGGCTGGTGAGTGCCAGTGTCTTACAGTACTGTAGGCTGGTGAGTGCCAATCTTTTACAATACTGTAGGCCGGTGAGTGTAAGTCTCTTAAAGTATTACTGTAGGCTGGTGAGTGCCATTATCTTACAATACTGTAGGCTAGTAAATGCCAGTGTCTTACAGTATTATTGTAGGCTGGTGAGTGCCAGTGTCTTACAGTACTGTAGGCTAGTGAGTGCCAGTGTCTTACAGTACTGTAGGCTGGCGAGTGCCAGTGTCTTACAGTACTGTAGGCTAGTGAGTGCCAGTTTCTTACAGTACTGTAGGCTGAGGAGTGCCAATCTTTTACAATACTGTAGGCTAGTGAATGCCAGTATCTTACAGTATTATTGTAGGCTGGTGAGTGCCAGTGCCTTACAGAACTGTAGGCCGGTGAGTGGCAGTGCCTTACAGTTCTGTAGGCTAGTGAGTGCCAGTGTCTTACAGTACTGTAGGCTGAGGAGTGCCAATCTTTTACAATACTGTAGGCCGGTGAGTGTAAGTGTCTTAAAGTATTACTGTAGGCTGGCGAGTGCCAGTGCCTTACAGTACTGTAGGCTGGTAAGTGCCAGTATCTTACAATACTGTAGGCTAGTGAATGCCAGTGTCTTACAGTATTATTGTAGGCTGGTGAGTGCCAGTGTCTTACAGTATTATTGTAGGCTGGTGAGTGCCAGTGTCTTACAGTACTGTAGGCTGGTGAGTGCCAGTATCTTACAATACTGTAGGCTAGTGAATGCCAGTGGCTTACAGTATTATTGTAGGCTGGTGAGTGCCAGTGTCTTACAGTACTGTAGGCTAGTAAGTGCCAGTTTCTTACAGTACTGTAGGCTGAGGAGTGCCAATCTTTTACAATACTGTAGGCCGGTGAGTGTAAGTGTCTTAAAGTATTACTGTAGGCTGGTGAGTGCCAGTTTCTTACAATACTGTAGGCTAGTGAATGCCAGTGTCTTACAGTATTATTGTAGGCTGGTGAGTGCCAGTGTCTTACAGTACTGTAGGCTAGTGAGTGCCAGTTTCTTACAGTACTGTAGGCTGAGGAGTGCCAATCTTTTACAATACTGTAGGCCGGTGATTGTAAGTGTCTTAAAGTATTACTGTAGGCTGGCGAGTGCCAGTGCCTTACAGTACTGTAGGCTGGTGAGTGCTAGTGTGTTACAGTACTGTAAGCTAGTGAGTGCCAGTGTCTTACAGTACTGTAGGCTGGTGAGTGCTAGTGTGTTACAGTACTGTAAGCTAGTGAGTGTCAGTGCCTTACAGTACTGTAGGCTGGTGAGTGCCCGTATCTTACAAGGCTGTAGGCTAGTGAGTGCCAGTGTCTTACGGTATTATTGTAGGCTGGTGAGTGCCAGTGTCTTACAGTACTGTAGGCTAGTGAGTGCCAGTATCTTACAAGGCTGTAGGCTAGTGAGTGCCAGTGTCTTACGGTATTATTGTAGGCTGGTGAGTGCCAGTGTCTTACAGTACTGTAGGCTGGTGAGTGCCAATCTTTTACAATACTGTAGGCCGGTGAGTGTAAGTCTCTTAAAGTATTACTGTAGGCTGGTGAGTGCCAGTATCTTACAATACTGTAGGCTAGTAAATGCCAGTGTCTTACAGTATTATTGTAGGCTGGTGAGTGCCAGTGTCTTACAGTACTGTAGGCTAGTGAGTGCCAGTGTCTTACAGTACTGTAGGCTGGCGAGTGCCAGTGTCTTACAGTACTGTAGGCTAGTGAGTGCCAGTTTCTTACAGTACTGTAGGCTGAGGAGTGCCAATCTTTTACAATACTGTAGGCCGGTGAGTGTAAGTTTCTTAAAGTATTACTGTAGGCTGGCGAGTGCCAGTGCCTTACAGTACTGTCGGCTGGTGAGTGCCAGTATCTTACAATACTGTAGGCTAGTGAATGCCAGTATCTTACAGTATTATTGTAGGCTGGTGAGTGCCAGTGCCTTACAGAACTGTAGGCCGGTGAGTGGCAGTGCCTTACAGTTCTGTAGGCTAGTGAGTGCCAGTGTCTTACAGTACTGTAGGCTGAGGAGTGCCAATCTTTTACAATACTGTAGGCCGGTGAGTGTAAGTGTCTTAAAGTATTACTGTAGGCTGTTGAGTGCCAGTATCTTACAATACTGTAGGCTCGTGAATGCCAGTGTCTTACAGTATTATTGTAGGCTGGTGAGTGCCAGTGTCTTACAGTACTGTAGGCTAGTGAGTGCCCGTTTCTTACAGTACTGTAGGCTGAGGAGTGCCAATCTTTTACAATACTGTAGGCTGGTGAGTGTAAGTGTCTTAAAGTATTACTGTAGGCTGGTGAGAACCAGTGCCTTACAATACAGTAGGCTAGTGAGTGCCAGTGTATTACAGTACTGTAGGCTGAGGAGTGGCAATCTTTTACAATACTGTAGGCCGGTGAGTGTAAGTGTCTTAAAGTATTACTGTAGGCTGTTGAGTGCCAGTATCTTACAATACTGTAGGCTCGTGAATGCCAGTGTCTTACAGTATTATTGTAGGCTGGTGAGTGCCAGTGTCTTACAGTACTGTAGGCTAGTGAGTGCCCGTTTCTTACAGTACTGTAGGCTGAGGAGTGCCAATCTTTTACAATACTGTAGGCTGGTGAGTGTAAGTGTCTTAAAGTATTACTGTAGGCTGGTGAGAACCAGTGCCTTACAATACAGTAGGCTAGTGAGTGCCAGTGCCTTACAGTATTGTAGGCTAGTGAGTGCCAGTGCCTTACGGTATTATTGTAGGCTGGTGAGTGCCAGTGTCTTACAGTACTGTAGGCTGGTGAGTGCCAGTATCTTACAATACTGTAGGCTAGTGAATGCCAGTGTCTTACAGTATTATTGTAGGCTGGTGAGTGCCAGTGTCTTACGGTATTATTGTAGGCTGGTGAGTGCCAGTGTCTTACAGTACTGTAGGCTAGTGAGTGCCAGTGTCTTACAGTACTGTAGGTTGAGGAGTGCCAATCTTTTACAATACTGTAGGCCGGTGAGTGTAAGTGTCTTAAAGTATTACTGTAGGCTGGCGAGTGCCAGTGCCTTACAGTACTGTAGGCTGGTAAGTGCCAGTAGCTTACAATACTGTAGGCTAGTGAATGCCAGTGTCTTACAGTATTATTGTAGGCTGGTGAGTGCCAGTGTCTTACAGTACTGTAGGCTAATAGGTGCCAGTTTCTTACAGTACTGTAGGCTGAGGAGTGCCAATCTTTTACAATACTGTAGGCCAGTGGGTGCCAGTGTCTTACGGTATTATTTTAGGCTGGTGAGGGCCAGTGTGTTACAGTTCTGTAAGCTAGTGAGTGCCAGTGCCTTACAGTACTGTAGGCTGGTGAGTGCCAGTATCTTACAAGGCTGTAGGCTAGTGAGTGCCAGTGTCTTACGGTATTATTGTAGGCTGGTGAGTGCCAGTGTCTTACAGTACTGTAGGCTAGTGAGTGCCAGTGTCTTACAGTACTGTAGGCTGAGGAGTGCCAATCTTTTACAATACTGTAGGCCGGTGAGTGTAAGTGTCTTAAAGTATTACTGTAGGCTGGCGAGTGCCAGTGCCTTACAGTACTGTAGGCTAGTGAGTGACAGTATCTTACAGTACTGTAGGCTGAGGAGTGCCAATCTTTTACAATACTGTAGGCCGGTGAGTGTAAGTGTCTTAAAGTATTACTGTAGGCTGGCGAGTGCCAGTGCCTTACAGTACTGTAGGCTGGTAAGTGCCAGTATCTTACAATACTGTAGGCTAGTGAATGCCAGTGTCTTACAGTATTATTGTAGGCTGGTGAGTGCCAATGTCTTACAGTATTATTGTAGGCTGGTGAGTGCCAGTGTCTTACAGTACTGTAGGCTGGTGAGTGCCAGTATCTTACAATACTGTAGGCTAGTGAATGCCAGTGGCTTACAGTATTATTGTAGGCTGGTGAGTGCCAGTGTCTTACAGTACTGTAGGCTAGTGAGTGCCAGTTTCTTACAGTACTGTAGGCTGAGGAGTGCCAATCTTTTACAATACTGTAGGCCGGTGAGTGTAAGTGTCTTAAAGTATTACTGTAGGCTGGTGAGTGCCAGTTTCTTACAATACTGTAGTCTAGTGAATGCCAGTGTCTTACAGTATTATTGTAGGCTGGTGAGTGCCAGTGTCTTACAGTACTGTAGGCTAGTGAGTGCCAGTTTCTTACAGCACTGTAGGCTGAGGAGTGCCAATCTTTTACAATACTGTAGGCCGGTGATTGTAAGTGTCTTAAAGTATTACTGTAGGCTGGCGAGTGCCAGTGCCTTACAGTACTGTAGGCTGGTGAGTGCTAGTGTGTTACAGTACTGTAAGCTAGTAAGTGCCAGTGTCTTACAGTACTGTAGGCTGGTGAGTGCTAGTGTGTTACAGTACTGTAAGCTAGTGAGTGTCAGTGCCTTACAGTACTGTAGGCTGGTGAGTGCCCGTATCTTACAAGGCTGTAGGCTAGTGAGTGCCAGTGTCTTACGGTATTATTGTAGGCTGGTGAGTGCCAGTGTCTTACAGTACTGTAGGCTAATGAGTGCCAGTATCTTACAAGGCTGTAGGCTAGTGAGTGCCAGTGTCTTACGGTATTATTGTAGGCTGGTGAGTGCCAGTGTCTTACAGTACTGTAGGCTGGTGAGTGCCAATCTTTTACAATACTGTAGGCCGGTGAGTGTAAGTCTCTTAAAGTATTACTGTAGGCTGGTGAGTGCCAGTATCTTACAATACTGTAGGCTAGTAAATGCCAGTGTCTTACAGTATTATTGTAGGCTGGTGAGTGCCAGTGTCTTACAGTACTGTAGGCTAGTGAGTGCCAGTGTCTTACAGTACTGTAGGCTGGCGAGTGCCAGTGTCTTACAGTACTGTAGGCTAGTGAGTGCCAGTTTCTTACAGTACTGTAGGCTGAGGAGTGCCAATCTTTTACAATACTGTAGGCCGGTGAGTGTAAGTTTCTTAAAGTATTACTGTAGGCTGGCGAGTGCCAGTGCCTTACAGTACTGTCGGCTGGTGAGTGCCAGTATCTTACAATACTGTAGGCTAGTGAATGCCAGTATCTTACAGTATTATTGTAGGCTGGTGAGTGCCAGTGCCTTACAGAACTGTAGGCCGGTGAGTGGCAGTGCCTTACAGTTCTGTAGGCTAGTGAGTGCCAGTGTCTTACAGTACTGTAGGCTGAGGAGTGCCAATCTTTTACAATACTGTAGGCCGGTGAGTGTAAGTGTCTTAAAGTATTACTGTAGGCTGTTGAGTGCCAGTATCTTACAATACTGTAGGCTCGTGAATGCCAGTGTCTTACAGTATTATTGTAGGCTGGTGAGTGCCAGTGTCTTACAGTACTGTAGGCTAGTGAGTGCCCGTTTCTTACAGTACTGTAGGCTGAGGAGTGCCAATCTTTTACAATACTGTAGGCTGGTGAGTGTAAGTGTCTTAAAGTATTACTGTAGGCTGGTGAGAACCAGTGCCTTACAATACAGTATGCTAGTGAGTGCTAGTGCCTTACAATGTTGTAGGCCAGTGAGTGCCAGTGTCTCAAAGTATAATTGTAGGCTGGTGAGTGCCAATGTGTTACAGTACTGTAGTCTAGTGAGTACCAGTGCCTTACAATGCTGAAGCCAGTGAGTGCCAGCGTCTTAGAGTACTGCAAGCTAGTGAGTGCCAGTGTCTTACAATGCTGTAGGCTAGTGAGTGCCAGTGCCTTAAAGTACTGTAGGCTGGGGAGTGCCAGTGTCTTACAATACTGTAGGACGGTGAGTGCAAGTGCCTTAAAGTATTACTGTAGGCTGGTGAGTGGCAGTGCCTTACAGTACTGTAGTCCGGTGAGTGCCAGTGTCTGACAATACTGTAGGCTGGGGAGTGCAAGTGTCTTAAAGTATTATTGTAGGCTGGTGAGTGCCAGTGTCTTACAATGCGGTAAGCTGGGGAGTGCAAGTGTCTTACAGTATTATTGTAGGGCTGGTGAGTGCCAGTATCTTACAGTACTGAATGCTAGTGAGTACCAGTGCCTTACAGTACTGTAGGCCGGTGAGTGCCAGTGCCTTACAGTACTGTAGGCTGGTGAGTGCTAGTGTGTTACAGTACTGTAAGCTAGTGAGTGCCAGTGCCTTACAGTACTGTAGGCTGGTGAGTGCCAGTATCTTACAAGGCTGTAGGCTAGTGAGTGCCAGTGTCTTACGGTAATATTGTAGGCTGGTGAGTGCCAGTGTCTTACAGTACTGTAGGCTAGTGAGTGCCAGTGTCTTACAGTACTGTAGGCTGGTGAGTGCTAGTATCTTACAAGGCTGTAGGCTAGTGAGTGCCAGTGTCTTACGGTATTATTGTAGGCTGGTGAGTGCCAGTGTCTTACAGTACTGTAGGCTAGTGAGTGCCAGTGTCTTACAGTACTGTAGGTTGAGGAGTGCCAATCTTTTACAATACTGTAGGCCGGTGAGTGTAAGTGTCTTAAAGTATTACTGTAGGCTGGCGAGTGCCAGTGCCTTACAGTACTGTAGGCTGGTAAGTGCCAGTAGCTTACAATACTGTAGGCTAGTGAATGCCAGTGTCTTACAGTATTATTGTAGGCTGGTGAGTGCCAGTGTCTTACAGTACTGTAGGCTAATAAGTGCCAGTTTCTTACAGTACTGTAGGCTGAGGAGTGCCAATCTTTTACAATACTGTAGGCCAGTGGGTGCCAGTGTCTTACGGTATTATTTTAGGCTGGTGAGGGCCAGTGTGTTACAGTTCTGTAAGCTAGTGAGTGCCAGTGCCTTACAGTACTGTAGGCTGGTGAGTGCCAGTATCTTACAAGGCTGTAGGCTAGTGAGTGCCAGTGTCTTACGGTATTATTGTAGGCTGGTGAGTGCCAGTGTCTTACAGTACTGTAGGCTAGTGAGTGCCAGTGTCTTACAGTACTGTAGGCTGAGGAGTGCCAATCTTTTACAATACTGTAGGCCGGTGAGTGTAAGTGTCTTAAAGTATTACTGTAGGCTGGCGAGTGCCAGTGCCTTACAGTACTGTAGGCTAGTGAGTGCCAGTATCTTACAGTACTGTAGGCTGAGGAGTGCCAATCTTTTACAATACTTTAGGCCGGTGAGTGTAAGTGTCTTAAAGTATTACTGTAGGCTGGCGAGTGCCAGTGCCTTACAGTACTGTAGGCTGGTAAGTGCCAGTATCTTACAATACTGTAGGCTAGTGAATGCCAGTGTCTTACAGTATTATTGTAGGCTGGTGAGTGCCAGTGTCTTACAGTATTATTGTAGGCTGGTGAGTGCCAGTGTCTTACAGTACTGTAGGCTGGTGAGTGCCAGTATCTTACAATACTGTAGGCTAGTGAATGCCAGTGGCTTACAGTATTATTGTAGGCTGGTGAGTGCCAGTGTCTTACAGTACTGTAGGCTAGTGAGTGCCACTTTCTTACAGTACTGTAGGCTGAGGAGTGCCAATCTTTTACAATACTGTAGGCCGGTGAGTGTAAGTGTCTTAAAGTATTACTGTAGGCTGGTGAGTGCCAGTTTCTTACAATACTGTAGGCTAGTGAATGCCAGTGTCTTACAGTATTATTGTAGGCTGGTGAGTGCCAGTGTCTTACAGTACTGTAGGCTAGTGAGTGCCAGTTTCTTACAGTACTGTAGGCTGAGGAGTGCCAATCTTTTACAATACTGTAGGCCGGTGATTGTAAGTGTCTTAAAGTATTACTGTAGGCTGGCGAGTGCCAGTGCCTTACAGTACTGTAGGCTGGTGAGTGCTAGTGTGTTACAGTACTGTAAGCTAGTGAGTGCCAGTGTCTTACAGTACTGTAGGCTGGTGAGTGCTAGTGTGTTACAGTACTGTAAGCTAGTGAGTGTCAGTGCCTTACAGTACTGTAGGCTGGTGAGTGCCCGTATCTTACAAGACTGTAGGCTAGTGAGTGCCAGTGTCTTACGGTATTATTGTAGGCTGGTGAGTGCCAGTGTCTTACAGTACTGTAGGCTAGTGAGTGCCAGTATCTTACAAGGCTGTAGGCTAGTGAGTGCCAGTGTCTTACGGTATTATTGTAGACTGGTGAGTGCCAGTGTCTTACAGTACTGTAGGCTGGTGAGTGCCAATCTTTTACAATACTGTAGGCCGGTGAGTGTAAGTCTCTTAAAGTATTACTGTCGGCTGGTGAGTGCCAGTATCTTACAATACTGTAGGCTAGTAAATGCCAGTGTCTTACAATACTGTAGGCTAGTAAATGCCAGTGTCTTACAGTATTATTGTAGGCTGGTGAGTGCCAGTGTCTTACAGTACTGTAGGCTAGTGAGTGCCAGTGTCTTACAGTACTGTAGGCTGGCGAGTGCCAGTGTCTTACAGTACTGTAGGCTAGTGAGTGCCAGTTTCTTACAGTACTGTAGGCTGAGGAGTGCCAATCTTTTACAATACTGTAGGCCGGTGAGTGTAAGTTTCTTAAAATATTACTGTAGGCTGGCGAGTGCCAGTGCCTTACAGTACTGTCGGCTGGTGAGTGCCAGTATCTTACAATACTGTAGGCTAGTGAATGCCAGTATCTTACAGTATTATTGTAGGCTGGTGAGTGTCAGTGCCTTACAGAACTATAGGCCGGTGAGTGGCAGTGCCTTACAGTTCTGTAGGCTAGTGAGTGCCAGTGTCTTACAGTACTGTAGGCTGAGGAGTGCCAATCTTTTACAATACTGTAGGCCGGTGAGTGTAAGTGTCTTAAAGTATTACTGTAGGCTGTTGAGTGCCAGTATCTTACAATACTGTAGGCTCGTGAATGCCAGTGTCTTACAGTATTATTGTAGGCTGGTGAGTGCCAGTGTCTTACAGTATTGTAGGCTAGTGAGTGCCCGTTTCTTACAGTACTGTAGGCTGAGGAGTGCCAATCTTTTACAATACTGTAGGCTGGTGAGTGTAAGTGTCTTAAAGTATTACTGTAGGCTGGTGAGAACCAGTGCCTTACAATACAGTAGGCTAGTGAGTGCCAGTGTCTTACAGTACTGTAGGCTGAGGAGTGCCAATCTTTTACGATACTGTAGGCCGGTGAGTGTAAGTGTCTTAAAGTATTACTGTAGGCTGTTGAGTGCCAGTATGTTACAATACTGTAGGCTCGTGAATGCCAGTGTCTTACAGTATTATTGTAGGCTGGTGAGTGCCAGTGTCTTACAGTACTGTAGGCTAGTGAGTGCCCGTTTCTTACAGTACTGTAGGCTGAGGAGTGCCAATCTTTTACAATACTGTAGGCTGGTGAGTGTAAGTGTCTTAAAGTATTACTGTAGGCTGGTGAGAACCAGTGCCTTACAATACAGTAGGCTAGTGAGTGCCAGTGCCTTACAGTACTGTAGGCTAGTGAGTGCCAGTGCCTTACGGTATTATTGTAGGCTGGTGAGTGCCAGTGTCTTACAGTACTGTAGGCTGGTGAGTGCCAGTATCTTACAATACTGTAGGCTAGTGAATGCCAGTGTCTTACAGTATTATTGTAGGCTGGTGAGTGCCAGTGTCTTACGGTATTATTGTAGGCTGGTGAGTGCCAGTGTCTTACAGTACTGTAGGCTAGTGAGTGCCAGTGTCTTACAGTACTGTAGGTTGAGGAGTGCTAATCTTTTACAATACTGTAGGCCGGTGAGTGTAAGTGTCTTAAAGTATTACTGTAGGCTGGCGAGTGCCAGTGCCTTACAGTACTGTAGGCTGGTAAGTGCCAGTAGCTTACAATACTGTAGGCTAGTGAATGCCAGTGTCTTACAGTATTATTGTAGGCTGGTGAGTGCCAGTTTCTTACAGTACTGTAGGCTAATAAGTGCCAGTTTCTTACAGTACTGTAGGCTGAGGAGTGCCAATCTTTTACAATACTGTAGGCCAGTGGGTGCCAGTGTCTTACGGTATTATTTTAGGCTGGTGAGGGCCAGTGTGTTACAGTTCTGTAAGCTAGTGAGTGCCAGTGCCTTACAGTACTGTAGGCTGGTGAGTGCCAGTATCTTACAAGGCTGTAGGCTAGTGAGGGCCAGTGTCTTACGGTATTATTGTAGGCTGGTGAGTGCCAGTGTCTTACAGTACTGTAGGCTAGTGAGTGCCAGTGTCTTACAGTACTGTAGGCTGAGGAGTGCCAATCTTTTACAATACTGTAGGCCGGTGAGTGTAAGTGTCTTAAAGTATTACTGTAGGCTGGCGAGTGCCAGTGCCTTACAGTACTGTAGGCTAGTGAGTGCCAGTATCTTACAGTACTGTAGGCTGAGGAGTGCCAATCTTTTACAATACTGTAGGCCGGTGAGTGTAAGTGTCTTAAAGTATTACTGTAGGCTGGCGAGTGCCAGTGCCTTACAGTACTGTAGGCTGGTAAGTGCCAGTATCTTACAATACTGTAGGCTAGTGAATGCCAGTGTCTTACAGTATTATTGTAGGCTGGTGAGTGCCAGTGTCTTACAGTATTATTGTAGGCTGGTGAGTGCCAGTGTCTTACAGTACTGTAGGCTGGTGAGTGCCAGTTTCTTACAATACTGTAGGCTAGTGAATGCCAGTGTCTTACAGTATTATTGTAGGCTGGTGAGTGCCAGTGTCTTACAGTACTGTAGGCTAGTGAGTGCCAGTTTCTTACAGTACTGTAGGCTGAGGAGTGCCAATCTTTTACAATACTGTAGGCCGGTGATTGTAAGTGTCTTAAAGTATTACTGTAGGCTGGCGAGTGCCAGTGCCTTACAGTACTGTAGGCTGGTGAGTGCTAGTGTGTTACAGTACTGTAAGCTAGTGAGTGCCAGTGTCTTACAGTACTGTAGGCTGGTGAGTGCTAGTGTGTTACAGTACTGTAAGCTAGTGAGTGTCAGTGCCTTACAGTACTGTAGGCTGGTGAGTGCCCGTATCTTACAAGGCTGTAGGCTAGTGAGTGCCAGTGTCTTACGGTATTATTGTAGGCTGGTGAGTGCCAGTGTCTTACAGTACTGTAGGCTAGTGAGTGCCAGTATCTTACAAGGCTGTAGGCTAGTGAGTGCCAGTGTCTTACGGTATTATTGTAGGCTGGTGAGTGCCAGTGTCTTACAGTACTGTAGGCTGGTGAGTGCCAATCTTTTACAATACTGTAGGCCGGTGAGTGTAAGTCTCTTCAAGTATTACTGTAGGCTGGTGAGTGCCAGTATCTTACAATACTGTAGGCTAGTAAATGCCAGTGTCTTACAGTATTATTGTAGGCTGGTGAGTGCCAGTGTCTTACAGTACTGTAGGCTAGTGAGTGCCAGTGTCTTACAGTACTGTAGGCTGGCGAGTGCCAGTGTCTTACAGTACTGTAGGCTAGTGAGTGCCAGTTTCTTACAGTACTGTAGGCTGAGGAGTGCCAATCTTTTACAATACTGTAGGCCGGTGAGTGTAAGTTTCTTAAAGTATTACTGTAGGCTGGCGAGTGCCAGTGCCTTACAGTACTGTCGGCTGGTGAGTGCCAGTATCTTACAATACTGTAGGCTAGTGAATGCCAGTATGTTACAGTATTATTGTAGGCTGGTGAGTGCCAGTGCCTTACAGAACTGTAGGCCGGTGAGTGGCAGTGCCTTACAGTTCTGTAGGCTAGTGAGTGCCAGTGTCTTACAGTACTGTAGGCTGAGGAGTGCCAATCTTTTACAATACTGTAGGCCGGTGAGTGTAAGTGTCTTAAAGTATTACTGTAGGCTGTTGAGTGCCAGTATGTTACAATACTGTAGGCTCGTGAATGCCAGTGTCTTACAGTATTATTGTAGGCTGGTGAGTGCCAGTGTCTTACAGTACTGTAGGCTAGTGAGTGCCCGTTTCTTACAGTACTGTAGGCTGAGGAGTGCCAATCTTTTACAATACTGTAGGCTGGTGAGTGTAAGTGTCTTAAAGTATTACTGTAGGCTGGTGAGAACCAGTGCCTTACAATACAGTAGGCTAGTGAGTGCCAGTGTCTTACAGTACTGTAGGCTGCGGAGTGCCAATCTTTTACAATACTGTAGGCCGGTGAGTTTAAGTGTCTTAAAGTATTACTGTAGGCTGGTGAGTGCCAGTGCCTTACAGTACTGTAGGCTAGTGAGTGCCAGTGCCTTACGGTATTATTGTAGGCTGGTGAGTGCCAGTGTCTTACAGTACTGTAGGCTGGTGAGTGCCAGTATCTTACAATACTGTAGGCTAGTGAATGCCAGTGTCTTACAGTATTATTGTAGGCTGCTGAGTACCAGTGTCTTACGGTATTATTGTAGGCTGGTGAGTGCCAGTGTCTTACAGTACTGTAGGCTAGTGAGTGCCAGTGTCTTGCAGTACTTTAGGCGAAGGACTGCCAATCTTTTACAATACTGTAGGCCGGTGAGTGTAAGTGTCTTAAAGTATTACTGTAGGCTGGTGAATGCCAGTTTCTTACAATACTGTAGGCTAGTGAATGCCAGTGTCTTACAGTATTATTGTAGGCTGGTGAGTGCCAGTGTCTTACAGTACTATAGGCTAGTGAGTGCCAGTTTCTTACAGTACTGTAGGTTGAGGAGTGCCAATCTTTTACAATACTGTAGGCCGGTGAGTGTAAGTGTCTTAAAGTATTACTGTAGGCTGGTGAGTGCCAGTGTCTTACAGTACTGTAGGCTAGAGAGTGCCAGTGTCTTCCAGTACTGTAGGCTGAGGAGTGCCAATCTTTTACAATACTGTAGGCCGGTGAGTGTGTCTTAAAGTATTACTGTAGGCTGGCAAGTGCCAGTGCCTTACAGTACTGTAGGCTGGTGAGTGCTAGTGTGTTACAGTACTGTAAGCTAGTGAGTGCCAGTTCCTTACAGTACTGTAGGCTGGTGAGTGCTAGTGCCTTACAGTACTGTAGGCTGGTAAGTGCCAGTATCTTACAATACAGTAGGCTAGTGAATGCCAGTGTCTTACAGGATTATTGTAGGCTGGTGAGTGCCAGTGTCTTACAGTAATATTGTAGGCTGGTGAGTGCCAGTGTCTTACAATACTGTAGGCTGGTGAGTGCCAGTATCTTACAATACTGTAGGCTAGTGAATGCCAGTGTCTTACAGTATTATTGTAGGCTGGTGAGTGCCAGTGTCTTACAGTACTGTAGGCTAGTGAGTGCCAGTTTCTTACAGTACTGTAGGCTGAGGAGTGCCAATCTTTTACAATACTGTAGGCCGGTGAGTGTAAGTGTCTTAAAGTATTACTGTATGCTGGTGAGTGCCAGTTTCTTACAATACTGTAGGCTAGTGAATGCCAGTGTCTTACAGTATTATTGTAGGCTGGTGAGTGCCAGTGTCTTACAGTACTGTAGGCTAGTGAGTGCCAGTTTCTTACAGTACTATAGGCTGAGGAGTGCCAATCTTTTACAATACTGTAGGCCGGTGATTGTAAGTGTCTTAAAGTATTACTGTAGGCTGGCGAGTGCCAGTGCCTTACAGTACTGTAGGCTGGTGAGTGCTAGTGTGTTACTGTACTGTAAGCTACTGAGTGCCAGTGCCTTACAGTACTGTAGGCTGGTGAGTGCTAGTGTGTTACAGTACTGTAAGCTAGTGAGTGTCAGTGCCTTACAGTACTGTAGGCTGGTGAGTGCCCGTATCTTACAAGGCTGTAGGCTAGTGAGTGCCAGTGTCTTACGGTATTATTGTAGGCTGGTGAGTGCCAGTGTCTTACAGTACTGTAGGCTAGTGAGTGCCAGTATCTTACAAGGCTGTAGGCTAGTGAGTGCCAGTGTCTTACGGTATTATTGTAGGCTGGTGAGTGCCAGTGTCTTACAGTACTGTAGGCTGGTGAGTGCCAGTATCTTACAAGGCTGTAGGCTAGTGAGTGCCAGTGTCTTACGGTATTATTGTAGGCTGGTGAGTGCCAGTATCTTACAGTACTGTAGGCTAGTGAGTGCCAGTGTCTTACAGTACTGTAGGCTGAGGAGTGCCAATCTTTTACAATACTGTAGGCCGGTGAGTGTAAGTGTCTTAAAGTATTACTGTAGGCTGGCAAGTGCCAGTGCCTTACAGTACTGTAGGCTAGTGAGTGCCAGTGTCTTACAGTACTGTAGGCTGAGGAGTGCCAATCTTTTACAATACTGTAGGCCGGTGAGTGTAAGTCTCTTAAAGTATTACTGTAGGCTGGTGAGTGCCAGTATCTTACAATACTGTAGGCTAGTAAATGCCAGTGTCTTACAGTATTATTGTAGGCTGGTGAGTGCCAGTGTCTTACAGTACTGTAGGCTAGTGAGTGCCAGTGTCTTACAGTACTGTAGGCTGGCGAGTGCCAGTGTCTTACAGTACTGTAGGCTAGTGAGTGCCAGTTTCTTACAGTACTGTAGGCTGAGGAGTGCCAAACTTTTACAATACTGTAGGCCGGTGAGTGTAAGTTTCTTAAAGTATTACTGTAGGCTGGCGAGTGCCAGTGCCTTACAGTACTGTCGGCTGGTGAGTGCCAGTATCTTACAATAATGTAGGCTAGTGAATGCCAGTATCTTACAGTATTATTATAGGCTGGTGAGTGCCAGTGCCTTACAGAACTGTAGGCCAGTGAGTGGCAGTGCCTTACATTTCTGTAGGCTAGTGAGTGCCAGTGTCTTACAGTACTGTAGGCTGAGGAGTGCCAGTCTTTTACAATACTGTAGGCCGGTGAGTGTAAGTGTCTTAAAGTATTACTGTAGGCTGTTGAGTGCCAGTATCTTACAATACTGTAGGCTTGTGAATGCCAGTGTCTTACAGTATTATTGTAGACTGGTGAGTGCCAGTGTCTTACAGTACTGTAGGCTAGTGAGTGCCCGTTTCTTACAGTACTGTAGGCTGAGGAGTGCCAATCTTTTACAATACTGTAGGCTGGTGAGTGTAAGTGTCTTAAAGTATTACTGTAGGCTGGCGAGTACCAGTGCCTTACAGTACAGTAGGCTAGTGAGTGCCAGTGTCTTACAGTACTGTAGGCTGAGGAGTGCCAATCTTTTACAATACTGTAGGCCGGTGAGTGTAAGTGTCTTAAAGTATTACTGTAGGCTGGTGAGTGCCAGAGCCTTACAGTACTGTAGGCTAGTGAGTGCCAGTGCCTTACGGTATTATTGTAGGCTGGTGAGTGCCAGTGTCTTACAGTACTGTAGGCTGGTGAGTGCCAGTATCTTACAATACTGTAGGCTAGTGAATGCCAGTATCTTACAGTATTATTGTAGGCTGGCGAGTGCCAGTGCCTTACAGTACTGTAGGCTGGTGAGTGCTAGTGTGTTACAGTACTGTAAGCTAGTGAGTGCAAGTGCCTTACAGTACTGTAGGCTGATGAGTACTAGTGTGTTACAGTACTGTAAGCTAGTGAGTGTCAGTGCCTTACAGTACTGTAGGCTGGTGAGTGCCCGTATCTTACAAGGCTGTAGGCTAGTGAGTGCCAGTGTCGTACGGTATTATTGTAGGCTGGTGAGTGCCAGTGTCTTACAGTACTGTAGGCTAGTGAGTGCCAGTATCTTACAAGGCTGTAGGCTAGTGAGTGCCAGTGTCTTACGGTATTATTGTAGGCTGGTGAGTGCCAGTGTCTTACAGTAGTGTAGGCTGGTGAGTGCCAGTATCTTACAAGGCTGTAGGCTAGTGAGTGCCAGTATCTTACGGTATTATTGTAGGCTGGTGAGTGCCAGTGTCTTACAGTACTGTAGGCTAGTGAGTGCCAGTGTCTTATAGTATTTTTGTAGGCTGGTGAGTGCCAGTGTCTTACAGTACTGTAGGCTAGTGAGTGCCAGTTTCTTACAGTACTGTAGGCTGAGGAGTGCCAATCTTTTACAATACTGTAGGCCGGTGAGTGTAAGTGTCTTAAAGTATTACTGTATGCTGGTGAGTGCCAGTTTCTTACAATACTGTAGGCTAGTGAATGCCAGTGTCTTACAGTATTATTGTAGGCTGGTGAGTGCCAGTGTCTTACAGTACTGTAGGCTAGTGAGTGCCAGTTTCTTACAGTACTGTAGGCTGAGGAGTGCCAATCTTTTACAATACTGTAGGCCGGTGATTGTAAGTGTCTTAAAGTATTACTGTAGGCTGGCGAGTGCCAGTGCCTTACAGTACTGTAGGCTGGTGAGTGCTAGTGTGTTACTGTACTGTAAGCTAGTGAGTGCCAGTGCCTTACAGTACTGTAGGCTGGTGAGTGCTAGTGTGTTACAGTACTGTAAGCTAGTGAGTGTCAGTGCCTTACAGTACTGTAGGCTGGTGAGTGCCCGTATCTTACAAGGCTGTAGGCTAGTGAGTGCCAGTGTCTTACGGTATTATTGTAGGCTGGTGAGTGCCAGTGTCTTACAGTACTGTAGGCTAGTGAGTGCCAGTATCTTACAAGGCTGTAGGCTAGTGAGTGCCAGTGTCTTACGG
This sequence comes from Lissotriton helveticus, assembly GCF_964261635.1. Classification (NCBI taxonomy): domain Eukaryota; kingdom Metazoa; phylum Chordata; class Amphibia; order Caudata; family Salamandridae; genus Lissotriton; species Lissotriton helveticus. The sequence goes on along the minus strand of NC_136071.1, from coordinate 1,192,416,034 downwards.
TATTATTGTAGGCTGGTGAGTGCCAGTGTCTTACAGTACTGTAGGCTGGTGAGTGCCAGTATCTTACAAGGCTGTAGGCTAGTGAGTGCCAGTGTCTTACGGTATTATTGTAGGCTGGTGAGTGCCAGTATCTTACAGTACTGTAGGCTAGTGAGTGCCAGTGTCTTACAGTACTGTAGGCTGAGGAGTGCCAATCTTTTACAATACTGTAGGCCGGTGAGTGTAAGTGTCTTAAAGTATTACTGTAGGCTGGCAAGTGCCAGTGCCTTACAGTACTGTAGGCTAGTGAGTGCCAGTGTCTTACAGTACTGTAGGCTGAGGAGTGCCAATCTTTTACAATACTGTAGGCCGGTGAGTGTAAGTCTCTTAAAGTATTACTGTAGGCTGGTGAGTGCCAGTATCTTACAATACTGTAGGCTAGTAAATGCCAGTGTCTTACAGTATTATTGTAGGCTGGTGAGTGCCAGTGTCTTACAGTACTGTAGGCTAGTGAGTGCCAGTGTCTTACAGTACTGTAGGCTGGCGAATGCCAGTGTCTTACAGTACTGTAGGCTAGTGAGTGCCAGTTTCTTACAGTACTGTAGGCTGAGGAGTGCCAAACTTTTACAATACTGTAGGCCGGTGAGTGTAAGTTTCTTAAAGTATTACTGTAGGCTGGCGAGTGCCAGTGCCTTACAGTACTGTCGGCTGGTGAGTGCCAGTATCTTACAATACTGTAGGCTAGTGAATGCCAGTATCTTACAGTATTATTATAGGCTGGTGAGTGCCAGTGCCTTACAGAACTGTAGGCCAGTGAGTGGCAGTGCCTTACATTTCTGTAGGCTAGTGAGTGCCAGTGTCTTACAGTACTGTAGGCTGAGGAGTGCCAATCTTTTACAATACTGTAGGCCGGTGAGTGTAAGTGTCTTAAAGTATTACTGTAGGCTGTTGAGTGCCAGTATCTTACAATACTGTAGGCTTGTGAATGCCAGTGTCTTACAGTATTATTGTAGGCTGGTGAGTGCCAGTGTCTTACAGTACTGTAGGCTAGTGAGTGCCCGTTTCTTACAGTACTGTAGGCTGAGGAGTGCCAATCTTTTACAATACTGTAGGCTGGTGAGTGTAAGTGTCTTAAAGTATTACTGTAGGCTGGCGAGTACCAGTGCCTTACAGTACAGTAGGCTAGTGAGTGCCAGTGTCTTACAGTACTGTAGGCTGAGGAGTGCCAATCTTTTACAATACTGTAGGCCGGTGAGTGTAAGTGTCTTAAAGTATTACTGTAGGCTGGTGAGTGCCAGTGCCTTACAGTACTGTAGGCTAGTGAGTGCCAGTGCCTTACGGTATTATTGTAGGCTGGTGAGTGCCAGTGTCTTACAGTACTGTAGGCTGGTGAGTGCCAGTATCTTACAATACTGTAGGCTAGTGAATGCCAGTGTCTTACAGTATTATTGTAGGCTGGCGAGTGCCAGTGCCTTACAGTACTGTAGGCTGGTGAGTGCTAGTGTGTTACAGTACTGTAAGCTAGTGAGTGCAAGTGCCTTACAGTACTGTAGGCTGATGAGTACTAGTGTGTTACAGTACTGTAAGCTAGTGAGTGTCAGTGCCTTACAGTACTGTAGGCTGGTGAGTGCCCGTATCTTACAAGGCTGTAGGCTAGTGAGTGCCAGTGTCGTACGGTATTATTGTAGGCTGGTGAGTGCCAGTGTCTTACAGTACTGTAGGCTAGTGAGTGCCAGTATCTTACAAGGCTGTAGGCTAGTGAGTGCCAGTGTCTTACGGTATTATTGTAGGCTGGTGAGTGCCAGTGTCTTACAGTACTGTAGGCTGGTGAGTGCCAGTATCTTACAAGGCTGTAGGCTAGTGAGTGCCAGTGTCTTACGGTATTATTGTAGGCTGGTGAGTGCCAGTGTCTTACAGTACTGTAGGCTAGTGAGTGCCAGTGTCTTATAGTACTGTAGGCTGAGGAGTGCCAATCTTTTACAATACTGTAGGCCGGTGAGTGTAAGTGTCTTAAAGTATTACTGTAGGCTGGCAAGTGCCAGTGCCTTACAGTACTGTAGGCTAGTGAGTGCCAGTGTCTTACAGTACTGTAGGCTGAGGAGTGCCAATCTTTTACAATACTGTAGGCCGGTGAGTGTAAGTCTCTTAAAGTATTACTGTAGGCTGGTGAGTGCCAGTATCTTACCAATCCAATCCAATCCAAAAATTCTTTATTTCGACCATATAGGCCATAAAAGATACATTAAAACACAATACATACTTTAAAATACATGATTAGAAAAATACATTGCATAAAATTGTCAATCCCATCCAGCGAGGAGTAAGGAGTATCATGACAGTACAATGGTTCAAGGGGCTTTTTTCTTTCTAATTAGCCATACTGCCATTAAGAATTTGGATATTGCGAACACAATGTGACCCAAAGTGCTAGTTTTCATTACTCTGAAAGCCTGAGTGTACTTTCTAAACCCCAGGTTTCTACAGAGCGGCGCTATCCAATATTTTCTGGGTCTTTGGTAGGCCGGGCATACAAACATAATGTGGAGGTCATCTTCCTCATAGATGTTGCAACATGGACACATTTTATCACCCCCCATGGTCCATTTGTGGGTGAATGTTTTGGTAGGGAGTGAGCCTAGCCTCCATTGTACAAACAATTTCCTCGCCAGGATAGGAAAAATAAAATCCATAAAAGGTTCAAATACATAAGAATTTTTGGTTTCCAAGAATCGCGCTGTAAGGGTGCCGCTGTGAGCATTCATCAAGAGTGAGAGGCTCCTGTCTTTGTAGATTTTAATCAAAGCTTTCCGTGAGATCCTCTGACAACCTCGCACGGGATCCTCCCAAAGCTCCAATAAGTTCATGGAAAGCAATTCATTTTTTACAAAGGCAAGCCAGGGGATTTTACTATTGCAATTCAGGCACATGCCATGAATAAGGTCCTGCCTATAGTGATGTAATTTGTTTGTGGACCAGAGCCTGTGCCAAAACTTCACTGGCTTTGACACAAGCTCCTCCGCAATGGGGGGAAGACCCATGTCTAGTCTCAACGGCAGGAGTGGCGTACCTCGTGGGAGGACTAATAGACGCCTTAGAAAACTATTTTCCACTCTTGCCAAGTCGTTACCTGCTTTGTGCCCCCAAAGCTCGCTGCCGTACATGGCCGCTGCCTTGGCTTGCGTCCTATATGTTTCAAGGGCCGGGCTTATGGGCTTGAAGGTGGAAGTGTTAGCCACCTTCAGAATTGCACCCGAGAGCTGGGACAATTTAACCCTTGACCTGGCTATCTGTCGGTCCCATGACAGGTTTTCCTGTAATGTTACCCCCAAATAAGTGAAGGTAGAAACCCTCTCAAGGCTAACAGTACCCAGCGTGGGATTTGGCCTAGTTTTACTTGGTGGATTAAAGATCATGAATTTGGTCTTCTCTGTGTTCAGCTCCAGACCATGCTGTCGACAGAAGAGACCAAATCCATCCAAGATCCTCTGGATTCCCATGGGGGATTTGGAAAGCAGGAGGGTATCATCGGCAAACATTATTGCCGGAACCCTCCTGCCTGCCAAATATGGGGCGTCATTGTCCTTAACGTTTTCTAGATGTGATATGACGTTATTGATGAATAGACAAAATAGGGTCGGTGCCAGGACACAACCCTGCCTCACCCCTCGCCTGACAGGGAACCTGGACGAGAGGTTACCATCCCTCCCGCACCTGACCTGCGCATAGTTGTTCTCATGCAGCCTAATTATGATACTAAGTAGCTGGGGGGGAACTCCTAACTTTTCCATAACCTCCCAGAGTTTCCTGCACGGGACTAGGTCAAAGGCTGACCTCAGATCCACGAAGACCATGTACAGCCTTCCCCCCTCTAACCTCACCGTCTTCCAGTAAAGGAGGACGAGGCGGAAGATCTGGTCCATGGTCGACGTGTTTTTTCTGAAGCCAGCCTGCAGGGGACTCATGATGTCATTGTCCTCCACCCAGTCTAGCAGATGGTTCAGGATGAGGCGCGCAAAAAGCTTTTGGGGGACATCTATAAGGCTGATCGGCCTGTAATTGGCCGGGAGCAGAGGAGACCCTTTCTTGTGTATTGGCACAATCTCTGCCCCCAGCCAAGAGCAGGGGACCGCCATACCTCCTAAGATGGCATTATAGAGGATGTGAAGATACGGACCCCAAATGTCAGGGTGGTATCTAAAGAGATCCCCCGGTAGCTTGTCCAACCCCGGCGCCTTCCCCAGCGCTAGGCGCTCCAGTGCAGTTACCACCTCACCTAGGGAGAGTTCCAGGGCCATATCCGGACTATGGGGGGGCTCAACCGCCACTCCCTCGGGCCATAGAGTGGTGTCTTGGTAAAGTGCCCCAAAATGGGCCTCCCAGACAGAGGGGGCGATGTTAGGTTCTACTGCGGATTTGAGTTCCCCCGTCCCGTTGTTTACCAGGGCCCAGAATTTCCTAGAGTCTTTAGCTTTTAGGGCTTCAGACAGGTCATGCCAGTGGTTCCAATCCCACTCTGCCCTGGCATTGGCCATTGCTGCTTTATACTCCCTCCTGAGCTCTGCAACCTTAGCCTTATCAGTGCCCTCTTTGATGGTAGCAATTAACACGGACTTAATTTTCCTACAGGAAGCAGTATACCAAGTAGGAGTGCGTGTCTTTTTCCTCCGTGATTGTACCACCGGATGGAAGACCTCTGCAAGGTCCCTCACTAGTTCCTGGTGGATGCTAGCTAGTCTCTCATTGTAATCAAGGGGTCTCGGTTGGTTTATGAGAGCATTCTCTTCCGTGAACCTGGGGAGTGCTAGGCCATATAGCTTATTTAGAGCGTCTTGTGTGTCAAGTAGCTTTCCCCATTTAACACGGCGCCTGTTGGTAGAGAGAAGCAAGTCCCCATGGTCATCTCCACAGGCAGTGGTGGGGGGCGGACCTACTAGGGGGACTGGATGCTGGATCTCCAGTTGTAGGGCATTGTGGTCACTGTCTGTCCTTGGTAAGACCCTGAAGTCGTGAAGTTTGGGCCACATGGTAATATCTATTAATATATAGTCCAGCCTTGACTCGTGGCCCTTTCTGTTGAAAGTACACAGTGAGGGAGTGTCAGATGGAGACGCCCATTGCATGCCCTCAGTGCGAAATTCAAGGTAAGGGACGTAAGTTGTAGTGCCAACGGGGACCACGCTTTGGGGTGAGGTGAAGACGAAGATGGAACGCCCCAATGGTCGTCCTCAGCGGTGAGAGCACCCTCTTTTAGTCCTTCTAGGGGTTCAAAATGACAATTGAAGTCCCCTCCCAACACTATCTTATAGTCACCTGACAATTGACCTAAAAAGGAAGACAATTCATCTAGGGTAGGGGATTCATTAGGTGCGGCAACTGGTCGCGAGTAAACATTAACAATTGCCCATGAAGTTCCATTAGGCCATCTGAGCAGCACACACTGGATGTCCTGCGAGAAAGTAACCAACTCTTCCGCCTGACACCCAATGTGACTCGCTACCCAGATCGCCAAACCACCCGAAGGCCTCCCCCTCCCGTTCCACTTTGCTGGGATTTCAAAAGTATCAAACCCCCTTCTAGTCTGTGGTTCCCTCGCCCATGTCTCCTGGAAGAGGAAGATGTCACTGCCCTTTGTCAGGAGATCCCAATCTGGTGTACCTGCCTTGTTTATGATCCCTGCCACATTCCAGGAAAGAATTCTCAGCCCCGGGCCTTGCGGTAGTAAACCTGGCCCACAAGGGAGGGATGGTGCGGTAACTGGGGGGGAGTCAGGGTTTCGCGAGCCAGTTTTAGTAACCAGGTTGATCGATATTGGGGCCGACTCCACTAATTGCAAGTTAAGGGCAATCCGGGTATTAGGTGATGACTCTACTTGACCCGAACTACTTCCAAGGGTAGGCCTTCTCTCTTTGTCGGGGTCCTGCGCCCTATTATCAATTTCCTGAGCAACTCTCTCTTCCCCCCTATCTGGAACCCCATAGCAGATTTTTCTGTAGACTGTTGACTATCACCCTTTTGTGGTCAATCCACCTGATCAAGGCAGGAAAATCTATTATGGTGAATTAAATTACTATGAGCGGGAAATACATTGTGCTTGGGTCTGTATCGTGAGCCATCTACTGCAAAAACCACTCTAGTCCAGCCCAGATCCCTCCCCACCTCTGGATTACAAACATTTGGGTAGAAGTGTGAGAGAGACACTAATTCAATGGTGGACTTATCAGGCCTTACAAGCCAATTGCAAATGTAAGAGGCGACCTGTGGGCTTTTAAAGCTAACAATGATACAGTCCCCCGCCCTATTCTTAGGGGTAGGCCCAATCCATGGAATCCTTCTGACCATCAGAACATCTCCTTTGATGTTCGGAGGGAGGGGCCTGTTGATGTTAAGCCAACTAATTACCTTATTGCGTAGCGAGTCCTGCGACTCCCTTGCATCACCAGTAAGCTCGGGCACTCCCACCATAGTCGCCGTGTATGCCACTGCCTCAGGGGGGAGATTGACCACCCTACGTCTAGTGTGAGGGCTAATGGGGCGTGGAGTAAGGCCGTTATCAGAGTTCTCCTCTCTCGTTTGTTGGGAGGGTGCGAGTTGCTTAGACCTCCTAGGAGCAGGCACGGGGGGCCTTGATATTTGAGATGTCATTGGGGGCATCTGGGGGGCAGAAACACTATTATTACTATGCACGTCCCCTGGCTGGGCTGTTACCACATTTGGGGCCTGAGTAATCATTACAGGAGTCGAGGAACTATTCCCCGTTGTCTCCCGCGGGATCCTCTGTGCGTCCGGGCCCACCCCCAAACCAAGACCGTTTCTTTTGTGACTGTTTTCTAAAGCCATCAGTCTGGCCTCAATAGAGTCCAGTTTTACAGACAAAGGGATCAGTAAATTCTTAAAAATGTCCGTAAGTGAGCTGATAAGCAGGTCTGTGGTGTTAGGAAGGGCCCCCCCAAAAATAAATGGCCCTTGACAGACTGGAACGGCTGTAGCGGGTCTAGAGTGTTCCGACCTATTTCCAGGGGAGATGAGCTCAGACGAGGCTGAAATGTCTGTACTATCATCCGGGTTTTCCTTGGTTAAATCAACCTTAGCCCTCTTTGCCCATCTCGACTTCCTTGTCCTTTTTCTTTTCAGTAGTTGGTCCCCTCTGCTGCTTCCGGGTTCTGTTAGGTTTATGGCCTGGCCCACATCCTGCGACTCCGCTTCCGTGCAGTCCACATTAAGGGAGGGATCTACAACCCCAGATAGGCGTAATGAGTCTTTATCCCTCTGGGGGTTTGACGAGGTCCTAAGTTGTTGTAGGACTGACTCAATAGTCTGATCGATACTGTCCATAAGTGACAGATGAGTAGCGTCGAGAAGTAATGGGGTACTAGCATCAATTAAAGAACCCTGGGAAACCAGAGACAAGTTTTCTGCACCCACCTCAGGGTGAATATCTAGCACTGTTATCCTTTTTTGGCCACAGCACTGGCCTTGGGGAAAATGTTTTCCAAAGTGCTAGAACACTGTTGAGCAGCCTTGCTCCTGGATACCCTGGTAGCCATGTTAAGTTGAAGTGCACAGGGGCCACCAGATTGTAAAATGGGCAAGTTCTTAGAAGGAACAGGGCGTTAGAGGGATGGCCCGGTCCGGTCTCTACCGGCCTCTAACGGCCTAAAACGGCCCTCTCTTTGCCCGGCGGACGCCCGCGCGCGTCACGCGATGCGCGTGTGTGGAGGTGGAGATGTAGTTGAATGGGGCTAGGAGGCGTGGCCAGCCGGGAAGAGTCCCAGGTGCGGCGTCTCAGCAGCCGCTGGGATACCTGGGACTCGCAGTCCCGCTGCGCCGTTAGGAGCCGTCCACGTCCCTCTTCTGGGCACACGATATCCCCACTGGAGCCTCCTGGGCAGTTTACAATCCTCTGGTGCTTCCAAGCCTTCGAGCGGCCCCCGCGGAGCGGGGGCCGCGAGGCGCGGTTTTGAAGTCACAGGGGAGAGGCGCGGCCAGCCGGGAAGAGTCCCAGGTGCGGCGTCTCAGCAGCCGCTGGGATACCTGGGACTCGCAGTCCCGCTGCGCCGTTAGGAGCCGTCCACGTCCCTCTTCTGGGCACACGATATCCCCACTGGAGCCTCCTGGGCAGTTTACAATCCTCTGGTGCTTCCAAGCCTTCGAGCGGCACCCGACAATACTGTAGGCTAGTAAATGCCAGTGTCTTACAGTATTATTGTAGGCTGGTGAGTGCCAGTGTCTTACAGTACTGTAGGCTAGTGAGTGCCAGTGTCTTACAGTACTGTAGGCTGGCAAGTGCCAGTGTCTTACAGTACTGTAGGCTAGTGAGTGCCAGTTTCTTACAGTACTGTAGGCTGAGGAGTGCCAATCTTTTACAATACTGTAGGCCGGTGAGTGTAAGTTTCTTAAAGTATTACTGTAGGCTGGCGAGTGCCAGTGCCTTACAGTACTGTCGGCTGGTGAGTGCCAGTATCTTACAATACTGTAGGCTAGTGAATGCCAGTATCTTACAGTATTATTGTAGGCTGGTGAGTGCCAGTGCCTTACAGAACTGTAGGCCGGTGAGTGGCAGTGCCTTACAGTTCTGTAGGCTAGTGAGTGCCAATCTTTTACAATACTGTAGGCCGGTGAGTGTAAGTGTCTTAAAGTATTACTGTAGGCTGGCGAGTGCCAGTGCCTTACAGTACTGTAGGCTAGTGAGTGCCAGTGTCTTACAGTACTGTAGGCTAGTGAGTGCCAGTGTCTTACAGTACTGTAGGCTGAGGAGTGCCATTCTTTTACAATACTGTAGGCCGGTGAGTGTAAGTGTCTTAAAGTATTACTGTATGCTGGTGGATGCCAGTTTCTTACAATACTGTAGGCTAGTGAATGCCAGTGTCTTACAGTATTATTGTAGGCTGGTGAGTGCCAGTGTCTTACAGTACTGTAGGCAAGTGAGTGCCAGTTTCTTACAGTACTGTAGGCTGAGGAGTGCCAATCTTTTACAATACTGTAGGCCGGTGAGTGTAAGTGTCTTAAAGTATTACTGTAGGCTGGCAAGTGCCAGTTCCTTACAGTACTGTAGGCTGGTGAGTGCTAGTGTGTTACAGTACTGTAGGCTGGTGAGTGCTTGTGTGTTACAGTACTGTAAGCTAGTGAGTGCCAGTGTCTTACAGTACTATAGGCTAGTGAGTGCCCGTGTCTTACAAGGCTGTAGGCTAGTGAGTGCCAGTGTCTTACGGTATTATTGTAGGCTGGTGAGTGCCAGTGTCTTACAGTACTGTAAGCTAGTGAGTGCCAGTGTCTTACAGTACTATAGGCTAGTGAGTGCCCGTGTCTTACAAGGCTGTAGGGTTGTGAGTGCCAGTGTCTTACGGTATTATTGTAGGCTGGTGAGTGCCAGTGTCTTACAGTACTGTAGGCTGGTGAGTGCCAGTATCTTACAAGGCTGTAGGCTAGTGAATGCCAGTGTCCTACGGTATTATTGTAGGCTGGTGAGTGCCAGTGTCTTACAGTACTGTAGGCTAGTGAGTGCCAGTGTCTTACAGTACTGTAGGCTGGTGAGTGCTAGTGTGTTACAGTACTGTAAGCTAGTGAGTGCCAGTGTCTTACAGTACTGTAGGCTAGTGAGTGCCAGTGTCTTACAGTATTATTGTAGGCTGGTGAGTGCCAGTGTCTTACAGTACTGTAGGCTAGTGAGTGCCAGTTTCTTACAGTACTGTAGGCTGAGGAGTGCCAATGTCTTACAGTACTGTAGGCTGGTGAGTGCAAGTGTCTTAAAGTATTACTGTAGGCTGGTGAGTCCCAGTGTGTTACAGTACTGTAGGGTTGTGAGTGTCAGCGTCTTACAGTATTGTAGGCTGGTGAGTGCCAGTGTCTTACAGTACTGTAGGCTAGTGAGTGCCAGTGTCTTACAGTACTGTAGGCTGGTGAGTGCTAGTGTCTTAAAGTATTACTGTAGGCTGGTGAGTCCCAGTGTGTTACAGTACTGTAGGGTTGTGAGTGTCAGCGTCTTACAGTATTGTAGGCTGGTGAGTGCCAGTGTCTTCTAGTACTGTAGGGTTGTGAGTGTCAGTGTCTTACAGTACTGTAAGCCGGTGAGTGCCAGTGCCTTACAGTACTGTAAACAGGTGCCAGCACCTTCCCAGCATCTGTGTCTCCTGCCTCTGTCTGGAGTTCCCACACATTCTCCTGGTCTCCATGCCTCTGTCTCTGGCAGCGCTCCCCTTCCCGGCAGCTCCAGCTCTCTCTCTCTCTGTGTGATCTTGGGCTCTCGTGTCATTCCCTTGAATCTGATCCTCTTTCTTCTCTTCGGGCGGTCGGGGCAGGTGCCCTCCGTCTTCACACCTCCCCCCAGCGCCCCCAGCAGGGTCAGAGCGGTAACTGGAGAAGACAAAGCCCAGCCTTCTCCCCTCAAAGGCCCCTTTGTGCCAGGAAAGCTGAAGCCAGGAGAATGTGTGAAGAATTCAGAAACAGAAGAGCGCCGGCTCCGAAGGTGCCCGCCGAGCGCCACCGGTGCCAGGTACGGTTTCAGCGCCAACAAAAAGCGTGCACTTCACAGCTGGGGGGGGGGGTGAGGGGGGTTAGGAAGGGAGATTCCTGGACAAGGCGCTCGGGGCGGCTCGTTTCCATCAGCTGGAGGCACGCAGGGGTGTGGGGCCTGGGCATCTGCGGGCAAGGGAGGAGCCAGAAAGAGCCCCCCTTTGAACTAAAGCACTTATACCACCAATCAAGCGAAGGAAGTGAGCCCAACCCTCCACAGAACAGCTTCCTTGTCTTTTCCATCCACCTTTCGATCCATCCTCTGCCATTCATCCAGCAATCCATCTTTTGCCGTCCACTCCTCCACTTTGCCGTCCATCTGTCCATCCAGCCATCCACTCTTTCATCCACTCATCCATCCATTCTGCCTTCCATCCATTCATCAACACATCCATCCATCCTTACTATCCATCAATCCTCTTGACTATCCTACCATCCATCTGTTCACACATCCATACACACTTTCATCCATCCATCATTCACTTTACCTTCCATCCATTCACTCTGCATCCAGCCATCCATCCACTCTACCATTCATCTTGCCATCCATCCACTCTGCCATCCATTCACTGATCTTTTCACTCACTCACTAATTTATCCATCTCTTTTCTCTGACATCCTTTCACCTGTGCGTCCACCAATCCATTCACTCATCCATCCCTCCCTTTACTCTGCTAACCTTTCACTGTCCATCCACCTATCGTTTCGCTCACTCACTCACTCATCCATCCCTTTGTGGCCATTCTTTCACTTGTTCACCCACTTCTCATTCACTCATCCTTTCATCCACACACTCACTCATCCATCCATCACCATGTTCATCCATACTTCCTTCTCTCCACCCTGTCCTCTGATATTTCTTCCTTCCTTCCCTGCTCTATTCTCCCAGACCTGGTTTCTCTTCCTCCTTCCATTGATGCTGGTTTCAGCCTTAATTGTGAACCTTTGTCTGCCGGGCTGCAGACAGAAGAGGACCAGGAGGCCCCCCCTCCACTCCCGTTGTGGTGCTAAAGCCGGGGAGTCGCGAGGGTAGGGTGGACATCTTCGGCGCCCTGCACGCGGTGCTGGTCACCGCAGAGAGGGCCCTCGCTCTGACGTCAGCATCCTTCATGTATTGGGACTGGAGGCTTCTAGATGTGGGCAGCACACTAGCGAGTATAGGCTCGAGGCGCTGCCCTTTTGGGCATTGCAGTCTATAACTTTCAATAAACTAAGGTTGCAACTTCCGGCTCAGTCTGTCACGAGTAAGCATCCCTGCATGCATCTCTGTGCACACAGGATACTCCAGAGAATGAACTAGGACCCTCAGGGTTTGATTTTTGACACTGCCATGCGCCCGCTCTCCCTCTCCCACTAACATATATACACTCCTATCACCGTACCATCAGAGGCTCTCGCTGAGACCTTCATCCTCCCACGACCATCAGAGATCCTCCCCTTCCATCAGAGATCCTCCCCTTCCATCATAGATCCTCTCCCACCATCAGAGATCCTCCCCTTCCATCAGAGATCCTCCCCTTCCATCATAGATCCTCTCCCACCATCAGAGATCTTCTTCTACCATCAGAGATCCTCTCCACCTTTATTACCATCAGAGATCCTCTCCTACCATCAGGAATCCTCTCCTCCCCTTCTACCATCAGAGATTCTCTCCAACCATCAGAGATCCTCTCTTACCAAAGATCCTCTCCACCTCTCTTACCATCAGAGATCCTCTCCTCCCCTCCTACCATTAGAGATCCTCCCCAACCATCAGAGATCCTCTCTTACCACCAGAGATCCTCTCCTCCTCTCCTACCATCAGAGACTGTCTCAGAAATCCTCTTCTACCCCCTAGCATCAGAGATCATCTCTCCTACCATTAAGAATCCTCCCCTCCCATTCTACCATCAGAGATCCTCTCTTACCAGAGATCCTCTCCACCTCTCTTACCATCAGAGATCCTCTCCTACCATCAGAGATCCTCTCCTCCCCATCTACCATCAGAGATCATCTCCTCCTTTCCTACCATCAGAGATCCTCCCCTACCATTTGAGATCCACTCCTCCTCTCCTAACATCGGAGATCCTCCCCTACCATCTGAGATCCTCTCTTCCTCCTCTACCATCAGAGATCCTCTCCTCCCCATCTACCATCAGAGATCATCTCCTCCTCTCCTACATCAGAGATCCTAACCTTTCCTGCCATCAGAGATCCTCTCTCCAACCATCTGAGATCCACTCCTCCTCTACTAACATCGGAGATCCTCTCTTCCTCTACTACAGCAGAGATCCTCCCCAACCATCAGAGATCCTCTCCTACTATCAGAGATCATCGCATCCTCTCCAACCATCAGAGATCCTCCCCTACTATCAGAGATCCTCCCCTCCTCTCCTACTATCAGAGATCCTCCCCTCCTCTCCTACCATCAGAGATCCTCTCATACCATCAGAGATCCTCTCATACCATCAGAGATCCTCTCCACCTCTCCTACTATCAGAGATCCTTTGCTCCTCTCCTACCATCAGAGCTCTTCTCTTACCAAAGATCCTCTCCACCTCTCTTACCATCAGAGATCCTCTCTCCAACCATCTGAGATCCACTCCTCCTCTCCTAACATCGGAGATCCTAACCTTTCCTACCATCAGAGATCCACTCCTCCTCTCCTAACATCAGAGATCCTCTCCAACCATCAGAGATCATCTCCTCCTCTCCTACATCAGAGATCCTAACCTTTCCTACCATCAGAGATCCACTCCTCCTCTCCTAACATCGGAGATCCTCTCTTCCTCTACTACATCAGAGATCCTCTCCTACCATCAGAGATCCTCTCCTACTATCAAAAATCCTCTTCTCCTCTCTTACATCAGAGATCATCTCTCCTACCATCAGAGATCCTCTCCTACCATCAGAGATCCTCTCCTACCATCAGAGATCCTCTCCTCCCCATCTACCATCAGAGATCCTCTCCTCCTCCTCCTGTACCATCAGAGATCCACTCCTCCTCTCCTAACATCGGAGATCCTCTCTTCCTCTACTACATCAGAGATCCTCTCCTACCATCAGAGATCCTCTCCAACATCAGAGATCCTCTCCAACCATCAGAGATCCTCTCTTCCTCCCCTACCATCAGAGATCCTCCCCTACCATCAGAGATCCTCTCCTCCCCATCTACCATCAGAGATCCTCCCCTACCATCAGAGATCCTCTCCTCCCCATCTACCATCAGAGATCCTCTCCACCTCTCTAATCATCTGAGATCCTCTCCTCTTCTCTTACCACCAATGATCCTCTCCTCCTCTCTTACGGAGATAATCTCTCCTACCATCAGAGATCCTCTCCTCCTCTCCTACATCAGAGATCCTCCCCAACCATCAGAGATCCTCCCCAACCATTAGAGATCCTCTCTTACCATCAGAGATCCTCTCCACCTCTCTTACCATCAGAGGTCCTCCCCTACCATCAGAGATCCTCTCCACCTCTCTTACCATCAGAGATCCTCTCCCACCATCAGAGATCCTCTCCCACCATCAGAGATCCTCCCCTACCATCAGAGATCCTCTCCACCTCTCTTACCATCAGAGCTCCTCTCCCACAATCGGAGATCCTCTCCTCCTCTCCTACCATCAGAGATCCTCCCCAACCATCAGAGATCCTCTCTTACCATCAGAGATCCTCTCCTCCTCTCTTACGGAGATAATCTCTCCTACCTACAGAGATCCTCTCTTCCCTAACCATCAGGGATCCGCTCTTACCATCTGAGATCCTCTCCACCTCTCCTACCATCAGAGATCCTCTCCTCCTCATCTACCATCAGAGTTCCCCTCCTACAATCAGAGATCCTCTGATCCTCTCTTCAGAGATAATCTCTCCTACCATCAGAGATCCTCTCTTACCATCGGAGATCCTCTCATCTGCTCCTACATCAGAGATCCTCCCCAACCATCAGAGATCCTCTCCTCCCCTCCTATCATCAGAGATCCGCATCTCCTCTCTTACATTATAGATCATCTCTCCTATCATCAGAGATCCTCTCCTCCTCTCTTACCATCAGAGATCCTCCCCAACCATCAGAGATCCTCTCTTACCACCAGAGATCCTCTCCTCCTCTCCTACCATCAGAGACTGTTTCAGAAATCCTCTTCTACCCCCTAGCATCAGAGATTCTCTTCTCCTCTCTTACATCAGAGATCATCTCTCCTACCATTAAGAATCCTCCCCTCCCATTCTACCATCAGAGATCCTTTACTCCTCTCCTACCATCAGAGATTCTCTCCTTCCATCAGAGATCCTATCCTACCATCAGAGATCATCTCCTCCTCTGCTATATCAGAGATCATCCCCTACTATCAAAGATCCTCTCCTCCTCTCCTACGATCAGAGATCCTCTTCTCCTCTCTTACCATCAAAGATCTTCTCAGAAATCCTCTTCTACCCCCTAACTTCAGACATCCTCTTCTCCTCTATGACCATCAGATCTCATGTCTCCTACCATCAGAGATCCTCTTCTCCTCTCCTACCATCAGGGATCCTCTCCTCCTCTCCTACATCAGAGATCCTCTTCAACCATCAGAGATCCTCTCTTACCAGAGATCCTCTCCACCTCTCTTACCATCAGAGATCCTCTCCTACCATCAGAGAACCTCTCCTCCCCATCTACCATCAGAGATCCTCTCCTACTGTAATCGCCTAGTCCCTCAGGATCAGGTACCTATGTACACCACCCCGACGCTATCGATCGTACCACAACAGAGAACAGACTTGTAGGGTTACTTTAACCGGTTTTATTTCACACTGTATTGCCAGATGGAATATAAGCACAATGAGGTGCACAGCGAAACAACCACCCCGTGGAGTATCAACGATTCAGGTCAAACCGTCCTCTGCACGAATGCCGGTCCTGGCATTCACCAACAGAGGGCACCGTGCTAAGCAGTGGCCGACAATGCCACTCGATCAACGGACTGGGTATGGTGGTATTCCTCAGTTCGTCTTCCGCATTTGTGTCGGTCCCGACACACTCCAACGGAGGGCAATGCACAGGGTGTACGGCTGTTCGGGGTAACCTTTGGGCTGCGGCTTTAGGAACCCATGTATCTGGGTGAGGCATCCGAATGCGCTTCATACCCTCGAGCGGGGACTGCAGCACAGTATAGGAAGGGTTAGCGTCCCTCTCGCTCGCTCTCGCTCGATAACCCTCGAGCGGGGACTGAGGCAAAGTACAGGAATGGTCTCAGCGTCCCTCGCGCTCGATAACCCTCGAGCGGGGACTGAGGCAAAGTAAAGGAAGGGTCTTAGCGTCCCTCGCGCTCGATAACCCTCGAGCGGGGACTGAGGCAAAGTACCGGAAGGGTCTCAACGTCCCTCGCGCTCGATAACCCTCGAGCGGGGACTGAGGCAAAGTACAGGAAGGGTCTCAACGTCCCTCGCGCTCGATAACCCTCGAGCGGGGACTGCGGCAAAGTACTGGAAGGGTCTCACCTTCTGTGAAGTCCAGGCTAAGTGTTCTGCCGATACAAACACGCAATATCCGACGCTGTGTCCTGCTACTGAGGTTTGTTTTATGATGGCGATTCCTGCGCATACTCCGCGCGGTGCCCCCCTGGGAATTGTAGTCCTCGGCGTGGCGGTTCCGGGAGTTGTAGTTCCGTGACCGGATTGCTCCTCTATGTGTCGAGGACTTGCCATTGTGTGTCCTAACACCTACCTTCAGAGAACCTCTCCTCCCCATCTACCATGAAATTAAATGAAATGAAAAAAATATTTGGTAAAGCGCACTGCGGCCAAGCGGCTTCCTGGCGCTGGGGACCTGATCAGAGCTCGCAGAGGGAACCCAGGGAGACTAGGAGGGGAATACCTGAGAGAAAAGGAAGGTTTTGGGGGCTTTGCGGAAGTGAGTGTAGATGGGGATGGAGCGAATGGAGAGTGGAAGACTGTTCCAGAACTGGGGGGCCAGGACTGAAAACCGGGTGCCCCCCATTCTGGATTTACGGAAGCGGGGGATGTGCAGAAGAGAGAGGGAAGAGGAACGCAGAGTGCGGCTGGGGACATGAGAGGAGATGCGAGAAGTGATGAACAGGGGAGCAGAGCAGGAGTGAGCCCGAAAGGCTAAACAGGCCAGTTTAAAGAAAGATCTGAAACGGACAGGAAGCCAATGAAGGGACTTGAGAACAGGGGTGATGTGAGAGGATTTAGGGAGGGAGAGGATGAGGCGGGCAGCTTGGTTTGAATGGCCTGGAGTCGGCGGGTTTCGTAGGCGGGTATGCCCACGTACAGGCCATTCCCATAGTCGAGGCGGGAGGTGACAAGGGCCATGACTATGGTTTTAAGTGCGTCGGTGGAAAAAAAACGCGAAATTTTCCGGATAAGACGGAGGGACAAAAAACAAGAAGACACGACGGAACTGATCTAGCTGTGCATGGATAAGTCATGGCTGACTTTGATACCAAGGGTACGAACGGAGGAAGCGGGCAAGGGAGGGGGACCAAAAGAAAGGGGCCAATGTGCAGGAGACCAAGGGTTGGAGGGACCACCAGTGAGGACAAGTTCCGTCTTGTCTGGATTGAGCTTCAAATGGTTAGCGCTCATCCACTCAGAAATAAAAACTAAGGTGGAACAAAACTTAGGGAGAGAATCAGGGATAGAAGAAAGGTCAAAAACGAGCTGGAGGTCATCTGCGTAATTGTACACAGAGACCCCCAGCTTAAGAAGGGAGGTGATGAGGGGATGGATATAAAGATTGAAAAGAAGGGGGAAAGAGAGGAACCTTGGGGAACGCCACAAGTGACCGGGCGGGGAGGGGCAGAGAAGCCGGAGAGGTGAACCGCCTGGGACCTGTCCCGAAGGAAGGACGCGAGCCAAGAAAAGGCCACGCCCCAAATGCCCACTGCGCTGACACGGTCGAGAAGGATGGAGTGGTCAACCGTGTCAAACGCAGCGGACAGATCGAGAAGGACCAGGGCTTGGGGAAGGTTAGAGTCGGCCTTCCCCTTGAGTTCGTCCAAGACTGCCAGGACCACCGCCTCCGTTGAATGGCCCGGGCGGAAGCCCGCCTGATGGGATGCCAAGAGGCCATTCTCCTCGATGTAAGTGGAGAGGCAGGAGGTAACATGGGCTTCAAGGATCTTGCCAAGATAGGGAAGAAGGGAAATGGGTCGAAAATTAGAGGGGAGAGAGGGATCCAGACCGTTTTTTTTTAGAATAGGGAAGACTATAGCGGATTTAAAAGAAGAGGGGACAGAACCGAGAGCCAGAGAGGAATTAAGAAGAGCAAGAGGGGGGGCGGGGCAGTTAGTGAACTCTCTGATCTCTTTCCACGCCCCTCCCCGCTCCCTCCGATCTTGGTCCCTTTCTCTCCTTCACGTTCCCCGCTTCCGTAAGTCCCGCACAGGGGGCACCCGCTTCTCTGTGCGTGCTCCGCAGATCTGGAACTCTCTTCCCCTCCCTATCCGCTCCATTCCCATCTTCTCTCACTTTCGGAAAGCCCTCAAAACTTTTTTCTTTCTTCAGGCTTTCCCGGGCTAAAACTCTCCCGCACCTGTTAGGCAGTTACTGATGTGTTCCTCAGCGCCAGGAAGCCGCTTGGCCACAGAGCGCTTTATAAGTTTCTTTTTCATTTCATTTCATTTCAGTGAAGAGAGTTTTAAGAATGCGTGCCAGCGCACAGTCCACGGGAGAGCCAGACTTGACTTTGACCAGAAGTTTTAGAAATAAATCAGAGGAGATAGGGGGGAAGAAAGCGAAGGAGGAAGGGGGAGGAGGAAGAAGACAAGTGAGACGGGGTTGAGGCACAGTGGGGATGTTGGCTTAATCTTCACGATCTTATCGATAAAGAAATCATTAAGTGAGGAACAGAGGGACTGTGAGGGGACCAGACTAGGGGTGGAGCGATCAGAGGTGGCAAGATTGTGAACCAAAGAGAAGATTTCACGAGATTTGTTAGCAGAGAGAGCTACTCTCTCTGTGAAATATGCGGTTTTAGCCACTAGGATCGATTTTTTATATTCGGTGAGAAGTAGTTTATATTTGGCGCGCAAAGAGGCACAGTAATTCCGTCTCCAGTGGCGTTCCGACCGCCTAAGGTCGAGTTTAAGCGTTTTAAGCTCTGGAGAGAACCATTTGTGCGCGTCGTAGGGGCGGACCGCCTTGATCTTTCTAAGCGGGGCAACTAGATCACACGAGGAAGATAGCCATGTGCCAAAGGCGTTGACCTGGGATTCGAGGGGAAGATCAGTGAGGTCTGGGGCAGAGGAAGCCAAGGTAAGCGAAAGGGAATCAAGGTCGGTCTGATTCCAATTACGGGCTAGAATGTTTTTCGGAAAAGGGGGCTTGTCGACCGCGCCCAAGTGAATAGAGAAGGAGATAATAAAGTGATCCGACCAAACACAAGGGGATATAGAGGGAGGTGAGACGACAGGACGTGAGGACCAGATTTGATCCAGAATGTGACCCTGGGCGTGGGTGGGGAATGTGACATGAGATGTGAGGTTTAAGCACTGGAGGGTGGCAGAAAAGTCTTTAGAGGAAAGATCTTCCCTAGAATCGCCCGGCCAAAAGTTAAAGTCGCCGAGCAGAAGGACGGAAGAATTGTTGACCACCAAGGTGGCCAAAAGGTCTTGAAGGGAGGCTACAAAGGAAGGCATAGATTGAGGGGGACGGTACACGAGGACAACAGTGAGGGGGGCAGAAAGGTTAAGGGAGCGGGCCACCAAGTAGTCCACGTTGGGCATGGGGGGGTGAATAAGAAGTTGAAATTTGAGGGTCGACCGAATGATCATCGCCACACCTCCCCCAACCTTACCGTCCGGACGTTCAGCTCAGAGGGCGTAATGGGTATCGGGGAGAATGGCTAAAAGATCGGGGAGGGAATCGGCGGTGAACCAAGTTTCAGTCAGGAAAAGGAAATATGGGGAGTCAGTGGTCAAAAGGTTGAAAAGTGCCGTCTGATGTTTGACTGCAGAGCGGGTGTTGAGGAGGTAAGCGGAGGCTACAGTAGGAACAGGGGAGGGACGGGGGACAGGAGGGGGGTCAACAGAGGGAAGGGTAAGGCTGTGAGAGACCGGGATCGGGTGAGAAGGGGAAGAGGCGAGAATGCCGAATGTATCAAGACGACGCAGTAGTGAAGGGGAAGGTGAGGGGATAGCAGAGAGAGCTATGAGTTGAGCTGAAGTATAAACCAAAAAAGGAGCAGAGTGTGTGGCCCCTGATCCCGGCCCGTCGCGGACGGGCGCAGACGGGCTTAACTTAGGCGCAACTTCGGCGCGCCTTCGTCGCGCCCGCTGCGCACGTCCGCTGCGCGGCCAGGAATGAGTAACCAAGATGTAGGGACACATGAGGGAGGAGAATCAAGGGGGCGTGGCGGGGGGAGGGGCCAAAGAACTGCAGCGCAGAGCCCAGACCCGCCCAAGATGGTGGAGCCGCCCGTCCTACTCCGAGAGCCAGGCAAGGAGGGGGCGACCAGCGAAGGCGGTCCGGGCCACGCGCAGGAGAGAGGGCAGCCAGGGAGGACCAGAGCGCCAGGTCCAGAGCGCCAAGAGAGCAGTGCAGGTAGGCAAATTTAAAAGTTTCCAAACAAGAAAGTCACTAAAATGAACGTTGCTCCCGGATGGTACCATCAGAGATCCTCTTCTCCGTTCCTACCATCAGAGATCCTCTCCTCCCCATCTACCATCAGAGATCCTCTCCTCCTCTCCTAGCATCAGAGATTCTCTTCTCCTCTCCTACCATCAGGGATCCTCTCCTCCTCTCCGACATCAGAGATCCTCTCCAACCATCAGAGATCCTCTCTTACCAGAGATCCTCTCCACCTCTCCTACCATCAGAGATCCTCTCCCACCATCAGATAACCTCTCCTCCCCATCTACCATCAGAGATCCTCCCCTACCATCAGAGATCCTCTCCTCCCCATCTACCATCAGAGATCCTCTTCTCCTCTCCTACCATCAGAGATCCTCCCCTACCATCAGAGATCCTCTTCTCCTCTCCTACCATCAGAGATCCTCTTCTCCTCTCCTACCATCAGAGATCCTCCCCTACCATCAGAGATCCTCTTCTCCTCTCCTACCATCAGAGATCCTCTCCTACCATCAGAGATCCTCTCCTCCCCATCTACCATCAGAGATCCTCTTCTCCGTTCCTACCATCAGAGATCCTCTCCTCCCCATCTACCATCAGAGATCCTCTCCTCCTCTCCTACCATCAGAGATTCTCTTCTCCTCTCCTACCATCAGGGATCCTCTCCTCCTCTCCGACATCAGAGATCCTCTCCAACCATCAGAGATCCTCTCTTACCAGAGATCCTCTCCACCTCTCCTACCATCAGAGATCCTCTCCTCCCCATCTACCATCAGAGATCCTCTCCTCCCCATCTACCATCAGAGATCCTCCCCTACCATCAGAGATCCTCTCCTCCCCATCTACCATCAGAGATCCTCTTCTCCTCTCCTACCATCAGAGATCCTCCCCTACCATCAGAGATCCTCTTCTCCTCTCCTACCATCAGAGATCCTCCCCTACCATCAGAGATCCTCTTCTCCTCTCCTACATCAGAGATCCTAACCTTTCCTACCATCAGAGATCCTCTCTCCAACCATCTGAGATCCGCTCCTCCTCTCCTAACTTCAGAGATCCTCTCTTCCTCTACTACATCAGAGATCCTCCCCAACCATCAGAGATCCTCTCTTACCATCAGAGATCCTCTCCACCTCTCTTACCATCAGAGATCCTCTCCACCTCTCCAACTATCAGAAATCCTGTCCTCCACTCCTACCATCAGAAATTCTTTGCTCCTCTCCTCCATCAGAAATCCTCTCTCCTACCATCAGAGATCCTCTCCTCCTCTATTACCATCAGAGATCCTCTCCTCCTCCTGTACCATCAGAGATCCTCTCCTCCTCCTCCTGTACCATCAGAGATCCTCTCCTCCTCCTCTTGTACCATCAGAGATCCTCTCCCCCTCCTGTACCATCAGAGATCCTCTCCTCCTCCTCTCTTACAATCAGAGATCCTCTCCTACTCTCCTACCATCAGAGATCCTCTCCTCCTCTCGTATAATCAGAGATCCTCTCCTCCTCTCATCAGAGATCCTCTCCTCTTTCTCCTGTACCCTCAGAGATCCTCTCCTCCTCCTCTCCTACCATCAGAGATCCTCTCCTCCTCTCCTACCATTAAGGATCCTCTCCTCTCCCCTACATTAGAGATCCTCTCCTCCTCACTAACTTCAGAGATCCTCTCATCCTACCAGAGATCCTTTCCTCCTCTCTTACTATCAAAGATCCTCTCATCCTACCAGAGATCCTCTTCTCTTTTACCATCAGAGATCATGTCCCCCTCTCCTATCAGAGATCTGCTCCTCCTCTTCTATAATCAGAGATCCTCTGCTCCTCTCTTACCACCAGAGATCCTCTCCTACCAGAGATAATTTCTTCCTCTCCTTCCATCAAAGATCCTCTCCTACCATCTGAGATCCCCTCATTCCATTAGAGTTCCTCTCCACTTTTTATACCATCAGAGATCCTCTCCACTTTTTATACCATCAGAGATCCTCTGCTCATCCCCTCCTTTCAGATCCTCTCCTCCTCTCCTACCATCAGAGATCCTTTCCTCCTCTCCTACATCAGAGATCCTCCCCAACCATCAGAGATCCTCTCTTACCATCAGAGATCATCTCCTCCTCTCCTACAACAGAGATCCTCTCCTCCTCTCCTACATCAGAGATCCTCCCCAACCATCAGAGATCCTCTCTTACCATCAGAGATCCTCTCCACCTCTCCTACATCAGAGATCCTCTCTTACTATCAGAGATCCTCTGCTCATCCCCTCCTTTCTGATCCTCTCCTCCTCTCCTACCATCAGAGATCCTCTCCTCCTCTCCTACCATCGGAGATCCTCTCCACTTCTCCTGGCATCAGAGATCCTATTCTCCTCTCTTAGTACCATCAGAGATCCTCTCCTCCTCTCCTACCATCAGAGATCCTCTCCTTCTATCAGAGATCCTCTCCACCTCTCCCACTATCAGAGATCCTTTACTTCTCTCCCACCACCTGAAATCCTCTAACCTCAGAGATCCTCACCTTCTTCCCTTCGTCCTGAGATCCTCTCCCCTGACCCTCCGTCACAGATCCCATCCTTGTCTCCTAACATCAGAGATCTTCCCGTCATTACAGATCCTCTTCATATTATTGCAGTTTCGCTTGGTTCGATCCCATGGTATTCCCAATATCCCGGCTTTGAGGAAGAATATGCTCTACTGCCCAGTGTGAAGTTGTTGGAAGTCTATTTCTGGTTCTGAACTTCTGCCTGTGTTGAGACCTGTGGAAGCTGCCTGCCTTTTGCCCATGTATGCGTTGACATCTGTGCATTCAGTTCATGTCTCAGTATTATCATCAAACCCAAGCCTTTGTAATATGTGTCTCACGGGGTCCTTCTTGAGCCAGTGGTAAGGATTGACCCTCCGCTTACTGCCTGTGGTGTTGGCATGGCCGCGGCTTCTGCTGGCTAGAAACATTTCTTTGGCTGCATTGGGCAAATGGGTATTGTAATAACACAGGCTGGAACCGGCTTTGTGAGAGGTTGGCTAGATATGTGTGTTCCACACCTTTGGTGCACGCCTACAGGTAAGCTAGTCCTGAAATTGTGCACCCTGAACACCAATAGCTCTAGATTTATACCAGAACGAATGTCACATTGAGTTGAAGGGCGATGAGTGGGTAGTTGGATTACTTCCTACTATGCCCTGTTGCCAGTTGTTCTTGAGTGCTTGTTAGAAGTGGGGTTTATGGTTGGCTAAGGTATGCGCCTAAGCCAGGCAGAACCCACCGCTCTAGTCATGCTAAGCTAGGTAGACAACAAAGATAACCTGGGCTCACCCTCTGGTAGCTTGGCACAGAGCAGGCAGACTCATTAGCAGAGGCAATGTGCAAAGTATTTGTGCAACCCACACACACACACACACAATAACACAATGAATACACCACAAAAAGACTCCACACAGGTTTACAACAATAGATATTACAAGCACATGAGGACCAAAACATTTAAAATACAGTATATACTTTTCAAGATATTCACTTACATATGCATAAGGATGCTCCTTGATGTCCTGAACAAAACAAAGGTAAAGCGATCAAAATCGGAGAAGTACTCTTTCAAGTTAGGTCGTTTTTAAAATATCTCATTAAGGGCATAAAGTGACCATCATGTTCAGAATCTTCTTAACAGCCCTACCAATCAGCTACGTACAGTGCTTAAAAGAATGCTTGCACCGGCTCTGCACCACTCAGTGCCCCACCGGTCTCTGGAGACCGGCCACGCAGGCCAGCTAATGGGACGACATGGGTCCGGTTCAGGGTGACAGTACTTTCCTCCGCT
This sequence comes from Lissotriton helveticus, assembly GCF_964261635.1. NCBI lineage: Eukaryota > Metazoa > Chordata > Amphibia > Caudata > Salamandridae > Lissotriton > Lissotriton helveticus. The sequence goes on along the minus strand of NC_136071.1, from coordinate 1,192,392,199 downwards.
TGCCGGGGGCATGCATCACAGGGGCTCTCCTGTGTCAAGGCGGGAGGTGCTGGATCGCTCGTGTCAGTGCTGGCAGCAGACGGTGTAGTCCATTGCCAAAGGGGAATGGTCACTTCAGGCGTGCAGTGACGGCTCCGCGCCAAGGTGCAGCTGGCACTGAAGGACACAAAGCTCCTGTTGTCACAGGCACCAGTTGTGACGGTGCTCTCGGGGCTTCCCTTGGCACTGCTGCATCAGAGGTGAAGCTAGGAAGCTGGATCTGTCTGCAAAGCAAAGTCACTCAATACTGGACAGAACAGAGCCCCGGATCTCAATGTCAGAGGGCACCAAGTCACTGACAGGACACATGCTGGGTCCTCCGCACCAGAACCCTTCCAGTGGAAGAGTGAAGCGCTGAACTGTGTTACTTGGAACTGCCGGACTCAGAGTCCTACGGTAGTTGTGGTACAACGGAGTCCTTGATGGGCCTGAGGCTCCAAAACAGGGGGCAAGCCAACAAGCCCTCGGAGAACACTTAAAGTAAAGCACAGCAGTAGGCAGCAGTCAGCAGGCCAGCAACACAAGGAAGGTTGCAAAGTGGTAGTTCCTCCTACAGCACAGCAATGAGCAAGTAGCAGGCCAATATAGATGAGTAGTTAGCAAAGTGGCAGTCCTTCCAGGCAGCACAGCAGTTCCTTCTGGCAAGGTGCAGATATAGAGCCAGCGATGTCTGGTTACAGGTCAACAATTGTGTTTCATTAGAAGGGGTCGGATACCCAGGACTTATACCCGAAAATGCCTTTAAAGTGGAGGTGACTTTAAGGAAAAGTGTTTGAAGTGCACAGGCCCCCTTTCAGCCCAGTCCTGTCTGCCAGGCTAACCCTGGGAGGTTGATCAGTACTTTGTGTGAGGGCAGGACACTACCTATTGAAGTGTACGTGTCAGTTCCTCCCCTTCTCTCTGCCCAGGAAGACCCATCAGTATGCAGATGAGTGCAGTTGAGTGGAGAGGTCACCCAAACCCAGACGTGAATTGGAGGCTGGCTGGAGGTCACACAAAGAGTTAAGAGCAGAAAAATACCCACTTTCTAAAAATGTCACTACTAAAATAATAATTCTAAATCCAATTTTACCAGTAAAGAGGATTTGTCATTACCAATTCAAAGATATTAAACATAAAGCAGCTACTCCTCTGCAATCAGGAATTACAGCTTAAAAGTATATTAAGCAATTCCCAATGGTCACATATGAGAGAAACAGGCCTCACAGTAGTGAAAAACAAATGTTGGTGTTTGTCACAACCAGGACATGTAATACATTGTTCCTACCTTTTACTTACATAGCACCCTGCCCTTAGGGTCTGTTAGGGCGGGGGAGCGCACCTGAGACGATCTACTTGCCGCCACTTGCCGCCGTTGTTGCTGACCCCCTGGAGACCCTCTGGGCATTGTGGGGTGTTGCAGCCCTTTCCTTTGTTTGTAGCTGAACTGCCACTGCCTCCCGCTGCCCTGCTCCCGCTGCCACCTGGGGAGCCGGCCGCCGAGTGGAGCGCAGGAGGACTACACCTCCCAGCAGTCCACGCAACCCGCGTGGTCATTCGTCAGCGCCAGGAGGTGCATAAAAACAGAGGCAGCCCTGCTGAGTGGGGGGAGCGCACCTGAGACGATCTACTTGCCGCCACTTGCCGCCGTTGTTGCTGACCCCCTGGAGACCCTCTGGGCATTGTGGGGTGTGGCAGCCCTTTCCTTTGTTTGTAGCTGAACTGCCCCTGCCTCCTGCTGCCCTGCTCCCGCTGCCACCTGGGGAGCCGGCCGCCGAGTGGAGCGCAGGAGGACTACACCTCCCAGCAGTCCACGCAACCCGCGTGGTCATTCGTCAGCGCCAGGCGGTGCATAAAAACAGAGGCAGCCCTGCTGAGTGGGGGGAGCGCACCTTAGACGATCTACTTGCCGCCACTTGCCGCCGTTGTTGCTGATCCCCTGGAGACCCTCTGGGCATTGTGGGGTGTTGCAGCCCTTTCCTTTGTTTGTAGCTGAACTGCCCCTGCCTCCCGCTGCCCTGCTCCCGCTGCCACCTGGGGAGCGGGCCGCCGAGTGGAGCGCAGGAGGACTACACCTCCCAGCAGTCCACGCAACCCGCGTGGTCATTCGTCAGCGCCAGGCGGCGCATAAAAACAGAGGCAGCCCTGCTGAGTGGGGGGAGCGCACCTGAGACGATCTACTTGCCGCCACTTGCCGCCGTTGTTGCTGACCCCCTGGAGACCCTCTGGGCATTGTGGGGTGTTGCAGCCCTTTCCTTTGTTTGTAGCTGAACTGCCCCTGCCTCCCGCTGCCCTGCTCCCGCTGCCACCTGGGGAGCCGGCCGCCGAGTGGAGCGCAGGAGGACTGCGCCTCCCAGCAGTCCACGCAACCCACGTGGTCATTCGTCAGCGCCAGGAGGCGCATAAAAACAGAGGCAGCCCTGCTGAGTGGGGGGAGCGCACCTGAGACGATCTACTTGCCGCCACTTGCCGCCGTTGTTGCTGACCCCCTGGAGACCCTCTGGGCATTGTGGGGTGTTGCAGCCCTTTCCTTTGTTTGTAGCTGAACTGCCCCTGCCTCCCGCTGCCCTGCTCCCGCTGCCACCTGGGGAGCGGGCCGCCGAGTGGAGCGCAGGAGGACTACACCTCCCAGCAGTCCACGCAACCCGCGTGGTCATTCGTCAGCGCCAGGCGGCGCATAAAAACAGAGGCAGCCCTGCTGAGTGGGGGGAGCGCACCTGAGACGATCTACTTGCCGCCACTTGCCGCCGTTGTTGCTGACCCCCTGGAGACCCTCTGGGCATTGTGGGGTGTTGCAGCCCTTTCCTTTGTTTGTAGCTGAACTGCCCCTGCCTCCCGCTGCCCTGCTCCCGCTGCCACCTGGGGAGCCGGCCGCCGAGTGGAGCGCAGGAGGACTGCGCCTCCCAGCAGTCCACGCAACCCACGTGGTCATTCGTCAGCGCCAGGAGGCGCATAAAAACAGAGGCAGCCCTGCTGAGTGGGGGGAGCGCACCTGAGACGATCTACTTGCCGCCACTTGCCGCCGTTGTTGCTGACCCCCTGGAGACCCTCTGGGCATTGTGGGGTGTTGCAGCCCTTTCCTTTGTTTGTAGCTGAACTGCCCCTGCCTCCCGCTGCCCTGCTCCCGCTGCCACCTGGGGAGCCGGCCGCCGAGTGGAGCGCAGGAGGACTACACCTCCCAGCAGTCCACGCAACCCGCGTGGTCATTCTTCAGCGCCAGGAGGCACATAAAAACAGAGGCAGCCCTCCCTCGCGGGACGCCGGGCGAAGCCCGGGCAAAGGGCGGGCCGTCTGTGGCCGTCCGGGGACGACCAGGACGGGACGGGCCCAGGACGGGACGGGCCACCCCCCTTGGCACAGACACATTGTGACAGGTACTGTTTAGCGTGGTTCTGGACTGAACACCTGTATTCAAGACTATAAACGAAACTGTGATTCTAAGCAATTGCCGTAGGAAGAGGGGGGTCAGGGGCCCAAGCCTTTTTAAGCCTCTTTAAGTTAATGTTAAGTGTTGAGTCATTGGATCACTCACTATAAGGATTTGTGGTTGTCGTTGGGGGAGGAAAAGAGCTAGACTATAATATGTCCAACCACCCTAAAACACGCTCGGTTATGAGTAAAGCTCGCCAAACTATAACCCCCAAACAAACGGTGGCAAAACCAAAAGACTTAGGCCCAAGTAAAGGGAAAAAACCCACAGCAATTGACCTGATGTTAAAGAAGGTATCCGGGGAAATAGAACGCATGGAAAGGAGCCTATCTTCCTCACCTAACCCCATTGCAGTTACTCCAACACCTTGTAGAGACCCGTCATTAGCTGATAGCCCAAATATGACGGGAAATGTAGCCTCTCCAAATAACGCAACTGAGGCAGTCCCCTGTGCTCAACTTCCACCCTCCCCGGGGATAGAAACCTCCGGCCTTAGCGAAGTGACCCCCCAGAGAAAACCAACACGTCGGGGGAGGATAAAGGGACAACAGAGACAAAATAAGCCACTCACAAGAGATGTCCGGCCCAAAAAAAAAAAAAAAAAGGCAAGAGGTTATCCTGGTAGATGATAATGTGCATACAAATATAAACCCACCCGGATGGATCGAGGAAGTCCTAGGAGATCTCAAAAAACATCTAGAAACCTTTTTAATTGCTCAGTTGAAACCCATTATAAGTAAGGTGGATAAAATAGCGAATGAGCTGTCTAAACAAAGCAAGATAATAGAACTCACAACTAAGAAACCTCCCATTGGCCCCAACCAGCCAAGTAATGAGGTCACTAATGATAACACTGACAAAAACACACTGTCAAGTAACAACTGTGTTAGCCACACCCAACACACAATTGCACAGAAAGTTCCCCAAGAGCAGAGAGGGGGATGCAACCACAGGATGAGCTCCAAAAACAGTGATAAAGCCCCCCTACAACCATTAATGCAATGGGGGCAGACAGACCACTACCCAAGAAATGGTCCCCACAGCTCATCCCATATGGATTCTGACCCTTTCTCTACCAGAGATAGCTCCCCTCCACACATAAATCTTCCCCCAGATGCCAGCCCCTTTGTCATAGTATTTGCAGGGGTCCCGGAAATTAGGACCTCAGATAAAGAATCACACTCCCAACTACATGCGAAAATCTCCAAGTGGTTGAATATACACAGACCATTAAATAATGGGGAAAGAGGAGAGATAGTCCATGTAAGAAGAGTTAATTGGCTTGGGGGTAGGAAGAAGGACATAAGAGGGGATTGCATAGTAGCACATTTTAGAGACACTAGACTCGTGGACTATATCCTGAAAAGCCCCAACAGAAATCACACTAGCACAATTTGTGCGCTCCCGCTTGGGTATTTTTACCCAAGGAACAGGAGAAGTAACAACGCTGACAATGTTGGGTGGAACCATGGAATGCCACAACACACACAAAGAGCCAGACCCACTAGCTACTCTGATCAGTTCCTATCTCCACGAGATTATTCTCAGTGGGGAAACAGATGTGCCCCTTTGCAGTCGCTTGAGGAAAATGACTGACTACCTTCCATGGAAATTTAGCCTGTAATACCTTTAGCAATCGGGGAACACCTATGTTTTGCAACAGAGGTTGGTCCTGTCAGCGCTAGGAACGAGCAAAAATGGAGGCTGGAAGAACCCCCTAATCAGTGGGTGGAGACTGCAAATGCCCCAGAACCCGTAGATCCAGGTGACTGTAGAGCAAAGGAATCCAGTACAGAGGGTAGGAAGGAGAATAGGGCAGGACTAACATTTCTGTCTTGGAATATAGCAGGCTTGGGGGCTAAACTTAAAAATAAGGAGTGGAAAGAATATATAAGGGGCTTTCATATTATAGCTCTACAAGAAACATGGGCGTGAGATCCCGACTCATGTCAATTGGAGGGCTATAAATGTTTTTTTAGATCAGCTAAAGAAGTGAATTCTGGGAGAGCAAAAGGAGGTCTAGTGATATATGCAGATCTAGACCTAAAGGGCACTTGGTCACAACCGGACTGGGTGTCAGATACAATACAAGCAGTTGTACTCCAGGAGCAGGGGCAGAGACTTCTAATTTTAAACTTCTATAATTCGGGCTCAATTGATGGAAATTACCCTATATTACTAGAGCTTGAGAGTAGGCTAAATGAGGAAACAGATCTAAGGCAGGGACGGCTTGAACCAACCATCCTGTTGATGGGGGACTTTAATTGTCATCTGTGCCCTAAGTTACTCCCCATCTCTCCTGATTGGTCTTCCTGCCCTGTAGAAAAGGGCCCCCATTTTGTACACAATAAGGAGGGCACATTGTTGATGAAGCTTCTAGACAGCTTTGCACTTACCCATACGATGGATCAAGTTCCGTTGAAAGCAGGGGAGACTCCCATACCCACATTCAAAGGTAGAGGCTGTGCGTCTATAATAGACTTCATAGTAATCTCTGCCTTTGCTAAAGATCAGATTATAAGAGTAAGAACGGTGTGGAGCCCCTTTAGTGATCACAATCCCCTCTCCCTGGAAATCAAATATAATGATCTACCAGCAAAAAACTTGGGGGGAAGTACTATAATCCAGCCAACGGACCATGGGAGGCGCATAAAGTGGGCAATGATCAACCCGCAGGGTTTCTACACCAACTTAGTGGGTAAAGGGAAAGAGCACATAGAGACCTGCTTAGATCTTGCGATAGAGGGCAGAGGAGTGGTTCTGGCTTACGAATCTCTAACCAAATTAGTGGAAGGGCTATTAAAAACCAAGAGGCCGATCAAGGAACTATCCTCACCAAGATGGTTCGATACGAACTGCTCGAGGGCTCTAAGAGAATTAAAACAGAGTTTAAAGAAGGCCCCGAGAGACAAAAATGAAATTGCTCAATGTAGACAGAACTATAAAATGCAGGTTAAGAGAAGGAAGAGTGCTCTCCAAAAGGAAGTTTGGGCAGACCTGAGAGAAGCTGGGGAAAATAGGGACTATGCCCAATTTTGGAAAATTATAAATAGGCCCTGTCACCAAGACTCAGGCACACCAGTAATCAGTACCAATATACTACCAGACCAATGGATCAACCATTTTAAAACTCTGTACAATCAACAGGAGGTAGATATTGGGGATGGGACGTGGGAGGGACCCAGGGCAACCGAATTAGAATTCTCTTTCTCTGAAGTTCTAAAAGCAGTGCTAGGGCTGACGCGCAACAAGGCACCAGGCCCGGACGGCACCCCCCTGGACCTATTTTTAAGTAATACTGATCTATGGGCACCGATTATGACCCGAGTACTTAATGCCGCAATTAAAACTGGTTTGCCGCGATCTTGGTCAACCGCAGTGATTGTCCCCATATACAAGAAAGGCTGCAGAGACAACCCGCAGTGTTACAGACCAATCTCGCTGATTGATGTCTCGGCCAAAGTATTAGGTAGGGCAATTCTCAACCGCCTGATAGAGTGGACTGGCACCCATAACACCTTGGTGGACACCCAGTATGGTTTTCGAACAGGCAGGTCAACAAGTGACCAATGTCTCAACTTATATCTTTTAGCAGCTAAATACATCAAGTCAGATGACGGGACCCTGTATATGGGATTCATGGACCTGGCAGCGGCATTTGACAATGTCAATAGAGCTAAACTCTGGGCAATTATGTTTAGATTGGGAATTGACCCAGACTTGATCAATATACTTAAGGAACTACACTGGAACACCACTGCCAAGGTCCGCTATAGCGCGGAGGGGGGGGGTGAGTACTGATCCCTTCCCGTGCTCTGGTGGGGTGAGGCAGGGGTGTATCCTGGCTCCATTCCTATTTTCTCTTTACATAAATGACCTAGAGAGTGCCCTGCTGACACTGGGAACTGACTGCCCAAGAGTGGGATCCCGCCATATACCGGTACTGTTGTACGCAGACGACGCGGTCCTCCTCGCTCGAACAGCAGTGAGCCTCCAGCTTCTAATTACTGGTTTTGCTGAATTTATGAGGAATTTAGATCTCTCTGTTAATCTAACCAAGTCTTTTATTATGGTGACAGGGAAAAAACCTCACAAGAGATTTGTGTTCAAAATAGGAACTCATGTTTTGGATACTGTGACCACTTTTCCATACCTGAGTCTCCTGTTTGATGAAAAGATTAAGTTTGTCCCACTGATTGAGGAAAGGTCCAGGAAACTTGTTTCAGCAAACGGGGCCATACTAAACTTCGCACGAATGATGGGACGTTGGTCTCCCGAGCAGGTGATGACATTGTACAGAGCGGTCAGTACCTCTAAAGCCACCTATGGGGCAGAGGTGTGGGGTTTTAGGGATGCACACCAGATACAATTAGAGGAAGACAAATTAGAAACTTTTAAAGCTACCTCAGAGCATCCCGGCAGCAGTCACACATAAAGAGCTTGGCACCCCATATATATCTGACCTGATTAGAGTGAGACCATTTTTGACCTGGTTCAGAATTTGGCTAAACCCAAATGCTGAATTAACTAGACAGATCATTATGGATTGTCTCCGGAGAGACAGATGGTTGCAAATCCCCTGGTTAAAATACATTAAAGAAACCCTAGAGTCTATTGACCAGCAAATGTTATTTTCTGACCCTTCTAACGTGGATAGCTCTTGCAAATATCATGTCCGAAAGCAGCTATTAGAAAAATACGATCACAGGAGGAATGAACTTGACTCTAATAAATCCTCGGTAGCAGCCCACTCGCTTGTAAGCAATGAAATAGGTATGGAACCGTATCTCTTTTTAATCTACAGTCAACATGAGAGGTTTTTAATGACTCGTTTTAGGCTCAATTTGTTACATTATATTTTAGCTTACCCGTCTGGTTTTACATTAACAATTGAGCAGAAGGGTGCCTGCGGCTGCGACAATAGGTCTCCGCAGGACACCCTTCATTTTGTATTATTTTGTTCTTTTTATAAAATGCCGCGTCGAAGATTCCTGGTGGACATTTTAAAGGAAGCAAAAATTTACCATGCCAAAACTGCTTTATTATTCTTGCAAAGAGGAAGTGAGACGCGTACCTTGTGTACTGTTATGAGTTTTTTAAAAATTGTGGTCAAACTGAGAAATACAAGGGGTTGATGGAGGATGATATGAATTTACTGCTCCCTTTTTCCGGTCAAAGCTTGTAAATAATAATAACTTTTAAAATCGTTTTTTTAATATTGTAAAGTTCAGTATGATTATATGTGGATATGTAATGTCATGTATTTTTATGATGGTTTTTAACCACCGAAATAAATAAAGAACTGAACTGAACTGTTAGGGCCTACCTTAGGTGCGACTTACATGTTCTTAAACGGGAGTTTAAGGCTTGACAAGTAGTTTCAAATGCCAAGTGGAAGTGGAAGTAAACTGTACACACAAACTGCAGTGGCAGGCTTGAGGAAGGTTTGAAAGGCACTTCTGTTGGTGACATAATCCGGCCTCCAGGCTCACTCGTAAAAAGAACAGATAAAAGACAGAATGCTGAACAATTAAAACATTCACCTCCAGTCACAGATCTAAGTTTAGTCCATAATTTTTTTTCTCATCAGGTTGCTTATTTTTGGTCCAGGGAGGACCTGGCCTGGCAGTTCGGGCTGGACTGTTCCCATGAGGCACAGGGTCAAGACTGATTTGCATATGGCTGGGTCCGAACTGGAACAATGGATTTTTCCCAGCTCTGTGGTTAGGGGTTAATGTTTTATTTGTTCAGAATTCTGTCCATCATCTGTTCTTTTTGCAGGCCCCCTAGTAGTATTTAATTTACAGACCTGGTTACATGGTATACCACTTTACAAGGGACGTATAGGTAAAGTAAATATGCCCATCAGTTATACACCGATTATACATGTTCAGGAGAGAAGCACATGCCCTTTAGCTCTGGTCAGCAGTGGTAAAGGGCTCAGAGTCCTCGAGCCCACCCACAACAACAAGGTCAGAAAGAGAGGAGGAGGAAGGCAACGAGTTTCGGATAATCCTACAAAAAGGACCATTTCAACAGTGATGACTTTATAACTAGAGTTTCTGTAGTTGCTTAATTTTCCTACAGCCTGGTTCCTTTCTGGAGTGGAGTAATGTTTCTATGCCTCCACTTGGCACTCGTGAAAGTTCTCTTCTTCTGTCTCACACCTGCTAATTTAGGTCGGTTTAATATGTGATACTTGTTTGGAACAAACACTGTATTGTGTGTTTCATGGCAAAGCTCCCAGCATTGCTCAATGGCACCTGCGTCTGACACCCAGAATACCTAAACACTGCTTGTAGTTCAGGAGGTCAGACCTGCTGTTTCTAGAGACTGAGGCTGCTTGCACAGCAAGGCTTGGAGGTTTGCAACACAACACTGGTTTGTAGTTTCCACTGGAAGGTTTCCTTGCAGCTGCCAAGCTTACTTATGCGCTTTGGGTTTGTTTATGCAGAGTGAGTGCTGTGAGGTAGTATGCAGAGCCTGGACGTGTCACGCCTTGCTTGTGCCTGAGTATGTTAGGTGTCATATCATTGTAATTGGACCAGCCTTTGTATAGCACGTCACAGCCCTCACGAGACACGCAAGGGCAGTGTCGCTGCACCACGGGGGGTACTTGGTGCAGTGAGACCTATGTGACACGCCCATGAGTGACCAGAGAGGTGCTCTTATCCTGTCTTAAGTTGCAGCAGTCAGTAGTGTGGTACAAACAGACCCACCATCTCAGCACCCCATGTGGTACAAACAGAGCCACAATCTCAGCACCCCAATGTGGTACAAACAGAGCCACCATCTCAGCACCCCAATGTGGTACAAACAGAGCCCCCATCACAGCACCAATGTGGTACCAACAGAACCACCACCTCAGCACCCCCATGTGGTACAAACAGAACCACCACCTCTGCACCCCCATGTCGTACAAACAGAGCCCTCACCCCAGCAGCCCATGTGGTACAAACAGACCCACCACCTCAGCACCAATGTGGTATAAACAAACCCACCACCTCAGCACCAATGTGGTACAAACAGAGCCACCATCTCAGCACCCCCATGTGGTACAAACAGACCCACCATCTCAGCACCCCCATGTGGTACAAACAGAGCCACCATCTCAGCACCCCCATGTGGTACAAACAGAGCCACCATCTCAGCACCTCCATGTGGTACAAACAGACCCACCATCTCAGCACCAATGTGGTACAAACAGAGCCCCCATCACAGCACCAATGTGGTACAAACAGAACCACCACCTCAGCACCCCCATGTGGTACAAACAGAACCACCACCTCTGCACCCCCATGTCGTACAAACAGAGCCCTCACCCCAGCAGCCCATGTGGTACAAACAGACCCACCACCTCAGCACCAATGTGGTATAAACAAACCCACCACCTCAGCACCAATGTGGTACAAACAGACCCACCACCTCAGCACCCCCATGTGGTACAAACAGAACCACCACCTCTGCACCCCCATGTGGTACAAACAGAACCACCACCTCTGCACCCCCATGTGGTAGAAACAGAAGCACCATCTCTGCACCCCCATGTGGTACAAACAGAACCACCACCTCTGCACCCCCATGTGGTACAAACAGAACCCCCATCTCTGCACCCCCATGTCGTACAAACAGAGCACTCACCCCAGCACCCCATGTGGTACAAACAGACCCACCACCTCAGCACCAATGTGGTAAAAACAGAGCCCCCATCACAGCACCCCCATGTGGTACAAACAGACCCACCATCTCAGCACCAATGTGGTACAAACAGAACCCCATCTCAGCACCCCATGTGGTTTAAACAGAAGCACCATCTCTGCACCCCCATGTGGTACAAATAGACCCACCATCTCAGCACCCCCTGTGGTACAAACAGAACCACCACCTCAGCACCCCCTTGTGGTTTAAACAGAAGCACCATCTCTGCACCCCCCTTGTGGTTTAAACAGAAGCACCATCTCTGCACCAAAGTGGTACAAACAGAACCACCATCTCTGCACCCCCTGTGGTACAAACAGAACCACCATCTCTGCACCCCCTGTGGTACAAACAGAACCACCATCTCTGCACCCCATGTGGTACAAACAGAACCCCATCTCAGCACCCCCATGTGGTACAAACAGAATCACCATCACAGCACCCCCATGTGGTACAAACAGATCCCCCACCTCTGCATCCCCATGTGGTACAAACAGACCCACCATCTCAGCACCCCCATGTGGTACAAACAGAGCCACCATCTTTGCACCCCATGTGGTACAAACAGATCCCCCACCGCTGCACCCCCATGTGATACAAACAGAACCCCCACCTCAGCATCCCCTGTGGTTTAAACAGAAGCACCATCTCTGCACCCCAATGTCGTACAAACAGAGCCCTCACCCCAGCACCCCCTTGTGGTACAAACAGAGCCCCCACCTCAGCACCCCCATGTGGTACAAACAGAACTTCCATCACAGCACCCCCTGTGGTACAAACAGACCCACCATCTCAGCACCCCCATGTGGTACAAACAGAACCACCACCTCTGCAACCCCATGTGGTACAAACAGAACCACCACCTCAGCACCCCATGTGGTACAAACAGAACCACCACCTCTGCACCCCGATGTGGTACAAACAGAACCACCATCTCAGCACCCCCATGTGGTACAAACAGAACCACCACCTCAGCACCCCCATGTGGTACAAACAGAACCACCATCTCTGCACCCCCATGTGGTACAAACAGAACCACCATCTCAGCACCCCAAGTGGTACAAACAGAACCCCCACCTCAGCACCCCATGTGGTACAAACAGAACCACCACCTCAGCACCCCATGTGGTACAAACAGAACCACCATCTCAGCACCCCCATGTGGTACAAACAGAACCACCATCTCTGCACCCCCATGTGGTACAAACAAACAGCACACCTTCTCAACACTGCAGTGCGGCAGAAATAAGAACTCACACAACTTATAAAGGTTATTTTATTTAATTGTTTTTGTTTAAAAAAACATCTGCATCTTTATTTTATAAAATCTGTATGTCTCACACCTCAAATCAGCATCTCTATTTACAGTTGATTATCCTCACTTTTTAGAATTATTATTGTTACTCTCCCTCCAGGGAGGGTCATTTGTCTTTTCCAGAAAAAAATACGTAAAAACTTTGAAAAACAAATACTGTCCCCAGCATCCTAGAAGAGGTCAGAAGTCAGGCAGTGAACGAGGGCTTAAAAAAGGCCCCTCCCGCCCTCGTTGAGCCCTGGAACCCCTCAAAGAAGTTAGCAAGTGCTGGAGGGGCTGGGACTAAAGCTGGAGATGTGTGTTGGGGCAACAGGTCATCAAGGAATGCCCGACAGCTGGGTGCTGTGTGACGTACAGGACTGCTTCTAAAGCCAGAAAGAAAACACTACAAGTACCACAATGCACTGGGCGGCAGCTAGCCAACCCCATCCTTCCCCATGGTCTGAAATTACTGGCAAGCTTATCGGGCGATTTACAGTAGAGCTCAGCATAAAGAAGCATGTGATAATTATAAAAAATAATATTACAAATAATAACTGTTTACATAATGCACCATGATCTCATCCTCTGGGCTCTGCAAGGATAGGTGTTCTTAAAAACACCTTCATTCGCACGCATTCTATCAGCTTCAGAATGATTAATGTCTCTGTCAGCTCGACTGGAATTCAAACTTGAGACCTGCAGGCCATACACCCTAGGAATGTATCTTTCTTGGAGGAAGGTAACAAGACAAAAAAAACATCAATACAAAAACAAATGCACCTAAGCACTTTAGTTTATTGCATTATTAAATGCCAGATGTTGGCAAAAAGGAAACCACACACCAAACCAACACACAACACAACAAACCCGAAACATTCTCCTCGTCTTGGGATTTCGTGGTTTTCCTCCATTTCCTCTGGTTTTGTTCACAATTTCCGGTAAACATGAAAGCTAGAACATACAGTCCTGTACAGGATGGTCGGTAGTTACAGGAGGGATCCTGGGATATTTGTTGTAGTCCAAAAATGAATCCTATCAGAGATCCTGACTGTAAAGGGGGGAGGGGGGAGTGTGACGAGGGAGTGTGTGTGTGGGGGGGGGGTGGCTCGAAGGTAATTGCACAAGAGTCAGTGACATCCAACCGACTGAGCAGGTTATCACCCATCACCTTTGACTTGTACTCCTCCTATAGATATGAACTTTGACCCTTGCGATTGGACAACGTAGGGTCATGATGGCTGGGGAGGACATGTCTAGGCAGAAAGCATGGCTGTGCAGGGGCCATCTTGAATCCGTACATTTAGAAGTAGCGTACATTGTAAACAAACGCTCCTTTGCCTCCACCCACAAGGCACTTGGTTTAATCTCTTGCACTTAATCCACGAAGTCCCTCACGTTTATCCCACAATTGCTCTCAAACATTACGCGAGACAGAAGAGAGGTGGTCATCGGGGCCACTGGGTGAGGTAATGGTCAGTCTATGGCCAGTGGTTGACCGGTCTGAAAGGGAGGGTGGAGACAACGATTTGGGTGTCATCAGCATAGAGGTGGTAGTCGAGGCCGAAGAAGAAATAGTGCAAAAAAGGGATATGCTATAGAGGACATATAGAAGGGGGCACCAGGATAGACCCCCGTGGCCCTCCAACAGGTGGGGAGCTGAGGACCAGGCGGGTCGAGCATATCTGGATGATACAGAAATCCTACTGGGTGAAATGCCTGCGTACCCTGAGTGAGCAAAGCATCATGGGACCAGCATTGATCTTATGCCAGGTCTCCAAAAACGTAGTCAAAATGTTGTTAAAGCAGAACATGGGCAACAAAAAGTCCCTAAAAATTAGGTTCTACCTCAACTGCGCCACCATCCTGGAAACCTTGGTCCTCGAGTCTGAGAGGGCAAGAGATGTGAAACAGTCCAATTAACCCCACCGCTGCTGCCGACGTTCAGCGGACGTCGCGTGCACTACCTCGGTAGTGCTGCGCACGTCTGTTGAACGTCGCAGCCCCGCCCACGCAATAGAACGTTTCGTACTAGCGCGGAAAGTTCAGCGCAGGCAAGGGGTTAAATAAGCTGTGCTATTCTGGTACTATTTATATTTGTGAATTGTAATTGTATTTATATAGCGCTTACTACCCCTGAGGAGATGTTGAGGCACTTCACGCCAGGCAGCACGCTGCTCTTGGAACCCAAAGTTAGTGGTTAGTTCAGTGTGTATTGTTTATTTAAATGAATCTTGCACTCTCAAGGAAACCATTCATGCATTTATTACGTTTATTTGTGGTAGATGAAATTAATAGGACTTCAGTGCGATCGTTAGTAGGGTGTGTGAGTTCATGCAGATGTTTGGTAGGATTGATAAACGAGCAGTACAGGAGTATGACTTAAAAAGAGTTTGCTCTATGATCTTTGGAAAGGGGAGTGGGTAACTTGCAGAAATGCAATGATACAGATTACGGTAAACGCACGTGACAGAGTAGCCTGTGTTCAGAGAAAGAAGGTGCACACAGATGGAAGGTTGGAAAGAGTCACTGAAGGAAAAGGAAAGGCGACAATCAGAAGACTTACTGAAGGCAAAGGAGAGGCGACAATCAGAAGTCTTACCGAAGGCAAAGGAGAGGCGACAATCAGAAGTCTTACCGAAGGAAAAGGAGAGGCGACAATCAGAAGTCTTACCGAAGGCAAAGGAGAGGCGACAATCAGAAGTCTTACCGAAGGCAAAGGAGAGGTGACAATCAGAAGTCTTACCGAAGGAAAAGGAGAGGCGACAATCAGAAGTCTTACCGAAGGAAAAGGAGAGGCGACAATCAGAAGTCTTACCAAAGGCAAAGGAGAGGCGACAATCAGAAGTCTTACCGAAGGAAAAGGAGAGGCGACAATCAGAAGTCTTACCGAAGGAAACGGAGAGGCGACAATCAGAAGTCTTACCGAAGGCAAAGGAGAGGTGACAATCAGAAGTCTTACCGAAGGAAAAGGAGAGGCGACAATCAGAAGTCTTACCGAAGGCAAAGGAGAGGTGACAATCAGAAGTCTTACCGAAGGAAAAGGAGAGGCGACAATCAGAAGTCTTACCGAAGGAAAAGGAGAGGCGACAATCAGAAGTCTTACCGAAGGCAAAGGAGAGGCGACAATCAGAAGTCTTACCGAAGGAAAAAGAGAGGCGACAATCAGAAGTCTTACCGAAGGAAAAGGAGAGGCGACAATCAGAAGTCTTACCAAAGGCAAAGGAGAGGCGACAATCAGAAGTCTTACCAAAGAAAAAGGAGAGGCGACAATCAGAAGTCTTACCGAAGGAAAAGGAGAGGCGACAATCAGAAGTCTTACTGAAGGCAAAGGAGAGGCGACAATGAAATGAAAAGACAATTTGTAAAGCGCGGTGGCTACCCTGAGGCGTCCCAGCGCTGCAAGAGGTCATGCTTGAGACAGAGCCGATGAAAGCCACTCTGGTTTGTTAAATAGCAGGGTTTTTAGGAGTTTTCGGAAGGCGAGCAGTTTGGGCTCGGATCTTAGTGTGAGAGGAAGGGCATTCCAGAGCCTAGCGAGATTATGAGAGAATGAGCGGCATCTGGCTCGCTTGAATCTGGGTATTACGGCGAGGAAGGAGGATCCTGATCGGAGTTGTCTGTTGGGATGGTAGGCAGTTATCAGGGGCGATTGATGATGGGTCCTGTTCCCCAGTAGTAACGATGTGCATTGCACATAGCCTTGAATTCTATCCTTGCCCTTACTGGGAGCCAGTGAAGATCTTTTAGTCTGGATTTAACCAAGACTCGCCGAGGGATTTGGAGAAGGGTTCTGGCGGCACAGTTCTGGATTATCTCTAGCTTGTTTAGGATGGACTGGGGGGCCCCAAGGTATAGGGCATTCCCACAGTCCAAACGGGACAGAATTAGACCTTGGACCATTATCCGTCTGGCGTGAAAGGGGAGGAGTGGGAGGATTTTGCGCAGGCGTCTTAGAAGGCCAAAGCAGGTGGCAGATAGTTTGGCCGTCTGATGGTTAAAGTTGAGTGATTTGTCAAGCCATATGCTGAGGCTTTTGATCGAATCTTTGGGTGGAGGGGGAGGACCCAGACAGGGGGGTCCAGAATGAGTCTATGGTCTTATCAATGATGTTCCCGAGGAGCATAAGCTCCGTTTTGTCCCCGTTTAATTTGAGGCAGGAGGATGTCATCCATTGGGTGACTGCTTCCAGGCATTTTTTCAGACCATGGTGTGAGTTGAGGGGGGGTATCTAGAGCCATCACTAGCTGAGTATCGTCCACGTAAGTGGCGATTTTTACTCCGATGGGGCGGACGATCTCAGCCAGTGGGCTCATGTAAACATTAAAAATGGTGGGGCTTAGAGAGGAGTCCTGTGGTACCCCACAGTTCAAAGGTTTGCTGGAGGAGGTGCATTCCCTCTCAAATACCTGGAAGGAATGGTCAGAGAGAAATGACCTGAGCCAGGTAATTGCCATTCCTGAGATTCCTATCCCGCTGAGTCGGTGCAATAAGATGTTATGGTTTACAGTGTCGAAGGCGGCACTTAGGTCAAGGAGAATGATGGCTGTCGAGCCTCCATTGTCCAGGATCCTTCTGGCCTCCTCCGTCACTGCGACCAGAGCGGTTTCAGTCCCATGGAGGGGGCGGAATCCCGTCTGGGAGGGGTCCAGACTTGTGTTTGACTCCAGAAAGTTTTGTTAGTACGGCGTTGACATGTTTTTCTATGAGTTTGCTAAGCCAGGGCAGTAGGGAGATGGGTCGGAAGTCTTACCGAAGGAAAAGGAGAGGCGACAATCAGAAGTCTTACCGAAGGAAAAGGAGAGGCGACAATCAGAAGTCTTACCGAAGGCAAAGGAGAGGTGACAATCAGAAGTCTTACCGAAGGAAAAGGAGAGGCGACAATCAGAAGTCAAACCAAAGGCAAAGGAGAGGCGACAATCAGAAGTCTTACCAAAGGAAAAGGAGAGGCGACAATCAGAAGTCTTACCGAAGGAAAAGGAGAGGCGACAATCAGAAGTCAAACCAAAGGCAAAGGAGAGGCGACAATCAGAAGTCTTGAGTCAAGGTCAGCTTTCTTGCAGGAATTATGTAATATAGAGAAGGCTTTTTGAGACAGTAGGCAATCTGAGGTTGCAACACTGTATAAAGAAACAACATTGTATGCATGTGATATAGCGCTCTACCCGATACAGGCACTAGATTCAGCTGAACAGAATGTCCGCTGCTCAAGTCCCACGAGAACAGACTTCAGCAAGAGCAGCTGAAGGCTCAGGGATTGGAAGTGTAAAGTGGTGAGTACGCACATAATAGTGTGGAAAACCCACAACATCTCTGTGGCGAAGATCTGGCTTTGGCACAATACCCGCGTGTCCCTCAAGGAATCCTATGTCATGGCTCTGTACATGGCATATCTTAGCCCAGCGGAGGGGTCTGGCCCCATATTTGGCACTTTATGGACTAATATTACCATGGGATTAGTATGGCTTTGGCCTGTATTTGGCACATTACTATCTGGTATAACACATTTTCCCATGGAAGGGCACCGACTCGCACATACTATAGTCAGCTTCAAATCTAGCCACTAACGTGTCAGTCTCCAGGCGCGCTGCGGAGTGGTCTGGCGTTGTTGCGGTTCTCCTCTGGCACGGCTGTAGAGCTGGCACTCTAGGACTAGGTGCTTGTGGTATTGTTGTGTGGCACACACTTGGATTTACCACACCTGGACCTGAAATTCTTATGGCACTTCTTGCTACAACATTGTGAACTCCTCAAAGTGTATCACACTTTACTGTGTGCAGCACTGTGCTATCATCTCTGTACCTTAACATTTATTAGTTGAGTGGCGTGATGGATCAAGGGGTGTCGAGTACGGTTAAATAACAAGATGCGGTCACTAACTACAGTGCTAGCACCATCAGTACACTTTGGAACTGTATATATAGCACCTCTGCAGAACTCATAAGGCGTCTGGGGACCTCAGCAGGTTCTAGGGAAGTTAGCAAGTCTCATCAGAACCCTGCCACTCTCAGCCTGACTCAGCAGGTCTTAGTGAGTCTCAACTGGACTCTGCATGACTCAGCAGGTTTCAGTGAGTTTCAACAATACCCTGCATGACTCAGCAAAGTCTCAGTGACTCTCAACAGGACGACACATGAATCAGCAGGCTTCAGTGAGTCTCAATAGGACTCCACATGACTCAACAGGCCTCAGGGAGTATCAACCGGACTCTGCATGACTCAGCAAATCTCAGTGAGTCTCAAATGGACTCCGCATGACTCAACAGGTCTCAGTGAGTCTCAAACGGACTCTGCATGACTTAGCCAGTCTAAATGAGTCTCAACAGGACTCTGCATGACTCAGGAGGCCTTTGTGAGTCTCAATCGGACTCTGCATGACTTAGCAGTTCTCAGTAAGTCTCAAAAGGGCTTCTCATGACTCAGCAGGTCTGAGCGTGTCTCAACAGGCCTCTGCAAGACTCAGCAGATCTCAGTAAATGAAAGCAGGCATCAGTGAAACGCAGCATGTGTACGCAGCCCTCAGCGGGACTCTTAAGCCTTAAGATGCCTCTGCGTAACTTAGCAGCTCTCAGTGGGTGTCAGTAGGCCTTGATGGGTCTCAGCAGATCTCAGCAGGAGTAAGTAGACCTCAGCAAGACAACAGCAGGTCTCATCTCTTGATTAGGCACCACAACTCAGTTCCCAGGAGGATAGCTCACCAGAGACACACATCTGCGGTCAGACACAAGCTGGACTGTTTATCACCGTGCTTCCAGCTCCCCTCTGGTCTCTGAGTCAGCGCCTCTCTTTCCGGCAGTGTTGTGCCTGTATGGTGTGTCTGGTTCAGATACGGGTCTTGTGAATTCACATGACACCAGCAGCTTTGAAATGCACCTCAGACGCTTCGAAGACTTGGCAATCCAGGCTTCTATGGGGGTTTCGAGTGATAGGCTTACATCTAAGACCACTGCTCAATGGTAAAGTACGTTTACAACAATTCTTTTAGTCCGCAGGGAATCACAACGCAGTCCTTACAACGGCTGCGTTGTGATTCCGCATACCAATACTCCGCAAGTCGGGACAACGACTTTGCGGAGGGGGTGGAGGGGAGGTGTTGATTTAAAATCCAACACCTTCCCTAATGTCCGCGTAGACTGGAGTTGGAATAGTAAATTATACTATTCCAACATCCAGCGCCCCCCCTCCGCAAGTCGTTGTTCCGGCTTGCGGAGTAATGGTATGCGGAATCACAACGCGGTCGTTCTAACGACCGTGTTGTGATTCCCTGAGGACTAAAAGACTGTGGGATAAGGAGGCATATTCCTGCTCAATACATGGACGGCCACGCCTTGCCGGCCATGCCCTGGTGACGACCATGTGTGTGATATGATCCTGGCTGAGTTTATCATGCCACCAAGGTGGCAGAAGTGCCTTGAGAATGCTTCTCTTTCCTAGTAGAACCTTTACACACAGTGATGAGGATTGTGAGTGTTTGTTCTCGCCTCCTGTGCCTTCTTCTTTCATTGAAATCTGGAGATCTCGATTTTTCTGGAGGTCTTTGTTCTTCTCTGTGTGAGAGCCCATCTCTGAACCAATGTCCAGACTTCAAGATTTGGTCATTACGGCTGAGGGAGAAGATCAGAGTGTGAGGACCACGTCAGTCAACAGAGCGTGGCCAGTGGAGACAGGACAACCTGTTTGCAGAAGCCGATCCCCAGCATTTCCTTTCAGGCGCTTTTCAAACTGCTGCTCTCTGCTCACCCCATCATATATCAGAGTCATGCATCTCTCTCTTTCCTTCTGCTTCAACATGCACGTGTGACCAATGAGAGAACCTCCCGGGATCACGCGTGACCAATGAGAGAACCTCCTGGGATCACACGTGACCAATGAGAGAAGAGAACCTCCTGGGATCATGCATGACCAATCAGAGAACCTCCCGGGATCACGCGTGACCAATGAGAGAACCTCCTGGGATCACGCGTGACCAATGAGAGAACCTCCCGGGATCACGCGTGACCAATCAGAGAACCTCCCGGGATCACGCGTGACCAATCAGAGAACCTCCCGGGATCACGCGTGACCAATCAGAGAACCTCCCAGGATCACACGTGACCAATGAGAGAACCTCCCGGGATCACGCGTGACCAATGAGAGAACCTCCTGGGATCACGCGTGACCAATGAGAGAACCTCCCTGGATCACGCGTGACCAATGAGAGAACCTCCCGGGATCACGCATGACCAATCAGAGAACCTCCCAGGATCACACGTGACCAATGAGAGAACCTCCCGGGATCACGCGTGACCAATGAGAGAACCTCCTGGGATCATGCATGACCAATGAGAGAAGAGAACCTCCTGGGATCACGCGTGACCAATGAGAGAACCTCCTGGGATCATGCGTGACCAATGATAGAACCCCCTGGGATCACACGTGACCAATGAGAGAACCTCCTGGGATCACACGTGACCGATGAGAGAACCTCTCAGGATCACACATGACCAATCAAAGAACCTCCCTGTTCTCACGTGTTCCACCCACCCGGCCACCCCACTGCCGCTCGAGCATACACATGGCCTATGCAATGTTTGGTTTCCCCTCATCACATCAACTTCTTGACTAGACCATGCCGGCTCCCTTCAATCCTCCTTTGTGAGCCGGGGGAATGGTGCAAAACAAAGCATGATGGGTCTGTCTCAAGTCCATGTTGTTCCTTAACGTCGTCCAGAGAAGCAGGTTCTTGGTCTGCGGCTCCCCCTCCATGCTTGCGTTTCAACTCTTATCAAAATGGCATCAAGGAGTGCGAGCCAGGCTTTTAGTTCTGTAAATTCATTTGTCAAAAGAGAGCCTGAAATGTCTCAAATAAATAATGGCTATCAAATAGTCCCCATGCACGCGGTGTCACAAGAAGTTTTTGGTCTGGTCTCTGCAGGCACTCATGAGAAGCACTCGACAAACCATTGGCCGGTGGACTCCTTGGCTAGAGCAGTCTTGTTCGGAGCAGGAGCACGTCACTTCCTGCTGGGCGAGGCCTGGTGCACGTGTCTTGAAGGCGAGGACCTGGAGCGTACATGGGTCTCCTGTCATTGACTGTTCCTATATACAGAATGCGGAGGAACATTACCCCGCTACAGCCAAGCACCTTAGTTCTGATGCCGCTTCATGTGCAGGGCCAGATGGTCAGAGCGGGAGAAGCACCGGCCGCAGGCTGCACACTTGAAGGGCTTGGCACCTGTGTGCTTCCGGAAGTGTCTGGTCAGCTCGTCGGAGCGCGCAAAGCGCCAGTCGCAGCCGTCCCACGTGCATTTGTACGGCTTCTCACCTGCAATGTGAGGAGAGAGAGAAAAGGGAATTAGAAATGCTGTGACTAGCAGTTGTAAACAGAGAACTCACACATGGGGCAACAGGGCATCTCTTATTGAGGTCACTGGAAGAAAGACTACTTTTTTCTTGTGCTCTCCCAAGACTCATTGATCTCATTGGAAGAAAGACTACTTTTTTTCTTTTGCTCTCCCAACACTCGTTGATATCTTTGGAAGAAAGACTGTTTTTTTTTGTGCTCTCCCAAGACTTATTGATCTCATTGGAAGAAAGACTACTTTTTTCTTTTGCTCTCCCAACTCTCATTGATGTCATTGGAAGAAAGACTACTTTTTTTTCTTTTGCTCCCCTAACACTCGTTGATCTCATTGGAAGAAAGTCAACTTTTTGTCTTGTGCTCTCCCAACACTCATTGATGTCATTGGAAGAAAGAATACTTTTTTCTTATGCTCTCCCTAGGCTCATTGATCTCATTGGAAGAAAGACTACTTTTTTCATGTGCTCTCCCAACACTCAATGATGTCATTGGAAGAAAGACTACTTTTTTTCTTGTGCTCTCCCAAGACTCATTGATCTCATTGGAAGAAAGACTACTTTTTTCTAATGCTCTCCCAAGACTCATTGATGTAATTGGCAGAAAGACTACTTTTTTTCTTGTGCTCTCCCAAGATTTATTAAGGTCATTGAAACAAGGAGCACTTTTTAGTGCTCTCCCAAGGCTACTACTGATATATACGGTGTTGCAACAGCCTTAGAGACTGTGCATTATACTCTCAGAGGGCTGACACCTTCCCTCTGTATCTTCCCAAAACTGGGGCCTATTCACAAACTGAATTTTGCAATATGTTCAGTAATAAAACAATAGTACTACTGCCATACTACAATATGCTGTTCACTAACCTACACATGAAGGCCTAGGGCTCCACCGCCCCTGTCTTTGATGTGCCTAGATCTCCGCCCTGACTGTGGGGACCTCCGCACACGTAGATATACGTTTTAGTAGTAAATATGAGATGCACAAGTGTAGGAATGGACAACGGGGAACACTGATGAATAAATGGGAGGTGTTTAAGTGGGAGTAAGGTGGGGTTAAAGTAGGATTGGGGAGGTGTTTAGAGAGGGGCATGCATAGAAGATTAAGCCTAGCCCTGTATCCAAGCTGCACTTTCATAGTTACTACAGTAAAAAACAACACATTACAGCTGTTAATACTCTCCAGCTCAGACGTGGATTAACTTCAGCACCATAACAAACCATTGGTACTGCAGCCCCCCATAGAGAATAATGGAGGCAGGGACTTATAATAAAGCCCATAAGAACTACTGTTAATTAAATTAAGCTATTTTAATGTTTGAACAATAGAAACATGTTTATTTTTTTAAATGTGTATAAATGAAACAAATATTAGTTTATTATTAAATATATTAATAACCTTTTTGAAATGTAAAGATTAATGTTACATATATTTAGCAAATTAGAACAATTAAATTGATTCTTTACATAATAATAAAACATGAATTTTTGAGTTTCAGTGAAGGTAGTAAAACATGTTGTCTGGTTGATAAAAATCATCACAAAAGGATACATTACAGTGCAATAATCCATACGAATTAGTTCAAAGTGCTTATAGCAGAGAACATACTGCTATTCAAATAAAACCTATATGCATAATAATTCATGACAGTTGAGAACAAAATTACATTTATCCTAGCCTGAAGAAATGTACCTTCAAACTACCAAGTACTTATAACAGAGGGCAGACTGTTATTCAATTAAAAGCGTTATGCTTAAAAATTCAACAGTAAGGCTATGCGCAAGGGAGCCATACATTAATTGAGAGTCACGCGTGCTTGCAAAAGAATGGCGCTGCTTTTACCTTAACCCACGATGAGGATGAACCATACTATGTAGATTAATGTGCCATGTGCTTTTATACAACATACAGCTGTAATTTACCAATCAAATGACCTATATGGGCAAAACAATAAAATTGCCAAGTACACATACATGGGAGATTAACTCATCCTCGACAAGCCTGAAAGGAGAACATAAAAAGATATAACACTTATATAGAATTGTTTTAAAATTCAATTAAACATATATTAATACTTAAGCCTCCTCATCCGCAATAAGGGCCAGATGTAGGTAGGCAAATACCGGTCGGTAACGGCTGATTTCGGCCGTTACCGACCGGTATTTGGAGTTTGAGATGTAGGGGCTTTAAAAATTACCGATTCGGTAAATTTACCTATTCGGTAAATTACCGAATCGGTAAATTGACCGAATCTGTAATTTGAGATGTAGGTGGCACTGTCAACAGTGCCACAGGGCCTTAAGGATTCGTTATTTACCACCAACTATTAGTTGGTGGTAAATAACGAATACCTGTGTATATGCAAATCTGTGCATGTACACCTGTGCCATGTGACACACATACATATGGCACACAAGCACTAATCAGGGGTGCAACAGGGTGTCAAAGTGCCACCCTGCCACCCTTGACTATTCGGTAATTTTACCAAATCGGTATTTACTGATTAGGTTACCGAATCAGTAAATACCGATTTGGTAATTACCGAATCTTAACGATGCGGTAATTTTTACTGAATATTTACCTACATAGCATTTACCGATTTGTAAATATCGAATCGGTAAAATTCGGTATTTACGAATCAATGAATACCATTTACGTACATCTAGCCCTTAGTGAATTAACTTTTATCTTCCGATTTAAAAACTGGTTAAAACACAGCTTGTTCATTTCATGAAACCCGGCTGCAGATCGAAGCTTTAGAAGCAGGTTGTATGTAGGATCTCCAAGCTCCGATATATTCAGAATGGTTTATTTCCTACCAGAAACTATATGCTGAGAAGCCACCAGCTTCTGATAGAGACAGAGAATGCACACATTCCAAAATGACCCTTGAGTCACTACAGACTTTTCTTCGGAGACCAAACTCTAAACAAATTTCAGCTTGGACAATTGATTTTGGGATTCCAAAACCTGGCTTGCTGGCTTTAATTAACAGTAAATCCATGATTTGTCACCCTTTCCCTTACTGATAGCTGAGCTATAGGAAATAGTCTGTAGCCGCTTGGCTCCCATGACTTTAAGAAGATGTTCATACGAGTGGAGAAGTGTGGCTCAATGGTTAGAGCGGCAAACCCTGATGCAGAGTTTTGGCCAGGTACCAGGGTTCAATTCCCGCCTCGGCGGGTCTTGGGCTCAATTTCCCCTGACCTGATAATTCTCGCCTCGGCGCCTACCCTAATCATGGGTCCCACTCTGCAACTCTGGGCAATAGCTTGCTTAATCTCCACAACGGCCCCAACAGTGCTGGGATGCCTGGCTTCACCTTCGGGGTGCCCAGGAGTGGGCACTTCACAGGGTAAGGCCAGGAAGGGTTCCACAGCGGTATGTGTACAGCGCCTTAAGACCCCTTCGGGGGTGATACGTGCGCTATATAAGCACTACATTTACATTTCTTTTTACATTGGCCTTTTAATGTATTTCTTAGTGACTTAGGGCCATATGTATCAACATTCCGTTTTGCGATTCCTAAATAGCGATTTTTAAGGAATTGCTATTTAGAAATCGCAAAATGGTATGTATGTAGAAATTCGCTTCTTTTTAGCGATTTCTTAAAATTCCTTAATTGCGATTAGCAAATTGCTAATCGCAATTAAGGAATGATTTCCCATTCATTTCTATGGGCCAGGAGGCCCATAGGAATGAAGGGGAAATGTGCGATTCGCAATTTGCTAACCGCAAATTTAGAATATTTTCAAGGGTGCAGGGGTATCCAAAGGACAACCTGTTGCACCCCTAAAAACTGCATGGGTGCACATGTGGCGCACATACATGCCCTAGGGGCATGTATGTGCGTCACGTGGCACTTTGAAAAATGAAACAAAATGCATTTTGAAAGGAATTCGCAACTTAATTGCTATTTTTTTTAGCTTCTTACATTGCATTTAAGTGCAACCGCAAGATAAGGAATCGCATATTTTGCGATTCCTTATTTTTAAAGCAGATTGCCTTGATGCATACCATTTGACCAAATTGCATTCGCAAACGCCGAAATTCTGCGAATTTCGGCGATTGCTAACTCAATTTGGCTTGATACATATGGTCCTTAAATACGAATATTAAAGAGGATGGTTTTTGCTCTCAAAATGAGTTTTAAATTAGACTTTATTATTAAATAAAATGCCCAAATATTTACACGTCTTTACAACCTCAATTAACTTTCCTCTCGCTTGCCAAGTTCGAGTTTTAGCACGCGATGGGCATATTGCCATAATCTTAGTTTTCTTGACATTCAATTCCAAGCAATTGACTGTATTGTATGCATTCATAAAATGCAGTAGTAAGTCATTGTAGTACTATGGGAGTTTGACTAAGTAAAATCATATCATCGGCATACTGAATATATTTAAGATGCCCGTCGGCAAGTTGAGGGGGGAGAGCATTAACGGCTCCTAAGGGCTGTAACAGATCTGACATAAAAAGATTAAAAAGGCAAGGGGCCAATACACAGCCTTGTTTGAGGCCATTACAAGTTTAAATTCTCCGGGACAGGCTGAATCCATCGCCTAACTTAACCTGCACCCAAGTATTTGTCTACAAAAGTATAATTGCATCGAATAGGTTTTGGGGGGATTCCCTTTGTTTGCGACAGCCATGAAGGGGCACTTGAACGTGTATCATCATCGTCTACAGACTTTATTAAACAATTTTCCAACACGGCACGCGGGGGTAACGTGCGTCACATGCAGCTGCTGGTGACATAGGACTGCTAGGCTGATATAGATAAAGACAAGTCATCCTCACGTTGAACTTTGCCTGTCTCTTTAAAGTGGTCCATAATTAAAGCTCCCTGTTTTCCGTTTTTACAGATTTTTACAGATAAATACAGACAGAAAACCATTTATTTTCCTATCTGTATTTATTTTTAAATATGGATAAAAACGGAAATTCGGTTGTTTTTGAGTGAATCTAAATTCTGTCAATCACGGCTGCCAGCAATAGCTGTGCGGACTGACAGGCAAGGGGATTAAAAAGTTATAGGGATTTTAATTAAGAGCCTTAAACAGCAGTAGATTGTCACAACCTTGATACTAAAATGTACATATTTACTTACAAGTGCATATTTTACCACCTGAGTGGGTATGTATCATTGAAACATGTCAGACGTTTAGGCACAAGTGCACATTAGCTGGTTAAATAAATGCAGAAATATACACATTTCAACTTTTTCCACAAAACCTAAAATAAATATGGATAAATACAGGTAAAATTTGCAAAAAATAAATATGGATAAATACAGACGGAAATGACAAAATTATAAATACCATAGAACAAGGAGCCCTATGCATAATATAGGACTGGGAGTGTTGAGTTTCTGCACTGTTACAAATTTTGCCTGGATGAGAAGAGTCAATCACACCAGAATCCCGTGTTGACACCGACACCGACACCGAAACGCACCGACGCTTTACGTTCTATAGAATCCAAGTAAAGGCCTGGGGGTCTCCATAAATACCCCAATTTTAGACATTGGAAACCTCGCAAAAGTGGCACAAAGGCCATTGGATCTGATTAACCTGTAGCAACATCAGTTGAGTAATTGAAAATAGGGGGTTTACTTGTCTGTGGTTTATAATAGTCTTGTTTAATTAGGTTGTGATAAATGTTTTTCATGCATACTGTATATTTCTGTTACACTGATGAATGTTTTATTAATTTTCATTGTAAATTATGAGATGTTTTTATTTACTGTTTTTCAGGAAAAAAAAAAATCTGAAATTTTAACTTTGAAATTGTTTCCTTATGCAAAGAATAAGACTATGTCAAGCAAGAGAATTTTTAATAAAGAAAGAGTGTAAACGTTACATTTTAGTTTGTGGCCAAATTCTTAAAAAATACAATTAAGTTACAGTTAGGTGTGAATGAGGTTAGACAGTTAATCTCCAATAGTTAATCCAGGGATATTTCTTCTGACTTTGATTAATTGAGAAGGTTTACAGACACAAATATTTCATATGAGATGATGGTGAGTCATATTGTATATAGGTGGGTGGGGGGGCGTGCACTGGGCTTGAAACTGCACCTGAACCTGGCCATACCGTCTCCGCTGCCCCCCCGGCTCAACTCTTGGGCAACAGTCGCTAGCGCTGTTGCCATGCCAACTTGGTTCACGTCTTATAACCGGGGCCCTTTGAACTGAGGTTCAGCGCCTTGAGACCCTCACAGGTGAGTCGCGAGCTTCACAATTCCCTGATTGATTGATTGATTGGTTGATGGATTTATATCAATAACAACGATGTGGGTAGCACTTCAGGGCGTCTTGAAAAGGTGGGAAAATTAACCACAGAGAGCGGCCGCGACATGACAATAGACACAGATGCGCCCAGGGCCTTCTTTGTCCGAGCACAAAGAACACCATGAAGATATCAGGAACATTTGCAGGCCAGGCATGAGCACACCGGCGAGGAGCACAATTCCTTGAGTAGCACCTTTGCACACCTTGGCCCTTTGACCCCTTGGCCCTCTTGACAGCTGGGGATTTCGGCTATGATGGCGGACGGTGCTGAAGAACCAGGGGGTTCGAGCTGCGGGCTGTAGGCTAATGACGGTTGAGGTTAGATGAGGTTAGGCGAGTTGATGTTGTTAAGGCTTAATAAAGTATTTTCTGAGCCGTATCCCTTACCACGCTGGTGCCGCCTAACCGCACATACCTTGAAACACGGGTCGTGCTGTTGGGGGCACAAGCACAGCAGGTGGCCAATCCAAGGAGTTCCATAGAACTTGCTGATGAAGATAAAATTCAAATTTTTTAAGTTGATGTCATTTAGGGTTGCAAGGGGGGCAATAGCGAAGACGAGCGTATGGCGTGCCAGTCCCCTTGGCTTGGAGCACGCTGCACCCGACTAGTGCCAACTGCTTCTGCACTGCCATTGAAAGGACCAAGGCCTAATGCCTGCCCACAAACCATTACAACATAGCCCCAACAGAGCAAGGCTCTCTATGGGCCGGAAAAACCTCCTGCTATCTCTTCTGCCCTGCTTTGTTCCAGTAGCCACTCCATAGTATTCATGAGGAAAAGAAGCAGGGAGTGGAAGGATGGTGGCATGCCCCCACAGTCCCCCTGCAGTACTGAGGAACATGGAGGGGTGGAATGCACTGTCACTGCCGGCTTTAGCTGGTGTGGGTACGCCGGCGGTGGCTTGGTATGGGTTCAGGTCCTTCCTCAGTCCACCTCGGAATCACCAACCTAGCAACCCGACATGACTCGGCTTCATGCAGCCCAGTGTGAACCTTACTGCGTGCTCATCCCGCGAAAGACCACGCGCAACTGTTTCTGATTTTTGACCAACGGACAGCGACACCAGTTGTAAAAAAAAGTGGGCCAGTAGAGTTTTGATGGGAATTTTTTTACTTTAAATCTTAAGAAAAATAATTGAAATGTAATTTAACATGTTAAAAATATTTAAATATGTTTAATTGAATTTCAAAACAATTGTATATAAATGAAACATACATTTTAGTTTATTATAAAATATATGAATAACCTTTTTCAAGTGTAAACATTAACGTAACTTTTATTTAGAAAATTACAAAAACAAATGAATACTTTACATAATAATAAAACATTAATATTATAGTTTTGGTGGGATATTTTTTTATATAAATCTTAAGGCCAATAATTGTAATTTAATATGTTAAAAATTATCAGAAAAATCAACTTAATAGTAATGTAG
Source organism: Lissotriton helveticus (assembly GCF_964261635.1). Classification (NCBI taxonomy): domain Eukaryota; kingdom Metazoa; phylum Chordata; class Amphibia; order Caudata; family Salamandridae; genus Lissotriton; species Lissotriton helveticus. The sequence goes on along the minus strand of NC_136071.1, from coordinate 1,192,362,693 downwards.
CATTTTTATTCTATTCTACATTAAAAAATACATTAATTTACAATAAAAGTTGTCATTGAAATATTTTTACTAATGTATTATTAAGTTTAATAAACTTTTAAACTGCTCCCTATAATTTACCATAAGGAGATCTATGCCCTGGTGGCGGAAACCTTTCTCTACATACTTAAATTCATTAATTCAATTCCACATCCTGAGTTCAGGGGTGGAGAAATGTTAAGTTACTTTACAGTGATAAATGGTAAGTAGACAAAAATAGTAATGTTACTTAAAAGTGTAAGAGTAAACATATGCGTGTAGATTTACTCACGTGTCAGTTTGCGTTTGTGAATAGCCCCCTCCATGTTTGCAGTCCTGGGCTTTGATTTGTCTGCCTATTGTGTTTTGAAAGACTTGCTTTTGAGTTGCTTCTATTGGACTCACATGCCTGTTAGCAATGATTGGAACCCAAAATCAAGGTAAAGGACACATGGTGCCCTAAGTGAAAGCAGCTACGTGCCAACCCTGCAACATCTATGTGTGATGTAGTGACATCATTCATGACGAGCTGAAGGGCTTTGAAAATGTAACCAGACCGGAGATGGCAATAGTTTTATGTTTCATGATGTAATTGTTTGCTTTTTACATGCATATCAATTATTGATAATCCATAGTTCATGTTCATTGGTCAAATGGCTTAGTAGTCTCTCCTTAGTACCATCTTGTCTCATTTTGTAACCTCCCATGGCGACATCCCCTGTTACCTGTGTTGTTGCTCGGTAGGCTTTTTTTACAGCCTCTAAGCACTATTTTCTCAAATAGCTTTGTATTGATTGCTGTTGCAGGCAGGACACAATCTCTAACGCTTTTTATAATTTTTATAGCACGCATTTGCAATGCAATAAGTCTCACATTTGTGAGAGTTTAAGCTATTGGCATTGTACATGACAATGTATTTTATCTATTTGTTTTTAAAACAACACATAAATAAAAGGCATTATCATTCAATCAATCAATCAATCAAGGCATTTATAGAGCGCACTACTCACCTGGAGGGTCTCAAGGCGCTTGGGGGGGGGGGGGGGGGGTGCCGCTACTGCTCGAACAGCCAGGTCTTGAGCTTCTTCCTGAAGGAGAGGTGGTCTTGGGTCAGGCGAAGGTCGGGAGGGAGGGTGTTCCAGGTCTTGGCGGCCAGGTAGGAGAAGGACCTTCCTCCTGTTGTCGCTCTTCGGATGCGGGGGACGGCGGCGAGGGCGTGGTTGGTCGATCGGAGGTGGCGTTTGGGAGCGTAGAAGTTGAGGCGGTTGTTGAGGTAGCTCGGGCCTTGGTCGTGTAGGGCTTTGTGTGCGTGGGTGAGGAGACGGAAGGTGATTCTCTTGTTGACGGGGAGCCAGTGCAGGTCTCTCAGATGTCCGGAGATGTGGCTGCGTCGGGGGATGTCGAGGATGAGTCTGGCTGAGGCGTTCTGGATCCGCTGGAGTCTCTTCTGGAGCTTGGCGGTGGTTCCGGCGTAGAGGGCGTTGCCGTAGTCCAGTCGGCTGGTGAGGAGGGCCTGGGTGACCGTCTTCCTGGTCTCGGTGGGGATCCACCGGAAGATCTTCCGTAGCATGCGCAGGATGTTGAAACAGGACGCGGAGACGGCGTTGACTTGTCTGGTCATGGAGAGGAAGGAGTCCAGGATAAAGCCCAGGTTGCGTGCGTGGTCTGTCGGTTTGGGTGCGGTGCCCAGGGCGGGGGGCCACCAGGAGTCGTCCCAGGTGGAGGGCGAGGAGCCTAGGATGAGGACTTCCGTCTTGTCTGAGTTCAGTTTTAGGCAGCTGGTCGTCATCCACTCGGCTACGTCTTTCATCCCTTCGTGGAGGTTGGTTCTGGCGGCGGCGGGGTCGTTGGTCAGGGAGAGGATCAGCTGGGTGTCGTCGGCATAGGAGATGATGTTGAGGTTGTGTTGGCGTGCGATGGCCGCAAGGAGGCTCATGTAGACGTTGAAGAGGGTGGGGCTGAGCGAGGAGCCCTGAGGAACGCCGCAGATGACTTCCGTGGCTGCAGATCTGAACGGTGGCAGGCGTACTCTCTGTGTCCTTCCAGCGAGGAAGGAGATGATCCACTCCAGAGCCTTTTCCTGGATTCCGATGTTGCTGAGGCGCTGCACTAGGGTGCGGTGGCAAACAGTGTTGAACGCCGCGGAGAGGTCTAGGAGGATGAGGGCTGCTGTTTCACCGTTGTCCAGCAGGGCTCGGATGTCATCGGTGGCAGCGATGAGGGCGGTCTCGGTGCTGTGGTTGGCTCTGAAGCCAGACTGTGAGGGGTCGAGGGATCCATTCGTCTCGAGGAAGGCGGCCATCATTTACAATGCCAATAGCTCAAACTCTCATAAATGGAAGACCTATTGCATTGCAAATGCTTGTTTAGTTCTGGAGTGTCTTCCTAGGATTTGAGCGCAATCTTTTCCAGGTCTGGAGAGTTTTTCTCTATGATTTAAGAACACCTGTTTTCCAGATTTTTGAGTGTGTCTTCCTATGAATTGGGTACAGTCGTTTTCCGATTTTCTGATTTGGGAACGGTCTGGAGTTTGTCTCCCTGTCATTTTAAAACAGTTGTTTTCCAGGGCTCTTGTGTGTCTCCGTGTGATTTGAGAAAAATCTGCCCAGGTAGTGTGTCTCGCTATTATTTGAAAACATTCATTTTTCAAGTCTGGAGTGTGTCTCGCTAGGACTTGGGAGCAGTGGTTTTCCAGGTCTGGAGTGTGTCTTCCTATGATTTGAGAACAGTAATTTACTAGTTGTTGAGTGTGTCTTCCTGTGGTCATTTTCCAGGTCTGTAATGCACGGGACCCTACTTCTCAGCCAAGCCTCCTTCCTGGGATCTCAGGGACTGTAAACATCAAGGGGCCTATTAGGATGACGGGCGGACTTTGTCCGCCCGCCACCCTAACGGAGATCGGGACCGCCCGCCATAAGGGCAAGGGTCCCGTGGGGGGTATTAGGATGCGCCCGCCACAGTGGCGGGCACATCCTGCATTTTTAGCATTGTGGCAGGCGGTGCACTCTGCACCGCCCGCCACAATGCTAAAAATGCATTAATGCATTAATGCATTTGCATAGACAAAGCCGCAGGCACCGCGCGGTGCCTGCCGCTTTGTTTATGCAAATGAAGGGGGGTACCACAGGTACCCCCCCCCCCGTGTGCACCCCCACCTCTCCTTCATTCTGGAGGCCCACAGGGGGTCCCCAGAGTGAATACCGCATGCCTTTCCGTGGCGGCATCGTCGCCGCGGAAAGGCAACTACACAAGCCCATCATAATATGGCTGGCGGTGTCTAATAGACACCGCCACCATATTAAACCTTTTCCGCCCCGGTCGCAAGGCGACCAGGGTGGAAAAGCGGCAGACGGTCTTTCCGTCTACCGCGGTCCCCCCACCATCCTAATATGGCGGAAGGGGAATTCAGGTGCGGATGGCGGGGGAAATCCGCCCGCCATCCTAATGGGCCCCTAAGTGTCTCATTGTGGCATGCTTCGTTAAAGTGCTACACACATCACTTTACAGTATATGTGTATACGCATAACAACATTTAACTGTAATACATGGAAGTCAGTGACAGTCGTATCAAAGCTTCTCTCACGTTCATATTATACTCTAGCTCTGACACCACTACTTACCTGTAATACAGAAATTATAGCATGCTACTGTAATAACATGTTACAGGCTGAGGTATTACGTCAGTGACAGATGCCAGACCAGCTCTCTGTGGTGCCCCCGACAAACAGGTGAGAGTAACTTTTTAACTCTTTTGAGCTTTTCCCCTCAATGTCCACAGTCATTCACTGAGCAAGAGATGTGTGTGGTAGTGTTTTACTGCACTGCTGGAGTTCATTACAAGTATGTTGGCATCTCCCTGCATGTTACCACACATGTTAGCTCACAACCTGTGTTTAAAGTGGTTTACTTTAAATTGCCTAAAATATGTGTTTGCAAAAAGTTATATATTGCGTATGAAGGGGCGGCTCGCAACATTAAAACTGGTAAGACGCGGGGCGCTGTAAAACTCTCCGATGTTTGCTCTTCTCTCGGACGACGGGCAGGAAAGGAAGGTAGTTTACTTCCTGCGTTCGAATCCAACCAATCCTGGAGCTGCTGCAGCTCCAGGATTGGTTGGGGCAGGCTAATCCAGCGCTCCTTTTCAGGCTGGAGGCCTGTGCCTGGAATCCATCCGCTGTTTTACAGTGCTGGGATTGTGCAGGCAGAAGTGCGCATGTCAGATTGGCCGGCTGTAGACAGCCTCAATGAGCGCCTACGATGTCATTCTGCAATCTGTAAGGAATCTGCCCCGCCCGCACCAGCCACTCCTTGCAGCAGGCAGCACATAGAATAATAAAATGGTAATGACTATTTTATTATTCTGTGTGTCCCTGCTGCATTCGCATCAGGCGGAACGATGCTCAACGGAGGAGCCGCCGCTGGTGTACTGGAGAGTTTCTTCACACTTACAGATCCGGCATTTATTGCACAGATCTGCAAGAAGGATATCTTCAGGGGTAGGCGGTACACTACACTCCGCCTGCAGAGTTTGCAGAGATTTGCCCACTTAAAGCTCCAGCTGGAGTGTGGAGTTCCTGGAAAACTCTCCGAACCACAGAGTGGCAGCGTTTTTCTCACACGTGGCTCGCACGAGCGAGAAAATCAAGCACTAGTTGAGTCCTTGCATGATTTGTCAATGCTGGGGGTTGCAGTAGGTCGATACCGTTTGTGTTGAGAAAGCTGCGCTCGAGTAGAAAATCTATGTGAGCAGCAGAAAGCAGCAGGCCCCCCTGGTGCGGCACCTGGTGCCGTTTGCACCGATTCTTACCTTACAGAACAAATCAGTGCAAGCAGCGCGACGTGCCTAAATTCCACCGCACACAGAACTAAGCTAAATCTTGTGGAATTTACTCAGCGAGTTCCGCCCACCCCTAGATAGCTTTGTTAAGGAGCGTTGGGACGAGGTGGGGGTGATGCTGCAAATAAGTATTGTAGGGAAGTGTAGTATCTTGTATATGTATTCATGCTTCTCCCGTGTTGCTTTGCCCTTAGCTGCTCAGCCAGTGTGAGTGTTCTGCGTGGAATATTGGAGTGGTGATGAGGAATGGAATATTTGGGCACCCGTGAGGTGAGGTGGACAGTTGGAGGATGGACTGAGCAGCAGGCAGGCTGCTCCTGGCGGGGCTGCTCTACGTGGATTTAACAACTTGCAACTAAGACTGAATAAATAAGTTAAAGCAACACTTCGGCTACCTGATCTCCACTACCACAGGAAAGTATATTGTTATAAAGGAAGATACACAGTGCAGCTGTATAAGTAGATAATCCTTTATTGTAGCTTGCTTCTAGGATAGCTGAGTAGGAGAAGATAGGAAGTACAGACGTAACCCCACCAGGGGCAGGCTCCTAGCAGCTCAGCCTGAGTTGACCCACTGACACTGTGAGCCAGAGAGACACCCAGGCATCCATGATGACATGATACATTACATTCGACATAGCTATTCAGTGGAGAACAGCAGAGAAGTAATTTACTACATATATCCCATATCGTAAAAGGATATTCCACGTCATGTATGAGCTCCACGGCTTACACAAGAGCTCAGACTTCAGCCTCAGCCTTGCTTATGGCCACAGGCCTCCTCCGCGACGGTCCTATCATTAACTTACATTAGAGACTTTACTCCAAATGTCAGGGTGTTACTCAAAGGACGCCTCTTGTTGTCAAGTAAATGTGTGAGGCAAGCCTGCTCCAGCTCAATGCCTCGGGTCACCCACATTCTGCAGCTTGTGTCGACTAAAACCCCCCATCCCTTCCTTCCCTCGCCCGCCCCTGCACACACACACAGCCACTATGTTCACCACAGACTCCCGCTGACACACACAAGAAGCCTTTCTCCCAAAACCCATTTTCCTCCTATCTGAAAATTGTTAAGATTGCATCAAAAAGTTCCTCATTCCAGCTGCATGGCCCAGATGTGCACACAGTGTCACAAACCATTGCACGATTCTTTCCAGGAGCTGGCACGAGTGTTTGTGCACAAGGGTCATCGAGTCTTCTCTGGGAGAGAGAGCAGCAAAACACGTACACTTTCATTGAGTATTGAATGGAAAACAAGTAGTTCCTTAAATGTAAGCAATGGAAGGATATAAGTCTGCCAGTGCTAGTGGTGGTAAAGAAGAAGTGCTCCAGTGGAGAGAAACACAAGAAGAGGAAGGCAGACCAATGAATGTAGCAAACAAATGAGAGTGACAACAAAGCCGACCAATGGCGTGCACTGGGCGGGTTGTATTCCACTGTAAACTCACAACGTCTTTTACACCTGCCAGGCTTGACTTAAAAACTTGTTTTTCGGGAAAAAAAATGTATTTCCATAAAATGACACCAACGTTTCTAACACTAACCCACAATCTTTTGAAAATGTATGCATAAAATGCACATTTGGGCCTGGTTTGTTTTCAAAATGTTTATGGGGGAGCCATCTTCCGGCAGGTGTGGGGCGTCGGTCTTACACACTACCCTAGCTTCATGCGGGAAACATCCTTTACCACGCAGCCAATACCACGATATGACTTTACACCGCAGCCAGTACCGCGACTACGACGTTACCAAGCATTGCTTTACCACGCATGTTGTTACAACGACTTGCATTAGGGGACGTGTTGTTGGACTGATGCTGGATTTTCAGTCCAACCCCTTCCCTACGGATACACTGACTGGAGCTGGAATAGTAATGTATACTAATCCAAAGCCAAGCGTCCCCCTAAGGCAAGTTGTTGTAATGACGTGCATGGTAATGAAGCGCGTGGTAAGTGAGTGTAAAAACATGTGGGGTACATGCAAACGGGGTTCTGTCATACAACCCTTCATGCAATTTAGAGTACTTCGCCAAGTACCCTAACACACAAACGTGCGCGCACACGCACACACGCACACACGCACACGCACACGCAAACACATACACACGCAAACACACGCACACGCAAACACACGCACGCGCACACACTAGCTGCCACTCCTTAAACCTCCGTTACACACAAAGCAAAGTACACTGCCAAGTCTCTGCTAAGAAAACCGATTCAAGAACACATAGTGTTAGCCTCCACTATAACACATTGTTCCAGTATCCATGGAAATTGTGTGCATACGTGTCCTAGTTGTAAATATGTGTTCACAAACACACAGACACGCACTCACATCAGTATTGACACACGTGCACAGCTCCATACTACTCGCAAACACACTCTCCACACACTCACATCCTTGTTGTTCAGCACACCAGGCCGCAGCACATCCGTGTTCCTAAACACACAAGGCTCTTTCGTGGAAGAGAGTTGACCTTCGACCCCTGGGCGTTGGTGTCAAATATTAACACTGGCAGCTCGGAGGCGGACCAACACGGGCCTCGTGAACTTGCCGACTCCCTGACCCCGAATATAGCGCCCAATCTAGCGATAACGAGATACCGGCTGGTCTAGCGCCCAATCCCTGGCCTGACCCCGGGAGGCGCTGTGCGGGCCTGGTGAGTTACTCTCTCCTGAGATGAGACAGCTTGGATCTCAGACCTGGTTTATGAGGCAGTTAATATCCTAGTTCAGTTACTCTCACCTAAGAGGAGACAGCTTAGATCTCAGGTCTGGTTGAGTTATTCACATCCGAGATGAGACAGTTTAGAACTCAGGCCTGGTTCCCTTACTCTCACCTCAGATGAGACAGCTTAGATCTTAGACCGCATAGAGTTACTCTTACCTAGAAAGAGACAGCTTAGATCTCAGGTACTGTTGAGTTACTCACACCTCAGATGAGACAGCTTAGATTGAGGCCTGGGTGAGTTACTCTCACCTGAGAAGAGACAGATTAAATGTCAGGCCTGGTTGAGTTACCCTCATCTGAGAAGAGACAGCTTGGATCTCAGGCCTGGTTGAGTTACTCACCTCTGAGATGAGACAACTTATATTTCAGGCCTGGGGGAGTGTATCTCACCTGAGATGAGACATCTTAGACATCAGTCTTTGATCTGCTGCTTCTTCGTGACATTCACAGGACTCTGAAGAGGAGGAGGGCTGAGGAGGTGCTACCAGGCTGCACCCCCTTTCCCAACTCGTCTGCTAATAGAAGTCAGATTTGGGGACACTGTGATGGACCCAGGATCACACAGCGGCGGGTAAGGGGAGCCGGGACTGGATCTCAAGTGTGCAATCGAAGGGCTGGACGCGCAGTCCATGCTGTCTCCAAACAGCAGGTGCGCTGGGAACAGCCATGGCAGCTTCGAGAAGCTTATCGGAGGCGGGCGAGCAAACAAAGTCCCTGATAAGGCCCTCGAGCCGCGAGTTAGCAAACACGAAATCAGCGCTTATTGTCTGCCTCGAGGCTGATGGGGAAATAATCCAGGCCGCAGCTTTTCACACTGTTTTCATGTCAGAGTGTGAGGAGATGTGGCCTAAGGGCTAAAGTGCAGACTTCAGAACCCGGGGATAGTATGGCGTCAGGCTGCACACTTGAATACATTGTGTGATCCTGGGCACAATATTTGGTCCCTCTGGAGCTCTGGTCATTATGCTCTGGGAAAGGCGGGGGGCAAAGGTGTGACGTGAGACAAGAGGAGAATCAAACCAGGTGTGATAATGGGCAGCAGTGCCAGTGAGCAGCCATGTTTAAAATGCAGGGAGAGTGAACTAAAAGAACAGAGAGCTTGAGAAGATACACTGCTCTCCAGAAAACAAGAAACGCGTAACGAAACATGGACGCGGTGATAGTACATTGAGGCTTGGGAAGACATGTGGAGGCTGGGGAGACACGTGGAGGCTGGGGAGACACGTGGGGGCTGGGGAAGACATGTAGAGGCTGGGGAAGACACGTGAAGGCTTGAGAAGACACGAGAAGGCTTGAGAAGACAAGCAGATGCTTGAGAAGACACACTGCTCTCGAGAAAACAAGGAACGCGTAACTATCATGGACGCTGTGATAATACATTGAGGCTTGGGAAGACACATGGAGGCTTGGGGAGACACGGGGAGGCTGGGGAAGACACGTGAAGGCTTGAGAAGACACGAGAAGGCTTGAGAAGACAAGCAGATGCTTGAGAAGACACAGAGGCTGGAGAAGACGCATGGACGTTGGAGAAGATACATGGAAGTTGGAGAAGACACATGAAAGTTTGAGAAGACACACGGAGGCTTGGGAAGGCACATGGAGGCTTTAGAAGACATGTGGAGGCTTGAGAAGACACACAGATGCTTGAAAAGACACATGGAGGCTTGAAAAGACACACAGAAGCTTGAGAAGACATGTGGAGGCTTGAGGAGACACGCAGATGCTGAGAAGACACTTGGAAGTTTGAGAAGACATATGAAAGTTTGAGAAGACAGATGGAAGTTTGAGAAGACTGATGGAGGCTTGGGAAGATACACAGAGGCTTGAGAAGACACATGGAAGTTTGAGAAGACGCATGGAATTTTGAGAAGACACGTGGAAGTTTGAGAAGACACATGGAAGTTTGAGAAGACACGTGGAAGTTTGAGAAGACACGTGGAAGTTTGAGAAGACACGTGGATGTTTGAGAAGACACGTGGATGTTTGAGAAGACACATGGAAGTTTGAGAAGACACACGGAGGCTTGGGAAGACACGTGGAGGCTTTAGAAGACATGTGGAGGCTTGAGAAGACACGCAGATGCTTGAGAAGACACTTGAAAGTTTGAGAAGACATATGGAAGTTTGAGAAGACAGATGGAAGTTTGAGAAGACAGATGGAGGCTTGGGAAGATGCACAGAGGCTCGAGAAACCGCATGGAAGTTTGAGAAGACACATGGAAGTTTGAGAAGACACGTGGAAGTTTGAGAAGACACGTGGAAGTTTGAGAAGACACACGGAGGCTTGGGAAGACACACGGAGGCCTGGGAAGACACATGGAGGCTTTAGAATGCATCTGTAGCCTTGAGAAGACACGCTGATGCTTCAGAAGACACACGGAGGCTTGGGAAGACACACGGAGGCTTTAGAATACATGTGGAGGCTTGAGAAGACACGCAGATGCATGAGAAGGCACATGGAGGCTTGGGAAGACACACAGAGGCTTGAGAAGACACACGGAGGCTTGAGAAGACACACGGAGGCTTTAGAATACATGTGGAGGCTTGAGAAGACACGCAGATGCTTGAGAAGACACATGGAGACTTGGGAAGACACATGGAGGCTTGGGAAGACACACAGTGGCTTGAGAAGACACACGGAGGCTTGAGAAGACACACAGAGGCTTGAGAAGACACACGGAGGCTTGAGAAGACACGTGGAGGCTTGAGAAGACACACAGAGGCTTGGGAAGACACACTGAGGCTTCAGAATACATGTGGAGGATTGAGAAGACCAACGGAGGCTTGAAAGACACATAGACGTTTGAGAAGACACATGGATGCTTAGGAAGTCACGCAGATGCTTGAGAAGACACTCAGAAGTTTGAGAAGACATATGGAAGTTTGAGAAGACACATGGAAGTTTGAGAAGACACATGGAAGTTTGAGAAGACACGTGGAAGTTTGAAAAGACACGTGGAAGTTTGAGAAGACACATGGAAGTTTGAGAAGACACGTGGAAGTTTGAGAAGACAAGTGGAAGTTTGAGAAGACACACGGAATCCTTAGAAGACACATGGAAGTTGGAGAAGACACATGGAAGTTTGAGAAGACACATGGAAGTTTGAGAAGACACATGGAAGTTTAAGAAGACACATGGAAGTTTGGGAAGACACATGGAGACTTGGGAAGACACATGGAGGCTTGGGAAGACACACGGAGGCTTGGGAAGACACGTGGAGGCTTGAGAAGACACATGGAGGCTTTAGAAGACACGCAGATGCTTGAGAAGACACATGGAGGCTTGAAAAGACACAGAAGTTTGAGAAGACACATGGATGCTTGGGAAGACAAGCAGATGCTTGAGAAGACACATGGAAGTTTGAGAAGACACATGGAAGTTTAGGAAGACACATGGAGGCTTGGGAAGACACACGGAGGCATGGGAAGACACACGGAGGCTTGGGAAGACACACGGAGGCTTAAAACACATGGAGGCTTCGGAAGACACAGAAGCTTGAGAAGACACATGGCTTGAGAAGACACGTGGAGGCTTTAGAAGACATGCAGATGCTTGAGAAGACACATGGAGGCTTGAAAAGACACATGGAAGTTTGAGAAGACACACAGAGGCTTGGGAAGTCACATGGAAGTTTGATAAGACACATGGAGGCTTGAAAAGACACGTGGAAGTTTGAGAAGACACACGGAGGCTTGAGAAGACACATGGAGGCTTGGGAAGACACATGGAGGCTTGTGAAGGCACACAGAGGCTTGAGAAGACACACAGAGGCGTGAGAAGACACATGGAAGTTTGAGAAAAAACACAGAGGCTTCGTAAAACACCAGAAAACACAAGAAAAACACAGTAAAGTTTGAGAAGAGACAGCAAGTTTCAGCGCACAAGGACTTTTGACTAAACGCATGTGATGTTAAGAAACAGGAAAGAACCAGAAAAACACTGAAAGCTTGAGATACCAGAATAGAAATTAAGAACAGAGGCTTGAGAAATACGAGCTCAGGGTGAGAAAAGATAGGGGTGCTTGAGAAACGATAGGGGTCTTTGAGAAAAAAAGAGTCTTGAGAACAGGAATCCATGCGTAAAAAACGAAAGAATACAAACAAGATGGAATACACGAAAAACCTTGAAGAGGCTGCCCCTGCAACTTGGTGACGTGGCTGTCAATAGTGCAGCGAGTGCAGTGTCAGGAGTATTAGTGGCACTGAACCTCAATCATGGCTTTAGTTTACCACCCAAACTAGGGGTCCATTTTGAATCAGGGCCCGCAACAAGTTTACTATGTCACTCCCACGACTCTGGGACGTATTTGATCCAACCCTGTGGATCCTGTTCAAACTAGTCCAGAGGACAGAAACCTATTCAAGACCTTTAGACACCGACCCCCACCTGCTCCCTTCCAGGTGCATTTGGGTCCTGGGGTCTTCTACAAAACACCCCCCTCCCCCCCACCCCCACCCGCCCAACCACACAGGCCAGATCTGGGGCCCTGTTCTTTCTCTGTCCCAACCAGGGACCAGCCGGGTGTTGCACGCTTGTGGAGTCAGGGTAGTGTCTGGGAAGGCACATTTGGGGCAGTGCCTAGCACGTGCCATGGAGGGCTCATAATGTCGTGTCACCTGTGAGTGTGTCTTGTTCTACTGACCACACAGAACGCTTCTGACACGGCTGCAGAGCGGTTGACACTGAATCGATTAGGACATTAATGAAGAATGCGTTTGGGACCGTGACGTTTTTTTTTATTTTTTATTTCAAAATATTTTTATTGAAAATAAAATTTTACATATCCATAGAAAAGACATTCTTAATACTGTACTGGTCTTGCAAGATTGCGGCCTGGCGGGGCCTGAGAGAGAAAAAAGGAAAGGAGAGAGAGAAAGAGGGGGGGGGGGGGGGTTGGTTATCGTTCCAGGTATGCGTCGAGAGCTTCCCACATATTCTCCTTGGCTGTATGATTTGCCGCCTTTTGCTTGGCGGTGATATTATCTGCCCCCCTGAGGAAGGTTACCCAGTTGAACCAGCGCTTGAAAGTGGCTTTGCTGGTGTCCTTCCAGTCACCCAGAATCGTTTTCACTGCAGCCGTTAGAAGGACATCGACCAGGTCTCGTATTTCTTTAGACTGGAGTTCTGTCGCTAGGAATGCAGTGGCTGCCCCGGCTAGTCCTCTTTGTATCTTACTTCCCGTTATTGTGTCTATGACGTTGTAGACCTTGCCCCAGAAAGCTTTGACTTTGGTGCACTCGAATAGCATGTGAGATAGGTCTCCCGTGGCACTCTGGCAGTTCCAACATGTGCTGTTGTCGCTGGCTCCAACCCTCCCTAGTTTCGCTGGTGTCCAGTGCAACCTGTGAAGTAGCCAGAATTTGGTTTGTGCTAGCTGTGGTGTGATTTTGTTTTTGGACGCTGTCGTCCATAGTTTGGCTCTTTCCACTTCGTTCAGCTGTCTCTGTATGGTCTCCTCCCAGAATGCCAGCGTCTTGTTGTTTAGGGTAGTGGTGCGTGGTGTGATTAGCTTGTAGATTTGTGCTATTTGGTGGCCCGTCTTGTTTAAGTTTTGTGCGTATTATATGATGGTGGGTGTTAGTTTCGTTAGTCCTGCTTTGTTGACAGCTGCTTTTATTTTGAGGAATTCGTAGAACTCCTTGTTAGGCAGGGAGGTTATCTGCTGTAGTGCCGTGTAGGTGAGTGGGGTGTTCCCTGCTTCTAGTTGCGAAGGCGTAGTGATGCCTCTGCTTCGCCATACCATGCTGTCTAGTGTTTTCCCTTTGTATGTGACTTTGGTGTTATGCCACAGAGATTCCCATTTGGTACCTTTGATACTCACTGCCATTTCCCTGTCTACTCTTAACAACGCTATCTTTGTGTTGTGAATTATTGCGTTTCTGGCTTCTGGGTGCTTGTGGGCCGTGAGGGCCATGATTGGGTCTGCGCCACCCAGAAGACACCTTTCCAGGTCCAGCCACACCGGCGTGTAATCTGGTGCGGGGGCGATCCAGTGCAGACCCTGTTTTGCCAGGGACGCCTTCTGAAAGGCTTTGTAGTTTGTGAGGTTCAGTCCGCCTTGTTCTTTTCTAAGTCTGAGTTTCGCTAGGCTCATTCTTGGTTTTTTCCCTCCCCAGAGGAATATGTTGATGCTTTTGTCTAGGCGTTTGTGGAATTCGGGTGTGAGTGTGAGAGGCAGCATGGAAAGCAAGTAGTTTAGCATGGGGGTAACCATCATCTTTATAGTTTCTATCCTACCCCACCAGCTTATGAATTTGGGGCTCCATGTGTCCAGCTTGGACTTAATTTTTTTTAGCATCGCTTCCTCGTTATGGTCCAGTGTTGCCCTTAAGTCCCTTCCGAAAAGGAGGCCTAGGTATTTTAGGGGTTTTGTTTGCCATGCTAGGCCGGATGTACCCAGGACATCCTTGGTTGTGTGGCAGTTCATCGGTTTGCACTCGGATTTCTCCCTATTGAGCTTATAGCCTGAGACATGTGCATATTCCTCTATTGTTTGCACGAGTGCCTTAATTGACTGTTCTGGGTTGTTTGTGGTGATCAGAATATCGTCTGCGTATGCCGCTAACTTGAAGGCTTGCCCCTCTATCTGCACCCCCGTGATCCGGTCATTTGACCTGATCATGTGGAGGAGTGGTTCCAGGGCGAGCAGGAATAGACCCGGTGATAGGGGGCAGCCTTGCCTTGTCCCTCTCTCTAGTATGAGTGTGTCTGATGTGGCTGCGTTAACTACCACTCGCGCCCGGGGTTTTTTGTACAGGGACATGACCATACCCCTGTATTTCTCGCCTAGACCAAATTTGAGCATGCATTGGTTGAGGAAGGGCCATGAGACTCTGTCGAAAGCTTTTTCCGCATCCAAGGCGATCATGACCGCCTTTTCCGCGCTGTTGGCCGTTCGGTTGATTAGGTGGCATAGCAATCTGGTGTTGTCTTGCGATAGTCTGTTTTCCAGGTAGCCCACCTGAGATTTGTGTATGAGAGCGGGGAGAAGTGCATTTAGTCTGGCAGCCATGACTTTTGCATAGATTTTGCAGTCCACGTTAATTAGAGAGATTGGCCTATAGTTCTGAGGGAATTGGGGGTCCTTCCCTTCTTTGGGGATGACAATAATGTTTGCCTCCGCCATCGAGTCTGTCATATTTCCGTTTTCTGCACATGCTCGGAATACTCTGACAAGTGTGTCTTTGAGTAGCGGTTGGAATTGTTTATAGAAGGTGGCTGTGAAGCCATCTGGTCCTGGGGCCTTGTTGGGTTTTAGTGAGTCTATGGCCATCCCAACCTCCGCTTTAGTTATATCTTGGTCTAGGGCCTCTCTTTGTTCGTCGCTTATACTGGGTAGGTCCAGGCCTCCCAGCAGGCTTGCCCCGCCGTCCGCATCTAGCGATGTGTCCGCTGTGTATAGTTCTTTGTAGAACTTCCTGAATGTTTCGAGGATATGTTTATTCGCTGTGTGTGTTTTATTGTCTGCGTCTGTTATTGTGGCTATGCAGTGCTGCCTTTGCTTGGCTTTCAGGTAGCCTGCTAAGGCCTTCCCTGCTTTGTTCGCCGAGCATAAGTTTATGGATTTGTATTTGTTGATCCACGTGGATGCCCTCTCGCTTAGGATTCTGTTTAGCTCATATTTTTTCTTTGTTAGCGTTGTGAGTGTGTTCCTATCTGTTAGGTTGGCCGTGTGGTTCCTTTCTAACCCCTTGATCTGCTCCTCCAGTTCCTTAATTTTTTTGTTTCTGCCCCTGTTCACGCGTGCTTTGATGTTTATGAGTTTCCCTCTTATTGTTGCTTTAAGCGCGTCCCATAGTGTCGCTGGCCCTGTGTCAGCTGTGTCATTAAATTCGAGATATTCTTTGATCGCTTCCTCTATTTCCGTGATATTGGCAGGGTTTTCGAGTATGTCACTGTTAAGGCGCCATCTCCTGCTCGGTGTTTCGTTATGCTTGCCACTCAGGGAGAGGGATACGTGTGCGTGGTCTGAAATTGTGATGGGTCCTATTTCCGTCGTGTCAGTCAGGTGTGTGTGTGTGTTGGACATGAGTAAGTAGTCTATCCTGCTGTATGAGTTGTGCGGGTGCGAGTAGAAAGTGTACTCTCTGGCGCTCGGGTGTTGTAGTCGCCATGGGTCCGCTAGTGAGAGTTTGGTGCATAGGTTTTTAAGTATGTTCTGTTCTTGTGAGGCATGACTAGGTCTGTGTGGGTGCCTGTCAGTTGCGTTATCCATCGCTTGGTTCATGTCACCTGCCACGATTAGTAGTTCGCCCAGTGGGACCTTGCTAAGTTCAGTTTCTAGATCCTCCCAGAAGTTTTTGTCCCCTGTGTTTGGCCCGTATATATTGGCTATGTGTACCCTCTCATCGCCTCTGTTGATTGATGTGATCAGCCTCCTTCCCATGGTGTCTGTTGTGTTTTCGTTAGCCTGGAACTTCCCTTTCTTACTGATCAGAGTAATGACCCCTCCCTTTTTGTTGACTGCCGGTGAGCACAGTACTTCGCTTATCCAGCTGGCCTTCATTCTGTTTGCGTCCTCTGCGGACACTCTAGTTTCTTGCAGGACGTATATGTCTGCCTTCAGTTTGTAAAGGTAGTCTAGTGTTTTCCGTCGTTTGACGGGGTGGTTTAGCCCTTTGACGTTAAGTGACACTATCTTTATGTCTGAGGCTATCTGTGCCAGGCTACTATTGTCGGGAGCCATCATGGTGTGCTGACTGTGTCGCTATACCTACGTGCACCCGTTGTGTATTGCCCCTTTGCTCTATTCTTGCCTGGTGGCAGCCACGACACACACGCCTCCCCCTGAGGTGTTGGATGGGATGGGGGTATAGAAAAGAGGATAGAGAAGAGAAAGAAAGAAATGTACATCCGCCAGGCTCTGATTGTCCATGCAGCCGGGCCTCCCCCCCGACCCCCTCCCCCCCTCCGCCCCCCCTCCCCCCTCCCCCCTGTCAACGTACTGTAAACGTGCGACAGCAACGGTCCCCGCCCTCCGCTTCCCCGGTTCCATAAAAAGTCTGAAATGCCCCCGCCCCTCCTTGCCCCCGTGCTTCGCTTTTAGGCAAAGGATATGGTTGTCAGATGTCCAAACCCCTGTTGTTGACCTTGTGTGGTTGTCCATGCTCCGCTGGGTTTGACAGGGGGGGGAGTTCAGTGTCTCTACACATAACCAAAAAAACACACATTGTTGAGGTAATTCTGCTCTCCGATGCTTTACGTCCTTTCCTTTCCGTCCCTTCCTTGAGGTAGTTGTTGTACGCCTTCCGCTTGCAGTGTCCTTTGCCGCCGTGTCATTTGCCGCCCGCTGCCCCCTTCTCTTCCGTCTCTGAGCTATCTGATGACGCTCTTCTTTTTGCTGTGCCTGGCGTTGTTTGTTCCATCTCCTCCAGCTCTGGCTTCCTGAGGTATCTACGTAGTTCCTCTGGGTCGTCGAACATACGTGTGTCCTGCCCGTCTGCTATCCTCATTCTTGCTGGGCCGACAAAGCTGAACGTTATCTTTGCTCTCTTCATAGTGTCTCTCAGCGCAAGGAAACCTTTCCGTGCTTCCACTGTGCTCCTTGAGAGATCTTGGGTAAAGATTATCTTCTTTCCTTTCCAGATGGGGGATTGCCCTCTTCGGGCAAAGGTGAAGATTGCATCAGTGTGGCTCGACCTAAGGGGTTTGCAGATGATCGTTCTAGGCCCTTTCATGTGCGGTTGTTTTGTTGCCGGGATCCTGTATGCCTTGTCGATCTCCAAGGCTCTTTCGAATTTTATGCCTGTCAACTTGGGTATCAATGTTTCAAGCATTGCTGCGCATGAGCCCAAACCTTCTTCCTCATCTTCTGGTATGCCTAGAATCCTTATGTTCCCCCTTCGGTTTTTGTCCTCTTGCTCTGCGAGCCTTTTCTGCATCTCGCTGGAGACCTTGGAGATATAGCAGATGTCTTTGTCCATGATGCCTGACTTGTCTTCTATGTCGCTGATCCTTCTTTCTGTCTCCGCTACTCTGCTTGCCGTTTTGTTCTGGTCTGCTCGTATGGCTGTGAGCTCTAGCTGGACATTGTCCATTGAGATCTTTGTGGCCTTTGCAAGGTCATTGGCTTCCGTTATTTTTTTTACGAGCTGGTCCATCGCAGACTCTGTGCTTTGCAGATTTTTCGTTTTGATCGGTGATTCCAGGTCCTTCCTGATTTTTTTGTTATCGCCGTTCATTGTCTCCAGGCCTCTTCTTTCTTGGTGTATGGACAGTCTCTCTTTCTTCTGCAGGTTATATTGTGCTTCTTTTGGTGGGGTTGGTTTGGCAGTCGCAACCTTGTCCGCTTTAGCCTCACCGCCAAAAGTGAACCTGCTTGGCCACCTTATAGACCTTGTCCTGGTCTTTCCGGACGCCAGGGCTACCGCTCTGGGTCAGGTGTTGGTCCCTGGTTTGGTCTAGCGTTCCCACCTAATTGTCTCCGCTCAGTTGGTTGTGCCTCCTCTGCCCTTCGCTCATTTCGTTGTGCCTACCCTGTACCTGCCCTAGGCAGGCGGCTAGGTGTTTTCTGCTCTGGCCAGGGAGCTGCGTTGACGTGGTCAGGTGGTCAGGTGTTGGGTCGCTTCCTGACTGTCGCACCGTGGCTGAGGAGCGCCGAGGGTTGTTGTGCCCTCGTTCCCACTGTTTCCGCTGTTTCCGCTGTGGAGTTTGCCTGTTGTGCCGTTGTACTGTTCCTCCCTTCAAAGATGGCCGCCACTATGTTTGTCTTTCTGTGTGGTCCTACGTTCTCCCTTATTTGGTACCTGATGTTCGGCGCTTGTCCTTACAGCGGGCCCCCTGAGTGTCGGGTAGGTAGCGCCTCCTTGCCGTGATGCTAGCGTTGGCTCACTTGCATCTCCAGCTCCACTGATCTCCGTGTTGATGTATGAGCCTCTTTCAAGATGGCTGCCGCCTTCTTCGCCTCACCGGGACAGCCACGCTTTGATCGCCGGCCGCCCCTCTGGCTCTCGCAGGGCCTTGTGGGGGGGTGCCACCGATGCTGCGCTGCTTACTTCCCCTTGGCTTGCTCGTAGCGCTCGTAGCGCTGTGCGCTGTGCCTGATGCCCCTCCCAAGATGGCCGCCGCCGTTGGTCTCCGGTTCTCTGAGGGTGCCGTCAGCCTCCCTCGGGACAGCCACGCTTTGATCGCCGGCCGCCCCTTGGTGTGCCCGTGAGGCCCTTGAGGGGGGGGGGGTGACAGCGATACTGCGCTGCTTACTTTCCTTGGCTTGCTCGTGGCGTTGTGCCTGTCGCCCCTCCCAAGATGGCCGCCGCCGTCGATCTCCGGTTCTCTGAGGGTGCCGTCTGCGTTGCGTTGCTTCGCTTGTGCCTCCTGGGGGGTATCGCTCGCGCTGGTGCTTATCCCCCTGCTGTTCCGCTCCGCCCCGCCTTACTGCCGCTCCTTACTGCCGCTTCGCTGCACTCCCCCTTCAGGAAGGTCGCTTGCACCGCTCTTGTGCCACCACGCGGCCTTTTCCTTCTTGGTGCGGGAGCCCGCGGGGGGCACCTGCTAGGCTGTTGGGCTGTTGCCTCACCTCCTTGTTGTGCCTTCTTGTTGTGCTTCTGGTGCGGTCAAGATGGCCGCCACCGTTCTGCCTCTGCGCTCCTCTTGGTCCTCTTGTGCACACTCGCAGCCTCCTTTCTCACCGGTGCTGCCTTGGGTGCCTGCACTTCACCTCGCTTTTTACCGTGTCCACCACTTGTGTATCCCACCGGGAGGGCTGAGGTCTTCTCGGTGCTGTGGCGTCTTGCCCCTTTTTTATTGCTCCGCCATCTTGGGCTCGCTTTCCCTGCCTTCGCTGCCCTCGGAAATGGACTTTAAATGCCTTTATCTTTCGTATCGCACGCTTCAGCTCCTCATCTCCGCCGCTCCGCACACTCCCCCACACTACCGTCCGTTCCGTGTGTGGGCCTGAGGGCTATCGCTGGTTGTCTCGCCGTTCTACTCCCCGGGGTCACGGAGCTCTAGAACTTAGGCGACTGCCTTCGTTGCCATCCAAGCCACGCCCCCGGGACCGTGACGTTTTAAGAGACTTGAAGTGGGGGTTAACTTCACCTAAGAAACTAAGAGAAGGGTCGTATTTTTATCAGGCAGCCAGCCCGGCGGGGCAGGCTGCACAGAGCGTCCAGGTGTTGCGTGGCGAGCAACCGGGACACGACTGGAGAATATATATGTTTGCTGCCCAAGTCCTGAGGAGGCCTAAAATAAATATAGGCTGAAACGCGTCGACTTTATCCCATGTTGGCATCACTGAAAGAACTAAATAAATTTTTTTTTTCTGAGAGCCTTAATTTAAAAGGGAAGTATAAAAGATTGTTTTTCCCAGGCTCTTTGTGTTTTGTGTGATGACCAAGAAAAAGGAATAAGGTTTGATAAATATGTGCTATACCTTTCCTTTGTTATAAATAATTGGGCACTAGAAGAAAAATGTCTTCAGTACGTTGTACTTGTGTTTATTGTTGTATATATTGTGTATAGTGTATAAACATGTATATATATTAAGAAAAAGGATTTAATATATACATATATGTGAAACAAATGCTAAAACAAATGTAAAATAGAAATGAAAAGCACAAAAAGAGAAAAATTCGTTTTTTCTACAAAAAAAAATTGGTTGACTAAAAGAAGTTAAAAAAACAAGTTTTGTTGTATTTGATTTATTGAGTTATTTAGATAGTGAATGGATGAGGCAAGATAGAGTGACATTTAGATTTATTCTAAAAAATATCGGTTGGAAAACTGAAGACAGTTAATTCATGGTATCTGTCCGAATATAGATTTATAGTATTGGTACCATAGGCATCACTTTATAATAGTTTAGTTTGTATTCCTGGATGCCCATATGGTCTAACGGGTAGCCCCCTTGATAATAGGACATTGGGGGGTGAAGCAGCATTACCAGCCCCTCCTGCCTGCACCTGTCTCACAGCTCTCCTGGGAGCCAGCATGCACCACCCAGACTGTCTCAAGCTGTGGGCATGTGAGGTGCCAGGGTGATGCCCAGCACATGGCTGCTCTGAGATCCCACCCCAGTCCACCAGTTTCCAAATGCATGGTTTTGTTCACTTGTACTTTAAAGGATACAGACAGAGCAGTGGGTGTGCACAGTATCACACAGTGCGTCAGGTCTGCATTGTAACTTGACTTCAGAAAGTCAGAAGCCCGCCTTGTGATTTCAATCTCTGAGCCTGAGCTAGCCGAAGAGGGGCCCCCTCCTCCCCACCCCGGGACCGGTGGGGCCCTCATCGATCACGGCCTGGCTCCCCACAGCTCGCCGTGTGCTGCCAGGAGGCACCAGGCAGCGTCCCCTCCCCGGCCAAGCATTGTCCGCCGAGGGTCACAGGCAGCCAGGCCCGGTGCGCCCGAACAATGGCGGATCAATCTCTGGGCCTCGCCGCCATTGTCCCAGAGCTGGCTCCTGGCACCGGGGCATCACGGCAGGGCAGCTCGGAACAATGGAGCAGGCTGGCATCGGGCGCTCCCACGGGGCCGCTGGCTCTGGCGCTGCAGAGACACGGCGCGAGGTCTGAGGGGAGGAGGGGTGTGATCAACAGCCCAAGCCTCCCCGCCTCTAAAGTTAACAGACCTAAGAAATTAACAAGGAACCTAAAAGGTATCCCCTCAGACGCTCTCCAATCCAAACTCCAAGCTCAACTCCTTCTCATTCCCGACTCACAAAATGCAAATGAGCTCACTGAACTCTTCGACAATACTGTCACTGGTATTCTTGACGAACTGGCCCGCCTAAACTCAAAAACCAAAGAATCACCCCCTCAAACTCTTGGTTTAATACTGAGTTAAATAATGAAAGACGGGCACTCAGACCAGCGGAAAGAACCCGGAGACACCAGCCCTCTCCCTCCCATCTGGCTCAACTTAGACGTGCTAGAGCCACGTACAAAAAACACATCTTCAAGCAAAAGGCATCCTTCTTCCGCACTCAACTAGATCATGCCAAAAACAGACCCAGGTAACTCTTCAATATAATTCGTAATCAAACTTCCCCAGCGCCTCCTAATATGACAGCCTCCTCAGCCAGATGCGACAAAATTGCCAATTTCTTCTCGGGAAAAAATTGCCAAAATTGATCAATCCTTCCTTCCACACAACCACCCTCCAACCCGCTCCCTTACGACCCCCTCTCACCCTCCCACTTCTCTACACCCCCCAGCCACTCCACTGGCCTCCCTCCTACCAATTCACCGGCTACCAACTCCCCTAACTCACAACTAAAGAACAATGCATCCTTGCTCAATTACCTCCCGTCACAGAACTAGAAGTCCTCAAAATAATTGGCAATCTTAAACCGTCCTCCCACACAAAAGACCCTGTACCCTCCAATCTTATCCCCAACCTTAAACACATTCTGGACAAAAAGTATCAGCACCTCTCTCTCCACAGGCTGTGTCCCCACCTCCCTTCAACTTGGACAAATCTCGCCCATAATTAAAAATCCTAATGCTGACCTAAATTACCTAAACAATCTCTGCCCTATCACCAACCTCCCCCTTCTCTCAAAGGTCCTTGATAAATGTGTCCTACTACAACTTGACAAACGCATCGAAAACATCAACCTGCTCGACCCCCTTCAGTCTGGCTTCAGGAGAGGCTGTAGCACCAAAACGGCAATGCTCAATGTCATTGATGACATCCATCAATCACTTGATAATGGAGAGTCCTCCCTTCTTATCCTCCTGGATCTCTCCGCAGCGTTCGATACAGTCAACCATTCAGCCTTACTCAATGTTCTTAGGACCCGTTTCAGCCTTAACGACACCGCCCTCAAATGGTTCACCTCATACCTTCAACACCGAACTCAGCAAATCAAAACTCTAAATTGTCTCTCTAACCCCTCTCCTGTCTCCGTTGGAGTCCCCCAAGGATCTATTCTCTCTCCCTCCCTCTTTAACCTCTTTATGGAACCCCTCACTCTCATTCTTAAACAAGCAGGCATAAACTACCACCTATACGCCGATGACACCCAAATCTATTACAAGATTAAAACTCACGCCGACATCCTACACCTGAACAACTCCCTTCACAAGATTCAATCCTGGTTCCAGACAAATCATCGGAAACTAAACCCAAATAAAACTGAAATCATCCTCTTTTTCCCTAAAAAGAACCATCTCCCCGTTCAATCATGGATTTCAGACCTTAACGGACTCAACTGCTCACTCACACTGTCCAACTCCGTCAAATCTCTTGGCATTACTCTCGACTACACCCTCACCCTAAACGTTCACAATAAAAACTCTGCCAAAGGAGCCCTCTTCACTCTCCGTCACCTCAAGAAAATCAAACCATTCTTACACATCGATGATTTTAAACTTGCAGTTCAATCACTGGCTCTTTCACGTATTGACTATGGCAACACCATCCTCAACGGAATCCCCAGGGTCCACCTTGCTCCAATTAAAGCTGTGCTCAACCTTGCAGCCAGGCTCATCACCGACTGCAAATGCTTCGATCATATCTCCCCAGCTCTCAAATCTCTTGTCAGAGGTGTAGAATGACCCAGAACTGTCTCCAAGTTTCCCAATGGTACTCTCTACCCTGGACTACCGGCTCGGGCGCGCCAGTGTGCGGGAGTGATAAAAAAAAATCCTGTTGATATGGTTTGCAAAATAATATGTGCAACTTAATTTATAAATAATTCTCCTGTAGTAAATTTTCCATGGGAATAGACTTGTCTATTTTGTATGTCTGTGTCTCAGCCCATCTGTCGATCCCGTCGCCCCCATAGGCGAGCCTGACATCAATTCACCTTAAAGACGCTCAACAATGCAAACCACACACCCACTCATACACTCACTCACTCACTCAAACAATCCAATTTATTTATTTATTTATTTTGAAAGTTTTATATAGCGCGAACAAGATCTTTGCAGATATCAGAGCGCTTTACAAGGGCATGGGGGTAAAAAATACAAAGTAATAAAGCGTATATACAGAGTAATATATGAGGTAGTTAGGTACAAGGTGCTAGTTACATAGGTGGGATAAAGGACATGAGGTAGATAACAGGTGAGGTAGTGTCGGTACACAGTGTATAGACAGACAATTGCGTCAATAGTATAAAGTGCAATAATAAGGAGCATATACCTGCTTAAACGTGTTTAGAATATTTAGAGTTTAAAGGAGGGTACAGTTGAGGTAGGTGTGAGCAGGGTGTATGGTCCCACAGGTGCGAGAGTAGTAAGGAACGTTAAGATGGAGAGGGTAAAGTGTGCAAAGTCAACCAGGTGCGTCAATAATATAACAATATAACAATATACATAATCAACCATGTGCATCAAACATTATAACAAAATACAAAGAATGAGCGTATACAGTTAAGTAATTCGAAAACACGGGTGGCACAGTAGACCAGGGTCGGGAAGGACTTGCAAGGCAGATTCATGAGTGAAACGGAGCAATAGATCATGTGTATTTTGCCATGAGGATCGCTTTAACTTCCCTCTTAAAGATTGTTTCGGAGGAGATGAGCCTTGTTTCCGGAGGGAGTGAGTTCCAGATCCTGGGTGCCATTCCTGAAAAGGAGCGTTTATAAGTTTTTTCCTTCCGAAATCTTCGAGGTTTCAGCAAAAGATTGTTTGTGCCTCTAGTAGTTCGGGAGCCACCCGAAATTGTCAGCTTTTGAGTGAGATAGGCGGGTGAATTCCGGTGCACAGCCTTGTGTGTCATGCAAGCGATTTTCAGTTGTATTCTGGCTTCAAAAGGTAGCCATTTCAGTGATTTAAAGTCCGGGGAGATGTGCGAGTGTTTTTTTGAGCCAGTGACGAGTCTCGCTGCGGCGTTAAGGGATGCTCTTAGGGGTGCCGTTGTAGTTGGGGGAGCCCGCAGAGGGCGGTGCTACCGTAATCTATGTGCGGGATGACTATAGATTGTACTGCAGTTTGGAAGTCTTTGGCAGGAAGGAAGGGTTTGAGTTTCCTCAGGGTATTGATTTGAAAGTTCGCTCCTTTGGTTGCCTTGCTGATGTGCTGCTGCATGTTGAGGTTGGTGTCCAGTGTTATGCCTAAAGATTTTGCGGAGTCAACTACGATGGGCTGTACATTTAGAGCCGTTAAATGCTTAAGCCATGTTTGAGCCGTGGATATTTTAGCGGGAGGTGAGATCAGGAGGAACTCGGTCTTCAGAGCATTGAGTTTGAGGTGATTCTCAGAAAGCCAGGATTGGGTGTTTCTGATTGTGGTGTTCAGAAGCATGATGTCCTTGGGAGATTGTATTTTGAGATAAAGTTGGGTGTCGTCGGCATACATGTGAAAGTGCACATTAGATGCCTGTAGCAACGTAGTGAGAGGTTCCATAACTAGGTTGAACAGTGTTGGGGAGAGGGAGGATCCTTGAGGGACGCCTAGCGATACAGGTACCGAAGAGGACAGCAGGTTGTTGCTTTTGAATCTTTGTGTCCGGTTGTGTAGGAATGAGGTGAACCACTTTAGAACAGTCCCAGATATGCCCATTCTTGTGTTTAACAGTTCGAGTAAGTTCTCATGTTTAACTGTATCGAATGCTGCGGAGAGATCCAGAAGGATGAGGAGGCAGGTGTCGTTTTGGTCTAGGATTTGGAGGGCATCGTCCACTATGTGAGTCATGGCAGTTTTGGTGCTGTGCCCTGCTCGGAAGCCTGACTGATGAGCGTTTAGGAGATCAAACTTATCTATGTGTTTAGTCAGTTGTTGCTGTACACATTTTTCCAGCAGTTTAGCGAGAGTGGGAATGTTTGTAATAGGGCGGTAATTGTTTAGATCAGTGGGGTCTGCTGTTGGTTTTTTCAGTAGCGGAGTGACTTGCCCTACTTTGAGGGCGTTGGGGATGGATCCTTGTTGATCACCAATGTCACCCATGGACGTTCACCAACCTATAGAACCCTCAAGTGAGCTTGACAATAAACCACCTTAAACATTCATAAATACACACCACATACCACACACACACACACTCAAAGCAACTCTGCAATATCACCCATGGAAGTATGGAAGTACACTAACCCTTAGAACCCACAAGTGAGCTAGACAATAAACCACCTTAAACATTCATAAATACACACCACATACCACACACACACACACTCAAAGAAACTCTGCAATATCACCCATGGAAGTATGGAAGTACACCAACCCATAGAACCCACAAGTGAGCTTGACAGTAAACCACCTTAAACATTCATAAATACACACCACATACCACACACACACACACTCAAAGAAACTCTGCAATATCACCCATGGAAGTATGGAAGTACACTAACCCTTAGAACCCACAAGTGAGCTAGACAATAAACCACCTTAAACATTCATAAATACACACCACATACCACACACACCCACTCATACACTCACTCACTCAAACAATCCAATATCACCCATGGACGTTCACCAACCTATAGAACCCTCAAGTGAGCTCGACAATAAACCACCTTAAACATTCATAAATACACACCACATACCACACACACACACACTCAAAGCAACTCTGCAATATCACCCATGGAAGTATGGAAGTACACTAACCCTTAGAACCCACAAGTGAGCTAGACAATAAACCACCTTAAACATTCATAAATACACACCACATACCACACACACACACACTCAAAGAAACTCTGCAATATCACCCATGGAAGTATGGAAGTACACCAACCCATAGAACCCACAAGTGAGCTTGACAGTAAACCACCTTAAACATTCATAAATACACACCACATACCACACACACACACACTCAAAGAAACTCTGCAATATCACCCATGGAAGTATGGAAGTACACTAACCCTTAGAACCCACAAGTGAGCTAGACAATAAACCACCTTAAACATTCATAAATACACACCACATACCACACACACCCACTCATACACTCACTCACTCAAACAATCCAATATCACCCATGGACGTTCACCAACCTATAGAACCCTCAAGTGAGCTTGACAGTAAACCACCTTAAACATTCATAAATACACACCACATACCACACACACCACACACTCAAAGAAACTCAGCAATATCACACATGGAAGTATGGAAGTACACTAACCCTTAGAACCCACAAGTGAGCTAGACAATAAACCACCTTAAACATTCATAAATACACACCACATACCACACACACACACACTCAAAGAAACTCTGCAATATCACCCATGGAAGTATGGAAGTACACCAACCCATAGAACCCACAAGTGAGCTTGACAGTAAACCACCTTAAACATTCATAAATACACACCACATACCACACACACACACACTCAAAGAAACTCTGCAATATCACCCATGGAAGTATGGAAGTACACTAACCCTTAGAACCCACAAGTGAGCTAGACAATAAACCACCTTAAACATTCATAAATACACACCACATACCACACACACCACACACTCAAAGAAACTCAGCAATATCACACATGGAAGTATGGAAGTACACTAACCCTTAGAACCCACAAGTGAGCTAGACAATAAACCACCTTAAACATTCATAAATACACACCACATACCACACACACACACACTCAAAGAAACTCTGCAATATCACCCATGGAAGTATGGAAGTACACTAACCCATGGAACCCACAAGTGAGCTAGACAATAAACCACCTTAAACATTCATAAATACACACCACATACCACACACACCCACTCATACACTCACTCACTCAAACAATCCAATATCACCCATGGACGTTCACCAACCTATAGAACCCTCAAGTGAGCTTGACAATAAACCACCTTAAACATTCATAAATACACACCACACACCACACACACCCACTCAAAGAAACTCTGCAATATCACCCATGGAAGTACACCAACCCATAGAACCCACAAGTGAGCTTCATAATAAACCGCCTTAAACACTCTCACTAATACACACCCTCTCTAACAAGCACTGCAATGGCACAGAGGGCAGTACACTGAGACACCTTAGACGGGCAGCCGGTTTACCTGTGACGCCACTGCCCTATGACCCACGAAGGCAACCCTAAAACGCCCTACATTGGTTTGGCTCACAGGCCCCAATGACCCACTCCCTCTTTTGAACAGAACTGCTGCAAAAACCCAACATCACCAGAACTCCGGCCTCCTTGTACTGGGCAGGTTTGTTCACGGAGAGCCACACGGATGACCCTCCGTGGGCACACCGACGAATGCAGACACAGACAACGTGGGGCGAGTAAATGCTGGGCGTGTGCCGTGTAAAAACAATGCAACACTATGCAACACAACACAACATGACATGTCTGGGCTGGGGTTGTCCAGCTCTTGGTCGGTCTTCGTTTGTGTCTGCCAGGGTCTGTCTGGGCCAGGGTCTGTCTGGGCCAGGGTCTGTCTGGGCCAGGGTCTGTCTGGGCCAGGGTCTGTCTGGGCCAAGGTCTGTCTGGGCCAGGGTCTGTCTGGGCCAGGGTCTGTCTGGGTCAGGGTCTGTCTGGGCCAAGGTCTGTCTGGGCCAGGGTCTGTCTGGGCCAGGGTCTGTCTGGGCCAGGGTCTGTCTGGGCCAGGGTCTGTCTGGGCCAGGGTCTGTCTGGGCCAGGGTCTGTGACTGTGTCTGTGTCTGTCATAGTCTGTGTTTCTTGAGGTTGTCCATGGAAGTCTGAGGTCAGTTGATGCCTCGCTGAGCTTAGACCCGTGTCTCCTCCAGGTGGAGCTGTGTTACTCAGCCAGTGACCCAGAAGACCGGGAGTCCAGCCAGGTACACGATGACAAGAGGTTTCTTTAGTTAAAACTCTATTATCCAAGTTCAAGTGGTGCAAGGAATGCAGGAGGTGAAAGTGGGTGCACGGGATGCAGATCTCGGGGGTTCAAGGGGTGCAAGGGATGCAGGTGTGCAGGAGGTTCAAGGGATACAGGGGTGCAGGGGGTTCAAGGGGTGCAGGGGGGCAGGGTGTTCAAGGGATACATGGGTGCAGGGGGTTCAAGGGATGCAGGGCTCGGGGGTTCAAGGGGTGCAAGGGATGCAGGTGTGCAGGAGGTTCAAGGGATACAGGGGTGCAGGGGGTTCAAGGGGTGCAGGGGGGGGCAGGGTGTTCAAGGGATACATGGGTGCAGGGGGTTCAAGGGATGCAGGGCTCGGGGGTTCAAGGGGTGCAAGGGATGCAGGTGTGGAGGAGGTTCAAGGGATACAGGGGTGCAGGGGGTTCAAGGGGTGCAGGGGGGGCAGGGTGTTCAAGGGGTGCAGGGGATTCAAGGGGTTGAAGGTATGCAGGGCTCGGGGGTTCAAGGGGTGCAGGGCAGCTCTCTGACGCCTGCACACTCGTCACTTCTCTCCCACGACTTGCTGAAGCGTCGAAGCACCGGTGTGGGCAGAATCCTTCCTATGCAATGTTGACCTCCCTGCGAAAAGGGAGGGGGAGGGCTTAGAGGGAGGGGGAGGGGTCGAGAGGGAGGGGGAGGGGTCGAGAGGGAGGGGGAGGAGGCGAAGGCGTTTTTTCTGCAGCAGGAAACATCGATAGAGCATATTTAAATACCATACAAACGAGATGCAAAGACAGATTCCTTTGTATTTTGACATCACAGCGTCTTCAGAAGAGCCGTTGTTCCAAGAGCGGGCCGGGCTTCCTGTTTACAAGATTCCCACTACTGATATTCTCCATGCCCATGGAAGTGCCTTCCCAGGGTATTCCTGGGGTTGGAGTGTCTGCCTCTTTGGAGTATTTTCCATGTACTGGTGTTCGGTGCCCTTTTGTAACATGCACACACCACTTTGCCCTTGTAACACACGGTTGCTACCTCTCACATGTTTTTACCTTTGATACTTGCACAAGTGCCACCTTGCCTACGTAACGCTTGTTCGTGTGCCTGAGTGTCTAGCACCTTTTGCAGTATTATACCTCAAATGATACTTTGTTTTCTCTTGTAACTGCACACTTGTCACTTTTTCCTCCTGTGCACTTTTTACTACCTCATGTATTCTGTTTGCTCACAATTGTCACTATTACCTTTACTACCTCATGTATTTTTGGCTGCTCACAATTTTTACTACCTCATGTATTCTGTTTGCTCACAATTG